>NC_064264.1:6003571-7204285 GCF_003254725.2 Canis lupus dingo
TAAATATTAAATTCTCACCACATAGGACAGACCATCACTAGGCAAACCACATTGATCTGTGTTTGAATGCATTACTTTCTAAAGTAGCATTCCCCGTATGAACTATGAACTATGCCCTCTTGTGGTTTTGTGTAAAAAGTGCTTTAAAGGGAAAAAGCACTGGCTAGAGAAATTTAAGGTATATTAATATTTGAAAACAGAACCCAGCTTAGGTAGCAAGTGTAAAAGCTTTGATAGAATGCTAATTTGATTTTCTAAAATTAGTGAGAAATCTTAGGAACTTTGAATTTGTTATGTTAATGTAGATTACAATATGTTTGTTATGATACCTTATGTTAATGTATAATACTTTTGACTAATTTGACAGTCGTTTAGCATAAAAATTAGAGGTAAACATTCAGTATTTGAAAAGGCAAGGATTTTGTTATATATGAATGAGGTCACCAAAAACATATAGGAGTAGACACTTGCCTTTAAGACTCTTATCCTAATGTGAGATATAAGATCAGCGTATATGAGGTAGCCATGAGACCACAGGCAACTCAAGCATTAATTTAGCCATGAAAGGGTAATAATGTCTGGTCAAGGGGTACTTGAAATCTTTGGAAGGCAGGGCTACTAATTTGTTTTGCAAGACTTCTTGTAGGAGGGATAGTGCCCACCCACTATCCTCCCCATTTATTTTAAGGTATGTTGTACATATAGTGAAACCCATCGTTTTTAATACATAATTCTGGCAGATGTATGTAATGTAATCACTACCACAATCTAGATATAGGACTGTTCCATTAACCCCCCAAAATTCCCTTTTACCCCCAGCTGTAGCCCCTGACAACCACTGATCTTCTTGCTCCTATATTCATATCTTTACAGAACATACAAAGATATTGTTTATATGTTACTATTCTGTTCCATTATGTGGATGTAACAGTTGTGCATTTATTTCCCAACTGAGGGACATTTGGGATGTTACCAGTATATGATGAGTATGAGTAAAACTTTTGTAAACATTGATAGACAGGTTTCTGTTTTATTTAGACTTTTTTTTTTTTTGACTTGGGTAAATACCTGGGAGTGGGGTTGTTTTGTCATATAATAAGTATATGTATGACTTCATAAGATGCATATATTTAACTTTATAAAAAAACTGCTTCTAGGAGGCAAGTTTTTATCTTTTTAATTTTTTTAAAGATTTTATTTATTTATTCATGAGACACAGAGAGAGAGAGAGAGAGAGGCAGAGACACAGGCAGAGGGAGAAGCAGCCTCCATGCAGGGAGCCCAATGTGGGATTCAATCCCGGGGCCCCAGGATCAGGTCCTGGGCTGAAGGCGGCGCTAAACCACTGAGCCACCTGGGCTGCCCAGGAAGCAAGTTTTTAAATCAAGATATTCCTAGTCGGGCTTGGACAGCACTCAGATTAGAGGATGGCTAGGATGCAGTGGTGCTTGTATCAGTTAGGATCTGTTTCAGGAAATGAAACAATGAGTTTACTACCTTAGTTTAGCACAAAGGGGTCTATTTTCCCAAGTAGAAAAAAGTCCAAGGCTACTGTTGCTGCTTAGCAATACCATTAGGCACATTTTCTTGCTTGTTGTTCCTTAGTAAGTGGCTTTTGTCTTAAATGTCCACAAGGAGATTCCTGCATATGCAAATATTAAGCCCTCATTCTAGGCAGGAGATGAGAAAAAGGCAAAAGGCACACAAAGCTGAGTTTGCCTCTTTTCATTGGGACAACAATAGCTTTTAGATCCAACCAGGAGACGTCCCTGTAGCTCTCATTGGCTACGAGCGGGTTGCTTGGTCACCTTTGGTGACAACAGAGCTGATGGAACTTCCCAAACAAAATTGTTAAGGAACGGGGAGAATAGACAGTGTGCCTCATTGCTTGGTGGCAAAGTTTAAAGCTCATTGTTTTTTAAAACTCTTAAGTGGTATTTGGAAGCAGGTCTATCTTGAATAAAGGATAAACTTTTTTTTTTAAAGATTTAATTTATTTATTCATGAGAGAGACACACACACACAGAGGCAGAGACATAGACAGAGGGAGAAGCAGGCTGCCTGTGGAGAGCCTGATGTGGGACTTGATCTCAGGACCCCAGGATCATGACCTGAGCCGAATGCAGTCGCTCAGCCACTGAGCCACCCAGGTGCCCCAATAAAGGATAAAACTTGAGCAAGGATTTAATATGCTTATTAGTGATGATTTTTATGTAAGATAGGTGAAGACATGGGGGATAGGGTGGAGTGTAGTTCTAGTTTCTAGAACGTAGACTGAAGGTATACTGTGATAGTGGATAGAAATGTCTCGGAAGAGGAATGGGCAAAAACCTTTGAAGCGAATAAATGAAGTTACAGATCTATGAAATTTAGAGATGTTTAAAGAGAATGAGGAAATTGGGTGAGGGTGACAATTTGGGATGGAGTTTACTTGTACCTGTGATGTTGCCTTGTTAATGTTGTGCTCTGAAATCATCACTTGGCACTTGCTGATTCACCTGAGGTTATTCCAGATCTTGTTTCTGAAGTTCTTTTGCTTTAACATGCCCATACGTTATTTCTATAAATGTACTTTATCAATAAAAAGCATGGAGACATTTCTCTTTTGGCACATTGGATAGATTTCTCAACAATATATTAACATTCTCTCCACTAGCAGATTTTAAAAAACCCATTATAAAACTATATTTGCTGTCTAAATATCTATCATTCACAGTTTAAAAAAATGTTATTTGAAGCCTAAAAAGAATAAATTTCATGTTAATGTAGCAGAATAGCCCTCATGTCTTGAATTTTATCTGAGTGCCACCTTCTGAGGGAAGCATTATATTCTTTAACGTGCAGGAAAGATAAGGTCTGTATGTAACTGCTGTGTTAGAAAACCTTGTTAAAGACTTTCATATAGTAGGGGTTTTAGAGATGGAAGAAAATGCTAAAGATTTACTTGGTGTTTTGTCCTCTGTCTTTAAAGAAAACACATCTCTGCTTTTTTATTCCTTTAGCTAGCCAAACCCAGAGATGCCCGTTGTGTTTAATTAAAAGCTTTAAGGCTCTCTACTAACCACTTTCAGCCCACCCCTCACCCCACCTCACCCTGCCAGGAGTGATTCTTTCTTAATTCCGGACCCGTGAGGTACAAATGCTGTATGATTTGGCATTACAGATAACAGTGGTAGAAGTTTGCTAGAAACGCTGAAACATATTTTACAGTAGATATGAGTCCACTAGGTGGAGTAGTTTTGTGATACATTTTTCAATATTTATTGTGGTGCCGAGCAAATCCTTTAAAATTGTATCCCCAGTTTCTTTCAGAATTCCAACAGAGGGGGTAGGCTTCTAAAAAATACTATGTCTTTTTGAAATGTAGAAAGACTTTGAAATAAAAATACAGTGGTATAGCTGGTGTTGAAGCAGTTGTGGGTCAATGCCAGTAGGGGGATTGTGGTTTTATGGAGAATCATCTTAGGGGAAAAGTCAATAAACGGGTGGTGATTTGAGAGGGAAAGAGTCAGAGTATAATGTAACCAAAATGGTATGTGCTAAGATCACAGTTGGCAGAGTTTTGCCCGTTTATCGATGGTAGTGCTTAAGGATTGTCACTGAAGGCTTAAGGCTTAGGCAAGGGGAGGGCAAGGAGTTGGGAAGACATGAAAGAAGGAGGAGAAGGAGAAAAGACATATGGTTTCAGGGCCAGTTCCTTGGGGAATACTGGGGAGAGATGGAAGTATAGGGAAAAAGTGATTTTGCAGGTAAAAGCAGAGAAACCAGCTGTGAAAATAGCACTTGTCACGGGTTTTATAAGTTCATAATACCCATTCTCTAACAGGAGACACTGAACTATATTGTCTGTATGTAATTGTGTAATGTAAGACAGTTTGTGATTTTTTTCCTTAACAGTCTTTGGACTTATTTCAGGTGTACTTTAGGAACCCTAACTACGTTTTGGTTTTTTTTTTTTTGTTGTTTATCAAAGCTCCAGACTTTTCTTTGTGTTATATTTTGCCATTATGTTGCTGGAAAGGGCTTTCTGGTTGGGTGGTGGTTTTTGCTTTTTTGTTTTGTTTTGTTTTGTTTTTTTAATGTGTAACAAGGTCTTGTGTTTCTAGTTTCTTTCTCTTTTAGATAATTTGCTTTCCACTGCCTTTGTTTTTCCTAGTTTTTAGTCTCTAGGTTCTATGTAAATAAGAATGGTATACATTTGGAAGAGGGTTTTATAATTTAAGCACTGAAAAATGACATCTTTTTGCTTTGCAAGGGATATCGAAAGATCCCTTACCTTTTAGGAAGTGTTACTTTAATTGGCCAGAAAGAGAAAGTGAGCTGTTCTAAAAGATTTCCACCAAAGGAATTTGCAAAACATCCTTGATGTCTTGTTTAAGGAATTCTTTCTTAGATCTCACGTTAAATCCACTTGCTAGAACACTTAGATTTCTTACCATTGGTAAGCACTTAGGTAGCATCTGCTCACTTGTACATTGTACATTGTACACTGTAGTAGCAAATCTTTATTGTTCAGCATGTGGCTCAACATGTTTAGGGTCTGCAATACTCAGAAGAAAAATGTTGGAGACCCTAGTAAGAATAAGTGCATTTCGGAGAGGTGAAGGGTGTTGAATAGCTGTGAGTTACACGCCTAGACAGTGTGGGGCCTGTGAAAGTCATCACTTTTTCTCACCATTTCTGCTTCTGCATATTTCTGTCTTCAGATTGAAACCAGCTGGCTACCATCCTTTCTGTAAGAGCATTTATTGTCACTTCTCTTCCTCTTTTAAAGGCTGCAGATAGTTCCAGTTCCTTTCATCTTTCCTCAGAGGTTTTAGTTTTCATGCTGTTAATCATCTTTGAGTCTCTTCTGAATCCCTTCCAAGTTTTATTTTTCCTTAACATTCCTTTTCAGTTTAGAAGCACAAAACTGAACACAGTGCCCTGAGAGTTTCTGACCACTTTTGAGTCTTGGGAGAGGAAGATTTCACACTTGTACATGTGCCAGACTCCATTTCACATAACCTTAGATTATGTTTGCTTTCCAAAAGTCCAGTCATATGGTGCTGACTGGCCGTCAGATTTTTATCTCCTATGACCTTGATCTTTTCCTCTTATGTTTATTTATAGCTTGTATATTCATCATCTTTTATTTATGGAGTTTACTTTTCTTGGCTGGATAGATCTTGGCTGGATTGCTTTGCACTGTCCTCATTGAAATTCATTGCCTTTTTTCCCTAATTATTTCACCACTTACTCAATGTCATTTCTATGCTTATCTTCCAGTGTGGTCAATCCAAAGGCTTCATATTGTCTGTGCCATTCAAGTCAGCGATGCAAATTTTTTTTTTTTTTTTTTAATTTTTATTTATTTATGATAGTCTCACAGAGAGAGAGAGAGAGAGAGAGAAGCAGAGACACAGGCCGAGGGAGAAGCAGGCTCCATGCACCGGGAGCCCGACGTGGGATTCGATCCCGGGTCTCCAGGATCGCGCCCTGGGCCAAAGGCAGGCGCCAAACCGCTGCGCCACCCAGGGATCCCCGATGCAAATGTTAAGAAAGAAAAAGAAGGGGGTGGAAACAGTGTCCTAGTAACAATGGGAGAATACAGTTTGTTGATCTTTCTTAAACTTACTCTGATGACCAGCCAAGCTGAGTGGTAGAGGGCTGTCTGTGTTTCCCCTCCCTTTGTGCTTTCTTATACTCCTAGGATCTGTTCCCGCCACCACCACCGTTTGGTGCTCGCATCACCACACAGCTGTGCCAAGGAATAAAGAAAGCTTTGTCAGGGCAATTCACCTTGCACACTGCTGTCAGATTTAATCTTAATCACTGCCTTGTACGTAGCTCTCCCTGTTCATAACTTTCAGTGGCTCCCCATTGCCACTGAATTAAATATAAATTTTCTAATCTCCTATTCAAGGACGTTTAATGGCCTTAGGCTCCCTTTCTGTCTGATTGCTTATAACTGTTTTATATAAAATGAACCACTTGCCATTCCCTGGATATTTTGCGCACTTTCTGAGGCCTTGGTTTGTTTGTATTGTTTGCTCTGCTTAGAACACAGAAGATTTGGGATGCCTGAGTGGCTCAGTGGTTGAGCATTTGCCTTTGGCTCAGGTTGTGATCCCGGGGTCCTAGAATTGAGTCCTGCATCAGGTTCCCCTCAGGGAGCTGCCTTCTCCCTCTGCCTGTGTCTCTGCCCCTCTCTGTGTCTCTCATAAATAAATAAAATCTTAAAAAAAAAAAAAGAACATGGAAGTTTTCCATTTAATTTCTATTTATTAAAACCATGTAAGACCGACTTCCTTCCTTCCTTCCTTCCTTCCTTCCTTCCTTCCTTCCTTCCTTCCTTCCTTCCTTCCTTCTCCCTTCTTTTCTGAATTTCTGGTTTTCTCCAGCTAGAGAAAATCTTTTCCTCCCACGTTCTAGTGTTTATACTCTTTGGGGTGCTTATATTATATTTTGATCTTTGTTATAGTTATTTGTGTGCTTTTTTTTTTTTTAAGATTTTATTTATTCATGAGAGAGAGAGAGAAAGAGAGAGAGAAGCAGAGACACAGGCAGAGGGAGAAGCAGGCTCCATGCAGGGAGCCCGACACGGGACTCGATCCTGGGTCTCCAGGATCATGCCCTGGGCCAAAGGTGGCACTAAACTGCTAGGCTACCGGGGCTGCCCTTGTGTGCTTTTCTTATCCTTCTATCAGACTACTTTTTTTGTGAACTTTTTCTTCCTCATTTTGGTAAGTTTGGGTGTACCTAGTATGTATTTGAATAAGTAGTTGCATAGACTTACTTTTTTAATAGTATTTATGGGTACATGACATATAAATGAACTATCAGTTTGAGCACAAAAATGTGTAAAATAAAAATTTTACAATCTATTTGTTTCAAATTCTAGTGTAAGTGCCTCACCTCATAGACTGGTAGCAAAGCTTGTGGACTGAAATCTGGTTTATATTTTGAGTAGCATTGTCACAGTATACTTTTTTCCTTTAAAAAAATTCTAGAAAGAATTAAAGGTTTAAAATGATTTATTATATTAGTCATTAATTAAATAAAATTTGCTAAATGCAGTAATTGATTGCTTAATTAAATTTGTACTCTTAAAACCCTTTTATAATCGACTTACTGTTTTCTAGAAACTACCCAACTCTGGCCAATATTGAAAGAAAGAAAAAGTTAAAACTTGAAAAGGAAAAGAGAGGAGCAGTTTTGACAACAACACAGTATGGGTAAGTTCCTTAAAATTGCTTGCATTCTCCATGTTTATTTTGTTTTATTATTTTTTAAAGATTTTATTTATTTATTCATGAGAGACAGAGAGAGAGAGACAGACAGATACAGGCAGAGGGAGAAGCAGGCTCCATGCAGGGAGTCCGATGTGGGACTCGATCCCGGGTCTCCAGGATCACACCCTGGGCTGAAGGCAGCGCTAAACCGCTGAGCCACCTGGGCTGCCCTCCCTGCTTATTTTAAATGAGTATTCTTACAAATAAATAATAAACAAGAGAATGTAACAAAATCCTAAAATTTTACACTCCTAATTCTAAAATCTTTGAATTTTTTTTTTTTTTTTTTTTAATTTATGATAGTCACAGAGAGAGAGAGAGAGAGAGAGAGAGAGAGAGAAGCAGGCTCCATGCAACCGGGAGCCTGACGTGGGATTCGATCCTGGATCTCCAGGATCACGCCGTGGGCCAAAGGCAGATGCTAAACCGCTGCGCCACCCAGGGATCCCTAAAATCTTTGCTTTTATGTTTTTTACTTCAAATTTCTTTAAATTGTATTTTTAAATGTGGTTTTCAAAAAGATCTATTGCTAATAAATCTTTTGTCTTTGTTTCCTAGCTAAATTGTTCTTCTTCCCAGGGACAACCCATTTTATCCTTCCAGAGATACTTCATTTGCATACAGCACATCAGATAATAGTCTTTTTTCCCCCTTTTTTGACATTATTTTACATTTTATTTTTTTTAGCCAAATGATATACTTGGAGATATTAATGCTTAACTAGTGTCCTCATTCTTCAAGGATGTGTAGAACCCTAAGGATTCCCACAGGCTTTTATTTTTATTTTTATTTTTATTTATTTACTTATTTATTTATAAGATTTTATTTATTTATTCTATGACAGACACAGAGAGAGAGAGAGAGAGAGAGAGAGAGGCAGAGACACAGGCAGAGGGAGAAGGAGAAGCAGGCTCCATGCAGGGAGCCTGACGCGGGACTTGATCCTGGATCTCCAGGATCACACCCCGGGCTGCAGGCGGCGCTAAACCGCTGCGCCACCAGGGCTGCCCAGGGTTTTTTTTTTTTTTAAATTAATTTCCTATTGGCAGATACAGAAGTTCTTACCAATATTTTACTAATAAAAATTTGTCATTATTACCCTCTACATACATTTTACACAGATACAAGTATTTCTGAGGATGGATTCCTAGAAGTGGATTTGCTGAGTCAAAAGATGTACGTGTAGTTTTTTTTTAATTTAAATTCAATTTGCTATTTTTTTTTAAAGATATATTTATTTATTAGAGAGCGAAAGGGAGAGAGAGCATGGGGAGGAGGGGAGAGAGATCCCAAGAAGACTCCCCGCTGAGTGTGGAACCTAATGGGGGCTCGATCCCACAACTCTGAGACCATGACCTGAGCTGAAATCAAGAGTCAGAAGCTTAACTGACTGAGCTACTGAGGTGCCCCCAACGTATGTGTATTTGTAATATTAATGGCTAATTGCCAAATAACTATCATAGTTAACTCTCCTGCTAGCAATGAGTGAGACACCCTATTTTTCCCAATCCCTCACCTTCATAGAATTTTTTTCCACTTTCTTACTGAAGTTTTATTTATTTATTTTTGAAGATTTGTTTATTTATTCATGAGAGACACACAGAGAGATTGAGAGGCACAGACACAGGCAGAGGGAGAAGCAGGCTTCTCAGGGAGCCCGACGTGGGACTCGATCCCGGGTCTCCAAGATCACACCCTGGGCTGAAGGTGGCACTAAACTGCTGAGCCACCCGGGCTGCCCTGAAGTTTATTTTTAATATAAATAAAATATACAAATCTCAAATGTACAACTTGAATTTATATACATACCCACACCTACACACCTATGTAACTTCCAAACAGATTAATAATACACAAAACAGCTTTACCTCATAAATCTTTCTTTGGCTCTCTCTAGTTTATTGCTTCCCCACAAAAATGACCTCTTTTCTGATTTCTGTCATCATAGATTTATTTTGCATGCTCTGGAACCTTATATAAGTAGAATCATATAATGTATATTCTTTGGTTTGTGATTTCTGTAATTTGGAATTATTTTGTCGTATTCATCCATACTGTGTGTAGCTCTAAACTGTTCATTCTTATTATCGTGAAGAACTCATTTTTGAGAATATCCATTCTACTGTTGGACATTTGGGTTGTTTCCAGTTTGGGTTATAAGGAATAAAACTGCGATGAACATTCTTTTACATGTCTTTTGGAGACATAAGTACCCATTTTTACTGGTCATATATATATGTGTATATGTATCTATATATACACACAGACCCATATATATGTATATGCTGGATCATTGGGCATCTATATATTTAGGTTTAATAGATAAAGCCAAACAGTTTTCCATAACAGTTGTACCAATTTACACTCCTACTGATTGTGCATCTAATTGCTCTCTTTGGTTAATGCTTGGTTGCACCTTTTCCTCATGTCCTACCATTTCTCTCTTGACTAGTGATGTTGGGCACCTTTTTATATGCTTATTAGCATTTTGTTATTTTCTCATGAAGTGCCAGTTCAAGTTTTTTGACCAGTTCTTAATTGGATTGCTTTTCTTGATTTCTAGGAGTTATTAACTTAGGACACAAATCCTTTCTTGAGTATAGCATATATATTGCAAATATACCCTCATAATTTGCGACTTGCCTTTTTACTCTCTTAATGAGTGTCCTCTCCCCCTCCCCCCATATAGTAGTAAGTATTAATTACTCAGACATCTGGGGTCAGCTGGGGTTCAGTTAGACATATCTGCTGATCTTGACAAGGGTCAGTCACAGCTGGGGATTGGTTAGCTGATGACTAATCTAGCCTGGCTGAAGGCTGGGATACCTACATAGTTAACCATTTCTGTACACTTCACTCGTTAGTGTTGATCCATCTTTTCATCTGATAGCATTTTCCTTTTGCCTAAAAGACTCTTTGACGTTTTGTAGTAAGAATCTGTTGGAGGTGAATTCCTTCAGCATTGTGTGTTGAAAAAGATCTTTCTTTGCTGTCCTTTTTGAAAGATATTTTTCTTCGATACACAATTCTAGTTTAACAGATTTTTTTGGTTAGTTTTAGTTTTGCTTTTTTAATTAACTTTAAAGATTTTGCTCCATTGTCTTTTCATTTGCATTGTTTCCAAAGAAATCTGCTGTTATCATTATTTGGTTCCTTTACATAAAATGCTTTTTTTGCTGGCTACTTTAATATTTCTTCTTTATCACTGGCTTAAACAATTTGATAATGATGTGCCTTTGCATCATTTTCTTCATGTTTCTTGTGCCTAGGATTTGTTGAAATTCTTGGTGTAAATGAGTTTATGATTTCTATCAATTTTGGAAAAATTTTGATCATAACTTCTTCAAATATTTTTTTCTATCTCTGCCCTTCAGAGACTCCATTTATCTATTTATTTATTTATTTATTTATTTATTTATTTATTTATAATATAAATTTATTTTTTATTGGTGTTCAATTTGCCAACATATAGAATAACATCGAGTGCTCATCCCATCAAGTGCCCGTCACCCAGTCACTCCCACTGCCCCCCCCCCACCTCCCCTTCCACCACCACCCCCAGTTCGTTTCCCAGAGTTAGGAGTCTCTCATGTTCTGAGACTCCATTTAGATGCATATTAGGCTGCTTAAATTTGTCCCTTAGCGTGGTAATGCTCTTCTTACTTTTTAAAATTCTTTTTTCCCTTTGTCTCATTTTGGATAGTTTCTATAGCTATGCCTTTATGTTCATTTATCTTATGCAGTATCTAATCTTTCTTTAACCTCTTGGTGTATATTTTGCCTTTTTTCATCATAGACATTGCGGTTTTCATCTTAAGTTTGCTTTGGATCTTTTAAAAATATCTTTCATGTCTCTACTTAATTTTTGAACATTTTGGAATATAGTTATAACTTTTAATTTCTTTTTCTGTTCGTTCTAATATTTGTGTCAGTTCTAGATTAGTTTTGATTGATCTTTGTCTTTATTATGGGTCATATTTTTCTGCCTTATTTTTCAGGCCTGGTAATTTTTTATTGGATACTAGACATTAGGAACTTGTTGCATATTTTCATATTTCTAAAAAAAATGTTTTTAAAGATTTTATTTGTTCACGAGAGACATATCAAGAGAGGCAGAGACATAGGCAGAGAGGGAGAAGCAAGCTCCCAGTGGGGGGAGCCTGATGCGGGACTTGATCCCAGGTCCCTGAGATCACACCTGAGCCAAAGGCAGATGCTAAACCACTGAGCCATGCAGGGGTCCCTACTAAAAATATTTTTGGACTTTTTTCTAGGAACACAGCTAAAGTACTTAGAACAGCTTGATCCTTTAGGTATCTTGGTTTCTCTAGGGTCTTAAATAAATAAAATAAATAAAATCTTTCAAAAAAAAAGAAAAGGAAGAATTAACTGTCCTTTGTTAAGAGTCAGCATGACTGTATATGTAAAAAAAAAAAAAAATCCAAACATCTGTAATTAGAGTTAATAAAGTGAATTTAGCAAGGGTGCTAAATATATATAAAGTCACTATTTAAAAAAAAAAATCCATTGCATTTCTACATGCTAACAACAATTAGAAAATGAAAATTTAGAAGATACTATTGACAATACTATCAAAATATCAAATACCTAGGAATGCATCTAATAAAAGACTTGTAATATTTCTATACTAAAAGATGTAAAATGTTGCTCAGAAAAATAAAGACCTAGTAAATGGAGGGATATGCATAATGTTCATGGACTAGAAGACTCTATATGATTATTTTTCCAAATTGATCCTAGTCAAAACCCCAGCTAGTTTAGTTTAATTTTGTTTTGTTTTGTAGGTAGTGGAAGGGGTTAGTATTAATAAGTTTAAGATTTATATGAAAATCCAAAGGATCTAGACAGCTAAGAAAGAGATGGCAGTAGTGTGGTATTGTCCAAGGATAGGTAAATAGAACAGAATAGAGTCCAAAAAAGATCCTCTGGAAAGCAGTCACCTGACTTGGGACTGGTGGCAATATGGTACAAGGGAAAGGATAGTTTTCCACCTTTTCCTTTTAGACTTTCATATGTGTGTATTTAAAAGTATATTTCTTAAAAAAAAAAAAGTATATTTCTTAGAGAATATATAATCTGGTTTTATTTTTTATTATCTAAGTCCATGATCTTTATCTTTTCATGAAATTTAAAGTAATTAATATAGTTGGGTTTCAGTCTCCCATTATCCTTTTTTTAACATGTCCTATTTTTTTCTTTTATTTCCTTCCTTGCCTTCTTTTGTTTGTTGTTACTGTTTTGAGGAAGCTCCATGACCAGCCCCAGCATGGATCTTGAACTCATGACCCTGAGACCAAGACCTAAGTGGCGATCAAGAGTTCAATGCTTAACCAGCTGAGCCACTCAGATGCCCCCTTGCCTTCTTTTGGATTAACTGAATGAATAATGTTTTGATATTCTACTTCCCTGTTAGCTTTTTAGTTATAATTATTCCTTAATCTCTCCACATTCATGTAAATCTGTACTTTGTATAAGTATTTTTAAGTGTTGATTAAATAAACTTTTCCTTTTAAATGATTGTCAAGCAACAGTGTAAAGGAACTCCTCCCTCAAAAGTAGGGGTAGTGCAAATACCAGATATACCACTTTCAACGAAGTCTTATTGATCTGATCAGTTAAAGGTCATTCTAGGGGCACCTGGCTGGCTTAGTCAGTATAGCATGAGACTTTTGATCTTGGGGTTGTGAGTTCTAGCCCCATGTTGGGTGTAGAGATTACTTAAAAAAAAATCTTTTAAAAATGTCATTCTAACTCATTGCTTATTAGTGAATACCTTAAAGATGATCATTTAAAAGCCATCTGTGGTCAGGTGCCATTGGAGCAGGAAACAGGGAAGGCATCTGTGAATGGCGTCTAACGAAAGCATTATCCTCATGGGGCTGGTGGGCCAGAGGCAGAAACTACTTGTTTTACCTGTGATGACATTGTTGAGGCCTACCTTCCATGGTTGGAACATTGGAAATTGGTCTATGGCTTTCTGCAAAATTTGGAGTATATATATGATTTTTTGGAACAAGACTGTAAGGGTTATGGCCACCCTAAAAAGGATTAAGAACCTTTGGATTATAGAAATACTAACTGAATATGTTGGTTTAGCAAATTTTTAGAGAATGTTATAGTAATAATTACCATTTATTAAGGACTCATTGCGGCACTTTATATTAAATCTATGTCTCTAAGATTCCCTTTCTACAAATGAGAGTAAACAAACATTAATATTGGATATTAATATTGTCAAAGAGGCACAGCTAGTAAGTGGCAAAATTGGGATTTAAACCCAGAGTCCTAATTTCTGTATTTCTAACTGCAGCTTCCATTATTAATGAAGAAAAAAATTCTGATAAATGACAAATGAGAAAAAAAACATGTATTTTTATGAAAACTCAGCCCTACCGAAGGATACCTTGTATTATTGTCTACTGAGAATGTATAATGAACCTTTTTTTTTTGAAATTTTTTCTACACCTAGTTTACCCTAGAATATGCTCATATAAGCATTTGTTCTTCTAAGAGGAGTAATTATAGTTGTTGAGAGGGCACTTGATTTGAAGTAGCTGTGAAATTGTGCTCAGTTTATAATCTTTAAGTTTATCCTGTAAAGAGAATAGTTACCTGTCTAATTTATTTCAAAGAGTTGTTATGAAGATCAAACAAGGCAGAGTATTTGTAAATGCGTTAGAAACTAAGACTCTTAGAGAATGAATAGATGAAAGTTAACTAAAAAACACTTTTATGTACAATCAGAATGAAAGAATTCTGCCCATTAAATTCACCTGCTGTTCATCATACAACGTGGACCATTTTCAGAGGGGTTAAAATACGGGAGGAAATGTGCATCTCAGAATTGATAAAAGTAAAATATATTGTGGTGTATTATTCTTTTAAAGATCTACCATAAAGTTCTCTGTCTTTGGAAGCCATCGAGTTTATTTATTTTGATTTCTTTAATGTACTAGGCTACAAATGATTGATACGGCAGCTAAATTTCTTTTGTGGTCAGTATTTTTTAGGTTTTTCTTGAGAGGTCATTGCCTTTCATATTAAGAGTTGCATTTTTCTCACTCCAGCAAGATGAAGGGGATGTCCAGACATTCACAGATGGCAAAGATCAGAAGTCCCGGCAGGCATCACAAATGGAAAAATGACTGTGTTGGACAGAAAGCGGCCATTGGATCTGGCAATTGCTTGCGTGATTCGAAACCTGAAGATCCACCTGAAGCAAATTCAGACCCTCTGGGTGTTTTAGTAAACACTGATTCTGGTAAGCTAAACAGGAAAGCCGCGTGTTTACAAATGCATAGAACATGATCCTACAGTTGATTCTTCACAGCATTGTTTGTGGAGAGTTTAATGACAAATATGTAAAAAAAATAGAATGATGCTTTTGTTTTTATTTATAATAGAAGTGTCTTGTCAAAACCCTCATTTCAGGATATCTTTTCTGAATCTTGGGGAATGAGTGTGTGAAGCAGGCAGGATATGGAAAAAATTATATTTATTGGCTAATTTTCATAGTATGGTATAATCTTTTAAAAAATATTTTATTTATTACAGAGAGAGGGAGAGTACAGAGGTAGAATGAGAGAGAGAAGCAGACTCTTTGCTGAGCAGAGAGCCTGGCGTGGGGCTGGATCCCAGGTCTCTGGGATCATGACCTGAACTGAAGGCAGACACTTAACGAACTGAGCTACCCAGGTGCCCCCATTGTATGGTGTAACCTTGGAAATTGTTTTCAGATTGTTTTGTATGGGAGTGTGTGGGTTAGTTACTCTGTCAGTTAAGCATCCGACTCTTGATTTTGGCTCAGGTCATGATCAGGTCATGAGATGGAGCCCCATGTCAGGCTCTATGCTCAGTGAGGAGTTTGCTTGGGATGCTCTCTCTCTCTCTCCCTTTGTTTCCCTCCTGCCCACCACCCTCCACTCCCGTGCTCTGACTCTCTCTAAAATAAGTAAGTCTTTTAAAAAAGAAATTGTTTTCAATATATTGATGCTACAGATTCAAATTTGCTCAATTAGGTTAATTTTTCCCCACCTATGAAGTGAGTATTTCAACGGAAGCCAGTTATCATTTATGCTGCTGAGCATGAATAAGATCCCTCTGAGTAAATATTACTGTTTCATTATAATTGATACTGTTCTTCCTCAGCGTATAGAATATATTTATATTAGCTTTGAATTCCCTTACTCTGCCTTAATAAGTTGAAAAATTAAAGGACCAAAATGCTGCTAACCACATAGATATCATCCAGCCTCTGAGGCTCCGTTTTCCCTTCCGCAAAATGTAAATGTAGATGTAAATATTTCTACTACCTTTCCTTCCAATAACATTATGAGGCTTTATCTTACTGCATGTGTTTTCTCTTCTGCAAAGAAAGAATATAAGTGAGTGGACTGATGCTAGCAGGCCCTGTTTAGCTTGGAAGATAGTGGCTTCTATGATAAACATGGCAAATTATTAAACTTACAGATGGCAAGAAATGAGATAACTAATTCAATGACGGAATTAAGATGGAAAGGATCTTGGCTAAGAATAACAGCTTATAATTTAGTTAGAATAATAATAATTATTTTAACACCAACTAATACTTATTGAGTAAGGTACTAATGGTGTTCTACATGCTTTATACATGTGTTTCCAGTTTTCAGATCTTTTACAGTGCATATATACTGTTGCTACTTGTGTTTTATTTATTTTTTTTAAGATTTTATTTGTTCATTCATGAGAGGTACAGAGAGAGAGCGAGAGAGAGACATAGACAGAGGGAGAAGCAGGCTCCTTGAAGGGAGCCCAATGTGGGACTCAATCCCCGGACCTAGGATCATGCCCTGAGCCGAAGGCAGACGCTCAACAACTGAGCCACCCAGGTGTCCTGCTACTTGCATTTTAGAACTGAGGGACACAGGGTAAATAATTTACCTTAGCCCAGCTGTTTGAATTTAGGAGTCTGATTCCACTAGACTCTATGCTTCTAAATGTGAAGTTTGAATTTATCTAAAAAAATACTGTATGAGCCTAGGATAGTTGAGATGTGGGAGAGAGTTTAGAAAAGGCATCTTTTTATCCTTGCTGATGATAGCAAAGAAAAGGCAGATGATGTTTGGGGCCAAGATTACTCTTGGGCACTGATTTTTTTTTTCCTTCAAAAGATGTTAGTGCCCACACTTTTTCAGATTTACAGTGTATGACCTTGATGATTAAAACCATCTATATCCAAATATGAACTTTCATGTCATTAGAATACTTGAAACACAGATACAAAGAATACTGAGAATACTGTTATAATTAGTAAGTTACTAATTTGAAAATTATGTAATTCTTCATGCAGTTCTCTAAATGAACATTCAAGGGACTCTAATGTTGAAGTCATCATTCTGTTAGCTTTGGTAGATGGGTACTTCTGTTTTCTTCCTCTCTCTTTCTCTCTTGCTCTCTTTTTAAAAAAAAAAAAAAAATCTCTTGGGACAGCCCTGGTGGCTCAGCAGTTTAGCACCGCCTTCGGCCCAGGGAGTGATTCTGGAGACCCAGGATCGAGTCCCGCATCAGGCTCCCTGCATGGAGCCTGCTTCTCCCTCTGCCTCTGTCTCTGCCTCTCTCTCTCTGTGTCTCTCATGAATAAATAAATAAATAAAATCTTTAAAAAAAAAAATAAATCTCTGCACCCAACATGGGGCTCAAATTCCCAACCCTAGATCAAGAGTCACATGCTCTATTGATTGAACCAGCTAGGCCCCTCTTTGTTTTCTCATTTTTATTTTTTATTTTAAAAATATTTTATTTATTTATTTATTTGAGAAAGAGATAGGGAGAGCATAGAGGCAGAGTGAGAGGAGGAAGCAGGCTCCTTGCTGAGCAGGGAGCCTGAGGCAGGGCTAGATCCCAGGACCCTGAGATCATGACCTGAGCTGAAGGCATACACTTAACCAACTGAACCACCCAGGCACCCCTGTTTCTCATTTTTATTTTTATTTATTTTTAAAAAGATTTTATTTATTTATTCATGAGAGACACATGGAGAGAGGCAGAGACATAGATAGGGGGAGAAGCAGGCTCTCTGTGGGGAGCCTGATGCGGAACTCCATCCCAGGACTTCAGGATCATGCCCTGAGCTGAAGGCAGAAGCTCAACCACTGAGCCACCTGGGCGTCCCTGTTTCTCATTTTTAAAGCAGTATTTCAATATATGGTAATCTGGTGAAATACCAACAAAAAGATGATTATATATTTTGCTCTATTAAGCCTGTATCTAGGTCTTCAGGAGATACTTTAGATGTGAGAAACAGTAGTAAGTATCTTTCATCCTCGTGATAGAAAGTGTTTAGTCAGATTCCTAGGAGTAATGATATGAGAGACCTCAAGTAATTTTATTTTGGTGTCAATGTGGAGACCTTTACCTATATTGAGGGCCAAAGATAATTATGTAAGTCGTGAATGTAAAAATCTTACAAGTAAGTTATAGATTTATAATATTACTATTTTTTCTTTTTTTTAATAATATTATTCTTTAAGGAAATAAAAAAAGGATCAAGTTAGGGTAACTTAATTTTGTAGAAAAGATTTCATTTAAATTCATGTCATCTTTTACCTGGAATTTCTTCTGGATATTTACAATTCCCAAATCAATAGTTTGGTTGGTTCTTCAACTTTTCACTCCAGGTATAGCTACAAAAAACTATGTGTACCATTTTTCCACATGCTTAAATATTCCCAGCATGCCTACTCTCTGATCTCTTAGTTTTACACTTGTTTGGAGGCAACTTCCTTCTTAGGCCAGAGCGAGCCAACATTAAGATCAGTTGTGTTCATTATTCAAGGTTGTTGTCATGGGGCAGCATTGTAATGATCTGACCCTATTCATGCTCTAAGGTGGCAGTTAGTACTTTTCATCACTAATTTCACTTTTAAAATGAAAATGGCCCGATGCCTTACATTTCTTTCCTTTATAGATGGGGGGGGGGGGGGGGACGGGATGGACTCAGAACCTTATCTAGATATCAGCATTCACATTTAAATAAGACAGTAGTTTTCCAGGATATTTACAGACCAGATCATGCTTAGAAAATTAGTATTTTTTGTGGTAGTTGGTAGTAAGTGAACTCTCATTAATTAGGTGCTTTAAACTGGGGATTGTTATTGCTTCAAAGGGAAAGCCTGTCATTTGGAGTCTCCCAGTTTATCAGTTTTGAATATGACCTGTTTTCACTAGATGTTCTTAATGGCACCATATTTTTTTTAGTTCCTTGTATGTTCTGCTAACTAGTGTCCTCACAATGTTGTTGTTTTAAATCTTTTTTTGGTATCTCATTAGTTAGGACTATGTTTATTTTGTTGCTGTTGTTTAAATGTAAATGCAGCATGTTTTATGTCTTTCCTGACCCGTGGTTTTAATAAGCGTTGTCTGAGCTAGAAAGAGAAGAGCTGCTCACTAATGTACATTAAGCATCACTGACTGAAGTGCCTCAGCATCTACCTGAACACAAAAGATACAATTTGTTAGTCATTCATTATAGTATAAATATAGCTATTGTCATAGAACCCACTGGAGGATGTCAGTGTGTGCACTGACATTTAAGTGAGGTGGGCTTCTGGTATTTAAAAGATAGATGTTAAAATAAGAATAAGCCAGCATATTAGCTGTCGTGAATGTTCATTGTTAATGTTTGTTTTTGAGAGTTGGAAACCATAAAGCAAGGTTTCATTTTATTTTATTTTATTTATTTATTTATTTTTATAATAAATTTATTTTTTATTGGTGTTCAGTTTGCCCCCCTCGGTGCCCGTCACCCATTCACCCCCACCCCCCGCCCTCCTCCCCTTCCACCACCCCTAGTTTGTTTCCCAGAGTTAGGAGTCTTTATGTTCTGTCTCCGTTTCTGATATTTCCCACACATTTCTTCTCCCTTCCCTTATATACCCTTTCACTATTATTTATATTCCCCAAATGAATGAGAACATACAATGTTTGTCCTTCTCCGATTGACTTACTTCACTCAGCATAATACCCTCCAGTTCCATCCACGTTGAAGCAAATGGTGGGTATTTGTCGTTTCTAACGGCTGAGTAATATTCCATTGTATACATTAACCACATCTTCTTTATCCATTCATCTTTCGATGGACAACAAGGCTCTTTCCACAGTTTGGCTATTGTGGCCATTGCTGCTATAAACATCGGGGTGCAGAAAGCAAGGTTTCCATTTTTTTAGGGTGACTTTCAACAGATTGCTTTTTCTTTAGGGTATCTAGAAATCTTCTTGAGGCTAGAGCATGTAATTGTGTTTTACTTCATAAAGGCAACAAGATAGAGTAGGGGGATGAAGGGGGAGAGACAAGTAAATAAGTTGTAGAAAGAAGCTGAATGGGAAGCTTTTATAACTAGTGTTTGTACTTAGGCAGGCCTTAAAAAAAGATGTATTTTTTTTCTCTCTTTTCATTTCAGTAGGGATTTACTTGAGGTGCTACATTCTGCTTGTCCAGTATTATAATTCAGAGAAGTCTCTCTGACTTCAAAAAATCATAGTCCATTGATAAATTTTAGATTAATATATTTATATATTTGGTCAGAGGGCATATGATGTGTATGTATGAGATAGAGAGGTATTGCTAAGGTTTTAACAGTAAGAGAAATTATTTGAGCTGGTATTTTGTAATCATTTTAAAGTTTGATTTTATCATCTTCATTGCTCCCATCTTTATACTGGCATTTTTCATTTAAAGATTTTTTTTTTTTTAATTTATTTATGATAGTCACAGAGAGAGAGAGAGAGAGGCAGAGACACAGGCAGAGGGAGAAGCAGGCTCCATGCACCGGGAGCCCGACGTGGGATTCGATCCCGGGTCTCCAGGATCGCGCCCTGGGCCAAAGGCAGGCGCCAAACCGCTGCGCCACCCAGGGATCCCGCATTTTTCATTTAGAGAGGGGTTTTGACTGTTTTTGTTAAAAAGTGAGTGAATTTCCTGGAGTCTTATTTTGTCAGCCAGTACAGTGCCTTCAGCATAAATCTTTCCAGCTGTTGAAAATGCCTATATTCGAACTGCTAGTAGATCCAAGGGACTTTGGGAACAGCCTTTTTTTTTTTTTTTTTTTTCCAGATGAAAAGTCACTAAAAAGGATGTTTTGATAGGGCCAAAACGACTGATAACCTCTTTTCAAAGTGTTATTACAGGTCATGGATTCCTGAAACATAACCGAGGGAGAGCAGCCTAGGAGAGCAATTGTTCACTTGTGTGAAGTCCTAACTCTTACCCATGGGGAGGCACTCAAGTATAGTGAACTTTGTGACAGTCCTGATAATGAATACACCACATATCCAGATTGTGGTTTTACCATTCTCCAATTGAAGAAATTAGGGCCTTTTGGAGAAATGATCGATTGTAGAGCTGGGACAGAGAAAATACAAAGTGAACCTAGAGCATCTTAATAGTGCCAGAAGGTAGGAAAGTGCTCAAGAAAGCATCAGAATTGTGAACATGTCAGAAGTATATAGGGACCAACTGGAAAATGCTCCCAATGGCCAAAGTTGGAATAATTCAAACCACAAAATAAATAACAATAGATTATAACCCAAAGAATAAAATAAATATCCATGAATCCATACTGATATAAATAAAAAATAAGGAAGAAGGGACGGATCTTACGAAGAATTCTAATAAATAATTGTAGAAGAAGTGAAGGAAATAAAAAGTCACCATTAAAAACACCACAGTAATAATTATTTCAGCCAAGATCCACTGATGAGTGGTAAAATTAGTGGCAAATCTTTAAGGTAAAACAGAGTATTTATATAGTTTCAAAATATCTCCCCCTAAATATTAGTTACCGTGGTGGTTTTAACATATGTCTAAATTTCTTTGCTATTCCTTACTCTAAGAGGCGGGAGCTTAATTAATTTCCTTCCCCTTGAGTATGGGCTAAACTTAATCATTTTAAAAAACAGAATAATACAAAAAATTGTAACTTTATATAGCAAAGCAGGCAGACCACCAAGAGATCAAGGTTAACATTACTAGTAATAAGCCATGTTGATGTCATGGACTCCTGATATGATGTGATGAGAAGTGCACTACCTAAAATCCATAGCCTCCATGTAATCATCAAAAAAACATAAGACAGACCCTAGCTAAGGGCCATTCTACAACTGACCAGTAGTCTTCAAAAGTGTCAAGTTCATTAAAGACAAAGAAATACTGACAGATTGTCACAGATTTGGGGAAGACACAGATAAGGAGTCACGATAACTAAATGTATAATGTGATATGATGGATTGGATCCTGAAACAAGCAAAGAGTATTACTGGAAAAACTAGTGAAATTACAATATAGTCTGTAGCTTTGGTAGTATTATACCAATGTTAATTTATTTGGTAGCTACGATAATGTGTCACGGTTATGTAAGGGGGAAGCTGGATGGTAGGGTACATGGAAGTTCTCTGTACTATCTTTGCAACATTTGTGTAAATCTAAAATTGTTTCAAATATAAAGTTATTAAAAAAAGACAGGGAAAGAGGTGATATGTAGGCCAATTAAAGCCTTGCTCTCCACTTCTTGAATTGCGAGGAAATATTTTCCTTCAGAGTTTATTTTCCAGTATTTTTCTGTTATGTTCTGATTATAAAAACAAAAACTGAAGAGCATTTAAAAAAACCCCTATGTTCTTAATCTACAGAGACAGCCACTGCTCACATTTTGTTGTATATCTTTTTAATATTTTTCTTATCATGTGTATATTATTTTTAAAAATAAAAATGGAATCATGTTATTAAAGAAAAGAAAGAAAAAAAAAAAAACGAGCTTTGAATCCAGACAGAACTAGGTTTGTGTTGGGCTCCACCTTTTCCTAGCCCTATCGTTCAGTACCAGTTAGCCTTTTTGAACTCGTCTTTACTCATTCATGCAACAGTTTGTTCTTCAAATATTTGTTCAGCACTTAGGTACTGTTCTAGGCTCTAAGGATACAGTACTGAACAAAGCCAAACCCTTTCTCTCCTATAGCTTGTACTTGTTCACATCTAAGTACTTCAGGTAGTTGTTTATCGTTTTGCTGTAACAGGGAACGGAGAAATGGCACCATAGCTGGAAGAAGACATTTATTAGCATTTTTATTGACCATAGAGACATTTTGGTATGATGGCTTCATTTTTTTTTTAAAGATTTTATTTATTTATTTGTGAGAGACCGAGAGAGAGGGGCAGAGACACAGGGAGAGGGAGAAGCAGGCTCCATGCAGGGAGCCTGATGTGGGACTCGATCCTGGGTCTCCAGGATCACGCCCTGGGCTGAAGGCGGTGCTAAACCTCTGAGCCACCCAGGCATCCCCCGGATGGCTTCATTTTAATAAGAGGACTTTATGTATCTGTAGGAGATATTCTAGCCCATTAGTTAAGAATTGGAACTTGGAATCAGCCCCGATTTAACTTTGATCCAATTGTTGCATAATTTTGTTACCTGAAGGAAAAGTTACTCAGATTCTCTGAATTTCAGTTTCATCATCTGTAATTAATAGTGAAAATGATACCTCCTAAGGATTAAATAAACTCATTCTTTTAAGAGTGTTATAGTCAACTGTATTGTGCTTTTCAGTACCTCTCTTTGAGTCTTAGAAAGAAATAATAGTTTGGCTTATCATCATTTAAACAATGAGATGAAAAAAAAATAAACAATGAGATGAACAGTCTCCATATTAATATTTTGTAGATTCTGTTTAGTCCACTAGTAATTTATATATAAACTGCATATTTTTCTTTCTCTTTATTAATTCATAAGAAAAGATGAGAAGTTACCTTAAAATTGACGAGCAGTTTTTGGAGGGTATGGTGCTGGGTAGGGTGGATGGGTGGAGAAGAGGGGATTTAACTTCATCCACCAGTATGTGCAGTTCCATATTCACATAGAAGTATAGCCCCAATTTCTACTAGCATGTTTTGTTTTCCCCTAGACTGACTTGGTGAATGTTCAATGCTGTCTTGAAATGTTTCATATTACTTGGGGGTTGAGCCGGTACATTACATAGACAGGTTACTTCCTGTCTTCATTCTTCAGTCAGGCTTTATTTTTTATTGATTGTTTAGACTAAATGTAATACATTTTTAGAGCTGCCAAAAACAAATGTAATAGGTGGTGTCCTGAGGCTACAACTAGGCTCCATGGGCTCTGATCAAACGCTTTACCTTTGGCAGGCTCTTTGGTACTTGCTAAGTTCTCTGGCTTGGCTTGTTTACTTAAGTTCTTAGAAGTTCTAAATAATAAAAACTTTGGGTGAATTCATTTCAGCATAAGTCTTTGACTAAGCTTTTATATATAGAATGGTTAAATTTTATTTGTGCCCTCAAAACTTAGTCTTAAAAACAAGAAAAGTAGATATTTTTTTATTATTTATTCCTAATCCAGTGAAGTTAAATAAATTTCTGGCCTTGGCCTTCCTATTACCTAATAAAATTAATTAATAGCATAATAGCCTAATAAGGTAAAATAAATTAATTAGCAAAGACTGTATAATTAACTTAGAGAAGGCTCAAATTCCGTAATGTGTGAAGCATGGTAAGTAACTAAGCTGTATATAGCTTCCATTGGCCTTCTGTGTTCTCTTTGGGGCAAGTAGCTTCTCTGACCATGAAGATGTAAATAAACCAAGGAAAAAATTTCAAGTTTCCTGAATTTTGTTTTTGGGAAAGATTAAGGAAATGATCAGAAATTACTTTCTTTTCACTAACATATAAGGAGTAGGGGACCTGTCAGCTTTCTTTTTTATGGTGGTGGATGTTTTTGGTATACTGTTTTATCTCATTCCTGTTTTTTTTTTTTTTTTTTTCAGAATCTGATAAAGAGGAGAAACCACAAAGTACGGTCATACCCAAGGAAGTGACACCAGCCCTGTGCTCACTAATGAGCAGCTATGGTAGTCTCTCAGGGTCAGAGAGTGAGCCAGAAGGTAAGTCATGGCCTCAGTTGATAGGTTTGTTTTATTGCTCTTTGAATTTGATGTATACTGTGCATCAGTAGCATCATTTCATGTATGTCTTTCTGAGGACAAAATGTATCAAGAGCATTGTTTATTTAATCTTCATATTTTTCATTTGATTCAGAAGTGATGTTAGCATGGGATAAAGGAAAGCTGGAGAAATGAGGAAATGTGTTGTTAGCCTGGGAGAAAAGGGCAAAAATAATACAGTGACAGAATAGGAAAGGGAAGAGATAATATGCCATTAATGGAATCAAAGACAATTCTAAAAGATACAGCAAAGAAAGTTAATTTGTTGTTTCCTACTCTCAATTCTTGTCTTAACATGTTTATAGCACCTTTGGTAGATGAATAGAGGTCCTTTGTGACAAAGTGGATGGTAGAATTCCTTACATGTATATAGAACGTTATTTTTTATAGAGCATATTTACATAAATTGCCTCATTTGGAGAACACAATAACTCTGTGCTTGTGGTTGAGTTAGCCTGTATGTTTCAAAGACTGGATAAAATGGAATTCCTTCAAGGTTTTTTCTGAGGAGTCAGTGATGTGCAGGATACATGTCTGACCTTTAAAGATGATAATAAACCAGCTTAACGTAGCGTCTTTTTTTAGGGTCACCTAAAAGAGTTATTATGTTATTAATCTAATGTGTCAATTATAAACCCAAGGTTCATATAAATAATCAGCATTTGTTTAATGAATAAGTCTGTGTCCTTCTGTTGGAAACCTGGCTCTGCATGGTGAATTTATTTGGGCTTTACCAACCATGAGAGAATTCCTGTGTATGTGTCTCTGTACAAGATGTGTAATCACAGTAGGAGCTGTACTGAAGATAAGAGTACAGGGTCTGCAAGTGAGTGTGTAAAAAGAAAGGAAGATTTGAGTGTAATTGGATGAAGATGGCAGCACTTTTAATGTTGATTAAATTAGAGATAATCACTCTGTAGTTGGAAGATGTTGAAGGAGAAAGAGTTGGGATTTAATATGAAGGATAATGTTTAGATGTATCCGTAACATAGGGATTTTTCTTCTTTTTTTAATGGACCGTGGTTTACTGTGGTAGCTGGTTAAAAGCTACTTGAATTTTGAAATACAAACTACTTTGGCCTTATCAGAGTATTTCTTAACTGATGGTTGCCTCTTCTTGTTTTTATTTTAATTTTAAGAAAAACAGTATTTATTTCTTTACTCTTGTTTCCAGTACACTGATATGAAGATGGAGTTATTCTTTAAACACATATTACATTTCTTGCTTATCGCTTGTATTTATGACGGGTGATAGCAATGAAAGCTATTACCAGATTACTGAATTTTATAAAAACAAGTTGCACTAATGCTCTCCTCTCTCTCTCTCTCTCTCTCTTAAGATGAAACATTTAATACTTTCATTCTCATGTCTTAATTTTGAGGCTGCCACCATTTTTAAATTAGAAGAAAGAAAGGAAACTGGGAGTGATCTTTGAGATTCCACTCCTTCATTTATGGAACCTTAAGCTTAACTTCTTTGCAAAGTTAGTATGTGGCAGAGCTGTTGTAAAGCCTAGGTTTGGGACTGAAAAATCTTAAACACCAACTTTCGTTTTAGGCATTCTCTGTGTTACATTTACTGTCTTCCTGAACAGAAATGCATAGCCTTTTCTTAAAGATAACAAGATATTGTCTATTAAAAGATAAATTTTACCTTATATGAATTTATTTTTACTGATTGTCTAAAATGCCCTGCTTGAAGGAAAAAGCCTTTGCTTCACATTCCTAAGGCCTAAGAATTATTTTATGTAGTTTGAATTCAGCTTTATTGAGCCATCCAGGTCACTAGCAAGTTTCCAACTTCCATTGTAAATTCTGGGCTGTAGGATAGCATATTGACACATAGGGACTTTGGAAGAAATAAACCAAAGAAATAAAGTGGGCTTTCTCTGAGCTATGAAATAGCATCTAGAAGGCTCCTTACTTAAGTGGATTTTAAATGGAGGGGAGCATTCTGATTCCTCACAGATTTAAACAATTGTATCATCTTAGTTAATATCTATCTCAACTTAGGAGTTAATACAGGTATATAGAGGATTTTAAACATGAATTGTGCTTTTTTTCCAGAAACAGTTTTAAACAAGGAAGGAGTCCCTTAAGAAAGACTGAAACAAAACAAGAGGCTAAGCTTGGCTTTGGGGATTTCAAAATCATTAAGCTATACATAGGAAAGAAAATTTCAATGAGTAATATTTCCAAATCAATTAGTTTGAAATCTCTTCCAGATTTTACATGTTAGTTTTTTGTTTTTGTTTTGCCATGTTAGAAGTTAAGCACAGTTTTATAGCTCTCCAAAATTGTTGTTTTTTCAAAATGATTTGGGCTGTGACTGGAGGTCCTCCATTGAAAACTCATGTTTAAAGACCACATGCCAAAAAGGATTTATAGGTTTGAAAAAGTGCAGTGGTTATATTTTAAATTTATTTGAATTGATAAACATTGCATTAAAATATGATACTAAGCTGGGAAATGTTGTGAGCCTCAAGAAAAATATAAATGGTTCTGGTTCCTCGTTCCTTAGCAGAAAATTGACAGTGTAAGCTCTGATTCATTTGACTTTTGTATTCCTGGATTGGAAGACCAATACTTGAAGGGGAAGGGAATAATAGAAATTAGAACTCTGTCTTTTCTTATTGCCTTTTGTTATTATTCTCATAGTTTTGAACTCTATAAACCACTTGAATTCTTTGCTCCTTTTATGGTTACATTTCTGATTTTTTTTTCTTTTTTCTATCACTTTGAGGGCACATCAAAACCACTATCATTATAGCAAATTCTTTTTTTTTTTTTTCTTTTTGAGCTAGAGAGTGTGCATGATGTGCACTTGAGTTGGGTAGAGAGGGAGAGCGAATCTCAAGCAGGCTCCATGCTATGTAGAACCTGGCTTGGGGGCTCAGTCATACAACCCTGAGATCATGACTTGAGCTAAAATCAAGAGTCAGATGCTTAACTGACTGAGCCACCCAGGCACCCCTGTCATAGCATATTCTTTATATATTGTTGATTCTGGGTCAGGTCCTGTTTTATGTGCTTTACTCATTTAGTTATCACAGTAACTTCATGTAGCAGGTGCCATTATTTGTGAGGATATTTAGGCAGAGATAAGTAACTTGCCTGAAGATCGCAACTAGTATGTGATGAAACTAGAACTTGAACCTAACAGTTTGGGACTAGGATTTATGCTTCTAAGACTTATTACCCTGTACTTTGTTTCAAAGGTAGTTATCACATTTGGTCTTATGTAATACTTGGGTGTTGAAGGTTTTGAGGGATATGATTAGATTCCTATACTCTTGTCCAGGCAATTGAACCCAGTCTCCCACCTTCTAGAATTGAATTCTTTATATCATATCACCTTGTCAGAAATACAGAATAACCATTTTAGGAGTGAGAGGAGGAGATCCTTAAAACTTGTCAGTTTTCAACTAATCATATGGTTCTTTTCTTTATTCTTCTTAATATGGTGAAATATATTGATTGATTTTCAAGTATCAAACCAACCTTTATTCCTGAAATAAAATCTACTTGGTCTTTTACTAATAATTTATAAAAGATATTTATTTACTATCTTTATTTATTTGTTAAAGATATTTACCTCCATGGTCATGAAGGATGTGTTTTTCTTTTCTTATAATGACTTTGTCTGGATTTGGTATGAGTGGGATCTATTTCCTCCACCTCTTTTTTAAGACTTTGTGTAGGATTGCTACCATTTTGTCTTATTTGTAGAATTCAGTAATGGAGTTATCTGTACCTGGCATTTTAGAGGAGGGGGTAGACTTTCAATTATGAATTAAATTTCCTTAATAGGTAGAGGACTATTCAGATTTTCTGATTTTTCTTGTTCAGTTTGGTAATTTGTGTTTTTCAAAAAAATCTGTTTCATTTCTGTTGTCAAATTTATTGGCATAAAGTTGTTCATAATATTTTCTTGTGATATCTGTAGGATCTGTAGTGATATCCCCCCTTTGATTCCTCATATTATTAAATGGTATTTTTTTCTTTTTTTCTTGCTCAATCTTGCTAGATGTTTATTAATTTTGTTAATCTTTTAGAGTGTACCAACTTCTGATTTTTCTATTTATATTTTTCTTTATTGTCTGCTTGTAATTCATTGATTTTTCACTCTGTTATTTCCTCTCTTTTCACTATCTGATTTAGTGGAAGTTCAGATAATTGATTTTAGGCTTTTCTTTATTTCTAATAAAAGCAATCAAAACTATAAATTTGTCTCCATGCACTGCTTTAGCTGCATCCTATAAATTTACATTATGTTTTCATTTTTATTTTTTAAAAAATATTTTCTAACATCTCATGATTTGTTCTTTAACTCATGGGTTATTTAGACATATGTTGTTTAGTTTCCAGAGATTGGAGGTTTTCTAGATAGTTTTCTGTTAACTGATTTTACTTGAATTCTGTTACAGTCAGAGAGCATACTTTGTACACTTGCCAGGCATTTTTTGTTTTTTGTTTTTCCAGCTTATTGAGACTTGTTTTATAGCCTAGCACAAGTGAATGTTTATGTGAACTTGACAAAAACGTATCTTGGATTGAGTGTTTGTCAGTTTGAGTTGTTAGGGTACTCAGGTCTTCTATATTCCTGCTCATTTTCTGTTTAATTGTTCTTCAGTTACTGAGAGCAAAGTGTTAAAATTGTCTCCAACCTTAATAATGGATTTGTCTTTTTCTTGTTTCAGTTCTTTTAAGCTTTTGCTACACGTATAATGAAATTCTGTTATTAGGTGTTACTGTTTTATCTTCTTGATGAATTGATTTCTTTATCCTTATGAACTGTCCTTCTTTGTCCCTGGTGATGGTCCCTATTCTGAAGTCTCCTTTGTCTGATATTGATGTAGCCGATCCAGCTTTTTTATGATTGCTATATGTATCGTATTTTCTTTCCTCCTTTTGCTTTTAATCTGTGTCTGGTCACAGACAGTCTTTGCTTCATACTTCCTTGATAACTGAGATTTCATCTCCGTTCTGTTTGTGCAAAGCAAGAACTGCCAACAATTTAAGGTTGGTTTCTTGTAGACATTATGTAGTTGATCTTGTTCCCCACATTCTCTCTTCCCCCAGTCTGACCACTCACCCTTTTAAGTGGGATGTTTAAGTTATTTATATATATTGTAATTATTGATATGGCTGTTTCTTTTTGTCTTTGTTCTGTTTTCCTTCTTTCTTGCCTTTGGATTTATGCTGTCTTATTATTAGGGCAGTGTAAATATGGGTTTATTTGTTGAACCTCTTTGTTTTGCTTTTTAGGAGTTGGTCTATATATAGTATGTAGCTTCAGCTTATCACAATATACTTTCAGTGGTATTATACCATTTCATATATGTAATTTAAGAATTTTATAGCAATATACTTACATTTTCCTCTTCCCTTCCTTTATGCTCTTGTTATCAGATTTTCCTACAGGTGTTATGAATCCCACATACATTGTTTCTATTTTTGCTTAGAGTAGTCAGTTATCTTTAAAACCTTTTTCAAATCAGAAAAAAATGTCTTTTTGTATTTACCCCTATATTGACGGTTTCTGACACTCTTCATTCCTTTGGGTAGATGCAAGTTTCCATCTGATACTATTTCCTTCATCGAGATCACTTCCTGCAGCTCTTTGTGGTAATCTCTTCAATTATTGGCAGTTATATTTCCAATCTGAAAAATACTGTACTGCATTGAAAATGCCTAGTTTTTATTAATAAGTAGCCAGGATTATGGCTACTGGGGGGAGTATTATGACTTTTTGGGTTATTTTTGGAAGTTTACCTGTTTTTTTATTGTTTTTGTATTTGTTCTCATCACATTTAGAAGCTCCCATTAAGACTGAAGCAGACATTCTGGTGGAAGATGAGGTTCTTCATAACAATACTCCTAAGAGATCAAGGAACAATGTTAAAGTGACTGTTAAAAACTATAGGAGCCCAAAGAAAAGTTTTAAAAAGACAAACCCTAAGAGGAAAAAAGATTATCACAACTATCATACCTTATTTGAACCAAGGACACACCATCCATATCTCCTGGAAATGGTAAGTGACTTTTCTTTACATTCTGATCTCTCTTTTCTTCTCAGGTGATGAAGCCAGAGCCACTGGGTTTCTGCATGGGTTCATGCATGCATGCTTTTTAACTTCACCAAAGACCTTTATTCTTTGAAGACTTATTTGTGTATCTTAATTTTGAAGCTGCATTTGGCATATAGCTGATGTTTAGTAAATGTGGAATCATTACACTTTTTAAAACTGCTAAAAATGAAAGAATCTGTAGATTTAATTGATAAGGAAATATGTATTAAGGTGTACTGACATTTTTAAAGTTTTCACTGAAAGCACAGCTAAGTACAATGGCAGACTAAAAGGAGGAAGAGGTTTTTATGTGTTTATTTTGTGCATTATTGGCTTTATTCTCAGTGTGATGTGCTGAAAAATCTTATTTCTTCACATTTTAAGAGGAAGCAGCACATCTTTTGATTCTAAGTAATGGACATGAAGCTGTTCAAAGATCCAGTTCTTTCATACTAAGGGTAATAGAAAAATATTCCAAAATTTTTACTAGACTTGTAGAACTTTTTTTTTCTTTCTTTCTTTCTTTCTTTCTTTCTTTCTTTCTTTCTTTCTTTCTTTCTTTCTTTCTTTCTTTCTTTTTTTTTTTTTTTTTAGATTTATTCATTTATTTATGATAGACATAGAGAGAAAGAGAGGCAGAGATAAAGGCAGAGGGAGAAGCAGGCTCCATGCCAGGAGCCCAACGCGGGACTTGATCCTGGGACTCCAGTATTGCCCTGGGCCAAAGGCAGGCGCCAAACCGCTGAGCCACCCAGGGATCCCCTAGAACTTTTGACAGTGTGTGAAAAGTCCTTTTTGCCCTGTCAGCTAAATGCTTACACTGTAGCTAAGGTGTTCTGTGGCTACCCTCTTTGAGGTGTTACATGGAGACCCAGTTGCTTCTTATTTGAATTGATCTGAAGTGTACTCTTTATTTTATAAATTTCAGTGTTTATATAAAGTAAGTTGCATTTTTAAAATACCTTGTAAGTGGTAAATTAAATCATCTCTTCACAGAACGTTCATTCCTCTGTGATGTTTCTAAACTAATAACATCAGAAAATAAATTGAATGATCTTACCCTTTTTGGCAAATCATATATGATTCCTTGGTTATGTATTTCTTCTAAATACCAGGAATTTTTTTAGATTGCCTTCAATTGCAACAGGCACAAAAATGAAAAGTTGTAAAAATCCAGGACTGTTGGGATTTTTTACTGCTGGTTTCATCACTACTATATTTACTGTATCTGCTTATAAGTTTCTATACTGTTTGTAGGTTTAGGTTTAAGAGGGTCCTCTTTGACATGATTTGTAGGTTAAAGAATTACAGACTTTTAAACCTACATTTCCTGTCCTTTGTTTAGATACTCCTAGAAAGGACTGAAAATGTGAACATTTATGCTGTTTAAAAACTAGATAGTCTTGGTGTAAGTTAAGAGGAAATGTTCTTGCATTATTTTTTTAGTGAAATGATTTAAATATATATTTATATATAGGTTATAAATATAAGTTATTATAAATATATATCTTTATTCTGTATTCTTTATATGGAGAAGGTATATATAATATTTTAGATTGTGTTTCCTGGATATATTTTATTTACCAGCTAATCATTTTATTTATTGTTTTTTAGCTTTTAGCTCCAGACATTCGACATGAAAGAAATGTGATTTTACAGTGTGTTCGGTACATCATCAAAAAGGACTTTTTTGGACTTAATACTAATTCTGCAAAAACTAAAGATGTATAGGTACCAGCACTCATGTGAAATAGGCCCATCCTAAAGTTAGTGGAGGAAAACCTTTTTTAAAAAAAAAAACAACTGGATTAATAATTGTAGACCTTATGAAATATTATGTTGGATTTTTAATTCTTTCCTTTGAATCTATGCAAATAAATACATAACTGGTTTTAAGACTCTGTCTCTATTGTTGGGGTTTGCCTAATATTTGCTGGTAGAGTTCTACTTTTTACTTATATTTATTTGTATTATTGCTGTCAGGTAAGGAAGTCTGCTGTGGGACCAGTCAAAAATTGAAGATATTGGGTTAGTAGTAAAGAAAAAGACCTTAAAAATGTTTAATTCAGCAAACATAATTGAGCAAAGCTGTAGGTTACGGAGAGAAGTACAGTCATTTCGTCTTTATTTTATTATTTTTTAAAGATTTTATTTATTTATTCATGAGAGACACAGAGAGAGAGAGACAGAGACACAGGCAGAGGGAGAAGCAGGCTCAATGCTGGGAGCCCGATGTGGGACTCGATCCCGGGTCTCCAGAATCACGCCCTGGGCTGAAGGCGGCGCTAAACTGCTGGGCCACCCGACCTGCCCCGTCATTTTGTCTAAATGCAGGAAAATGAGAATCATCCTTTAACTGTAGCAAGGGGGATTATTTAAATAATAAACCATATCAAATTAATACACTCAAAAGGTCTTGAAATTTAAAATTTCCCAGTTTATTTCCAAGGACATTCGGAAATTCACCTATTGACACTATTTAAGTAGTTCAAATACTGAATGTTTGGAATATTGACATAGATAAGGCCTCTGTGTATGTTTAGATTCACTGGAAGTGCTTCTTTTTGGTATGGTTCAGAATTGGACCTTTTTAATTTCTCAAATGTAAAGCATGGTACTTGATGAGGTCCATCTAATTTGTAGCAAAAACTGTAGTTCGTGAAATAATGTAAAACCTCAGTTTTAATATTTAAAACTGAGCATATTTCTTAATTGAACCCTTTTAAAATGTTTTTAAATAAACAGATCTTTTTTGAGTCTTTTTAATACCAGAGTTTGTTTTTTTTAAAGATTTTATTTATTTATTCATGAGGGACACAGAGAGAGAAGCAGAGACACAGGCAGAGGGAGAAGCAGGCTCCCTGCAGGAAGCCGGAGGCGAGACTTGATCCTGGGACCCCGGGACCACGCCCTGAGCCGAAAGCAGATGTTTAACCACTGAGCCACCCAGGTGTCCCAATATCAGAGGTTTTGATCTTATGTCCTAGTCGCTTGTGCTAGCTAGAACTGGAGCCTTCCTTTTTTAAATTTAAAAGAAAATTAATCTGATGTGGTTGAAAAATTGAATTTTTTCTAACATTGTGATTATTGAAGTCCATGAGTCTTGCCTGCAAGAAAAAGGCAAGCAAGAAAGCTGATGGCAGCCCTGAAGAAAGATCTCTTGTTCCTATATTTATAAGATCCTATCCAGAATCCGGGAACACCTGGCATATAACGCTATGATACTACAGACCAAAGATCAAAATTCATATTTAGGTCAGTGTTTCCCAACTTTGTAACTGCCATACAGACTTTTTTTTTCTTTTAAGATTTTTTTAATTTATGAGAGACAGAGAGGCAGAGACACAGGCAGAGGGAGAAGCAGGCTCCATGCAGGGAGCCCGACTAGGACTCAATCCTGGGTCTCCAGGATCATGCCCCAGGCTGAAGGCAGCGCTAAACTGCTGAGCCACCTGGGCTGCCCCACCATACAGACCTTTTTATTCTGTTTAACTCTCCTCCTGCAATGAATCCCATGTTTTAGAAAATTATCTGTCCAGCACATTACTTAATTCAATTTATGTAACACTGTTGAGTGCTTATTTATGTGCTGCCAGTATACATGGATTAAAAATAGAAAAATGAATGAGGCTTGCCTGACTTTAAGGGATTCAGTTTAATTTTTACATTATTCATAGCTGTGACTCTTAACCCAATTCATCTCATCAGGATGAAGTAACCAGCGTTATACACTGGGTTGATATCCTAAAATCTGACTTACTCTGCAGTTTTATCATAGGCTGGCATGCAAGTTCCATAGGCTTTAAATACTAAATGAATTCAGACTCCTAGGCTGCTTTCACAGACCCCCATAACTCCAGGGATATTCACAATCACTGCTTTAGAGTATATTGTACAAAGTTTTATTTTCAATTTCTCTTGTTTTCTAATAAATGTATTTAAGACTGAAACTGCTCTTCTGAGTATTGCCTTGTCTATATCTGGCCGTCTTGAGCTCTAGTGACTGTCAGTTATTTCTAGTGGGTAATTTCAGATTCAGTTGCCTTTATATTTAACCCAGGAATTCAAGTGCATTTAATTTCTAAGCACCATATAGCCTATGTGGTTTCTACTTTATGAAATACACAGTCAATATTTGTAAATATTCTGTGAGTGTTTTCAGGGGGAAGGGTGCCTGCCCTTGGATACAAGGTTTTTTTGGATTTAGCTTGTTAATTGTTCATACCATCTACATTCCTGTCCAACTGTTCGTATAACAAACTGATTTCTGAATGTAAAAGAAAGCATTATATGATGACTTGTGGTGAGTTGTGTCTTTTATAACTGTGAAATACTCTTGTCCTCAGTACTCTCTGCATTGACCTATTTTCCCTCAATTAATGTAGTCAAAACAGCTTTTTGGGAGTTCAGTCTAATAGCCTCTGGGGAATTTAATCCACTTATATTAATTGAAATTGTTGAAATGTTTGGAGGGACCATCCTAGCCTTTTTTTTTTTTTTTTTTTTTTGTATCTTATTTCAGCATTTCAGTGGCATGATTGTTGTTTTTTTCTCTTCATTTTTCTTTCTAGTGCTTCGGAGACAATTAAACCTATTGCTGTTCCTTTAGTGGTTATCTTTTTCTCTGAGTCTGTAGATACAGTGGCCCTATCTTCCATTTCTCTCCGTTAGCATCGTAGCACTTCCCTTCCTGGACATCTCCTTCTGTCATCGTGTGGGATTTGTTTTGGATTCATTTCTGTTACCTTGGTGTGTGTTTGTGTGTGTTTTAATAGTATGCGTAGTTATTTAGACAAATACAAGTATTACTGTTTCCTTCTCACTGCTTTTTCTTTCATCCCAAGATTAGTTTTTTGGTTTACTGCAGTGTATCATCAGGTAATTAATCCATCAGTTTGAATCCTCCATTTGAATTTTTTTTTTAATTGAGTTTAGGGTGTTAAGTTCAAAATCCTTTCCCTTCAGAATTTTGAAGCATTCACGTGATGGTCTGTTAGCATCCAGTATTGCTGATTCAAAAAATCAGACACCAATCTAATTCTCTCACCTTCTCTTTTTATTTATTGATAAAAACCTGTTTTTCTGTCATTGAAAAGCTTTTAGGATTTTCTTTTTATGCTTGGAGCTCTAGAAGTTTTACCATTATGTGTCTAGGTGTGTGGGACATTTGTCACACCCCATGGTCCTTTCACTCTGTAGAATTGTACCATTCTTGGATGAAGAACAGTTTCTAAAATGGTTTCTTTAATGATTTTCTTTCCATTTTATCTGTTTCATTTTCCTGGAACTCTTTTTGAGTGTGGGACCTCCTGCCTTGATCTTCTGTCACTGGACATTTATGTTTTGTCTTGGGCTTTTTGCTCTGTTCTGGAAGACTTCTTCAGATATTAATGTCCAGATCACTGATTCCCTCTTCAGGCATGTCCATTACATTAGTATTTTAGCTTCTGTTTCATTTTAAGTTTAGTAATTTGTTTTTAAATATTCAAGATGGCTTTCTTGGCCTCACTGCTTTTTTCATTGATGTGGTATCCTTACATTTCTGAGGATATCAGTTGGAATTTCCATGTTATTTTCTATTCCTTCAATTACTTGTATTCTCCATTGCCAACTCCATTGTTTTAATTTGTTCAGTTTACTAATTATCTTTACACTATTTGTTTTCTTTAAAGGATCATTCTTACATATGATATTCACTTGATTAATATATTGGTGATTGGGTGTGTATTTTCCCCACATTGGCATGAGCCTTCTTCAAAAGACACTTACCGGGGCACCTGGGTGGCTCCATTGGTCAAGCGTCTGCCTTTGGCTCGGGTCATGACCTTGGGGTTCTGGGATCGAGCCCCACGTTGGGCTCCCTGCTCTGAGGGTTGCCTGCTTCTCCCTCTGCCTCTGCCTGCCGCTCCCCCTGCTTGTACTCTCTCTCTCTCAAATAAATAAAATATTAAAAAAAAAAAAAAAGACGTTTACCTTGACTGAGAAACGGGGACTTGTTCACGCAGACTGTTTGGAGTACATGGATGGGAAATGGGCAGATCTCTGCTCTTGTCCCATCCTCACCTTCACCTCTTATTCTGAGGATAGACCTCTTCTCTCCAGGGCAGAGCTCTCCCACTCCCACCAACCATTTGGTTTTGGAGGTGGGCAAGGTTAAGACTTGATGGTCACAGCTGGAGGCGTCCACCTTTCTGTCATGTGTACACTCAGCTTAGTGTATCCTTGGGATTGCTTTTATCTTTCGGTTGTCTCTTGGGCCGGTTTGGGCTGAGGCTTTCCACTCTTGCTTTTTATCAGTCTGATCAGCTTTATTGTGGTTCCCCACCTTTAATGGACACCAGAATCACCAGGAGGGCTTGTTAAATCCAGGTTGCAGGGCCCTACCCCCTAAAAATTATAATTAAGGAGGTTGGCATGTGGCCTGTGAATTCGCATTGCTAACAGGTTTATGGGTGATGCTTTTGAGGTTTGTCTGGAGGACCACATTTTAAGAACCACTGTGGGGAACTTACAAGTTTCTCAAAACCACTGGCACCCCAATATTACCTTCTATCTTGTACTCCTTCCCTGTTGTAATCTCCAGTTATTTTTTTTTAAATACCACTTCAAGGAATTTGAAGCATAAAGAGACATAAAAAGAGCTGTTTTAATCTACTTTTAACTTAATTTCTTCATTCATTATATTCTGTTTTAGAGTAAGCATCTTTTAAAAAAATTCTTCTTCTGGCTTTTTAGAAAGCATTTCATTTTGGAGAATTTCAAACCTATGTAAAAGTATAGAGCATCATGTAATGATACCCCTTTTCCCAACTATCAGATAGCAGCTTCGATGCTTTATCAATCTGTGGACAGTCTTATTTTCATCTATAACTCACCTATTCCTCCCCACCCCACCTGAGATTATTTTGAAGCAAATGCCCAGACATCTTACTACTTTATTCCTGTATAATTAGTATATGTCTCTAGAAGATAAGGACTTGAAAAAAATCCCCACCATATCTTTACAATTAATAATTCCTTAAGACCATCAGCTATCCAATCAGACAAATTAAATTTCTATAACTTGTTAAGATAACATAGTTGAGATCATTATGTGTATTTCATTTCATACCTTGTTTATCACAAATGCCAGATTAGAAAAATATACATTGGACATATTTAATATTTGCTCAACTCCTGTGTTGTATTTACTATTATTATCACCTTCCTTTTCTCCATGAAGTAGTAGACCTTTTAAATTCTGAAATGGATGCTATATCTTCATTTAATTGTGAAAATGGCCATGCCAACTGTAGTAGAGCTTGTGGCTACTACTGTTGTGAGAGTGGAGTGGAGGAAGATAGGAACAGACTGTTCCTGCTGAAGGAACAGACCAGGGCAGGTTTTGCCACATATTTAATATTCATTTGAAAGCTGCCCTATTGACTTCCTTTGTCCAGTAACTATTTGCCCCATACGCAAGGCTGATGTGGACTGAATGGTCGCTCTGGGAGAAGAGAAGCCACTTCTACTATGTGGAAGCTGGAGCTTCAGAGGGCAGACTTGCTCCAAAACAGTCTGCTGTTAGCATAGCTGGGGGCTTCTTGGGAGGCACATACGAATTGATTATTTCAAAACTGGGAGAGGAGAAAACTAGTAAATGTGAGTAAATGGAGTAATAAGGAAGACATATGCAGAACATACCTGAATTGAAATTTCTGTTCTTGATCGCTGTTGCCCTAGACTGTGCCCTGCAGAGCAGTGTACCCTTGTGAAACACAACCTGTGGCTAGTGTTTGGAACGCTTTCTGGGTCTTCTCTCGGTCTTTTGTACCTGTTGACTTGAATGTGTCTCTGTGTACCCCCAGGACAACCTATAATAGTTTTCCCTTTTCATAGATTGTGTGAAAGTTTCCATTATTGTGGTTTCCAGCAGTCTTTTATCTCTGGCTATTTGAGGGCAATACCACCATTGCCTGGGTCAAGTATTTGCAGTTTAGTGTCTATACATTTTTCTGGTTATTTTTATATTTTTATTTAATTTGTAGAACTCAACTATAGGCTTTACTTGGATTTCTCCAGTCTTCCATTGTGTCCTTTCTGATGATTAAGTTCAGGATACTATGCTGTATTTAGTCACTGTGTTTCTCAGTTGCCTTGTTCATTTTGTTGTTTTTTTATGACAAGAGCGATATGCTCATTGTAGGAATTCAAATAATCCAGTTGTATATAAGATAAAAAAGGTTTGTTTTGCCCTCTACTATTCTTATCCTATTACCCAGAGGTATCACTGCTAATAGTTTGGTGTGTATTTCCAGACTTTTAAAATACATATATTTACAAATACCTAAATATGCTTATATAAATTTTGTGATGAGGTGGCCGATAGATATTGCTTTGCAAATTTTTCACTTGACAGTATGTCATGAATATTTATATATATGTAAATATATGCACATATGCATATATGCACTTTCACTTTGTAAATCATTCCCCTATGGGGAAATTTGTTTCCAGTTTTTCTCCAATGTTAATGAGACTGCAGTGAACACTACTGAATTTACAGTGATACTCTGTGTATGCATATGTGTGTGTGTTTATGAGTATTTCTGTAGGAGTCTTGGGCTCACAGGTCAAATGCCTTTAAAAGGCTATGTTAAATTACATTCTTATTAAAAATATGTTTAGAAAACATATCGAAACTTGAAATAAGGAAAATAGATTCCTGTATACCCTTTCAGTGTCCTACAAGATCATTGGTTCCCAAAGTGTACCCTAAATTTAGAGGGGGGTCTGTGAAATTCAAACTATTTTCATAATTATAGGACATTTGCCTTTTTCACTCTCATTCTTTTTATGACTGGATAGAGTTTTCCAAAGGCTATATAATATGTGATGCTATATAATATGTGACAGCTAATGGGAAGTGTCCTTGGGTATTCGTGTGTGATCTAGAATTTTCTAAAGTGGTAGATTGAGGATGAACATACATGAGTTTTTAGAGCTTAACTCACGTTCTCAGTACTCTTATTAGCTATCTTTAGTTATGCCTGTTATAGTCTTTGTAACCTTGTAATTATTGAATTAATGTCATCAATAAATTATTTTTTTGAAATGCCAGTGATCTGGAAAACTGTAAAATGATGCCATTCAGCTCACTAATATTTTTTGTATTAGAAAATAGAGATTTAAAAAAAGTTATGTCAATATGTAAATGGTTTGTTGTTTTTAAGTGAATTAATATGCTTAAATTTTGTTTTAATTTCTAATGCTATGTATATTAACAAATAGAATCCACATAAACAAAGGCTCTTGGAGATCTCAATAACTTTTAAGAGTGTAAAGGAGTCCTCAGACTAAAATGTTTGGGAAGTCACTGTACTAGAGCAGTATCTAACAAATCCATCTAATGGTTAACTGACCCTTTTTGTTTGACTGATTGATTAGGGCCCAGACTATGTAACGTCTGGTGTTAACTTGTACAATATCGATAAGCCGCATGTGATTTTTATTTGGTAGAATGACCTATTCATTTTCTCTGGTAGAAAGGATGTCATGATTGTTTAGCCTTGTAAGACATTGATCATTTGACTTAGTAATCTTATTCCCCTTATCCTTTTCCGGTATTGTCTTTTGTCATCCTTTGGGATTCTTTGGTAAAAAGTGAAATCTTTGACCTGTGTTTACTGTGTTGTTTCCAACTTTTGAAAATTATTCCTTGACAGGTTCACAAGAGGTTCTTTTTATCCACGCTCTTACTAATCTTTTTACTGGTTTTGCTGATGCATGAAATACACCAGGTGCTGTAAGACTTTAAGGCTTTAAAGTTAAAATTTTTTTTTGACATTCCCTCAGAGTTCACTTTACATTCAGATGCCTGAAGAGGATATGAAACTCTAAGAGAAGGACCAGGTGGTGCCCAGGCTTCCCCTTCTGTATCCCACGTGGCCTCAGGGACAGGGGGGGTGGGGGTGGATGTGCTTTTCCTTCAAATACTCCTACCCCAGGAGTTGGTCCCATCAGCAGATACTGGTCCAGAGCAGTAGCAGGTCCTTAGTGTTGGACCTTTCAACATGTAACAGGTTGAACTTAGATAACCTTGTTGAGGAATGAGAACATCCCCAAACAGCAAGTAGAGTAATTTTGTTACTCTGTCAGGTGAGATAATGGCATCTTTTTCTTTTCTTTTTCTTTTTTTTTTTTTTTTGCATTTTCCTGACACTAGAGGCCAAACATTTCTCCTCCCCTTTTTTTTTTTTTGGCCATTGCATTCTGTGAATTGTGTGTTCTAATTCCTTATTTCCTATTGATTGCTTGTTTTTTTTTTTTCTTTCTGATTTGTACACATACTCTATTATGGATCTTAATCTTTTGTTAAGTATTGCAGTCTCTTACTAGCATTTTTATTTGGGGAGAAGTTTGTTCTGTTACTTTTTCTGGGATGGCTTTGTGTTATCCTAAAACATATAAGTATATGTTTTCTAATACTTTTGTGATATTGTATTTTGATCTTTAATCTATTTTGCATATAGTATGAGATAAGGATCTGTGACTTAATTCCTTATTCTATAAAAATGTAGAAGAGGAACTTAAACTTATTTTGCTGTTCTAGTCCCTTTATTTTTACAGATAAAATGGTTTACCTTTTGGGGGCACCTGGGTGGCTCAGTTGGTTAAGCATTTACCTTCAGCTCAGGTCATGATCCCTGGGTCTTGGGACTGAGCCCCACATCAGGCTCCCTGCCTACTGGGGAACCTGCTTCTCCCTCTCTTCCCCACTCGTGTTCTCTCTTACTATCTCTGTCTCTCTCAAATAAATAAATAAAATCTTTAAAAAAACAGTTTACTGGGATCCCTGGGTGGCTCAGTGGTTTGGCGCCTGCCTTTGGCCCGGGGCACGATCCTGGAGTACCGGGATCGAGTCCTGCGTCGGGCTCCCAGCATGGAGCCTGCTTCTCCCTCTGCCTGTGTCTCTGCCTCTCTTTCTCTCTCTCTCTCTTATGAATAAATAAAATCTTAAAAAAAAAAACAGTTTACCTTCTTGATTCTGCCTTCTAGATTCTGTGCTCTATAGAAGGGTTTCTGTTTTTCTTTTTTTGAAGATGATAACATGTAATGGGAAATAATCCATTATTAATTTCAGAGTGATTTCTTTTTAATATCTAAATGGACATTTATTTAATCCAGGCTACATTTTCTTCCCATGTTCTTTGCCATGTTTTAAAAACCACTGAAATTGATTCCATGTCTTACTGGAGTGGTAGCAGCAGCCACTTCACAAATTTTGATTTTACACAAATATTGCTGGTTCTAACCACTAAACTACCTTAAGATAACCAATAATTGGGGCCTTTTTTTATGTCACAGTGACTGCTGATTTCTTTTGGTCCTTTCTCACTGGACTGTGGCCTTCTTCTATCTTGAGAGAAGTCGTATGTTATTACCTTGTCTGAGAACATGTAAAATTCTCTACAGTAGACCAATCAGTATTATTTGCAGATGAATTGTATAAATTCCAGAATATCGAAGAATTCTAAAATGGGAAATTCTTGAGAATGTTATTGCATTAAAATGAATCTATGGTAATATCTGTTCTTTCAGCTCTGAAAGTATTTTCTGTTTTTTGTTTTTAGACAATATTGGCTCAATTCCTCCCATATTTATTTTTATATATATTTAAAACAATGCTGAATCACTGTAATAGAACATCTACTTCCTTGCAGAGGCAGGAAAAAGAAAAAGTTCTGAATTAGATACATATTTGTATTCCAAGGCTTGGGTGCATTCTTTTGGATATTTTGAATCATGGGGACATATTCGAGAACAGATTTTTAGACCATAACTAAAATAACAAGGTTTGAATTTGGTAGGCACTCGTTAGATCTCATACAGTTTTTGGTGGATGTGATGATGTGAAACTGTGAGATGAGATATTCATCAAAAAACATTAAATGAGATATCAAGTCAAAACAAGAAAGTATCAATCACGTTAGGTACTGAATCAGACTTGTAGAGCCCAGTATTTATTACCCTTAATCACCTAGGAAGGAAAAATGGCATTTGAAAATTAATTGTTCACTGTGTCAGTCACTATTATTTGGTATCAAGCAGGGACTCCCAAACCCAGCTGATCGTGTGAATATAAGTTTCTACCTGTGATTCTGGGTTTTGTAGATAATAGGTTGTAGCTCAGGAATATTTTAACAAGTTCCCCAGGTGATTAATGTGGTCTGACAGGTTTGGGAAGCACTGATGTAGACCATTGTGTGTGCAGTAGAAGCCCCTGCTGGGCGTCTTTCCGATTAAAATACAGATTGCTGGGACACCCCCTCCCACGTTTCTGACTCATAGTTCTCTGGTTGGGCCTGAGAATTCACGATTCTATTAAGTTCCCAGGAGATGCTGCTTTTGCTGGTCCGGGGACCACACTTTTTTTTTTTTTTTTTAAGATTATATTTTATTTATTCAGAGAGCGAAAAAGGCAGAGACATAGGCAGAGAGAGAAGCACGCTCCCTGCGGGAAGCCCCATGCGAAACTTGATCCTGGGACCCCAGGATCACGTCTGAGCCCTGAGCCGAAGGCAGACGCTCAATGAGCCACCCAGGTGCCCCATGGACCACACTTTGAATACTACTGACAGATCTTCCCCAAGACTTCTCAATTCCAGATTGGTCTCACTCAAAGCAACAACAATTCTGTGGCAAGGTCTAAGGTTTCTCTGGCTTGAACCTTTGCATTTCTTTTTCCTGTTCTACATGGCGATTTTCTTGGGAGCATTAATTGGTGAACCTCTATCCCTAAGAAGAGTTTCGAGTAGAAAGATGTTTGCTGGTTGGGGAGGCTTGGCAGAATGAAAATAGCTGAGGAGTGGTGCAGATCTGGGTGGAAATCCCTGTGCTTTGACCCTGGTAATATTTATTGTGACCTTGGGCAGGGACCATCATCTACTTTGCAGCCACGGAGCTCCAGCCCTTGTGCCTTGCCATGCTTTTGTCCTGCCAGGAGGCCTTTTCTCTTCTTGGAAAGCTCTTCTTTTTCCCCAGTGTCATGTTATTGCTTGCTTAAACTTAGATCTCTCCTCAGCAATCACTTCCTCAGAAAGCCTTTCCTAACCTCCCTAAGTAGGTCAGGTCCTCCTTTGCACACTCAGCACCACGTACCTGCCCTTCTCAGCATCACCACAGTTGCCTTTGTATATCTACTTGTGTGATAACTTGATTTGTCTCCCTCTACTAGACTGTAAGCCCTGGGACTTAGGCTGTAAAGGGGTGGATCAATTTGTGTTTCCTCTTGTGGTCCAGCCACAAACATTGGGCCTGGCACGTAGTAGCTGAATGAATGGAGTTACATATACAAACAGCTGCAAGGGCAGGGTGGGCATTCCCAAATTGACTGCATTCCTGCCTGTGGGTTTCTAGAAGACACTCTCTTATTCTAATGATAAATTAATTCCCTGTCGTGCATGACTATACTCCTTGGTTTCTGTTACTTGCCTGAGTCCTGACGGTACCACTACGGTTTATTAAGTACTTCTTATAGATGTCAGGCACCAGCTATAATCTCATGTTTGCCGTTGATGTAGGAAGTCAAGAATCTCAGTCGGCTAATATCTTGGGTGTTACTTTTTCCTACACTTCTACCAGCCAGTGTGTGTTACAAAGATATGATCTATAGATAGAAGATGCATTTCCTTAAGGAAATATAACAAAAAACAGCAGAAAGCAATTTTATGTTCAAACTAGATCTCTGAGGTAGATTTTGGGATTGGGGCTGATGGTACCAAAGGGGAATAAGGTAATTTTTAACTACTTGCAAACATGATGGCCCTCTCCATATAGTCATCTTACAATGGGGTAACAACATCTGGAAAGTGTGTTCATTTTATAGAGACAGGATGCTTTCGTTACTGGCCAGAACAGGACCAGAGTGACGATATATATCCAAGCTGCGTCTATCTCAATGAGAAAAGGGACTGATAGCCTATAGTTTACAAAAATCGATTCGAAGAGACATATTGACACTAGGAAAGGAGAGGCCCTGGCCCAAAGATCCAACTGTTCTAGGTCCTTTAGACAAATGGCTGGTGTGGAAACATAAGCAATTCAATTACACAACTAGTTATTCTTATGTAATTATGTGTTTACATGCAAGTTTCAGATGAATGCTGGGTTTCCCCCAGGGTCTCTTGTGTTTCTTTTTTTTCTAGACTGTCTTTACAAGACTGTTTGTATGGCAGCTAACCTTAAAAGACCTATTAGCTCTGGAGCACTGGGCAAGTATGCTTACTGCACATTATAAAAGAATTAGGTTCCCTGAATGTAGGGTTCTCCTCCAACTCAACCCACTACATATGCAGGTGCCACCTAGCCCTCTTCTCGGTGTCACGTGAGAGTTGGGACTTGAGGTACCAGTGGAAATACTGACACTCTACTACTATCGCCATGAGTAGAAAGCCCTTTGTCTCTGATCCAGGAGTTTTGTGTCTTCTGGCTCCCATGCGACTGTGGCTGGCTAACTTGTGGTCATGCGGACTTGGATGTCTCTTTCCTTGTGACAGTGACACGAGGGATTGATTTGCTTTTGTTTTTTTTTTTTTTTTTAAGATTTTATTTATTTATTCATGAGAAACACAGAGAGAGGCAGAGACAGAGGAAGAGGGAGAAGCAGGCTCCATGCAGGGAGCCTGATGTTGGACTCAATTCCGGGTCTCCAGGATCAGGCCCTGGGCTGAAGGTGGCCCTAAACCACTGAGCCACCCGGGCTGCCCTTGATTTGCTTTTGTCTCCTTCCATTGTCAATTCTGATTCTGCCAAATTGAGGACTGGTTCCTGGCCTTGGAGAATGAATTAGTAGAGATAAAAACCTCCTGGAAGATAACAACCAGCACAGTGTTCTTAAAGCATTGATAGGACTTCACTGGACTTGCATCAGTCAGAATCCAATCAGGAGACAGGAACCATAGCAGGTATTTTTATAAAGAACTTAATGTGAAGGGTCGTCAGCCAGGTATTAGAGATGCTAAGGTGTCACAGAGGTAAGAACTACAGCAATCACCCCTAGGGCTAGGGTAACAAAAGTATGAGACTGGGATTTTTTTGAAACTTAGAAGCTTGGTGGAAGGTCCAGACCTCTAGACTGGGCAAGATCTGCTTGGTTGGTTTTGGTTCCTTGGGAGCTTAAAAGGGAGACTGTGGAGCTTGTACTCAGATCTCTGATGAGGGGATGCTGGCCAGTTAACATGGGTGCCTCTGAGCAGGGAGGGATGGTGGTGATGAGGCTGGTTCTGGGAGCATTGGAAGCAGTTGCTGCTGCTACGATGATGCGTGTTGTGTGGTCATGGTCACATTCGAGAACTGGACACAGACCACTTCCTTATTTCCTTCTAGTGCCCCCTACTGACAGAGCCAAACAGGGAGCCAGCTGGCAAAGGGAGCATGGCTATGGAATGACACCCTAGCATCACAGAGTAGAGGATAGAAATAACCAGTATATGATTTTTATTTTTGTTTGTTTGTTTATTTATTTATTTATTTATTTATTTTTTGTTTATTTTTAAAAATATTTATTTGAGAGAGAGAAAGAGAGTGGGGGAAGAGGCAGAGGGAGAGAATATCCAAGCAGATTCCTGCTGTTGATTCCCACTGAGGGCAGAGCCTGATGCAGGGCTTGATCCCATAAGCCATCAGGACCTGAGCCAAATCCAAGAGTTGCATTCTTACCCGACAGCCTCCCACGTACCCCCTGCATGGGATTTTTAAAACGCCTATTTAACTAGAGGTTAGAAAATGGGAGGAGATAATTCATTACCTGAGGGTAGTTGGGCAATCGCCTCAAGAGTCTCTAGCATTGACTTGAACTTAGTATCTTTAGGTCGGGGAAGGGAGCAGCCGGGGACAGTTGACTTGGACATCCTGTATTATTGCTTGGTACCACGGGCAATTAATTACCTGGCCTATTTTGTGGAGTATGCTGGATGGAGGCAGGAAGAAACATGTTCACATGATCCAGAGAGATAGGCCCACCGGCAACTTTATTAGATTGCATACAATTTTATGAGCTTGTCATAGGCTTGTGCAATACCCATGTCTGCCTACACCCTGATAATGACTGATACCTTTTAAGAGATAGAACACCACAGATGTTTGATTATATTTCACCCATAATTTGTGGTCCACATGACTTCATTGTATATGAGCTGATTTATAAGCTGTAAAGCATAATGCAAATGAGAAGTGGTATTTATTATTTGTATTCTTTCTGGTCTTTGGCTGAGTTCCAGGGAGGTTTCTGTATCTGAGGAAGGATTTCAGAGGAGACAAAGAGAACAGAGAGCAAAATCTCAGAACTTATATAATCACCAGAGCAGTTTTAGAGTTTTGGAGACTTGGTATTTATAAATAATGGCCCTCCTGACTGTGCTTTTTGAAGTCAAAATTTGGACCTAGATAAATTGGACAAATATCTCAATAGAGGGCACTAGTCCATGTATTGTTGCTGTTTCAAAATGGCAGGGACTGACTTCAACTATGTCAGTATCTGAAAGTCTAATAATACACATTTTCTTTTCAATCTCCATTTATTTTAATTGAATGGAATTCTTTTAGAATCTGGTACCAGGGATCCCTGGGTGGCGCAGTGGTTTGGCGCCTGCCTTTGGCCCAGGGCGCGGTCCTGGAGACCTGGGATCAAGTCCCACGTCGGGCTCCCGGTGCATGGAGCCTGCTTCTGCCTGTGTCTCTGCCTCTCTCTCTCTCTCTCTCACTGTGTGCCTATCATAAATAAATAAAAGTTTAAAAAAATTAAAAAAAAAAAAAAAGAATCTGGTACCAGAAATTGGACAAAAGCTCATGCCACATCAGACTTCGCTGGTGGATAATGGTAATATAATAGTATAATAATATTAAATAATATTAAATAAATTATAATCAGACATCAATCTGGATCTAGGTAATGGGCATTGTTATAACAGGGTGCCGTTCTATCAGCCTTTATCCTACCTATCAGTTTATTTTGCCATTTGGATTATGGGAAAGGGCCTATTTCATTATTATTGTCTTATGACTTTTACTGTGATAGTTGCCATAAGTGAGAATTGAGTTGAATCAGTAGCTGGATTATATACACATAATATATGATATGCTTAAAATATATATGCTAAATATTATGTATATAATAATATAAAAATAAATAAATAATTACTTCTCAAACAGAGCTGGAAAATTTCTTTCCCCTAAACATAGAGGATGCACACACTTCTGAAATGCCTTTGCTGTGTTTCTAAATTTAACAAGAAGAGGGCCTGAGGAGAGAAAGATTCCCCCTCAAGTTAAGTTACCAGTAACTGCCCTGACTGGTGGACTGGAATTGCCTTCCGCTCTCCTAAGGCAAAGGTCATGAACCATCAGAGCCATTCATTTACTCTATACCACTCTGGGTGTGGCACTGTTCCAGGCCCTGGACAGTCTTGGAAGAAGGACACAATCACCGCTGTTTATGTTAACACCGTACGATAAGGACAAGTGCCTGGAAACAAGTAAATGGCCTGTGAACATTTCAGCAAGAAGGGGAACTGGAACCTTCTGGGAGGCCTGTCATCGGGTGATTTCCAAGTGGTTTTGAGTGTGAAGGAGAGCTCTTGCTCATGCAGGGTAGGAGGGATGGTTCCAGCAGAACAAAGGCAGGAGTCCATGTTGCTGAGCCTTAGGTGAGGGATCGGTCTGCAAAGCAGAAGGAAGGAGTGAGAAGTAACTGGCTTATGTGTCTTGGCCTGAAGAGGTGCTTTGAAACTGCTGGAGATACTAACCCTCTTGGGCATCAGAGACTGTGACACCCTGCAGCAGCCTGCCTGGAAAACAGCCCAGGCTCTACAATAAGACACCCAGGAAGGCAGCCTGCTGCGGGTCAGGCTTGCAGGACGTGTGACTGACTGCTATCTCTAGTAACAATCCAGGAAGCTGAACACTAACCTCTGTCACAATCAGCCCCAAATGGCCGGGACTTGATTCATAAGTGACAGCTTCCCTATTTTATCTCCTTTTCCAGCTAAGGATAAATCAGAGAAAGCTAAATATGTACCCCCTACCCAGTCACATAGGATGAGCCTCTTCTAGTGAGCCTGACTCCAGCTGACCCGTGGCAACAGCCTCCAATCAGGGCACTCCCGCAGCCTTCCCTCTGTGTCACTATAAAACATTCCCAGTCCTCTGCCTACCTTGGAATCTCTGCCAAAATGCTAGTGACAACGCCTGACAACCTTCCTCCAGCAAGCTCTGAACAAATAGCCTTTGCTTTTCTCCTTCGGTTGCTCTTACCTTGGCTTCCACAGGAGGGCTGCTGCTGCTGCTTTGGCCTCACCTGCTGCATAGCTTCCCCCCTTGCGTTTCTGTCTCTACTTCAACAAGCATCGTTTGTCCTTTGCTTGGCATCTGACCCAGAGAAATAACAGAAAAAGATAGATTAACAGCAATGCCGGTGGGAGTCTGCTTTTTAAGGGTCACTAGGAAATGCTGTTGAGGGTCTCCTTTTGGGTAGGGCGGCAAGAGCATGGGCTCCAACGGAACAGGCACTAGGACACGGTGCCTCTCTGATGTGGCCTGGATAGCTTTTTAATTTTAAAGGATGGGTAAGGAGAAATTCAACTCCTCTTGGGTCAGTAATCAGTAGTTGACTTACCCTGTACTTAGTAGTACATCCCAGGCCTCTTTATAAAAGTTTTATTATCCTAAGAGTGGCTCCAAAGAAAGATCTCGTGGTTCAGCAGAGTCTAATGGTTAGGCACTATCGGCGGCATGGAAGTTAATTATACGTTCTACTGAGTGCCCCCTCTGAAAATCACATTTGCTTCAAGATTTGGGGCAATACTTACTTAGCCTGCTTTCTCATCTGCTGAGTCTCAGCCCTAGATGCCTAAAGGCAGTACAGGAAAATCATATCGTTTTGTTCTTGAGTTTCTTTTTTTTTTCCTTTTTTTTTTTTTTTTTTTTTATATATATCTCTGCTATGTGCATTGCCAGAAGTCCTCATTCCAGCCTCGGATGTTTGGGTAGAAGAAACCCTTACATCTCCTTTCCTCGTGCCTTACTGTCACATCAGGTGTTTGACACGCCATGGGTGCAAAACCAAGTAGGATGATGATGTTGACAAATGAAGTGGGGAGGAGGGCTCCCTGTGGAAGCCCCACCTCCTTGGCTTACATGCAAAGCTTCCTCGACTACCTCATCTTAACTTTTTGGAGCTGTCTTCCCCGGGAACCTTAGTTCCAGGGACACCGGCCGTGCGCAAGTGTGTCCTGCATGTATTTGCTTCCAGCATCTTGTTCATGTTACATTCTTCATGCTCTCTCCCCACTACCCGCACCTGCCCAAAGGTTCCTTATTTATTTTTTTTAATATTTTATTTATTTATTCAGGAGAGACACAGAGAGAAGAGAAACAGACAGAGACACAGGCAGAGGGAGAAGCAGGCTCCATGCAGGGAGCCCGACGTGGGACTTGATCCTGGGTCTCCAGGACCACGCCCTGGGCCTAAAGCAGCACTAAACCCCTGAGCAACCTGGGCTGCCCCGAAAGGTTCCTTATTTTTAAAAGCCCAGCTCAGATTCTATGTACTTTTTGACACTTTTGTGATTGCCTTTTCCAGAAGTGACCTTTTAACTCTTAATTCTCATGGTGGTTATTGTCCGAACCGCTCAAAGCGCCCTTCAGTGCACTCATCTGTGCAACTGTCTTCATTTGTGCATTCGCCCAATTTACTGAATGCCCACTAAATTCTCAGTTTTGCTCAAGGCGGGGATATATCAGTGATCAAAACCACAGAAGTGTTTGTACCCTGGGAGGAAAGGCAATGAACAAGATAAATAAAGAAATACATAAAACACATAGTGTATCAAGTGCCAGTAGGTCTTCATGAGAAAATGTAAAGCAGGAAAAGGCAGGTTACTGAAATTTATGATAGGGTGGACGGAGAAGGTCTCACTGAGAAGATCATTTCTACCAGAGAGAGGGGGGTCACGAAGCAAGTTATGAAGATATTCCCCTGCTACAGAAAGCGCTTTCCTCCCTGCACAAGTGCAAAGGTCCTGAGGCTGCAGCATATCTGGAGGATGTGAAGATGACAAAAGAGTAGCATGGCTGGAGCTAAATGCTTTTGGCTGATGGGAGGGGATAATTAATGGGAAGGGATGGTTGCCATGGAGGGGTTTGTCGGTCATTGTTGGGATTTTGACTTCTGTGTGCAATGGGGAAGCCACTGGAGGGTTGTGGAAAGAGAAGTGACATGATCTGATTTGTTTTAAAAGAAGCCCTCAGGGGCGCTGGGGTGGCTCAGTCCATTAAGCCTCCTTTCAGCTCAGGGTCATGATCTCAGGGTCATAAGACTAAGGCCTGCGTGGAGCCCCACATTGGGTTCTCGCTTGTGGGGGAGTGTGCTGGAGATCCTCCCCACCTCCATCAGGCTCAACCTTTCAAAAAAATAAATAAATATTTAAAAGCAGCCCTGAGGCTGCAGTGTTGAGACAAGTCTGTGGGATGGGGAACTTGTGGGCCGAAGCAGGAGTGAGACTATCCCAGTGGTCTACATGACAGATATTGGAGGCTTGGGCCAGAGGAATGGGGAGAGGTGATCAGATTCTGGATATGGTTTCGTGATGGAGCCAACAGGATTTCCCAAGGGATCAGCTGGAGAAAAAGAGACAAAGAGAGAGAATGGAATCAAGGGTGATTCTAGGAGTTTCGGCCAGAGCAACTGGGAGCATGTTGCTGCCATTAACGGAAATGGGAAAGACAGCAGAAGGTTGCGGGGAGTGGGGGTGGCGGATGCTCACCAGCTCAGTTTCTAAACCTGTTCAGTTGGAGGTGCTCATCCATCACCCGTGTGCAGAGGTCAAGCAGGTCATCAGGTCGTGGCCTCGGAAGGGCAGGAGGTCTCATGCCTTATAAATCTTCGTGCTTTGGTTGGTGGCTGCATGAGTCGACCAACCAACAGTGAGCAATGATTCTGAGTAGAGGTTAGGGGAGAAGGTTCTGAGATTTCTCATCCTGAGAGAGGAAAAACATTTTTTGTGAAGGTGGTAAAACCTGAAAATGGGAAGATGATGAGCGAGAAGGCAACCCGGGAGTCATCTTTGTGCCCGGGTCAGCATCTGTGAAGTCTTAGGCCATGAAATACTTATTTTCATTGGTTTAAGAAGAGCCCATAGCATCTTTACTCTCCCCTGAAGATGCCATCGGGGCTCAGGATGTAAGTCATCATTATTGCTGAAGGCGTCACCGTCATTAGTATCGCCGGTGGCAGCCCCCTATGCACTACGTATAATAGGAGAGTCGGTTTGATATTAAAGAGTTCAGATGCTGGAATTCTTGAATTCGCGCTCCTTTCGGCAGCACATATCCTAAAACTGGAATTCTTGAACTCTGCTTCTTCCCTTTATACGTTGTAAGACTTTAAGCAAATCACTTGACCTTCCTGTGTTTGTTTTCTAATCTGTAAAATGGGTGTAATATTAATCGCAGTGAGTCGTCGTGAGAATTCAATTGTTCCTATACTAAAGTGTTTAGAATTATGTGGCACGTAGTCGCTCCTCTATGTGATGGGTATTATTTTTATATCCAGCACCACCGATATACTGGGTGCCACGATGAACACTGGATTTGACATCATTCCTGGCTGTGGATCTACTGATGGTAATTGAGACAGATTATCTCACAGGGAAAAGGGAAAATGAGCTTAGGAAGCTCACTCAAGGCAGAACTGCTGGTGGGAAGCTCAGAAAGGAACCAGAAAGAGTTCTAAGCTCCCACACAACTCGATGTCCACCTAGCACTTAAGTGGCAAAGTAAAGGTCTAAGCGAAGGCCTCAGAGGGCCGTACTTTCTACTTTCAATATCTGGGCGGCTGCCCCACATGGAACAGGAAGCTACCAAGGCCGGCCACGTTTTCTCAATGCCAGGCCTTGGGGCACCTGGACTCGCACCACTCTGGAGGGTGGTTCTCCAGAAAGAGGAGAAGAGCTCTGTCTCTCTGTCCCAGGGCTGGTCCCTGGCAGGAGCCAACAGACAGGCGGGTATGAGGACGGTCTGCCAAAGCTCTGCCTGTCTTCTGTGAGCAAAGTGGATGAAAGGAAGGCATTAGGGAAGAAATGAGAGCATCCGTGAGGTGGGGAAGGGTATTAGCAGAACAGCCACGTGGTTTCCATCCTGCCTGAAACGATGGCTCCCTGAGACCCGGAGTTGCCTTGCCACCTCTGTGCTGTGTCGGAACCAAGACTATGCCCCTGGGACTCATTGACTGGCTCCCGAATGGATAAGTGAATCAAGTCAGCAACCACTGATATGTCAGGACATGTCAGGAAAGATATGCTGTGCAGATGTTTTTGCCTGACCCAAGAAGAATAGGTTCCTCCTGTTATGTGTTGATTTAAGGGGAAGAAGTCACCTTTACATAAGGAAGGTCTCCCCCGCCCCCAAAAAACAAAGTTATTTTAGGAGACTGATTCATTCGATAAATGGTTCCATGGGCCAAGGCCTGTGCTAGAAAGCTGGGAATACAACAGGATAAGGACCAGACTCAGCCATCAGGAGTTTGCGGGCCACCAGCCCCAGGGTTCGTGGCGTGCGTGTGCGGAACAGCACTAGCCTGTTTTCAGGAGTTCAAGGGTATTGGCCCTGAGTCACGGGATGAGTAGGAGTCGCTAGATTTGGGGTAAGGTGAAGGGCAGAGTGAGAGAACCTAAACCAGCCCCGAGGAAACTCCGTCATCCCAGTGGCCTCCTGAGCTCAGATCCAGTTTTAGAAACTGAACCCAGTGTTAGGCCATGAAGATGAACTCACCCCAACTGGTCAGCAGGGGCAGGTGCTGTTACCCAAAAGAGCTTCGAGGTTGACTTCGTGCCCTAGGCTGGGACCGTGCTGGTCAGATCGCTCCCTGGGAGAGTGGGGTTTAATTGGCGCCCTTAGAAAGGGTATGTCCCGAGCCCACTGAAATGGAAACCGTCCTGACGCCTGCATGACTGGCAGGCAGGGACCCGAATCGCACCCAGCACTTTGGCTAATAGAGATGCCCGGCGAGTACAATATGTTTGGGGCTTTTTCCCAGTATCAAATGAGGCCGGGGAGAGGCGGCCTTAGACGCATGGGAACAGGAATAGCTGTTCCTTGTGTCAACAAGGAGGCTTTTTAGTGTGTGCGGAACTAAAGAAATGCAGCTCGCTTACTGGTCTGGCTAAACTTCAAAAATTTGTGTGTGTGTTTTTTTCTTCCTCCCAGGAACATTTTGTTCACGCTGGTGGTTAAAAGGGGGCAGCTTTCACATAGAAGTACGGCAGGAAGTATTTAAGTTGGTTAAAAGGAAGGACTATTTGGTAGAATGATTGAGCGCAGGACTGGGTTCCCAGGGGGATTATGGAGTCCAATTTTTATTCATGGACTTTCCTAGTAAATAACTCAAGTAGTAAGGGTGGCAAGGCATTTTAGTGTACTTCACCACTTTTTAAAGGCCTGCGCTTTGGGATTCAGAGGAAACGGGAGTGACTTGTGACCAGGAGGGTCCAAGGCGGATTCGTTGGGGTGAAATGTCCTTGGAGTTGTGGTCAGATGTGGAAAGAAGAGTGGGGAGGGCAGTACACAGACAGGTGGAGCGAAGGGACCAGGCGGGAAAGCATGTGGGACCAGTAGGGTGATCTGGAAAGTGGTCTCTGAAGAGGGGCACGGGAGGATTAGCGGGTATGGGAGGGCTGGATTATGGAGAGTGTGGAAGGCTTGGCCAGGGAATTTAGATCTTACGTGTCATCCTAAAATTGTCAGGAGGCAATAATTAAGCAAGAGTGTTTATTTGGGATCAAAGAATTGCAATTTAGGGTACACAGACTTGGGTGGCAAACCAAAGAGTGTCCTACTAGGGAGCAAAAGTCAGGGGTTTTTAAAGCAAAAATGGAATGCTTGTATATGTATATATATATTTTTAAGATTTCATGCATTTGAAAGTGTGAGCATGAGTTGGAGGCAGGGAGGGAGGGTCAGAAGGAGAGGGTCCCAGGGAAGAGGAGGAGCAGACTCCCCACTGAGCCTGACACAGGGCCCCAGGACCCTGGGATCACGACCTGAGCTGAAGGCAGATGCTTAATGGACTGAGCCACCCACGGGCCCTGCCCATATACATGGCTTACAAAGAAATTTTTTTAAATTTTTATTTATTTATTTATTTTTTACGAAGAATTTTTTATTGGTATTGGTGGCAGAAAGCTAGTCTTAACGGAATAGAATTGGTTGCTGAGTCTGTCACTAAGTGAACCTCCTTACGGTAGCAGGTACTGGGGCTCAGTCCTTAGAATATTTGCACTTTGGCCCAGTTCAAAAGTGTGTGTGGTTCCACGTGCATAGGCCCCGCCTCCTTAATGGCCTTGACATAAGTGACCCCCATTTCATTTCACCTTTCACATCCTCCACAGGCAACTACAAGCCATTTTTTTTCAGGTTTTTGAGCAGGAAAGGGAAATGATGGACATCGTGCTTTAGGGATCATGGTCTTTTAGAGACTTACAGTGTTAGGGAACTCACAGTCATGTTGTTCAGTGTCTCTCACAGTCTGGTGGCATCCGAATCATCACAGGGGGCGGTGCTTGTTAAAATTCAGACTGCCAGGCCCTGCTCCCAGAAGTTCTGATTTGGAACCTGCAGTTAAACTGCCACTGCCGATCCTGGTACCACTGGAGAAGGAGCCACCCCGGGGGAACACTGCTGGCCTCCTGGGAGCTACTGTCCAAGGGCCCCAAGCACGGAAGCCGCAGGTGAAGCCACAGAGAGCCACTGAGAAAGAGAGTCGCCCCTAGAACCCATTCAGGCCCGGGCAGCAGGACAGCCACCTCGGTCATCACCAGGCCAGCGGGAAGTGGCAGGTCCCCTGTTCTCTCGCTCTCCCTACACTGTGATCTTGGGGGGCCTTGGGACTCTCAGAAGGAAGAGGGCCAAAGGAAGTGACATGCGAAGTGGCTGGCACCCTGTTCCCTCCACAGTGGACGGGGCCCAGTGCGGTGGCGTAAATATTGAACCAGCGCACCGCTGTTCTTTAGCCGCACACCGGCTCCCAAGGTAAAAAGCCCTGCCCTTGGAGCATTTGCCGCCTCCTATGGTGTCACAGGTCCCAGCATGGCCACCTCGGGCTGCAGGCTACCAGTGGGATGTCACTGAGCGCAGGGCGGGAAGCCCACAGGTGGCCCTGCTGAGCTGAGAGGGGCCCAGTGCTCCCAGCCTGAAATCATGCTTACGCTGGGCTGGAGGGACAGAACTCTCTAGAAGGAAGACTGAGTTGCTGGAAAGCCTGTGTCCTGCAACCTTGCTTTATTATCTGAAGTGACCTCAGGGCTTTCCGTGACTGCCCACATTTCCCCCCAGTGGCGAGGGGAAAGACTGAGCAGATTTTAGCTCGGGGCCGGGAGGAAACACCAATCGAGTGGCATTCTCGTTCTATGTGAAGGTGGTGTCCGTGCAGTGTACGGGTTACCTCGGTGACTTTTAAAAACTTGCAAATGACTTTTTGAAAAAGACTGTCATCCAACGGCCACGCAGGACCTGAAAGGTCACACGGGAAACCTCGGCCCTTGGTGGAGAACCGCGGGGTGTTAAGGAAGGCCTTCCGCCCACGATGAGGTTTGTTTTGCAGCCTTTGGTGTCCTCAGATGTCCCCCCCACCCCCCCAAGGACGACCAGTGTCTTTCACTGATTACAAACCCCAGCGTCCGAAACTGCTCAAAGGCGCAAGGAGGGCACAGGCGAGGGTGTCCCAGGTGCCCTGCAGGGCCAGGGCGCCGGCGCCAGGTGCCCATCAAGCTCCCGGGAGGACGGAAGCGCGGGGGCAGGGAGCCCGCACCCCAAGGGCTCTGTGGACCCGCCCAGCCCCGACGGGACGGGACGGGACGCCGCCGAGGGCCGCCCTGCTCCCCGCCAGGTGCTCCGCCGACCCGGGGGCTTCCGCGGGCTCCTCGGCCGGATGCGCAGACCACAGTCGCCTGCTTCGGCGGCGCGAGTCCTGCCTTTGCCGTTGGGTCCCCAAGACCCCGGGATGCTCCGGGCTTCCAGGCGGCCGCGGCTGGCCCCGGAGACGCAGCGGGAACCTGCCCGGGCCCCCGGGGTGGGGGTGAGGCCGGGCTCCGGGCTCCGGGGCGCCCCCGCGGTGGCCTCGGCTGCGGCGGGGGACGACGGCCGCGCGGCTCCGCCGGCTTCTCCCCGAGTCGGCCTCACAGCCCGGCCCGCGCGCTCTGCGGGGTCCCCCGGAGCCCGGACGCCGATCCTCCGATCGCGGGGGGCGGGCAGACGCGGCGTCCAGAACTGAGCCGCGCTGCGCTCCGGGAGGACGCGAGGGGCGGGCGGGGAGCGGAAGGGGTTACGGCGGCCTCGGGCTCCCGCAGGCGCAGAAGCGGGTCTGACGCCGGCCGCCCTGCGAGGCGGGCGGGCGGAAGCCGCGGCGAGCGACTCAATTTACCTCCGTCGGCCGCCTCGCTCGTCGTCTCCCACATGGTCTAGCGGTTAGGATTCCTGGTTTTCACCCAGGCGGCCCGGGTTCGACTCCCGGTGTGGGAACGCCAAGCCTTTTAGGAAAAAAACAAGCAAACCCTAAACCCAATTTACGCCCTCCTCCCCCAAAAGAAGGCTTTTTTTTAAAAAAATTTATTTTTATGTTTTATTTTTACTTATTTTTAAAGAAAAACCGATCTCTGAATTTCAGAGCAGCAGGGAAGCCTGGGCCTCGAAGGGCCGCGGGGCCTCCCTCCCCAGAGCCGCGCCGGCCGGTGGGGAGAAAGGCAGCTTTTTAAAAATTTTTATTTATTTTATTTTATTTTATTTTATTTTATTATTTTATTTTATTTTTATTTTATCTTATTTTATTTTATTTTTTATTTTTCATTTTTATTATTTTTATTTTATTTTATTTTATTTTATTTATTTTTTAATTTATTTTAATTTCTTAAGAAAAAGGCAGCTTTTGAAACGGGGGAGGGGATTAAACCGCAGCGAAGACAACGGGCCGCGCGCGGTGCTCACACACGTTGCACTGGTGGGACGGCTCCCTGCTCCGTGGGTCCGGAGCCAATGGCCGCGAAGGGCTCTTCTTTGGGAAAAAAAAAAAAAAAAAAAGCAGAAAAGACGCATCTGGGGATGGGGACGTGCGGAGGCTCTCGGGCTGCGCGAGGCCGGGCGGTCAGGGCAGCGGGTCGGCGCAGGTGCAGCGCTCGCCCCCGGAAGAGCCTCCCTAACGGGTTAGGGACGCGGGGCGGGGGGCGGGGAGGTCACTGCGGAGCCGCCGCTGACCCGCTGCATCCCACACGCCGAGTCTAAGCCTCGCAGAACTCCCGATCCGCTGAACTAGAACCAGGAGTCCCGTCGCCAGGCGCCTTCCAGCTGTTGCCCCAGAAGTGCTTCCCCTGCGGCGCAAGGTTTAGGTCGCCGGCCTCCTGGGGCGCCCGCAGGCCACCCACCCTCCCTGGGTCTGGAAGCCTCACCCCCTTGCTCCCAGACTGCCACCAGCACCAAGAGAGCCTTGGAGCCCCAGTGACTCCGCGATCTGCTCTCCTTGTGAGGTCCCTTATGGGGATCCACCCTCAGGGGCGCAAGACCGAAAGCCACGGCCCCTCCCTCGTGAGACACTTAGGAGGCGAAAACAGACCTTTATTTCAAAATTCCTACTAAAAGGGCTGGGAGGAGAGATTTCACCCTGGGCCGGTGATGTGCGGCTATGGAAATCAAGTAGGACAGGACTGATAGGAAAATAAAAAGCCCAATCATCATCCTGCTAGGTAATGTCCATCGAGTGCTTGCTATGAACCAGGCTACATGCTTTACATACCTTTTTCGATTTAATCCTTATTTCGTTACTGGATAATGTTATTATGCCTCTATCAGCCAGGGGCCCGGTAGGAGACTGATGATAAATTCTTAGCAGAGAATTTAATAAAGGCACTTATTGCAGGTTTATTTAGAGTTTAGGGAAACAAAGGATAATGCTGGTAGTTCTCCCGGCTCCTGGGCCTAAATGGGTGGGGGGTGGGAGGGAGGGTTGCTGATGGAGAGGCCTGCCAGTGAGGAGTTGTGAGGCTTTTTTTGTTTGTTTCAAAATTTGCTTTTATCTAGTAAGTGAGTTCCATTCACATGAAGGCTGTCAAGTGTACTCATCCTATGAATAATTCATTCCCATAAACTAGATTTTGGGGCTCATGGATTTGACAAAAGCTTTCTTCAGATGCCTATGATAGTTGAGACTCAGAATGTAATAGGTACTCTTCTTTTTTTTTTCTAAAATGGGTTTATTTTAGAGAATGCAAGAGAGTTGGGGGCAGGGAGAGAGAGAGTCTCCAACAGACTCCCTGTTTGGGGATGGAGCCTGGTGCAGGGCTCCATCCCATGACCCTGAGGTCATGATCTGAGCCAAAATCAGGAATCAGCCGCTATCAACTAAGCCACCCAGCCTCCCCTATAGTAGGTACTTCTTAAGGACATGCTTAATAAAATGAAGGAGTTTGTGGGGGAGATGGTTGTTTGAGTTATATTCTGTGTTTTTAAAGCCTTGCATCTTTGCAAAACATTTTGCCATGATCTTCATTACTAATACTCATAATCGGTCTTTAGATTCAGTGACTGCTTGAGGTGCAAAGGTCCTTAGCAGTCATTTAACTGAGAGCCTGGTGTTAGTCATGAAGCACTGGATCTGGGATTTTATTCCTCTGATTTCTTGGTCTTGGACTTTAGATTTATCCGTAAAAAGGTGGAATCTCTGCATGGCATCCTGGTCAGACACCACTCTTTCCAAATCCTGGCTTCAGGGAAGGGCATTGGGTGCAGAAAAGATGAGTTTTTAAGTTTTGTTGTGTCTGGCTTTTGGTCAGTGTTCACAGAATGCCTGCATGAGCGCAGTCATAACAGATTTGGAGGTTTTAAAAAATTCGTCATATAAACATTTCTAGAAAGTGAGGATCTTTATTTGGGATATTTGCAGCAGCCACAGGTTCTCTGTACGCTTCCATTTTTGCATATGGTCAAAGTCTGAGGGCGTCTGCATGAAGGTTGCTGTATGTCCATCCACATGTAGACTTGCAGTCCTGTGGACAGGTACGTATGGCTCCTCAGAGGGAGATGCTGCACGCAGGAAATATCTTCAATGATCACAACACTAAAGCTTCATATTAATACAGGAAAGGGAAGGCAAACTCAGAATTTAACTCACCCACACTGTAAAGCTGCATAACTTGGAAAAACACTGAACACTTGGAAAATCACTGGAACAAATCATCAAAAAAATCAATTTGCAAACACCTAGAAGACCACAGGGTCCTCAGTAATCATCGCACATAGCTTTGTGGAAAACAAAGCTTATCGGATAAATCTAATTTCCTTCTGTCACAGAGTGACAGGCACGGTGGATGGGGGGGAGCAGCCGAGGTACCGTATCCCGATTTTAGATACCCGGGGATTTTGCCCTTTGTCGTGTACTCATGAAGAAAATGTAGGTAAGGCTATTGCCACCTGGCAGGGACACATCAAACCCAAGGTCAAGGCTGGGCTTCACCCAGGTGGGCAGCCTACACTCCATATGTGCAGAAGTGACCTCAACCTTTCCCAGGCCTCTGCTTGATTCCTTATTTTTAAAATGTCATTCAGGTGTTGTTTACGGACATCACTTCATCGGTTCCTCAGTTTCCTGGACTCTAGTTTGGGATTAATAATAGGACCGGCCTCACGGCATGGTGAAGATGAGATCAGAACGTGCATGTCAAGGGCTGGTCCCCGGGCGAGGCGGGTGGCCCCCGGTCGGCCTCACCGTTAGCACCAGCGTCCCCACTGCCAGCACGTTTGGCTCCTCTTTCTCCTCTACTCCCAGTCACAACCTACCCCGTCAGCTGCTCACGGGGTCCTGTGTCTGCCTTTACTCTGTGTCCCCTCTCCTGAAATGCTCTTGTGCCCTTTCTCCAAATATCTGCCTCTTACCCATCCTATCAGGCTTCCTTCCAATGTGGTGTCCTTCTCGGAGCTTCCCCCACCTTTCCAGCCACTGGGAAGCTCTTCGGACTCCCCGTTCGTGTCATGTGTACCCGTCTGCTGATGCTCATTCCTGTCTAACTTCAGGTCTTGACTCAGATGTCACTTCCTCCCAAGGTCTGCCTTGCGCCAGGGACAGGGGTCCTACTCGGCTCTGCACGTCTCTGTCTCCCTGCATCTACCGTGGCCCCACATGATGTGCTCCAAGGCCAGCGCCCTGCACCCAGTAAGTGCTTAATAAACATGTGCTGAGGGGCGGTGTGAGCCGGACAAGGACTGTATTGTCCTAAGGGACACCTTAGGCTCCAAGTTACAGAAAGCCACTGGAACTAGTTGGGGCCCAAGGGAATCACAGGCTTATATAACCCAACTGTGGGAAGTGGGGTAGTGTGGCTGGCCTCAAGAACAACCAGAACCAGTGCGCGCTCTCTCTCTCTCTCTCTCTGTGTGTGTGTGTGTCACACGGTCAGATTTATTCTCATCCCCTGCAGGCCAGCTGCTTCCAAGGCATCTGGGCACTCCCAGCCCCAAATTCATTCTGCCCAGCTTCTCCAACCAAGAGGGAAGGCCTTTCCTAATTTCTGTTGCAAAGTTCCTGGGGAGGAATTCGGTGTTGCCTGGGTCCGATGCCCTCCTGGTGGTGGATGCTCCTGGGGTATTAGGGTTGGCAGCCCTCCTTAGAATCCCGCGGTGGAGAGGAAGGAGGAACGGACTAGAATCAAGCCGGATAAATCGTGGTGATGGTCGCCTCACTTTGTGAATGTACTAAAACCCTCTCAGCCGTAAAAGACGGAATTTTATGGTATGTGAATCCCATCTCAATAAAAAAAATAATAAAAAGTAAGCCAGAAATAAAATCCTGCTGGCAAAATAAACATTTTTTTATATTCTTTTTATTCAAGCCATTCATTTATTCAGTCAACATTTATAGTGTGTCTCTTATATGCCAGCAGTGGCCTAGATGATTTACAATTTAGTTGGGGAATCACACACACGCACACACACATCAGGTAAGAAGTTTGGATTGCATTGTCAATGTGCTGGGAAATCTCTGGAAGTTTAAGCATGGAGGGAGATCTACCCCAGGATGAGATTCCCTGGATGTGAGGGGCTTTGAGAATCTTCTGGCCTGGCCCTCTGTCTGGGGTCAGCAGCAAGCACACTTTTTTTGTAGGAAGAAGAGAATGTTTTAACAGGTCTCTCAAGATGGCCTCACAACCTCATCCTCAGAATGTGGCAACTTTGTCATAAGATAAGGTTTCCTTTTGGGCCAACCTAGATCACATTATACTTTTTTCAGCCCGTCTGCCCATAGTTAGCCAACCTGCGAAGTTGGAAGGCACAGTCGCTAAGCCCAAACTGCAAGCTTGAGGGGCTTGCCGGAACCACCCTCAGGTTTGATGCTGTCCCAGAAGGACCACAGGACTCCGTGAAAGCTGTAGTGCCATGGTTATGGTTTATTACAGGGAAAGGAGACAGAATGAAGTCACTCAAAGGAAGAGACACATGGGGCAAAGTCTGGGAGGGTTCCAAGTGCCAAACTTCCATCGCCTTCTCTCTCCACGGAATCAGGATGCATCACCCTCCCAGTGTTGGTGTGTGACAATAAGCATTGAATGTTGCCAACCAGAGAGGCTCATCTTAGTTTTGGTTGGGGCTTTATTTATTTATTTATTTATTTATTTATTTATTTATTTATTCACAAGAGACACACACAGAGAGGCGGAGACACAGGCAGAGGGAGAGCAGGCTCCCTGCGGGGAGCCGGAAGGCAGCTGCTCAACCCTAGGTGCCCCTAATTGGGGCTTTATTATGTAGGCATGATTGATGGATCACCCAAGTGGCTGAACTCAGTCTCTAGGCTTAATGATAACAAGTGACCCAGACTCTGAGTCACATGGTCTTTCGGACATGCCCAGCTACCCCCTAAAACTGTCAGGTGTGCCCAGCACCTGTCCTAAAGAAAGATACTCCTAGCAGATATGACATAGATTAAATCTTCCCAGACCCCTTTCCGGGCAAGTCCAAATCCTTTACTATCCATCCTTTTTCTTCCCCCTAACTTTCTCCTCATTAGAGACAGAGGAGAGAGGATTGGTTATTGTCACAAACTGCAAAACATTGATCAGTGCTCAGGACAGCAGCTCATGCCAGCTCGGGCTGCCCTCCCAGCTTCTCTCCAGACTTCCCGAGGGGAAGTTCCCAAAAGAGGGGTTGGGACAAACGGGGGGTGGAGGAGTAGCAGGTTTTCTCTGAGGCCCAAGCTCTTTGGCCAGCAGTCTCATGGCCCCGTGCTCGGATTTTAAGATGGAAACAGTGAGCCCTTGGGTGTGTCTGCTGCCGCCCCAGGGCCCCAGGTTAGTTTGGGGAATGTCACCTGCATTAGGATTGCCACCGGAAGCTCGAAAGCTAAAATCACAGAGTTGCAGGTGGAAAATGGAGGCTTTGTAAAGGGTTTGTCCAGTTCTGGCAGCATTTGAGAGTGGGCCTGGGGAGATCACCTTCTCCCTGCCCCCCACCCCAGTGGGCCTTGGCTCTGTTGGCCAACGTCTGCAGGACCTTCTCATTTGTATACACTTGGAGAGTCTATTTGCCAAGGGCAGTGACCCCCACCTCCCCGACCCCCCCTCGTTTATTTCTTGCCTCTGGGTGCTTCATGGCCTAGTGCTGTTTTCCATTCTAAGCTCTAATACAGACAAATTGGAAGTGGGGGAATGGAGAGGAGGGCAGGGGATTTGGTAAGCATCCCATGTGTTCATTGAGTGGAGGTGGAAACGCTGAACCTGACGGTTATCAGAAGCCGGAGTAATTTTCCATAACCTGTGCTTGTTAATGTCCTGATTGGGGTTAATGGATTCAAGGGAGGCAGAGAGAGTGGCGCAGGGGAGGGAAGGGAAGGGGGACTAATCAGAAGCTGGCAACAGCTCAGTGGTGGGGTGTGAAGGGAAGGGATGATTTGTTGACAACCCCAAGATGATAAGCATCCCCAGAGAGGCAGAGAAGTGGGGCAGAGAGAATGATATTTGTCTCCTCTGACAAACCCGAGGCGCTGCTGGGACGTCTAAATGGAGCAACCTCCGAGCTCAGGAAATCGAGGCGGGGACACCTGTGAAAGCAGACACCTTGGGGGCAATTGTCATTTTCAGGCAGCTAGGAGGGGACCTCTGGGGTTTTCTCACCGAGCAGGGCCTGGCTGGTGCAGGGGGGCCGGTGGTAGAAAGGAAGGAGAGGGAGGAGCATGGGCTTGGGAAGGTGGGACAGGTTCTGTTGTGCGTGTGACCTGCCGTGACAGGCATCTCGGGGGCAGGCAGCGTGGATTTGACATTTCATGTGATGATTCCCTGGCAGATGGCAGCAAAGTGTCTCGGGGAAGGTGTGACTTTTTCTAATTTGTGCCAAGGTACTCTATGAGCTGGCAAAGGCTCTGGGCTACTTGTTAGGTTATTATTAATTAATTAATTAATTAATTAATTTTCTATTCGCCTTGCAAATTTTCCAGTCTTTTCTGATCTGGCTACATCATGTGACGAAGCGGTCAAAGCCCCTGTGCTGCTGACTATTTTGTAAACTGGGAACTTTCAGCTCGGCACACAGCTTCCCGCATGCGCTTGGTGTGGGATTGCGGGGCACCCTGGAAGGGTGAGTGGTACAAATGTCATGGGGCGCCGCTCAGCACGTACTACACAGCAAGAGCCCAGAACGTGTCCCCTTGCTTTCGCCTGCTAATCCTACTTCCAGAGACCAGTTTGAGGGAAGAGTTGGGGGAGAGCAAAGGCATAGATTTAAGAGCGAGGATAGATTTCGGAGCAAGGATATTTTTCCTTACGGCGTCACCTATCATTCAAAATGTGGGAAACGATGACATGATAAAAATAGGAGAATGAATGAACAAACCCATATGTCCTTATAATGGAATATCGTACAGCTGGTGTTATTTGCAGTCAAGGTTATTTTAGGACACAGAAGAAAGCAGGATCCCGCACTATATGTGTAGTGTGGGTCCAGCTTTGTATGTGATATTAAGATGTTTGTGTAAGTAAATGCACGCACATAAAAACTGGGAAGAAATACACTAAAAAGTTAACCGGTTATTTCTGGATGATAGAATTAGAAGTGATTTTGTCCCTTTACGCTTATCTTAATTTTCCAGCTTCTTTGAAATGAGTATATAAATGCTTTTATAGTCACAAGCCCTTTTTCCCTGAAAAAAATCCATACATCTGGGGAGTCAGTGTTTTGAGAGGTCCTTCTCGGGCTCTCAGCACAAGGAGACTTCAGAGCTGTGCAACCTCCTGTCAGCCTCTACTTGCTGTTCTTACCCTTCAGATTTGGGGTTCCAGTGGGGCAGGGAAGGGACAAGGCTCCAGGCCTGCTACACCGGCCCCCGGTGGGGTGTGAGGGTGGACAGTCCATCTTCTCATCCAGAAATGAAGCCTGGATGCTCTAGGCCGCACACAGGAAATGCCAGGTTAGTTGTATGTGAGATTCCTTTAGTAAACCAATTATTGGGGTACCTGGGGGGTCGGGGGTGGAGCGTCTGCCTTGGGCTGAGGCTGTGACCCTGGGGTCCCGGGATCGAGTCCCACATTGGGCTCCCTGCATGGGGCCTGCTTCTCCCTCTGCCTGTGTCTCTGCCTCTCTCTGGGTCTCTCATGAATAAATAAATAAAATCTTAACAAACAAAAAACCGTTAGAATTAAAAAAAAAAAAACTAAACCCATTATTTGGTTTACTTCACCAAAGACTCTCCAGAGTTTACAAACTGTTTAAGCACACAACTCGGATCTCCATTAGATTTTCTTCATCCGGTAACTTCCTCCAGTCAGGGCGCTGCCTTTCCTTATTGCTCTGTTGCAAATGAAAACCAAAGTCGTTTTTTCCCTTTTAAAATTATTTTCAGGCTGAGTTTTGATCTATTACTCCTTAGCTGGATGTGGAAGACCCGGGGGAGAGTTATCAAAATGAATTTCTATTTGAGTTCTTCTTGGAGGCTTAGCAGAACCAACCGGTACTTTCACAAGCTGTTGAAGAGGCCAATGTCAGGTATTACAAATAAGACAATAAAAAGGGAAAACAGAACTCATTTCGTACCAGACTTGGCGATGATTAAAAAAAAAAAAAAGCCCATAATGAAAAACTTGGATGTTCAGAGAGAGCTCTCTACCTTTTCAACATGATCTTCTGAGGACATGCTATAAATAGACCCCTATGCAGATGCATTTATACATAGAAAATCATTCTGCTTCCAAGAAAGACCCCAAGCCTTCATAAATTTCCAGTCTCCTGTCCAATCACTCCTTTGCTCAGGTTGTGTCCTGGCCACAGGGCCAAGGGACTTCCAGGGAAGGGAGACCAAGGAAGTAAGGCTCCAGCCCTTCCCTCGGGTAAACGATGATGAAAATTTAAGTGTCTTGCAACTTCTGGTTGAGTCTGTAGCTTCTTCGAAATAAAAAGTTAAAAGAAGTTAAGTGAGAAGGATCAACGTAAGGAGCTGGGGGGTCGGGGTGGGGATGACGTAGGCTCAAGGCACGGCTTACAAGGCTGGGTGGTGACCCCGAGGTCAGGGCATGTGCTGGTGCGTGCAGGCCAGCGGGCTTGGAAGCCGAGCTAGAGCGCGAGCGCACGCGGAGACTCTGCAAGAGCAAAGCCAGGGTCCCACCTGCCTGCCAGGGAGCCGGGAAGCAACCCTCGCGTTTCCTTGAACACTTTTTGGGACACTTTTTGGGGTGGGGCGGGGGAAGGGCCGGTGCTCCAGGTGGTTGCGGGGGTTAGTCTTTTGGTTCTGCCCTCGCGGTCCTCGTCGGCTTGTGGACGACTCGGTGTCGATGCCTGTCCCCGGCGTTGCAGCTGATTCCGGGGGAGACACTCGAGGTCCTTGCCTCGCCACCCACTGCCCAACGCCCAGGGCCGAGCTGGGGGACGCCAGGGCAACGAGCCGTGGGGATGCTCCGAGGGATCAAGCGTGCGGCCAGAGGAAGGCTCTCTCTTACGTCGTGCCATGGGTTTGTTGGCCAGCTTCCGCCTGGGCCAGCGGCCACTGTCGAGTCAGATGACCTCAGCGACCAGATGTCCGGCAGAGGCCGGGCCCATGGGACGAGGCTGCGTCGCCGGCCGCCCGCCGGGGATGCTGACGCTGGGCCAGACGGCGTGCGGCAGGCCCCTGGGGCAGCCAGAGCCTTGAGAGGCCAGCATTCGGGGTCAGGCCACCCCTGCGGGGCCAGGGGCAGGGGGCACACAGCAGGTGCCTGTCCCTTCACCCAGGAACCCCAGCTCTCGCTCCCTCCCTGGCAAGCCCCCCCCCGCCCCCGACATAGGGAGCTGGTTCGGGTTCCTAGTGATTCTACGAAGTTCTCTCTCTTGTGAGGGTGAAAACGGAGCAGCCTAAACATCTTCGGAGCCCTGGGATCTGCCACAAAGAGTCCCCCGGGGCACTCGTGACAAGACACAGGGCCCCACTTTCAGAATTTAGAGTAAATCTGGCCTCAAAGGTTTGGTCACGGTGACCGCTTCCACTTAGGGTCTGCTGGGGCTTCGGTGGGTCCCCGAATATTTTGAACTTCTTGGCCAGGCTGCCCCAGACCGCGTACCCTTTATCTTGGCCTCTGGAAGTGTAGACAAACGGAGGAATAAAGCTGGGCTGAGTCCAATAGCCCCGGGAGCACGGCTTCTGCGTAGACAGACGACTTGGAATCGATTCCTCCCATGGGCGACCTTAGGGGCGCATCCTGAATTTTCTTCAAAGCCTAGTTCTTCATCTCAAAAGCAACGGGGTTGGGGGGCGGGTGGCTCAGGGGTTTAGCGCCACCTTCAGCCCAGGTTGTGAGCCTGGGGACCCCGGGATCGAGTCCCACATCCGGCTCCCTGCATGGAGCCTGCTTCTCCCTCTGCCTGTGTCTCTGCCTCTCTCGTGCTCTGTGTCTCTCATGAATAAATAAGTAAAATCTTAAAAAAAAAAAATTCAAAAGCAGTGCGTGCATGGTAAGGTCAATGTGAGGATGGCTGAACACACAGGCGGGGTGCCCCGGGGCCCCCCCAGGTTCTTAGCCTTCCCCCTCTCTCCACCTGCTTCTCTTGTCTCTAGAGCTATGATTTCTCCAAACTATTTTAACTGCTGGAACCTTAAAAAAAAAAAAATTTCCAACACCTGTGTAGGTTTGAAGCCCAGCATAGAGAACGGATGAAGGCCCCAAGCTGCCACCAAGGAAGCCCCTGCATTGTCCCCTCTTCTTCCCCTGGGCAGAAGCCTCCTGCAGATTTGAGGCCACAGCGCTGGCCTCTCTCGTTCGCTGGGAGACCCTGGGGCACGCGGGCACCATGGATTGCTGCCACCTGGGCTGCTCCCCACTTTCCACTGCTCCCACTCCTCCTGGGTCCGGGCAGCTGGAAGCTTCCCATGGAGGGCTCCGGTGTGTTTTGGATTTAAACGAAAGCACTTTGGGTCAGAGTTCTTTCCACCCTGGTGTTTTCTCTGATGAACTCCCCCCTCTCGGAGGGACAGGGACTAGCTGCCTGAGAGCCCGTGCCCAGCCCAGGGGTGAGTCCTTGCGAGTTGTTTTGTGCGCCTGTGTCAGCAATGGGGGGGAAGAACTTGGGTGCACGGCCCTTTGCTGGGGTTGGTGTGCACGTGGAGAAGACTGATAGAATTAGGCATGCTGGTGCAAGAAGGGGGTCAAAGGGTAAAATCACAGGACACTTAGCTGTGAACCAGGCTCTGGTGCCAACTGAGCAGTAGTAGGACCTGCTCCTGCCCTGGGTGCCTCTAGCTCTGGAGGTAGCCTCTGCCTGAGCTGTTCCTACAGGGGGACCCCGGGGTTGTGAGGGCTCCGGCAGGTGCACCCTCACCCCAGGCCCGTGACTTGCCCTATCTCTGCCTCCTTCTCTGGTTGGCCGCTGTTTCCTTTCCTGCAGGATCCTCTGGAGGCTCGTGAGAAGGGACACATTCGTCCCTCCCAGGGAGGAGGAATATTTGAGGGCTGGGAAGAGGGCTTCTCTTCCTTTCTGGGTCTCTGATTATAGATCGCTGGGTCTGGAGGATGAGGGCAGCCTGGAGTCCTGCCCTGAGCCGGGAGTTGGAATGTACAGTAGTGCTTTCAAGACCTTAGTCATCAGTAAACAGAGCTATTATGCTCCGTGTCTCATGTGCTCTCTCCTCTGCTGGGTCGCCTGTGGTTGCCATGGATATGGCTTTGTCTTCAGAGGCCTATAACCAAGGAGGATTTAAGTAAATCCTCGTGGGGCAGGTCAATATTTCCATACCCCACCCCACCTCACTGCACAGCCCCCAACCCACGCACCCAAAAGAAAGAGAGAGAAAGAAAAAGAGAAAATAAGGCCACACTTAAACAGCGCCAAGGAATCCTTAAACAGTTCTGCAATCATCACCAAAACAACAACAGAAACCCCAGGCTTTAATTGCCAGGACTTAAAGGGCGCACATTTTTAAAAAAAGTACTCAGAATCAGCAGGATGAGGTCCATTAGTGGCTCTGGCTGCAGCCAGCGCCAACGATGGTGTTTCCCGTTTGAGTGCTTTGGACAATATAAAGTTACATTTTTGTTTTCTCGACAGTGCTTAGTTTTCAGAATGCTTCTGGATCTGCCCCGTCTGAGATGTGTCACAGGCCCGCATATAAACGAACCTGTGTTTCCAGCAAACAGTGGTTGTTTCTGACATGGGGGACTCGGTGACATTTGGGCATGACTATGGAAGATGGGTAGATTGATTGGAGAGGGCTAAGAAAAGAAGACCTGGTCCCCTCCCGCGGGAACTGAGGGGCCCTGGTGTCTTTGTTTCAGGCACACTCCCCCAGGATCGCTCGGGAGTCACGGTGCTGTCACCTGGTAAAGCAGAGGTCGGAGGCTGAGAGCCGTGTGCGGCCACAGGCCCTCCCTGCTTTGGTTCTTTGCTCAAGGGCTGCCTTGTTTTGTGTGTGTGTGTGTGTGTGTGTGTGTGTGTGTGTGTGTGTGTGTTTTAAAGATGTATTTATTTATTTATTTGAGAGAAAGTGAGAGTGAGAGGGAGAGCAAGAGTGATAGGGAGAAGCAGACTCCCCGCTGAGCAGAGACAGGGGCCTCAGTCCTAGGCCCCTGGGGTCATGACCTGAGCCAAAGGCCGGCACTTAACCGACTGAGCCACCCAGGTGCCTGGGCTGCCTCCTTTTTCAATGGGATGCCCTTTGCATGCGTTCCTTTGTGTGTTTCCAGGGACCACACCGCCTTGGCCAGAGAGGCAGGCTGTGATCCCCTTGCCCGTCCCCCCAGGGAGGAGAACCCCGGCTGAGGTGCCCACAGTGTGGAAAGGGCTGCTTCCGTAGCAGTGTGCTGCCCCCCGCCCCCTTGGGAACAACCTGGGGTTTTGTCATCCATCCCACTGGCTTCCCTGCTCACTGTCCTTGGCAGCAAGACACTTCCAGTGAAGAAGCGGAGTCTGGCCTGCATCACCCGGTGACCTCTTGCACCGAAGTGTGTGTGTGGGGGGCGGGAAGTGATGTTAATGCCCCTCCCGTGGGCTTGAGCTTTCACGGGTTTGTACTTAGACTCTGGGTTCATCCATCGCCCCACCTTGCTTGTCCTCTGCAGCCCCCCAACCTCTGCCTGCAGTGTTACCTGGCAACCACTGGACCTTCCCAAGTGGAGGATTAGGCCTCTCTTGCTCTGACTCCAAGCGACCCGGGGCAAAGCCCCCTGCGCTGTCGGGAACAGAGAGGGTGATAAGGCTGCTGCGGCTGCTTGCCATGGGTGGTGGCCTGTCTGGACAGGAAAAGAATCCTGCACACTTGAGCTGCCTCTGGAGGGCACTGCGACAGATGGCGTGGGCTGGCCTCCCCCGGGCTCCCATCCTGCCTCCAACTGCCCTGAAGGCTGGGGCAGTGTTCTAGAGCGGGGGGCCAGCAAACAGATGCCCAGCTCCCTGGTTTGATGAGGTCTACTGGGAGGTGTGTCTGGGAGGCCTAAGACAACTTTGGGATAGGAGGAGGAGTCCCCAGATGGGCAGCTACTAGGTTGTCTAGGCCGCCCTATCGGGCTCTCAAGGAAATTCTGTTCCCTGAGGCTTCCATAAGGTTCTTCCAGGACTGTCACTGAATGGGTGAGATTTCATGGGCAAGCTGAAGGGTATGCTGATCCTTCCTCAGTATCAGGCTGAGAGACACAGTTTTGATCTGGATTAAAAGGAGGTTTCTGGTTTTCCAAGTTGGTAGAATGGAATGGAATGGAATGGGGGTGGGGGGCTTGGATTTGAGGGTGATTAAAGGACCCAGGAAAGTCATGAACCTTTAAATGACATCCTATCTGTACCATTACAAAAAAAAAAAAAAAAATCACAAGAAAGAAAGGGAGGAAGCAGCCAACGCGGTGCAGAGGGAGAGCCACCATAGCTCAGATTTTAAATGAACGCAAACAAAAGATGGAAGGAGGGGCGCTAATGAGGGGTGTCACAAAGGAATAGCAGGAATCTGTATGTTAGTGTCAGGAAAACTGAAGTCCAGAATATGCTAAGACTTGTGAAATAGCAGCTGACATGAGAATAATGCTCTGTAGTTTGCAGAGCATTTTCATGTAAATGATCACATGGATCCTCACAATAATCCCTCGGGTGGTGGGGGGTGGTGGGGGGTGGTGGGGGTGGGGGCAGTTATTATCCTCAGAGTGTGTGGGGACTTCTCAGAGGCAAAGCTGGGATTTGAGCCCAGATCGTCTTGGGCCGAATGCTGGGCCTTTCCACCACACCACATCACTTTGTTACATGGCTCAGAAGCATGTCTAGAGAAAGACGGGTGGGCCGTGACTCAGGAGACGGTGTCCTGCGGGCAGGTGATAGAGAGCAAAACTAGTTGCATCTGTATTTTCTTCAATTCATCACGAAGCAATACAATCTTCAAAAGCTAGAACAGGGATCCCTGGGTGGCTCAGCGGTTTGGCGCCTGCCTTCGGCCTGGGGCCTGGTCCTAGAGTCCTGGGATCGAGTTCTGCGGTGGGCTCCCTGCATGGGGCCTGCTTCTCCCTCTGCCTCTCTCTTTCTCTCTCTCTCTCATGAATGAATACATAAAATCTTAAAAAAAAAAAAATAGAACACATTTCTTAAGATGAATGAGACCTTGAAGGAGAGCCGAGTTCTCCAAGCCCAGACCTGCTGTCATAAGACGGCTGCTTCCAGACGGAAGCTTCTCTTGCATGACACCTGCTCCAGATGGGACTTGCTCAGTCTCCGTGTTCCCCACTAGACTTAGTGTCCTGAAGGCAGGGCTACAGCCCCCCTGTCCCTCATGGTATCCCCTTTGGCTGCCCAGGTGATGAATGAATAGCCACAGACCTACTGGCAGTGATTTTTGGGAACTTCTGGAGAATGGGAGGTATGCCACAGGGAGAGGCTGACGTCATCATGATTTACCAAACAGGGACAAAGGTAGACCCTAGAGTCTACTTGCCAACGAGCTGACAGTCTCTAAAGCATTCATGTTGATTTCAATGATAAAACTGAGGCCCACGTATAGAGGGTGAGTCGCAGGTGCTCGTCTCCGTCATCCCAGAGGCCTGCTGGAAACTCCTGTTTTGGGGCAATCAAGGCTGAGAGTGAGCCATCGGGGCTGCAATGTCATAACTGCAGGAAGGAAAGGGTTTCAAGGCAAGAATCTTTTGCTTTAGACTCTAGGATCTGCTTTTATTTTTATTTATTTATTTTTAAAAGAGTTTATTTATTCATGAGAGACTCAGAGAGGGAGGCAGAGACATGCTCCTTGCGGAGAGCCCGATGCAGGACTCGATCCCAGGACCCCAGGATCATGCCCTGAGCCAAAGGCAGATGCTCAACCACTGAGCCACCCAGGCACCCCTCTAGGCTCTGCTTTTAGAATGAGTTGTTCTATGAAGCATTTAGGCTTAGAAACAGACTCTTTCCTTCCTGCTTGTGTAGAAGGTACATATTTTAGAGAAGGTGGGAGAGGATACCTGTAACACCAAAGCCGAGCGATGCTGTTGGTTCCTCGTACCTGCCATCATGACCATCACTCAAGTGTGCACACGGGCAGGATGCTTTCTAGAGGACTTTGGGCTCCACTGAAGCCAGGTTTCCAGATATTTCTTAAGCTTCTCTCTTCTCAGGAAGAACCTTAGTTAAGAGTAAGAGTCTGGGATCCCTGGGTGGCGCAGCGGTTTAGCGCCTGCCTTTGGCCCAGGGCGTGATCCTGGAGACCCGGGATCGAATCCCACGTCGGGCTCCCGGTGCATGGAGCCTGCTTCTCCCTCTGCCTGTGTCTCTGCCTCTCTCTCTCTCTGTGACTATCATAAATAAATAGATAGTTTAAAAAAAAAAAAAAAAGAGTAAGAGTCTCATCTCTTTTCCTGACCTCCAGGCACATCTGTTCTGGAAGGACACACGTGTGAACTTTCATGGGGCTGGAAGGACCTTGACCTGAGTCCGTCTCATACCTTATCCTCTTCATTCATTTCACGGTAGCCATGGGGGGCTTCCCTGTACCCCTCAACACATCCAGGTGTTCCCACCCCGGAGGCCTGTCACCTGCTCTTCTCTCTTCCGGGGCCCCTTCCCTAGATTATCCCCAGCACTGGCTGGGTGTCGTTCAGGCCTCTCAGCTCAGAATCTCCTGCGAGAGGTCTGCCTGACCCATTAGCCTTGGACTTTCCTCATAGCGCTTTCATCACAATACAAAATTGTTTAATTCCTCTTCTCTCCCTCCTCCCTCCTCTTCTCTTCTCTCTCTCTTCCTTGTGCTGCCTTTATTTCCTTCCTTGTCTCCCTCACTAAAACAGGAGCTCCACAAGGTAGCCCTTTACCTGTCTTGCTCCAGGTATCTCAGTGCCCGGGTTGGTACCTGAACAGGTGCTCAGTATGCATTTGTTGTGTGAATCCGGTGACTCACTCTACCTTTTTCCTTGGCTGCTTCCATTGAGAACACTTGCAGACACTCTGACCACCTATTTTCAATGAAGGCTAAATGAAGGAAGGGAAATGGGGATCATTTGTAAGAACTTTGGTATCCATAAACAGCCTTAATGTTTGCGGGGTCTCTGATAACCTGAAAACAATCCACGGTGACAGGCTCCGATCACCGGTTCCGGAGGCTTCTCTAAGGCAGAAGAAACTGTGCTTCTTGTCCTGCAGTGAATGAAACCTTAGGGAAAGCTGAGGAAAGGGAATGGGCTGAGGCCATCTGGGAAAGCAAAAAGCACTGCCGACAGGAGATAGGCCTACTCAGGGTCTCTCTAAATATCCTGAACATGTTGTGCCAACCTGGTCAGTGCCCATGGGCAAGATCAAGGTTGGAAGGAGCTAGGAAAAGGCCAAGGATAGGCCAAGGATAGAGAAGCTTGGGTGGTGGAGGAAGCTGAGGAAAACACATCCCAGAAGGTGGGGGCCCAAGGTGAGCATTTCCGCTGATTTTACTGCACAGTGTGGTCATGCTCCCTCTTTACCTCAGTTTGACCGAACGAGGGTGTTACTGTTGACTTTCTTAGTGGGGAAGGTAGGAAGTGGTGAGGGTATCATGCCATCTTTTGGAACAAGGTACCCACAAAAAAAACAGTCAACTAAACAAAAGCCTGCACTTCAGCAATGCAGGGTCACACAGCAGCTACGATGTCATCGATCCCCTTGCCTTCTCCTCCTTGTTCTACCATCTTGGACATTGGCCTCATCTGGACCTACCACATCCACATTTAAGCTAGAAGAGAAAAGGAAGGGAAAGGCACTCAACATTCAAGCTCAACGTGAAGAAGGTGCACACATATCCTCCATTCATACCCCATTGGCCAGAACTTTGTCCATGGATGTACCTCAGTGCGTAGGAGTCTGGCCAAAGTGGTCTTGAACTGGGTGGCCACATCCCAACGAAAAGTTCTACAACCGTGAGAGAGGAGGAAACGGTGGATCCGGAAGCAGCATCTCTGCCACAGGTGACTGGGGGACATCAAGGCAAAATGCCTTGTGAATACAGTGATGGTTATCCCTTGCAACCGGCCCAGGGAGGAAAATCAATTAGAAACTGAGAGGCTCTCCACCAGGTGTTTGCACAGCAGACTGTAGGTCTGGAAAAACCGACTGATGACAACTTCTCCCTAGCACCAATATAAAGCCCAGTGATAATAAGAGCCTATTAGTGCCGTAAAACAGAGATGTAGCGAGTTTGAAGACTTCCTCAGAATGCGGCACCTACCAGGTAATTCCCCTAATCAGTCAGAAGGCTGCTTCCGGCTCCCGTCACCAACTCTTTGGAATGAACAATAAAGCGGGCCTGCTGCGGAGCCTAAATCTAGAAATAAATCTAGAAATACTAGAATGTAAGCTCTGGAGATATTAAAGTCGTGGCAGGCCCTTATTCATTCGATGTGTAGCTGTTGAACGCACCGTGCGATGGGAGTGGGGCAGCTGTGCTCTTGAGAATGACAGAGATGTATGTTAAGAGTTCAGCGCAGAGCGTGTGCGTGTGAATGGGGCAATCATTCATTTATTCGCTCACTCATTCAACAAATATTTATTGAACACCTATTTGGTGTGTGGGTTTTTTTTAAAGATTTTATTTATTGGGCATTCTGGGTGGCTCAGCAGTTTAGCGCCGCCTTCAGCCCAGGGTGTGATTCTGGAGACCCGAGATCGAGTCCCATGTCGGGCTCCCTGCATGGAGCCTGCTTCTCCCTCTGCCTGCGTCTCTACCTCTCTTTCTCTGTGTGTCTCATGAATAAATAAAAAAAATAAAATATTAAAAAAAAAGATTTTATTTATTTATTTATTTAGAGAGAGAGCATGAGCAGGGGGAGGCACGGGGAGTGGGGAGAAAGAATCTCAAGCCGACTCCATGCTCACTGTGGAGCCTGATGTGGGGCTTGATTGGATGACCCTGAGATCATGACCTGAGCGGAAATCAAAAGTCCAATGCTTAACCGACTGAGCCACCCAGGTGCCCCTTGAATACCTACTTTGAGTCAGACGAGGCTGGGATATATTGATGAGTACAGGACAAGGTTCCCGCCTCAGAGTGTATATTCTAGGGTGAGGTAAAAGGCAGGTAGGAAGAAGGGAAGGGTGTGAACGGATGGAATATTATATAGTGATAAATGTCATGAAGGAGCCAAGTAGAGTGATGATGGAGAATGTGGGGGGTGAGTAGGAGGGTCAGTGAGGGCCCTCATGGGACGTGATGGTTGGAACCCGGAGGATGAAGCCCCGTGGAGGGCCAGGACCGGGCAGGTGGCAAAGAGCTCGCGTGTTAGTGGGACAGCAAGGGGACCGGTGGGGCTGGAGTGTATTGAGTGAGGGGACACTGATGCAAGATGAGATTGACAGGAGAGACCTGGTCCCGCAGAGCTTCTGGGAGGGGTGGAGCTTGAGCTGATCCTTGCAGCCAGGTAAGATTTGAGTCTGAGAGAAGGAAACATTTGCAAAGAGGGTGAGCTGGGAAAGGCTTGGGCCAGGCACACCATGGCCTAAGGTGGTGGGTAAGAAGAGCTCATAGTGGGTGGAGCAGTGAGAGAAAAGGCTGGAAAGGCAACCCTGGGAAAATTCTGGAAGGTCCTTTAGGCCAACGGGCTTGAACTCTCAAGGACAATGGGCCATTTGAGCAGGAAAGAGGCATGATCAAAGTGTGGTTCCAGAAAGATTTTCTACAAGCTAGACAGTGGCTTCTTAGCACTCTTCATGTTTGGGGCCGGGTCATTCTTTGTTGTGAAGGGCTTTCCCGTGCCCTGCAGGATGTTTAGCAGCATCTCTAGATGCCAGTAACACCCCTCCTAGCCATGACCACTGAAAGTGTCTCCCCCTGTGGCCACATGTCCGGGAGTGGGGCGGGGGAAGGGCAAAATCACTTCTGGTTGAAGCCAGCACTCCCAGGACCCCAGGCAGCAGCCACTCAACCACTAAGCCACCCAGGGGGTGCCCCTAAGAACTGCAAATTTAAGTAGGAAGGCAACTTTAGCTCTAGCTGCTGAACATTTTTTTTTTACTTAAATTTAAAGAAAAGCTTATACAAATAAATTTTAATTCACTCCAAAATGAGGCCTTGAAGGCCCTGAGGGATCTTCCTTCTGTACTTCCATCTCTTGGCATTTTGGCCTTCCCACAGTGTGTCCCTCACTCCTCAGCCCCTGAATCTGGGAGGTAGGGGCCGGGGGGGCTGCACGGAAGGAGGGAGGTGTGTACACCGAGCTGAAATCACATTAAGGAGGAGGATTGTTTTGAAATTTTTTTTTTCTTTCGGCCCCCTACATTGAAATTAGCTTTGTGGGAACTCTTTGGGGTTAACTGCCCTTCAAAACACCCCCTTAAAAGATAGCCTTTCCGTGCTTCCCTTCTCTAGATGATATTTGAAACATATGCAAGAGAATATGAAAGAGAAAATCCAGAGAAAATTTTATTTTTAAAATCTATTTCTGGTCCTGTGACTTTTAAACAGCGAACTGGGTGGGTTGGGTCCCCTTGGAACTTCCGATTGGGAAATAGTCTTTGCAGGTGTAACTAATTAAGATAGATCATACTGGGTGGGACGGGATCCCAGACCCAGAGAAGGGTGTGCTCAAAAGAGGCTGGAACGACGGAGAGACACGCTGGGTGGGAGGCCCGTGTGGAGAAGCAGGTAGAGGTTGGGGTGACCCAGGATGAGCAGAGGATAGCAGGGATGGTGGGGAGCCCCCCAAAGCTGAGAGGAGGCAAAGAAGTATCTTCCCCCACCGGCCTGGGAGGGAGGACAGCCCCCTGACACACTGATTTTGGACGTGCAGCCTCCAGAACTGGGGCGGAAGAGAGGCCTGTTGTCTCAGGCCGTGCAGTTTGTGGTAATTTGTGGTAATTACAGCCCTAGGACACGAATACAAATGGTTATTTTATAATCGGGTTGAGTTTTTTATGACCCCTTGGGTTGGCTGGTTTCTGCTTCGGACTCTTCGCCTTTCGGAGCGGGCATGAACCTGCCGCAGAAGGTCAACCTTTGGCCATGGGACTTCACCCCTGCTGGGTAGCCTTTAAAGGGGGCCCACTTCAAGTTCGTTGCCACAGGCCCCCAAACCACAGCCCGAATTTTGTGCAACAAACAGGTTTCCTGCAGGAGGCCCGCACGTGGCAGGAATGCTCCCTTCACACCAGATTCCACGAGGGGAGGGTTGGGGGGGTTCTCTGTGGTGAGTGGTGGCGGGTCATGGCTCTAGTGTCCCAACTACAGGAGAGGATCCAGCAGCCCTGAATTAGAAGGGAGAGGGGAAGCTTCTGGTCTGGTCCCAGAGAAGAACAGTGGAGGTGAGTCAGTGGGTAACGGGTGTGGGAATAGGAGGGAGAAGCCAAGGGTGGCGGTGGGGGGTGCAGGGGGGTAAGGGGGTGGGGACAGAGCAAGAGGAGCAGGACAGCTGAATCCTTTCAAGAGGAGAGGAGAATGGTCTTAATTTGCCACAGGCAAAAACAAAAAAGGAAGATTACACAACATTTTTAATGACAGTGTTTGTCACTCCCCCTGATGGTGGTAATTATGGCTATTATGCAGCTTGGATGGGGAAGGTGCTGTCCTGCTACCCGGGCTACCGAGGGGGTCCACGGAGGAGGCTGCGCATCCACCCACAGAGCCTGGGGGACCGGGACGTTCTCGTGTATGATTCCACAGCACGCAGTTTCTTGTGGAATAAGCTCTTAGAATGAAAACAGGTGGACATTTTCTCCTCCTTTAAGCTTCGCCCTGTGTCCTGTGTTTATTTTTCTGCTGTTGGAGGAGGGTGGACTCTTGCCTGGCTTGATCTTGAGCCAAAAGAAATAATGTGCACACATGTTTTTAGAGGTGAAGTAAGTGGCTATACTGCTTGTCTAGAAAACAGCTCAGAAACTCATCGAAACTTCGGGTGGTGTGGGGAGACTTGGGTGGGAGCACCCGGTGCCCAGGGCAGCCCGAGAGCAAACTGCCCGTGGTCGGTATTGGACAATTTTGCCTCATTGAGAAACATTGTGTGTCAGGAACCGGAATAGGGGCTTTGGCTATAGAAATGGCCCTTAAGAAGGGGTCTAGTGTTTAGTAGAAAGATTGGTGATTAAATTCATTCATTCATTCATTCATTCATTCATGACTCCCTTCCAGGCGCCAATGACTGTTCCAGCACTCGGGGGACTGAGTACACTGAGCAGAGGAAGTCCTGAAATCGAGGAGGTGCGTGTCGAGCAGTTGGAGGAGGCATCCATCGGGCCTGGGGAGGGGGCGTCAGGGAAGCTTCCCCAGCACATCTGTCAAAGCTTGGAAGGTGCTGAGGCGTGACCGCTGGCTGTCCTCTTAACTGGGACTTTAAAGTTGTTTCCAGGTTTGTATGTGACAATCATCACATTTGCACTTCCTAATCACTGAACAGTGACCTGGCAGAGAAAACCTGGCATCTCTTGAACAAAGAATGGACCTTAAAATGAGGTGTTTTGGTTATTCCTCTACTCATCACCCCTGTCCACAGACTCATCCACCCTCTACGTGTTTTTTTTTTCTTTTTTCACCCTCTAAGTGTTAACTCCCTGTGGCTAATGACCCCAAAGGCACGCTCTCTGAGCTCTAGGTCCCCTCTCCACCTGCCAGCCCGATGCGGCCACCTCCCAACCTCAGTGACCAGCTTCCGGCACACGTTTCACGAGCCTGGGGCCACCTGGCATTCCTCATCTTGCTCTCCTCACACTGGATCGTTCTCTGAGCTGTCTCCTCCTCACCACTGCTGGGGGATGACTTTCCCTGCTCCTAAGACCGGAGCTTGTGCATTTGCCCGGGACAGGAGGAGCCAGGGAGGGCCTGGGTGGCTTCCCAGAGCCCCCGCCCCGGGCCTTCCCTTTACGGGCAGGGCATGCAGTCCAGGGCCCACGGCCTGGTGCCCGCCGACAGGAGGAGGCCCCTTTCCTGAGTGCTCCCTGGAGGGTTTCTTGGCTCCCCTACCACCCTTCCTATGAAAAGCAGGAGGGTTCCCTCCAGCTCTGGTGGGTTTCAAGTTCTTAGGCGGTGAGGATCCAGTAGAGAGACTCCCTCCGAGGACTCAGGACAGAAGAAGCATTTGACAGCAGCTGGGCTAGGCCTCAGTGTGCCAGGGAGAGGTTAGGGGCCTGCTCGACCTCAGAGGTCACGGGCTCCTGGCAGGCGGCCAGGCCACTCTGTCATCTCTGTAGGGTCCCCACTCCTGCGACGGGGCCCCTCTTTTCGACTCCAGTGGTGCTGTGTTCGCTGCAGCCAGCAGGTTGGGCCGCAGAAGGCGGCGGGGTGGGCCCGCGCGTGCCCCGGTGCTGCGGGAGGCACAGCGTTCGCCCCACGACTCCTGCTAAATGAGTCATGTTAACCTAATACTCAAAGGCAGTCTCCTTCTGCACCGGGGCTACACCCAATGGCTACACCCAAAACCAGGCGACGAGGACCTTCCGAGCCAGGCTCTCGGTTACCCGGCTCCTCGCAGGCCCTCCCTCCAGGGCCACCTCCGGCCTTCTGTACGGATGCTGTCACCCCTGAAACGTAGACATCCGAGGGCCATCACTAATTCACTAGGTGTCCTCCTTCAGCCTGGGCATACATTTTTAATTAACTTTTATATCAAGACTCAGATGACACAGCCCTACCCCCTACTTTGTCCTCATGGAGCATGGCTGAGGTCAGCGGTGAGCTGTTATTCCACACGCGGAGCTCTCTCCAGCCTCCCCCCTGCAAAGCAGCACTTGCTACTTATTTGGGGCCTAGTTTCAAAATTTCGTGGAATTAATTTCAGCCGTAGCGCCTTCCTCAGCTGGCTAGGGGAGTGCTCATAGGTTGGTAAGCCTGGGGCCTCCAATTTGATGGTCAGGAAAATGAGACTCGGAGATGTTAAATCATTTTCCCAAGGTCACCCAGCAAGTCTGCAGTGGGGCCCAAAGTAAGACCTCGGTCGCCTGAGTCCCAAGCATAAGCCCCTTCATCAATCATGCTATGAGGCCTCTGAGATGATAAACCTAAATCCAGTGAATGGCCTGACCTCCCTGAACCCCCGATTCCAACGGAAATCGTGAAGCAGATCTCTAAAGTGACCAAATCCCCAAGCGACATAGCGAAGCGCGGTCCTCCACGGAGAGTGATGGTCATCGTCATTTGGTCCTCCGTTGTTTGAGGTCTGCAGGGATCACAGTCTCAAGGCGGAGACCGAAAGCACGGGGATCCTACGAGGAAACACAAAGTAAAACCTCAAAGAGAAGAAAAACTGGAATATAAATCATAAGCGATGGCAGCCCGCGGGCCGAAAGCCGTGGGAAGCGGACGACAGAGGGGCTGCGGGGCGCGACAGCCAAGGCGAGGGCTCTGCAGCCTGACTGCGGACACGAATTCCGATCTCAGTTTGAACATTTACTAAAAAGTGTGATTTGGGGGCAGTTAATTTCCCAGCGCTTCACGTCCTCCTCTGTAAAACGGGCCTAACCTCTGCGTGAGAGCATCCCTGCGGCGACTGAGCGAGCAGGTGCACGCAGGCATCCAGCGGAGCCGTGTATGCAGCAGGCGCTCAGCAAGCGGCGACAGGTGTGATGATGATCTAGAACTTGAAGGACACGCGGAGGCCAGGCCCGGCCCTGAGCCGCAGTTCTGGAGCAGGACTAGAAGGTCTCTGGCTCTGCCTCTAGTGTCCCGTAGCCCAGGTCTGCTCGGGAGTCCAGCTGGGGCTGGAGGGGGCCCGGCTGCACCCGGTGACTCGGGTGTGTCCTTCCCGGTGAGGACTCAGACCACTGCTGCTCTGTTCTCCTGCCTCCTTGTCTGGTGGGTTTTACCCGGGGTGGGGTGGGGTGGGGTGGGGGTTGCACTTTTGTCCCTAAGGGACATTTGGCAATTTCTGGAGACATTTTGCATTTCATAGCCGGGAGTGGAGACCACGTCACCGCTGCTCAACACTCCACGGTGTCCAGAACAGATCTCCCACAACAAAGAATGATCCAACCCCAAATGTCAATAGTGCCAAGGTCGAGGAGCCCAGTTTACCTACATCAAATGATGTTTATTGTCCTAAAGAAGCATTCAGACCTGTCTTGGGGATGCAAAGCTGAGCCTCGCAGAAAATGGGAGACGGAGCTCTGCTTTAGGGGGGCTTCTTTGTTCGGCTTGGGTTGTGTGGCGATGGTTTTCAACCCCTTCTGTAACCTAGGGGTGTCGGAGGCGAGGGCGTCAGTGTGACCCTTTGACAGGCATCTCTTGCTGCTTTTCCTCCTCCCTCTGGCAGCAGTAGCCTGGTTTTCCTTGTGAAATTGCCGTCCTGTACTCACCGTCCCCGTGGCTTGGGTGGAGCTGCCTGCAGCTGCGGGAATGTGACCATCGTGCCACCTGCCTGCTGTGGCTGGGTCAGCAAACACCATAAACTGCCAGGGAGAGATTCTCGTTGTACTCTGGGTACCCGGAGAGGAGAGGGTCCGTGCCTCAGGAGGCAGGAGGTATCTCCCTGTGGTGGCAACGGAGGGCCTTCCAAGGGAAAGCAGAACAGAGAACTAGTGAGCACCCGTGACCCCATTCAGGCCTTGCACCCCAATAGGTCCCTCCTATTTGCTTACTTGAGCCAGTAACTCTCCTCCTTTTTCAAACGCATAAAGTAGTTTTAATGATGTTTCTGTCATTTGTAACTGAGAGTCCCGATGAAGACAAACCAGGGGGTCGGATGTAACAAGCTGGGAGGAAGCAAGAACCTTCGGAGAGTACTTTTCAAACCTAAGAGTTTCCATAGAACCATATTGTTCTAGAAGCATTTTTCTTCTGGGAGGACACTTTGCAGCTTTTATTAATTATTATTATTATTATTTTTTTTGCCTGCCCAGCATCCGAACCTCTCTCTTATAGGAGCCATAGTGAGACTAGAGTTGCTGGAAGAGCCAGATATCTACCCCCTTCCCAGGAAGGCCGGGCTTGGGTACTTCATCTAGGTGTGGCCAATCAGATTCTCTGGTTTTAGACTCAGACTCTGGAAAGGGAGAGGCAAGGAGGCGAGGATGGTGGGGGAATTTGTTCTGGCAACAGCAAGCATGGATTCCAGAGCAGCAGTGATGCCCACTTCCCAGTGACAGCTCTGGTGTCCAATCGGTGTCCAGCTGTGGCCATGGGAGTGTGTCTCCAGGTTGTTCCTAGGGTGTAATTTGGGGCCATGGGTTCAGTTGCCCAACTTCCCTTTTTCCTGCCTATTTTCCTGAGGCTGCCTCTCCACTACTCACTCTTCTCTTGAAAGATTATTTCCTGCTTAAACTGGCCCGTGACTTCCTGCTGCCAGAACCATGGAATGGCCTCCTGAGGGAGGCTCCCTATGCTGCTCCCATCAGCAGATATTGCAGCGTCACAGTATAACTCAGTGGCTTGAAATGATGGCTATTTATCATTGCTCAGTAATTTGAGTGGCTCGAAGAGGATAGAATTTCATTTCTTTCTCAGATAATGGTCGGAGGTAAATGTCCCAGGTTGGCACAGGTCTGCTCCATGCAGTCATTCAAGGATTTACATTTCTTTCATTTCAGTCGTCCACCGTCCCTGAGAGTGTTACCCTCATCTACGTGGTCCAAGTTTGGTTGCCTCCATGCCATCATCCAGGCAGCAAGAAAGGAAAAATGTGCAAGGGATACACACCTGTGGTCTTAGGGCTCAGGCCAGGATGGTGTGTCCACTTCTCACATCCTACTGGTAATGCAAGGGGGGCCTAGGTAACATGGAGGAAAGTGGTGGACATTAGCGTTCTCTTCCAAAATATAATTCTGAAGGAATGAATCAGTGGAAATTTGAAACATAATGATAGATGGGTGGACATTTTTTTTTATTATAAAGGTGATTCAGACCCTTTCAATTGGTTTTTTTTTTTTGGGGGGGGGGACATAATTTGATCTAGACAAAGGGAACAAGCCAGCAGTAGGGAGACTTGGCTTGCCATTTAGGCTCCGGTGGATTCTAACTTCCCATTTCTCTTGGCCTGAGTTTCTTTGTTTGTAAGATGGGCATGGTAATCGTTGCCCTATGAGTTTATTGCAAGGATTCCATGAGATAAGGGATATGCCCAGAACTGTCCCTGGCCCATATTGGATGCTTGGTAATAACTGAGGTGACCTTACAGGTCAGTGTGCTAGAGTATGAATAAGGAACGAGGAGTCCATTCTGCTATTTACTGGCTCCGGGAATTTGGGAAAGACTCCTTTAACTTCTCCAGGTCCTGGGAGCTTTGTAAAAGAGATGACAACTTTTTTTTTTTAAGGTTTATTTATTTATTTTAGAGAGTGCACAATTGGGAGGGACAGGGGGAGGGCGAGAGACTCTCAAGCAGACTCTGTCCTGAGTCCAATGTGGGGCTTGATCTCAGGACTCTGAGATCATGACCTGGGCCGAAACCCAAGAGTTGGATGCTTAACTGACTGCACACCCAGGCGCCCCAAGGGATGATAACTTTTTAATCTGACATTTGTGATTTCTTTAAGAACCTATAAGGCTATGGAATTTGTCCGTGTCGTATTTCATATTTTGAAGATCACATTTAATCCTCCCGCCCTCTTGTAGGAAATGTTGGCGCTGCCACTCACCATCTGTAACAACACTGGGCAATTTATTTAACCTTTCTAACTCTGCTTTTCCATTGTGGTGAATCATGAATCATTTCTGTTTTGAGAGACTGTTACAAACATTAATTGGGGTCACATATGTGAAAAAGTACTCACCCAGAGACTCAAGAGATGTTAGGCCTTATTGTTACTATCGCATGTGAGAATCAGATGGATGCTGTATTTTGTGTCTCGAAGAACAGATTTGCCAGAAACACTGACATGGAGACAGGACCTTTCCTCTCCACTGCTTATTCCTCAAGTAGTTATAATCCTTTGTTTGTGACACCACAATTAGTTGCCACTGGAGAGGATTCTAATGTCGTAAATAGAAGATTAGGACTTCAAGTGAGACGTAAATGGGAGCGGGTGACCATTTTAAAATGTTTTTTTTTTTTTTTTTTGTATTTGTTAATGATATTTTCCCTTGCCCTGCCATTCCAGTGATAGTCAGTTACAGAAAGATGGCAGCCCGAGGTCTTGCAAAAAGAATCTGGAGAAACTTCTGGTCTCCAGCCTTTGCAACTGTTATGCCATGGTGAATGTTGTGTAGAGACACTAGTTTAAATGTTATGGAAATAAAAGGTTAGACTGCCACACAGTGCTAGGAAGGGCCCTCACTTGTGCTCCTGTTTGGGGCCACCCCAAGCACGGGCTACTAGCTGTGCCCCTGCAGCGTTATTCAAATCCCATGTGGTAGGAAGGCTAGCCAAGGGTACTGTACTCCAGGTTTATAGGTAAAAGTCAGTCTAAGAGAAAACCTTGTGTGTAGTGCAAGGATCAAAGGCCTGGGAGCCTGGGCACTTGGGTCTAATCCCAGCTCTGCCATTAACTAGCTGTGTCCTTGGACAATTTTTGGAAATTCTCTCAGTATTTGTTCTGTTGCTTGTAAAAGAGGGGCGGGACTAGACTCTTGCCATCGCTAGATGATCTCTTGGGTCCCTCTGGTCCTAAATTCCCGGTTGCTAGGGCTGCCTTTTCAGATCCCAGCAGACCTGTTTTGTTTAGGGCTTGGTTAGGCTAAGTGCCCTGCTTACTAACCTTGGAAACCTTTATTTCAACACTGGAATAAAAACAGCCCTGTGAGAACACACTGTGCAAAGGAGCAACAGGGATCGGAGAGCAGAAAACAAATCGTTTCCCTACAGGCTGTACATTTATGCTCAGATATCAGATGTGAATGCTTAGCCACTGGAACAGGGCAGAAATTTCAGTTTAGTGCGTACTGATTGGGTGACTTAACGTGTTAGAGACTGAATTTAGATCAGAGGACCACGAGCCCAAGGCCCTGTCCAGCCCCTGTCCTCAGGTCCGGCCCCATGTGCATGCATGCACACAGAAGCACACGTGCTCACACACTCGTGATGATTAGTAGACGTGATACTTCCCCACGCACTGCCTGAGTATAAGGGCGGACACTAGCCCAGCCACCTGGGGCTACCACGGTGAAAAATGTCCCCGCCCTCAAGAAACTTAGGTAAGGCAAGTACATAAAAGGAGATCTTAGAAAAGGTGGAGAGAGATGGGAGCCAAAAATGATAATAATAAAACATATTTACATAGGGTTTTACTGAGTCCCTTTGTACATAGTCCACATCCTCTCTCCTGGGTGGCATTTGGACCATCGCTTCTGGTTTTTCTTCCATGTCTCTGGCAGGCTTTCCCAGTCGTGGTCATCGTTGTCGTCTTCTTCTTCTTCCTTTTTTTCTTCTTCTTCTTTAAGATTTTATTTATTTGAGAGAGAGAGATATGGAGAGAGAGCACGCACACAAGCAGGGGGAGTGGCAGAGGGAGAAGCAGGCTCCTCCCTGAGCAGGGAGCCTGATGCAGGGCTCGATCCCAGGACCCTGGGATCATGACCTGAGTCAAAGGCAGATGCTTAGTGACTGGGCCACCCAGGCACCCCTCCCAGTCTCCTCTGTGGGTCCTTTCCCTTGGCTCGCCCCACTGTTCCTGGGCGACCTCACGCACGTCCATGACCTCAACCATCACTTATCTGCTGATGATTCTTGGTGAAGCGTCAGCAACATGAGGACAGAAATCCTGCCTCTTGTGCTTATCCGGTTACCCCCCGTAATTAGCCCAGTGCCTGGCCCATTATCAATCTTAAAAAATATATATTTATATTGTTAACTATATCGTATCTCTAGTTCAGAGCTATTCCCCATTTGCTCTCCTAGAAAGCCAACTGCCCATTTGCAACCCCATTTTGCACGCTCATGATACCGTATCCTCAAAGTGTCCAGAAAGAATTGCTTACCTCCAAATAATCCTCCCCAAAACTCATATTTTCACTGACATATTCCTACCTCAGTGGGTTGGACTTCTGTCTGCCCCAATCACCCAGCCAGAAACATAAGAATTTTCCAGGACTTTTACTGTACCCTACTCTATCCTTTATTCTTCACATTTAGTCAACAAACCCTAATGGATCCAGCCACTCATGTCCTTTCTGTTTTATTATTATTTCCACAGTTTCTCAGTTGCTCTCCTCTCCTTCTATTAAGCGTTCATGATCTTCCAGCATGAATTGTGAGTTCCAACCTCAGCCTTATTTTAACTAAACATTTTTTTCTATTGTTTTCTCTTGGGCTTAATTTCCTTAGTTTTTAAAAACCATTTTTATCTTGCTGCATAGTATGTGTGTATTTTTATAAGCAGCCTAAAATACCACCCAACAAAGTGGTAAATAATATATACACACTATGTTATTTTGAAATCGTTTGATTCCAAGTGAAAGAAAACTCAAATCAGCTTAAATAAAAAAAGGAGGACATTTTTGGCTCACGCAGTTGGGCAGCACAAGAATGATTTTGCCTTCAAACATAGTCAAAGAGAGAGCACAAACGTGGTCGTTATGGCTTCCTGGGGTTCATCACCTCTTGGCTCTGATTTCCTCTGTCAAATGAGAGATCTTACCTTGATGAGTAGTCTTTACTAGTGATTTAAAAAATATAATCAAACAGCATAACCGGATTGCATTTTTCCAAGAAGGCTGTAACCAGACCTCCCATATAACGGGCTGCTCTTGTGATGTGAGATTGTCGCTTATCCCCTCAAGATGTGGGGTCTAGATTACCTTTTATTGCATATGGATCGGTTCGTGAATGTTGCAAAGTGACTCTATATGACTTTTGGGTCTAGGTCATAGAAGGTGATATGGCTACTGTCTGTCTTCTTGGGATGCTTTCCCTTGGAACCTACCCATCACGCCATGGGGAGGGCCGAGCAAGCTGTGGAGGGGAACCCCATCTCGGTGACAGCTGGCTCCCCGGGCAGCACACATCTTCAGAGAGGTGAGTGAATGAGACTCCACATGATTCCAGCGTCAGCCACTAAGTCCCCTCCAGTTTTTGGGTCCTCCCAGCTGTGTGACACACCTAACAGCATAAGTAAGATGATGTTTTATTTTTTTTTATCTTATTTTTTAAAGATTTTATTTATCCATGAGAGACACAGAGAGCGAGGCAGAGAGAGGCAGAGACATAGGCAGAAGGAGAAGCAGGCTGCCTGCGGGGGGCGTGATGCAGGACTCCATCCTGGGACTCTGGGATCATGACCTGAACCAAAGGTGAGCCATCCAGGTGCCCCAAATAAGATGATGTTTTAAATTGCTAAATTTTGAGGGAATTTGTTACATAGTAATAAATAAATGAATACACAGAAAAGCACCCCATGTGGATATCCCCCGCCCCCCCCCATCCTTCCTTGCTGTTTAAGATACACTTTTAATAAAACAAGGTCTATAAGTAATAGTTGTAGTCATCCTACACAGCAGGGAGCATTCATGGTATGAATATCTCCATTTTTACAGCAAGACTGTCCCTGAGCTTATGTGGTATTTTCTAGGGAGCCATGCCTCAGCTATCCATGGATTCTAGAGCTGTTTACCAGAAGCAAGCTAAAACCAGGGACATCCTGCTAAGACAATTCCATAGATAAGGACTTTCCTTCCTGAAATGTTAACTGTTCTCAGGAGGCCAGTTATCACATTTACAGAGGGACGAGGCCATGCCACTTGCCTTCCCTTCCCCAGGGGTCCCTCTAGTAACTGGGGGGGGGGGGGGGATGGATCACAGACTGTTTTAACTCTTTCTTCCTCAACCATTGCACTCAGCAATTTCTCCCCCCGAGAGAGGAAAGATATCTGCCTTGAGACCTAGTCCTGCTGTTGGACCTATCAGTAACCCAACAACAAAAAAAGAGAATGCCTTCCTCTCGCTCTTCTAGAAAAAGTCTCAGGGATCCCTGGGTGGGGCAGCGGTTTAGCGCCTGCCTTTGGCCCAGGGTGCGATCCTGGAGACCCGGGATCGAATCCCACGTCGGGCTCCCGGTGCATGGAGCCTGCTTCTCCCTCTGCCTGTGTCTCTGCCTCTCTCTCTCTCTCTCACTGTGTGCCTATCATAAATAAATAAAAAATTAAAAAAAAAAGAAAAAGTCTCAGTATAGAACTGATCGGCTCCGATTGTCCAAACCAACCTTCAGAACAAGGATGACTTAGTCCCACTTAAACCATACAGATTGAGAAAAATTAAGGTGTTGTAAGAAGAAGGGGAAATGCTGGGCCTGCAGACTGAAAATAATAGCTGATATCTATACAGTGTCATAAAAATATATTATCATGCATGTAAAAAATGTATATGTATATATAAGATTATGTACCAGATTTCTTCCTGAACTGGTCTCATTTTGGCCTATTCTCCTTCCCATTGCTAGAAAGAGATTTCTGAAATCCAAGTCAGAAGATTCTGGTATATTAGCATTTTGGGGATAGAGACTGTATCTTGTTTGTAGGACAAGTTAGAGTAATGTCACCTGCTGTAACAATCTCCCATGTTTCAGTGGCTTAACACAGCAGAAATTCACTTCTTCTTAAAAATTATTTATTTATTTATTTATTTATTTATTTATTTATTTATTTATCAGAGAGTGACAGAGAGAGAGAGAGAGAGATGGAGATTAAGCACAAGAAAGGGGAGTGGCAGGTAGAGGGAGAATCAGGCTCCCCTGCTGAGCAAGGAGCCCAATGCTGGACTCAATCCCACGACACTGAGATCGTGACCTGAGCCGAAGGCAGATGCTTAATGGACCGAGCCACCCAGGTGCCCCAGAAATTCATTTCTCAATCACGTAATAGACATTCCTGGTTGATGAGTGGTTTCCTCTATGTGGTGATACAGGGGGTTCTGACTTCTTCCTTTTGGTGCATCTTCCATGACTTAAGTCTTAGGAATCCTGTATCCTTCCAGTGGATAAGGGAAGAAAGAGTACAGAAGCCACACTTCTTAACGTTTTGGCTCAGAAATGACACACATTACTCCTGCTCACTTTCCATTGTGGAGAAGTGGTCACAGAGTCCCATATAAATGCAGGGGACACTGGGAGGCATTATTCCTAGTTGGAAACCCAGTTCTCTGTGACAATTTTATAAAGGGGATGGGGGATGGGACACAAAACTTGGTGGTCAGCTAGCTGTCCCAAACATTTTTACCTTTGTATTCTTAGCTCCTTACCCAATGTCTGACACTAAAATTGATATCTAGGATGGCTGTGGGGTCAATTAATTTGTTTGAGCCTTAGATGGCCACCAAGAGCCAGGGCAAGTGTGATGGTCTGGCATACAAAAAAGCAGATGACAAATATCAACTGTGGCTCTTGGAGTGGGCACAGAAAGCTGAGCAGAGATAGAATTTTGGCTGAGAGTGAAGCTCCCTGTCCTTGGCCATGTGCTGGGAAGAAGCATCCTTCTTTCAGAGCTCACTGGGGGAAAGTGCAATTTAATGGCAGTTCTCTGACACCCTTTTGCGAGGCGGGAAAAGATCATTTCTGCACTTTCAATAGTTTTCAATCATGCAAAAGGTGGGGTCTTGAATATACTTTGATAGAAACTGTCCTCTATCAGTTTCTGACAGAGAAGCCCACCTGAATTGGCTGTTACATTGCGAAGCTGGAGCTGAAGCAGGTCGTTGCTGCTCCGTGTAATGATTCAAAGGCTGTCTGCATGGGAGGCGGAGAGGTCTCTCCGCAGCCGATGTTGCCTTTGGGAAATGACTTCTATTCCGTGGTGGATCCAAACCCTGCAGTGCCTGCAGACTGTTGTTCTGGGGAGCCGTGTGCATTGGGCCTGGCTCGATGCTCACAGGGCGTGATAGAGGAAGAGAACGTCAGCATTGCCTTGGCCTCCTGCTGGAGAAGGAGCCATAACAGAGACTTGGACTGGGTTTGGCGAATCTCAGCTCTAGGTCTAGGAATGATCTAGACTTTAAGACATATCAAAACTGAAAACACACCTGTTAACCTAGGGGGCTGTCATGGGAGGGAGGTGTACCTTGGAGATAATCCATCCAGTTATGTTTTATGAGTTATGCAATTTTCTATGAGTATTGATAAAGAATTTATAAAATTAAAAAGGAGCTGTCCATTTTGGGGTAATTTTTGGTAATTTAGGAGATAGAGATACAGACCCCCTCATCTCAGCCAGTGCATGGGTATTAATTAGACTGACAAAGGCTTGACAGGGAGAAAGAAGAGTTCTCCACTGAAGGGAGTGGGCTTTCCCACTGGGAAGAGGCAGTCTGGAGCCTGGAAATGGGAATTTGCTAGGTGGAGCCTGGAAATGGGAATTTGCTAGGTTGGCCTCTTATGCCCTGAGCTCTGAGACATTGTGATAATCCAGGTTGGTGGCTTTTGGTCAGCCAGGGAAGTATCTTGTAGAGGAATGTTTATCAATCCTTTAAAAAAATAGTCTTTGCTCTATTTGCTGAACATAAAAGTCTCATTCAAGAGAGAAGAATGGTCTGAATAGATTCCCAGAGGCTGAAAGTTTGAGATGTGCTGGGGAGCCGGGCGTGGAGTGGCTTTGCTGGAGTGCAGCCTGGTGGGGACCTCTGGAGTACATGTCTGGAAAGGGCAATGGCACGTTCCCCCATATGCCCTGCCCGTCTCTTTGTATTGCAATCATCTGCTATTTGTCAGTCCCCCCCTCTAGCTCACAAGCTCCCTGAAGGCAGACCCCCTGAGTCGATGGCTCTTATCATAGTGCTTGGGCTCAGTAAGTGCTCAGTAAGTGTCTACTGAGCACACCTGAGTGCCTGTGCTCCCTTGTTGGGGGATGTGTTCCCCTAGAGACTCGCCTGTATCCCTAAGGGCTCTGTAGACATCTTGGGGGGGTGGGGAGCCAAGGAAATTGTAAACTCATCACTGATATTTCATCAGGGTTGGGTGACAGAGACCACTCCTATCACTGCAAGCAAGAAGAAAGCTACCAGAAGAGTCTCAGGCACTCAAAAACTGACGCAAGGTGGGACCATTGAGTGTCAAGGAGTAGGTACGTCTGCCTGTGACAAGTTACAAACACACGGGGCCACGTCATAAGCCTACGGAGTCATTCACAAGCGTCCTCCCTGAGGCTGAAACACTGAGTCTGAAAGAAAAGGATGAGTGGCGTAAAGAACAAGAGATTCTCTTGCAGGATGAAATCATTTCTCTTCTGCCAGAACTGACTCACTCCGGGGGGTTGGCGAGGACTTGTGCCCCGGAGTGAAGATGGAAAAATGTGATGCTAATTTTACTACTTGATTATATTTTTGTTTCAGGTGATTTTGCCAAGTTTTTTATTTGCTCACAGCGGTGTTAAAATAGAAGCAGTTGATATATTTAAGGGATTAGAACCCTCTCTGAGTGTCATACCATCCTAATTTTCCCCAGAGAAACATGATACTCCTGGAGGCACGGAGTTTGGTGGCATGATAACCACAGAAGCTCCTATTTATGGAGACTGTATTGTGTGCCAGACCATGGGCTAAACATTACATTGAGTCATCTCATTGGATATATTGATTTCTCTTTCATTTCGCCTATTATTTTTTTTCAATTTCCCCTTGTACAGATAAAGAAACCGAGATTGAGGTTGTTCAGGAAGGTCACAGAGGCTTGCAGAAGGTCACAAAGCCAGTAGGTGGCAGACCTGGGACTGGAACACAGGCTGCCTGCAAACTTCTAAGGCTTCGTTGGTGACTGTCTCCCCAGGAGGCAGGAACTGTGATTTCGCTGGGTCCCAAACTGGTGGAGGATATGGACTATGAGTCAGAGCATGGCACCTTTTGAGAAACCCCTGGAGGCCTGTGAAATGCCATTCGCTCCCCAGACTTAGAATGTGCTTATTGTCCCTTCCATCTGTCTCAGAGAGTCTGGCTCTTTCACATGGTGCTCCTTGTGGCCTAGACGTTTGGCTCTAGGTGGCCCAGTGTGGAGCTGCAGAGAACCGCCATGACCCTGTCTTCCTTGCTCTTCCCATGGCTGCTGTTTCCCCTCCTCTTGGCCTTGCCTGTCTCCTGCTCCAGTGGACAAGCCCCTGGCACCTGGGCTCCAGCTGACTTCACGTGGACCCAACAGTGTTTTGTCGATGTGCGTGCCGGTCACCTCTCATCTCCCTGCTTGGGGCACCTCTGTGGGTACCCCCACGAGACCTGCCTGATGCCCACCACGTGCATGCTGGAGGTGAGTCCTGTAGGGTGAACCTTTCACCAATGGGAGGCAAGGGCTGATGGGTAAATTACTCCCTCCCCACCCACCATGGGGTGAGGACAGGCACCAGCTCTATAGCTTTTGTGTAACACCTGGGGGGTAATGAGTGTTAAAGAAAAATATTTTGAACGAATGCCCACCTACGTAGTCAGCATGTGCCTTAGTAGAGGTGGGCAGCTCAGTGACCAGCTTCCTTGGCTTGGTTCTCCTCCCCCCGCCCCTTCTTCCTTACTCCTGCTCCCTATAATCCTTAGGAGATTACATTCCCTAACAAAGTTTTGAATCCTGTGAGTCCTCAGATTTGACTTTCTGGGAAATCCAGGCTGCTAAGACAGGTGGCAGGGTCTGAATAATCTTATATTCATTCGTGGTCTTTGGGGACAGCCAACATACCTGGGGCAGTTCGTCTCTGTGTTTTTGGGTTAAGGACAGGACACACAGAAATGGAGTGGAAAGCCCCAGTCTGTGACCTGAGGCTGGGGACAAATTGCAGAGCACGGCCTTCATCTTACTTCAGACAGCTTTCCGTTTAATTTGCCAGATCCATTTCCTTCTCCCCACTTAAAACTCACCAGTAAGTGGCTTCCTTGCATAACTGAGAGATAGAAAAATACCAAAGGCTGGCCCGGCCCACTTGGTCTCTTCTTGGGCACTTTTTGCCACTGCAGGGAAGGAAGGTGGTGACATTTGTCTTCATGCTTCTCTGATTGAAACCTGATTTCCTGGTCCCCAAGCAAACCAGGGTCAGTTCCCCTCTCTGCATAGACTCATAATACCCCAGGAAGATGCTAGGAAGAGGCAAAAGGCATGTGCGGTCCTCCTGAGACCCTGTGGAAAGAAAGACGAGAAACTCCAGCCAAAAAAAGCAGACTTAGGAAGTCACAGTTTCATAACAGATAGGGCCATGTGGTGGTCACTGGGCTGAAGAGAAGGGGTCTGATAGTGCCGAACAGCCAGTGGGGTCAGGGGAGGAACTGTACCTTTCCAGCAGCGTGTAACCCATTGCTGCTGGCCGCCCTAGAGAGACTGCCAGGAGACCTTCTGTAAACCTGGGGCCACTTGAGGGTAGCCCTGAACTTACTGAGAAGCCAGAAATTCAATACAAGTAACTCATAGATCAGTATTGTGAAAAGCCATTCGAGCTCACACCTACAGGGATTGTGAGAGAGATGGAAACAAATAGGACTGATATGAGCTTCTGCACAAGCTGGAGGCACAAGGTTAAAGATCCCAGGGCCTTATCTAAAAAGACCAAAGGGCTTCAGTTCTGGGTCTGCAGACTGGAGCAAGAAGAGGGCCTCATCACATACTTACTTCGTTGCACATGGCTGCCAACGTTGTCGCTGTTGGAGACGAGTCTTGCATGGTTTGCTCCTCCACAGGGATGGTTCCTGGCTGGTCCTCATCCCGCACAGGCTTCAGGGGTTATTGGAAAGATGGCAGCCCCACAACTTGTTCAGTGCCGTGCTGGGCCAAGGTGGGCTACTTGGGCTGCCTACGTTCTTCAATGCACATGCCTGTGCTCACCCATATGCCCTGGGCAGGGCTACTGGGCAGGGTGCCTGGGTCCTGGGAGGCTTAGCTCCAGACCCCTGTTGACACCGTTGGTGCCACCCGCCTGAGTGACCACCTTTCCTCACCCACACTTCCCTGGCTTTCCTGCTGAGCACCATTTTGAAGCACGCGGTCATACTGGCCATTTTGCCTACTGTTGTGAAACATGAAAGTTGGATCATTGTTTCCCTAGAGAAGTGCTGGCCATGTCCTTTGGTATTTGTTGTTCAGAGCCCCGTGTTATGACCACAGATGGTGCCATTGTCCCCCTCCCTCTGGGCAGCAGATGCTCTCCGGCTCCATATAACCTGTGTGTAACTTATGTAACCAGAAAGAGACTCCAGGTATGATTCTTTTTTTTTTTAATTTTTAAAAATTTTATTTATTTATTCATGGGAGACACAGAGAGAGAGAGGCTGAGACATAGGCAGAGGGAGAAGCAGGCCCCATAGAGGGAGCCTGATGTGGGACTCAATCCCGGAACTCCAGGATCATGCCCTGAGCCAAGGGTAGGTGCTTAACCGCTGAGCCACCCAGGCGTCTCCCCAGATATGATTCTTGGTGGAGGAGGAGATGATGATTCCCCTTGAGGTGACCTGGAGCTCTCCCCAGGCACGGGATGGCTGCCATAATTTATACCGCAGCAGATACTTGTTTAATCTTTGCCTCAAAAGGTTCCACGTTGCATTACGAAGAAGCACATCCAGCAGAAAAGGAGACATCAAACTCCTACCCAAATTACACCAATTGGAAAACAAAATCCCTGTTTCTCATCATCCGTGTCAAACATTTAAAACCACTCCGATGAAAGTCAGCAAAGTGCCTGTTCACATGTTTCTCTGTTTTTTGTGTTTATGAAGAACCCCAAGCTCGGCTGCTTGTAGAGAGTAAGCTGGAATTCCTGGGTTTCTTGAAAAAGGTGCAGAAGAGAAGGAGTTGTCTCCAGGGGGCATGAAAGTCCGAGGTCTCGTTTCGCCCTCTCTAATTTGTCTTCCTGGGCTCTTCTGCCTTGAGGCATTTCTTTTGTGGCACTGGCACTCTGACGTGGGAGAGTGTGGTTGGAAGTTGTGGACAGACGCTGTGCTGAAGACCCACAGAACTGAAGATATCTGAGGATGCTGCCTCTGGTCCTCATTAGGGAGTCCTGGCTAGTTCACATTTCTTCTTGAGGCCACGACCATCCAGCTGTACATGGAGAGACTCCCTCCTCTCCGCCCTCCTTTCAAGGCTGCCAATGATAAGACTTTGAACTAACTCTCGCTACAAAGGGCATCAACCCCTCTCACAGCCCCCTCTGCTCCATAGCGTCAGAAGAATCCCCCCCAAGGAAGTGAGAGAAAACCAAGGACCAGTCTTGAATTGATTATGTGTGAGATGGATATTTCAAGGCTGGCCTCTCTAGCAAAAAAACTTCCACCCAGCTGGGTTCCACATGTAGAAAAGAAGGGCCCTTTTATAAAATACCCGATACAAGATGTTGACCTTTCGGAATCCTTTGGGCAGACCATTTCAAAGGGTGGATATTGTCAAAGGTCACCTAAAAGTAGAAAATGGTAAATAGAATTTAATCAAAAAGGGCTGGAAGGACACCCTCGAACCAAGCCGAGGTGACAGACAAGGCCAGGACTGTGTCCAATCTCCAGCTTTCACCTCTGACTCACACCACCCCAGAAGCAACTGCTCATCTGAGCCCTGGGGGGTCAGGGGTACCACACATTCATGCATTCTGCTCAAGCCCTGACCTTTCGAGCACTGGCCCAGGCTCTTGCCAGCTGCCTGACCATGAACCGCACACCAATGGTTTTTGGGTTTTTAGCTGGGGTCCAGTTGCCCAAAGGCTGCTCTTCAGGGTTTATCCCTGTGACGGCTTTGCCTCCCCCTCCTCCGGGACACGTTCGACTCTCAGAAGCAGACAGATGACTAAGAGCCTACAGGATACTTTGCAATTTCCTTTCCATTCAATTCGACACTTATTTACCAAACACCTACTATGCATCCTACCGGGTTCCAGGAATATAGATCTCCCTGAGACCGGGAAGCCAAGACACAGTTCGGTCTCAGAGCAGTGTTGGAAACAAACACAATAAAATAAACCACCACCACAAAAGCCTCATTCCAGCCACCAAAAATGTTGTTTCAAGCAAATATGTGTATGGGATTCTTGGGCATCCCTAAGTAGGATTCCAGGATTCCAGTCCTTGTCTCCAAACACCCTCTTCTCTCATCCTCCACACCCCACAGTTGTCCCATGCCTCTTCCAAATTCCCCCAAAACCCCTTCATTGGGATTCACCTCCAGGCTGCTTCTGCTCATCCCTGGCCCTGCTCTAGGCTCTGTGGCTCCCGAGGGCCAGCTGGGCACCAGTGCGTAGAGCCACAGCTCTCTGCAGCTCGGCTTCAGGTGGGACAGGCAGCCACTGAGGCAGCATGTTCTGTGCTTTGGGCCTGTTGTGCCCAAGATTGCAAATCCGAGAAACCACCAAGGAGCCGACACCGATGCAAGCACATGAGGGTTTATTTACAAGCTCGAGCCTGGGTCCAAGGATACTCCACACAACAGAGCAGGGGCTTGGACCCCAAGGTGGGTTCCAGCTGGGTTTTTTATGGGCTGGTCTAGGGGATTTTCATAAGGGGTGGAGGAATTTTTTCCATTCCAATATGGGGGACATGGTGGGGGAGTTAAGATCTGATATGGGATTTCCTGCCGAGGACATTCTGCTGTTTTTCCTGTAGAGTTCAGCTCTTATTCACAGGGGCCCAAGATGGCTGGACTTGTGCTAAACTTGAGGTGGAATGGCCTTAATTTTCTCGGCCTCCACAGACTTGCCCCCATACAAATGAGACAGATCCAGTCCTTGTTCTGGAGAAGGTCATCGTAACTGGAGACATCAGCACCAAAACAGGCAATCGCAATTCAGCCTGAGAGGTGAGGGGCTCTGGGATCCAGAGGATCCAAGATGGCCCCGGGGAGAGGGCCTCGGCTGAGGCCTGAAGGGTGAATCTGGCTTCCAACGCAACCTCTGTGACTTTTGGACAAGTTACCTGGCTCCTCTGTGCCTGTTTCCTCCTCTGAAACTTGGGGCTTATGCATTATAGTGGGGTCGCAAGGCCCTAACGATTTAATACAAGCGAGCGCTTGGACCAGTGTTCAGTGGTGCTCAACAAACACATGATTAGGACATCAATGCACTGAATCACACATTCCTGGGCTGTAGTCACAAAGCAGCTTTGTGTTTCCCCCCACTGCCCCGTGCATCTGGAAACATCTCCAGACTTTCCTGGGTGCTCTGAGGAATGTCATAGTGTCATTTCCACACGTAAACCAGCACGTGTGCTCTCTCAGACAGGGGGATCTTCCAGTCACTCTGTCTCTGCTCCGGAGGGGGCTGGCTGCCTGGGCAGGGCAGGGAGAGGGTCCCTTCTTTCTTTTCCTTGCTCACCTCCTCCCATAGTCACCAACCGTGGTTCCTGGGCTCCCTGGGAGGTGGTGTGGGAGGGGGCGATGAGGGGAGTGGGACCTTCTCTTGCATCTGGCCCCCACCGTCCTAAGCCTAAAGCAATAGTCGTCTGTGCAAACCCTCCCTCCCAGGGCCCTGTTGCCCTCAACGGGGATGGGGCGTTGGACTCTCCCGGCCGCTCACCCTTTGCCAGGGCTCCAGGTGGGTTCCTCTCACAACACAGTTTGGTGTCATTTATCTGTTGTTTCATTGTTTCAGCTGAAACCTCCCTCCTAACTTCCTCCCAAACTAGCCACCACCATCCTCCCTGGGGGCTACGAGGAGGTGGTTTGCTGGGAGGTGGCACCTGTCACGAGGGTGGCAGATGAGATGGCAAAGGTGGGCAGGGACTTCTTTATCCAGGTGGCTTAGGACTGTGACTCTTGCTTCCCAGGTCCTGCCATGATGGGAACAAGGGTGCAGAAGGCTAGGTAGGCCCTGCCTCCTTATGAGAATGACAACCCTGTGTGGACTGCTGTGCAATACAAAGTGTCTTTCATACCATGTTCTCATTTAAAACCCACAACTTGGGACGCCTGAATGGCTCAGTGGTTGATGGTCTGCCTTTGGCTCAGGGCATGATCCCGGGGTCCTGGGAGCAAGTCCTGTAACAGACTCCCTGCATGGAGCCTGCTTCTCCCTCTGCCTGTGTCTCTGCCTCTCTCTTTGTGTCTCTCATGAATAAGTAAATAAAATCTAAAAAAAAAACCAAAAACAAAAAAAAAGATAATTTTCAGTTTTATGTATAAGGACACAGGTTCAGGAAGCTAAGTACCAAGGTCACACAGCTAGGAGGTAGCAGGTTCCAACTTAGTGATTTGATGTCTGTTTCATTCCTTCCATTACACCATAATACGTAGAGTGAAGGACATGGGGGGGGGGAGCACCCTTCTGAAAGCCTGGCCTTGGGCAGGGCGTTGTCCTCTGGGAGGAGGCAGCCGTGGGAACCACGTGTGCCGGACCCGGCCTGCTGTACTCACAGCTGCAGTGGGCATTGTGTCCTCCACACCCAGCTGCCAAACAGAACTGGCCAAGCTGGGCAAACACGGGCAGTGACTTCACCCTCCCTGCTTCACACCTGACGCTAGACAGACCCAACGAGTCCAGCCCAGGGTCTCGACCTCCCCATGCTGTGGACAAATCTGGGTCATCCAGACCCGGGTGAGGAACCTCTCTGTCCAGCAAAGAGCCCCGGATGAAGCCTTCTAAAGCCAAAGAGAGAAGAGTAGGTTCTTCACAAAATGGTGACCTGCTCCAGCCAGGACCTAGAAGTCTGCTGACCCCACAGCCTCACCAGCCCTTTGGTTACTAGGACCCTGGGGCTTCAAGAATTCTTGTCCTCTCTCCTTTTCTGCATAATTTGGTTTTAGCGCATTAGAAGATAGGAAAGGAGAAAAAATGAGTGGGAAATATCAGAAAGGGAGACAGAACATGAGAGACTCCTAACTCTGGAAAACAAACTAGGGGTGGTGGAAGGGGAGGTGGGTGGGGGGGTGGGGGTGACTGGGTGATGGGCACTGAGGGGGGCACTTGATGGGATGAGCACTGGGTGTTATTCTATATGTTGGCAAATTGAACACCAATAAAAAAATAAATAAATAAAAAAAAAGAAGACAGTATCCTTTTTTTTAATTTATTTTTTATTGGTGTTCAATTTACTAACATACAGAATAACCCCCAGTGCCCGTCACCCATTCACTCCCACCCCCCGCCCTCCTCCCCTTCTACCACCCCTAGTTCGTTTCCCAGAGTTCGCAGTCTTTACGTTCTGTCTCCCTTTCTGATATTTCCCACACATTTCTTCTCCCTTCCCTTCTATTCCCTTTCACTATTATTTATATTCCCCAAATGAATGAGAACATATAATGTTTGTCCTTCTCCGACTGACTTACTTCACTCAGCATAATACCCTCCAGTTCCATCCACGTTGAAGCAAATGGTGGGTATTTGTCATTTCTAACAGCTGAGTAATATTCCATTGTATACATAAACCACATAGAAGACAGGATCCTATGCCAAAGTAGGAGATAGAAGAATTTAAACTTTGGTCTCTATAGCAAGAGGCTTACCTGACATTTTGTTTTAATTAATCTCTCTCTCTCTCTCTCTCTCTCTCTCTCTCTCTTTTTGGGGGGGAGGATAGTAAAGCAATCTATATTGATTGTAGAAAAATTGGAAAATAAAAAAGGGTGATGAAAAATTCACTCATGAGCTTTACACTATACAATTTTTGCGGAATTCCTTCTAACATCAACCTCATACATATAAAGCATATGTATAGACACGCTTGTAATAACAAGATCAGAATTGTGGAGTAGAGACTATACTGTAAGCTGCTTTTTCTCCCGAAGTTGTATGTGGCAGGCATGTCCCACACCATTAAGCTCAGCGGACTCTTAACAGCCTTGTGTGATGGATTCCGCATTGTGCTAGAGAGATGACACAGGGGATGAACTAACTGGTGAGGGCATAAATTGTGAAAACTCTCTAGGGACCTCCCCCCCGGGAGGACCCTGTTTGGTCACCTCTTAGCAACACAGCCTGAAGAAACTGAGCCTATAGCGCAGAGGGCTCAGAAATCTCCTCTCTTTTCTTCGTAATAATAAAATTATACTGAGTGCTTCTCAAGTTCTCCTACGCCTCAGGATGTGCCCCACCACAAGTAGTTCCTCCAAAGGAAGCCTGGGTACACATCCAATCGTCTTTGCCTTCTGTCTGCAATCTCTGGCCCTGAGTGCTCCAGGGTTTCCTTTTTATGAGAGCCCATAGCACCAAACTCACCCCCTTCCAGTTCTCCCTCAATTAAAATGTGTGCAACTCTGCTGAAAGCCTTTTTTGCACAAGAAGTTGGCTTGGCATTAGGGGGACTCCCTGAGTGATGGGCCTTTGAATTGGATTTTTTTAAAAAGATATTATTTATTTATTCATGAGAGACAGAGAGAGGCGAGAGACACGCAGAGACACAGGCAGAGGGAGAAGCAGGCTCCATGGAGGGAGCCCGACGTGGGACTCGATCCCGGGTCTCCAGGATCACTCCCTGGGCTGAAGGTGGTGCTAAACCACTGAGCCACCCAGGCTGCCCAGAATTGGATTTTTAATAACAGACCAAACTCTGTGACCTACCTCACAATGTCCCAAGGGAAAGCTCTCTTGCTTTTAAATTCAAGGACATGGAATATTCAGTCAAATGGATTCAGAAACCGCATGCCTCGGCAGAGGGTTGTGTTGGTGGTCTTAGACTATTTGTGAGTGTTACGAGAGGCCTCACTGTTTCTAGCACTCTCTCCCTCACCATTCTCAGTCTGTAACTAAACACCCCGTGTCAGTCGCCTGTTGTGAGAACCACATGATGTGCCTTTTGTAGAGAAGTTTCTCTTTCCATTTCAGGACTTTGCTAGAAATGACTTCAACCATTTTTTTCAGATTGGATTCTAGCTTAATCCCCCTTTCTCTTTCCTGTCCGTGCACACTTCTATATGAGAAAAGTTAGAAACATTTTTCAGATGTGTTTCCACAGCCCTTGAATCTTGTTATTCTGGGGGCTTGGCACTCAGTGAGGCAATGGGTTTGGGGAACTTCCGGTGGAGGTCAGAGAGCCAATAAACCACTAAATAGTTGGTCAGTTTTGATGATTAAAATGGTTTGGATTGAGACGCGTGTCAGATCCTGGTCTTGGGGGAATGAGGAAAGGCGAGAGTGTGAATCGAAGAATGTTCACGTTAATTTAGCATGGAAGAACCATGAATCTCTCCAGAAGATCTTGGAGAAGCTTCTCCCCCCTTTGCCTGTGATGAGTTAGTCCTGAGGCTGTCTGTCATCAGCCCAGAACAGGTAAGGGATGTGGGGGAGAGAGCAGTCTTGAGTCTTCTGTTGGGTTTGTGAGAGCTACAAGTTACGTGAGGGAAACTGAGGTCATAGGAGGTCAGTTGGATTCTTGTTTCTTCCCTTGCTTCAGGCTAAGTCTGGGTTGGGAATGGAAGAACACTTTAGAAACACCAGGTAATCAAAGAGCCTGAGGAATCAGGGCAAGAGACTCGCTGTCTGAGGTGATGAAGTGGAGGCCCCAAGAGGCCCAGCTCAGCGCATTGACCAGGGGGTAGGTGCAGGGGTGGTGGTGGGGGCGGCGGGCAGACACAGCACTCTGGGCCCTGCTGCCTCAGCCTGGTAGGCTAGGATCCCATCTTTCCTGGTGTCTTGAAGAGGGGATTCGGAAGTTCCATTAGCCAGAATCATGGCTTCCCAAGCATGGCCATGCCTTAGACTCTGGAGCCTGTGAGTTCATTAAATTTTGTGGTAAAGGACGAGGTTGTTGATCAGCTCATTAAAATAGAGAGACCATCCTGAATCATCTGGGTGGGCCCAGTGGAATTGCAAGGGTCCTTAAAAGTGGAACGGAGAGGTAGGAGAGGGAAGCAAGAGAGACGGCAGCCCGGGAAGGGCCCAGCCTACCACCGTCGGCTTTGAAGATGGAGGAAGGAGGCCATCAGCCAAGGGACGCAGGTGGCCTTTAGGATCTGGAAAAGACAAGAGACTGGATCCTCCCCTGGAACCTCCAGAAGGAACACGGCTCTGTTGACACTTTGAGTTTAGCCCAGAGAGGCCCATTTTAGACCTCTGACCGCCAGAGCTGTGTAATAATTGTGACCATTGCAGTAAATTTTTTACAGCAGAGATAACGCACCCCCCCCTCTTTTCATCCCCTGTTACCTGCTGGTTTTAGCTGTTTGCTGCCTTGACATGTGATTTCTTGAGGAATTATAAAAGGCAACTGGGAATTAGCTGTTAATTTGCCATGATGGTGGCGATTATGTCTGCTTGGCTTACCACTACCAGTGAGGGCCTGGCCTAGATGCATATTTGGAACACGAATAAGTAATGAAATTCTTCAAAGCGTACCTCAACCTCAGAGACAACGCACCCTTATTCCCTCTCTCTGTTGCCCAGATGATAATCTGGACAAGGGAAGCGTAGAAGGTAGTTGGCCCCTCAGAAGAAAGAAATTCACCTGATTGGCCTCATTTCATCCAAACGATCCACCCTGAGAAAATGAGCTCACAAATGCAGAACGATTGCTCTGCTACCTGTAGACAGATCGGGGAAAATACCGGTGGCCAGACAACAGGCAAAGAACTTGCCGGAACATGGAGTGTTGAAAGAATGGGGTAACCATGGGGCAAAGAGATGAAAACATTGTTAGCCTGGCTCAGCTGTGAGAAGTGGTCAACGTCGTCAGGAGAAAGACATGCACTTCCTTTGCACTCTTCCGTGCTGAAGAATCAGAAGGACCCCGGGGGCCCTTCTAGAAGCACTGGGAACCTGGAGAATCAGACACTGGAGCTGGAACCAATGGGGTGGGGACACCAGAAGGGTCTTGGGAGACAAGAGAGGGAGGGAGAGCAGAGAGAAGAGAGACCCCTGGCTGCTCCCAAGAGTCTACGTGGATGAGGGTGGCCTGATGGGCGAGAGATCTGTTTTGTTGGCCTTCGAGGCTCCCGGTGTGCACAGTTGGCTCAGCTTCTAGAAAGTTCATCACCCCCTGGGAACGGGCCAGATTAATACACCATCCTGGCCTCAGGGGCAGAGGTAGTCAGATCAGTCACGAGGATCTTGTGCAAGGTTGGGTGGGGTATTTTCTTCAGTGTCCAGGTCAGATGATCCAGGCCGTGAAGTCAGCGTGGGGTGGGAATTCGGATCCGGGCTGTCTCAGGTCGTGGCCCCTGCAGGGAAGGGGCTGACAGTGCGGGGACCCCTGTGGGACGATGACTTGCAGCGGAGAGGGGCCCAGGGACTGGCCCAGCAGACACTCTTTTCTTTTGCCTTTTTCCTTCTGCCTCCACCTCTAATAGCCCACTCAGGGTGGTGTTTTTTTTGTTTTTTGTTTTTTTTTTTGTTTTTTTAAGGAGTTGTGAAAGGACGCGTGGGTGTGCGAGGGGCACCTGCGAGGACTGAGCTGCAGCTTCTAGCACGGGAGCCGGGGAGCAGGCACGTCCAGGCAGCGAGTGGTCTCTGAGCCACCTCCAAGTCAGGGCCCGGCTACCTCTCTCCTCCTCTCAAATTGTAAAATTTGCCTTGTTCAGTAGCACAGAGCTCCCAAATCATTCCCTTTCCCTCCTTTCCTTCTTGAACTTTCATTTTTCACAGGTTGCAGGACTGCAACCTATTCACACACACACACACACACACACACGCTTGTTGCAGAGGAGGACATGTGATAAAAGCCGGGCCCACAAGAATCTGAAAGATTGATTTATTTAGACACCTACTATTCTTTTCCCCCTCGCTAGGGTTTCTAAGCCAGGACATGTGATCTAGAAACAGCCAATAGCCATTTGCTCACAGTGGTTGAAGGCCACTGCTGCATCAGGAGAGAATACGAATTTTTTATTTTTATTATTTTTAAAGATTTTATTTATTTATTCATTCATGAGAGACACACAGAGAGAGGCAGAGACACAGGCAGAGGGAGAAGCAGGCTCCATGCAGGGAGCCCGATGCGGGACTGGATCCCAGGACCCCGGGATCACTCCCTGGACCGAAGGCAGGCGCTAAACTGCTGAACCACCCAGGGATCCTCCAAATTAAAAAGAAATTCAGAGGAAAGGGGTGCCAGGGTGGCTCAGCCGGTTAAGTGTCATAATTTGGTTCAGGTCATGATCTCAGGATTATGACATGGAGCCCTGTGTCAGGCTCCAGGCTCAGTCTGCTTGAGATTCTCTCCTTTTCCCTCTGATCTTTCCCCCACTCTCTCTCTCCCTCTCTCTGTCTTAAACAAATAAATAAATAAATCTTTAAAAAATTAAAAAATAAAATAAAATTCAGAAGAAAGCCAAGGTGAGAAACAAAGATCATGAAAGTAAGAGTCCTGACAGCCTTGCTTTGGTACCTGGATCCAGCCCTTCCTGAAGTCCTTATCCATTCATTCATAAATATCCCAGATTCATAAGGCAATACGCAGCTATTTTGCTTAAACAGAGTTTCCGTCATTTGTACCTTGGCTAAGGCAGTCACTTAACCAAGCCTGACAGAAAGTCAGTGTTCTACTAGCCTTCATCTGGTGACAAAGGACACTTTTAATCCCATCTGTTCCATTGCCATTAATTCTTTTAATATGAGGACTCGTTTAGTCATGTAACTTTTTTTTTTTTTTTTGGTAAAATGTCTATTGTCTCAGGAATTCTGGGAACCACTACTAAATATAAAATCAATTGGAAATCATGTAGCTATAAGGAAAAATATTCAAGGGAGGAAACTTGACAGGAAATTCCAACTCGGGTGGGACATTTTGGACCTAAAAGTGAGGCTCCCTTTATAATTGCTGCCTTGGATATTCTTGTAATTCCAATGTTTTCAAAACAAATTTTTTTGAATAGCCCCAATACACTTAAAAATAATGAAAAGACAAGAAACAAAGAAGGAAGTTCTGAACAGAGTCCTGCCTGCCCCCCCACCCCCCACCCCAGTCCTATGGGCATCGTTACAGATCCAGGTCAAGTGACCACCTGGACTGGGCGGTATCCTCTGAGCAGATACTCACTCCTTCCTTCTCCTATTCAGACATCAGGTATGTTGGATAAATAGAATCTCGGAGAGGACTGGAGCAGTGACCATGGGGTGTGTTGTAGGAGGATTTCAGTGGGAGTCCTGATATCTTTCAGAAGGGCTTAATTAGGATCAGTGGCAGGGGATCTGCAGGGTGCAAGGCCTACCCCCTTAAGAGCTGCATGTGGAGGGCTTGCAGGGTACAGACAATGGGGGGAAGGGTGCACACAATGGGAGATGAGAAAAAACAAAATCATACGTTCCACATTGCTGAGACTCAGGGAGCAAGGGAGGCTGATGTCCTTTCCTCGGGGTGCAAAGGGACCCTGGCAGCGTGTGGCAGGGGTGAGAAACTCTTGGGTTCCTCAGGAATCTTCCCAGCCACATCCTAGAGCCCCAGGGCTCACGTCCTGTGATAAAAGTCCAGGGGCCGCACACGTGCCTGGGCTCAGCCCCACCACCCACCCTCACCTTGCTCCATCTGGAGGTTTTCCCGGCAACACTGATACTGATTTATGGTTTGCCGAGCCTAGTTTTTTTTTTAAACGATTTTATTTACTTATTCATGAGAGACACAGAGAGAGAGGCAGAGACACAAGCAGACACAAGCAGACACATGCAGGGAGCCTGACGTGGGATTCGATCCCGGGTCTCCAGGGTCTCAGGCCCTGGGCCGAAGGCAGGCGCTAAACCGCTGAGCCACCCAGGGATTCCCTGCAGAGCCTAGCTGATAAGAATCCACCTAATTCTTTGATACTAATTCCTCTGTCCTAGAAGCAAGACTTGTGTCTCCAGGTACTAATGTCCGGATAAGGCTCCAGGCATCCTGGAAATGGGTGTAATCGCAGCTGCACCCACCAGGCCGCAGCCTGCTGTCACCCTGCCCCGAGGGGGGAGCTGTCGGCTGCTCTGCACACTCTGCACACCAGGCTCCTCTGCCCTCTGATGATGCCCTTCCTTCCTTCCTTCCTTCCTTCCTTCCTTCCTTCCTTCCTTCCTTCCTTCCTTCCTTCCTTCCTTCCTTCCTCCCCATTTAAAGTTGCTGTTCTAGTGGAGTGCCTGCAGATCACTAGAAGTCAGGCGTTTGGTTTAGCGAATAACGAATTCGCGAATGAGGGAGGCAGGGCCGGGGCACAGGTGGGGAATCTGGGAAATCCGCGCTGAGAGCACTGCTTGGGGGGGAACCGATCTCGGTTCTCACTGTGCAGTGTGGTCCTAACACATCCGGGGGGCCCGTTAGATGACTCTACTACTAAGAGGAATTTGAAAGAGTCACCCCCTGAGAACCATTTTCCCTAAGAACGATTTTTTCTGTATGGTATACACACGTGTCCTCGTAGGGATGAGTATCAAATCAGGTGCAAAATGTGACTTAGGTGGTGGTAGCATGCTGAACATCTCGAAGAGGAGCAAATGCTTGCTAGCCAGCAAGCCCCTTAGTGGGCCATGCTTAGTAGCCCCTTAGTGGGCCACGCTCTGTTTGCACAATAGGACAGGCCAGAAGGATGAAATAGGTGCTGAAATAAGTGATAACCTAACGGGAAGAGTGAGATCTCTCATCCATCTACTCTTTCTTCCATTCATCCATAAAGTATTCACTCAGAGCCTGGTGTAGGGGGGCTCCATGCCGGGCACCGGGGTTGGGACCGTAGGAGGGAAAGGTGTGGCTCTGCCTGTGGCACCTGTGGGGTTTGTGATCTAGCTGAGGACACACGCAGAAACCATCCCAAAGGAAGCCAAGTGGGCTGAATGCCTCTGGGGAGGTTCCAAGGGCCTGGGGCTACCCCACCCGGCCCCGCACCATCCCTCTAGTCACTCGTGGCTATTGTATCCTGGCCAAAGCTGCCTGTGTGACTGAAGAGTTGAAAATTTAATATTATTTTATTTTATTTTATTTTTAAAGATTTTATTTATTCATGAAAGACACAGAGAGAGGCAGAGACACAGGCAGAGGGAGAAGCAGGCTCCATGCAGGAAGCCCGACGTGGAACTTGATCCCGGGTCTCCAGGGTCACACCCTGGGCTGAAGGCAGCGTTAAACCGTTGAGCCACCCGGGCTGCCCAATATTATTTTATTTTAATTAATTTAAGTTTATTAGTTCTTTACTTAGGGATTTTTTTTTATTAGAGAGAGAGAGAGAGAGCAGGGAGCCCGATGCAGGTCTTGATCCCAGGACCCTGGGATCTGACCTGAGCCGGAGACAGATGTTTCACCGACTGAGCCCCCCAGGCACCGCTTAATTCATTTAAGTTTAACTGAAAGAATACTGGGCACAGTTACTAACAGACTTTTTAGCACGTTTGGAACAACTCGGGTGCACAAATCTTTTTCAATTTAGACCTTATGAGATCTAAATACAGGTTGTGTGTTTTCTGACAATTTAGGATCCTAAGTGAGAGGCTCTGCAAGCATAAAATGCACCTTGGATTTAGATGTGGTGCATCTAAAAAATGCACCCCCCCAAAAAAAAAACACCCCAAAAGCCCCCGTAAAGGAATTCATTGATAACTTTGTTTGTTTGCATGTTAAAGTAATACTATTTTGGATATATTGGGTTAAATAAAATATGTGATTGAAATAGATTTCATCTGTTTTTTGTTTGTTTGTTTGTTTCTTTTTAAATGTGACTCCTGGAAACCTTTAAATTACACATGTGACTTGTATTCATTTCTCTTGAGTGGTGTTGTCTAGGGGATTTTGAAGACAGAAAGCCTAGCCTGAGTTTCGACAGTAGCTTTACAGAACTGGGTCTGTCAGGTGGGGAGGGCGGAGGACGTTCCTGGGAGCGGGGAGACCGGGTTGTGTCGTGACCGTCCTAATGCCAGGGATGCTGGGTGGAGTGGGGGAGGCATGGCAGGGGGACAGGCGGGTCAGGATGTGGAGGCCGTGCTGCGGGTTGCCTTGACCTGCCACGCTGAGTGGGTTGCGCTCAGTCCAGTTGGCCCAGAGGGAGTCAAGGAGGAGTTTGGGCAGGAGCAGGGTGGTTAGGGCGGCTTTGGTGACTGTTATCCGTCTGCAGTGTGTCAACTGGGAGGCGGTGGGGAGAGTCAGCGGCAGAGAGATAGCATCTTGAAGCCCCCAGCAGTGACTCTGCAAGTACCCTGTGGGGTAAGAGTGCTTCCCCTTAGCCAAGAACTCAAAAACAAAGAAGCAAATATATAAACAAATGATAACATTTCACACAGTTCTTGTACAAATAAACGTAGGCCTCATTCACACTCCAAATTACCCTTTGTGGTAATTTCTTCCCCTTTAAGGTTTTATTTTTTTAATAACTTTTTAAAGATTTTATTTATTTATTCATGAGAGACACAGAGAGAGAGAGAGAGAGGCAGAGGCACAGGCAGAGGGAGAAGCAGGCTCCAGGCAGGGAGCCTGATGTGGGACTCGATCCCGGGTCTCCAGGATCACGCCCTGGGCTGAAGGCAGCGCTAAACCACTGAGCCACTCGGGCTGCCCAGTTTTTAATTAAAAAACAAAAAACAAAAAACAAAAAAACAAAAATCCTGTGCAGTGATAATGTAACTCAACAGCATCCTGGAGCCTGGGATGTAAGTGGACCTGTTCGGTTCACAAATCTCCAAAAAAATGGGATACCATGGAAGTCCAGAGTCACAGGAAATAAAGATGTAGGGACATGGGTAGGGATGACCACAGAGGATCTGTGAAGTTCATGGACCCCAGAATTGTAGGACAGCAAGGGCTTCTAGGTCTCATCCAAGTCAGTCTTTCACTTCACTGAAGCCTGGGCCCAGAGAGGTTCCACGACACGCATGGGGCCACACAGCGAGTGAGCGGCCTGAGCCTCGGGGTTTTCCTGCACCTTCCACCTTGCCACATGGAGTGTTATCCACTGGGAATGCTAAGCCTCTGATGAATCCAGAAAGATGAGGCGAGAGCATGAGGAAGTGGGCGAGGTGGCAGTTGGGTCTACTGCAGAGAGAGAGAGGTTATGTGAGTACACGCAGCCCTGTGACTAACCGACGCAGGGCCCCTCTGCGCTGCAGCCCTCGGAGCCTCATTGGTTGATCCCCCATTAAGGGCTCAGGGACAGCTGCCCAGTGTTGGGACGCTGGGAGGAACACTTAATCCCACCTAAGGAGGGGCTGTAGGGTGGAGGGTCCAGCCCACCACCACCCCAGGAAGGTTTCCAGTGCCAGGGCCTCTTCCTTTCTATGTTTGCAGGGGAGAAAGAAGGATTGGAGGATGAAAGAGGGGGACGCACTGGGAAAGTAGGAGAGGGAGAGGGCCCAGGGTCGGCTGAAGGCCTGGCTCGGGTGTAAATGTGCCGAACATTACAAAGGCTCTCGAAATAGCACTGTCACAGGTGAAGGCGGGGACACAGGACAGCCTCCCGGGGCTGCAGGGAGTAAAGGAAGTGAGCACAGAGGTCAAATGGCCAGAGCTGGGTTGGGGCTGGTCTGGGCCAAGAGTTCTGCAGAAAGGACCAGGACGTTTTTGGTTTTCATAGCCAAGTCCTGTCCTATTAGATGGCACCTGTGGAGTTGCTCGCATTTCAGGAAATATTTTCTACTTAGGGATCTTTCAAGAGGAAAACATAAAAGCCCAGCCTCAGCTCTGAACCAGTCCAGCTTCTGAGCCACAATTACAGCTTATGAATAGCTTGGGCTTTTTTTTTTTTTTTTTCTTTTCTTTTCTTTCTTTTTTTTTTTTTTTTAAGATTTTATTTATTCTTTCATGAGACACACAGAAAGAGGGGCAGGGACACAGGCAGAGGGAGAAGCAGACTCCCTGCAGGGAGCCCAGTGAGGGACTCGATCCCAGGACCCTGGGATCATGCCCTGCGCCAAAGGCAGACGCTCAACCACTGAGCCACCCGGCGCCCTTGGCTTGGGCTTTCTTAAGGAGTCCTTAGGCCGTCCAATGTCCAATGGACAGACATGTCTTTTATATATTTCCTTGAAAATGGACACCCAACAGTAATCATTAAATCATTGAAGTATTAACCCTCTGAAAACCAACCCATGGGCCCTGGTGAAAATGCCACACAGGCTGGCCTCCTCCCAACCGCACTGTGCTCTTCTGTCTGCACGTAGCACAAGTGGGCATAAAGCAAGAGCAAAAACACAAGCAAATGTTGGCTTTTGATTAGACATTAAAGCTCAGACAGTCATTGAACTTCTTGAACTCTGCGGCTTTAGTCCAGGTTGGAAAGCAGGTCAAGCAAGTCAAGCCGAGGGTAGAGTGTGTGTTCTTTTGTTCTTGCAGGCTTTGAAGATTGTTTCAGGGTTAATGTTTGACTTTGGGTCTTAACTATTTTATGCTGTGGTTTGCTCCCATGCAAACAAAACATAAATCTTGCAGTGAATGAAGATCTCACTTTTTTCATTACTGGGAAGAGCATAAGCTCCTTTTTTGGGGGGAGGGTAATGCAGAAAGGGTAAAGCGTTCAGGGTCTAGAGCAATGCGGTCCAATAGAAGTATAATGTAAGCCACACGTGCAGGCCACTTAGGACGTGTTAACTTTTCTAGAAGCCACATAGACCAAAAGTGAAGCAAATGGGCAAAACTCACTTTAATAACATTTCATTTCATCTAATATGTTCAAAATATTATTTCAGCATGTAATCGATATTTTAAAAATTATTCATGAGCTATTTAATATTCTTTTCTTCATACTAAATCGTTAAAATATAGTGTATGTTTTATACTTACTGCTCACCTCAATTCCAACTAGCCACATTTCAAGTACTCAGTAGCTGTATGTGGCTAGCGACTACTATATGGGGCAGGACGGTTCTAGAGTCAAATTGTATTGACTTAGACACTGCCTGATTTTGAGCAAGTTACTTAGGCTTCCTGTGCCTCGGTTTCCCCATCTGTAAAATGAGAATAATAATAATGGGATCTGCTTGTTGGGTTTGTTGTGCAGATAACATGTGTAAATACCCTTAAAGCCCTTGGTGCAGTGCCTGGCCTATATTTGATCAATCTATGTCAACCATCATGATCAGTTCTGCCACAAGTACACGAGTTTTTCTCCAAAATAAGGTACTTCCAAACTAAGTGAAACTGTGTTAAATTTAGAGCTTAGATCTTTTTTAGGGGGAAAGAGGCGGGGATCTTTATCAGCCCAAACCAGGTAAACAGACTCGAAGTACTTCAATTTTTTATTTCATCAAACCAGGAAAACGTAAAATGACCTTCCACCTACACCTATGGTAAGAGAAAGCAAGACTAGTTCAACCAGTTACCTATGGTTTTTTTCCTCCATCTTGTCAGTTATATTCAAGGCAACTGAATAGTTTTGTGTGTTTGTAAAAGCGCAGGCATTTAGGTTTTGAGGGGGTGAGTCGGAGCTTTTAAAAGTAATAAAACAGCGTTAGTTGGAATTCCTTGCCTTGTTTTCTAAAGCGGCCTTGCCTCTGAGTGACAGTCACATCCTGGTTGACTTCCACGTTGTCCTTGACCTCAGGGTTTCCTTCTGGTGCTCAGAAGCACACCAGAGGAATGGAGCATTTGCTTTGTGGTCACAGGGGCCAATTTGTTATGTGAAGCTTTTTCCTTAATCCCTGCTTTGGCGCCTGTGAATGAGCATAAGAAGACACGTAAGATTGGATGGGGCCAAGTTGTCAGGGCTTGTCCTCACGGGGCCAAGACTGGGAAGTACTCCTGTCACTTGCTGCGTGGTATGAAGAAGACCCACAGGGAGTTGGGAAACTGACAACCATTCAGAGCCCAGGTTGCCTTCATCCCTAGTTTTAGTGGTGGCGCCAAACATCTCCGTGACATTTGCTCCAAGTACATTTGTATCTTTTGTAGGAGGTTTTAGGAGATTGGGGCTGATCAAGGAAGAAATGACCATGACAGGCAGTAACACAAAAGCTTTATTAGGCCATGTGGGATGGGGTTGTATGAAGGAGGAAGTCTCGCACAGCCTGAGACCACCCAGAGGCTCCAGGAGGCCAACATCCAGAAGGGGAGCTCTGGGCAGAGAGGGGCAGGTGGGGAGTGGGGCTCGGCACATGCTGGGTGGTCTGGGGGTCAGAGAGCTCGGAAGGGTCGTGGTAGCCTGGCGTCTTGTATTTACAAATCTCTCTCTCTCATCAATGGTCAATGGCTACTGGGTGAGGTTTCAAGGGGTGTGTGAAACTCTAGATGTGGGCTCTAAATGGCTAAAAATCTGCTTGTTTGGCTATTTTAAAAATAACCTGATGCAGATGCCTGGGTGGTTGAGTCAGTTAAGCATCCCCACTCATCATTTCAGCTCAGGTTGTGATCTCAGGGTCACGAGACTGAGGTCAGAGTCACACTCTGTGCTCAGCAGGGAGTCTGCTTGAGATTCTCTCTCCCTCTCTCTCCTTTTGCCCCCAACTCACCAAACCCCTGCCTCATGCACACGCGCTCACTCTCTCGCTAAAAATGATTTAAAAATAACCTGATGGGGGCACCCAGGTGGTTCAGTGGTTGAGCATCTGCCTTCAGCTCAGGGCATGACCCCGGAGTCCTGGGATCGAGTTCTGCATCGGGCTCCCCGCAGGGATCCTGCTTCTCCCTCTGCCTGTGTCTCTGCCTTTCTTTCTCTCTGTGTCTCTCATGAATAAATAAATAAAATCTTTAAAAAAATAACCTGATGTGTAAAAATTTATGTTTGATGCCAGTGGGCTTTTGAACAAATGAGTCTCAGCCTCCAGTGGAAAAATACAGAGCCTAGAGGCCAATACACTGAAGCCATCTTTGACCGATTTGAATCACCATCTTACATTCCCTGTGTGAACAGTATGTTCCAGCAGGAAGAGCACAGGGGCAAACCTGGGGTTCGGGTGGTGGCTGGGCCCCTCCCTAGCTGTACCTTCAATGGACACTCAATCCATCCGGGCCTCACTGTCCTCATCCATAAAATGAGGGGTGGGACCGATGGACTCTGAGTTTCCAGCTCTAAATATTTATGACTCTCAGGTTCTCAAAACATCCTCATGGCGGTAGACAGGATTTGTTTCATTATTGACATTTGTTGACAAGAGACCTGAAGCACAGAGTTGGTTAGCACCGAGTGTTTTATCAGATCTCACCCAGTTCCTGGCAAGAACTGGATTAGAATTCACCTGTGGGGATATGTGGCTTCTTTGTGTTTTCTCTTATCCTGATGGGCAAAAGAAGGGGAAATATTTACAAAATGTAGCTCTGGAAATGAATGAAAATTATGTCACTGTGCGTGGCTGTGGTCCAAAAAAGAGATAACCGAGATTGAAGATTTATAGGCATGCCATCGTATTAGCGCTCTATTTTCTTCTTCATGGTTACATTTACAAACATTTAGAGTAGAAGAAGCCCAGTGTCGCTTCCTTTGTTGCTGCCTGTAAAAATCAGAGTGGATGAGAGGTGATTCCTGAAGACCCCACACCTGGTGACGATGTCTACAGGTGTCGGCATTTCCCCCACATCCCCGGGGCTCCTATCATCCTGCACTGATTTGTTAAGCATGTGCTCTGAACTCTCCCTCCTAACACGGATCTTCTCTGTCACGATAATTACTATGAAGACTGGTTACTATTTTTAATAAAGCGTATCTGTTGCATACCTGGATCAGTCTCGGAGGACGTGCTGGAGAAATACATTCTGTTTTACTCATTATTGTTGGTTCTATACAGAGAGTTTGACTTCTTACGGTCAACAGCTAGGGAGTATCCCCTTCTTCTTCTTCTTCTTTTTTTTTTTTTTTTTTTTGAGCATCCCCTTCTGAGAAGAGGGTGGAGGGTTTACCTAAAAATAAATAAGTTTTAAAATCTTCATCCTGAGACTTGTCTAAATTGTAAAATAAATCACTCAGGAGTTTCAGTGAATTTTTTGGCCCTAAAAGCTTCTATATTTGACTGTCCCAGAACGCTATGTTCTCTCTTAAGCTATGTCCATTGGCTTTGGGCTCCAACATTTCAGAGGACTTGGTGACCCTGTTTTCCAGACTTGAGTTTAATTGGAGAGTTAATTATCTGAGCAAGAACATGTAAACCAAGTTGAGTTTGGGGGCGAAGCCTGGGATCTCCGTTCCACCTCAGCAGACAAGAAAGTCTTTGTGAAGCTTTGTTGATTATATTTTTACATAAGCAGATGTTCCATATAGCAGAGGCAAGAAACCAGGGAGAAGAGCCTGTAACCAGATCGTGTTTAGCTAAGATAAAGACAAAAGCTCCTTTATCTCTTTGCAATAACTTAGCCTAGGAAGACCTGAGGCCTGAGCTGGGAGGTCCTCATTTCGGGTCCAAGCAGGCATTTGAGCTAAACAGGAAGGAATGAAGGTTCATTCGCTTGGCCTCGGCCTCAGTCATGATTTCTGATTAGCCTGTGCTTCTCTGATGAGATCTGAAAGCACCTTGACTAGTTTATCCTTCCTCTCATTCCAGGAATTTTTTTAGTTCGGTATTTTCAAAAGTTTCTTTCTTTTAAATTCACTTGACTCAGGCTAGGAGGCTGCCTTCACCAGTTCATGGTTTCCCTGGCAACCAGCTGAAGGAACCATTCAAGTCCGTCCACAATGACCTTAATGAAAATGATGTAACAGGACTTAAAATAGGTGTCCCTTCTCTAGAGCACAGCCGGATCCCTCAAGCTGTCTCTGAAGGAAGTCCTCCCTCGGCCTTGCAGATGCTGCACATGTCATTTCCCCCCAGATTCCTCTGTCTCAGTAAAAGGCTGTCTTCCTACGGGGGAACCTACTCGGTCTCCTTGTCTGGAAAACGGGGAGTATAGGAACAGTCCCACTTATCTCATAGGACTGGTTCAAGAATAAGATGGTGAGGTGAAGAAGGTGCTTGGCATGTCATAAAGGGGCACATGGTGTGGGTTACCCACGCCTGCTGAGACCAGGCAGGGGATGTGAATGAGAGAGCTGGAGACCAGGTGTTAGAAAAGTTCCAGTCCCCGTCACATGCCAGTGAGAATTGGCAACTGATACCAGAAGACATCATCTAGCTTGTGACCTGCGGAGATGGAAGGCCCGGGCTCACCTGAAGGAAGCAACTGCCACTTAATTTCAGCCAGTTGTTTTTTGCGACTAGGGGGCCAGTGTTACCGATTCTTCTGATTTCATTTTTGAAGAACAACCAGAAACCCAAAGCCCTGAAAAACATCCCCGAATTTTTTAATTTTGGCAATGAACTCATAGGAAACACACACAGGCACACATGCATTGAGTGAAACATGTACCATGTATCTGTTGTCTGGAGGCAACCTATAGGCTGCCGCTTTGAGACCTTTGCTGGAGGATGTTCTTAGAGCTATTTGTAAATCTGGGATGAGCTAGGTACTGACCTCTGCCTTATAGTCTTGCCACAGAAAACAGCTTACACTCAGATTTACAGATATGTTTTTGTTTATTTAGATATATCGACGTCTTCGGGAATGCAGCTACAGCCTAGAGTTCCAGGTATGGGACTCCTCCTCCCAGATACTGAAAACCCAACCCACAATAGGCCTTCCCCAAATGTCCGGCCCCTCGTGGGCACCATAACCACAGCCCTCTTTGAGCTCACTCACATGACAGAGTGGTCCGCTGTCCTCACTGGCCAGCTCCGAATGGACACACATCTAGGGTCCATAGTCGAAACCTTATTGTATTGGCCTTCTAAAAGTGTTTTTGTGGACTCTGAAGCACTATTCCCAGTTTGTCTGCCTTGGGAGTTGGGTCCATTTTGACCATTCCCACCGCCCCCCTAGAAACTATTCTCTCCAGGTGAGCTTACCTTTACACATCTCCTTGGGATATGGCTCTGCTTTTCCAGTCACAGGCCCCACTTCAGAGTCAGGCCTATTGTAACATTTGTGGGGATTGGGCTAGCGTCCAAATGGAGGCCATAGACCACATGTCTGAGTGTTCAAACATTATAAAGTAAGTTTATGAACTGTTAAATAAACCATATTCCATCCTCCTATCTTTGCAAATATATCTCCTGTCAGTGCCATCCGGGCACAGACCACCAGGAACATACACGTAAGGGAACAAAGTTGGGTGGATTGACTCATAGCATGAGTGGGAGACACCACCCCCCATGGGGAACCAAGGGACATCTCAGTCAGTGTCAGCAAGAGCCTAGTGGAGATCTTGGCATATGATGGGTGATTGGGGGAGAGTTCAAGAAGGCATGGCTTTGCTTTGGGTTAATGGATGGTCTAAAGTAGTGAGGGTCGTGGGGGTATCTTAACATAGCCACTAAGAGCTGTGACTGGTAAAAGAAAAACAACAAAACCAACAGTCTTGGGGCACCTGGGTGGCTCAGTCGGTGAAGCATCTGCCTTCAGCTCAGGTCATGATCTCAGAGTCCTGGGATCGAGCCCCTCATGGGGCTCCTTACCCAGCAGGGGTCTGCTTCTCCCTCTCCCTCTGTCTCCCTCCTCCCCACTTGTGCTCTCTCTCTGCACTATCTCTCTCTAAAATAAATAAATAAAATCTTAAAAACAACCTCCCCTCCAAACCCCAACAGTCTCATTAGCCAGGGTATGGGGATAGTGGTCATGCTGTGGTTTGAATACAGTTCTCAATATTTTTTTTTTGATTTATTTATTTTTAGAGACAGAGAGAGAATGTCAACCAGATTCCTGAGAGTGGAGCCTGACCTGGGGCTTGATCTCACAACCCTGAGATCATGACCTGAGTTGAAATCAAGAGTTGGATGCTTAACCAACTGAGCCACCCAGGCATCCCAATAATGTTCTTGATCTGGTCTGTGTTCACACACGAGTACAAAGAGGTCTTGGTTTTCTCTTGCTCTCTCGTGGTCACAGTGCGGCCTATCTGCTGCTTGTGTTCCGTCAGACTGTTTATGCTCAGTTGGAGGACAGCCCCGCTCACCTGGGTGCCAAGGCCAGTTCCTGCTGATACCAAGCCCAGCTTATGGGGCTATACTGCCTTTCTCTTTCCCTTCTCATTTCTCCCTCAACAAGGAGGACCAGGTTTGAATGTAGACATCCCAGACTCCTCAGGGGCCTGGGCCAGAACGGGTCAGGGGAGTGGAGACATCTCTACTGGCTTCTTCCCATAATCTGTCTTCTGCTGTAAAAGGAAGGGCACTCAGGACCCTGCACATCCCATCTCAGACATGCAGACTGACCCATGGCAATCACTTGGGCCTAGCCACCTGCATCCTGGCAGCGAGATGCATCCTGAGGATGAACTCAGAGAAGACGCCCCCCAGGCCTAGAAAGCAGGGTCCCAGAAATTCCAGGGTCCTAGGTATCTGGAATATAATCTAGCCATTGGCTCTAGGGGGGTTCATTCCCTCATTCCTGTAGACTTCTCACCTCATGGGGAAGGACATGGTCAGAAGAGGGTCAGAAGGGAGCCCACTTGCCCAGATCTCAGAGGGTCTGCCTCTAATTGTTGACTCTCTGCCTTGACCCATTCATTAAAGTGACCTCCCTTGGCCAGCAAGACTTTGTTCAGCTCCCAGTCTCTTTTAGCTGGTCTGGTTCCATTTTGTGCCATCGTGTGAAACAGTCACACAGTGCACACACCCAAACGGATGGGCAAGGTGAAAACCACTCAATGTTGAAAGCTATTTCTAGTTCCTGAATTTTTTTTCAAAGAAAGATAGAAATATATACAAAGCTGCTTAAAATTAATGTTTGTGTAAATAGCCTAACTCTGGAGGAGTGAAAATATGTCCCTACTGTGCCAAGATTGGCAAAAGTGCAGTGATTGGTGGTGGGTCACATTTCCTGAGAAGCTAAACTAACCAGTTTACTAATTCTATCTTCCTTTAAATGTTTTGGCTTTTAGATTAGAAACAGAGTTAACATTTTCCAGAACTAGTTTTTATAGTATATTTTGGTTCTCATCTGAGAATATTTGGCTTTCCTCTTTCAGTTCTTACTTCTTGAAAGAGGAAAGTCTTTCCTTATTATTCTAGTAAGTAAGAAACGTGACCTCTGTTTTTTGTGCTCCAAGAACCCTCCTTCAGGAAATAATGGCATCAGGTGGTGAGACTTTAGGAGGTAGGAATGAAAGGTTTGTAAAAGCAGGCACTGAGGGGTTGCAAGTATAAATGTTGGTGTACAGCTGACTCCCTGAGAAAGGACATCCTGGGTCACCTTTCAAGTATTTCCTGGCATGGAAACCCCATATCTTCAAACACAAAAATCAGAAAATCACAGTCCTTATCTGTTTGGGCCCATTTATAGGAGAGTCTTTTTATTGCCTGGAATTGTATATTTTTACATTTCTTAGATTTCTACAAAATAATATTTGTGCCTTCTTTCAAGTATAATATTATTTATTAAAGTTGCTTTTTAAAAATTTAAGTTCAATTAATGAACATATACTGTATTATTGGTTTCAGATGAAGAGTTCAGGATTCCTCACCTTGCCATTAGTCATGGTTAGCAAAGCTTCTGAGGGCTCTATGTGTGTATTTCCTTCCTTGATTTTCTTCCACCTTCCCTTCCTTCCATGAGTGTGATCAGTAATGAGGGTAGGGCACATGGATGGCTCAAGGGTTGAGCTGCCTTTGGCTCAGGTCATGATCCCAGGGTCGTGGGATTGAGTCCTGCATTGGGCTCCTCACAGGGAGCCTGCTTCTCCCCCTGCCTGTGTCTCTGCCTCTCTGTGTGTCTCTCATGAATAGATAAATAAAATCTTAAAAAAAAAATGAAGAGGGTAGGTATGGGGTCGAACTTTCCATTGAATGCTAAGCCTATCATTTGCTAACTGAGTGATCATGTACCTCAGTTGGACCTTCCCTCCCCCCATAAATAGAGGAAGAAACACTAGTTACTTTATAAGGTTGTGAAGACAATATGAATGGTGCTCAGGATGATGTCTGGCACACATCCAGTAAGCATTGGATACATATAAACATTGATTTTTTCCCCCCACAGTATTTAATAAGTGCCCAGTATTGATAAAGCACTGTGTTAAATGGTGAGGACAGGTTAATGAGGCAGATGCATTCCTTATTCTCCGGGAGCTCACAGTATAGAGATGGGAGACTGGTGAGTAAATAAGTGGGCATCATAGGATGGGATTTGAGATTGCCATAAGGGGTGACCAGGTAGAGCCCCTAACCCAGTTCTGAGAAGTCAGGGAAGGCTTTCCAGGGCTGATGTCTCTGCTCTCACCAAAAGAGTGAGTAGGAATCAACAAGGTGATGTGGGTTCTGACAAGGCCTTCCAAGCAGTGGGAACAGCATGTGCAAAGTTCCAGAGGCAAGAGACACCAGGGCAGCTGCGCTGCTACCATCCAACCTCCGCAAGTCACTGATACAATGAAGAAGACTGAAAAGAAATGAACCAACTTAATTTTTCTGCATCTTTATTCTTTTGAGTCATTCTGTTTCTCAGAGGTCCCAAATGGAGCCTAGAATGATTGCATCTTGTGTGAAGTGGCCCATGTGATGTTGCTTCTTTGATCTATCTTCAGATGGTGCTTGGCTCACCTCTTCCTTTACCTGTGCTCCACCATTGGCTATGGGTCTTGTTCAGGATTCTCTCTCTCTGGATTTACCTCTTCCAGGCAATATATGCTTTAGCTTCTTTTGGCCTTTTAAACTTCATCTGTTGTTTTAGGTTCAGTTTCTCTCCATTTTATGACATCTTAGATTTCCCTCCCATTTTTCCTATGGTTCCTCATGCCTTCAACTGATAGCCACTCTAAAGCCTTATCAATTCATTTTATTTTTCTGTTCCATCAGTCGCTAAAACATTCACGTTTTTTAATCTCCAAAATGGTCATTGGTCTTTTCTTTCACACGAATCATCCCCCTTGCTAGATTTTGCTAGGATTTAGCTAATTTTTAAGGTGCTCTTGGCCAACATCAAAGTTGACATTACAACAAAAATGTCACATGCTTTTGAAGAACATGCTTTGCTGAGCTTAAATAAATAATTTCTATTGGGTATTTCAATGGGGCTCTAGATACTCAGATACTCGAAATGAATAGCTCATTCCTTTTTGCTGACATGCAGCATCTCTAGGCCAATTAATTTTTAGAGTGATATTCGTATTGTGTTTATGATTTAAAAAATGTATCCTTAACTTCAGAGACATGCATATTGAAATGATGTGATGTCTGGGATTGGCTTCAAAATAATTCTTTTTGGTGGGATCCATAAAGAAACAAGATTGGCCATGCTAGTTGGAATTGGGCATCTATATTAAAAGATATGAAGTACTATACTCCATATTTTTGTGTATATTGGAAACTTATCATGATAAAATATTCAAAACATTCTTAAGTTATTTGAGACTGGCTCAAAACTACCTATGTCTTATATCTTAGAAAACCATCACTTTTAATCCTAATTTTGATATCTCCACCTACCATACTTCCCAACGGTGATAACGGAAGTTAACAGATTTTGTACACTTTTAATGTGCTCTATACTTTACTGAATGAATGAGAACACCATTTCATTTAGTTCTTGTTAAAAACCTACAAGGAGGGGACATCCAGGTGGCTCAGTGGTTGAACATCTGCCTTTGGCTCAGGTTATGATCCTGGAGTCCTGCTTCTCCTTCAGCCTATGTCTCTGTCTCTCTCTCTCTCTGTGTCTCTCATGAATAAATAAATAAAATCTTAAAAAAAACCCCTACAAGGTGGGTACTCTTATTGTCTGCATTTTACAGATTAGATTTCAAGCATTTTGGCGCTCTGCCCAGTGTCACACAATAATATGTGACATGGCAGGAATCAAGTCATCTCCAGGAGCCTGTGCTCTCACTCGCTGTGCTCTGTGGCCAGGTGGTCTTGGAGTCATAAAGGAGCATGTGAAGAGGAAGCTGGAGATGTTGACTAGTAAGCTGGCAGTGTGAATTTTTTTTAAAGATTTATTTATTTATTTTAGAGAGAGATAGAGAACTAACACGCGAGTATGGGAGGGGCAGAGAGAGAGGGAGAGAGAGAATCTCGAGCAGACTTGCTGAGAGCAGAGCCTGACGCGGGGCTCGATCCCACAACTCTGAGATCATGACTTGAGCTGAAACCAAGAGTCGGATGCATAACGACTGAGCCACCCAGGTGCCCCAGCAGTGTGAATACCAAGGGTGTGGGATTTGTCACTCTTCTGGGAATTTTTATTCCTATGCCCTGTCACTCGCGTTAGCTAGAACAAAGTGCAGTTCATTCCTTTCTGCTGACATGCAGCATCTCTAGGCCAATTAATTTTTTCAGAGTGATATTAGTATCATGTTTATGATTTTTAAAATGTGTCTTTAACTTTGAAGACATACATATGGAAATGATGTGATGTCTGGGATCAGCTTCAAAATAATTCCTTTCAGTGGGGTCTATAAAGAAACAAGATGGTGTTCGTTCTACTATATACTCTATATTTTTGTGTATATTGGAAACTTGTCATGATAAAATGTTAAAAACCTTCCTGAGTTATTTCACTAGACTTCTGTGGTGCTTTCATTGTTCCCCAACTTCCCTGGTGAATTATATTTCATTTTCTTTATTAGAGGTTCATATAAAGACTACCAGTCTTTTAAGAGAGGCATTTATTCAGGCAGCTTCCTTGTGGACTTTGCTTTCACTTTTTCACTTTTTTAAAAAGAAGTTGGTTATTATAATCTATATTTTCCTTAATCCTCCACCCATCCATTTTCTTGTTAAATCAGAATTTGACTGCTGACACCATCTTTTTCCCCATGGGTCTCTTCTCTTCAATTCTCTAAGACACTTCTCTTTACAAATAGATTTTGTTTGTGCAGTTAATTATGACATGACTTTTGGTACATTTTCTGGCAGGAAGCCTTTTTCAGAAGGACTGTAGTGCTCCAAGTTTTAGATGAATGCTAATTCTTTTTCACTATTATGAGACCCAAGTGATAGGATGTGTCTTCTCTCTGAAACAGACTTACATTAAATAAGTTTTATTTAAACAGAGCTCGGGGTGTTGTATGCAACTGATGAATCCTTGAACTCTACCTCTGAAACTTATAATACACTCTATGTTCATTAATTGAATTTAAATAAAATAAAAGGAAAACAAAGAAAAAACAAACAGAGCTCAAGTTGAGTAGCCATTTTGCCTATCTATTTGTGCTTCATTCACTAGTTTATCTATATAAAGTTTTTAATTCCTACACATCTTGAGTATTAATACAGAGAAATTTACTGTCTTAAATACTAATGTTTTTGTAGAGACTTTATAAAGTATTATTTTAAAAAATTGTGTGATGCCAAAACTGAATTTGGAAGCATAGACAACATTGGGCAAATTATATTCTTTAGGGATTATGGAGTTCCAATTTCTTTGTATATAGTGTGCACTAAAAATTATGATTAGGAGGAGGGAATTTATTCATTCATTCATTCACTCAATAAATATTTATTGAGGGCCTAGTATGTGCAAATATTCTTCCAAGTGTAGGGATACTTTGCCAAACAGATGAATTTCCCTGCTCTCTTGTAGCTTTTATTCTAGCAGAGGGGGCAGGTAACAAAGAAAATAAAGTTTATTCAGAGAGTATTAGACAGTAACTAGTGGGCAGAACCAAAATAGGGTGGGGAAGAGGAAGCATGGGTTGCAGAGTTAAAAGGGCAGGCAGGAAAGACTTCTCTAAAAGGTGGCTTTTGGGTGAAAACTGAGAGAAAACAGAGGTTCACCTCAGGCTGACTTGGGGCCAGAGCAGGATGCAGGAGCTGCCTGTCTGGGGTCCCAACAGCAATCCATCTCTTTTTTTTTTTTTTAATTTAATTTATTTATTCATGAGACACACACAGGCAGAGGGAGACACAGGCAGAGGGAGAAGCAGGCTCCCTGCGGGGAGCCCGATGTAGGACTCTATCCTGGAACCCGGGGATCATGACCTGAGCCAAAGACAGACGCTCAACCACTGAGCCACCCAGGGGTCTCCCCCTATTTTTTTTAAGTACACCAAAAAACGTTGAGTCAAGTGAAAAGCAATAAATGGGGCAATAAAAACAACACTGAAAACAAAATATTTTCCAATGGAAGCATGAGAACATGAATATAAGGTTTTGGCACCATCTTCCTGTGATTACTTTGGGTATTACTGGCTTACAAATCACATATTCCAAAAAAAACAAAAAAACAAAAAACAAACAAACAAACAAACAAACAAAAAACCCACATATTCCTGTAATTATGTAGCTGTGACAGTGGCAGTGTAGCTGGGACGGGGCCATGTGAGGGAGAAAGGCAGGCAGTGGGCCGCTGGGACCCCAGCACAGGATTTTAGGGATGGGGTCAGGTGAGGATTTGGCTCTTACTCTAAGATAAATAAGACTTAACCCTTCAACACAATTACTCCAACTGGTGGTGTTAAGATTGTTGGAGGGCCAGGCATGGTTGACCCTTTCAGTTTCCAAAATAGTAATTAAGGTGAGAGGAGGATAGTGAGAAGTGGTTGCACTCTGCGTGCATTTTTGGGAGTAGGGCTGACGTTATTTGCTGGTGGGTGGGATGCAGGGAGGGAGCAAGAGAGGAGTCAGGGATGCCACTAGGGTATTTGGCCAGAGGAGTCACCATTCTGAGCCAGGAAGGCCTGGACAGCAGTAGCTTTGAGGACGATCAGGAGACTGGTTTGGACATGTTAAATTGGAGAGATCTGTCGGACATCCAAGTGGAGGGGTCAATCAGATCTATGGTTTATAGTTCGGGGGGGTGGTGGGGGAGCAGAAACTGGATTGGTTAAAAATTTGGGAGTCGCTTTTGCCGCTACTGGCTTCTAGAATGTTTATAAATTAAATGAGGGCCCCCAGATAAAAATCTCAGAAACATCTTTCATAGCCTCTGTTAATTGCCCAAAATCCTATTGTTTAGAATCGAAAAAGGATGGAAAAGGAAAAAAAAAAAAGAGGAAGAAGAGGAAAGAAAAGGCCTTTGGCACCAGACAGGCCTGTTGGAATCCAGCCCTACCGCATGATGTGGCTGGGTGACCTGGAGCTACTTACTCCACTTCTCTGAGCATCTCCTTTAGAAAAGCAGCAACTAGGCTGCCCGTCTGTAGAATGGTGTGACGCTAAAATCTGATAATGGCTAAACTTGTCCAGAGCGGAGAGGTGCTGACTGACCTTAGCTGTTCCCCCTGATACTGACTGCTTAAACGGTATTTATGGCCAAGTGTCTCACCAGCGATGAGGAGGCTAACCCCAGGGAGGGGGCAAGGCACTGTGGTGTGAGGAGGGTGCTCCGGGGGGGTGGGAGGGGAGAGCTGGGCCTCCCGCTCCCCACACTCTGCGCACTGCGTTGCCATGTCCCACCATGTTATGTGTTCAGGTGGATTCTTTCCCATTTTGTGTAGCTTGGCTATTTAAGTGTAGAGACTTGGCAAAATGTTTTTGGCATTTTAAATATTTAAAATTATCCATGGTTTCTAGGGAAATCCCAAAGGCATGAGAGGTTTTGCCTGCAGAGATGAGTCCTGAATGTTGATGAGCACCTTCCTTCAGGAACTGGGAAATGGCAGGGCCAGCCAGCAGTGGTGAAGGATTACTGTCAGGACCCTGGAACCCTGTGAATTTAATAAGATCTCTTTAGCGGCCACCAATAAAATCTCCTATTAATGTAAAAAGCACTGCATTTTGTTTTCCTTACATCGGCTTGAAGTGTAGCAGTCTTGAGTCTCTAAGTGGCATGGTTGTTGACTGAGTCTGCACAGTGGAAGCGGGTGGAGAGTGGGGGTGTGTTTACCCCAACCCCCAGAGTAGTTCTTTCTCTGATGACATCCCTCTATTGGCAGAATCACACGAGTCCTGTCACTCTGACTGCTTCTCAGCCTCTTTCTCGAGCTCCGGAAACACCATGTACTCTGAACCTAGAAGAGCCTCCCTCCCATCCTACCCTCTCCGGATGGGATGTCCCAAATGGTGGAGTTCTTACTCTGCTTATTTATTTATTTTAATTTAATTTTATTTCAATTCAATTAATTAACACATAGTGTGTTATTAGTTTCAGAGGTAGAGTTCAGTGACTCAACAGTTGCATACAACACCCAGTGCTCATTACCTCACGTGTCCTCCTTAATGCCTGTCACCCAGTTACCCCACATCCCACCTCAGTTTGTTTCCTAGAGTTAAGAGTCTCTTACGGTTTGTCTCCCTCTCTGATTTTGTCCTATTTTACTTTTCCTTTCCTTCCCCAATGATCTTCTGTTTTGTTACTTAAATTCCACATATGAGTGAGATCATGTGATAATTGTCTTTCTCTGATTGACTTATTTCACTTAGCATAATACCCTCTAGTTCCATCCATGTCCTTGCAAATGGCAAGATTTCATTTTTTGATGGGTGAGTAATATTCCATTGTATATCTATACTACATCTTCTTTACCCATTCATCTGTTTTTCTTAAAATTTTTTTATTGAAGTTCAATTTGCCAACATATAGCATAACACCCAGTGCTCATCCCACCAAGTGCCCCCCTCAGTGCCCATCACCCAGTCACCCCAACCTCCCGCCCACCTCCCTTTCCACTACCCTTTGTTCGTTTCCCAGAGTTAGGTGTCTCTCAGGTTTTGTCACCTTCACTGATATTTTCACTCATTTTCTCTCCTTTCCCTTTATTCCCTTTCTCTAATTTTTATATTCCCCAAATGAATGAGACCATATAATGTTTGTCCTTTTCCGATTGACTTATTTCACTCAGCATAATACCCTCCAGGTCCATCCACATCAAAGCAAATGGTGGGTATTTGTTGTTTCTAATGGCTGAGGAATATTCCATTGTATCCATAGACCACAGCTTCTTTATCCATCATCTGTCGATGGACACCGAGGCTCCTTCCACAGTTTGGCTATTGTGGACATTGCTGCTAGAAACATCGGGGTGCAGGTGTCCCGGCGTTTCATTGCATCTGTATCTTTGGTGTAAATCCCCAGCAGTGCAATTGCTGGGTAGTAGGGCAGATCTATTTTTACCTCTTTGAGGACCCTCCACACAGTTTTCCAGAGTGGCTGCACCAGGTCACATTCCCACCAACAGTGCAAGAGGGTTCCCTTTTCTCCACATCCTCTCCAACATGTGTTGTTTCCTGTCTTGTTAGTTTTCCCCATTCTCACTGGTGTGAGGTAGGATCTCATTGTGGTTTTGATCTGTGTTTCCCTGATGGCCAGTGATGCGGAGCATTTTCTCATGTGCTTGTTGGCCATGTCTACGTCTTCTTCTGTGAGATTTCTGTTCATGTCTTTTGCCCATTTCATGATTGGATTGTTTGTTTCTTTGCTGTTGAGTTTAAAAAGTTCTTTCTAGATCTTGGATACTAGCCCTTTGTCTGATACGTCATTTGAAAATATCTTCTCCCATTCTGTAGGTTGTCTTTTAGTTTTGTTGACTGTTTATTTTGCTGTGCAGAAGCTTTTGATCTTGATGAAGTCCCAATAATTTATTTTTGCTTTTGTTTCTCTTGTCTTCACGGATGTATCTTGCAAGAAGTTGCTGTGGCCTACCCATTCATCTGTTGATGGATATCTGGCTCGCTCCAGAGTTTGGCTATTGTGGACATTGCTGCTATGAATATTGGGGTGCAGGTCCCTTCTGGTTCACTGTGTTTGTGTCCTTTGGGTAAATACCTAATAGTGCAATTGCTGAGTGGAAGGGTAGCTCTATTTTTAATTTTTTGAGAGACCTCCATACTGTTCTCCAGAGTGGCTGCACCAGCTTGCATTCCCACCAACAGTGTCAGAGGGCTCTCCTTTCTCTGCATCCTCATTAACATTTGTTGTTTCCTGACTTGCTTATTTTAGCCATTTTGACTGGTGTGAGGAGGTATCTCATTGTGGTTTTGATTTATATTTCTGATGCCGAGTGACGCAGAGCATTTTTGCATGTGTCTCTTGGCCACATGTAGGTCTTCTTTGGAGAAATGTCTGTTCATGTCTTCTGCCCATTTCGCAACTGAATTTTTTTTTTTTTTGAGTGTTGAGTTTGATAAGTTCTTTATGGATCTTGGATACTAGCTCTTTATCTGATAAGGCATTTACAAATATTTTCTCCCATTCTTAAGGTTGTCTTTTAGTTTTGTTGATTGTTTCTTTTGCTGTGCAGAAGCTTTTTATCTTGATGAAGTCCCAGTAGTTCATTTTTGCTTTTGTTTCCCTTGCCTTTGTTTAACAACACTGTGTGCCCAGATCCCCACCAACCCCCTGAGTGACCCGAGGAAAGGATGGTTTTTTCTTTGGACGTTTTCCCTGTCTTTTTGGAGGGCCCATACTCTAAAGCTGTGGTCTGCATGGCAGCACTGTGTGCCCAGAGAAATCTGTGTCTTGTTCTACTGAATCCTACAATCAAATGTCCCACAGGTCATGTGACAGTTTCGTCGCAGTTGACTGACTATGGGACATGATCTCTGGAGACTCAGTGGTTATTTTCTTTGGGGCTCTAGCACTGTACCAGGGGAGGCACATTGATGATTTAAAAAAGACATTTTTAAAATAAAATCTTAAAAAAAAAAACAAATAAAAAGACATTTTAAAAAAAAATCATGATTACCTTTTCTGACTATAAAAGTAATGTTTTCGCATCTAGGCAGATCAGGGTTTTCTGAGTCCTAAAACGTATACAATGTAGGGCTAGATGTTTAAGGAAAAGAATAATAAATTATGAATATAGAATTACTAGTGACTACATTTTAAAGGGGCCTCTGCAAGTGAGGAGCCTGAAGTTCACACTTGGTGTCACTTTGAATCTGCCCCTGCGGCTCCCTCCAGAAAATTGAGAAGCCAACCCACCTTCGACCCCACTTCCCCAGAAGGTGTGTTAACAGTTTTTTGTTTTGAAATAACAGCCTTATTGAGATATAGCTCATGTACCATACAATTCACCTAAACGTATACAATTTAGTGGCTTTTTGTGTATTCACAGTTTTGCAACCATCGCCATACTCCTTTTTAGAACATTTTTATCACCCTCAAAAGAAACCTTGTACCCATTAGCAGTCACTAGCCGCTTCCCCCAACATACCTGGGCTGAGGCAACCACTAATTTACTTTTTATCTTGGTAGATTTGACTGTTCTAGGCATTTGCTATAAATGGAATCATATAATATGTTGTCTTTTGTGGCTGGCTTCTTTCACTTAGCATAATGTTTTCAAGATTCATCCATGCTGTAGCATGTATCGAAACTGCGTTTTTTATTGTTTAATAATATTCCATTATATGGACATACTGTATTTTTTATCAGTTGGTGGGTTAATTCTTTAAATCCCCTAGAGACACAACTGATGAAGTTCTTAAAGAAGGGGAAAATCCAGCCTTTTAAATGTTATCCTTAGCCTTCCCTCTGCAGCTTCTTCACTTTCTTCCCCCTTCTCCAGATTCTGGAAATTAAGAAAGTGTCAGAGCTGGTGAATAGGAGTCCTTATTATCACTGTGACAAATGTTACCTGGAGTTGGCAGCTCATGGCCCCAAGACAGGCCCTGCCTGTGGGGATGATCTGGGAAGCAACTGTGGATGGGATTTGCCCAAGGGCCTGGGCCAGCCCCACACCATCTCTGGGTGGCTACAGTCTCCTTTGATGTGCTGGATGAGTCCTAATTCTGGGAAGATGAGGAAGACCAGCCAGAGGAATGCTTGACAGGAAGGTGGCTTGCAGTTGGGCTGCCTCTTCGGCTCCACTGTTGAATCTCAAATTTAACTCCCTGGCCAGGGGGCTGGGGTGGGGAGTCAAGCCTAGCCTGGAGCTCAGGGCTCACTGGAGGGCACTGGCACTATTAGTACAAGGTCCATGGACCACAGGTTGCTGACTCTTAGACTGCCTCCCAGACCTGAAAGACTCTTGGGTGCTTCTGGGCAGCTGACTTCTTGCTGAGGAGCATAGAAGAGGTTTTCCTCTACTCTCTTAGTGCTACCTATGTATTTGTCCTTGAGGCTAACTCAGGAAATGCTGCCCCAGCCAACTGCTCTGTCCCAGGGAATCCCTGGTGTGCTGGACAAATCCTGAGCACAGCCTTAGCCAGTTGCTGAACAAACTCGGGTAAACTTTGTCACAGGAGAAGCCAATAATTCAAGAGATGGTGATTTGGAAAAGAAAAAGGGAGACCTTTATTTGGGCAGCAAGGGAGGTGGCAGGCTAAAACCTTAACAACCAACCCCTCCATCTGCAAGACAGACACTAGGGTTTTTTAGGGAGAGGCCCAGGGGTCCATGCAAGAGAGCAGGCGGGGGGTGGGGGTGGGGGGCGGCACATGATCATGGGTAGGGGGCCGGGTGTGGTCGATGAGTGATCACGGGTGAGGGAGGGGACATCTGGAGTGTGGTCTTTTAGGTAATTCCTGCCTCTGCCAGGGATTTTCTGGCCTGGTCATTATAAAACATCTTTGTCAGTGCTCAAGAAGGTGCAATAAGAAATAAGTGCAATGGTTTCAGCTACAGCATGAGTTAAGTAGGCTTGTCTATTTCTGGTTTGGACTGTTGAGGTCTAGAGTTGAGTAAGAGGGCTCACCGACAGTAGGTCTGGGCCTGAGAAATAAATTAACCAAAGACAGATTAGCAGGAGAAAAACATACATATTTCATTTTATATTCATATTTTACGTGGTAGGGGAGCCTTCAGAGGAAAGACATGAAGACCCAAAGATGTAGCAATTCAACGAAGAATGATAAATCATGGAGCTGGGCCAAGACAAAGGTTTGGGTTAGGGGCGATAAATTGTGGGAAAATGACTGGAAATATGTGAGGGAACCTAATGGGTGATAAGGATTATTTTAGTGGGTTTGTTGGTACAGATTCTTTTCAGTGTTGACTCCCAGTCTCTGGTGGTAAGAACGTTCTCTTCCTGGGACATGGAGGGCACTTTTCTCATGGGAAATTGTGTCCTGATTTTAGGTAGAAAGGATCAGGTCACAGAGGCCTTCCTGCACCTGTGGTTTCTCAAGTGTCTCCAGCTCAAAATAATCAGTATGCCAAAGTGGCATATAATGGGGTAGCATCTCCTGATCCCCTACGTTACCAAGGAAGGCTGTGGACACTGTAGAGAACTGCGTGCCTACTACGTGCCAGTCACAATTCTGGGCTCTGAGAAAGAGCAGAGTGACGGTCAATTTTATGTATCACCTTGACTGGTCTAAGGGATGCCCAGATAGCTGGCAAAACATTGCATCTGGGTGTGTCTGTGAGGGTGTTTCCAGAAGAGATTAACATTTGAATGGGTAGACTGAATAGAGATGATTGTCCTTGCCAATGTGAATGGGCATTACCCAAAATCTGTGAGTCTGAATAGAACAAAAGGGCAGAGGAAGGGTGAATTTTCTCTCGACTTGAGCTGAGATATCCATCTTTTCCTCTTCAGACATAGGCTTTCCTGGGCCTTTAGACTCCGACTGGGATTTACACCATTAATCTTCTGGTTCTCTGGATTTAGAACTCATATTGGGACTTACACCATGGGCTGCCCTGGTTCCCAGGCCTTTGGGTTTGGACTGGAACTATACCACCAGCTTCCCTGGGCCTCCAGAAATGCAGACAGAAGATGGTGGCACTTGTCAGTGTCCATAGTTGTGTGAGCCCATCCGTCATGGTAATTTCTTTCTGTATAATTTATATGTATCCTACTGCATCTGTTTCTATGGAGAACCCTGGCTAATACAAGTAGTAAACAGACCAACCAAAAATCTTTGCCCTCAAGGAGTTAATCTCTTCACGGGAGGGACAGTCAACAAAATAAAAAATATAGAATATTGGAAGTGACAAACACTATGGAGGAAAAGAAAAGAAAATAACAACAAAAAATAGTGTGTGGAAATGTGAGGTAATAAAATTCCAAATAGGATTCTCAGGAGAGGCCTTACTGAGAAAGTAATATTCAAGCAAAGAAATGAAAGAATAAGCTCAGTGCATTTCTGCAGGAGGTATTTCATGCAGAGAGACAGCAAGTGCAAAGGCCCTGAGGTAGGAACATGCCTGGTGTGTTTAAGGAACAGAGGGGGCCAGTGTAGCATGAAGAGTAAAGGGGAGAGTGGTAGGAAATGAGGACCAACAAGTAGCAGGGGCCAGAGCGCACAGGCATCTCAGGTCATTCAGAGGACCCCAGCTTTCACTCTTTTAGCCATTGGAGGATTTTCAGCAGTGGGGTGTCATCTGATCTGAGTTTTTTAAAGGATCACTGCAGTATGAGGAGTAGAGTGCTGGGAGCACAGGCAGGAGCAGAGGGAACTATGCTAAGGCTACTGAAAAAATCTGGGAAAGAGGATAATTGCTCAGAGTAGGGTAGTAGCAGTGGGAGTGCTTGGGAGTGGTCAGATTTAAAGACTATATTTAAAGGAAAGGAAACAGGGATTTGTTGATTTATTGGATATGGGGTTTGAGGAAAAAAAAAAAAGATTCATGTAACAGCAAAGCTTGGGGCTGGCCAACTAGACTAAGAATGGCCAAGGGTAGAGAAAAGTCACGGTGCAGCAGGTTTGGCAGGGATGTAAGGACCAGCATGGGTGCAGTTCAGGTTTGGACGGATTACCTTTGAGACATCTGTTGGGCATGCACATAAAGTGTTGAATAAACAGATAAGTCTGTGACTGGAGTTCAGGCAAGAAATGTGTGGGCTGGAGAGGTAAATTTGGGAGTCTGCAGCATTTATAAATATATACATATATTTTTCATTTATAGATTTGTAAAGCTACCAGAATGATTGAGCTCGCCCGGGGGGTTAAGAGTTGGTAAGAATAAAAGGGATTGTCTCTGGGGCACCCCAATAGTAGGAGGTGGGGAGATATGAAGGGACCAGAGGAGACCTGAGAGCTGCGAGTGAGCTCTAGGCACACCTGGAGAGCATGAAGTTCCAGAAGCCAAGAAGAGTGTTTCTAAGTGGAAGGAAGGATCAGCAGAGTCAAATATAGAGAACCCAGAGAAGAGCAGGTCTGGGCGCCAACCACTGGGTTTACACTGTGAGGTCACTGGTGACAAGATGAGCTTGAGTGCGAGGATGCAAACGTCTTATTATAGTTGGTCTACCAGGGAGTAAGAGGAAAGGAATTAGGGGTGGAGAATGTAGACAACTTGTTTGAAGAGTTTAACCATATAAGGAAGGAGAGACGTGGAGCCAGGGCTGTACGGGAAATGGGGTTGAGAGGGTTTCTAAGTGGGAAGAGGTAGCTGTTCACTGCTGATGGGAATGACTCAGTGGAGAGACCCTGATGCCTTAGAAGAGAGGGAGGATGGCTGGAGCTGGACCCACGGGTGGCATAGGCACTGCTAGGGTCTGCCTGTGTCTCCCCCCATGGCTTCCACATGCTGAAATCCTAATGCCCCCATGTGCTGGTATTAGGAGGTAGGGCTTCGGGGAGGTATTAGGTCAGAAGGATGGAGGCCTCATGAATGGGATTAGTGTTCTTTTGGAAGAGATCCCATGGAGCTTCCCCACCCTTTCCACCACGTTAGGATACAGAGAGAACTTGGCAACCCAGAAGAGGGTTCTTACCAGAACCTGATCTTGCTGGCGCCCTGATCTTGGACTTCAGCCTCCAGGACTCTGCACAACACACTTCTGCTGTTGATAAGCCCCTGGTGTGTGGAATTTTGTGATAGCAGCCCGAACGGCCTAGGATGGGCAGGGAGTGTGATCCTTAGGCAGGAGCGGACAATTCTGTGGTAACAGAAGGGTGTGGATACAGTCGGGGAGATCCGGGAGGTCTCTCTGGAGGGTTTTAGGTGTCTCCCTAAAACAGGATCACCAGGCAAGGGTGAGGGGTTGGCTGGAGAGGGAAGGAGGCCGGGGAGGAGCGAGGACGGTGGGAGAGGCATGGGGGAGCATGGTTGGATGGCCGGTCACGCAGAGGACCCATGGGAGCATTGTGATCATCCTCGTGTGTGCTTTTCTCCAGGTCAACTGCGGTTTTCAGGTAGGGAGAGAGTGGGTTTTATCAAGATGGGAGACTTGTCAACTGAGATTACTTAAAAGAGAGGGAAGGTAGTTGATAAAGTACGTGTGAGGGAGCGATCTTGATTGAAAGTAGATTTTAATGATCGGCCATGGGATTTAATAAAGGTAAAGGAATGAGTGCATGTGAGGACAGAGCAATGGAAAAAAAGGGTAAGATCAATGGATTTTAAACTTAAATGCAGATACTAAAAATGTAGTAGTGTTCTTCTGTTTGTTTTGGGCACTTGGAGCAATCAGCACGGACGGAGAAGTGTGGACTTTGGAACCACACAGGTATGAGTTCAGCTTTTCAGCTCAATACTTAAGGGAGCCTAACCAAGTCTCATTTCTTCATCTGTAAAACAAGAAGCTCATTCTTCCCTCACCAGGGTTATGTGAGGTGTAATTTGGAAGACGCCTGTGAAGGGCTGCAGTGGGTGGCGCTCTCCCATGGGGGTCCTAGTATCCACTCCAGTTGGGCTGGATGCCCCCCATTCCTTGTGAAACAAGCTCCCTCGTCCTGGCCAGCCAGCAGTGAAAATATGCAAGTGGTTATTTGAATCATTGAAGAAGTTAAATTATTATTCACATCAATAATTATTCATTGTTAGCTGATAAGAGAGTGATTGACGAGAAGCTAGTTTTAAAATAATAAAAAGAAGTGTAAGGAGAAGGAAAAGGATATAAGGGGCCAAAAAAAAAAAAAAAAAAAAAAAAAAGACCAGAAGGAAAATAGAAGTTCAAAGGAGATAGAAGTTAATGAAGAGGGGAGAGGTGTTGAGAAACCCAGATATAGCTTTGCCCCAGGATGCGCTAGTAAGAAAGTCTGGTCAGTAATTTCTGCCACTGGATTTTCCCTGGGCTTTATCTTCGGTACCTCCCTCCATTTAGCCTGAATGGATGAGAGGCAGGAATGAGGCAACAGGGCTGTTCATCAGGTGTTGGGCTTTATTCCGATGTGGGGGATAATGGATTTAACCTGAAGATGAGGTCTCTCTTAACTAAAAGGGCGGAGGGGGGGTGGTGGAAATGCTGGCACAGCAGGGAGTTGTTTGCTCTGGAGGCATTTGTGGTTTGAATGTAGTAGGTAGGCAGGTGTAGATTAGATTAGCACCTGGATCTCCCCCCACCCCCACCCCAGTCCACAGCAGAGAGGTATGGGTGGCATACTTGGGGGGGGCAGAGGGCTGGGCTGGGGGGGCAGTGAGTGAGCACTGATTGGCAGTGCTTGTCCTCTGATGTATTTGGAATCACTTAGTTTGGTTCTGTCACTGTTCCTTTTTTCCTTCTTCCTCCTTTGTCCCTGGTTTCCTTCAGGGCCTGGGCACAGCGAGCCTCTTGAGGCCCTGAGTAGATCTCCCAAAAGATGAAGCACGCCAAGGCATATGGTAGGGATGCTGGTGACAATCCGGGGCAGCAGAGGCAGCAGCAGCGTTCCATAACCACAGGAAGATTGGCCCACGTCACCCCCTCGTCAATCCACCTGCCGAGCCCTCCTTGTCCCCTTGTCACCCTCCCCGCCCAGCTAGAAGTAGATGCCTGGGTCCCTGCAGTCTGATGTTCCTACATCTGGAGGACTACAGTACTTCTGGTCCTGTTCTGCAATCATTGGCTCATCTCCTCCACCCCCGGCAGGGACTGCTCTGGACTTAACTCTGTGTCTCTGGAACTTAGCCCACTGCCTGTCACTTGGGTCAAGTCTGTTTCAGGTTTGCCTAGAACCAGAAGGGCTCTCTGGTCTGTACCAGGTTCATGAAATCTCCCCATTTACAGTAACACTTATCTTTTAAAAATGATGCTTTCCAGGGCCTCTCAAGTTTGAAGACAACGGGAATGTTTACCAGGGACGATGTAACAGCATGAGGTCATTTCCCTGGGGGACATGTACCAGTGCCCCTGGTTACATTCTTTTGTCTCAGCCCAGAGGTCACCCACAGCTTTGGTGAGCAGTTCTCATACACTTCCGAGCTGGTCACCGTCCTTAGTGGCTCCCAGGGGATCTCTCGTTGGTGTAACTTCTTCCCCTTAAGTGTGGGATGGACTTAGTGACTTATTTCTAATGCATAGAACCCAACAAAAGTGATGGGATGTCACTTCTGAGGTTAGGTTACCAATACTGTGACGTCGATCACGCTCGCCCTCTCTCGCTCTCTTCCAGGGAAGCCTGCTGCTGTGCCGTGAGCTGCCCTAAGTGAGGGCCCACATGGCAAGGACCTCCAGGAGACCTTTGACCAACAGCTAGCAAGGACCTGAAGCCCTCAGCCCTTCAAGCTGTGAGCAACTGAATCCTGTCAACAACCACCTGTGTGAGCCTGGAAGCCAGTTTGGGGGCTTTTGGGTGCCTGGGACTCCAGCTGAAACCTTACTGTGCTCTTATAAGACACCTGAGCAGAGTCCCCCAGCTAAGCTGGGCCTGGATTCCCGGCCCACAGACACTGGGATATAACAAATGCGTGTTTTTAGTTTGTTTTTAAGATATTGTTTATTTATTTGAAGAGAGAGATCATGAGCAGGGGGGAGAGGGAAAAGCAGACTCCCCACTGAGCAGGGAGCCCGATGCTGGTCATGGGATCATGACCTAAGTTGAAGGTAGGTGCTTAACCGACTGAGCCACCCGGCTGCCCCCAAATGTCTGTTGTTTTAAACCACTGAATTTTGGGGAAATCTGTGGTGCTGCCATAGGTAACTAACCCAACTCACTTGTCTATTTAGCTCGAGCACCTGCTTCTCCCTGACCGAGGGCCTTCTCTGGCCACAGGAATATGCTCAGCCACAAAAGTGCAGCCCAGAAGCGTCCTGGAGTCCATGTCTCCGGGAGATGTCAACCAACGACTTATGGAAGTCAATGGACAGATGTTCCAGCTGCCTAATTCTTGGGGGGCCATGCTAAGTGTTCCACACAGTCCCTCCGAGGAACACCCCCCCCCCCCCCCCCGGGGAACTAGGCCATCGTCCCCACAGAGGTAACCCATTCACTGAAACAGACTTTACTGGCTTTCTTCCCTTCCCGGTCTTACTTCACCTACTGCTTACGCTGCTCCGGGGATCACCACCCACACAAACCACTAGCACCCAGATCCTTTTGCAGGATCTATATTTGGAGGAGCCGAAACTCAGATAAAGCCTCTAACAACCTCCAAAAGTTGTGTTCAGTCTCACTACTTAAGGCAGTGACGGATCTCCTCGAGCTCAGGGTGAGTCGAAGCAGGATTCTCTTGAGCACTTCCTCAACACTTTACATCTCTCTTCTCATTTCATAAATCTGCATGGTTCTAGGAGTCCGGGGACTTGGGACAACGACAGCCATGAACGATGCAGGTTTTGGAGCAAATAGTGAAGCTGTGCAGTTGGCCCCAAAGGATCCTGTGGAGGCTGATGCCAAAAGGGACAGATTGGCTGGTGCTCTCTCCTCCTCTCTGCCGAGTCCTCTATCGGCTATTCCACCGCCACCTTGGAGCCAGCCACAGACCTGCTACCCAGCTGTACTGCCTACCAAAAATTGGACTTTTTTTTTTCCTCAAGTCATTTCCAGGCTTCTTTCTTGTGGGTTATATAAAAAATGAACTTACTGGCAGGATCATGTAACCTAAGCAAAGGTTGAAAATACTTTCTGGAAGGAGCTGATGGGGAATGCGTGGAGGAAACATTTGGAATCCGTTGCTTCTTTTAAAATAGTGACTGGGTATAACCCTAGCCCGGCGGTTCTCAGTTGGGAGTGACTGTGTCCCCCTCCCTCAGGACATCGGGTAATATACGGAGACACTTTTGATTGTCACTACTTGAGAGGAGACAGGTAGTAGGCAGAGGCCAGGGATGCTGCTAAACACCTTGCGATATACTGGACAGCACCACTGCAAAGGATTGTCCAGGCCTAGGTGCCAGCAGCGCCAAGACCGAGAAACCCTAAACGCTACATCAACCTCTGAAAATAAAAGAGGGAGAGTTTCTACCCAATGCTGTTGACAAATGAAATCACTTTAGAAGTTAAAGAACAAAGTTTTTTTTAAAAGGGCAGAAGCCAAGAAGCCTGTTGTCTTTTGGGGAGGCAGAGATCGGTGGTTAATGGCATGGCTGTAAAGTCAAGTGGGTGTGAGCTGGATGCCAGGGTCTGTACTTTCTTGCTCTGTGACCTTGAGCAAATGACTTGACCTCCCTAAGCTTCGGTGTCCTTGCTTATAAAATGTGCTAGCCTCCTTGATTTGTGATAATTAAGTGAGGGGGGCACGTGAAGCATGTGGCAGCAAGCACAGCATTCAGTAGGCACCCACTACGGGTACACGCGGCTGATATTATGGATTTGCTTGTGACCACCACAATGGCACCACAATGGCAAGTGAGGCAATGACGTCAGTCAAATGAATTTGTTGGTTTCCCAGTGCATATCAGAGTTATGATTATGCCATTTTGTAGTCTCCTAAGTGTGCAATAGTATTAGATCTAAAAAAAACAAAAACAAAACAAAAACAGAATGACGTAAAAACCTTAACTAAAAAGTGAGCAAATGCTTTAGAAAAGTGGCCTGGATGGATGTGGTCGACACAAGGTCGCTACACACTTTCAATGTGTAAATCATGCAGTATCTGCAAAGTGGAATAAAATGAGGTATGCTAGGGAATCCTTGGGTGGCTCAGCGGTTTAGTGGCTGCCTTTGGCCCAGGGCGTGATCCTGGGGTCCTGGGATCGAGTCCCACATCAGGGTCCCTGCATGGAGCCTGCTTCTCCCTCTGCCTGTGTCTCTGCCTCTCTCTCTCTCTTTCTCTGTGTCTCTCATGAATAAATAAATAAAATCTCTTAAAAAAATAAATAAAATGAGATATGCTATAACTGGAGGCAAGGTAGGAGCCTGTGGGAAGGAGCCCGGGCCTGGAATCAAACCCGGAGCGGTGAGCAAAGGGAGTGCTCCATTCCCCAAATGATTCAGTACCAGGATGGAATCCTCTGTGAAATCCTGCGTGTGAGATCATCACCACGTCTTCCCTACCACCCAGAATTTTGCTGTCTGAATTCCTGCTGGTTTTGGTTTGCATTTTTCAAGATTTATTTCTCGAATGTAAATAAACAATCGTGGTTGGGGCCTGTGGAGGCCTTCACACAAATGCAAGCATTCTCACCAGGAGCTGTAGCTCAGACAAGGAGGCTGCAGAGCTTGCCGCTCACCCCGTCCTCCCCGGCGCTGCTTAGGAGGACGCGTCGGGTTACCTCAGGAAAACAGCCTGCACAAATAAAGCAGCCCAAGACAAATAAACACTGACCTTTCTTGGTCTCATATCCAAGGCCTGAGGCCTCAGGAGGAAAATGAGTCCTCACAGGCAGGGAGGTCTCCTAGATGCATCTGGTAGCTGGCTCCCGAGAAGGACACACACACAGACACACACACACACACACACACAGGAGTGGGGTCATGGGGGTGACGAAGAGGGAAGGAGGGGGAGAGAATGTGCACACAGGAGGGCAGTCGTATAGTCTTGTATAATCTAATCTTGGGGGTGACATCCCATCACTTTTGCCAAGTTCTTTCTCATCAGAAGCAAGTCACTAAGTCCAGGCCACACTCCAGGGCAGGGATCCCACAAGGGCACAAACGCCAGGAGCCATTGTAAGACCAGCTCACCTCGGGTGTCAGACGGACACACAGCCCTGGCCATGCCCGCAGGGACTTGCGTGGCCGCCTATTGGGGAGCTTCTGGGCTGACTTACATTTTCAGAGGATTTACATGGGCGAGAAAGAGTAGTTATGGCCTGGAGGGCCTGGAAACTGTACCCAGGAATATGAAGACTCTATAACCCATTCATCTGGCCCATTTTTTTTTTTAAGATTTTATTTATTTGAGAGAAAGAGAGAGAGAGCAAGTGGGATGGGGGGAGCAGCAGAGAGAGAAGGAGAAGCAGACTCCCCGCTGAGCAGGGAGCCTGATGTGGGGACTCCACCCCAGGACCCCGGGATCACGGCCTGAGCTGAAGGCAGCCGCTCAAGCACCCAGATCCCCCATCTGGCCCGTTTTATCTCAAAGCTACTGTACTAGACTAGTTTCCCACAGCTGCTGTAGTAAATGCCCACAAACTTGGTGACTTAAAGCAATGTGGATGGAGTCTTAGAGTTCTGGAAGCCAGGAGTCTGAAATGAGTTTCAATGGGCTACAGTCAAGTTATTGGCAAGGCTGGTTCCTTCTGGAAGCTCTCGAGAAGAATCTGTTTCCTTGCCTTTCCACCTTCCAGAGGCTGTCTGTGTTCCTTGGCTGGTGGCCCTTCCACGTCTTATCAGGACCCTGTGAGCACATTAGCCCAGGATGGGCCCCCGCAGGGAAGAGCCTTAATATAATCACAATTATAGTCTTTCCACCTTTAAAGGTACATTCACACATCCTGAGGATCAGGGCTTGGGGATCCTCCGGGGCCAGTCTTCAGCCTGCCAAGCTGACACAACTGAAATAGCTAATTAACGGGTCTCACTGTCACCATCCAGCGCTACGACTGTTCCATTCTACTTCAGAAACCCAGTTATGGCCTCTCATTGCTGACTGAACACAGCCTGTTCCTAGAACCCGACTGTGCAGTAACCTGCCTGGTTGATTGCTCCCAGATCCATTCTGGCCCTTTCCCTGCAAATTGCCTTTGCCAACGAGGCTGGGTTTGGCCAGGGCACTGGTGGGAGATTGGAGGACAGGAGGAAGCAGCCAAGGTGCATCTGACTCAGGCAAGGGAGATGGAGCAGCTCAGCGTCTCTGTAGGGACCGTGCTCTCCCTGTGTCACAGGTCCCACCAGACCAGCTCCCCCTCCATGGACCCCGCTCTTACTGGGCACCTCTCCTGGGGATCCAGCTCTCCTTGGGGGCAGTTCTGCTCCTAAGCTCCACCCTTCAAAGCTTCCTGCTGGTACTCATTCTACGGTGACTTCACCAACCCCTAGGTAGCTCTTCAGCTCTCCCAACACCTTTGTGGTTAATCCCTCTTTGGAAAATTCTTTCTCTCCTTTCCCCTATAATCCTTTTCACTATTTCTTATATTCCCCGTATGAGTGAAACCATATGATGATTGTCCTTCTCCGATGGACTTACTTCACTCAGCATCATACCGTCCAGTTCCATCCATGTTGAAGCAAATGGTGGGTATTTGTCCTTTCCAATGGCTGAGAAAATGAGTGGGAAAAATTAGAGAGGGTGACAAAACATGAGATATTCCTAACTCTGGGAAACGAACAAGGGGTAGTGGAAAGGGAGGCGGGCAGGGGGATGGAGTGACTGGGTGATGGGCACTGAGGAGGGCACTTGATGGGATGAGCACTGGGTGTTATACCTAATATGTTGGCAAATCAAACTTTAATAATAAAAAAAAAAAAGGAAATTCTTTCTAATGGCCCACCCGTATGGCACTGTAGGTTCTGACTGATCCTTGAGTTACCATACATTGGCTTTCAGGGGTTTTCATATCACCTCACACTATCCATTCAACTTATCTCCCAGATTCCCTTACTCTGGCCAAAGTGAACCACATGTTTTCCTTCCAATAGACTTTCCTGCTTCAGGAAGTGTATGCTCAAGCTGTTCCTTCTGTATGAAATGTCCCTCCCCCCATTATTTTGGTTTTGCTCCTCAAAATATTTTGGGTGTTCTTGAGTATCATTTCAAAATCCCCCCTCTTCCCACATGCCAACGATTATTATGCCTGGGAACAGCTCTTTTTGCAGTGGCAGTGCTGTAGCAATGGACGGTTACGACGCATGTGACGCATGGTCACACAACTGCCTTGCAATGGAGATACTTGCTTAGGTCACAGGCCCCCACACTTTTAGAGTCTGCACAGCATACTTCATAGGGACTCATCAAATGTGTTATTTCATTGAACAAATATTAGAATTCTAATCATGGGCATGAACGACTATCATTTTCTGTTAGATAAGAGAAAGTAATCAGTTTTTATACTATGCTTACTAGTAATTTTTTCTCAAGGCTAGAAAAACAAATCTTATGTTTTAAAATTATGAAACTTCTCTCCATTCTCTGATTTCTGCTAATCTAAATAATCGGAGTCTCAATTTCCTAATCAAACCATTAGTATCTCTCTCATGGTACATAGATTAAAAAGCACAACGAAAATGGAAGCTATTGCTGCCATTACCATGGGTGAGGAGGTTGGCGTAGACTATTTTCCTTGTCGGTGGGCAGCTAATCCAATACATTTGCAGCCAGCTTAACAAAGTCATTTGGCCATCACCTTGTGTGATAAGCTATAGAGATGACCAAATCGGCAGGTGTCTCATCAATTTTTTCCGTGTTTGGGAGCAGAGGAAATGACTCAGAGCAAAGAAACCTGAGACTGTCACCGATGTAAGACAGTCTGGAATGACTGGCTACCTAAACCAGACCAGTACTGTGCTGGCGGGCACATAATAACCCAGGTGGGTACCCTTACCTATCAGGTGTCCACGAGCAGGTCAAGCACCTTGACAGAGCTTGGGGTCCATTCTTCTCTTCATGCTTGGCTTCCCAAGTGCGATTCCAGGCACCCTCAGTAACAATTGGCCACATTCATCAAGAGACAAAGAGACCCCTCCCTCTCCTGCTAGCATCATTGGCCAGGGAGCATTCTTCACGATTCCTGAAGATACGGTCAACACCGTCAGGGCCTAACGGCCGGGCTACCAGGGCCAGGGGGCCTGCATGGAGATCTTTGGAAATCTGTGGTGTTCCAAGCAGTCTTACTTAAACAAAAGGCAGCAACTTTGTCCTGGAAAAGATGAGAGCAGCCTCTGAGAACGTGCCTTCTACAACTTTCTTTAAACCCAGAGCTTTCTGAAGCAGTGACTGGCTTGTAGCACACCTAGAAACTGCCCTCCTGAGAAATATCATATCCTGAGGTGCAGAGCTTCCTCCTGACTTCCTCACAGAGCTACTTTTGAGGAACACCTGTTCCTAGTCAGGAATTTGTCATTAGGGTTGCTGGCCGTCCTCTGGGGGCGGTGGGTGACTGCAAACCCGCTTGGCTTCCCCCCTTGAAATGGCGGCAGGGGTGGCCATTTCCAGTTATAGCTTCATGTGGCCACAGGATGGCAATGTTTGGGAATGTTACTGTTACCTGCCGGTGGCTGTTGAAGCCCAGATTGGAGCCCCAGCAAGGCACACAAGGGACTGGGGAGATGTAGGGGACCGAGAGCTGCTAAGTCATAAGGAAGAGGAAAAAAGGAAGGCTCTTTATGAAACAACAACAACAACAAAAATCCAAGTAAAAATACTTTGAATGGTATGTTGAAGTAGGCTTAAGGCAAAGTGGAGCATGACTGAATCGGCCATCCAAGTGTGCAGCCGTGGGCACCCATGGGCACCCCTAATGATGTGTTTCATGCTTTTTGTGACCATTACAGGGACTTTTTTCTCCCACCATCAGGAAGCACTTCAGCGTCTTTGTTCATACAGCTGTTTTGGCACCTCCATGCCCTAATATCACCCATAAGTTTCCCATTAGATTGGAAACCCCCTGAGGGCAGGAGCCAGGCTTTCTTTTTCTGTTTCCTCAGCCCTGAGGATGGAGTGTAAATGATCTGGGCTCATTGCATGTTAATAAATGACTCACTGATTGTAATATTAGCAGAATTTAGGACAAGAATTCCTATTTGGGAACAAAATTCAAGTTGTCAGAGAATAAGCCCCAAAGGTGAGATCCGGCCTGAATTTTGTTTTGTTTTGTTTTAAAGATTTTATTTATTCATGAGGGACACAGAGAGAGGAGGCAGAGACACAGGCAGAGGGAGAAGCAGGCTCCCTGCAGGGAGGGGAGCCTGATGTGGGACTCGATAGACTCCAGGATCATACCCTGAGCTGAAGACAGAAGCTCAACCCCTGAGCCACCCAGGTGTCCCCTGGCCTGTATTTTGAAGAAGAATCCGAGCACATGGGGCCTCTTCATTTGCCCCACCCACCCCTCAGTGTAAAGAAGAGGGTACTTGGGGTCGGGGAGAGGCAGAAGCAAAGGCACATGGTGGAAACATGAAAGGCATGCTCAGGGCTGGTTGCAATGTGGAGGGAAAAACAATAGATTATGGTAAATACAAGTGGAAAGTGGATCAGGGCCTTGAATTTGGGGAGCTTAAAAATAATGTTAAGGCAGACACTTTTTACTTAATTCTTACCCTTTTGCCCTCAGGGATTGCCCAAATTTGGGGTTGAGCAGTGTAAAGCAGCTATCTGCTTAAGTACCCCAAGGAGCCTGCTGGAAGGCAATGGGAGCTGGCAATCAGTAGACCCCAAGCTCTGGAGGTGGCAACAGGTGTCCTGACCACCTCTGGCTATAGAAAGAACCCAGTGGTGGCCCCAGGTGATAGATCCCAGGTGGTGATCCCAGGTGGTTGCCTCTGCTTCTCTGTCCCTATGAATCAGAGGTTGCTCTAGTTCCACTGTCCCTTTCCCTCCCTGCCTGCCCCACCTTCATGGCCTCTCGGGTATTAGACGAGCCTGCATAATTTTGTGACTTCAGAAGGTGGAAGACAGAGGAATGAGAGCTATCCTGCCAGCAGGGTTTGGCTAGGGTGAGCTTGCTGCTGAGTATGGATGAATCCAGAAGCCAATAGCCCCCTGGGAAATGTGTTAGGTATCGGTCATACCTATCACACACATTCAAAAAATGCTCTTACTTTGGTTTGCAGCATAGACATCTCTTGGTGTAGTGCAAGTTCAGCAAATTACTGAGGATGTAGATGCCTCTTTTATTGCAGTTAATCAGATTATATTGACTGATTAAATAGGATTTGTTAATAACATTCACTTATGAGCAGTGGAGAGTTTATTAATAAGTCATTATGTTGGGAACTTTAAATACCTAGCATTCAAAAGCAATCCCAAATGCTTTTGTATTGCAAACTTGTGGACTGTCTAAGAAAATAGCCTATGCCCCGCGTGTTGCATTCCTACAGTGCTCAAAGACAGGGCTGAAAAAAAACTCAGAAATGTGTCCCAAGCCTTTACAAAGTAAGCTATTGCTTTGCTCTGAAAGGTGTATTTTTCCAATTTTGCTTAGTGTTTTTTCCTAACCTTTCTTTAGAAGAGTTGCAGTCTTAACTGTTTTTTGGTGAAGAATTGCATAATAAACAACAGAGGCTCCTCTGGTTGGCAGTTGGATATTGTGGCCTGTTCTTCCCATTTTATTTTATTAAGACTGATTTATTTATTTATTTATTTATTTATTTATTTATTTGAAAGAAGGAGAGAGCAGGGAGAGGGCCAGAGAGGGAGGGAGAGAGAGCATCCTGGAGCAGACTCCCCACTGAGCATGGAGCCTGATGCAGGGCTCGATCTCACTATTCTGAGATCATGACCTGAGCCAAAACCAAGAGCCAAATGCTCAACCAACTGAGCCACCTGGGCACCCCAGTTCTCCCCAGTTTAGAGACAGAACACCTGCGGCACACAAGAAATTGTTTGCCTAATATGCCCTTTCACACAGAGAGGAAATGAGTCAAGGAACTGAGTGAGTAGATTGGAATCCTGAGGCCTTGACCCCCAGCCTTCCCCATGATTTTCCCAGTTTAATCAATTCCATAGATGTCCATGGCCAACGGCAGCAACTGACTTGGTATGTGATGACTGGTCACAAGCTGTGAAGCCAGAAGGGGTTGGGGTCCTGGGTTTTCTATGTGGTGAATTTGGTCTAGCTTTGTGACTCAGTGTCCTCATGTGTCCCCACCTGATTGTGTTTTAGGATTAAATGAGTTATTACATGTAAAATGTTTAGGACAGAGCCTGGTACATATTAGGAACTCAGTACATGGCAGTTAATATAACACATATGGTTCCCGTTACAGCTGGGAGGAACCAGAGCATCAGGGATGTATCTTTCCTGAGAGCGCCTGCCTTTAGGAAATGATATACCAATATCCATTTACTGTGTGGAGGTGGGTGAAGAACATGAACATATAAAAAAAACTTGCAAGGGCACATGAGGTATGGGAGCCAGGTGTCATGTACTCGAATGCATTCAAAGCCAGGCAGGCTACTTAAGCAAGAGAAGTGGAGGGTGAAACAAGGCATGTGGGAGCCTGAGACACGGAGAAATGCCGGTCTGTCTAAAGACATTCAAATTCACTTTTAAAAACACTCTGTGGGCTATCCCAATACATTTAAAGGGCTATATCATTCCCAGAGGCTGATGTAATTCATGAGTTTTGACGTGAACAGGCAAATAGGATGAGTTAAAGCCAATGAGAGAAGAACTGAAACAACCATATTATGGCCAAAATGGAAGGGGAAGCCTCCTGCCCATTGGACCTGGGATGGTCTGCTCAGTCCCCATTGGGAAAACCAGATAAGGAGCCAGAGATGACACTAGGCACCTCTCCCCTTCACCAGACTAGCCATCCTTACCCAAGGCCATCCCTTTTTTTATTTGTTTCCTCTTCCTTCCTCCATTATTTCTTCTTCTCCTTCTCCTTCTCCTTCTCCTTCTTCTTCTTCTTCTTCCCCCCTCCTTCTCCTTAAGATTTTATTTATTCATGCATGAGAAACACAGAAAGAGAGGCAGAGACAAAAGCAGCAGAAGAAGCAGGCTCCCTGTGGGGAGCCCAATGTGGGACTCGATCCTGGAACTCCCAGGATCATGACCTGAACCAAAGTCTCAACACTCACTAAGGTGGCTCACAGGTGCCCTCTCCATTTCTTCTTGACCTCCCTTCTTTTATCTCTCATTTGTCTTATCCCTTGTCCCCTCTCTAGGCCGAGGTACATTGCACCATTGTGAAGATTCAGTGGTGACATTCTGAATTGGGGACAGGAGCAGCACTGGTTCATTGGTCTCATACTAGACCACACCCACTGCAGAATATTAATATCTTAAAGTGTTAATTTTTTTTAAAGATTTATTTCTTTATTTGAGAGAGTGAGCGAGAACAAGCTGGGAGGAGGGACAGAGGGAGAGGGAGAGAGAATCTGAAGTATACCTGGCAATGAGCACAGAGCCCCAGCATGGGGCTCAATCCCATGATCATGAGATCATGACCAAAGCTGAAATCCAGAGTTGGACACAACTGACTGAGCCACCCAGATGCCCCAATATCTTAACATGCTAATTCTGGGAAGAGAAGTTAGCCTAGCAAGGGAGGAGAACTGAGTAGCAAAATACAAAATCTCAAGGTGTAAAAAACAGAATATAAAACCAGAGTGCCAATGACCTTTATTCCTGGTTCATCCCAGCATGGACCAGAAACTAATTACTCAAAGACACAAAACTCATTTTCTGTGTTACAGATAATGCACACAAGAAATCATTTCTTGTCCTTAGCTATTAATCCATTTGGTAAAGATAAAGCCAAGTTTCTTTTCTTCAAATCTGCTAAATTTCTCAAAGTTCTCAAAGTATGCCATAAAATATTATTTGCTTGAGTTATGCTGTCCACAAACATTGGTAAGAACCACACCCTGATCTCATCTGTCAGTGATGTGGATCTTGACTAATTGAAGAACCAGAAGTTAAGGAAACAAATTAGCACGGTGACAAAGAAAGGAAAGCAAACAATCTAACGAGAGAAATAAGAAATCCAAAGCACATGTTTCTGGATGTTAATGGGAAGGCGGGGGAGTGGGGAACTGTGGGGAAAATATGGCTGGCTGGCCAATTTTAAGCACAATATTAGAAATAGAGCCTGTGTGTGTTATATTATGAATATGGCCCAGGGAGATAAATTTAGTGTCAGAATGGCTGCAGGGCAAGTCTTGGCTCTACCACTTATTTCTAGAATCTTAGATTTGCTCGCTTAACTTCTTGTATCTCAGTTACCTCATTTGAAAAGTGAGCATGATAACATCAGGAGGATCAAATGAGTTAATGTAGGTGAATTATCTACACCAACACTTAGACTCAGTCTGGAAATGGTAGCTATTTTTATTGGTAGGGGCAGATAAAAATCATACATTATACTAAACTCTGCTCCAATCATGGTTTGCTATCGTGAAGTGTCCTCTCTTCCTCTGTCATGCAGTTGCATTCTGCTTCAGTCTTTAGGAGAAAGAGTTGAGTTGCGGAATCATCTTGTCCCCTTACCCTCCCCTTAGTGTACTGCCCTCTGATTTTTTCAGTGATAGTTGTTCCTATTGTGATTTCTCTTCCTTAAAAGTATTCCCTGCTTCTAGGAATACATGCACCTATGTTTCTTTCTTTCTTTTTTTATTTTGAAACCTCAATAAAGCGACAGTATTTTTACATGACATGACCTCAATAGGAAAGAAAAGATGAGAGCAATGATTTTTGGAACCTAGTAAGGAGATGGATGAACGTTGACCAACTTGACTGAACCAAGGGGGTGGAATCCTACACCAACAGTAGGGAGAGCAAAAAAGCAGCCCAGTTTTTTACAGAGGATACTCAAAGACTCAGGAATCCATGATATAGTTATCTATGGAACTGGGTTTAAAGGTGAAACAAGAAACCTGAATATTGACAAAAGGTTCTTTTAAGAGATAATTAGATTTCCAGATATCTTCTCCTACCCTATGTAGCCCAGGGACTGCTCCTCACCTGTTCCAGCAGAAGATAATATGGTTTTCTAGAGAGGCTAAAAGAGAGGGCCAATGGCCTAAGCAATAGCAGCCACAGTCGACAGTAAGGATATTATAAAAAAAGGAGACTGACCCCCACCTCTCCTCTCTCATTAAGTTTCTGGAATATTGACAGGCCTGTAATCTTCAGGCAGGAGAGCAAATGACCCTTCTCTGGGAAATTTAATCAGATCAAGAGAAAAGACCTAAAGATACTAACATCAGACTTTCTGTATGGGAATGGCCCACACATAACATCTCACACTGAAGCAGACATCAGATAAGCCCCACCCATGTGCTCAGAGCTTCCAAGCAGAGCTTTAATGCTTGGTTCTTAAATATGATTAGACAACAAAAGGTCACTAGACAATTGAAGTAAGCCTTCAAAAATAAAGATGGGGACTAACACAAGCAAACAGCAAAAATGGACAAACAAAAAACCCCAACAACTTGAAGAAACAAACCATAGGAGAAAATACTGTAATTAATATTTCCAGAGAAAGCATGCATGAAAGAAGAACAGGATGCTATTTAAAACAAAACAAAACAAAACAAAAACACCAAGGGAATAAAGGACAATTTTTGGAAGTTAAAGACACTATAGCTGAAATGGAAAACTCACTAGAAGTGTTGGAAAAGAAAGTTGTAGAAATATCTCAGAAAGAGAACAAAAAGGCAGAAGTGATGGAAAAAAGAGAAGAGATAAAACTAGAAAAATAGAGGGGATGAAACAATCACTAGTTCAAAAAAATTTCACAGAATGAAGCACCAGAAGAGTGGGTGAAGATAAATCCATGTTAAGGTATGTCATCATGAGTTCTCAGACCATTGAAAACAAGAGAAGTTTCTATAGGCTTCCAGAGGAGAAAACCAAGCCCTACGCAAATGATTGGAAATCTGAATGGCCTATGTTTCTCAACAGTTCTAAAATCTATGCAGTCGTGAATCACTGCCATCAAACTTCTGAAGTAAAATTATTTCTAGACTGGAACGCCACTTCTAGTCAAATATCACTCCAATGGGAGGGTAACATAAGAACAATTTCTGACTCACAAAATGTTTAATTCCTAAGCACTCTTTGTTGAAAATCTCCTGGAGAATTATCAAGAAAAAGGAAGATGTGAGTTTTAGGGAAACAGAAGATCTAACCCCAATGGACTCCCCTGGATGAGGGTGAGGTACCTGGGTGAGGCGTGAGGACAATTGAATCCGACTGGAGTAGTCGAGATTTCCAGGAGAGATGGCTTCAGGATGAAAATGGTGGAAAGGTTGGTGCAGCCGAATGTCCTGATTCGGACAACTTTAGTCTTGACGAAAGTAATGGAGAGGTTGAGGTTGAGTCAATAGTAAGAACATACAAAACTAAGCAAACAGGGAGAATAAGAATTAGTTCCCGGGAAAACAAAATTGTGCAGAAAAGTGGTCAGAGAGTACTATTAAGATAATGTGATCACTCATTATTGATCTAACCAAAATTACACGCACAGACTGAGGGATCATTTGTTGGGAGGCTGCATGAGTACGTGGATGAGAGTGAGGAGGGCGAGAGTCTCATCCTCCAGAGTGGAACGTCAAGGTATGACAATTTTATCTGGAAAAATGAGGAAGTAATCTCAATAATCTGATTTAATAAAACCCTAGAAAAATATTAGGTGACAAAAGCATATAAATAAGCTATTGGGAATATGAAAGTAAATGGCAAGAGACACAGCTAAGCAGATTTAAAAAAGTGGTTGCCTCTGGCAAGGAGAAAATGAGAGACAATGCCCCTGCCCGCTGCTATTTTCTGTAATCAGCCTTGTAAAACGATTTCACTCCTTACATGTATGCATACATAACATGGGGAGAAGGGAACAAACAGAACCGGATGTGACTCTCCCATCAGCAGTTTTTATCTTTGACAATTTGATCTACACATATTGCAATTTTATACATTACTCACTGTAAATAATGCATAGTTATTGCACAGGGTACCTGTGTCCTTCCTAACGCATTACCTTCCTTGATGGCGTTTGCTTTCGGATATGTTGGAAATTCAATTTGCAATTGCATTTTAGTAACTTCTCTTGAGTCTCTCCACTAACACCAGGGGATAGCTCATTTCTGTTCTGTTCAGGAAATAGCTCCTCTCTGGTCTGGCCTTACAGTGTTCCTTAACAAATAACTTCTATTTCTGATATATTCCTGGGTCTACAGGAGGCATATTTGCTCCACTGGTTTTACATCCACATTTGTGTTATTGTTTGGTGGTAAAATCACTTCCAAACAAATTGGATCAAAGGAAGCACTTGAAGATTGCCCAAGATTAAAAGTATATGCATATATGTTAATGGCAGGAGGTAAAACTTGTAGGAAGTTGTCCGAAGAACAGAGATGAATTCAAAGCTTTTCCCATAAAGATGTCCATCCCAGCCTAATTCATGGCAGAAAAGCATCATAATACCCTTAATGTCTAACTGGACGTGATTATAGTGCATTCAAATGATGAAACTGCATAAAGCTAGTAGGTGACATGCCAAGGGAAAAAAATCAATTGGTCTAGAAACATATTTATTTATATCTAGCTAAGTGAAATAAATAGATCAGTAAACCAAATGACATTCTGTATCAGCATATCACTTTTCTAACAATAATTATCTTTCCACATAAAAACAAAAGAACGGAAAGCCATATATTAAAATGCTTAAAGCTGTCCTTGCTGGTAAGTGGGATGATAAGTAACCTTTCCCTTATTAGTTGTTTTCCAAGCCTCCACCCCCGCCCCCCCCCCCAAGCACAAACACACTTTGTAATTAGCTAGAAAGAGCTATTTTAAAAACAAAGTTGAACAAAACGTACAGGTGCACTTGTTTTTCTCGCCACCAAGAAGAATCCGCTTCGCTGGAATTGAGGTGGTTGAGGAAATGGTAGCAATCCTTTTGATTGATGCTTTCTTTTCCGTAGTCCTGGGTTTGGAACGCTTAACATATTTTGGGGAGTTGTGTTATTTGTTCTGGCTGTGTGAGTAGACTCATTTCTTATCTTACCCTGGATTCCTCAGATTACTGCCATTTTAAAGTAGTTTGTAACAGTACAGCTACTCAAGCCATTTGAAGGTATCAGATTTAATAGATTTGCCATTTGACTTAAATCAAAGTTCTCTAATCAGAGAGCTAGGTAACCTGCCAGTTCCTAGGCAATTAGAAGATTAGACCCCCTATATGTTTTTCCCCTACGTGCTCAGACAAGAGGCTTTTTGTTACCACATAAATCTTTAATGTTACACTCCAAGCGTTGGTTACAAGGATACTGAAATTGAGTAAAATGCTCACACCAGGCCACAGGTGGAAGGGTGCAGAGGTGGTATCTGTATCAGCGTTGAAACCATGCCAGTGGAAGTGGGCTGGAATTGACAGCTCTTCTAGAACTGCTTGTAAGATGCCCCATGTCCTGGACTGGCAGGCGAATGGTGTAGGGTGGCAGGCAGGGTGACCGGACTCAGATTAATTCCTTGCATTGTTACCTTTGATCCCTAATTTTATTTTATTTTATTTTTTAAAATTTATTTATTCATGAGAGACACACACAGAAAGAAACAGAGAGGTAGAGACACAGGCAGAGGGAGAAGCAGGCTCCATGCAGGGAGCCTGACATGGGACGCGATCCTGGGTCCCCAGGATCAGGCCCTGGGCTGAAGGTGGTGCTAAACCACTGAGCCACCTGGGCTGCCCTGATCCCTAATTTTAGACAGAAAACTCTATGAGGGAGAGGATGGTCCCTGGATCTTAGGGCTCAGCCATCCAAGCCCTTACAAACATTCCGTCCGAAATACAAAGCTGTGTGTGTCCACGCCTTGCCAAGCATCCATAGAAATACATACGGAGTGACTTTAAATCAGTGGAGAACCGACTCCATCTTATGGGACAGTGGTATATCTGAAAGTTTAAAACAATTCCCAGAGTGATTTTTCACTCCCACTCTCATCAAAAGGGTTGCGTCTGTGGGGCCCTGGGAGAGGCACTCAGCACCAGACAGGCCCTCCAGAGCCTATGACACAAGGAAGAATGCATAAAAGTTGTGCGGGCGAGTGCATCAACCCAGCCACAAGACAAACACCAATCACTATTTACATTGTATGGCTACCCAGGGGATAGGTGCTTTCAAAGGAGGGTGAATGACAAAGAATTCTTAAGACTGATGAATGACCCACAGAAGTATGAAGAGTAAGCGCTGAGCTCTTGGGAAACGTCGGAACATCCATGGCTGTGTTCCTGATTAGATTCACCTGACTCTTTTGGTCCTCTGTGTTGGTGTCCCTTCAGCACTGGATGGGACTCAGGCCAGTTACTCACTCTGGGACAGAATATGATCTGCTTGGTGTATGAGGGCCTTCTCTTCTGCGGTCTAGTCCTGGATCCCTGCTCTTGTGCTTTGTCTGTGGATGAGCATCACAAGACTCAAGAATTCTCTGGAAATTCAACACCAAATTGTTGTCTTTGTATACGTGACTCTCAAAGGGATCCCCGACTCAAAAAAAGTTGAAGAGCCACTGGTCTGTGTGGGTGCTACCCTTGGTGATGGGAGGAATCTAATTTTTAATTTGCTGTGTATTAATATTTAGCATTCATCTGTGAAAACCTACCCAGTACCATGATCGGAGCTTTGCTATACGTTCTTTCATTTAATTGCCGTTCATCCTAGAGTGGGTTCATAACATCATTCATTTTATCCCAGAGGTACTATAGTGATGACGTGGCTGGCCCAGGATCTCACCACCAATAAATGTCAGAGCCCTGTTGTGGTGGGTTTCCCTCTCAAGGCTTGGTCCTCTCCGGAACTCAGTACAGAGGGCCAGACATGACACAAGGCTGTCTTCGTGGTCAGTGATCAAGATTCCTTGATTGCCTGATTGGCAGCCACGACAATGGATACCAACTATGGTGAGGGGAATCCATCCATAAAGAGGTTCAGTCTTTGTAGGCTTTATGAAAACTTCAAACCCTGAAGGGTCTCCCACACACAACCTTGCTCTCCTGCATATTCAGACAATCGCTGATAAAAACTGTAGTTCTAGAAGATAACTTGCCTTGTTAATCAGCCTTGACAAGGAGGGAAGTTCTGACATGTGCGACAGCCTGGATGAACTTGAGAACGTTAGGTTAAATGAAAAAAGCCAGCCACAAAAAGACAAATATGGTAAGAGCCCACATGTCGGAGGTACTTAGAGTTGTCACACCCACAGAGATGGAAAGGCCAGTCGCTTCTGGAGGCTGGGGGTGCGTGGGGGGGGGGATGGGACCTATTATTTATTGGGTATAGAGTTTCAATTTTGCAAGATGAAAAGAGTTCTGGAGACTGGTTGTGCAACAGTGTGAACATACTAGGCACTCCTGAAGTGTACGCTCAAAAATGGCTAAGATGGGGGGGGGGGGGGAGCACCTGGATGGCTTAGTCAGTTAAGTGTCTGACTCTTGGTTTTGGCTCAGGTCATGGTTTCAGGGTCGTGAGATTGAGCCCCATGTCGGGCTCCATGCTCGGCGCAGAGTCTGCTTGGGATTCTCTCCCTCTGCAGCTCCCTGTGCTCTCTCTCTCTCCCAAATAAATACATTTTTTAAAATTGTTATATGCAAATTTTGTTATATGTGTTTACCACAATTAAAATAAAAATGGAAAAAAAAAAAAAAAGATGGCTTGAGAGTTCACCAGCAGTAAATTCTGTAGACTGGTGGTGTGTTTCTGTTGATCATTCACCCCACTCCAAGTAGGAGGGTAGAAACAGTAAAGGCCCCACAAGGATGGGGGTGAGGGTGAGGCTCTCCCTGGCAGAGCCCCAGTTCTGGGGGGAAAATGCTTCATGCTCTGCCAGAGAAGGGAGTTTCCATTTGTTCTTCTTTTCAGGTTTGCAGTTCATCTGAGCAGAATGAGGAACTGATCATCACGAGTTTCTCCATCAAATTCCATCGACGTCTTCCATGCTTGTCTCTTTAACAACTTACATGACAATTCATCGGCCTTCCTCAGCTCACGTGTGTGATGCTCGGGCTTTAAGAAGGAATCCCGCCAGGTCCCCACACTTCCAACACCCAGAAGGCTGGCTTCCCCGTCCCAGGAGTGTGTCCAGGAGTCATCTGACCCATTGGCAGGCCAGGGCCCCTGGGAACCCTCCACCCAGAGAGGAGCGAGGTCATCAAAATTAATCGCTGATTCTCAGATTTGAAAGCCCGAGGTTAGGAGAGCCCTGTGCGTGGGGCCACCCTGAATGAATTTGCAGCTGGGCTCAGGCAGCCTGGGAGCTTGGCCGCGTCACAGCGGTGAACTGGTGGGACTCCAACCCAAACAGATTTGTAACAGTGGCACAGGCACCCAGGACTGCCAGAGCAGCATTTGTGTCCAACAAATGAGGCTTCTGTCGGGACAAAGGGGGCTCTTAGGACTCATTCTACTTTGGCTGCTTTACACCCAGCAAGAGCCAGGGGACTTCTTTAGTGGGGATCAGGAAACAAAAGTGATTCATTTCATCGTGCACCCTCACCAGGGTCTTTGTGGACAACCAATGCAGCCAGGCTTTGCAGCCAGGAGCCCTTCCAGACACTGCCTCCTGAGGGCCTACTGAGGGCCTACTGAGGGCCAGGGATAATTCTAGGTACTGGGCACATGTTGCCTAATTGAATCCCCCCAACAATGCAGTGATGTAGGGATTATCCCCACGGTGGGCCTGTGGAAATGGAGACGTGAAGAGGGGAAGGTCACCCAGCTAGTTAACAGCAGCAGAGCCAGCATTCCTACTCAGCGTGGCCCACTTCCGGCTGACCGCTGTCCTCTGCATGTACCTGCTACGAACTCCTGATAGGCCAAGGGCAGTCCCCTCCTCTAACCTGTCACCTCTGGGGATGCTGATCTGGAAGGCCTAGAATGTCCCTGATGTTCGGCAAATATAGGAAATGGAACAAAGCCAAAAAGATATGAAGGGATTCACGGAGTTTCTTCTAAAAAAGCCACAGAAAGTGTCCTTGCTCAAAGCAAGGGTGTTTACAGAAAAAAGTGTTTATGAGAAAAGTTAGGATAAAATGAAACGGAGGTGAAAGTTCCTATTAATAATGGAGCCATCAGTCCCCCACCTCTCATATAGTGATGCTATGGAGGCCAGAAGCTCCAGCTGAACACCTTCCTCTTGGCTTCTGATTAGTTCCAATCTCTTGCGCTAAACTTCAGGGGACTAGTTTTCAGTCAGCTTTCCCCATCCAGATGTACCAATTCAGCACTGGTGGCCTTACCTAGAGAAGGGCCCGGGGCAACACTGGCTATTTCTTGTCTTTTTTGATTCTAGCCATTTGTGACCAGTGTGAGGTGATATCTCATTGTGGTTTTGACTTGCATTTCCCCCAATAATGGTGATGTTGAGCATCATTTCATGCATGTGTTGGACCCTTGGATGTCTTCTTCTGAAAAATGTCTATTTAGGTCCTCAACTATGTTTCAAAAAAAAAAAAAAACAACTTTAAAAAGAGAAAAGAAAGAAAAAAAAAAAAGCAAGAAAAAAATAAATGAAGGGCCCAGGGCGGCTGACAACCTCTCTTTCCTTTATCATTTCATTATGGGTCCAGAAAATGAGATGGCCTTTCAGTACAGCTTGTCAGCATGTTAAAATGCCAACTGAGAAACTCTCTGGCACAGTGTGTAGGAGTCCAGAATTCCCCTCCACGGGCTCGGCTTATTTTCTGCTGTGGCCCATTTGTGCCAGATGGGATGTACTCCTCATTTATCAGTTCACCGACTTCCATACGTAGACATCTCCCCTCTCAGCAACCACTTGTGTCACATTTTCCACTGACATGTTAGGCAGGAACCAAACCCTGGCTTAGGGAGTCAGGTATTTGGATGTCCCAAGTTTCAAATTCAAGTTCTTTTGGGGGTTAGTGATGAGTCACTGTGGCTAAGCTGTTATCCCTTCATCTGCTCCTGGATGCAAGTGGGGAGCAAGATCATCAAAACAAAGGCCAAAGAGGCAAAAATTTAAGAAAGGAATGGAGAGGAGGGTGACTGGGGAGAGGGCGAAGGAAGAGTAGAATTACTTCAGAGCTGAAGCAAAATCTATTCCCTAGCCATCAGTCCTCTTTATCAATCTTCTTTTTTCTCCAACAGATTTTTTTTTTTTTTTTACCAAGTGCCTACTATTCGCTAAAGTGCTAGATATTGAAGACCCGGTGACATATCAGTCAGGGTCCCAGCAGAAAGGAGGTAGCACACTTGGTGGTTAATGAAAAGACTATTTGCAGAGGAGAAGGTGGAGCTAAAGAAACAAGCAGAAGATGAGGATGCTCCCCAGGATCTCAGTACCAGGAAGTGTGACCGGCTAAGCTTGGAGAGGGAAGGGGAAGCAACGGGTGAAGGAATCAGGCCAGGAATGTAGCTACTGGAATGGGACTTCCAGAGAGCAGTGCTGGCCTTTGATAGATGGAAGCAGTTACTGCTAAATTTGGCCCCAGTGCTGAGGAATCTGGGGTATTAAATACTCCAAATATTGATGAACCCAGATGGAAGCAAGAAGGTAAAAGTCCAAAGATACAGTTTTTTAGAGTTCTAAGAATGGGGTATGGATATAGAGCAGGGTGGAAAATGGATCTGGTTGGGAGTGGGGGCGAGGCAAGCAGAGACCATCCAGCATAAAGTAATGAACGAGACCAAGATGCTACATATAGGAAGCTGAGTCCAAGCCCACCAATATATCAAGTCAAGGGCTCTTTGGTTATAACAGTAAAGTCTGTATTTGCTGAAGTGCTCATTGCAGTAGGGCCTACAGCTTAGCCTCTCAGGACCCAAGGATGCCAGGTTAGCTGACTCCTTCTGGGCCTTGGGCCCTCCCTAGGCGGAGCCTGACAGCATCTGCCTCTGCCCTTTGATGTTGGCTCTGACAGATGGGTTGAGCATCAATGGCCCTCCCTGAACTGAAGTTCTCTATAACCACCATCCCCTCAACAGACAAGACAATAGAGGGAAGTTCTCTTCATGAATAAGAAAGCAACTACTTTCAGGCCTGCATTGGGATTTACTATAGACAATGGAAAGCTAACTTCAAAACATACGTATTTATTCATTAAAGCCGATCCCCAAGGATTCTCTCCCAAGCAGTACTTTGTTGGCATATTTTGTATTCTACGTACACTTGAAAGTCATAAAATCGCAACCAAAGCCATCTAGTAAATCCTAGTTTTTTCAATTTTTTCCTGGCATTCCCTACAATCAGTCGAATGCACTGAGGTTTCCATGAATACCTCTATGAGATAGGCAGGTGTGCGGAGTCCAAGTGCCAGAAGGTAGGAGTTGAGCCTTATGAAGTGAACCCTGCCTCTTGTTTTCTTCTTGTAATTATGAGAGTCTTCTTCGGGAAATGTAGATAGCGAGAAAAGTCAGAGCACAGGAGGGTTTGGAAGGTTGACTCTTTTCCAATCTGATGGAGGAGGAAGCAAGATGAAAGAGCATTGGCTTTGGGGTTGGACATGGATTTGAATCTCGCCTCCATCAATCACCCCAGGCAAGCACTGAACAATCTTTTGTCTCCATTTGCTCATTTCTACAATGAGGATACTAATGAATACCTGCTAGGGCCAGCCGAGGATTGAATGGGATGAGGAACGTCAAGTATCTAATACAAAGTCTGGTGCCCTCAAAGCTGTGGCCTTTTCAAAAGCCTCGGGTGCAGGGTCTTGGCAGAGCACTAGCAGTATGGAGGGGCCCCAGGTTGGGAAAGATGTCTGGGTTGGGGGCCTGTGTTAGTTTCCTGGGGCTTCTGTAGCAAAGTATCACAAACTGGGTGGCCTAAGCAACATACATTTAATGTCTCATGATTCCGGAGGCTTGAAGTCTAAATCAAGGTGGTTGTAGGGCTGGTTCCTTCTGAGAGCCGTGAGGGAGAGTCCTAGCTCCTGGTGTCGGCACTGGTGGAAAGACCTATGTAAGGCCATTGCCTGTTGTGGTGTTGGGCCCCAAATCTCCATTAGGTCAGAGGCTGGCAATTGGGAAGAAAAGCTGCCCTTTTGCAGGCAATCCCCACCTTAAACCCTTTGGAGAAGGAAATCAGGGAAATATTGTTCCAGATTAGCTAAATTAACCCAACAAGAACCCATCACAGGGTTGTACAGGCGGTCGCAACAGAGAGGATTATGATGGAGGCATCTATTGGGCAAAATTGGTATTTGGAGGAGGATTAGTCTTATATTGTAGGTGATGGTCTGGAGGAAGATGAAACAGGAGACAGCGTGACTAAAAGTTGATTGTTAGTAATCTGGGCATGAAGTTACAGAGGCCTGAGAAAGAGCTGCAGGGGGAAAAATGGAAATTAAGTGCTAGATTTAGAAATATTCTAAAGGAAGAATTGATAGTGTTTGCTAAGCAGGTGAATTGCAGAGTGAGGGCATGACGGCTTTTGAGGTATTGACTCTGGGTGGTGAGGAGGATTGTGATCCTTGAAAGGAAACCATTTGTTCAAAAGCTATTCTGTTCCAATAGACTGGTTATTCTACTCTATCGCAATGCATTAGAATATTGAGAGAATTTTAAAAGTTTTGGACCTTTGAACAGTTTAAAACCGCAGGACAGCAAAGAAGTGAATGAGTGTCTTTGAGCACTGATAAAGGGGGAGCAGGAAATTCTACTGAGTTGTTAGCACATTTGGCTGCCAAAGACTCTTGTCTGGTGGAAGGCGGTTGAGGCCAGTGCTTCTCTGCAGAGGGCTGGCTCTTCCTTCCCATTTCACACTCAACCCCAAGGTAGAGGAAGGAAGTAATGGTTATGGTGGGTTTTGGGTATTTTTTTTTCTTAACCTCAGAATACAAGTTCTTTTTTTTTTTTTTTTTTTTTTTTTAGAATACAAATTCTTAATCTTGGTTTCTTAAACTCTTTTGAGTTTCAGGGAGCTCGTAAAGTTTCTGAAGATTTTCAGAAAAGTTTTGGTGTTTTGTGAAGAACCTGGATTTTTTTCTGAGGGAAGGGACTACAGCTTTTTTTTTTTAATAATAAACTTATTTTTTATTGGTGTTCAATTTGCCAACATACAGAATAACACCCAGTGCTCATCCCGTCAAGTGCCCCCCTCAGTGCCCGCCACCCAGTCACCCCCCACCCACTGCCCTCATCCCCTTCCACCACCCCTAGTTTGTTTCCCAGAGTTAGCAGTCTTCCATGTTCTGTCTCCCTTTCTGATATTTCCTACCCATTTCTTTTCCCTTCCCCTCTATTCCCTTTCACTATTATTTATATTCCACAAATGAATGAGACCATATAATGTTTGTCCTTCTCCGATTGACTTACTTCACTCAGCATAATACCCTCCAATTCCATCCACGTTGAAGCAAATGGTGGGTATTTGTCATTTCTAATGGCTGAGGAATATTCCATTGTATACAGAGACCACAGCTTCTCTATCCATCATCTTTCGATGGACACCGAGGCTCCTTCCACAGTTTGGCTATTGTGGACATTGCTGCTAGAAGCATCGGGGTGCAGGTGCAGCCACTCTGGAAAACTGTGTGGAGGTTCCTCAAAGAGTTAAAAATAGACCTGCCTTACGACCCAGCACTTGCACTGCTGGGGATTTACCCCAAAGATACAGATGCAATGAAACGCTGGGACACCTGCACCGGGACTACAGCTTTCATCAGACAAGATCTGGTTTCCAAATAGGTAAAGAATCTTTTGCATAGAGAGAGACTGCTGAGTGTAGTTACTGGCTCAATCCACACTTAGCTTTGTTCTTTATTTTATTTTATTTGAGAGAGAGAGCACATGCGAGTAGGAGAGAGAGCACAAGTGGGGGAGAAGGGCAAAGGGAGAAGCAGATTCCCTGCTGAGCAGGAGCCTGATGTGAGGCTCCATCCCAGGACCCCAGGATCACCACCCTCGCGGAAGGCAGATGCTTAACTGACTGAACTACCCAGGCGCCCCCACACTCAGCTTCCTTCTATGGTGAGTGTTGCTCCAATGCCTGGGAACCTGTGGGCACATGAAGAGAGAAGCCAGGAAAGTACAAGAGGTAAAGAGAAACAGATTCCTGACAGAACAAGGAGCCAGCTTCTGAGAGTTTCCTCCATTTCCTCTCCTGCTAAATGAAAACAGTATGCAAGGAGTTGAGACAGCGGCCTCCTGATTTTGCAAGGGTTGTTCTTTGCACACCAGGTGCATAACCAATGTGCACTAAGTACTTTTCAGTAGGCTAATTGATTAAGGGACTGTTTCCAAAATTTCTGATTGGGACACAAACATTAAGGCCATCTTACAAGCTAGCAAACTGCACTTTCTCAGATGTTGCTTCCTGTTTCTGACTGTAATTCCCCATGCCAAGCTTGCTAATTGGCTCATTTGCCTTGAGTCCACTGTATCCTAAGCATTGACCAATCACGTAAATAGCAGATTAGTTCCAACAGGACTGTAGTGCACAATTGCTAGTTTTTGGCTTCCCAGCATCTGAATCCACATTCCAGTTGTGGGGAGTCCCCCACTGTGGTAGCAGAGATGGAGGGCAGGTGCCCACTTCCCACAAAGGAAGCCAGAATAGAAAGCTAATGTTTCCTCTCCCATCCCTCTGGCATCAGAATGAAGGCATATAGCTTGCTTGAACCAGTTGGACCCTCCCACCAGGGGCTTCGACCTTGACCAAGTGACAGAGAGACAGATAAATGGTGAGGTTCAATTCTTAGCAATGGCAGTGGTCTTTTAGCAATGGCAGTTTTGTGGTGTCCATTGGTGGGGGCTGCATGTGATTTGGTGATGGTGGAGCCCTGGCAAGCTCATTTCTACTCTTTGGATGCCTCTTCTAGCCCTCCTATCCATATTGTTGATGACCTGATATTCTTCCGACAGATACCTCTTCACCTGAATTAACCAGATTTGATTTCTGTTGCTTGCAATTAGGAATTCTGAGCGATATAGGAAAAGAAGAAAGATAGTCTCTCAAGCCCTTTAAATAACCTTCACCATTCAGCATGAGTTGAAAAAAAAAAGGCTCCAGCCCTTGAATGACTCCTATGATGGTTAATTTTATATGTCAACCTGATTGGGCCATGGGGTGCTCATATATTTGGGCAAACATTACTTTGTCTGTGAGGGGTTTTTGGATGAGATTAACTTTTAAATTAATGGATCAAGTGAAGCAGATTGTCCTCCATAATGTGGGTGGATTTTGTCCAAGAAGTTAAAGACCTAAATAGAACAAAAAGACTGAGCCTCCCAAGGGTAAAAGGGAATTCTTCCTGCCTGACAGTTTTTGACTAGAACATTGGCTTTTTTTTTTTTTCATCTTTGGACTCAAATTATACCATCACTTGTCCTGCCTCAGATTGGCATTAAACCATTGACTCTCCTGGGTCTCCAGCTGCCAACTCACCCTACAGATCTTGGGACTTACCAGACTCCATAATCACATGAGCCAATGCCTCAGAATAAATCTCTTTCTATCTCTATACCTTCTATGAGCATTGTTTTTTTGGAGAACCCTGATTAATGCAACTCCCCATGGGGCTAACACAAAGACCCAACAGTCCAATATAGGGGCAACTCCTGATGGATAGGGTGTAAGATTCCAGATTAAGGTCTCTCCTCTGATAAGAAATGGGCCATTTGGGATAAAGGTAGGGCTGTAGTCCTGACATTGTGGCCAAGTGGCCTGTCTCCCTCTCTCTCTTTTTTGAGAGGGAGCAAGCATGAGCAGGGGGTGGGGAAGGGCAGAGAGAGAAGGAGAGAGAGAGAGAGACTCTGAAGCATTCTCCACACCCAGCACAGAGCCTGACGTGAGGCTCAATCTCACGACCCTGAGATCATGACCTGAGCTGAAATCAAGTGTCAGACTCTTAACCAACTGAGCCACCCAGGCACTTCTCTCTCTAAAAGATAACATGCTGTAGAAGATCTTTGTGCAGACGTCTTCCTGAGAATTTGGACTGTTCGACAAGAAGTATTTTCTCCTTTGGGCTTAAAGCATCATATACATCTCTATAGCTTCTTTTTGAGATGGATCTTTGAAAAAGTGACAAATACATATTATAAAAAGAAAGATTCAGAGACTCTCACAAAGAAAAATTACTTGAGTATTTTCATTATTTATATCTTTCTAGACATATTTATCATTCATCCATTCATTCAGCAATGAGAGTTCACTACGTATCAGGTTTTGCTCCATGGAGCTTATAGTCTATTGGATAAGACTGACATTGATCGAAATGTGGCATGTGGTTGCATGTCCCACACATGTGGACACATACACAAGGCTAATTTCTTAGCAGCTTCTAAAATGGATTTCTTCTTTCTAACACTGCGAAATATTCCTTCTCAAATATTTATTCCTTCTCAAATATTCCAGGTCTCATAATACTGGAAGCAGATCAAGATTAGTATTTTCTCTAATCCTTTCCAGATATATATTTTTTATTATTGCAAATCTGTGCAAGAGAGTAATACTCTCAGCAATGCGATCCCCACACCTATATTCCCATTCACTCCCTCCCCTCTGTAGGTTTTATACTTGTATTCAGTTTTCTTTTCCCTTGTTTGCTCCTTTGTTGCAATGGTGCTATTTAGCCAGTTCAATATTGAGTAATGTGATCTGGGCCCCTGGGGCACTGTTCCCAGCTATGCTCTGAGAAGGTGAGCTGTCTGTGAAGGTACTCTGGCACGTCCTGAACATCTTCACCTTTAGCCAATGCTCACCAAACACTGTTCTGTGCTGCATGCAGGTCTCCAACTTCACACCAAAGCTCCACATTGAGAAGCCTCTATTGGACATAGAAATTAGGAGGGAGAACACTGGAACAGATAAAAGCACATTCAAATAGGATGATGGAGTCCCAATATAGACATAACTCCAAGTCTAAAAATTTTGAATGTTAGCAGTACCATGAGGGCAATAGTAACTAATTATTTCTTGGTCTGATGATTAAACCTTACAGCAAACTATATGCTCAAAACAGGAAGTCCCTCTAATCAGTATTTGTGCTCATAAAATGATCTAGAAAGAAACTATACTGTCAGAAAGAAAATATGAGGGGTCAGGATTCCAGCACCAGTCTATTTTTCAATAATTTATTTTGTGCCTGTAGCCAATTTACATTTTTGGTAACTCATTTTTTTTTGTCTGACTTTTAGAATGAGAGTACCCATTCTAGATGTTACCATGTTACTATTATCAGAGGTTAGGATGATATAGAGAAATTTGGAAATGAGATTACTTATGACAGTGCTTGAGAGGTAAAAATTTTGAACCAAATAGTACTATTTGCCAGCAACATTTTCAGACAGTTATCAGCACCTCGCTCCTATTCAGCACTTGACAGAAAATTCAAAATTATTTTCTATAAGGGTTCTGGTCTGTTTTTAGATCCTTTGTGGAAAATAGCCAAGTCCTCAGAGAGGCCACATATTCACTTGAACTTTAGATATTCTTATATCTATTCATTGTGTCTGTATGTTCCCTTCTCTGGGAGAATATGAAAGTAAGGAATTTGGATTCCTATGTAACTTTTTTTTTAATCAGTACAATCTTGAAGTCGGAGAATCCTGGTGTCAAAATCCAATTCCCATCATCTTATTGGTTGTATGATCTTGGGCAGGCTATTATTTAATTTCTGAGTCCCAGTCTCTTCAGAAATAATAGGAAAAAATACCTTCCTTAGAGATGGTAGGGAGGATTGGCTGAAGTCATGTTTATAGATGTCTGGTGGTTGCCTGGCACATGCTGATATACAGTGTCTATTGGTTCCCTTTTCCTTCCCTGTATGAAGAATTCTTAAACAACGCCCAAGACTCAAACAAGGATAAGAGAATTGTGGGTCTATGCATAGAATTAGGTGCAATATATGAATCTGTATCTTGAAAAAAATCTGATCTCAAGTAAAGGTCTAATCATAGTAACATTAGTTCATACTGACCAAGAAAGAATAAAAGTTGGATCATAGCCTATATTTCCAGAAATTCCAGAAGTTTACAAAAAAAGAAGGGGGAAAAAGCTAACTTTTGATTCCTGAGAACTGAAAGTTAGGAGCTATCTATCCTTTTCCGTTTGTTCACTGCAGGTCTCACTGAACTGGCCAGTGAATAACCAGACAGATGCTTCATTTTTCATAAGTTAGCTTCCCAAATGGGGGAATGAGGGATTTATTTTATTTTTCTGGGCAGTCAATGCCATGTACGTGGCAATTCTTGGATGAAAGATGGAGTCCATCTGAAATATTGTTGTTGATAAAAGTAAATCAAACATCAAAACCTCCAATGCTCTGCTCATCATTTCCCCTCAGAGAAGCCGTGTAGGGCATTTCTGGTGAAATATAACACAGAACCCAATGCAAGTTTCTTGCAACTTATTTTCACAGGATAAAATATTATTTCACTGTGACTGTCACTCTTTAACATTTTACTTGGAAGACAGCCCTCAAACCTACTGACCAAAAAACATCAATTGCTCCTTTTGGGTAGTTAAAAAATAGAAGAAGCAGAAATAAAGGTGAAAAATGACTCAGGGAGAAAAACCACTGACTGCCTTCCCAAATCTTACTTGAACTGCAAAGATTACCAGGAACGTTTGGGTTTGATGGCATTTGTGGGATGTCAGATAAAACAACATGGTTCTCTTTTCTGGAAATAGTTACTTCAAACATGTAACTTCAGACTCTTCTCAGCAAAAAGTATAGAAAGTGAAAAAGGAAGCTTTAAAGGCTCTCTCTGTACTGAACTCTACCTCCCACCCCACCCCAGCGGAGTGAAGGTCTTAAAAGCTGAGAAGGCCATACTGGAAGTGTCCACACCCGCAAGAACACTATTTAGAGGCTGCCCCACTTCCAGAGACCCCAGGCATTTCAGGTCCAACGTATGCTTGGCAGAGCAACCCTCGGAGAAATGCTGGTTCACCAAATCAGCATCGTGCTTCCCCAGCCATGGAGTCCATCATGAAGAAGATGGAAGACAAACCCATACTGGCAATGATCATGATGACCAGGCCAACAAGTAAGAGAGCAAGCATGAAGAAGCTGATGGTGAGGCAATGGAGAGAAGATGTTAGACCAGGCCTGACTGCAACACAGTGGGTCTCACCAACAAAGGTAAAAACAACACAGCCAGCTGATCCTAAATATAATGCATTTTTCCCACTGGGGAAGTGGGGGAGATAATGTTGGCATAGACCGATACACTAAAATAAACCTTAGCAGATTTAGGGGCACCTGGGTGGCTCAGTCAGTGAAGCATTCCACTCTCCATTCAGCTCAGGTCATGACCTTAGGGTCGTGGGATTGAGCCCTGTGTCAGGCTCCTCGCTTAGCAGGGAGTCTGCTTCAGATTCTCTTTCTCTCTCTCTCTCTCCTTCTGCCTCTCCCCCCATGTGTGTGTGCTCTCTCTCTCTTTCTCTAAAATAAGCAAATTTAAGCAACAACAACAACAACAACAAAACCTTAGCATGCTTAACAGACCTGAGATTTCCCAGTGCTGGTCAAAGCGAGTGGCCAGGAATTGCAGGAGGAAACAAGAGGAAACTGGCTCTAGGCTCTTTCATAGATTTACTGTTATTTAGTTAACTGTAACCAGATTGTAACTTTCAAAGTCAGCATCATTCATCCAGAGCTGATTGGGTGATAAGATAGCTAAAAAGTCACTGGAAAAAAGCGTAAATGTGATCTGGAGCCAGAGTAGGGAAAGTAAGAGTGCTTGAAACTTTCTGGTCCAGTACTGCTAGTGACAAAGCACCGAGACTCACTTGACCTGCTTTTCCCTGGTGAATTCCACTCCCTGCAGAGACAGGCAACGCTGTCATCCTTCCAACGTGGAGTGCTGACATCCTTCCCTTCTATCATCCTTCCTCCCTTCAGGGCCAACATTTCAAAGCTACCTTATTAAATTCCAGGCCCCTCGAGGTGTGCTTTATATGCATTACCTCATTTAATGCATTGTCACAGCCGCCTTGTGAGGTAGGTGTTATCTTTAATTTCATTTTTAAAACAAGGAACCAAGGCCTAGGGGAAACAAGGCCCTCACCTAAAGTGGCCCAGGGAAAGGGACAGAGCAAGGACTTTGTCCCAGGTCTGCTTTATTCCAAGGCCTATGCTTTCAACCTCCACATTGTATGGCCTCCTACACACCGGCTCTTAATTCTAAATTGAAAAGAAATCTGATCCAAAGTAAGTGAAAATAGAACGAAACAGCTGTGATCGTGAAGGTGAAGTTCAGTGTCGTTAGTGGGCTTACGGGAGCAAGGGAAGAGGCAGGAGGTCTGTGAAAGATAATGCCTCAGTGATCTTCCATGATGATCTAAGAGCAATCAGTGCTGTGATCATTGTAACACTGAGCATCAGAGAGCTGCTAGCAACTGCAGAGGGAACTATGAACATCAGGGTCAGGACCTCAGATGCCAGGTACCCCGGGGGGAAGAGGTCCTCTTTTTCTCACCGAGAACTATCTCCCTTATCCAGCTTCTTCTCCAGTTTGAGTTTAGCCATTTTGGCTGGTACTCAGCTTTGACAGATATCGCCCAGACTTCCAACGATTGCGTGCATGGTATAGAAGTGACCCAGGCAGGCATCTTATAGGCAGATGGCCTGAGCTGGACAGATCTACCTTTGAGTCCCAATAATGTCACTTAAATAGTTGTGTCTCCTGGGGTTAGTGTCTGAATGTCACTAAATTGGTCTCACTACCTGTAAATGGTAGCAGTAACACCTGTTTTGTTGGGCTGTTGTGAGGATCAAATAATATAATCAATGTAATGTATTTAGCACAGTGCCTGGCACAGAATGTACTGTGAAATGGTAGCCGTTCTTATTATACAGTTTTTCTTTCCTTTTAGTTACTGTTTGGAGTATGTTTTTTCCTCACCACCATAGGATTCCCTACTCAAGAATGGATTGTTTGCCTTTTGATGAAAGAGCACAATATCAACTACGTATTCATTTTTAGGATTGCTGTAACAAAGTACCATAGAGTAAGTGGTTTAAACAGCAGAAATTTATTTTCTCACAGTCCTGAAGTCTAGAAGTCCAAGATTAAGGTGTTTTTTTTTTTAATCAATGCCCAGAAGTCAGTGACATTTCTTTCTTTTTTTTTTTTTATTTATGATAGTCACAGAGAGAGAGAGAGAGAGAGAGGCAGAGACATAGGCAGAGGGAGAAGCAGGCTCCATGCACCGGGAGCCCGATGTGGGATTCGATCCCGGGTCTCCAGGATCGCACCCTGGGTCAAAGGCAGGCGTCAAACCGCTGCGCCAGCCAGGGATCCCCCAAGATTAAGGTATTGGTGGGGTAGTTTCTTCTAAGGCCTCTTCCCTTGGCTGGCGGATAGCCCTCTTCTCCCTGTGTCTTCACATTATCTTCCCTCTGTACTGAGTCTGAGTCCAAATTTCCTCTTATAAAGACATGAGTTATATTAGATTAGGGCCCATCCTAATGATCTCATTTTAACTCAATTACCTCTTTGGAGACCCTGTCTCCAAATATAATCGCATTCTGAGATACTGGGGTTTAAGACTTTAGCATATGAATTTATGTTAATTTAGAACATAAATTAATTGGGGGAGGGATGGTACAATTCAACCCAAAACAATCAATAAAGTATTTTTGTCAAAAATCACACATCAAGTCAAAGAAATTCAGGACACAGAGAAGCATATTTAAAATACCATAGGGAAACTATTAGCAAAATCTAGGGAGTAAAAACAGTATAGGACTTATAGCCTGGATTTTTCAACAGATAATTGTAATAGCAAGGGAAAAAAAGGGAGGTGGACCCTAAAGGCTAAAAGAAACCTTATGCTCCACATCACTCATCATCAGGGAAATTTAAATCAAAACCACAAGATACCTCCTCCTACCTGTCAGAATGGCTAAAATTAACAGGACAGGAAACAACAAATGTTGGTTAGGATGTGAAGAAAGGGGAACCTTTTTATGCTGCTGGTGAGAATGTAAACTGGTGCAACCACTCTGGAGAACAGTATAGGGGTTCCTCAAAAAGTTAAACATAGAGCTATCCTACAACCCAGCAATTGCACTACTAGGTATTTACCCAAGGATACACAAACACAAATTCAAAAGGGTACATGCACCCCAATGTTTATAGCAGCAGCATCAACAACAGCCAAATTATGGAAAAAGCCCAAATGTCCATAGACTGGTGAATGGATATAGAAGATGTGGCGCATATTTATACAATGGAATATTACTCAGCCATCAAAAGAAATGAAATCTTGCCATTTGCAATGACATAGATGGAGGTAGAGTGTCTTATGTGAACTCAAATAAGTCAGTCCGAGAAAGACAAAGACCATATGATTTCACTCATATGTGGAATTTAAGAAACAAATAAGCAAAGGAAAACAAAAGAGAGAGAGAAAAAAAAAACAGGAAACAAACTCTTAACAATAGAGAACAAACTGAGCGTTGCTGGAGGGGAGGTGGGGGAGATAGGCTAGGTGGGTGATGGGCATTACGGACTGTACTTGTTGGGATGGGCACTGGGTGTTGTATGTAAGTGATGAATCACTGAATTCTACTCCTGAAAACAATATTATACTATAATTAACTAACTAGAATTTAAATAAAAACCTTAAAAAAAAAAAGAAACTTTAGAGACCTATCATCAAGTACAAGTTACGGACTGTTTGGATCTTAATTGGAACACACCAACTTCAAAAAAAAAAAAAAAAGCAAAACACTATGGGACAATCAAAGAGATTTAACCATTGTCTAGATCATTAATGATATTAAGACATTATTGTCAAATTTTTAGGAGTATTAATAGTGTTCTGGTTTTTTCTTTCATGAGATCCTTATCTTCTAGCGAGATCTGCTGAAATATTTGCAAACACAGTGATGAGAGCTCTGGGACTTCAGTGTAGTGGAGGGAGGAAAATAAGCATGATTATAGTCAAAATCAGGTTGGCCACAGTAGATAATTGTTGTAGCTGGATGACGGGCTCATTATAATAATAGTTTCACTAATTTGTGGATGTTTGAAACATCTTATTATAAAAAGGTTAAAATACATAGAAAACATATTTCCATGTCGTTAAATATTGTTCTACCACAGGAAGTTTTCAATGTAGCATTCCATTGTGTAGATGTATCAAAATTCAGTGACAAAACTTCCATTGTCAAACTGTGGTTTCTTTTTTTGTTCATTAAAGATATGTAAATCACTATACAGTATTCTCTTTCTCTCTCTCTCTTTTTTTTTAAGATTTTGTTTATTTATTCATGAGAGACACATAGAGAGACTCAGAGATACAGGCAGAGGGAGAAGCAGGCTCCATGCAGGAAGCCTGACATTGGACTCGATCCCGGGTCTCCAGGATCAGGCCCTGGGCTGAAGGCGAAGCTAAACTGCTGAGCCACCTGGGCTGCCCTCGTTGTTTTATACACGATTCTGTTTCTTTAGAATAGACTCCTGTAAATGAAGTTGGTGGACCCAAGTTAGGCTTTGTATTGAGGGTGTTAGTTCCAGGATGTGAAAATACCCTCCATCAGCAACAACTTTTTTGTTTTCTCCTTTTGTAACACAGTCCTCCCATTCCTCTCGCATTTCCTCAGTTACATATAGAAGACATACATGCCAGACTCCAGAATTCATCCTACTTTGGAGGGCAGTCCCAAAGCATCTCCTGAGGGTTCCCCTGAAAATGGTCCACATTTGCTTGATTTCTCTTTTCCTAAAATATGTTGTAAAGGTTATTGATCATGCTTTGGCCTTCATCTAGAAACTTCATATGAGAATGGCAAATCAAACAACCGACTCATTGGGAAGGGAAGAACACAGAAACCAAAAGGACCATGCTTACTTTCAATACAATAATGGGACTACACAAAAAACCATTAAACAAGATCAGTAAGCAAAGAAACTGGTGCCATCCTAAAGAGCAATAGGGATTACAAACCCTAGCTGAGGAAAAAAATAAAAGAGAAACAAAATACCAAAATAATCTCTTCCCCAAGTCAGACAATGACTCAGCCCCATGACCCTGCTGGTTCCCTCATCTGGCTAGAGGTGCCTTAAAGAAACAGATCCGGAGCCTCCTTTATTATACACACTGCTTCCCTTGGTGATTTCTGGTTCATGCTAAGGACCAGAAGAATGTGTAGTAAGTAACAGCATGATAGGCGGAAACAACCATGGACTTTGGTGTCTTGGAGACCTGAGGTTACATTTCTGCTCCACCACTAGTTATTAGCTGTGTGACCTTGGCCAAGCCACTTACCAACTTCAGACCTCATTTTACTTATTTGTAAATATGGATAATGAAACCTGCTTCATAAAAGTAGTTATGAGGGTTGAACAAATAAATATTTGTAAATTGCTTAGCACAGTGCTAGGCACTTAGTGGAAATTCTCGACTTGCTGGCTGTGTATGGTGAATTCTTTTATTTCTTTTATTTTATTTTATTTTATTATTTTATTTTATTTTATTTTATTTTATTATTTTTTATGGTGAATTATTTTAAAACAAGTTTGCCTTCTCTGTTTCCATAGCATTTTTCCAAATGGTATTAAAGCTGTATTACCTTGTTTTATAATTATTTGTTTCCATGACATTATCTCATTCATCTATCCCTGGGGGCACAAGCTTAGCAAAGCTTTCTGCTGACTGACTAAAACACAAATTCCAACGTCCACAATAGTAAATATCTAGTTATTGCCAAGTGACCTAGATATTACAAGTGAGCTTAAAAAGTTCATTCATGTCTGGCTATTCAGCATCTAATTAATCAAGAAATGCTGGTTGGTTTCTTTATTTGGAAGGCAATATCCAAAAGTGGTGAAAAGTATGGTCTCTGGGATGAGATAGACCAGGGTTTCAGTCTTGGCTTTGCCCTTTGCCGGCTATGTGATTTGGAGCAAGTTTCATAACCTTTGTAAGATTCAGGGTTTTTGTTTTTTGTTTTTTTGGTTTTTTTTTTTCTCTCATCTAACAAGTAGGGCTAAGAGTAGTGCCTGCCTCATTTGGTAATTGAAAAGATTGAACAGGATAAATACAGCAAAGCATTTATGGTAGAATAGAATATACTGGCATAAAGTAAGTGCTCCATGGATGCGCCATAGTGTTATTTTGAAAATATATTTACTGACATGTTACTATGGGAAGGGAATGAGGTAGGTGTGAGAAATTTAAAAAGTTGGGGGAATCAGGAAACCTAATCAGTGGCTTAGTCAGTTAAGTGTCTGCTTTGGGCTCAAGTCATGATCTCAAGTTCTTGGGTTTGAGCCCGGAATCAGGCTCCCTACTCAGTGAGGAGTCTGCTTCTCCCTCTCCCTCTGCCCCTCCCCCATGCTCGTGTGCTCACCCCCCCCAGATAAATAAATAAAATCATTTTTAAAAAGTACGTAACTTGATTTTTTAAAAGATTTTATTTATTTACTTATTTGAGACAGAAAGAGAGAGAGAGCACAAACAGGAGCTAAGGCAAAGGGAGAGGGAGAAGCAGGCTCCCAGCTGAGCAGGGAGCCTGATGCGGGACTCAATCCCAGGACTCTGGAATCACAACCTGAGCCAAAGGTAGATGGTTAACTGACTGAGCCTCCTAGGCGCCCCTGTAACTTCATTCCTGTCCTCAAGAAGATTGCAGGCTTCTTGGGAAGATAAGACAAACATGGGCAAACAGATAGTAATACATGTCAGTCAACTGTTCAGTGCTTACTGAATAGACAGGGATTCTTAAGTCCTGGGACATGGGTCAGCGGAGCGAGTTTTTCCCAACTTCCACCCAGTCTCTCCTCTGTCCCCCTTCTTGATGATAGCCTTTGAAGGTTGGCCAGTCTTACTTCCTCTTCCTTTGAACTTTTAGGATGTGAAAGCAAAAGCTTGGATCAGTCATCACAAACTCCAATGCCTTCATGGACCATACAAGTTATGCAGATATGGGAAGCAACAAGAAATCATGATAGGAAGTGATAGCTCAATAAGAATAAATGCCAGGCCTAAATGTAGAGTTAAAATTCATACATTCAAAAACACTGTGTCAGGTACACCCAATGCGACCTACAGGTCACCGCTTGCAAACCTTGGTATAGAGAGTTTCTAGTTTATCACATACTTTAAATAGGCTGAAAAGTAGCACCATAAAATACTACCACTACTGACTGACCATGTGTATTAAATGCTCACTTTGTGTCAGATGTTGTGCTAGTATTTTTAATTCTCGAATCAAGTGAGGGACTATTGTTATTTATTATCATAGAAGAAGAAACATGTTCAGAGATGTCATGACCTTCTGTCACCCAAGGTCACAGAATGCTACGAGGAAGAGGCCAGACTTGACTCAGACACATATTTTTGATGGCAAATTCCATATTCTTGACTACCATTCCACAAGAATTAGATTTTGGCCAGAGAAGCTTTTAAGAAGGTAGAATTTGAGCTGTTAAACGGAAGCTAGGCAGAAAGGCCAAGAGAGTTTTCTGTGCCATGTTGTTCTTATCTATTTATAGCGTCCTTTTTTATCCCTTGGTAAGAGTAAATCATTGCAATATCCTTTAAAATGACAATCAATCGAATATCCAATATTCTGGTGAAATGAAAACATGTAACACAATAATAATGTCCTCAAAAAGAACAAAAGTAAGAGGAGTGTGGCCTTGACTGAAGCTTTCTGTATACATCCCAGGAGGATCCCAGGATAACTAACCAGCCGTGGGCATTTTCTGATCCTTTGCTTCATGAATGTGCTCAGCTCATTTGCCAGAAGTCATGTAGAAGCATCACCTTCTGGGATGGAACTGGGAACTAAGACTGTCAATCTCTAGCGACCGTCCTCAGCTGTCTCCATGAAACTAACCACTGCTGTATCTTGGTGCTTTTATACTGTTTCCAAGAATATTTTGCTAAGGCTTCTTACACTGAGAGCAACATAGGACAGTTTGTGATCTGTTTTGAGTTTTCCAGGAGCAGACTTCTACACGGAGACACTCAACTTGGCTCATTCCAATGTCACTCACTGAAAGGCAGGCTCAAACTAAGTTATTTAAGCCAGAAGTCCCAAATACCTACTTGATATTTGTGGTCAATTTTATGAGTTTCAATTGAAAACAAGAATGGGGGCAGCCCCGGTGGCTCAGCAGTTTAGTGCCGCCTTCAGCCAAGGGCCTGATCCTGCGGACCCGGAATCGAGTCCCACGTCAGGCTCCCTGCATGGAGCCTGCTTCTCCCTTTGCCTGTGTCTCTGCCTCTCTCTCTCTGTGTCTCTCATGAATAAATAAATAAAATCCTAAAAAAAAAAAAAAAAAAAAAGAAAACAAGAATGGCCTTCCAGATGTTATTTACTCCCAAGAATTATGCCTCCAGTTCAGGTAACTGCCATCATTGGTTCACTAATTACTAACCTTGCATTAAAAAAACAAAAGCAAAAAACAAAACAAAACAAAACAAAACAAAAAAACAAAAGCAACTCAGAGCCAGATATAAGTATTTAACATTAATACTTAATTACCATTGCTTCATCTAACTGGCTCTCTAGGAGACCTGCCTGGTTTACCTGAATCTTGTTTTTGAGTCAAAAGTCTTTGGACATTTTCCAATATCTTCTCCCATTCCGTAGGCTGCCTTTTAGTTTTGTTGACTGTTTCCTTCCTTGTGCAGAAGCTTTTTATCTCAATGAAGTCCCAATAGTTCACTTTTGCCTTTGTTTCCCTTGTCTTTAGAGATGGGTCTAGCAAGAAGTTGCTGCAGCCGAGGTCGAAAAGGTTGCTGCCTGTGTTGTCCTCTATGATTTTGAAGAATTCCTGCCTCACATTTAGGTCTTTCATCCATTTTGAATTTGTCTATGTGTAAGGTGTAAGAAATGGTCCAGTTGCATTCTTCTACCTGTGGCTGCCCAATTTTCCCAGCACTACTTATTGAAGAGACTTTTTTCCATTGTATATTCTTTCCTGCTTTGTCAAAGATGAGTTGACCATAGAGTTGAGGGTCTATTTCTGGGTTCTCTAGTCTATTCATTGATCTATGTGTTCATTTTTGTGCCAGTACCAGACTGTCTTGATGGTCATGGCTTTGTGATACACCCTGAACTCTGGCATCATGATGGTACCAGCTTTGGTTTTCTTTTTCAACACCCCTCTGGTTATTCTGGGTCTCTTCTGGTTCCATACAAATTTTAGGATTGTTTGTACCAGCTCTGTGAAAAAATGTCCATGCTACGTTGATAGCGATTGCAGTGAATGCGTAGATTGCTCTGGGTAGCATAGACATTTTAACAATATTTATTCTTCCAATCCATGAACATGGAATGTTTTTCCATTTCTTTGTGTCTTCCTTAATTTCTTTCATAAATTTTCTGTAGTTTTTAGAGTACAGATCCTCTACCCCTTTGATTAGGTTCATTCCTAGTTATCTTATGGTTTTTGATACAATTGTAAATGGGATCGATTCCTTAATTTCTCTTTCTTCTGTCTCATCATTAGTGTATATCCGAGATCTATAAAGAACTTATCAAACTCAACACCCAAAAAACAATCCAGTCAAGAAATGGGCAGAAGACATGAACAGACATTCCTTCAGAGAAGACATATAAATGGCCAACAGACACATGAAAAAAATGCTCCACATTGCTTGACATCAGAGAAATACAAATCAAAACCACAGTGAGATCCCACCTCACACCAGTTAGAATGGCAAAAATTAACAAGACAGCAAACAACAAATGTTGGCAAGGATGCAGAGAAAAGGGAACCTTCTTACATTTTGGTGGGAATGCAAGCTGCTACAGCCACTCTGGAAAACAGTGTGGAGGTTCCTCAAAAAGTTAAAAATAAAGCTACCCTTCGACTCAGCAATTACACTGCTAGGGATTTACAATTGTATTGATTTGAAGGGGCACCTGCACCCCAATGTTCATAGCAGCAGTGTCCACAATAGCACACTGTGGAAGGAGCCGAGATGTCCATCAATAGATGGATAAAGAGGATGTGGTCTATATATCCAATGGAATATTACTCAGCCATCAGAAAGGATGAATACTAAAAAAAAAAAGAAAGAAAGGATGAATACTTACCATTTACATTGACATGGATGGAACTGGAGGGTATTATGCTGAGCAAAGTAAGTCAATCAGAGAGAAGAAATTATAATGTGGTTTCACTAGTATGTGGAATATAAGAAACAGCACAGAGCATCACAGGGGAAGGGAGGGAAAACTGAATGGGAAGTCATCAGAGAGGGAGAAAAACCATGAGAGACTCTTGACTATAGGAAACAAATGGAAGGTTGCTGGAGGGGAGGTAGGTGGGGAGATGGGATAACTGGTTGATGGGCATTAAAGAGGGCACATGATGTGATGAGCAAGGGGTGTTATACACAACTGATAAATTACTGAACACTAAGGATGTCCTATATATTGGCTAATTGAATTTAAATAATAATAATAAAAAAAACCAGAACAGGAAAAAAAAATGTCTCTGGACAAAAACATTTGTCTTTGTCTCTAGTACTTTGGAACTCTAGAGCAATTAGAGTTTATTTCCCTCCATACCAGGTTAAAAGCTTTGACTCATGATTTGTAACTTGTTGGAGAAAACAAATTTATTGATCTTCTGAACATTTCTAATTACTTTTGGGGAGTTGACACTTACTCCTCCTTTAGCTTTTTATAGGAAAATCCTGTTACGGCTTCATCCAACTTGTCTTAGCTGGAAGGGGACCATCTGGTTGTCTGCTTCTCCAACTCTCCTGACAGGAGTCATTTCTAATTGGATGTCTCTGATGATAACTCTTAACAGTTTTCTTCTCCAACATATACACATTTATTTGGCTGGGAAGTACTAATTTAAGATTTGGTAATCCATGGAAGCTTCTAAATGTTTTAAGAGAGATCTCAGATGGGGTAAAATCTTTTATCATCTGAAAATTTTGAAGTACACTTAAATAAACAATTTCTAGAAAGAACTCTACAAGTGGTTTTCTTGTTACCTTCCTGACATGCGTGCGCGCATATGTTTTTGTGTGTAAAACCAACCATTGATATACGGGCTAGGTATGTCGTAGTCTGATGTAGCCAGACAGAAAATAAACAAAATGAGAAGCTTAGAGAAACTTCCTTGATTTGGAAAAACCTTGACCTTTTCAGACTCATTTCTCATGGTTTTTCCATTGGCAGTGGTTAGAATTAAGATGGCATTAATAGCTGCCTGCACTGAATTTTCTTACTTTTTTCTTTTCCTTTTCCATGCTCTACATTCAGTGTTTATCAAACCCCTCTACTTCCTATTGGAACGAAGTTTAATTTTTACATTCTGATGACAAACTACTCTGGGCCTTCTTGGGACCACTGACATAGGATGTGGATGTCACCTCATTACATCAGGATCTCTTTCTCTCTCTTTCTCTCTCTCTCTTTTTAAGCTTATGGATAAGGCACTGACCCCAAAGTAAAAGAAGAGTTTCTGAAATCTCTGCACAACTCCTAAAATCAAGATGGAGTAATAGCTCCTTCTGTAATTTCTGCCAATTAATCCACCCCCACACCACAAACCAAAGATTCCACAATAAGTTAAAGAGCAGCGTTAGTGACTCAGATGGAAGGATTTCACCCATATGGCCCTACTGCAGTGGTTTTTCACTTGCTGGCTGGTATTTCCCTTTGTACTAACAGTGACATTTACCTGGGGGGAGGGGTGGGGGAAGAGATGACATTACTTGCCCGGCAGCTCCTGAGTCCTCAGCCTTGGGAGTGGAGGGAGCAAACCAGGCCTCCGGGGATTGGAACCCATGAACTCATACTTTGCCCAGTCAGAGCCTTTCATGGGCTCCCCACATATACAGAATAGGCCCCCCAATACAGCAGAACTGTCGGGGCCTTCCCAGATCTGCACTAGTTTGCCTTTCAGCATTCCTTGGCACTTCTTTACCCCAAATCAAACAAACTGAATTATTCTAGTTCCCCCACAAATGTCACATCTTTTTTTTTTTTTTTTTTTTTTTGCCTCCATCTCTGGCTCATGCTGTTGTTCCTGCCTGGAATGTCTTTCTCAGCTCCAGAAAAGCAAAATCAGATTCATCTTTTAAGGCCTGTGAAACTTTTTCAGATACGGTCTCTTCTCTTTCCAAAGATCCGTACCTCCCTTAACACCTTGACCCCTTCTGCCTTATAGTCAGATTGTTTGTTTACATTTGCTGTAAGTTCCATGAAGGAGACATCTGCTGCTTATTTGTTTTTATGCATGAGACTCCGCTTGGCAGAGTTTTTGCAGGGCCTCGGTGACTACTTATTGAATTGAATCTCAAACCCAACATTTTGAAGTCAGCAGCTCCTTTCTCGGCACCCATTCCCACGTCCTCTGGAATTCCCCAGCCTGGTGATAGGGACACTGCCCACTTCATTGCCCATGCCCGGGCATGTAGCATCACTCTTTCTCCTCTGTTCCTTAATCCTTCAACCTCCATCTAACCAATGATTGTATCCTGTCAACTCTGTCTTCTTTAGCAATCTCAGAATTGCACCTCTGTTAGGACACCTGGGTGGCTCAGTGGTTGAGCATCTGCCTTTGGCTCAGGGCATGATCCCAGGGTCCTGGGATGGAGTCCAGCATCGGGCTCCCCATGGGGAGCCTGCTTCTCCCTCTGCCTGTGTCTCTGCCTCTCTCTCTCTGTGTGTCTCATGAATAAATAAATAAAATCTTTAAAAAAAAAAAAAAAAGAATTGCACTCCTGTTCTTTCCTGCCATGGTGCTGTAACATTAGATTTGGCCATCACCATCCCTTACCTGGAATGCCACAGCAGCTCCGAACTGGTCAGTCTGTCTCCCTTCTTGCCCTCCTTGTCACCCCTACCCAAACCTATTATTTTTCCACAGCATATCTAGTGATCTCTCTAAAATGCAGACTTTACTATGTCACTCTCTTGTCCGTGAGTCTCGGAATCTAATTTAGCTTCTTTAATGTTGTGTATAAGGCCCTTTAGAATCTGACTCCCTCTTTCCTTTATCATTGATCTATTGCTCCTCCTCATTTTCCACCAAACTCCACTCATACTGGATACGTAGGTTTCTGGGAAGGCTCTTCAGTATTTCTATGATGTTTGATACAAATTTATGTTTTAAATATATTTTAACTCTTTAAGAAACTATAATAAAAACTTTCTCAAATGTATATCACAGTTCTGTGTACCGAGGACCATTAATACATTAATTTGGATTGCAAGTTAGTTCTTTAGGATGGAACTTCTACCTTTTTCTTTTAAGATTTACTTATTTATTTTAGTGAGAGTGCATGCATGAGTCGCGGGGTGCGGGGGAGAGGCAGAGGGAGAAGGAGAGAGAATCTTCAAGCAGACTCCTTGCTGAGCAGGGAGCCCAATGCCGGACTTGATCCTGTGACCCTGGGATCCATGACCTGAGCCGAAATCAAGAGCTGGATACTTAACTGATTGAGCCACCCGAGGTACCCCTGGAACTTCAACCTTTTTTGACTATATACTTAAAATTCTGCTAAATGCATCATTGATTCAAAAAGTTGGTAATTTTTCATGGGATTATTTTTTTAAAAGGCCAAGTAAAAAATTCTACTCAAGTAAAAATTGTGTATCCTTGCTATACAGCTCATTAAATATCAAACAAGGCTCAGACTCACGGTATAGGCACATGTATCTCTACACGTCAAAGTATCATATTTTACTAGAGATATTTTAGCACTTACTGAGGGTTGGGGTGTTTGTTGCTGACTTGTATATCATGATGAGAAGTGCACACCATTGTAATATATTGTTGTGGTTAAACTTTGAAACTAAAATCTCTTTGACTCCTTGACTAAGTTTTTAGATTAGTTCATTTGTAGGGTACACTATGATGGAAAGAGAGCTGTGAAAAAAACATACTTTCCTTTTTCATCTACTTCTCTGTGTGAACTAGGGTTTTCTAGTTACTTTGAAATACGCACACACACACACATTTTTTTTCAATGGCCAAACATAACCAAATACAACTGAAATAATTTGGATGCAGAAGTCGATACGAAGCAAAGCGTTAACATTCAATTTCAGATATTTATGTTCATTAGACTTATCTGCTGTTCTCATTGATGGATGAACAAATATTAAAAATCTAAATGTTTAAAATAAATTTGTGTTAGTAAAGTATCATATTTATCTATTTTATGTAATTGAGCTCCAAGTAAGCATTCAGTTAAAAACACCTTTTTTTTTTTTTAAAGTGAGAACCATTAAGACTACAAGAAGACTGTTTTTCTCTTGATCCTATTAAGGCATTCACAATATGTCCTCCCGAAGCATTAGAGAGAAGAACCACCAGATGTCCACAGGCATGTTTTCTGTTCCAGCCAGGACCAGCTCTATTCCGAATGGAGACTTGTCCTGTTGGCATATGTGTTCTCAGGGGAACATACTAAGGTATAGCTGACTTCCTGGGTGGGGGGGTGGGTATCCTCATCTCTGCCCCGATTTCCCACACTTCTCTCAGGGTTATACCTTTGAGAAGCCTCTTGGTGTTGAGAGCATGACCATGCATATTCTTCCCTTTTGCTTTGCTTCCTCTGCTCCCCATCTCCTTCCACACACACAGCATTGTACTATTCCCACGTACTCCAAAGAACAGAATTTGCTCTGCAGAACTACTAAATTGCAACAGCGTCAGGTAGTATCTTGCCCTGTGTGTTTTTTCAATACGAAGGCACCATACCTCCATGTGGGATTCATAATTTCTAGAATTTTAGGTTCTTCCTTAACCAGTCAGAAAATACGTGTTTATGGTTGTAGAATTTTTCCTCCCTACAGAGTGCTAACTGAAGGCGTGTTTGGTGTTTGTGATCAGCGAGTTATATGCTAGCTGGACTGGTCTTGTGCTGATATGGTCTAGCTGAACCCATAAAGACATGGATGCTGGCAGTGCTAATTCCACTGGGTTAAATTCCACCAGGAGGACAGGTGCTTACAGCTGCCCAGAATGGCATTGAGAGATATGAGTTTGTCCTTGTCCTTTTGAACACCATCCTGGTTGGATTCCTGAGAGCTTTAATTGTCACCCTGTGAACCGAGCTGGTCTTTGGCTTGGTGTTTATCAGCTCCCGAGCTGAGGAAATTGGGCTTTATCTCTTTCAGATTAGATCACTACAAGCCTCATTGGGTAAAGCTAGTGGGAGGAGGGATGGGGAGAGTAAAGCCCTTACTCCTTTTACTCAAAATGATTCTGCAAAGCCCATACCCTTGACAGAACAAAGCCCAGGACTCCCGCCCCATCCCCTGACCCAGCTCAGGATAACTAACTGGGGATTTATTTATTTACTTCTTTCAAGGGCTTTTTAATTAGTAAACCTTTCCCTTAACTAAAACGCTGATCTCTTTCAAGATAAAGCTCTTTGGGCCTCAGGTTTCTAGTCTCTTTTCCATTTCCTTCAGCTTTTATTAACTCCGTAGCCAGGTAGAGGGTGGCGGCTGTGGGATGGGGTGTCTGGCCCACTATGGAACTTTGTATCTTCCCCTGCTGTCCTGAGATCCCACTCCATCCTCTTCTTTGGTGGGGGGGGGGGGAGGAGAGAGAAAGAGAGAGAGAGAGAGAGAGAGAGAGAGAGAGGAAAAGAAAAGAAAGAAAGAAAGAAAGAAAGAAAGAAAGAAAGAAAGAAGGAAGAAAGAAAGAGAGAGAGAGAAAAAAAAGGAAAAAACTCTCCTAAACGCTGCAGTTGTTCCATATGATTTTTCTTTTTCTTTTTCTTTTTCTTTTTCTTTTTCTTTTTCTTTTTCTTTTTCTTTTTCTTTTTCTTCTTTTTCTTTTTCTCTTTCTCTTTTTTTCTTTTTCTTTTTCTTCTTTTTCTTTTTCTTTTCTTTTTTTTAAGTAGGCTCCATACCCAGCATGGAGCCTAACATGGGGCCTGAACTCATGCCCCTGAGACACCCCTATAGGATTTTGATTTTAAAGGGAAAGCTTTCCTCTGGCTTAGGGTCTGGCTGAGTGCTGGCAGTGTTTTATGGCTACAAGGTGCCTTGGGGTGGAAAAGCAGGGCCCCAGGGACGCTGTCACAGGCATAGGAACTGCATCTTGCAAAGGTGGCAGGCCTGTGCCCCCCACCCCCTCACCCCAGGGCCCTCAACTTAGCGTCTCTTTGTGGCACAGCCCCTTCTGCAAGGCCCTGGCACCCCCTCACCGTTTATTGTCCCTCCTCGATGCCCTGTTCTTTGACCTCTCGGGCAACAAACGACTTCCTGATTGCCAAAGCTGGGCCCCACCCGCCTGCCCTGGCCAAGATGTGGACCGAGGACTGTGCAGGGCTTCACCGAAATTCACGGATCCCCAGTGAAGTTACCTCCCTGGGCGTATTTATCTTGAAGGCGAGCTGGCTGCTTTGGAGTGTCTGGTGATTAACCGTTTCTTCTTGCTTTTTTTTTTTTTTTTTTTTTAACCCATGCTAGGGCTGAGGAAGGAAAATTCAATCCTTGCTACTTTTAGAGTGTGGAGTCGGCAACGTGGGCAACATATACCTGGGGCCCACTGGGGGTCCCCGGTGGGAAGGGAGGGGGAGAAAAGATCACAGGATTTCTGAAGCTCAAGTAAGCTGCATTCATGAGCAAATCAGCCGTCTCCTGGTTCTTGACCTCCTTTGGGCATTGTGAGGGCTGATGAGCTCATGCTTGTAAAGAGTGCAAGCCTTTAATTGAAGTATAATTAATAATCATCTGATAAGTGAATAACAATAATAATGATGATGTAATCCCCTTCCCCCACAGCCCCACTCCTGTTTCTTTGGGGAGTAACATTATGACATGATGTCCCAGTGTACTCAATTAGATGAATGACTGTAGGTGCGGACAAATCATCACAGCCATGTGCTCGCCGGCACAGCCCAGGATTGGCCTGCCACCGAGAAACCCGAGGGCCTAGAACAATGCAGCAATGTTCTCTAACCATTGCGTCGTTCAGATAATGGGCAAGTTCAAGCTGTTTCATGACTCAGGTACTAGGACAACCTACTTGCTTCTTTGCAACCTGGTGGCCCTCCCAGGCAGGAGAGATGAGTATGGAAGCCTTACGGAGTGTGACAGTGACTTATTTCTCCTGTTCCTCTGCCTCGTGCTTTCCACAGACCCCCACATCCTGGAAGATGAATGAGCGAGTCTTCCAAGGGGGGGTGACATGAGTGGATTTCTACCTGCCTCTACGCCAATGATCATCCGAGGGACATCTGGATGCGATAACGTGGCCGAGATTTATCTCGAGTACCTGATGGGATGAATGGAAAAGCAATGGGTTTTAGAAAAAAGGAATCTTTTTTGTTCTCTTGGCTTCTCCCAGTGGAATCTAAAAAAACCAGAGCCCTCAGAGTGGACACCAAGCTTAAAAGAAGTGCTTAGGATGGGAACGGGGTGGGGGGAATTATGAAGGAGGCAATTCATCACCCACTTTTGCCCTAAAGTCTTCTCAGGCCAGAAGGCTGAGATAGGCAGAATGGAATCCTCAGCTAGAAAAGATAATAACACCTTTCATTTGCAAACAATTTACAGTTTACAAAGCACTTTCATGCAGCATGACCTCATCTGGGTCTCCCAGTATCTCTGCAAGGTTGGCTAAGTTTATAATCACCAGTTTATAGATGAGGAGACTGAGGTCCAAAGTGGCTAAGTGACTCACCCACCCAGAGAGAAAGTGGCAGAGTGGGAGCCAAACCCAAGTTCCTAACCGGACACTAGGACTTCCTCCACGATGGACAGAGTCCACAATCTTCTCCCTCCTGGGAAGATCAGTGTTCGATTTATTCAACAAATAGGTAATGAACGCTCGTTCTGTGCTGGGCACGGTGCTGGGTGCTGCGGGGACAGCAGTGAAACGGGACATATAAGGCTTGTTTCATAATATTTTCACCACGGTAATAGTCTTGTGCGGCTGGCATCTCTAGGCCACGCTCTCCATTCAGAGAGATCCCGTAGGAAAGTCCTTTTGCTGCAACAGTGAAAGTCCGTTCCATCTAGCTAATGTACAAAAGGGAAATCTTTTTTTTTTTTTTAAGATTTATTATTTATTTATTTATTTATTTATTTATTTATTTATTCATGAGAGACACACAGAGGCAGAGACACATGCAGAGGGAGAAGCAGGCTCCCTGTGGGGATCCCATGTGGGACTCGATCCCAGGACCCCAGGATCATGACCTGAGCCCAAGGCAGACGCTCAACCACTGAGCCACAAGGGAAACCTATTACAAAAGTTATGGGTGTCTCACGGAATCTAATCAAATGTTGGTCCATCCCAAGCTTTGGGATGGCTAAGAACTTTTCCAAGATTCCCAACATTTGGGAAAGGACAGCTTCCAAGCTTTCAGCAGCGGGACCAAGGAGAACTTTTCTTTCCATCTAGATCACGTTTTTCTGCTTCCAAGTTCAAATCCCCAACAGAGAGAATCTGATTGGCCTAAAGTCTCTAGCCTTGAAACAACCCAGGCCATCTGTGCAGACGTCACCACTAGAGGTCCATCCATGGGTGCCGGAAACCAATGGGTGCTGACGAGGCTGCACAAAGATGTGGTCAGTACCATGTGCCCACCCCAGACTTTGGATGACACCCCAGAAGAAGCAGGTAGGCAGGAACGAGTGCCCAAAACTCTGTCATCACCTTCCCGAGGCTCATCTCCCCTAATTTTTCTATTTAAATTCTCAATATTCCAGAGAGAGATTTCTGTAGAAAACACAAATGAAATAATCTTTTATAAATACATTCTGAAATACTTATGGGCAAAATGTCTGGGATTTTTCTTTCAAATATTCCAGGAAACAAGAAGGGTGGGACATGATAAAATAAGTGTGTATGTTGATCCTTGTTAAAGCTGAGTGGTGGGTACATGGGGGTTCGTTCTACTATTCTCTCTACTTTTCTCTATTTTTGAAAATACTTATAAAACGAGTTAGAAAGGGGAATCTGCATGGCTCAGTCGGTTAGCGTCTAACTCTTGATTTTGGCTCAGTCACCACCTCAGGGCCATGAGATGGGCCCGCATTGGAGTCTGTGCTGAGCATAGAGCATGGAGGCTGCTTAGGAGTCTCTCCCTCCCTCTATCCTCCCCATCCCTGCACACATACATTCTCTCTCTAAAAACACAAAACAAAACCAAAAGTAAGCAAAAACCAAAAGTCAAGTAAGAAAAACGCAAAGGGATTATTCTGTGTCATTATGTTCTTTCCTTGAGCCTGTTTTTTTGGTTTGTTTGGGTTTTTATCTGTATAGATTTTGTGGGGAGAGTCCCTACTTGCCTTGTCATCTCCATTATTTGATGTTTCTTGCGGGATAGAATCATTTAATCAATTTTGCAAGTATGTGTGGAGGGCTCCCTCAGGTCAGGTGGTCTCTCCAGCTTCCAGGTGAGCTAACAGCACCAGCAGTTTGGGGTATTTGCTTGTGTATTTCCTTCACCACCAGTCCTTGGTACGGATTCCACAAAATGTTCTAGAGGGACTCTCGTTGCCCCGATGGCTCTGCTGACCCTTCTGTGCCAACTCTGCCATGAAGGGACAACAACAGCTGGAGGAAAGATCACACAAGAGCTTGGGAAGCCCCTGGGAGGCATTTGCAACTGCAAGGGGCATTTCTTCCCTGGCATCTGTTGCCCAGCACAGCTTCAGACATTGGCTGATGGCTCTGGGGTCAGGCCAGGTTCTAAAACACATTCAGGAACAACCTTTATTTTGACCCAAGGGGAAAGAAGAAAGGAGAGAAACAGCTCACTTGGCCCGGGCTCAGGTGGGGTGGGCCAGGTCAGGCGGCTCGCAGCAGGTGCCCAGCTGTATCTGTTTCCAGCAGTTCCATTAACACTTGGCAAGTTGCACTCACCTTCAGCATTTGTAACATGCGATTGTTGACACAACTAATATTACCTCATGCTCTTGGGCCTTTATGTGTTCCCTTGCCATTGTCATCAGAACGCAGGATCTCTGGGGTTCCTTTTCTATATATGCCATGTTTGTCCATGGCAGGGAGACAGTGTAGCCCCCCCCAACCTTCCCACCAAAAACACAGCGCCCTCATTTCTCCTGTCTGGATTGATGTTAAGCACTTAACATAATTGCCTTGCCGAAAAAAATAGCCAGAGATGTACAGTTGGCCCCACCATGGCCTCATATTTCAAAACCAGCCAGGCTTCTTTTTAAATACTCCTTTACAGGGTGTGAAATCCATCATGTCATGCGAGGTCCCCCAGGGCGCAGGGGAGACAAGACTCTCGTCTTCCTCTGGAAACACAGCCAATGAGTTGAGTTCTTCGCCTCCCCTGGCCGCCCCCACCTACCCTCGGTTCTTCATCTCATGACTTTCCAGTTGATTTCTCGTCAGTGGGCTTCCTCTTTTGAGTTGGCGGCCACCTCTGTGACTCTCGTCTGCTCTGCATGAAGAAACCACAACCGAATCGTTAGCAGCCCATTCTCTTCCCTGGGGTCAACCTGGCCCTTCCTATAGACCAGCGACGTTCACCCTACTTACTTTCTCAGGGTGAGTCAATACCCGAACCCTGGCCATTTTCTTTACCTCCCCCCTTGAAATGCCTCCTTTTTTTCCTTAGAATGGCCCAGGCTTCACCAGACCCACGCTTGTCTTCCCTCAAGCAACCTTCTCCTCTGCCCCCAGAGTGGGGGGTGGTAGGTAGGCCCTGTAGTAGAAGTGGGAAAACACAAAGCTGTTGACAATTTGTTCTTGCCCATCTATTGTATTAGAAGGTGGGGCCAGGAGTAAAGAAAAATAGCCTAGAAAAGCGAATCCTGTATAAAAAGAAAGAAACTGGGACACCTGGGTGGCTCAGCGGTTGAGCGTCTGCCCTTGGCTCAGGGCGTGACCCCAGGGTCCTGGGATCGAGTCCCACATCGGGTCCCTGCAGTAAGCCTGCTTCTCCCTCTGTCTGTGTTGTGTCTCTGCCTCTCTGTGTCTCTCAGGAATAAATAAAAAAAAAAAAAAAGAAAGAAAAGAAATAAAACAACAGCAAAGCAAATGACATCCTGCCATTCGCTTGGAGTATCAGTGGGCAACGAAATGCTAGAGCTTCCTTCTGCTTGCTGCTTACCTACCGATGGAGAGTGATCACGGCTTACAGTAAGAAAATGTAGGTGAGGTGGCTCAGTCAGTTGGGTGTCTGCCTGCCTTCGAGTCAGGTTGTGATGCCAGGGTCCTGGGATTGAGGCCCTCATGGGGCTCCCTGCTCAGTGGGGAGTAGGCTTCTCCCTCTGCCCCTCCTCCTACTTGTTTTCTCTCTCTCTCTCTCTTTCTCTTTCTCTTTTTCTCTCTCTCAAATAAATACAATTAAAAAAAAAAAAAGAAAATGCAGGTGATGAGGGGGCATTGACAGAGGGATTGACTAACCTATACGCCAGGCAGACAGCCCTCAGCTGCGCTACGTTTCACTTACTTCCTGCTGAATCACATCACCGGTGCTCAGGTGAGCCAGACCACCTTCTGGAAAACCATTCCTGGCCTCTGTCTGCTTGGTGCTGGATTTCCTCTTCTTACGACTGGTGTGGGTGCCATGACCCCCCGCCACCCCCCAGCAGGTGATGCTGTGGTTATGACTATTTCCTGGCCGCCGGGCCTTGCAGAGAAGAGTCAGAACACACCAGTTTGGCCCCTGGATCCGGCCTGTGCAGCCCTGCCGTGGTCTGCCCTGAGCCCTTTCCCTGGTGTGTGCACACACGCACGCTCGCCCTCCATGTGCTGGTTTGCCGTCTCCGTGCGTCTTCTGGTTACTAACTCAAAATTGGAACGTGAGGTCTCTTTCCTCCCTATGTCACGAAATCAAGAGTTTCTGTTGAGATGCTTAGAGCTGGTTTAGAATAATGACCGCAGATAAGACCGTGCCAAGAAGGTCTACACACCAGGCTGTACCAAGGAGACTCTGATTTCCCTGGTGGTGGGGGTGAGGGGGTGGGGGTGGTCCTTCTGTTTCCCTAGAATGATAAGCTCGGGCCTTACCTTGGGATACTTACTGTTTCTTCAAAGACTGTTTGCTTGTAGATTAACTTTGATCTTTGTCCACAACGAAAATGCTGGGGAGGTCAAACTATGTGGAGTGGAAGTACGAGGAGAGATGTGCATGACCCAGAGGCCCACGATGGGGACGCCCTACCCACCCCATTTGCCTAATCACGGGCCCAGATGAATGGAGACCTGGAGCCACACGGCCATCCACTTCGCAGGCCGGATACAGAATGAGGAGAGTTCAGAGGTAAGCAAGGCAGATACCATCCCTGCCCTTTTATGGACAATAGTCTACTGGGAAGACAGACTTAAAGAAATCAGAATAAATAATATAAGACTCTCATTATATGAGAGATAAATGTTAGAAAATTTAAAAAAAAAAGCAAGCAAGAAAAAAGATAAGATAAAAAAAAAAAAGAGCTGGTCATACAACAACACGGCCCAGGCTGGAGCATCTGGGAAGATGATGTTTATGGGGAGATGTCAAGGATCAGGGGAGATGGTGGGAACTGGGGGGCGGTAGGGAGAGAGAGGGCACATAGTAAGGGTTGGGCTGGTATTTCACAGCAATTGCAATCTCCCTGGGAGAAAGGTAGCACTCTTCAGATCCCTTGGGAGTTTGTCCTAAGCCAATTTGGTTAAGTATGGGTCTCATTCATAATGATAATAACACAACAGTAATGCTTATTAAATGCTTGCTTGTGGGTAGATATCCTGCTAAGTGTCAAAGGTCACCTCGGTGAGGCTGTCCCTAGACACCCTGCATAGCAACCCCCCACCTCCTATTTCCTAGACTCTGTTTTTCTTTTCCCTTATCTTTTCTCTTACCACCATCTGGCATTGTCTATTGTCTGCCTGTCAGGCTGGAACGTGACCTACATGACAGCAGGTACTTTTGCCTCTTTTGTTCATTGCTGTGTCCCCAGAGCTTAAAACACTATCTGGAAATTACTTGGTGCTCAAGAAAATACATATTTGTTAAACGAATGGATATTGTTCATTTAATCCTCACGGCCTGTCTGTGAAGTAGGTACTGTGCGCCTTCCTCCGCAGATGAGCAAATTGCACAGAGAGATTCAGTGATTTACCGAAGGTCACACAGCCATCCGAGCCCAGGCAGCCCGACTCCAGAGTCTTGCACCACGGGCCTGTGTGCAAAATGGAAGGAGTTGTGAAAAGAATGTGCCAATTTGACTTAGAGCTTTTCTCTGGGTAAATGGCGTTCTGTTTAAAGACTTCAGAAACGTGATCCAATTCGGTATTGCAGTTCTAGATGCTACTGGTTTTATAACACAGGGATCATCGAGCAAGTGGAATGTAAGGACAATCATTGGATAAGGAAGCCTTGTGCCAACCCAGGGGACTTGCAATCCAGATAAGATAAGGAAGTACTGAGTCACACTTTCAGATCCTAGAATATAATCTGAAGCCAGTGTTCCTGGAATATTCTTCACTTACAACTGACGTCTTAATGACTTAACTCAGTCTGGCTACTAGGGATGTGAAATATGGAAACATGATTTACTGTTTGACTTGTTTAGTTGAACTAAATGCTCAGAAGTGGTTGTTGGTGGCTTGTGTATGCGTGTCCCAAAAACCAAGAGTTAGAATAAAGAAAACAGAAATATTTACCCCATAAATCCATACAGTAGACAACAGATTCAGTCTTGATGTGCTGTTTTTCACAGCTCTTCATGCCTCTGAGCCAAAATTATTTCAGCCTCTGGAATATAAGACCTCCTCCTGAGGCCATTTTGACAGTTCTTTCCTCTGACCAATTATTCTTCAGGAATGTAGCTGTCAATAGTTGGCTTTTTCCCAGATAAGAACGGTTTTATCTTTGTGCATGTGTATGGAGTTGTCAAAGAAAGGAACTTGCTTTTGATCTCAGAAACTTCATCTTTTCCTTTCTGCCCACGTACCCCTGAATCACTCAGCAGTCCCTAACCTCTTTTTCTAGGAAAGCTATTTAGGAGTTCAGCATTTATTTTGCTTTTTCTTTGGCCACTTACCATGTCAGAAGTGGTGAGTAATTCTGGTCCTTTTCACACGTCTGTCTTTATGTTGTCTTTCTGGGTCCGTCTCTTGGTGCCTGGCTCTGGTCCTTTCTGACTCAAGTGTACCATACACTCTCTGGCACACATACACAAATTTAGATCTACAAGAAGTGATGTATTTACAAGGAGTGTGTACAATTGCCACAAACTCACTGAAGATCTGTACCTTGTGGTATGTGTAAGTTATACCTCAATAAGAAGAAGGAGTTTTGTGTTTACAAATTTGTGGCAAATTTAATGAGAGTTTAAGCATCTCTTGAGTGGATCTATGTATTGGTCGGTGCCCCCAACAATAACTCAATTGGTATGATTGTTGAGTAAAGACAATACTTGTGGCTATGAGAGCTGCCATCAGCAACCGTTATTCATAGGTTACGAATGCTCAAGTTTTAACTCAATTTCTGCATACACAGAGCCACTGGAAGCCCGTTACCACCAGGAACTTGAAAGCACTGGAGCAGTTTCAGTGCAGGGAGGGGCAGTCTAGTAAAGAATGCATGAAGGGGTGCCTGGGTGGCTCAACTGGTTAAGCATCTGAGTCTTGATTTCTGCTCAGGTCATGATCTCAGGGTCTTGGGATCCCAAGCCCCCCATTAGGATCCTCACTGCTGAGTCTGATTGTCTGTCTCCCTCTGCTCTTTGCTCTGCTCTCTCTCTCAAATAAATAAATAAGATCTTTTAAGAAACACACACACATACACACACAATCAATGCATGAAGATTCTAGCAAACACCTTTTTTGTGGGATGCCTTGGACAAGTAACTCTTTCTCTTGCCCTTAGATTTCTTATCTGCAAAAGAGGATAACATTTGCCCCACTTTATTCCTAAGATTGTTATGAGGAGAATTACTTTTAAGCCAATGAAGTATATATTTAGCGCTCACTCAACCATGTCATATTCTGTGGGCACAGAAGTAGGAAAAGGCTTGCTTCTTGCATTCACAGAACTTAGGGACGAAGACAAGAAGGAAGACCAGTAGATACATGTTTACAATAGACAATATCACATCATCTAGGTGATGGGGTGCAGAGTGATGCAGACTCAAGTAAGAGAAACTTTAATTCTCGCTGGTGCCATTGGAGAAGGCTTTGTGGAAGCACAAGCATTTGAACAAGACCCTGCAGGAGGATGGTTTGGAAGACTTTCCAAGTAGAGGGGCGATAGGAACACAGCACAGAGATAGGTCTCCATGACAACCGAATGAGTCTGTAAACTATAAAACACGATTCAGTGGTAAAATATCATTTGTTACCTCTACTGGGGTCACTGCTCACCTTCCCCAGCACCCATGGCCACTCTAGGTAATAAAATAGCCTAGCTATTCCAAAAAAAGCCTAGCTTCCCAGCTTCCAGAACTTTGGGCTAGGCATGACTAACTATGGTAACCTTCAGTCTCAAAGGAGGTGATGCTACAGCTCAAGTACAACTCGGAAGAATAAACATCACCCAAAGGTTCACAGTTAAATTCTCTTTCCATCTTCTCACATTTCCCCCAAACCCTTCTCACATGGGCCTCCCCACTGCCCGCCCCTCTCATCAACTCTTCTCCCTTAACAAGGACCAGGGCAGGCTCTGAGGGGACCAGCCCATACTCAAACCCTGATGATGCTGATTTCTAGCTGTGTTATAGGAAGCACCCTCCTTTAATCCATGTAAGACATTTTACATCTATAAAATGGGAATGAAAATGATAGTCCCCACTTCATAGTGTTGCTGAGAAGGTTAAGTAAAATAATGTACCTGGTATGTAACACTCAAAATGTTATGTATCATATTATCACCTGGAGTAGGTGTTGCCAGACGATGGCTGGGGGCCAAATCCAGCCACGTCCATTTGTTTGTGTAACGTCTAAGCAGCTTCCTGTTGCAATAGCAGGGTGGAACCGTGACAGAGACTGTACGCTTCACAAAGCTAAAATACTGGCTGTCGGGCCCTTTGCAGAAAAAGTGTGCTGACCTCTGACCCGGAGAGCAGAGAAGAGAAAGCCAGCTTAGGTGGCATTTACAGCCAGTTAGATTTTGTCCTCAATGGGCTTGCTGATGCCTTTACGTCCTTATTATTGGTCCATGGCATCTAATGATCTATGGTGTGAACCCCTTATAATGGAGAAGTCCTTGGAGAGATCCTCACATCTCAGTACCATGGAGATTCCTGGGATCTATTTCCATCCTCTTGGGGTCCAGTATTAATAGATAAGGATCACATAGCAAATGTGGCGAAGGTGGGTACCAAGTTTCAGCTCTTATTAGTTACAGCATAATCTCAAATGGAAACTGCAGAAAACTGGAAGGTGAAAGAGAAGTTAGCATTACCAGGTAATGACCTAGTCACCAAGCAGAGGCAAGCAACAACACGGAAAAAGAAGCAAACTGTGGTGAGTGGTGTGAAGTTGCCATTGACCTCCTCTTGTGTACCTTAAATTAAGAGCCTTATGAAGTCCACTCCAATTCCATTTAAATATCCCTCTTTTAAAGACCTGCAACATTATTGTTATTATAAGATATACAGAAACCTGGGTAGATTGGGATTATGCGTTGGAGCAGTATTTCTAGGGCTTTGTTGTTTGCATACTGGGAAGAGCACCAGATCTGAGTCCAGGAAACATTGCCATGATCTAGGTGGGACCACAGAAGCATGTCACCTCACCCCTCTTAGCCTCAGGCTCCAGCATAGACAATCTCTTTGTTAATTGTTAGAGGATAATAAAAGGAGACGCTCCTAGAGTGGCGTGTGCATGTGTATGACTCTGTGGTGGGGTGTTCTGTAAGGAAGTGACTGTAAGCTTTCTTTTGAATGGTAGATGCAATGACAAAATATTCTAAGATGCGTTTTGGTCGCAACTGTTTTCACCTACTACCCCTTAGGCCATCTGCATCCCTTCCCCTTATTCAACCAAGGTAAGGTTGCTTTGGACCCCAGCTGCCATCAAGGCAGAGAATGAACCTAGTATTCACTTGTCCACACTTGTGATCCAGAGGCATGCATTCCTAAGATCATTGGCCAGGGGATTTGTCCCCGTCAGTGAAGAGGCTTTTTTAATCAAATAAAAAACAGATGTTCACTAATTTTAAAAATTCATTAAAAACGCCAACATTCATTGAGCTGTCACTATATCCCAAGCACTGTAGTAAGTGCTGGGGCCAGCAAGAATGGACAGACAATGTCCTTTAATGACCTCATATCCAGCCTTGGAAAACTCTTTTAACAATTCCATTCTGAAAACACGTTCTTTTATTTTGTTACAGCCAGTGACGACTGTGAGGCTCTCTGACACCCCATCCCACGACACCTTCACTGTCCTTCCTCCCACGCTTGATGCCTCTCCTTCCGGTTTCCACTTACTTTTGGAATTTCTTCCCCACGCAAATGTAAATGACTGTCAACAGTTCGGAAGATTTTTCTTCCTGGGGAACTTGCATTATAGTTCCATGTCCTCCCAACAGCACTTTTGTGCTAAACCTGGAGTTGGTCTCAGAATCCATCTGTCATTACCAATCAAGGTTGGCAAGGTCTACAGCTATTCATCATGGTTTAAGCCAAGGCTGAAATTTCAGGAATAAGATAATAAACACTAGGTTCAATTTTGGGGAGGGGAGGGAGGGGGAAATGGAGGTTTCATTTTTTTTGTTTTGTTTTGTTTTGTTTTGGGGGGTTTTTTAGGGGGAAGCCCTGCAAAGTAAGATGACAGAGATATAGCCTACCCCTGTTATACATAAGGTCCCAACTTAGCAAAGGGAATAGCCCAAGGGTGGCAATTATCCTGCAGAAATGTTCTCTAGCAAGAAGAAAATCAGAGATGATCTTCACTGGGCTGAAAACCTTTTCATGGAGAAAAGGAAGAGTGTGATATTTATATTACTATAAAGGCACAGCTACTCAAAATATCCATAATAAGTGGAGAATTCAGAGCAGAAGCACTGTGGGTAGAGAAGGCACTAGAGGTGCTTTAAGGTGCCTAAATGAACAGTTGGCCTCAAGAAGAATCTAATTTGAATGCTGTAGAGCTAGCATATGAGGAGTTCTATTCTAGAAAGTTCTACGTACCGTGCTTGACAGGAGCTAACGTCCAAAGAAGGAAAATGAACACGTTCACTAATGAGGATTCAACTTGCAGTTGTAGTGTCAAAAAACTCAAAAATTTAAATAATATTCCAAAGCTTTCATGGTATTTATTTTTAAAAGATTTATTTATTTACTTGAGAGAGAGAGAGAGAGTGAGTGTGAGAGAGGGGCTGAGGGAGAGGGAGAGAGAGAAAGAGAGAGAATCCCAAGCAGGCTCCACCCTAGAGCAGAACCCCATGCGAGGCTCCATGGTAGGATCCTGAGCTCAAGACCTAAGCCAAAGCCACGAGTCAGATACTTAACCAACTGAGCCACCCAGGTGCCCCAGCTTTCACAGTCTAAATATTGTGAAAGTATGCATTAAACTTGGGAACCTGCTGTGATATAGTAGATTGTAAACATTTCCATATAGTTATAAATTTCAAATGCAACAGTATGCCCTCATGATTATAATAATAAATAAATCCAGGAGAGCTTAGTTCAAATAAACACATTATTGGAGTTGACAACGCAAGTGTGAACACCTCCCCGACTCACGGCTGTGCTCACTGCAGATCTCTGTTGGCAAAGGAGCCAACTTGGTATGGTCTAGGCTCTCTCAAGAAGCTCTCTTGACAATGTCTTGGCTGTGAATCTCTGAAGCTCTTCTTCAGTTGTCAAAGTATTTGAATCACTTGTCTACAGGTATATGCGTGTGATGATACAGCTGCCTTAATAATCTGCAGAAATATGCACAAAGTTATATTTCTGCCGACATCCCATTACCAATATAAAAATATCATCTGCTGTTTTGGTCATTTGCATTAATAATTAATTAGAAGCCTTTAAAATTCCCATTTCCCTCAAAGCTACATTTTTATAAGGGCTTGATTTGTTTCTCTCAATAATTTTGTGAAGTTTTCAGTGTTTTTACCAAATAAGTATCTTTTTATGTACCTTATAAATGCACAAAGACATAAAAAGTATTGTAAGATACCCCGGTATTATTATTTACCCTTATGATTTGTTTTAATTGGATTTTAAACATGGGCTTAACATCATATGTATACACAACCATGTGGTTATCTTGACCGGTAAGATTAACCTTGAACTACTCCTTCCTTCAAGGAGTATTGAAGGAAGGTATTGTCTCATTAGATGACCCTCCCTATCACCTCACAGATAAAGAACCAAGCTTTCTGCAATGTTTGAATTCATATTTTCCCCCCAAATGCAGTTGTAGGGGAGTCAAATAAATAGTAGATTTAGCAGCGGGGTTTATGCCTCAATTCTGTCAACAACCCAGATTAGCTGTTATTAAAAGGGCCTTTTGTTTAAGCTTTCAGAGCCTCAATTTTGCCATCCTTGAAATGGAAATGATATTATTTTTTTCTTATTAAGTAGCCCATTTAATTAAAAAATATTTACTAACATAATCTTTGAGAAAAGCACTGGGTAAAAACTCTAACATTAAGCAAATACAAGACCTCGTAAGACATGCTGTGATATTTTATCGCACCATGACTTCATCAGTCCCTATATATAGTTCTAACGATACCCAAACATTAATTGTATTTGGTCATTGGTAGTGGACATTTTTGTTTTTGTTTTTGCTTTTTAATCTGTCCCCAAAAAATGTACATCTTCTTCTGATGATAGTACAATTTTCCATGGAAATATCTTTTTCCTACTTCTTAATCCATGTGACTGGCCTGCCCAATGTGATGTAAGTGTGGCCAATCAAAGTACCAATCAAGTGTGGCCAATCTGGACTCAGTGACTGGTTCAGAAATGATTCTTCTGAGATGAAGCCGGGTAAATAAAAACTTGATTCTGGAATTTACCGGGTAGGGGCTCTCAACTAGAAGAATTAAGAAGCTTAGGAAAATTAAGTCTGGAGGTGCTCATGGTCATCTTATCACCAGATTGAAGCTAACGATAAACTATTGAAACTAACAGACAAGCAGGAGATGGAGAAGAACATATTCTGAATTACATCATTGGCATCCCTGAATTCATAACCTCTGAGGTTTCATTCGTGTGCTTTTTAGTTATCCAGCCCATGGATTTCTTTTTCACTTTAGACTTTGGAGTTGAGTTTCTGTCACTTGCAGTGAAAAGAGCCTTGACTGATTCATTAACTTCTCACTATGAAGGAGATGCTCTATAAAGAGTCCATGGCCAAGCTATGAATGACTCACAATTGCGTCAATAGATACATGGTGCTAAATGCCAGTGATATGGTTGTGTGATGGCCTTCACCCCATCTTCTGTACATAGCTGGACTGCCTAATAGACCCCGAGCCTGGATCTTCAGAGTCTAGGTTCTCAGCCAGCACCACAGCTCATCTAAACCCAGCCAACAGGTGAGTCTGCTCTTTTGTCAGATTGACGCCAGCTTTTAACCCTGGGGCTAGGATATGCTTCTAATAAATCCTCGTAGAATCCTGATGACTCAACTCTTCCCTGATTCATTCAAGATTTCCTACTGCCTGCAGAAGCTTAAATATTGCCTGAGTTGCACCCTCCCCCCAATCCATTGGCTCTCTCAGACTTTGGTGCCTGCAATGGATTTGAGCTCGCTCTAAATTACTCCTGAATATAACACTGAATTTGAACTCCTGACCACCATCCTCCTCTACCAGAATTGGACTGAACTTCCTTTCTCAGTTTTTCCTGGCTCCTGGACTTCCTTACCCTTCTACCATTCATTGGAAGTGATGAAAGCAATTTCATTTATAGATCTCTACACTTAGATATAGTGAGGCTATATCAGGATCTCAAATGTACTTTTTAAAAATAAATGAGATTTTTCAATTTTTCATGTACCAAGTGCCTATCCCCCACCCACAACCCCGAAATCAGAATCATGCTGGAGTTCTGTGGCCAGACTCTATTTGGGAAACCAGCCAAAGGGAATCTCTGCAACAGATTGGTCCAGCCTCAATTATGGCAGAGTAGTTGGACTACATGTTACTCCAAGAAAAAAAGTCCTGCCCAGAGTCACTCAGCACATTGTCATGTTGGCCCCGCAAAAGCAGGACAAGTGGAGAATGCCCACTGAAGACAGGAGTGACTTCATGCTCTGTCCCTGGAATTGCCGCTGAACTTGTCCTAGGAGTGAATGTTGGGTGCTAACCAAGAGGACTTTGATGATGGTTGGTAAATTTGGAAAATGAGTCCTTTGCCCGGATGACTCCTCACATTCGTAAGTTGGTGCTTTAATCTCCATGTCATCTGAGGCAAGGAATGTTGGGTTTCCTGCTTGGATGTGGGAAGTTGAAGACAGAGCTCTGAGACCTTGTCTACTTTAAACTGAGGAGCCAGGGAAAACTGCCAAGATTTTCTCCTTTCCTGATGGCCCAGGATCATCTCCCATTCTGATCTTGACCAGCCCTTGGAGCTCTTGCACCTCTCTGGGCTGATGGAAAGGACATGAGTCCAAGAGCAGAGTTCAGAAGACCCCCAAGACAACTTAAATCAGGAAAGGTAGAGTCCCAAGCCAGAAGTCATAGGGAGGCCAATCCTTTCCTTACAAGCTGACCAAGTGGCTGAGCACCTGAGAAGTCAAGTTCAGAGGGAATGGAATACAGCCCAGAGGCCATGTGGTGATACCATCCCTCCTACCATAGTCCTTGGATTTTGTCACGGCTGGGGAAAGGGATGGGGTAGTGAGTCTCAGTCCAGAACCATAAACTGAACTGTGGGTAACAGTTTCCATATAAATGATAAATGCTGGCTACACCTTGGACTAGCTCACCAAAGTCTATTAAAAGCAGAACATAGGAACAAAGCTTTATGCCTACAAGAAATTTGTTCTGAGTTTAAAAAAGAAACAAAACAAAAACTGACCGATGAACTTAGGTACACACCTTCTATGTAAAGCTGGAGACAGTCTGTACTGTACTTGGGTAAATGCAGGGTGGTTTTGAACATATGGTAAGTGCTTGATGACCACTTTATGCCTGATAGATTAGTTATTCTATAAAAGATTATCATGTTCTTTTCATTTGCTTTCTTTTTTTGTAAGTCATTTTCAATTAACTTCCGTATATGACACGCAGAATCCTAATAACAGACATCTTTACAGGTGCATGATCCATGTCAGTGTGCCTTAATTCTTCCTTTTCGTGTAAAATATTTGTTGAGATGTATATATATACATCTCAACAAATATTTTACATATTATATACAAATAATACATATTATATACATATGCTTACACACATACATATATACATATACATATACACAGAATCTGATAAATTTAAAAGCAAAAATTTGTTTCTTTTGAGAGTTAACCAAAGTCTTGACTTTCACCATTCATATACTAAAGCACAGATTTTCCTTAAAGATAAATTCTCTGTTTCAAAACGTTGGTGAAAGGGCAGCAGGGATAAAGAATTTCAACAGTTTAGGGGTGGTGGAAGGGGAAGTGGGCGGGGGGTGGGGGTGACTGGGTGACGGGCACTGAGGGGGGCACTTGACGGGATGAGCACTGGGTATTATTCTATATGTTGGCAAATTGAACACCAATAAAAAATAAATTTATAATAAAAAAAAGAATTTCAACAGTTTAAACTTAAGGTCCTGGGAAAAGTCCAAATGGAGAATATTTTATGATTATGAGAAGTTGGCTTTTTTATCTGATTATTTTTTACAGAGTCAGAAACACCCAGAGGGCAGTCAGAGTGCTGAGCAGTGACACGGCAAAGAGGGCTGGGACACTGTTCCAAGGGCCCCACGTGCTCTGCCCAGCTCACTGTGGAGGTGGCTTAGCTTTGGCGAGTCGCACAGATAGTCATTCAGGCCCAGATCTTGAATTTCAGCATATTTTGCTTCTGAAAAGACAAAAACCAATTATTGATAGCTATGCTGACCTCAGATACACAGGCTATCTTAGCAAAATGATCTTTTCCAACCGTATTATTGCCAGTTAGAGGTGACCCTGAACTTGTTGATAGTTTAGTGAAAAAAAAACAAAACAAAACCCAAACCCAAGAAATAGATAGTCTCCCTGCATTTTGTGTCTTCAGTTACCAACACGGTTTTGCCAGCCAAGCTCTCTCTTACTAAGGGGTCCTTTGTAAGATCATTCCAATGCCCTGGGAACCACTATTGGAGACTGTAGTTATGGAGTCTATGGAGACTCCTACTGGAGTGTATGGAGAGCAGAGCCCCACATAGAGAAAATCTGATCTAAAATACAGGAAGAAAGTGCTATGGTGAGCTCCTAGATGTAGCTGGACGCCTCTCTGTCTCCTCCAAGAGAATATGTCTCCTAAGAGGCCTAAGCCGTATCTGGCTCAGCCTCTATCCTATGTTGGGCTAAGTGTTTTGAACATAGCAGATGCTCGAAAGCTGTACTCTGGACTTTTGAGGTTGAGTTGAACTAGACCTTGGCATCATCGATTTATAATGAAAACAAGATTCAGATTTGGACTTTTTCCGTTCTAGTCTCAGTCCCCACAGCCTCCAATGGAAGTCTGAGGAACCCCCATCTCTTGCTCTGCACCTCGGTGAGCCACCCTGCCCCAGTGCTACCTAAGGTCTTTTCTCAGACAAGCAGCAGCAGCTACCCCACACCTTCCCTCCTGCCTCTGCTTGTCTGGCATGCTCAGCCCCTACAGCCTTGGGCTCCCAGCTGCCTTTGAAAAGGGTCGGAGGCATTGAAGTCAGGGCTTCTGATATTTCACGACATCCATTAATCATAATCATACAGCTACCTTTTTTTTTTTTTTTTTTTAGGATCTGCTATGTACTGGATAATGTGCTGGACTTGCTCAAAACCTGTTACTTATTTACTTTGCCTTGAGCCAGAAGAGTGATTCCTTTTGCTAATTCATTTGTTTAGACAGTGAAGATCCCTGATTTAATGAAACACATGTTCCTATGGAAAAAGAGAGACAACAAACAAGTAAACAAGGTAATTTCAGATAGTGACTACACAATGAAGAAATTGCAACTGGGTTATGATGTAGTTAACGCCGCTTTAAATATCAACATCAAGGAGAATCTCTGCAAGGCGGTGACATTAGTTCTGAACCCCAAATAAAGCAAAGGAGACTGGTAATGTAAAGGGCATTCATGTGCAAGGACCAGCATGGGCAAAGCTCAGAGGAGAGTATGGGCTTATCGTATTATGAAGTTATCTATGGATCTGTCTTTCTCTGCCAGAATTTGAGCAATATCTTAGTTCACCTACACACTCAGGAAGGAGATTTCCATCCCCAGCATCCTCCCCACCCCCAGCTCAGCAGGGACACTGTACTACATTCATAAGCATTTTCTTTATCTTTCAAGATGTAGCCAAAACCCTACCTCTGCTTTCCCATCTTGGTATTCAGTAAATTGATTTTGTATTTGTTTTCTCCTGGTTTATTTTTGCTGTATGAAACACGGGTCATCGCATCTACCTAGGCACCTCCTGGTACTTGTGAGGCTTTCATTCAACACATTTCCTAAGCATCAACCTTGTGCTGGGTATGGGGCTAAGGCTTGGGACTTAAAGATGCACATGGGTTGGTAACTGCTCTGTGACGGGTATGTATTTTGATAATTAGATTTGTATCATAGATAGCTATTTCCAGCAATGGCGGGAGAATTGACTGAAAAGCAACTAAATTGTATATTTGTATATAAAGAAAACAATAAGTATGTATATATGCACATGAATGTGTGTGTGTTATAGATAGCTGCTATTTGTAGCACTAACACCCATCCCCCTTTATTTTCCTGGAAAGAACACCCTGTTTTCATTGATTACCACCCCCCCACACCACTCCTGTTCCATGAGGTTGGGTGAGATTGATTCCAGTCTTGGGTTCCAGAGTGGCCATGTCATAGGTTCTGGCCAATCAACACCATGTTAATCCTAAGCATTTTGCTAGGAAATGAGAAAAAGTTTCTCTCCTCTGGGGCAGTTGAAAGGCTACGATGCATGACTGGAGCTCTGGAAGAGATCTTACCACTATGGAGGAGGAGTCTATGGAGAGTAGAGCCTCACATAGAGAAAATCTGATCTAAAATATAGGGAGAAAAAAAATAAAATAAATATAGGGAGAAAGTGCTATGATGAGCTCTTAGATCTAGCTGGACCCTCTTGACTCAGTTAAATGAACCAAAAAATTCCCTTTCTTATTGGTTCGAGTTTTCTGCTACCTACAATCCAAATGTTCCTGAATAATATAGATGAAGAGCCTAAGGCACATTGACATTAGTTGCCCAAGATCCCATAGTTAGTGAGTAGCTATGTTTACTTTAAATTCAGGAAATTGATCTCCAGAGTATTTGCTCTAAATTGCCTCTTAGATCAAGGTGGAAAGGGAGAGGAGCAGATGGATTTGAGATCTGTAGATGGTTGGAGCTGTAGAACTTGGGGACAGGCTGGACATGTGAATCAGGAAAACATGACTTCCATGTCAGGGAGATGATGGTGTCACTCATAGAGAAGGAGGAAATACCAAACAGAGGACATATATGGGGGTGGAAAAGAGTTGAATGCGATGAGTTGCGTTCTGGATGTTTTGAGTATGAAGTGTCTGTGGGGCATGCAAATAGAAATGGCAGGACCACAGGTGAACAAAAAGCTCTGGGCTGGATTCACTCAGTCTTTTAACAAATACTTATTAAAGGTCTGCTTTGTGGGAGCCATTGGACTAGATTAATGGGGATATATGGGAGAACTCTATAGTCATAGAAATTTTTAAAAAGATTTTATATATTTATTTGAGAGAGAGAGTGCATGCATGTGCAAGAGAGAGAGAGAAAGGATGAATGGGGCATAGGGGTAGAGGGAAAGGAAGAAGCAGACTGTCTGCCGAGCAATGTGGAACTCGATCTAGGATCATGACCTGAGCCGAAGGCTGATGCTATGGAAATTTTTTGGACTCACAGAGTTTACATTTAAGTCTGAGTATCAGGGGATCCCTGGGTGGCGCAGCGGTTTGGCGCCTGCCTTTGGCCCAGGGCGCGATCCTGGAGACCCGGGATCAAATCCCACATCAGGCTCCCGGTGCATGGAGCCTGCTTCTCTCTCGGCCTATGTCTCTGCCTCTCTCTCTCTCTCTCTGTGACTATCATAAATAAATAAAAATTGAAAAAAAATATAAAAAAAAAAGTCTGAGTATCAGTGTATAAGTGATCTTTGAGGTGTATGGGTGAATGAGAGTACCTGAGAATTGTATATAGAGTAAGAATAAAAAGAAATTTAACTTGTGTATCTCAGTTTCCTTGCCTATAACTACCCCATGGGGTTGTTCTGAAAGTTAAACTTTTAGAATGATGCTGTATAATGAGCCAACTGTGTATCTTAGCTATGATATGTGTGAGGTGCTGCTGATGTTGATAATGAAGACACTGTAAAGAGCAAAGAAACTGGGGCAGGAAGTGTCAGAAGTCGGGGTTAATGCATAACCTGGAGGTAAGATTGTGCTTATCACAAATGAGTCTAGATATACAGAATGAAATCAGAAAGGATACAAAACTGAACTTTCATTCTTACTGTTGCAGTACTTGCCATTATAGAGGCAACTGTTGAGAAAAGCAAATTTATTTGGTTTTGAAGTACCCCAGCCCCTATTAAATTAAATTTAAATGAAGGTGCCACTTAGCTGGGTGCCAGGGATGCACATACAAACACGAATGTGATATTGCCTTTTTCCTCAATGACGTTTATGTCCTCATGGCCCTCATTAGTGTCAACTTCTTGCCTCCACTGAGTTCTTCTTTGCATTCGTAGCCCTTTCTCCATTGACGGACAGGCATTAGCCTAAGTACAAAAGTCGGCTATTAGTCTTGATTTACATACACACTCACACGCAATATTAAGTCAAAGCCTCCGTCCCGTGGTGACTTGATTGAAAGCTTAGGGAGGTGGATGACATCCACTCCAGCCATCCTTTCTCTGCTCACTCTGAACACCTTCTAATGTGTACCTTTTTCTTACACAAAGCAATACCACTCTCTTGAAGCTCCACCCCAGAGCTATTGCCAGGCCTCTGTTTACACATCCAAGGATTTAGCAGATGCTTTGAGGTTTCACCTTAAAGAGTCTGAATAAATTCTTAGAAAAGGGTCATCTTCTTCCCTAGTCTTTACCTGGGAAGAGAAAGGTGGTTTACTCAGAGATAGACTGCAGGTATCTATGAAATATTTATACACGAACTTAAAAATACGTACATTTTTAGTAAAAAATATTGCATTATGCTCTACATGTATTTTTGTTGTCTGCCCTTTCACGATTATAAATATATTTTAAACATTTTTAGTGTCAACAACTCTGATCTAGAACATGATTTTTAATGGCCACATATTACTCTGTCTATGGCTATAATGTAATTTTCTTATGTAGTTTTGACATTTAAATTGTTTTCAATGTTTCACTTTCATAAATAATTAATTGGAGAACATCTTTGGGTCTATACCCTGTGGTATCCCTGACACCTATAATAGAGCCTGGCATTTAGTAATTGTTCACTAAAATATTTGCTGAGTGAATGAGTGAATATGTTACCTTGATTTTCATTCCAGGTGCTAGTGTTTTTTTCATACTGCGTATTATTTAAGTCCAAAGTTTTCTTTTTAATAATAACCAGTTATCACAGACTGTGCAAATCAAGGTCCCAGTTCCAATAGGTAGTTTTAGTTAACATGATACTATGCAAAGTGACGACTGTATTACTTTGTTTCCTTAATTCAAAAGTAATGCGTGCCAACTTTAGACCATTTGGAAAATGCATATAAAGAAAAGGAAGAAAGGTAAAATCACCTCTGATTACAGCACTCTTAATTACATTAAGAGTTAATCACTATGACATTTTTATATATATATCCTCATTAATCTTTTTTTATGCAAATATATGGAGTTTTTTTTTTTTTACAAAAAAGGAGGTATAATACTATGCATAGTTTAGTAACTGCTCATGTCATTAAGTGTTTTTTCTTTTACATAGTTATTATCAGGCTTCTAGTGTTACGTTTTATGTATGAACTGCAATATTTTTATCTAATCTCTCATTGTGGGCGAAGTACATAGTTTTTTGTATAAACCATTCCAAATATTCTAAAATCTAATTAATATATATGTTTTTGTAGTTTTCAAATGTTGCACTATAAAGCTATACTAATTTCTAAAAAGCAGAAATACATACTATAGTATAGTTTTGCTACAAAGTAGATTGGGGGAAAAAATAGGTGGCACTTTTCCATGTCCTACTTGATCTATTTCTGTGTTATTTGAAAACTTTACCAATGGTTCGTATTAATTTTATAATTAAAAATAAACACTGAAAATGTTTTTGAATTTTAATTTACATGTAGCACCCAGATCTTGGTTTCTAATCCCATTCTCCAATAAAAGGAACCTGCGCTCCTTAAAAAAAAAAAGGTTAACTCCAGGGTTAGGGTAAGGGAAATTTAAGATGATCCTGGAACATCTTGTAGTGCCAGAGAATAAGAAAAAGCTCAAAAGGAAAAAAAAAAAAAAAAAAAAAGCTACATGTCAAAAGGATACAGGGACCAACCAATGGCCAAATCCAGAATAGTCTGAGCTGCACAAGACATGGTATTGGATTGTAACCCAAAGTATAAAATAAATATCCATGAGCTCCTAACGTGATATAAATAATAATAGTAATAAATGATATAAATGTAATGTGAATAACTAAAGAAATAAATAAATGAGGGATGGGGGCAGAGACAGCTCTTCCTTACAGAAGAACTCCAACTCATTTTCAGAGAGCCTACCCAACTTCCAGGAGGTGGAGCTTAATCACCCCCAGTCAAAATAAAAGAAACCACCCCCGCACTTTGAACACGGAGAGCTGTGTTTTGTGGGTGCAGCACGCAAAGGGGAGATCAGGGACTTTACAGTGACGAGCATCACCTTGGCAAGGTGATGGCCATCAATGTAACAGCGGTAAGTCATGTTGACAGCATGTGCCCTTGATATGATGTGATGAAAATGGGCACTCGGTATCTGTGGTTTCCCACACTAAGAAACTTGGGCCCAGGGATCCCTGGGTGGCACAGCGGTTTAGCGCCTGCCTTTGGCCCAGGGCGCGATCCTGGAGATCTGGGATCGAATCCCACGTCGGGCTCCCGGTGCATGGAGCCTGCTTCTCCCTCTGCCTGTGTCTCTGCCTCTCTCTCTCTCTCACTGTGTGCCTATCATAAATAAATAAAAATTAAAAAAAAAAAAAGAAACTTGGGCCCAGTCTAATCTTGAGAAAACACCAGACAAATCCTAACCAAGAGGCTTTCTACGGAACATCTGGCCAGCATTCCTCCACCGTTCAGGTCATCAAAGACAAGGCATAGCAGAGAAACAGTCACAGCTCAGAGGAGGCTATGTAGCTAGGAGGATGAAAAGCAATGTGGGATCCTGAATTAGATCCCAGAGCAGAGAAAGGACATTAGTAGAAAACGCAAGGAAACCCGAACCAAACCTGGAGCTGAGTTAACAGGGTCGTGCCAATGCTGACATCTTACTTTTGATCATTGTAGCACAGTTTCTGTAGGAATAATACCATTAGGGGAGATTCTCTGAGGGGGGTACCAGAACCCTTGGCGCTATCTTTGTAACTTTTCTGTAACTGTAAAACTATCATGAAATAAAAAGTCATTTCAAAAAAATTGAAGTGCTTCCATCAACGAACATGCCTATCAGCAAGTAGCTTGGCATTAAAAAAAACCGAACCACTTCTAACCCCCTACGTCATACCTAATCAGGTTACGGAACACGATGAGTTAGAATCACAGAGTTAGGCCCACCCTGTCCAATGGCTGTGTTTTTAATATTGTGTCTTTGTCCTTTTTTTTAATAGGGCCTGCCTTTGGCATGCCTGTGATATCACGGCTCTGTCTTTAATCCTGCCCTACCTCTGACTCAGGCTTGTGCTGTAGCCAGGGGCCCCATCCTCTGTACTGGGCCTCAGCATCTTGAGGCTCCCACATCCTAACATTGAGCCTGGATGGATTTTCTGCAGCCACTGATACTTTGGATCTTGTGCCTTTTCAACTACTTTCTCTCAGTCAGTTGGGTCTTGGTAAGGTTAAGAGCTACTTTTGTTAAGGACGTTAGACTGGATTCTAAGGGCAACAGGAAGCTTTTGAAGACTTTTAAGCAAAAGAGATGCATAATCTGTAGAATATGAACCAGGAGGGAGGGATGCAAGAGTGGCTTTCAGAGTGGCTATTACGGCAGCCCCCCGGGCAGATGCGGTAGGCCCAGACCCGGGTGCTGGCACTGCGGGTGGGGACTTCTGATACCATGACAATGAATAATGATAATCATAAACATTTATATACTCCTATGGGGTTTCCACTGCAAATGCCTTTACATTCTTTGTCAATTAATGTTTACAACCCTGGGTAGAGTTTCCATTTTGCAAATGAGAAAAACTGGAGCCATACGAAATTAAGTGAATTGCTCCAGGCTAAGCAGCATAATTTTAACCCAAGCATTTTGATTCCAAATCCAATGTGCTTTTCCAGTGCCCAATTGCAAGATTAAGGGGGAGATACATGTTAACAATTTGGTCTATTACCCCTTGGGTTAATGGCTTTCGAAATTACCGTACTTACAAGCTTAGGAATACATATTCCTGGGCCCCCCACCGTTGGAGGTTCTGACCCAGCTTCTGGAAGGGGGGCCCAGAGCTCTGTAGCACCCTGGAGGCTATAAGGAAAGGGGCTTGTGAAGCTCACTCTGAAAACCAGAACTGCCATGGTCTTTGCTTCTTTTCCCAATTCCCATGCACAGGCAACATGGGGGGCAGCTGTTCTCCAAGTTCATGCACCAGCGGTGATTCATGTACTGAGTGTGGAGCCTGACTCTGGGCTCCATCTCACAACCCTGAGATCGCGACCTGAACCTAAATCAAGTTTATTGATTGCCCACCATGAACTAGGCACTGTAGAAATGCTTTGATGTAGAAATCTATATCCAAAAAAAAAATGGATATAGATTTTTTAAACTATTTTTTAAAATATTTATTTATTTATTTATTTATTTATTTATTTATTTATTTATTTATTTAAGACAGAGAAAAAAGAGAGTAGAAGAGGTAGAGGGAGAATCTCAGGCAGACTCCGTGCTGAGTGTGGAGTCTGACTCGGGGCTCCATCTCACAACCCTGAGATGGTGACCTGATCCGAAATCAAGAATCAGATGCTTAACTGACTGAGCTACCCTGTTGCCAGCATCTTTTTAAACTATTATTTGAGGGGATCCTGAGTGGCTCAGTGGTTGAGCGTCTGCCTTCAGCTCAGGGTGTGATCCTGGGGTTCTGGGATCGAATCCCACATCAGATCAGGCTCCCTGCGTGGAGCCTGCTTCTCCAGGCCTGTGTCTCTGCCTCTCTCTGAGTGTCTCTCATGAATAAATAAACAAAATCTTAAAAAAAAAAAACTATTATTTGTGCAGTCATCTTTCCAAATCTGAGTAGCATTAGCAAACTTGACTTTGAAGCTATTTTTGCTGTTGAATGATTACTTTGTCCTTTTCGCTCCTGTCCTGCCCTGAGCCTCTTCTGCGATCGCTGTCCCCATGTCCCAGGCCTGGCTCTGTGACTTCCCAGCAGCAGGCCTCCAGCCACAGAAGCGCCGCCACACACCGGCTCCTCCAGAACAGAAGCCCCAGCCCACAGCAGGCTCAGAGCGTGTGGTTTCGCAGCCACAGGGAAGAGGGGATGGGAGAGGTTGGTGTGAGCATCTTCTCATCTTCAGCACTCCAAGCGGAACTGCAGGTGATGACTTCAGTGCGCCGCTTCTCCTTTAAGAAAATAATGAAATTGTCCAGAATCGTTCCCTGTCTTATTTGGCCTAAATAATGGATTTTCTTTCTTTGTTTAGCTCTCTGGTACATCTAAAATCAGATGTACTGCTTTATGTAATTGTTTCTTGTTACTACTTTATTTGAAGGTCACTTAAGGCTTGTGGCTCACTATTTGTGAATTTTATCTACTTTTCAATCATTACAAGAGCATAAATACCTACGTACTTGCGTCTCGAGTTACAAAAAAAGTGGGGGGGTGGGGGGAGCCCAGCTCACATGGGTTAGGTGCTCTGAAGAGCAAAACTGCAGTGACCCATCACTGTTTTATGGATACGCTTTGCCTCAGCCCCCACCGGGCCACCATGCAATTCCAGGCCCTCACTCACCACAGGAATATTTTCCTGGAAGGCAGAGTCAACCCAGAGAAAACCATTCTTTCCATGTGGTGATGGCTTCTCCCCAGAGGCCTGGCCTCAGCAAGGGGTGTGGAGAGGCATGTTTCCACTTCACCCAAAGGGGCCCTGGTCTGCCACACATGCAACTTGCCAAACCCAGGGGGTATGTCCCTCCCTCTACCTCAGCTGAGAGCTCTCTGGTGGGGAGAAGACGCATGGAAGTTTATTGATTGCCCACCATGGACTGGGCACTGTAGAAATGGTTTGATCGCTTACAAACATCTCTTTCCCTCCAGCAGGTGGGACTACACGTGGCCGTCATCGGGTGGCCTTCTCGGTGGTCGGTACTCTCTGGGACCCCTCGGCCCTGGGCAGCACACACTCCACAGCCCGGGCTTGGCAGGGTTTCCCAATGGGATTCCCAAGGATCACAAATCCTCCTGGCTGGGGGCACCTGGAAACTCTCCTGCAGGACACAGTTGGCTCTTTCAGCTCCACTGTTGCCCCTGCCCCCAACCTTGGTTTATTTTAGGATCAACGCAAACCGCTGACCTCTCACAGCAAGCCCTAGGGGTCAGGACCTAGTTTAGCTCTCAGTGGCTCTCCTCACCTTAAAGGGGACATAGAAGGGATCTATTCTTTGTATTCCCCTCTAAGGCGACGGCCATGGGTCATATAGTCCCAGTCTCTGTCTAACAGCAAGGCCAGGTGAAGCCAGCAAACCTTGTTCACTCCAATGTGCTAACTTTGGATCTTTCTGAATAATCCTTCCTGATTTTGCTTGTGGGGTTGAGGAACAGCCCTCTCCATAGTCCCTGTCCCACAAACAGCCCCCTGACGTTGGGGGCCTGGACACACCCTTCACGAGGGCAGCCCTCTAGGAGTGGTGAGACCTCCATCTGCTTTCATAACTCTTTCAGACAGCGGGTCTGTGGGGAGAAGGGAGGAACCAGGATTGGTCCGAGCTGGTTTCTAAGGAGCCCAGCCTAGAATCTACATCATGACTACCCAGGGTTTGGTGAACTTGAGTCTACGGTGTTTAATCAGAAAGCTGGAAGCATGGGGTGGTTGGCATCGCCGGGCAGAGAAACATCCACAACAGGCAAGCGCCCTCAATGGAGGCAGGGCCTGTATGGGCCATCGTGGTGGAAGCAGGACCCCTCACAGCAGCTGGGGGGAGGGAGCGATGACAAGTCCTGGCCCTCCAGAGAGAAAGGAGTGTTCTGGCAAGGCGTGGGCAGATTGTCAGGCCCCAAGCCAGGCAGCTGTGGTTTGGGGCCGGGTTCCAGGGCCAGCAGAGAACTGGAATGCCAAATGGGAGCTGAGCAGGCGCCCAGTCATATGCCAGACTTGGCCCACGGGGCGGGTTTAGACAGAAATGCTCTGCTTTCAGGGCACCTGGGTGCCAAAGAGCTTTCCTCATATACCTGGATCCTGGGCTTGGCACAGCAAGACTGATCGAGTCCCTTTCCCCCAACTAGTGGCCAAAGGTCCCAAATTATGAAACAATAAGCTTGTGTAGGATCAGATCAGCTACCTAGCAGAGTAGAGTAAGTGTGCAGATGTTCCAGGGATCTAGGTTTACCTCTATCTTCATCCTCCCCACCAGATTCTTCCCTTGAGAGGCAGCCGTTCTTATAAACTGAAACAGATGAGTTCTTGCTAAGATGCCTGATAGATTTTTTTTTAAATCTCTTAAATTCACACACAAAGAAACTGTAGATGATAGATATATACATCTATACCTACCCACAGACACACTTACGCATGCAGATCGGTCTTACATACATAGTAGATGAATCCCTAAAAAGTCATCCTTAAGTTTTTATAAATAATTTTTACTTGAAATTATCAAGGCAACATCTCCTGATGGATCAGTATGCTCTCTTTCATTAAATAATAGGACATATGCAGCCTAACTTTTTTTTTCCTTTCCTAGTTTTTTTGCCAGGAACCTCAGAGCTCAACTTCCTATTTAATTTCATTAATTCATTAGCTTCAATCTTCTGATAGAATAGTTATTTTCTTTGAACCTATTTTGTTACATGACTTCTGTATATAGGTCCTTGATGTAGTGACTTCACGGGTATTCATCAAATGTAAGTTTCCATGATTTTCAAAGTGAATAATGAGCAAGTGATAAATAGCATCTTAAAAATACGTACCAGGGAAGTTTGCCAATTGATGGATTACTAAGTTCTGGAAAAGCAGAACTCTACTGTAAGGAACAGAGTCCTATCTTGGAACCTACTTGCGTGGAGTCTGGAGTGTGGAATTCACCCTCTGTGGTTGAGTGTGAAGGAGGGTACCTCTGTGTTGGAAGGACCCACAGTAGGAGAGAACTCCTGGTCTCCCCCATGGGTGCGCTTTGCCAACACCACTCACTTTGCACCTACTCTCTCAGCCATATTTGCAAACACACCTAGGAATGTTGGCTACATCCTCCCCGGGCAATACAGACAATGCTTTTGCAGTCCTTTATCTGACCTACTTGGTCAACACGGCGCCTTGACTCAAAGATATCAGGGAAGAAAAAGGCCTGCAGTGTCACTGAGTCCATTCCTCCGGGTGGGGCAGGAGTGAGAAGAAACCTGATCGGCCCCCTCCATCTCTAGGGAGAAGCATGTGGTGAAATCTCCTCTTTCCACCCAGAGCAAAGCCATCGGCATTGGCCATCTTAGGAGTAACCAATTTAGTTTCTCATTCTGGCATCCATCCTTACTGTGTTCTTGGAGATAATTGGCTGAAGCAGGAATATGTGTTTAGAAAATCTCTCACAAGCATATCGTGGGGCCAATAACCCACGTGCTGTTCCTCAGCTCTGTTAACCCTGGTCTGAAGGTGGAGGCTGGAGCTCTGCTCTCCTCAGGAGGGGCTGGCACCTGGTGGCTCTGCGGGGCTGGGTGAGTACGGTGGACAGTACTGCCCCCAGAAGACTGGGAAGATGAGCCACTGTCTTGGCCAGTTTTCCAGGCAGGGGGCCATCGGTATGGAGTGAATGGCATTAGGATCCCCAGTGTCCTAGAGGCAGGAAATGGATAGATGGAAGGTATCTCCCCTCAGAAGCAGCTCTTTGGGCACACATGTCATCCTCGGCTCTGATTTCAAAGGTCAAAAAGGGAAAGTCCTAGGGCAACCTGGAATCATCCTAAAATAAGTAGAGGACTGACATGGGGGAAGGGATTTGGCTTATATCATGTAATGTTTTGAGGAACTGAACTCGGACCTGTGAACACCAGTTAGAAGGAGACCAAACTGGGTTCCACATGAGGAAGGTTTTCTATCTCTTAAGGTTGTTCAAAAGTTACTGTTTGCTGGGTACAGAGTTTCTGTTCTGGAAGAAGAGGGTTCTGTGAACCGGTGGTGGGGATGGTGTTACAACAAGGTGAAGGTACTTCATGCACCGACTGTACACTTGAAAATAGTTAAAAGGGTAAATATTTTGTAATGCATATTTTATCACAGTAAGGAAATTAGGTAAACATCGTTGGAGATTAAAGGACCTTGTGACAGTGGAAGAAAAGTGACTAGTAGCCAGCTTATCACACTAGCCTGAGTGTGCTCTTCTGGTAGCTGCTGCTGGTTTTCTTTTGGAGAAGCAGTCCCAGAAACCACAAACTAATATGGAGAGAGAGGCTAATTCCTCAGGATTTTTTAGACAGAAAATAAGAGCAGGAAGGCAAGTTTCCTTAGGAAAGGGGGCCCATCTGCCTCCCTCTCGTCTGCATGTGCGAGTGGACAGCATGGGGTACTCATTAGCTCCTGGGGGCAGCAAGAGGCATGGTGATGGTGAGGAAAGATTCTTCCTACTTCTAGTTTTGTAGTTATTTAGCCTCTTAGAGCCTCACTTTCTTTATCTGTAAAATGGGAATAACATCTTTGCAGAAACAGAGAAGTGGTCTCTGAAAGTACCTACCACATAGTGATTACCCACAAAAATGTTCATTATCACTGGTCTCCCCACAATAGTCATTTTTTTAAAGTTCTACTTTTTAGACACATTTTTGCCATGATTTGTCTGTCAGGGATGTGGTTCCTGCCAAATTCATCTTAGCAACCAGGAAATGGAGTTGATACTGCAAAACATATTATGCTTATTCAAGGCAATATAACCCAGTGCTATTTTGAACATCCTGGGTGTTTTACAAAAGGAAGAGTTATTATTTGTCTTAGGTTCATTGGGACCTTCCTCAGGGTCCATCAGTGGCACAGCTGAGACTTGGTCTCCTGACCCAGGAGACACTTGGCCCCACTGCATGGCCCACTCAAGTGTCCTCCAGCTCTCACCTAAATGCCTGGATCAGAGACTCTTCTGGAAGAGGTCCAGGAGGTACTTCATCAGCATTCCACACTCTGCCAAACGACAACCGGGAGACGGAGGCCAAAGCCAACCAGGGGAAATAAAGGCAGCAATGCTTTTTCTAACTAGTCCATCAGCACTGAGGCTGTAGGGTGCTCCTCTCTCCTAGCCACCCCCAGACATGCTTGTCTGTAGTCACCAGGGCTTGACCTGACAGACTGGTGGAACAGAGGGAAACTTCCATGAGGACTTGGGGAATAGAAACCCTGTGAAATGTGAAACCACTGCTCTGACTTGTCCACAGCGCTTTGGGGCACAGAAAGGGAATTTCTGGTCTCTGGTCTCTGTTCAAGCCAGCACGGAGTGCCTCTACCCATTTCCCCACCCCTACTGAGGGACATTTGGCAGCACTTGAAAATGGCAAGACCCTGCAGGTTGCAGTTGTCCAGCCCTGGTCCTCCAGTGTTCCAGGTGGACTCTGGATTTTGCCTGATTCCTACCTCCTGAGACTCAGCTGCCTCAGATGGGGCAGCAGCAGGTGTTGTAAGACACCTATTGTCTTGGCATGTGTGCCTCACCATTTCCCTATACTTCAATCCCATCTTGGTGTTTGCTGTAAAAGATTACCTCAAGTCATTGATGCCAAAAACCCAATTCAAACTAATTTAGGTAAAGATGGGAAATTACAGGCCTTGGGAAGTCTAAGGGTGAATCTAGGCAGCTGAATCCAGGAACCCAGATCATGTCTCCATGACAGTATTTTGTGCTCTCTTTTTTCTCCACATCTCCCCTGTGGCCTTCATTCTCATTCTCCCTACCTGGTAGCAGGGATGGCCACCAAGTCCCCAACTTTTTATTAGCTTCACAGCTGCAGAGCATAGAAAGGGAATCTCCTTCCATCATCAGATGATTTTCTAGAGGCTGATGAAACACCAAAAATAACTTTAGTTTCTGCCTTCAAGCCTCTTATGGCAAATGGGTTAAGCCTACGAGATCACTGGAGTTTGATTGGTTTATAAAAAAGAAGAAAATATGATTTTGAAACTGGATGTATTTGTATGTGAAGCCTCTAGAAGGGATTCTGGAGAATCAGGGAACTAACTGAATGCCACTGAATGCCTAAAGTTAAGAAGTAGGGGCTCCAGGACAGGGAAGGAGAAAAAAAGAAGGGCACTTGAAAGAATTTTGGCCTCTCACAACTTTGGTTATATATCATTTCCAACAGCTATAGTTAGTTCCTTGGCTCCACACAATCATGATTTGTGGTGATCTAAACATGAAAACAGTGGTCACTACATAAAGTATATGTGAGTAAATTGGTGAGACTCGACCTGGGAAGCCAAGGGTCTGACTCTACCTTCTTTTACAGATCTGGAAGGTGTTGGGAAAGGAATAGGAGCCTGCTGCTAATGTAACCAAAGTGAAGTTTCCAGCATGAGTAATTAGCGTGAAACACCTACAAAGGGGTACTTGGGTCACTTAGTCCGTTAAGCATCTGACTTTGGCTCAGGTCATGATTGCAGAGTTTTGTGATTGAGCCCCACATCAGGCTCCTTGCTCCATGGGGACCCTGTTTCTCCCTCTCCCTCTGCCCATCCCCACCCTCTGCTTGTATTCTCTCTCTCCCACTCTCTCTCAAAAAAATGAGTAATACCTTTAAAAAAAAAAAACAAAACCAACCTTCAAACTTGGTAAGGAACTATAGAATCACTAGTGGTAGTAGAGGAAAGAAGAAAGAAAGAAAGAAAGAAAGAAAGAAAGAAAGAAAGAAAGAAAGAAAGAAAGAAAGAAAGAAAGAAAGAAGAAAGAAAGAAAGAAGAAAGAAAGAAAGAAAGAAAGAAAGAAAGAAAGAAAGAAAGAAAGAAAGAAAGAAAAAGAAAAGCTTTTTTCTAACCACAGACATTCACTGTAAGGGCACAAAGGCTTCTATTTCATGGCCAAGATGGAATAACAGGAAATGAATTGACTCTCCTGCTCTCAGTAACTAGAAAATTGGACAGAATATTGAAACAATAGTTTTCAGATATTAAACAACAGGCAGCATTAAACTATGGCCTTGAGAGGAGAGGTGGAAGGTAAGGAGAAGCTGGGAGTTCTATAATTGTTCCAGCTTGCTACCTCGGGGCAATTTCCAAATTGCAGTGCAGAGGGAGAAACAGAACTCAATAATCTCATTGGAATGAAGAATTATAGAGATCCAGGTGAAAGGATGTTGAAGGCACTAGAATTTATAGATATGGGTATGAGAAACAGGGAGCTACCGAGAGAGAGCAAGCTCCAGAGATTTGCAGAGGGGTTGCTTCAAAACTTTAGTTGAGTACTGAACTATCTACACACAAGAGGAAAGTATATGGGAGGGGAAAAACCCCTCAAAGCAGCAGGCTGAACATTTCCTGGGGCTCACACAGGGCTGGGAATAGTTTATAGGCAGGAGGGAGACTCTTCTCATTCAGTTCTACCATACTATTGGAACTAAACACATCCTGGACTAAAGGTTGCATTGGATCCACCCATAATAAAACTTAAAATCAAACCTTGAAAGGATCCAGTTGCTTCTAGGCAACTTAACCTTGTGCTATAATAAAGTTCACCACTATTTCAAAGAATACAACAAAATCCACCAAAGAACAATATAGAATTACAGTGTCAGGCATGCAATGAAGCAGGAAAATATTATTCCTAACCAGGAGAAAAACTGATCAATAGAAACAGACCCCAAAATTTCAGAAATGATGAATTAGCAGATAAGAGCATTAAAACAGCCATTTAAAACATGCTACCCATGTACAAGAAAGAAGAAGAAAACATAAACATGATAAGAAGACAGACTGATGACATAGAAAAAAAAGATATGGATGGGACAAATACAGATTAATAATGCAGTATCTGAAATGAAAAACACTGGATGAGAATAATAGTTGATCAGATACTGCAGAAAAAAAAGATAAGTGAGGTCGAAGGCAGAGCAGTAGAAACTATCCACAAGGAAGCATAGAGAGAAAAAAGACTGAAAAAATTAAGAGAGCTTAGTGACTTGTGGGCTGTATATGTATAATCCAAGTGGATGACATCTGTATAATTAAAGTGTCAAGGAAATGATGTGAGGGGTGGGGAGAAAATATTTGAAGAATCATGAATAAAAATGTTTTAACTTTGATGAAAACTATATATTGACAGATTCAAGGAGCTCAACAAACACCAAGCAGAATAAACATTAAGAAAACCATAACAAGACACATTATAAGCAAATTGTTCAAAATCAGTGTAAAAAGAAAATCTTAAAAAGCAACCAGAGGAAAAGGGACACATCACATACCTGGAAACAAAAATGACCATAACAGCAGATTTCTTATTACAAACTGGAATCTGGAAGACAATGGAGCAATGTCTTTAAGGAAATGAAAGAAAAACTGTCAATCTTGGATTTAATGCTCAGCAAAAACAATACACAACAATATAAAAGTCATTAGAAACAACAAATACCCACCATTTGCTTTGACGTGGATGGAACTGGAGGGTATTATGCTGAGTGAAATAAGTCAATCGGAGAAGGACAAACATTATATGTTCTCATTCATTTGGGGAATATAAATAATAGTGAAAGGGAATAGAAGGGAAGGGAGAAGAAATGTGTGGGAAATATTAGAAAGGGAGACAGAACATAAAGACTCCTAACTCTGGGAAACGAACTAGGGGTGGTGGGTGGGGGGTTGGTGTGACTGAATGATGGGCACTGAGGGGGGCACTTGGTGGGATGAGCACTGGGTGTTATGCTATATGTTGGCAAATTGAACTCCAATAAAAATAAACAAATGAATAAATAAATAAATAAATAAATAAATAATAAAACAATATAAAAAGACAGTGAAAGCAATATAAAAATAAGTGTGAAATGAAAACTTCAAACAAACAAAGGTGAGAGAATTCATTGCTAGAAGCTCTTCATTATAAGAAATATTAATAGAAGTTTTGTAGGTAGGATAACCACTTGAGAAAAGGATCTACTTAAATAGACCAAAGAGTGCCAGAAATGGTAAATACGTGCATAATTTCTTTAAATGATTGACTGTCTAGAGCAAAAATAATCACAGTGTATTGTGAGGTTCATAACCCATGTTGAAGCAAAATGTATGAAAGTGGCACAAAGAAGGAAGAAATGGAAATATACTGTTGTTAGATTCATTTACTATACTTAAAGTGGAATAATATTGGGGCGCCTGGGGGCTCAGTCGGTTAAGCGTCTGCCTTCACCTCCGGTCATGATCCCAGGATCCTGGGTCAAGTCCCACATCAGGCTCCCGATCAGCTCCTTCCTCTCTCTCTGCCCCTCCCCTGGCTCTTGCTCTCTTTCCTCTCATTCACTCTCTCTCTCAAATGAATAAATAAAATCTTTTTTTTTAAAGTGGAATAATATTATTTGAAGTTAGACTGTTGTACATTAAAAAGTATAATACATACCCTGTAGGGCACCAAAATATGTTACACAGATCAAGTCTTGGTAAACAAAACAAAACAAAAACAACAGCACAACCAGAAAACAAAAAAACTCCAAAGTGCTATTTCAATAATTTTATCATTCTTAAATTTGTGTCTTTCATTCTGGCTTTAATTAGCTATAATGACATTTGTAATTTCAAAATTTAACCTGTCTCTGTAGTTCAACATCTGCTCCTCCTTTATTAAACATTGCCAAGTAACAGCGCAGGAAGTATTTTCAGCAACATGCTGGTCTCAGCAAGCTAAATTTGGTACTGTGGAATTTGTTGGTGAGGATAAACTATGTGAGAATTCCTATGCTTGAAGTAATGCTGGCATCGGGCCACTTCTATTTAAATGATGGCTTTGGAAAAAATGGTGTTTACAAACTGATCCTACCACTTACAAACTGTACTACCTTCTGTTGGGGAAAATACGTAAGGTCCCTGTGACTTGGAGGTCCCATACATTGCACATGGTGGAGAGAAGAATACACACTGCTCTGGAGCCCTTCCTTATTTCCCGTAGAATGAACAGACTTTTGGAAACCGTGATGGAAAACTTGCTTACTTAATAACTAGCCATTCTTGTCAGATGAGTAGAAAATAATACTGAGTGACCTCATTGGTTTTTCCATCAATGTGTCTCCCTATTCGGGACTACACGTGGGTCATATTTGAAACTATGAGCTTAAATCAGGTCTATTACTTAGTGGCTGGCTGGATAATCTGATAGTGGCACAACATTGTTAAGTGGTGGTGGATAACTTAAGGAAGGTATACAGTTAATAAGCACATCTTAAAAAAAAAGCACATCTAGATAGAGACCCAGGCAGCCTGGCGTGGTAATAAAGAACAAGTCGGGGATTCAAGAGATCCAAACACTGTCCCAGTTTTGCCATTTGCTAGACCCAAAGCAAGCCCATGTGACCTCCCCAGGCCTTAGTTTCTATTTGGACTAAAGTAATGCTTCCCTAAGTGGAGTGCATACCACACACTAATAACACCAGATTTTGTTATTAGTGTATTTTAGAAAATATAACCATTTTAGAGACTATAGCTCTATCCAACCATAATTTTATGAGTATTGCTGATGAGGATGAATGAACATATAAAAATCAAGTGAATATAAAGACAAATATTATGTAAACAAGAGTCCAGACAATACTAGGATGGAGAAAAAAAAACTGGAAACATTATCAGTCTAAAACGCTGGGTTTAGAAATATTTGTTTTAAAGCGTTTACAATAGCACATAGTTTGCACATAATAGTGTAAATAAAATAAGAGAAAGATCCTGGCCACAAAACAGTAGAAAGTAGATGTCAGTTCTCTATAATAGGAAATCAATAGATAATGCTAAAATTTTTTTTAAAAGCCTAAGTAGAAATATTATAGTTTTTTTTTGAAGATTTTATTTATTTATTTTGAGAGAGAGTGTGTATGAGTGGGGAGGGCTAAAGGGAGAGGGAGAAGCTCAAGCGGACTCCCTGCTGAGTGTAAATCCGGATGTGGAATTTGATCTCATGACCCTGAGATTATGACCTGAGCTGAAATCAAAAGTCCCACGCTTAACCGACTGACCCAGGCACCTCTGTCAGGGTTTGTTTTTAAAAATAGAGAATTGAAGCTAAATATGAAAACAATAATTTAGAAGCACTAAAAATGTTAACTTCAAGAGGTGGAGTACGATTTTATTTTATTTTTTTATTTTTTTTAAGATTTTATTATTTTTATCCATGAGAGACACACAGAGAGAGAGGGGCAGAGACTCAGGCAGAGGGAGAAGCAGGCACCATGCAGGGAGCCCGACATGGGACTCGATCCCGGGACTCCAGGGTCAGGCCCTGGGCCAAAGGCGGCGCTAAACCACTGAGCTACCAGGGCTGCCCCGATTTTATTTTTTTGTAACAAGTATTGTAGAACTATTTGACCCTTAACTATATACAAAATAGTTTTGGCACAATTTTTAAAATCCATTTAAAAAGTTATAAGAGTATGATGCATATGACAGTACTTTGGAAAATACTGGCGGGCAAGACTGTAACCTCCCAATAATCTGTGAACTGATTGAGATAAATCTCCATTGGCATTTGTTTGTTGTCATGACACCCAGGAAGCTCAAGTCACACGCGTTTATTATTTAAATTATCACGAATTATCTTGGGGACAGTGGTGCAGAAGATTGTAATATGGAGACTTTACAGAATTTTATCACCCATGGCTGAATATATTTGTGACTCCTGAAAAACTTTAAGTACTCATTTATAAAGGTACATGTTTGCCTAATAAATATGGCCCTTCATCCCCCCTTCCTTTTTTTTTAAGGATTTTATTTATTTATTCATGAGAGACACAGAGAGAGAGAGAGAGAGAGAGAGAGGTGGAGACACAGGCAGAGGGAGAAGCAGGCTCCATGCAGGGAGCCCAACGTGGTACTCGATCCCAGGACTCTAGGTTCATGCCCCGAGCTGAAGGCAGATGCTCAACCACTGAGCCATCCAGGTGCCACTCATTCCCCCCCTTTTAAGCTACAGATGATTCTGGAATTGCTGGGATCAGGATGCACAGACCACAGCTGGAAGCCTTTATCGATTCCATTTCATGACATTTATTAAGTTGGAAATATGAGAAGTGGGTAGGCATCTATCGTTAAATGAGATAAAACATATAAAATACCAGGCACTGAAATGAACATTTGCTACCCTCTCTTCCACGCAACCCCATGGGGAAGAAGATTAACAGGCAATCACTCAAATTGTCACTGATCATTTCTTGGGTTCCTGGAACCTGGAACCAGAGTGATGTTTGGGATGTGAGGAGCTTCTTTCATAGGCGGAGTCTAGAATTGTATCAGAAGAAAGGAAAAATTAATGGAAAATGACTTGATCTTACACCCGATCGTTTGGAACATTCCAAAGCCAAGAGAGGCCTTTCTTGTCACACGTGATTTCATGATAATTAGGGCCAGCTGTGCCTGGGCAATTCAGGTCAAACCAGATGCCAAACCCAACTCAAACACTTGCAGGAAGATCTTGATCGTCAAGAGCCTTCAAACATCCTGTAGAAAATCAAAAGAAGGTAAGTTGTGTTATCTTTTCCCATTTTGCCAAAATGTTTTTGAGTCACCGACAACTTCTATGGTGTTCACTTGTGCTTCGTACCTAAAGATAATGCTGCTGCTGATAGATTGTGCATATATGGAAAAATCCTTAAAGGGGGGGCATCATTAACAGCTTTTCCACTCTGCTGGGATTTGTTCTTGGATTATTGCCCCTACCCATAAACCAGACAACTCACCCATATTTCTAGCCAATAGAGATGAACTGTCTCAGAATCTCTCTGAACTAGAGAGGAATTGAGTGACTGGGGAATGGTTTGGAAAGAGGGAGACTTTTACTATATGCTCCGTTGTAACTTTTGAACTTAAACGAAAAGATGTATGAGAATTTCCTATTTTAAAAAGTAAGCACTATTAAAAAAAAATACCTTTTCTTGGGAAGCCTGGGTGGCTCAGTGGTTGAGCGTCTGTCTTCCAGTAGGGTTGTGATCCCGGAGTCCTGGGATTGAGTAATGATACTCGCATCAGGCTCACTGCAGGGAGCCTGCCTCTCTCCCTCTCTCTCTCTCTCTCTCTCTGTCTCTCAAGAATAAATAAATAAAATATTTTTTAAAAACCACACTTTTCTTTTCAGTGGGAGATATATTTGTTTGCTAACTGGCTCACCTTAGCTAGAGAAATTCTAGTTGACACAAACCCTACTTTAGAGACTGGAAACTTCTTCCAGGTCACTTCAATTTTATTCTTCCTATCGAACTGTGGATTTCTTAAAGTATTTTGAATTGCAGATCCTTTCATCTCATATTTCTTTTACTTCTACTTCTACTTCAGGACAACCTTTTTTTTTTTTTTTTTTTTTTACAGCTGTAGCTGAGAGAGCTCCCCAACAAAGCCATACAGTATTTTGCTTCACTAGAAGGAAAGTAGGTTAGGCCCCAAAGCAGTGTTGGGGTTGCTTGGTCTCGTGACTCCCTGCTTACCTCAAGCCGGCCTGCCCCTTCTCTTAGGCCCCTGTTTTCACAGGCCACTTGGTTGCAGCTAGAAAGGAGGTGGAGTAAGAGCCATGGCTCTCCTGCTATTTGTTATGGTGACCGACTTGGGGCTGAATGGAGAATTCACTGCATTCCTGAAGTTGACTCACTTCCAACCAAAACCCTTGGGTTGGGGTTGGAACTCAGCTCAGGCTTTCCAAAGGGCTGTTCCTGTGAGCTGGCCTTGGATGATCTTATCTGGGCCAGCTCAGGATTGCTCTTCAGCTTGGAGACCTCAGTCTAGCTTGTTCGGTAGGACGTTGACTTAAAAAAAAAAAAAAAAAAAAGGCTTAGCTATCTGGAGATGAGAAAGAGAATTCTGAGAAGCATTTTCAGAATTGATCTAGACTCATCTGGGTTCCATGAACAGTAGAAGCTCCAACAAAGTAACCTCCTCCAGCTGTCCTAGATGTGAGCACATGTCAAAGGTATTGCAGGAACAGGCTGGTTCCAGAAGTGAAGGGAGCTCGCACTTAATTGGATTCTCTGCTTTAATTACTGGCAGCCACACTCCTAGATTCTCTCAAGTTCTGCAGCAAGATTAGTATAGAGATGCAATAATATTGTCCTTGAAGGCGTTTTAACCTTTTTACTGAGTAATTCTACGATGTATAATAGAACTCATACCACTGACCCCTAGGTTTTCCCATTTTGGTGAAACCTATACTCAATTTATAGATCAGCGGTCCCTAAATGAACTATTTGTGTGTAGTGGACATGCAAGGTAACAATGTGGGGGAACAATCAGAAAATATTTGAACCTAAATTTATTTTTATTCAAAATAAAACAGAAAGCTTTACTAGTATTTAATGAATGGGTTGCCACTGGTCCCTTCTCTTAGTCCACATGTCAGAAGGTCAAGGGTTCTGGATGACAGAGGAGAAAACTTGAAGGAATCTTATAGTTTGGAGAAATTAATAGCATCACCATAATTTATTTGTTTTTAACGTACTGGGACACAGTGCAGTTTATGTGCGACAGGTTGCATGGATTTGCAGGTTTTATAATCTTTAAAGTCTAGTTTTGATAAAACTAAACCTTATTAAAATAGGCTAATGGCATGAAAATATTTCTGTAATGGAACCAGGGAGTAAAGCTGATATCAAAATACAATCAAGTAAACAAGATTATGGTAGAGCAGACACCTCTCTTATTTATGAGGTTAAAACAAGGTAAAAATAAGGAATCTATTTCATCACATAATCCCAACTAAAAATACTAGTGAGAGCAGAAATATGATTATTTTATCTTTATCTCATCTTCTTGAAATGTCTATTTTTGTGATTTTTTTGAGCATACATAATATGTTAATGGAATTCTACATGTCTATGATTTTATAAGTAGATAACCATCTCATGAGCAAGTATGCCCAAACATTTTCTTACTGATGGGATATGCAATCAAAACAATTTGGAGGTCACTGTTAAAGAGAGGCAAACTAAAGCAAAATAATATTCAATTATTTCTTTGTATCCTGAAAACAAATGAGTCAGAAATAAGTTCTGTCCTTGAGTCCAATCACAGCAAGCCCACCGCTCAGGGTCTCTGTGATTCTCGAAAATGCCATCTTCTTAAAATATTATTTCTAATATTGTGTGTGAATTAAACCCATGAGGCTAAAACAATGCTGTGGGAAGAATGAAAGTTCTCAAGTCAGACAGCCCTGGGATGTAGCCCAGGCCCTGTAATTTACTTGCTCTGTAACCCACATAGTCTTGGTTTCCTTATCTGTCCCCTGGGGGGTAAATGACCTCACAGAGTTGGGAGGATTACACGAATTAATAAATACACAGTCTCTGGCATATGGTAGCCTTCCCTCCCCCTGCATTATATTTTAACTATAATTCATGAAATTTAACTCTAGACTAGACTAGAGTGAGGTTGGCCCAAATACTTCCAGAAGTCAGAAATGCTGTAAGAATAAAATCATTACCCTTATCTCCAACATACTCATGCAGATTCCACCCTACTCGACCTGAGCCACCTGCACCGAAATGCTCCAACACTCTACACTGAGCACTTCTAGCATCTTCATGCTGCCAAAGAGCATGTTTAGTTTCCAGGACTTTCTTGGAAATGCTAATGGACCATGTCACCAGGAGACTGAATATTGAAATCATATGAGTCATGTCAGAATCTTAGCAGTGGTGACTGACAAAGTAAATCAAATGAAAGTAAAACTTTGCATTTGTAAATAAACAATGCTTGCATTACACATACTACGAAAAGCAGAACTCAACAAGCCATGTCGGCTGGTAGAGACATCCAGAGGGATCTGTGATTACACTGGGGGGAGGAGTAGAGTGAGAGAAGCCCCCATAAGTAGACATTTTAGAAACAGGAGAAGGGCATGAGAGTTTTGTGTCCAGAAAAGGGGGATGTTTTTAAAATAATAAGCAAAAGGATTGACAAAAGATCTGAATGGATGCTTCACCAAAGATGACATTCAGGTGGCAAATAAGCAAATAGGAAGATGCTCGACATCATTAGTCATTAGAAACATACAAACTAAAAACCACAAAGACCATCACTACATGCTTTTAGAATGATATAAAAGAAGAGAAAAAGAAAAAAACTGGAAACCCCAAGTGCTGATAAGGATGAACTCTTATACTTTCCTGGCAGGAATTCACAGTGGTACAGCCACTTTGGAAAAGAGTTTGCTAGTCTCTTATAAAGTTAAATATGTACTTACCATATAATCAACAACCCACTCCCAGATATATACCCAAATGGGCTGAAAACTCATGCTCCCACAAAACCTATACCTGGATGTTTACAGCAGCCTTGCTCGTAAACTGGGAACAACTCAGATGTCCTTCCACAGACGAATAGATAAACTGTGGTATCTCCACACCACGAAATACTACTCAATAACAACAAGGAACAAACTGCCGGTCATACAACATGGATAAATCTGAGATTATCTTTTGTATGGTGAAAGAAGCCAGAACCTAAATGCTACATGTTGTATGATTCCATTTGTATGGCATTGTCAAGAAGGCAAAACTATAAGGACAGTCGGGAGAGGAGAGAGGTTGGGATAGGAGAGGAGTTGATGACAAAGGGGAAACGCAAAGGAATTTTGAGGGTGATGGAACTGTCCTATATATTATTATGGCAGAGAATACATGACTCTGCATTTGTCAAAATCCATAGAATAGTCTAAAGTTCTTTGTCTAGAATTCATTCAAAGAATGAATTTGGGGCAGCCCAGGTGGCTCAGCAGTTTAGCGCTGCCTTCGGTCCAGGGCCTATCCTGGAGACCCGGGATCGAGTCCCACGTCAGGCTCCCTGCATGGAGCCTTCTTCTCCCTCTGCCTGTATCTCTCTCTCTCTCTCTCTCTCTCTGTGTGTGTCTCTATGAATAAATAAATAAAATCTTAAAAAAAAAACAACAAAGAATGAATTTTATTACATGCAAGTAAAAGAAAAAATCAACCAGACTGTCAGAAGCCCCAGATGCAATGTAGACTGTGGCAAATGAACAAAATAGTATTATAAATGAAAGATATGAGCATGGTTACAGGGGTGGGGAAGAAAGGAAACAATTTAAGTAACTCTGCAAATAGTGTTTTGAGTGGATATAGCGAGGCTAAAGACAAAAAAAATGACTTGTATACAAAACTATAGTATACTCCAGTGAGCAAATTTTTCTCTTACAGGGTATGGGTTAGCAATTTTGAAACTACTTTACCTTCATGCCAGAGTTGAACAAGGTAAATATAGCATAGATAATGAGAGCCAGGTTTCTTCTTGTTGGGGGAAGAAGTAGTATGCAAAGGGCCAACCTGTGGTCCTGGATTGCGTTGTTGGCATCCGTATGAACTCGTGTGTGGTATGTTTGTATGCTTTTAATATATATTTAGACAGATAAGGGATTCTTGACTTTGACACTATTGACATTTTGGGCTGGAGAATTCTTTTTTATTTGTGCCTGTGCATTGTGGGATGTTTGGCAGCATCCCCAACTTTTACCTACTAGATCCCAGTAGTAGCACCCTCCCCTTGAGTTGTGATGCCTCAAAATGTCTGCAAACATTACCCAATATCCCCTGGAGTGGAGGTGGGGGGACAAGATTGCCCCTGCTGGAGAACCACTGAATTAGTTGTATGCAGAAGCGAATACAGATATCTGTGTCTGCATGGTTTAGTATGCATGTATGATTTCCTAGTTCTATCGACTGATGATCTAGAAAACAGTGACATCTCAGTGCATATGAGCTAACTCACTCAGATCTTGGCTTCTAAATACCAATCTTCAATAGAAAGAATTAGGGCTCCTTGGAGAAGTGGTTGGTTCCAGGAGTGGGTCAGGGAAAATACAGGATGTGCCTGAAGCACCTTGTGATGTTGCAAAATAGGGGCATGCTCCAAAGACAGCATGGGGGACTTTTGAAACCTGAACAAGCCTCCAGTGGCTGGAGCTACAATGATTTGAGGGGAAAAAATACCAACAATACGGGATTTTAATATGGAGAAAAATCTAAATATCCATGAGTCTATAGTGCTGTCAATGAATAGGTGGAAGAGACATGACGATTCTTCCTCCCAGAAGAATTCAAGTCAATAAATGTAGAAAGGATGAAGGAAACTGGAGAATCATTTGAACATCACAGTCATCATTGCAAAAGGAAAGAACCACTTAATGGATGCTAAAATTGGTAGGTGAAAGTTGAAGGAGAAACCTGGCCAACATTGCCCTAACCAAATGATCAGCGTTAACATACCTGGTAATTAAGACACACTGATATTATTTACTCCTTAATAGGATGCAATGAGAATAGATGCAGTTTCACCTCTGAATTTTATAACTTTAGGTTGCCAGGAGACAACAGACAAACCCAAATTGAAGGACATTTTACAACATACCTGACATTAGTCTTCAAAATTGTTGTCGAGGGCAGCCCGGGTGGCTCAGTGGTTTGGCTCTGCCTTCAGCCCAGGGCCTAATCCTGGAGGCCTGGGATTGAGTCCCACATCGGGCTCCTGCATGGAGCCTGCTTCTTCCTCTCTGTCTGTGTCTGTTTATCTCTCATGAATAAATAAATAAATCTTTAAAAAAAAATTGTTGTCAAGATTGCAAAAGACAAGACCAAGTAACTATAACAGATTAGAAGAGACTAAGGAGGCAGGACAACTAAAGGCACTGGGGCGTTCTGGAATAGAAAACCGGACATGGAATAGAAAAACTGGGGAAATCTGATTGAAGTCTACAGCTTAGTTAACTATTTTGTATCAAGGCTAATTTCTTAATTTTGCCAATTGCATCATGATTAGGTCAAGTGTTGACATTAGAGGAAGCTGAGTAAAGACTTTAGGAACTCTCTGGATTGATTGCAAATTTTGCAGGTCTAAAATTATACAAAAATAAAGTTTTTGGTTTTTTTTTTGTAAGATGAGAACCGTGGAGTATTCCTCTGCATGACACTCTCAGTTCAATGATAACACATAAGTTATATTCCAAATGCTATTCAACAGCTCTAAAAATGAATAAATTTCCAGAAACTGCTACCAAAGGTACATGGAGGTAATTAAGGAACTCTGAGTAATTCTGAGAACTCTGAGAACCTACCATGTATTCTTCAGTGTCAATCACTTCTAAGGAATTAAAGAGTCCTATCTTTTAGAGATCTATAAAACATGTCACATTTTTCCTATATATTGAGAGTTTGATATATCCTAAAAAAGAGAATGTGGCTCCGAGTAGTTGTTAGAATCATTTTGAATGAAAATGAAAAGAGATGTACAATCTGCCTTTTTTTCCTGGTGAAGCCACTTCTCCTCCTCCTCTTCCTCTAAGTATTTTCCCAAGGTTCCTACCTGATAGACCTGAATGTGCAATATTAAAGGAAGCTGGTTGCAGTGGGGACATGAACCCACTGGGGAGGCAGGGCAGAGAGCCAGACCCTACGTCAGAGAAGAAGCGTTGAAGACAGTCGAGAAGAATGGCTGCCTTCTCAGTCCTGCTGAGCTCCCAGCCTGTGGCAGATGATCATTCCTCACAACACCAACACCCTGTGAAGGTCTGCAGCATTGTCCCGTTGAAGGGCTCAAGTTGTGAATGGCTAAGCCAGTTGCCCAAGGCCACACAGCTACAAGTAGCAGAGCCAGGTCTCGAAACCAAACATTCTAAGGCCACAGCCAACACCATTGCCACTTTTCCTCAAAGTCCTCACAGTGGTTGTGGAGGTGAAGCAACCTAAGGCTGAGAAACCAGGAAGCCACTGTGGTCAGAAGTAAGACGAGGTCTGGAAGTCAGACCGGATGGCATGGGTCAAGGCAGGCGGAGGTCTTGGAGCTCAGTGGCCAAGAGAGTGACTGCAGGCAATGTTAGCTCCATGGACCTTGTTCTTTCCTCTTGGGAGTAGGAACTGAGGTAGGTGTGAGCTGAGCTGACCGGCGGCTGTGTGAGGAAGGAGGCAGTGAGCCGAACGGGCAGGAGCATAGGAGGAGACTCACACTAGCATGATGAAAGCCTAGGCCCTAGGACTTACCTTTGTAGGACGTTGGCCACCTCTTTGAGCCTGATTCCCTACCTGTAAAATAGGCATCATAATTGTGAACCAGATCATGTTACTTCTCTACTCAAAATCCTCCAGTGGCATCTGATCACACCTAGAGCAAAAGTCCCAAATGTACAAGGCCCCCTGTGACCTAGCCTCTGGATCCTATCCAATCTCTCACCTGCTTCTTGCTCACATTGCGTCAGCCATGCTGGCCTCCTTGCTTTTCCTCCTACACTTGCTCAGTCTCACCTCAGTAGACAGTTTGAAGCCCCCTGTCCAGGTAGACTTTCAACAGGTGTTGCCTCTGTCTGGAATGCTCTTCCCCCAGATTTGTGCATGATTCACTCCTCTATTAATCCAGGCCCCTGTTCCCAGGTCATGCTCCCTTTCCTCCATCGTCCTTCTCCATCTCCTTCATCCCTTTCCTCTGCTTCATTTCTTCACCTCATTTTCACCCCCACCTGACATGATGTTATAGAGCCATGCTTGGATTTTCTGTTGTCTTTCTCACTTGAACACCAGCTCAGCTCCACCACAACAGTGACTGTGTCATTTTTAAATCGCTGTGTTCCCACTGGCTTCCTCCTAGTGGGTATTCATATATTTTATGAACTTGTAACACTGTTGTGAAGAGTAAAATTAGATAAGGCACATTAGATGATGCTTGTTAGTGCTCGATATTAAAGGTTAAGAGAACAGGGGCACCTGGGTGGCTCAGTGGTTGAGCATCTGCCTTTGGCTCAGGCCATGATCCCGGGGTCCCAAGATCGAGTCCCACGTCAGGCTCCCTACCGGGAGTCTGCTTCTCCCTCTGCCTGTGTCTCTGCACCCCCCTCTCTCTCTGTGTGTGTCTCTCATGAATAAATAAACAAAATCTTAAAAAATATATATTTAAAGGGTAAAAGAACAGAGAATGCAGATGTAGTTTGATGCTTGCTGAATATTGGGTAAGAGAGCTAGGGGTATAGGGTGGTTCCTACCTGTTGCCAAGATAACAAAAACAGAGACACCAATTTATCATTTTATTATTATGGAATTCTAGAAAAGTCAGTATGTCACATAGAGAGAGGTGGTGACACTGACTGCGGTGATGGGGCACCGGATGATAAGAAAAAGGCCAGACATTTATTCTTTTTTCCAGTTCTCATACCTCTGTACCCAAACACTCTCCAAATAGTGCCACATTTTCATCTTTATTGGTGGCAGCACAGGATATTCTTCATGCATTGGCACACATGACCAGTTTTTAAGAGCTGGTTTTTGAAACACAACTCTGACGCGGATGGACAAATCTGCTCCTCAGAGGACCTCAGTCGGCACATCATTTTTGTCCTGGATTACTGCAAAAAACCTCCCAACCGCTTGCCTTGAGTCTTGTGCTTTTCTTAATGAACCGTCTCAGATCACTTTCCCAAAGCAGGGGATGGAGCACTTTCCTAAACCCACCGTGGGGCACTGCTGCCTACCGAAGAGCACAGAAACTCCTTACTTGTCCTATTTACCACCCTGGACCATCTGAGTCCAAGCGCCTTTCTAGGCTCATCCTAGATCCACCCGTAGCCTCTGGTTCTCAGACAGAGGGCATCCCTCACCATTCAGTGCTCCCTACACAGTTACCTGCATTCTCACCTGCTTCCTTGTTCCTGAACCCAGACCTTCCCCTTTCCACCACTCACCCCACCATCAAAATTCTGCTCAAGGCCTAGTTCAAACCCACATGCCTGTGATTGCTCTTTTGAACGCAAAGCTTTCCTGTGCCCCATGCATGATTTTCACTTATTCCTCAGGGGTACACTTAGTTCGCTTTGCATGTGTTAGTTGGTGTTTTGTGTCTATCTTTTCTACTATGGCCAAGGTTTTGGAGGGCAGAGACTGTGTCATATTCTTTTTTGGTTCAACCTTCAGAGCGTTGTTCAGAGCAGGTGATCCGTGGAGGTCTGATGAATATGCGTTCCCTGGGCAGTTCAGCGTAGGCTCTGTGGTTGGTTTAATATTTCTAGAGAGTCCACAGTGAGATAGACATGGGATGGGGTTCAACAGTGTCTGCTCTGTCACTCCCATTTCCGATGAGATGTGGAATGAGACTCATTACAGGAACTGGGTTTTAATTTTTTATGTTAATTTTTTAAAATGAAAATATAGGTTAAATGTAGCAACTAACTGTCTAGTGGGAGAAAATAGGGCTAACACACCAGACAAGCCCATAGATAACAAATGGTGGTATTAATCCTTTAAAATCTGTTGATTTCTATGACATTCTAATGCTCATATTCATCCGTTCATTTGGCACAGCAGTTACTTAACTAGCATGCAACCAAAACATCATAGTTTATAATAGGATTGGGATATGCTGGTGCCTTTACACAACTGAGCTTAGAGGAGTGGGGTGGAAGAGATTAATTAAGAAAGTTACTTAAAGTTAACTGGAGGTTACTGTTTATTTATTTACTTTTAAGGTTTTGTTTATTCATGAGAGACACACAGAGGCAGAGACACAGGCAGAGGGAGAAGCAGGCTCCCTGCAGGGAACCCGATATGGGACTCGATCCCGGGACCCTGGGGATCACTCCCTGAGCCGAAGACAGATGCTCAACCACTGAGCCACCCAGATGCCCATGGAGGTTATTTTTTAAAAGTAAAGAATTGGAAACTACCTAAATGTTCATCAGTCGGGCACTCATTAAGTAAATTGGAGAATCCACACATCATGTTAACGCATGGGACCAGCATAGAAAAATATGCATAGTAGATACTCAGGAAAAAGGACAAGTTGCAGAACAATACATATGGTATGATACAATTTATATTGGGAAAAACTTCTATGAGTGCACAGAAGTGTGAATAAAACACATAAATTGTGTATACATACACACATATACACACACACATTTATTTTTTTTTTTCTGGAAGAGTACATACGTTAAACTGTTAGCAGCAGCTATCTGTAAGAAAAGGAATTGAAAAGGAAGTGCAAAGTCAGAGAAAGGGAAGGATAATGTTCAGTTCTAATTCTTTATATTTCTGTGTAATTTGAATTCGTTATAATAAGTACATGTTATATTTGCAATTAAGAGCAACAGTCCCTAAAGGGAATCCTTTGAAGAAAGAGGACATTCCCAGGGCAGAAGGGTGTTGGAATGGCAGTAAACACACGGCCTCAGAAACCTAGAGAGGGGAGCGGTCAGGGGGCCACACACAAGCGAAGCCACCATCTTCTGTTAGGATCTGGCCCCACTACTGTGGGATGTGCGCCGGTCACCACCAACCCCACAGAGACACAACCCTAGGAGGGGACCTGTGCATTCACTTACCTGCCTAATCACCATCACTCCTACATTGGGATCAAATGGTTTTCTCTCCTGGTGGAAACCCCTTCAGGAAAGGATTGGAGCTTGGGGTGTAGGCTAGAATTCATTTAACCCATGCTTCCCCACCCAGAAGCCAGCCCACTCCAGTAGTATTTCAGTGCATCCAATTCAATTCCTATGTGGGCCTCCAGAAGGGACACCTAATGGGCACCCTTGTTTTGATAAGCATTCATCAACAGTGTTGAAGGATATCCTCAAGTTGCTCTTTTGTTCTGTTTTTTAGGTAAAGTTATCTCAGGATCTGTTGACTCTCACATAGTTCCTGCTCAAAGCAGGATTTGGTTGGTTGTTTCTGTGCAAAGTTGGTATAGGAGACAGAGCCCTGGAGGACAGGCTTCTGGAAACTTCGAAGAGAGCTGTTTTCTTCTCTGTGCTTCAGTGTCCTCATCTGTTAAACGAAAGGGTGGTACCAGATGATGTCCAGGGTCTTATTAAGCACTAACAGTTTTATTCCGGTCTGTGAACCTTTGCATGAACACATACCCTCCACCCAGGGTGGTGTGGGGCATGGGGAGGCCCAGAGACTTCCGGTATAGGTGACTTGTTTCAATTCTTTCTCTTTTGACTGCTCCTCTGTCCTTCTTCCAAAGTAAAAAACTAACACCTCACAGTGCTATAATCTGATATGGAATCTGCCCAAGTGGCAAGCGCAGAAAACAGCAAAAAGCTACACAAGGACAGACACCCATTCTATCATGTCCAGAGACGAAGGCCCATTGTCCAGCACTACATCTGGCCCCAAGAAGGTGCTCAATATGAGTTCTTTGAACAAATAAATTAGTGAATAAATGATGTCATCAGCTGAGAGAAAGGCCAGTCTGATGAAAGGAAGGCTGGAACTTCTGGAAATGGACCTTGGGGCCAGCTTAAAGGCTCTCCTGGAGCCCACCTCACTACCACGGCCTTGAATTCTTTTCTCTTCCTGGGGGAAGAGGGGCATCTCCGGGACTGAAGGAGGGTTCTCTGAGGTGTAGCAAGTGAGACTGGCTATCCCCTCCCTACAGAATGTTCTACAAGAAAGGATTTTAATCCCTCACCAAATAGAGCCCTTTATTTTTTCATTTACAGTTGGGAAGTGAACTAACCTGACTGAACAGTCGCGAATGAAAGTTTTTCAGGGTCTGGTTGAGCAAGTGGATGGGACTCGTTCAAAGACAGAGCAGGGCATCAAAAAATTAGAGCTCAAACAATGCTTGAAAGTTTTGTTATCTTAAGTAGGTTAAACTAATTTGTCTATACTTTTGTTTATCCTTTTATTGGCTTAATAAGTTCTTTCTTCAAGGACAACACAATGATAAATTTCAGCCAACTTTAGTTGTCAAAAATGCCTAACTTCGGTCATTCAAATTAATGTACTGGAAAAATTTACCTGTTAACTTTCACAGCCGACTCTTTCAGAGGCTCCTACCTACTTATTTCTGATGTCCAACTTCCTTGTCACTCATATTTTACTGTAATCTCTCTGATTTCTAATTCTTGTCTTTTTCTGCGTATCCCTTGTTCGTGCTCAATTTTCTACTTTTAGCTCCTTGTAACGTCTCATTGCCAAAGAGCACCAAGCTTCATTGCTCCTGGCATTTGTGAAATGTTGAGTTTTCCCCCAAATGTGTGTGCTTCCAGCAAATCAACACACATGAAGAAGGATCCAAATGTGGTTTGGTCTCTTTTTAATGCTTCTTTGAGCCCTGGTCAAAGTGAGAGAGACAGTATGGCCTAGGATGTGAAAAACAGCTTGACTATTGGTCAGTACTAGAGGCCTGTGATTTAAGGGACATTTGTTCACCTTTCTAGGCCTCAGTTTCTCATTGCAAAAAAGAGGCTATTAAAGCTGACTACCCTCTGTGTTTTCAGTTTTGACTTTCCACTGTGTTGTGAGAGGCAGCATTTGGAAGTAGTTGGTATGATTTATAAGCCAATTTAGGTCAACCAGAAAGGGATAATGTAAATCTTGAGAAATACAACTACCAGGGTGCCCAGAGACTCATGTAATCACCTCTCTTCCTGGAGAGATTAGGAAATTGTGGTTGAAAAACAAAAAGCCCTAAGTTGCAGTCCTGGACTCATTGATTAAAAACAACAAAAACAACAACAACAAACCTAAGTCAGTATTTTCCTTAAAAAAGAAAGAACTACAAACAGTATGTTTTGAGGTGAAAGAAAAGTAAACAAGCATGAAAAAATGTTTATTAAAATTTTTAAACTTTCAGTCACATGGTTGTTCTGGAACACAAAAGCCTTCCCTGTTTTTGTTACTAAGTGGCCTGTGATTTAAAGCTCCTGACAACACCAGCCGCTCACAATGACACTGTCCCCCTTTCTTCCCTGCACGGTCCTAGCAGACGCTCATTTGTATGTATGGTTTCAGCCTGTCTGCAGCGTCTGGCCAAAGGGACAGATACTAATGGCATATGGTAATTACTATCCAACAACTTCCTTTCATTAGAGTGTTTATTAACATTCTCACTTCTGCCCATTGAACCAGCTGGCACGAGGGGACACTGGCAGCCCGGAGTTCACGTGCTGTTTTCACTCCGGGTTCACACGATAGAATAGAATTTTCCTTTTGGGTAATGAAACCTTTTCTGTTTCTATGTCAGCCGAGAGCTTTCTGAGATGCCCGGAAGCTGACACCAAAACAATAACTTGGAAACAAAGGTCTTGCGATCGTGCCCCACCTTTAGACTTGTTCCAGATGTATTTTGGTACCATAGCATGGTAGGTATCCATCCATCCGTTTCGACATCTCTTCTGTATCATTAGTGGGCACCAAAGGACCCTTCTAACTCTGTGCGCCCAGAAGCTTTGAAATAATTTGTATATTAGTGAAACTATAAGCTATCTTAGGAAGAACATCAGTCTTTTCTAAATACAACTCTAGTCTGGATTTCTCAAGAGCAAGACAAGACATGGTTCACTAAAATTTAAGGGCATGGGCACTGGGGGAGTTGGGGCAGAGTAAGCTAGCCAGGCAAAAGGCCTGAAAGGCCCAAAATTTGGACATCACGATGAACTATGAACAGATACATTTTCATATTGAACAACAGCCCAATTAACCATAAAGAGCTCTTTAGATCTTTCCACTTCATTGATCGCACATGTCCCTTTAAGGCACCCCGAGGAGGGAAATGGACAAGTCCCCACCAGAATGACAAAGCAGGAATGACACGGTAAACAAGTGGTTTCCAGCCTTTCCACCCAGTGACATCCCCCAGCAATCACTTGTCGCAGAATATCAACTGTAGGAAAGAGAGCAGAATGCTAAAGAGGCCGTTCTTAGACAGTCCCTTTGTCAGGAAATCACAGTAGATTCCACTTTCAAGGGGATCAGAAGCTTGTTCTCATCTGATCAGGCTGTCTTGCCACAGATATTAGACTAATGGGGGTTTTTTGCTCTCAGAGTAGAGCACAGCTTTCGAATACCATGCAAAGAGCAGTGATTTTGCCAAGGGATTTTCACAGTTGCAAAGGCCTTACAGCTTTTGTACCTTCTTTTTAAATGAAAGCTAAAGCAAGCTTTGTATTATTAATCCTGTGAGGAGGCCACATGTCTTTCTCTTCTCACCCTTGTGTCCCAGGCACCAGACCCAACCAGCAACCAGGGTTATGTGATCTAAAGCCAAGACTACACTTGGTTTGGTCACACTCTGTGTGGGTCTGGTGTCAAGGAGCTCTGGGAAGGAAGGTCTCTGGCGTTGCTGGGGGTGGGCAGATAATGGGGTACCACCAACCACGGGGAGGGTGCTTTAGTGAGAGGTATTCATTTAATCAACAGGTATTTGTTACCTACAAACAAAACTGAGATTTAGCTGTTATGCATCAGGATGGTTGTATCTACTAGTTTTTAAAACATCAAAATACTTCCATACTGATGGTTAAATGTCCCTACACCGAGTCTCCCCTGTATCTCTATCTGCCCCACACATCATCAATCCCCTGTACCTCCTGAATTCCTAAGACCAAGTACCTACAAGATTTGAACTTAGCCTCACAGGGGCCTCTAGGACTCTGCTCTGGCATCAGAGCTCATATGGTGTGAAAAGGGCAGTGACCACTTATGTGGGTGTAAATAGCTACACTCTCCCCCATTGCCTCTAATGTCCCAGCACTAAGCTGGGTGTCAGTGATACACAGGGGAATAAAACATTGACCCCTGTCTTCCAGGATCGCCCAACCAGGTGGAGACTATCACACACAAAAAAGCTCTGTGCTAAACCCCAGGAATTTTGAGATGATGCCACTTTGGTGAAACTGATTTGCAGACTTGGAAACTGGACTTTATCAACATGCTAGAGTGGATCAAGTTCTCAGGGACAGATCACATGAGTCAAGCTCTCAAGAGACAGCTCTATAAACCAAAATCACAATTTATTAATTTGTGATGAGAAATGAGAACTTCCAAGCAGAATGGACATTCGTGTCACCTTGACTAACACATTCTCTCCCCGTGGGAAACTAAATAGGAAGACCAATGGTAATGAGAACACAGCTTGAGTACACAGCCTGGGCAGGGGATATTAGAGGGATGGTTTTAGTGTCAAAGGGTGTCACATTTTCTTAAGCTCATGTCTTCATTTCCTCTTGGGAGATGGACCTGCCAAACAGATAGGACTGGATGTTCCCGTCAACTCACCCGTGCACTCGTCCCTTGGCAAGCCTTTCCCCTCTGACTCCCACTTTCTCTTTCCAAGTAGACCCCCTCCCTTGGTTCACTCATTCTATCTTTAGATTTGTTAATACCTTCAACTAGTCTCCAGCCAAACTCTGTTGGTTTCCTGTCCCTGGCTTGGAAGCCCTCTCTCTTTCAGGTGGCCCGCACAAATCCTGGTGTTTGGGTTGGATCCCTGTCATTTAACTCTTTGCTGCTCAGGCTTGGCTAACTTTCAGGAGCATCTAAGAAATCTTAAAAAAATACTGATGTCTAGTTCCTACCTCCAGGGATTCTGATTTAATTGATCCAGAGTGCAGTTTGGGCATTGGGCTTTTTTTTTTTTTTTTTTTTAAACCTCACCAAAATATGCAACCGGGATCTGGGGCTCCTGAAGAGTTGAAATTCAAAGAAAAGAGCATTGAATTTGAACAAAGTCTGAGAATCACTGACACAACTCTCAGAGTTGGAGGATGTCTCGACCTGCATCAGCTTTTAACACATGCCAGCACTCTGGTTCCAGCCCAAGCTGCTGATGTATTTGGTCTGGAGCGGGAGCCAGGCAAAGGCATTTTTACAAAACTCCCCAGATGATTCCAATGTGTGGCCAGGGTTGAGATTGAATGGTCTAAATGTTAGTTTTACTGAATTTTTGGTATCAGTTCCTCCTTGGACATGGCATTGCACAGAGGGGAAAATAGGAGATGAATTGTGGGAAAGGTCTGTAGAGGTGGGTTTTCCAGAGGAACAGCAGGGGCCTATGGGTGTAAGCTCAAGTGGCATCAGCAGGACGAGCACATGGCCAGGATGTGGTAGAGGAACTCAAAGTAGGTTTCTTGAGGTCTATACCAAGCTTCAGGTATTTCTCTGCCATGGACATATATACTCTTAAGAAGTATCTTCTAGTAACTTCAGTAGACGTCACTGAAGTCAATGGGTGTACTTGAGGCAAGTTTGGTCTGCTGTACACTTTCCTGTAGGAAACTGACTTCTTGTCTTCTTTGAGTACTCTTTTGGCTGCCCCTCCACCTAAGCCCCCCTACTTCCTGAAGATCGCCATATTGAAAGAGGCTTAGCGACATTCCGGTCCATATTGTTTTTCACTCTGTTTAGCAGAGAAGCAAGAGACTGGAGAATCCCAGCCCGTCGTCTTCCTAAATAAGCTAAGGATTTTCCATTTTCCTCACAATTCCCTAATTTCCTGTTGGCGTTTTTAACCTTTCCAAAGAGCATTAAAAGTCATCTGGGCTCTCAGGGTGTTTGTAGCCTTGTCTGATTGCAGGGCATCTGGGAAAGCTATCAACTCCATTTTGTAAGCAACTTAAAAAAAAAAAAAAAACTGCATTCCTAGGAAAGGAAAAGGCAATGGGCCGGGCTGAGGTCTACCCTAGTGCCTTGACCCTTCTTTCTCCTGGGACTGCCAGTCATGGGCCTACAAACTAAAAGATTGTGAGTAGGGATGTGAGCCACTCGCTGTGCAGATGACACAGCACGATTCCAAGGGAGCCACTGACTCAACATGCTGTGACCACAGTGCTCACAGCCACCTTCCCCCCTGCTCTGTTCGGCAGGTTCAGCAGAGGTACCATTCTTTGAATTTCACTTCCTCTGGGGCCCCAGATTCTGGGGCACATTTGTGCTTCTGACACATGCAGCGCCAGAGAAGTCCCTTGTTTTCCTGGGCTTCATTTGTTCATCTAGAAATAGATAGGTGTTTTCCGGGTCTCAGCATTATTCCACGAGCCACTTTCTCCAGGCCTGTGGGAGCCCAGCTATTTGCATGACAGAAACAATTGGCACATAATCTCTTGGATAGACTAAAGAGAACATTAATTTGAAGACTTTGATAACCAGATCTGAGGCTGAATTCTTCTCTCTGGCCCCTTTTACACATTTCAGATTAGGATCCCTTGAGGCCTGTCCCTAGATTATGCGCATGAGGACCCAGTATTTCTCAGGAAGGAACTATAGGAAGAAACCCCCTCTAAAAGGCATCTCTCAAAAAAATAAAATAAAATAAAAAATAAAAGGTATCTCTCTAGATCATTTGAAGAGGAGCCACGCTCAGCTCTTTATAATCTTATAAATATCCATCATTAAATATGGTCCTATAAGATAGTCCTCCCCCTCACCGTAACTGATGAGCTTCCGATCAGGATTGTCTTTGTCTTCAGAAACCAACAGTTTAGGTGTCCATAGGTTGGTTCTACTGCATTTGCATGGTCACGTATGCATCGCTGCCTCATGGTCTCATCTTTAGCTGGTCACAGTGAGACACTTCTCCAAACTCCCAGACACTGTGGTGAATGGTAAGCCCAGATGAAAGAGTCAGATCCCCATGAGATTGATGGGCATCCGGTGTGGTGCATGTGTGTGTGTGGACCCGCGAGAGGTAGTTTGATTCCTCATGCCAGGATGTTTATTTGCTCACTATTCAAAGTCACAAAAACTTCCAGGAGGCAACTGTGCTAGGAGCACTTTGTTGTTGTCTTGTTTCATGCCCTCTTTTCTAAAGAGAATTGTAATTGCTTAATGTTACCCTGGAAGATCCATAAAGATTTTTGGTTATAACTGTAGGGTTTTAGGGCCAGCAGACACCTTAGAGATCATCTGTCTGATGCTGGCACCAAGCTTCTACACATGACAAAGCAGCAGTGTAAAGTCACACAGCAAGTTTGTGGCAGGTAACACCCAGGTCCCCTTGACTATGTTACCCCCCAAGAACCTCGACCCACCACTCAGTCATTACAAACATAACCCTGTTTTCCCCTACCTGAAGCTGGACTACATCGTTAGTAATGAAGCAAATTTCACTACTTCATGCCCACTCTGGCTCAGCCAAGATATCCTCAATCCTCTGTAACATGTCTCCTTAGTTTTCTGGAAATCTCCATATACATGGACAGATTTACTCTGCTGGGTCCACCGGGCCACTCTTCACCACCAGACACCACTGAGCACCACTGTCTCATGCCACAGCACTGGAAAGCGGTGGAGCTCCCCAAAATGCTAAAAGTGTCCTGGCTCTGGTTCCACCTCCTCCTAGAAATGGTCTCCTTCACCATATAGTTACTTTGTGGCCTCAGGGAAGCTGCTTCTTTGGGGCTCTGATCTTTTCTGTTAGGACTTCCACGTGAGTCTTGTGTAAGGGGTAAGTGACTAAGTGTGGATGTATGTGTGTCTGTGAAACAAAAGTGAGTGACAAACACTCTACTGAGAACTTGAATCACAAAGACTTAGCACAGGATCAAGCTGCCCAAGCCAGGCTCCAGCTCCCCTTAGGATGAGTTCTTTCTCAGAGGGCTCCTCAGTTGTTCGTGCAAATAAATGTCTCCTCTAGGCCCACCCCAGGGGTTTAGATTTATGCCCATAGTTGAACTCCAGCTCGGATGTAAGGTAGATCCCTATCATACCAGTAGTTTTCTTCTTCTAAGTATATAATGTTAATTGAGTATTAAAGGATCCATTTGGCTTGAGGGCCAGACCTTTTCTATGAATGTGGCCTAAATACCACCCTTGCTTTCTGTTCCTCAATTTTTCCATCCACAGTAGCTTTCCCCCATCTGCTCTGCTGGGAGACAGCAATGGATCCAGGCCTTGTGGGGCTTGAAGCTTGTATACTTTTTGGCATCATCTAATAAAAAAGAGTACAAGATGCCAAATACAACGTCAGTACAAGAATGAATTTTGGGTTAGAATGAGTATGGATATCACAACATATTTTAAAGTCTAAAAAGATGACCAATAATAAAACTATAAAACCTAGAAAAAAATATCAAAATATTTTTTTTGTTGGGATGCCTGGGTGGCTCAGTGGTTGAGCAACTGCCTTTGGCTCAGAGTGTGATCCCAGAGTCCTGAGATCGAGTCCCACATCAGGTTCCCTATATTGAGCCTGCTTCTCTCTCTGCCTCTCTCTCTTTCTCATGAATAAATAAATAAAATCTTTTTAAAAATATTTTTTATTGTTTGACTGTCTGGTACACCTCTCTAATTTCTTTTCAACTACTTTTTTTTTTTGCTGCATACTTATTAATTGCTTCTTTTTTTTTAACCATGATTTTGTAGTACCATTTTTTTTATAGTGATAATACATAACTTAGTATTTCCCCTCGCATGGTTGATGGTAAATTGTATTTTATTACTGATAGTTAGAAAAGTTTCTTTTGGCTTCACAACATGTTATCAGTCATCTCTTGTAAACTTTTAGGATGAGGCGAACTTCTTTATAATTTCTTTCACGTATGAGCTGTAAGATTTCCAGGCAGTTCAAGTTTGCACAGTAACTAATCTTCAACACTCTTTGGATTGGTGACACTCATTAACTGGCATTAGGAGGGATCCATGCAACTGAAGTGACCTGAAGCTTAAGCCTCCTTTACCTCCTACCCTAGCTTCTCTGGAAAATGAGTAGAAAAATGCCCACCAAATCCACTTCTCCCCACCCGCTCTCCACCACTATGCTGGAGCCAGCTCTGCAACCGTTGCTCAGATAGCACTAGAGCCTAGAATGTGTGCATATGGCAGCTGCAGCAGAGATAATGAAACTGGTCTCGAACATTTTTTTCTGTTGCTTAAAGCACTTCCAACTAATAAGCAGATACATTTATGTTGGACCAAGTCACCAAGGAACTCTTAGGAATGAGTTAAAGCTCTTGGGGTGTCGCAGTGGGGCATCACGCTCACTGTATCTTTCTTCTTGAATCCAGCAGTTTTCAAATAGTGCTACACAGACCCATAGGTTTCCAGAGATTCCTCAGGGCCTGCCTAGGATGAGGATGGGGGAAAGTACTCCATGGGCAGAGCCCTGGGTCTCCCCTATCCATCAGATTCAATCAGATTCAACTGTTTTATATATTGAAAGGTTTCCATTAAATGAAAGTGTTTTGCTTAAAAGAAAAGTCTGAGAATTTTTTCCCAGTTATTTTTCATCCAGAACAAGCAGTATGCACTCAAGATGTGTACTCTTTGCCGTTTAGAAATACTGTCCATTCATTTGCCAATGATTACTAGTCAAAACACTTACAATTAAATGATTTTTTTTTTGTTCTGTGTTTCACTACTACAAGTTCATCTAATATGTAGGTCAGTTTGTTTCAGGATTGGATTATTTCTACTTTCAATTTTCTGTTCAAAATGCAATTCTTTGAATAAAAACCATTTTGTTTCAATCACTTAACACAGATACTCTGGGAACACCAACAGTTTCTTGGTACAGCAGGGACACATCTACTGTTGGCATTTAATAAGGTGGTTTTGTGTTGTGTGTGTATGTGTTTGTTTTTTTTTTTTTAACTTTCCTTTTTAGCTCTCAGAGTTATTCCTGTATTCACTTGAGGTTTGCCCTAGTATTTTTCTCTGGATTTTGTTATCAAGCTCTACATTTTGCCAACTCTTCCATTTAGGTGTTTGCTTTTGTAAGATGATTTGCAAATGAGAAATGATTAGCATTTTTCAGATGTTGTTTGTTACTTTGGTGCTATATCTTCTTCTCTTTTCCATAAAGGTCACAGGACATGTATTACCTTTCTCTCTTTATTCCTCCTTATCTTCAAGAACTGGTCAGGAATTACATACCTTAGGCAATTAGTGAGTCAATTTATACTTGAACAAGCAGATACTTGAACAACTTGGTATTTCTGATTCCGAGTTTTCCTTCCTGGCTTTTTTTTTTTTTTTCCTCTTCCGTAGGTTTCTTAGAAGCTGATTTTGGTTCCTTCTCATATTCCACGTGTTCCGCCTGAGAAATCCCACCCATAACCACTGCCTCAGTATCACGTGTGCAGGAACCATATCTATTTACCTCTCAAGCTGTGTTTACTTTCCTGAGTTCAAGACCATATTTTGTTTGTTTTCTAAGAAGCGTACTTCATTTTTCTAAATTTTTTTTATTATTGAAGTATAGTTGTCATACAATGTTGTATTACTTTCAGTTGCAGAACATAGTTATTTGACAATTCTATACATTACACATGCTCAACCTGGTAAGTGTAGCTACCATCTCTCACCCAGCAAAGTTATTACAAAATTATTGACTATATTCCCTATACTGTAGTTTTCACTTCCATGACATATGTTTTATAACTAGAAGTTTGTACTTCTTAATTCCCATGATCTATTTCACTCATCCTGTCATCTGCCTCCCCTTTGGCAACCACAAGTTTGATCTCTGTATTTAAGGTCTCTTTCTTTTTTTTTTTTTTTTTAATTTATTTATTAATGAGAGAAAGAGAGAGGCAGAGACACAGGCAGAGGGAGAAGCAGGCTCCATGCCGGGAGCCTGATGTGGGACTCAATCCCGGGTCTGCAGGATCAGGCCCTGGGCTGAAGGCGGCGCTAAACCGCTGAGCCACCAGGTCTGCTCTTAAGGTCTGTTTCTTGTTGTTTGTTCATTTTTGTCTTTTAGATTCCACATGTAAGTGAAATTATGTGGTATTTGTCTTTCTCTATCTGACTTATTTCTGTTAGCATAATATCCGCTAGGTCCATCTATGTTGTTGCAAATGGCAAGACCCCCCCTTTTTTATGGCTGAGTAATATGGAGACTCATAATTTTAATGGCTAATGAGTTATCACCACGAAGTCCCCTAAGGCCTCAATATTAAGCTACTCCTTGAAATAAAGAATGAAGTTGTCTCCATGTAATGAGATAGACCATTATGTTTGCTCTATAATGTTATTGTCTTTTGAATCAAGCATAGTGCCAATTCAATGAAATTCCCTTTTCAGGGTCAGCCAAAGTCAAAATGCTAAGAGCAAATTTAAAAGAAAATAGCTATTATTAGAAGTAATCTGTTATACTTTAGGGGCAGCCTGGGTGGCTCAGCGGTTTAGCGCCGCCTTCAGCCCAGAGTCTGATCCTGAAGACCGGGGATTGAGTCCCACATAGGCTCCCTTCAGGGAGCCTACTTCTCCCTCTGCCTGTGTCTCTGTCTCTCTCTCTCTTTCTGTGTGTCTCTCATGAATAAATAAAATCTTAAAAAAAAAAGTAATCTGTTATACTTTAATTGGTCAAACCAAACTATACTGCTCATTGTGATATAGGTTTGACAGCCTTCTGGGGTCTAACAGCCCATCCTCTGGTAGGGAACCAGGCATATGCCCAAGCTGTGTCATGAACCCTATTTATAAGACTATAAAACATGGAATATAGTTCCCATATTGGAAATCCCATTTTTGAAAAAAATGTGAAAAACTGTCCCTTTTGACTGGAATTTGGAACAAAATATCTCTTCCTTTCATGTGTCCGAAAGTCTAGATCATATCCCTCCCTTTACAGCCGTTCACTCATCCCACAGATATTCGCTACGTGCTTTCTTGTAGCAGGCCCATTCTAGTTGCTGTGAGACCTTGGAGACCAAGACAGGAAGTGGAGCTTTACCTTTTGGAACAGGTAAACAAGCACAGAAGCAACATGACTTTGAAGGTGATAAGTAAGGTTGGAAGATGAAGCAGAACAAGGTGGAAGGAGTGTGAAGGGGGGATTAGGGTTGCTGTTTCAGGTAGAGGGGCGAGGGATAGACTCTCTGGAGGAGAAGCAATCTTTGGATAGAAGCTTGAGTGAGGTGAGAGGGAGCTCTGTGCAGATTAGGGGGAAGAGCATTCCAGGTGAGGGAATAGTGAGTACACAGGTCCAGAGATAGGAATGGGCTTGATGTGTTAAGGAAGGGCTATTGACTTCATGTCCATGGATAGAATCAGAGGCCCTGAAGTTGAATGGGGGAAAAAATCGCATCTCTCTTTTCACTAACTTCCAACTGAAAGTTAGCTTTTCTTTCATTGAGGAATATGGGCAAACAAACTGCAGTGCATTAGCAGCCTCTGCAACTTGTCACCCAAAGAAATCACCGACACTTTCATATAACATTATAGTTGTTACAGATATCTGCAAATGTCATTTGTGCCCATCACGACTTCAAAATTATGATAGTTGTTAGGGCTGCTAGATCCTGATATTTAACATGGTGACAAAGAAGCACATCTATTACTTATCACAAATTTGATTTTTAGTACTCTGGTAATCATATTTCAGTGCAGTTGTATCTTTTGTAATCTCATGCATTTTATTTTATGAATTTAAAAACTTGCCTCTGACAGACAATCCATTGGTCTTATGAGGTTGCTGAAGGGATTGAGGCCACAGAAAAGGTTGAGAACTCACATCCTTGAGGAGAGCAAGAGGGCAAGAGTAAAGTAGCGATTTAGTAGTTGAGTTGGATGCGGTATGCAGGGTCCAGATCAGCAGGGTTGGCGAGGCCATAGTTGAGAGTGGAGTTTTTATGTTAAGGGCAATGGGAAATTAGTAGAGGCTTTTGACTGAGGGTTGTTTTCTTTCTTTTTTTAAAATTTTATTTATTTTTATTTTTTTAAGTAAGCTCTAAGCCCCGTATGGGGCCTGAACTCACCATCCCGAGATCAAGGGCCATGTGCTCTATTGACTGAACCAACCGGATGTCTGTAGAGGCTTTTGAGTTAAGAGCCAACATGATCTGATTTAAGCATTGGGTCACTCTGGCTGCTGTATGGACAAAAGATTGTTACGGTTAAGAATGGTATCCGGGAGACGGTGAAAAGGCCAGATGGAAGGCCAGTTGGAAGATGATGGTAGAGGTAGTGGTGGTGGAAGAGGTCACAATTTAGTGGTGTATTTTGAAGGCAGAACTGACAATTTGATGACAGACCAGATGTGCATGTGTGAGGAGAAAAAAGAAGAAAGACTTTCAGGTTTATAGCAAGTGGGTGAATAGTGGTGCTGCTTGTCAACATAGCAGGGGCTGGGGAGGAATAGGTTTGGGAGGTGGGGTGAGGTGACTATGGAACCAAGAGTCAGTTCTCTTTTAAATAGATTACACTTGACATGCCCATCAGCCATCCACATGGAGCTAACTGGGTAGGAGTTGGGTATGACCGTGGAGCCTGGAAAGGTCCACAAGGGATAGAGAATGAAATGTTGGGTCCTGGGTGTACAGTTGATATGTGAAGTCATGGGACTGGAAGAGATCACCAACGGAGAGGAAACATCCAACATTTAGAGGTCTGGAAGAGAAGGAAGGAGCTGGCAAAGTTAAATGAAGTGCACAGCCAGGGAGACAGGAAGGTAGGATGGATGTTTAAAGAAATACTGCGGAAGAAAGAAGTCATTTGAATCATAAAACATGGCTCAGTGCAAATGCCACACAGTACTTTAAAAACGGAATTTTGTAGCACAAACAATAATGGGTGAACAGAGTACGGTACAGTGTCTGTACACTACAGAGCTCCACTTGAGACTGTGGTGTAGCTATGGACAGATCCTAGATTTCAGGACTTGATGTCTGCGACTGTAGACTGTAGTTGGTGTACAAGCGTGTTATGTTCTTGGGTATGTTGTTTGACCACTTTGCTTTTTTTCTTTTTTCTGTCTGTAAATTGAAATCCATCCATAATGCTGACCTGTTTTACAGGAAGGTTGTGAAAAATCTCACATACCCACAAGGGAAAATCGACCACAGTCTGCTTTGCAATATCAAGGTGCTGAACAGCAGGGTGGGACTTTACCCAGTTGTGTGTTCAGCATGGCTCTTATGTGGGTCCTGAATTCATCAGTCCGCACCTTTACTATATAATTCTACTAGGTCCTGTTCTAGACAAAAATGTAGAAGGAAAATTAATCGTTAGCTGTTCCATATGTCTTTTTAGATACCTCTAGCCTAACTTTGTCAGGCCCCACAGGATCTCCTCAGTCTGACTTCTCCAAGGGTTTCACATGATGCCCACTTTTCCCAAGTCTCTTTTAACAACGTGAGGTAAGGCTTCCTGTTCCCTCAAGGCCATGCCTTGCAGATGCAGGCTACCAACTCCCTGGCCCTACATCCTTTACCAGTAGGCACAGAGCCTATGGGAGTTGTAGGAACAATCCAGTCCTTCATAAGTGCCAGCGGAGGCTCCTTCTTCATCCTCTACCCTTCCCATTATCCATAACACAGTATGTTCCTGCGCCATCCCTTCCGGTTGTGTGGTTAAACCACATCCCAGTCTCTTCCAGCTGTGCCCAACTTCCCCAAGTCCCAAGATACAGATATGGGAAGGACTTTGGGCTAGGGGCTAAAAGGCCTGGATTCTGATTCTATGCCACTACATGCCACTTAAATGGTGAGTTTTACCTTCCAGAACACATGGTCTAGATGAGCTTCAGAGTTGCTCTCACTCAACCCTACCACAGCCTGATAGGGAGGACCATTTTACCGAACCCTGGTAAAATGTTAGTGGGCAGTAACTAGACTAATATGTTTCCTCTTTCTGGTCACACATTTGAACTTTACCTTGAGTGTCCTGAGGAATTTTATCTTCCCTTATTCCCAAAGGTTTATTTCAATTTCAATAGTGGGGCAGGCCCACAAGGGTACATCACTTCAGATAACTGAGCCTTCTAGTAGACCTCAAACCACCTTCTCCACTTATATCTCTGAACAGTCCTGACTATGAGGACCAGTTGGTTAAATGAAAGGGATATGGGGATAGGTCAGTGGAGAACCATCTGATTAAAAAAAAAATTGTTAGGTTTCAGGCCTATAGGGTGCATCTCATTCGAGAGGAGATGAATTGGTGGGAAAACAGAAGACTAGAGAGATAACTGCTTGTTAGCTTCCCTCCCTCTCCCCCACTGGTCTGAGAGTGGCCAGACAAGGGTCCTTCCCTGTGGACGAGGGTGGAGAATCAAAATAATAGGAAAGTCATCACCACATCTCATAGTCTAGCTCCCAGAGGGCAGAAAGAATCCTCAGGTCTCTGTTCAAGTCAGAGGGATATCCTAGCTTTTCAGAGTCTGCCTGTCTCGGTGTTGTGATGGTAAGAGTGGAGACCTGTTAAAAGCAAGGATTTGCAAATGCTGTCATTCTCTCTGTACTTCCAAAATCATCCAGGCTCCACTTGTGTTCACGCGACTCCTGTGACCTTTTCCAGGCCATTCCCAAGTGGGCCAAAGGTCTAGAGAAAAGCCCCATTAAGGAGAATGGAGACGAAAATGCTACCCCACCCCCACTCTGTGAGACCTGGAAAAGGAATAGCAAGTGGAACTGTAGAATACTGAATAGTCTCCCTGGGGAGAAAGAAGACATCCACTATCTGGCTGGCTTTGGTCTTTGTGGGGACAGTCCAAGATCAGACAAAGGCTGCCTGAGAAATAAGATCTATCACTTAAATATTCAGTTCCCCAAAATGTCTACAATTTAATTAAACAACAGGGTTGATCTTCTAGCTCTTGAGGAGCTCTTTTTAATTAAACTTTGCATTTCTTCTCTCGGCTCTGCAGAGACATTCCAGGGTAGCATTTGGCTTTGAATGAGCAGTCATTTTGGCCACCCACGATGGTTTGGAAAAGTCCCACTGCTGAGTTAACAAAATTCTTCAATGTGAATATCATTGACTTTTCATTTTCACTGATATCCAGAAACTTTCACTACCGTTAATGAAACATGTGTGTGTTTTATTCCTTTTGTGGTCGTCTGCAAAATATCTCTGTGTAGCACTCAGATGTTGACTAAGTTTCAGGCCAAATTTCAATTATTCCATGTGTAAAATGGTGTCACAACTCTGACGCTTCACACAAAATGATTTTACACTTTGGACGAGGAATAAAAAGCTCAGGACAGTGTATGTGGCAATGACATCTAAAACCCAGTAGCCAGACATCATAAGTCTGGACACCAATCACCCTGCATTACAGTGAGGAAGCTACCACTGCAGAAATTGCTTGAATTTAAAGTAGCAGCTTGAGTGCTCAGAGTGGAGAGAGTCCATCTAGGGTAAAAAGGACATTAAATTATGATGTAAACATTATTCTCATAAGCTATTTCAAGTTCGGCCTGAGACAGTGCTCTGCACATGTTGAAGCAAGCTGATTAACAAGGAGAACGGAGCAAACTGACCGAGAGGCAAGCCAGAGAAGGCTGAGATGAGAAAAGATGGAAGAATGAGGGGGAACAATGTGGTTATTGCCTTCTTATGATACTGACTGTAAAATGTGAAACTATGCGGCCATTTTCTGCTCTGTAGAAACATACTTCCCAAAATGCTATGTTTCCACCTAATTCTGTAGCACAGATATACATAATCTGAGTGTCTCCATCTAAATTCTTGGAAAAACTGAGGCAGAGCATCATAAATTTCAGATTGGAAACAAAATCCACCAAAATAATGAAGATTTCTAAAATCCAAGGTCACTCTTGATGGACTGGTGTTCAAAATATTAACTGTAACCTTCCCAACAAGTTTTGTTATGCAATGTTATTTTAGAGCATCGCAAAACAATGCCTAGAACTGATCATTGGAATTTTTTTCTTTTTTAACAATTTGCAATATGAAAAGCCTGGCAAAAGTTGGTGTTGCTCTACTGTAACCATTAGTATGTTGTGCTTTGGGGTAATTCATTGACTTTACAGCAAATGCTAATTAAGCCAGAAATAATTGCTTTATAATGTGTGTATAAGAAACAGGAAATGGTAAGTTGAAAAAGAACCAAGAAGTTTTTCAGTTTCTTTTTGAATATAACCATATGATACATTCCTCTTTTTTCTTCTCTGTGTGAAAGCAGAGTAATTCTGGTTGCTCTGTTTTGCTGTCTTTGAGGGTTTGTTTCTAATAACTAGTCTAAGCAATTTGAAAATGCTTCTTTTTTTATTCCTAAGGGAAAGCAATGGCCTATATAAAGCATGCTCTGCTTCAAAACTGACTAATGTTAAGATTATCTACATCATTAATGAACACAAGTGGCTTGAAATATTATACAGGGGAATCTGTTCTTAAGGCAGGACCAGGAACATAGCAACAGGGAAAATAAATCCATTCTTAATAACAAATGAACAACCACAGAAGAAAAGTGCTGAGATCTCTTCCTAGCACAAAACAAGAAACTAAACTATTAAAGGAAAAGAACTATTGGTAGCCCTAGAACCCACAATATAAGCTGGATCCTGAGCCTCACTTGCATTGTGATTTTCCAGATCTTTGAAAACTGACTTTCTATGCTGGGCATGCTGAATGCATAAATATAATGGACCTTACTGAGTAGTTACAGTTCATGTTATGATTACTCATCGACATCTTTAGCTAGTGGAGGTTTTGGGTAGCATTATTTTATATAGGTCAATGGCTATTAAAAATAAACTCCAAGATCTTAAAACAAAATATATGTGAAGATCTTTTCGAATGTTTAATCTGCAAGGCCAATGTAAGACAGTATCATTTTATGTCAATATAGGTAGAACATATGGCCAAGGGGCTTGGAACTCATTTTTAGATGGAAATTTCGTGATAGTTATTCTAAATGAAAATAACCAGTACGTGTATCTTTGGCCATTGAATTTGAAGGAGAAAGAAGAGGAGAAAAGAAAATAGAAATTTGTATTAGTTAGGATTCGATTTTCATATAACAGGAACCCAAGTCCAACTAAATAAAGGAAATTTTTTGGCTTGTGTAAAACTTCAAGTCCGGATAGGGAGCTGGACCCAGAGACTTGAGTATTATTTGGTATCTCTCTCTCTCTATTGGCCTCATCTTTTCCACTGCCAATGTTCTTTCCTCAAAACATAGGAAAGACGGTGTATTAGTCAGGGTTCTCTAGAGAAAAGGAACATGTATATGTTCATGTATATGCGTATCTATGCCTACATCTGTCAGAATGGCTACACTAACAACACAACAAAGAACAGGTGTTGGTGAGGATGTGGAGAACCCTCTTGCACTGGTGCAGCCACTCTGGAGAACAGTGTGGAGGCTCCTCAAAAAGTTAAAAATAGAACTATCCTATGACCTAGCAACTGCAATACTAGGTATTTATCCAAAGGATACAAAGATACAGATGTGATGGGGTACATGTACCCCAATGTTTATAGTAGTATTATCAATAATAGCCAAACTATGGAGACAACTCAAATGTCCATCAACTGATGAATGGAGAAAGAAGATGTGGAGTGCTTGGGTGGCTCAGTCGGTTGAGTGTCCTACTCGTGGTTTCTGGTTTACTTGATCTCAGGGTCATGAGATCAAGACCCATGCTAGGCTCCACACTCACCACTGAATCTGCTTGAGATTCTCTCTTCCTCTCTCTCTGTCCATCCCACTTGTGTGCTCATGCTCTCTCACTCTCTCTTTCACTAAAAAAAATAAATAAATCTTTAAGAAAAAAGATATATTATATATATATATATATATATATATATCAGACTATTATTTAGTCATCAAAAAATGAAATCTTGCCATTTACAACAACATGGATGGAGTTAGAGTGTACTATGCTAAGTGAAATTAGTCAGTCAGAAAAAGACAAATACCAGATGATCTCATTCATATGTGGAATTTAAGAAAGAAAACAGATGAACATATGGGGAGGAAGAAACAAAAAAAAGAAAAAAAGGAGAGAGGGAAACAAGCCATAAGAGACTCTTAATGATAGAGAACAAACTGAGGGGTGATGGAGGGAAGACGGGTGATGGAGGGTGATGGGATGGGCTAGATGGGTGATGGGTATTAAAGAGGGCCCTTGTTATGATGAACACTGGGTGTTGTATTTAAGTTATGAATCATTGAATTCTACTCCAGAAACCAATATTGCACTGTATGCTAAGTAAATATACAGTAAAAAATTTCCTTTTTTAATTTTAAAAAAGTAAAAAAAAAATTCCTTTTTAAAATTTTTATTTTACAGAATTGACTCATACAATTGTGGATGCTGATCTATCCAAACTCTGCAGGATGGCTTGGCAGAGTGGAGAGCCAGGGAAGAGCCAATGTTACAGTTTAAGTCCAAAGACCATCAAGCTACAGAATTTCCTCTTGCTTGGGTTACATCAATATTTTTACTATTCTGGCCTTCAACTAATTAGATGAGTCCCACTTGCATCATGGAGGTCAATCTGCTTTACTGAAATCCACCTATTTTAATGTTAATATTATCTAAATCTCCCTCACAGAAACTTCCAGAATAATATTTGACCAAAATTCTGGGCACTGTGGTTCGGCCAAGTTGACACATGAAATTAACCATTACAGATGGCTTCAAACAGTCCTAGTCTTCAGCATTCCAAATTAAAAACTCAAGCAAAGAAAGTAAGTTTTTTTTCCCCTAGGATCCATATACCAAGCCCAAATAAAGATCTTGATTAGACATACTTTTATCCCATGACCATCCCAGAAATGCCACTACTATGGTTGACAGGCCCATCAGCACCTCACGCAATGGCAAAGGGGCATGGTAAGCCCTTTGTAACTGTTCCGCCATCATGTTCACTGAGCATATGACTATCTGGGACATACTAAGCCATCTTGTAGGTGGGTTCGTGCTATGTAAATTCCCATCCAGTGCTGAGTTCATATTTTGGGGAAAGGTATATGTGGCTAAATGCTGTGGGATAAGAGATAAGTGAAGGATAGACAGAGAAGAGTCCACCTTTAAGTATGTGGGAAGGAAACGTGTTTCAACTGCATAATCTATGACCCATTCATTGATCACCACCTAATTCATTCCAATAGGAACACACTGGACAACAACGAATGCCTTAGCCAAATTAGATAAAATTGTTTGGAATCTTCTTTAGGTGATGATAGGGCTCCCCAGGTTTTAGAATGTGGATATAAGTTGGGATGTGTTATAATTATTTGTTCCTATTCCATTAGCCTATTCCTATTGTTTGGAGAGTTATTTAAATTAGTTATTGATCTCTATTTAATAGTGAATAAATATTGATAGTTTTATTTCTAGTATTCATATTTGGTTTGTGTTTGAACTCTAAAATATGTTTACACCTAAGTCATTCTATGACATCTATGGGAAAACTTTTCCCTCTCAATTTCAGATACACTTATGAATCTGTTTTTTTTTTTTTTTTATTCAAATTCAATTTGCCAACATATAGTATAACACCCAGTGCTCTTCCCATCAGGTGTGCTCCTTAGTACCCATCACTCAGTTACCCCATTCCCCTTCTGCAACCCTTTGTTTCGCAGAGTTAGGAGTCTCTCCGGGTTTGTCTCCCTCTCTCATGTTTACCACTTATGCATCTGTTGAACAATTGATTTATTTCTGTCTTTAAAACTTGTTTCCTCCGTCCTTGTTGTGACTCACCCCTTTCACTTGTTGATTCAATAGCTACAATGTTCCAGGCTTTGTGAAAGATGCTCAGGTTATATGGATGGACAAGGCAGGGATGGTTGGTCTATATCCTATGGAGAAACCCAGACTGAAACAAATCATTGTAGGTGTGACATTGGGGCCTCAGAGCATGCATTTGTGTACTAACCTCACTCAGGCTCTCTCTGACTCTCATACCATTATTCTCCTCTGCTCTACTTCTCTCATCCAGTGTGCTTTTCTTTTATCTTGCAATGTTTTATTTATATTTGAAAGCTACCTGAATTCTTTTGGGAAGGAAGCAGAATATAAATGAACTAACAGCTCTTATTTTGCAGTGTGAGTTTAGCTATTTTAGCCAATGCATTTTGTTATTTTAGTAAAATGCCCTACTCAAGAACCATCTCAAAAGCATGTTACAGGTAGAAAGGTACACTAGTTGGAATGAGAGGACCCTTCTGCCTAGATTCTAGTCCCCACTGTGGGCAGAATCAGATAAGCAGCCCTCTTCTGGGGATGTTTCTCAAATTTAAATAATGATAACTGCACTATTAAAAGAATTATCATAGACCTCCATTATTGACTTATTTTTATTATGTTACTTAAATATGGAAAGTCATAAAATAAGGTATAAACTCCATATATATATAGTTATTATACAACTATAAAGCCAAAACACATTTGTTTATTAAATACAAGCAAGTCTGCAAAGCTAATATACACAAATCAACAATTTTAATGTGATGAAGAATGCTGTTTTGCTGGAATTAAATTTCAAGCACCGCCTCATAACCGATTTTATGATTTTTTGGTTTCCCTTTTGTGACTTCCATAGTACTGATGTGACTTCAAAAATACTACTACTAACACTTATTCACCTAAGTATGCTTTTCAAGACAGTATTAACGTTTTCAAGACGTTGTTCTTTTAGTTGAATAAAATCTTACACATAAGCAAAACTGTCAGTGAGAAATCCAGGGATTTAAATCCAGTTTTAAAAGTAGCTCTATAAAACTGTCTTGTTCTTTTGAAGATAAAGTTAACATCACAATATAATTAGAATATACATTAAATGAATCACAAACCTAATTACTGCTTGAATAAGGAACAGAAAAATGCTTCACTGTATATTTGCTATTATGCTTGCTGCTAATGAATTTTTGCAAGTTGGTACATATAACGATGGGATCTGCTTACAAGAGGAATACATACTGACTGCAGTAGAGCAGATTCTTTTGAATGTAAAACTTTGACCATGGGATTAGTGAATCAACTCTCTCAGCACTTTCCTCTTTTCAAACTCCGGCAAAATTTTTGTCCGCATAGCATCCTCATTGGAAGTACAAGTATTGCGTGGATATGCTCAGAATTCCATGTGATTCTGATAATCCTAATTCTTTTTTAAGATTACCATTGAGATTAAAATGTAATAGTAATAATAATTTTTATAAAGATCAGGGGGAGGGAAAAAAAAAAAAAAAAAAAAAAAAAAAAGATCCCAGACCTTAGGGAAACATACAGAGCCCATAGCTTAAGAAATATTGCCTTGCAGAATTCTTTTATATCAGGTTGACCCCTATGACACAGAATAATAGCCTCACAGGATTGAGACAGAGAGGGCATCCCAAGCCCAAATCCAGGCTTCTTTCTCGTCTTTCCTCTTCACCACTTGTCACCATTTGCCCCCATCTGTGGACAGACTCATCCATGGCCCATCAGCTCCTGCCCAAGATGCCAAGGGGTCATTGTCTACCTTTACCAGATGCTCTGACAAAAAGAGGATTGAGGAGCTCTCCAACTGTGCTTCCTACATTGTAATATGCACATACATCCCTGTAGATCTTGCTCGAATGCAGATTCTGACTTAGTAGGTCTGGAGTGGGGACTGAAATTGCATTTCTTTCTTTCCCTCTTTCTTTTTTAGATTTATTTATTTATTTGAGAGAGAGAGAGAGAGAGAGAGAGAGAGAGAGAATAGTGGGAGGGGCAGAGGAAGAGAGAGAGAGAATCCCAAGCCAGCTCCATGCTAAATGGGGAGCCTGAGGTGGAGCTCAAGAGGAGGCTTCCATGACTTTGAGATCACGACCCCAGTCCAGACAAAGAATCTAGCCCTTAACCGACTGTGCTACCCACCACCCCTGAAATTGTATTTCTAACAGGCGTCCGGCATCCATGCAATGCTCCAGCCCGCACTGGAGAAGACTGAGTCTAAGCCCTGTGGCTCTCTTCTAGGACACACCTTAGAAGAGGCAACTTTGCATCTTTTGCCCTAAATTACTGGAAATTTGCCCTAATTCTGTGTTTTGCTTGGGACTTTGGCATTTTGGCTTCTACAAAATGGAGCAAGGATTTATTAAATAGATTAAACAGATTACACGAGTCTTATTTTTATCCAAGAGAAAGCAAAGTTTCATCAGACTCAAAGGTCTTTATATTCTAGGAACTTTTCATATCACTTGTTGGTATGAAGTTTCTGTAAGATTAATAGCCAAAAGATCAATAACTAAAACTCTAGTAACCCTGAATTACTTAGAATTCTTAGTGGTAAATCAATAAATTGATTAATTTAGAAATAAATTGAGTGATTTTATTTTCCTTTTGGGGTGGATTTCACTGACTGCCAGAGCACTTAAATGTGCCATTATATAAGCCTGTTCCCAAATTGATATTTATGGTTAGGAAGTATTTTGATTTTTAATTAAATGCTATATATTGTTGGAAGAAACTCAGGACAAAACTCTCTTCCTTCTGTGAAACCTATGAAAATCATCCTGTATCAGTTATAAATGCAGATGGCTGTGAGTGACAGAGAATCCAACTCACTGTGGTTTTGGCAGATGGTGGGTTACTTTCCTCACATAACAAGACTCCTGGAGGTGGGTGCCCTGGCAGGTTCAGCAGCTCATGGATGTCAGGGTCACTATCTTGGCAATTCTCCTGGTCTTTTCTTCCTCATCACAAGATGGCTGCCTCCCGTTTAAGAAGTCAGATCTGCATTTACAGGGAGAAAAAGGAGGATAAGGAGGGCATCCTCTGTATCCATGGATTCAACCAAAATAGCCAAACATTTCTGAAAAGCCCCAGTGGCCTCCTCCATGTGTCACTGGTGATAACTGTGTCATGTGACCATTCCCTCCCCACCCCCCAGTAATGGAGGCAAGGGAGAAGTTTGAGAATAGATGATGAATCATCCATCCAATTTTTTTTTTTTTTTTACTCTCCAAAGTTCTCTTTAACTGAAGCAGAATATTGTTTAACTTCGGTTTGTTTGTTTGTCTAATGCTACGTCTCTGGTGATAGTAATTGCGGTGGTTTAAGAAGTATGAGAGATACATGAAATTCCTGAAAAGAAGCTCAAGGTTCAAAGATTTCTGATGAATATGAAAAGTAGAACCCTACTACCTGAGGCTCATTCTAAGAACATGTGAAAGTGTCCTGAGGTAAAAAGGTCACAGGGTCATAAACTAAGTCTTGGAGACATTCTTGTGGTTCCATCCCGCTGAGTCCACAAGGACTGCAGGATTCAGCAGGAAAGATTTCTCCTTCCTTTCCTTAGAGCATTTTTGAAGCTTTTAAAAGGAGAGTTTCTAGAAACATGACAATGCGACAGAGTTCCTGGCTCCTGGCTCCTTTGTCCTTCCCTGGTTTTATCACAGCAGGCTGCTGTTCCCAATGGGTCCACATCCCACTGGAGACCTCAGCATAGCCTCATTCCCCCTCCCTACATGCCCCAGGGGAGACCTTCTTCATTAAGCAGCTAAGAAAGAACATTGCAAAGATTCCAGCACTTGCTCAGTGTTTGATTTCTTGACCTCTTCTTTATTTTGACACTTTGATATGATCCAGTAGTTTTTAGCATTATACTTGGTCTATTTGACATATTTGTTCTAAACTGGTCATGGATTCTTGACTTTGTCCTTAATTTCTAATTCTACTTATAAGCATTAGGTTTTTAGTGACTATTTCTAAGGAAGTCCCTTAGTGACTATTTCTATGGGCCCATGCATTTATCTGTGTGGAGTCTTTTGTTTTCCAGTTTTGCTAGGAATTCTGTATTTCTTATCTTTTTACAGAACTAAGATGGCTGCTGTTATGATGTTAGGCCAACCTGTATATGGATTTCTTCATTTACTTGTACTTCAGGTGCTGCCATACAGGATGCTGTATCAGGATGGCATCCCCACCACCCCTGGAGGTCAGCCTCAAATGGAATAAAGCATATTTAACCGTATTTTGAGTGTTCTCTCCTCCATGTCTAGGATCTATGTTACTAAAGTACCAGACTATAATCACACAAAATTGTATTTTCAATAGAAGGAGAAAGTCTATTCATATAGATTTAACTGTACAATAACATCTTCTTGAGACCTATTTTGATGAGTTTTTCTTCTAGAAGTTTCTGTGTTTTAAAGAAGATATGGGAAAGAATTCAGAAATAGGACTCAGAATAAAGGTTCAGATCTTGGGGAACCTGGACAAAAGAGAGTTTTTTTGTTTTTTGGGTTTTTTAAAATATTTTATTTATTTATTCATGAGAGACACAGAAAGAGAGAGAGGCAGAGACATCGGCAGAGAGAAAAGCAGGCCCCCTGCAGGAAGCCCCCTGCAGGGACTGGATCCCAAGACTCCAGGATCACGCCCTGGGCCAAAAGCAGGCGCTCAACCAATGAGCCACCCAGGGAATCCCCAAAAGAGAGAGTTTTAAGCAAGGAGTCCTACCTGGGCCCCTTAAAATGGAAGGTGTATGGGGCAGAGTGTGCATACATTACTGCTCTTTATAAGGCTTGGCCCCACCCCCAAGTATGATCAAAGAGATGTTGCCATAAGGGAACCTACTCCAAGAATAGCTTGGGTTACCACAAATGTCTGGAGTAGGAGTGGTGGCTGAATTGCAAGAAAATGGCACTGAACAAGGAAGTAAGAAACTAAAGAGAAACTGAATCTGCTCCTCAGGGCTCCTTGAAGGCAACCCCAATAGTGTCTTTTACTAAATACTTTCAGAGAGTAAAGACTGTAATTTCTGTGGACAGAAAGAAAAACTTGAATTAAAAATCAGATTTAATCTCAACTTTCTAACATAATAAATTAAGACCAGAATGAGCGGTGAGGGGACTCAACCTTTCTGCTTTTCTCAGACAATATGATATGTCCCCATTTGATAATGCTTATGGTGGTGATCATGGTGAAAATATGAGTGCTTCTTTCTGAACAAAAAAAGCATTTAATTACCAAGTTGTTTGCAAAGAATATAAACCTGATATTAAAAGGTTGAAAGAAACTTAGAACTAAGTTTGTGTCTACAAAGCTGTAGTTGTCAAGAAGGTAGGATGCTGGGACAAAAACAGGTAAATAGATCAATGGAATAGAATAGAAAACCCAGAAATGGACCCACAACTCTATGTATCTTAATCTTTGAAAAAGCAGGAAAAAATATCCAATAGAAAAAAGTCAGTCTTTTCAACAAATGATGTTGGGAAAACTGAACAGCAACATGCAGAAGAATGAAACTGGACCACTCTCTTACACCATCGACAGAAATAAATGAAAAAATGGATAAAAGACCTAAATGCGAGACAGGAAGCCATCAAAATACTAGAGAACATAGGCAGCAACCTCTTTGACCTTGGCTGCAGCAACTTTTTGCTGGACACATCTCTGGAGGCAACGGAAACAGAAGCAAAAATGAACTATTGGGACTTCATCAAGATAAAAGGCTTCTGCATAACGAAGGAAACAATCAATAAAACTAAAGGGCAGCCTACAGAATGGGAGAAAGTATTTGCAAATAACATGTCTGATAAAGGGTTAGTATTCAAAATCTATAAAGAACTTATCAAACTCAGCACCCAAAAACCAAATAATCCAGTTAAGAAAAGGGCAGAAAACATGAATACACATTTTTCCAAAGGACATCCAGATAGCCAACAGACACATGAGAAGATGCTCCACATCACTCCTCATCAGGGACATACAAATCAAAACCACAATGAGATACCACCTCACACCTGTCAGGATGGCTAAAATGAACAACACAACAAACAACAGGTGTTGGCAAGGATGTGGAGAAAGGGGACCCCCTTACACTGGTGGTGGGAATGCAAACTGGTGCAGCCACTCTGGAGAACAAGTTCCTCAAAAAGTTAAAAATGGAACTGCCCTGTGAGCCAGCAATTGCACTACTGGGTGTTTACCCAAAGGATACAAAAATACAGATTCAAAGGGGTACATGAACCCCAATGTTTATAGCAGCATTGCCATCAACAGCCAAACTATGGAGAGAGCCCCAATATCCATCGACTGATGAATGGATAAAGAAGATGTGGCAGGGCGCCTGGGTAGCTCAGTCAGTTAAGCATCCAACTCTTGACTTTGGCTCAGGTCATGATCTTAGGGTTGTGGTATTGAGCCCCATGTGGGGCTCCTCCTCAGTGCAGAGTCTGCTTAAGATTCTCTCCTTCTCCTTCCACCCTTCCCTCATTTACACATGCTCTCTCTTTCTCCCTCTCTTAAGTAAGTAAGTAAGTAAGTAAGTAAATAAATAAATAAATAAATTCTTTTTTTAAAAAAAGATGTGACATATATCTAGAATGGAATATTAATCAGCCATCACAAAGAATGAAATCTTGCCATTTGCAACAACATGGATGGAGCTAGAGTATATTATGCTAAGTGAAAAAAGTCAGAGAAAGACAAATTCCATATGATCTCACTCATACGTGGAGTTTAAGAAAGAAAGCAGATGAACATATGGGAAGGGGGCAAAAAGAGAGAGAGGTAAGCAAACCATAAGAGATTCTTAATGAAAGAACAAACTGAGGGTCGCTGGAGGGGGTGGGTGGGCGATGGGCATTAAGGAGGGCACTTGTTGGGATGAGCACTGGGTGTTATATGCAACTGGCGAATCACTGAATTCTACTCCTGCAACTAATATTACACTATATGTTAACTAACTAGAATTTAAATAAAAATTTGGGGGAAAAAGGAAGTGTAGTGTCAAGATGTTTAAAAATGACCAAAAATGGTTGACTGCTTAAATACATACAGTGGCAAAAATATACCCTTGCTTTTCGGAGCAGCAAAGAGGTGTCAGCTTACGGAACAAGGAAATGATGGGTCTTAAACACACTGTTTTGATGAGCGACAGCTGGTGACTATGTTCTGTGTGTGGCATTTCAGAGTGTTTTTGTGTGTGCATGTGGTAAAGTACCAAGAGTTGTATGTAACCAACTCCTAGGCCTTGGAATTGACTTCTTCCAAGTGGCTGCTTTTTCCCCAATGCTGGATCTCTGGTCATACAACCTGTTTTCCCATTCCCTGATGCTTTGGTTTGCATTTTTATCATTTTTTCCCTAAATCTTCATCACCCTTCAGAAATGACATAGCCTCCTTCTTCAATAAGAAAATGGAAGCTGTTTGGCCCACTTCTCTTTGGCTTCCGTGCCCTCTGCCCTCTGGTAATGATGTCTTTACCCATCCTTCCCCCTTCCTGTCTCAGAGGAAGCATCATCCTTAATTCTTTCCAGGGCTAATCCATCTGCCTGTGGTCTTGAGTCTTGATTTATCACTCATCTCCAATCTCACCCTCTCTCTCTTCACTGGCATTTCTCTAATCCATATACATGTTGGATTTATACCATCCTTAGATGAAACATGTCGCCTTTCAAAGGCCATTCCCAACTTGCTCCCTGCCTATCATGGCTGTTGACCAGACCTGAGACCCCATGTCCCTGGGAAACGGTTGCTGCCCTAGCCTCACCTCCTCTCTGTTGTCAAAGTCCTGGAGGCTCCTTGGTTCTGACAGGTCCCCCTTCCTCATGCCGCCATCTACCTCAGAACACCAACTCTTCCCTACTGTGGGGCTAGGGGTCCCATGGTCTCTCTTGTCTCAGGCTTGACTTTCTCCCCTAGACCTGGAGCCTGCTCTTCATTTTTGAACTGTACTGTGCAAAGCTGTTCTGAAGATCCAATGAGATAACAGATGTGAAGTCACATGAAAAACACTTAAGAAATGGGAGCTTTTTATCAGGGTTAGCTTGTCCCTGACTATAGAAAACTGACTCGAACACCCTACCTCCCCAGGGCCCCCCAGCCCGTCCTCCATCCCTGCTGTCCACCAGTGAACAACCTAAGCTGAGGTCGTACATTGAGCTCTCTCCCCACAGATGACATGCTGGTCTGTGCAACTGCACCTCCACCTGGCACCCTCCATTCCCACACAACTTGGACTCCCCAGTAGGGGTATCTCCAAAGTTTCTGCTTCGTCAGAGTGAGTGGACCACCCCGCCATCTGCTCCATGACACGTAACATCTCAAACCTTGGTTTTACAGGTTGTGATTTATCAACTTATACCTTAGGACCCAAACTCTTCAAAGGTCAAAGTCCACTCTCCTAGGCGTTGAGCCTGTTTCCTTCCTGTCTCTCTGTAGCGTTTCCTTCTGGCTCCTGAAATCTCTCCTATTGTAACTGATTTCCCTCAAAATCAGGTTCTTTCTCTCTGCCTCTTCCTACACCCCTGCTCCGAGAGCCCCTCTGACGTTGTATACCTTTCTTGCCTGACCAGGCTCATTACCTATTCACCAGGAATGCCAAAATCACCACAACATGAGTCTAGCCTTCCCTAACTCCAGACCCAGGGGGCCTTCAAACTATACACTTCCAACAGTCTCTGGTCCCCTTCCTTCCTCCTGCATCCCCCAACTCTGTGACTGGGAAACCCACCCACCTCCATTCAAGGCAGAAAATTCAGTTACCACCGACCCCCCCGCCCCACCACCACCTACTGCTCCAACTACAGATTTCATCCATCTCCATGCTTTATCCATGTTACTTCTTTCCCATCTTTTCACTATGCTTAGTTCAAACCCTCATGATGTTTTATCCAATTTCAGTAACTTCCAAACTGGTCTCCCTCCTCACCACCCGCACTCTGGGGCCAGCTATCTTTAGAGAATTCACATAGCCACCCTGCTTCACTGCTTTTGACGAGTCTCCTTTGCCAAAATCATTAGTAAAGCATTCCATATCCTCCACAATCAGGCTCCGGTTTGTTCTTTTATGCTCACCTCTTGCCAAAAGCTCCCTGGACCCAAGCTGAGTGGGATGTGGTCTCTGTTTTGTTTGTTATTTCATTTCGTCAACTGATCAACTAATTTTCACTCACAGGTTTTCTCCTCTGCCAAACAGCTCAGCCCTGCCTGAATTGTTTAGCATATGTAGATGATTCAATCCCAGAAAATATCTTTGCGTGGATATTTTTAGTCATCAAATGACATAAACACTCTACACATTAATCATAGAGTTTATAAAATTTCAAAGGAAACCTATAACTATATGATGGCAACTCAGAAATGTTTGAAAGAATCATGGCATAATGATATTAGCAGAACAATTCCCAAAACTTCATCCCATTGATATCCAACGCTTATTTACCCAAGCTGTGGGAAGGAAACAGCACAAATAACTCACAACATTAAGTAGAAAAATAGACATATTTTGTTGGATACTACATGATATTTTTTTCCATCTTGCAGAGTGACTTTTCTAAGGAGGCTTTTGTTAGATTGAGAAAAATTAATTTCTAATCCCAGCCATCAAGCAGCTGATGCTAAACTGGGGAGTGACTCAAAAGCATGGGAATTTCAGGCATCAGGCTGACTAGGAGACTATATCTGTTATAGTCTTCATAAATATGGATTTTAATATGAATTTACAACTCTAATTTGGACGTAAAATGTGTTTTTCCAGCCCCACTTGGCTATTGATTTGCTTTCATTTTATGCCATCGCGGCTTATGTCTTAACTCAAGATTGTCGTTAATGCTACACCAGGAACCTGCTCTATAACTGCTAGGAATGTAGAAAGTTGGTGATTTTTGGTTTCTTTGTCATTGTGTATGGGTCAGACGTAAAGTACATTCATACAGCGGAGTCTACAAAATATAGTCATTGTTGAAATGAGAGGTCATTCTATTTTTACTCACTTTCACTTTAATTGCAAATTGTTAGTGCAGGAATTTCCACAAAAGGGTTATGCAAGCATGCCCAAATTGCTTGAAATATTTTCCACTTCTCTGACTTCCCATGGGAAAAGCCACTAGGTTGCATTTGTGGCATCTCAGTTGGTTCAAGCAGCCTAATTGGGATTTAGAAGCTTTCAACTGGGCGGGTGTACAGAGGGACATCCAGGATTGGAACTCCTGTCTCCGTTTCCTCTCTCGAATCTGGAAAAGTGTAAATCACCCATCATTCATACGATCTGAATGATGGCAGCCAACATCCAGATTTTGTTCCTTCACTGTTCCCATTTTTACATTTAATTCTTTAAAATGATTTCAAAAAAAAAAAAAAAAACAAGAAGATTTCAACTGTTGGCCAGGAATTTCGTCAGGAAAGCAAAGTACACTATTGTGTTCTCTTTAAAAAAAAAGTGGGGGGGGGGGGGTTTGCATCTCCTCTGGGAGAAATATACTCTTGGGCACTGGGAACTTTCCTGTCTCTTAGGCAGAAGCACCTAATCACCGCCCCATCTGTCAGAGCCACCTAATTGCAAACACGGGCCTTTCGCAAGGTAGTGTACTAATGCAAAACAATTAATTAAAGCTCGGAGGAGAAGAGCTGTTTAAAGGTACATACTCCCCTCCAGAAGTATAACTCCCACCATGTGGTCTTGCACCGATTCTCTCCCATGCTTTCTTACACACCCTCGTCCGCCTACCCACGCAAATTGCATTTGCCCTACTTTTCAGTTGCCCCTGTCCAGCATTCGATGCAACTGAGACAAGTCAGGGAAAAAGCCAAAGTCAGCAGGTCTTTACTTGTCTCCCAAGCTTTACTGGGCATTTAATATAAACCCCTGGGGGTCTTGTTAGAGTGCGGAATCTGATTCAGCAGGTCTGAGGGGGGCCCGGGAAGCATCATTTCGAGGGGGCTCCCAGCAGTTCTGCTGCAGCTGGTCCCAGACCACAGTTTCAGTAGGAATGATCTAGGTTATGAGGTGCTCTCCCCCCAGCCCCCCACCCTGATGTGAATTGGGACTTATATTTTCAGGATTCCTGTGCAAGCCCGTCTCCATCTCACTGGCTCCATACAATGGACACATCCCCAGATGATCTCACCTGTTTCACGGCTTCTCAATCCTACTTTCCTCCTTGGCCTCAGTCGCTGTTTCCTCTGGAATCCTCAAGGAAGCACTTCAGTGTCTAGGACTCTGAGAGATCACGCAAGGATTATGTTCAAGACGTGTTCCCTCCTGATAGTTTGAGAAACAAAGACACACGTCTTCTCCTCTTGATTATAACTGAACTGTGGCCAGGCAGGGCGCCTTTTGGAAAAACATACTGGATATGAGAAATGTGTCCCAAACTCCCTAGGGGTCTTAAGCTCATGTGCCTCAGGCTCCTTCTCAGTAAAAAAAAAAACAAAAAACAAACAAACAAACAAAAAAAACAAAAAAAAAAAACAACTATAAGCCTCAATTTGTTGATCTTTAAAGCCCCCTCTTTCTCTAACCCTTGAGGATTCTGACAGTTGGTAGTTAAATCGTCTGGAGGAATTCCTACTGACTTAAACCAGTGGATGCTCTTTTAGGAAGGTCATCCTATTAATATGGAAACCCTGTTGAACTCTGCAAATTCTGGTCCCACCTTTGTGGGACCCAGGAGGATATTACTCCACCTATAAGAATAGCATGAGGGCACTGCAACCTTGTTAGGTTTTTTTTTTAATTAAAAAAATATTTTGGGGGGGCAGACTGGGTGGCTCAGCGGTTTAGCTCCTGCCTTCAGCCCAGGGTGTGATCCTGGAGACCCAGGATCGAGTCCCACATCGGGCTCCCTGCATGGAGTCTGCTTCTCCCTCTGCCTGTGTCTCTGCCTCTCTCTCTATCTGTGTCTCTCATGAATAAATAAATTTAAAAAAAATTTTTTTTTAAAGATTTATTTGTTTTAGAGAGAGAGTGGAGGGGGTGAGAAAGAGGGAGAGAGAAACCAAAGCCAACTCTATACTGAGCATGGAGCCCCACAAGGGGTTCAATCTCATGATCCTGAGCATGGAGCTCCACAAGGGGCTCGATCTCATGATCCTGAGCATGGAGCTCCATAAGGGGCTTGATCTCATATTCGTGAGATCAGGACCTGAGCCGAAAATAACAGTTGGACACCTAACCGACTGTGCCACCCAGGTACCCTTATTTTTGTTATTTTTTTTCAGTAGGCTCCATACTCAGCATGGAGCCCAAGGGGGTTTCGAACTCACAACCCTGAGATCTAGACCTGAGCTGAGATCAAGAGTCAGCCTGAGCCACCCAGGTGCACCTACATCCTTGTTAGCTTATTCCTACCCGTCTTTATGGCTGGACTCTGAGTTTCTGGTCTAAGCTCTCTGTGGGGAAGGGAGGCAGTCATGAGGACTGTGCCTTGTTGCCAAGACCACAAGACTTGGTGGGACCAGGTAAGTATTTACCCCAAGCACGTCAAGTCAGCCTAACCCAAAACAGGAAGTAGAGAGTGACTCTAAGAAGCCAAACCAGAGACAAGACCTGCAGTGAGCTGGAACCAGAGTCAAGAAAATAAGGTATGATCAGAAACTGGGAGGCTTGGGAACAGTCCAGGAAGCAGAATTTGAAAGGACGTGTAGTGAGTGGTTTTGGGTGGAGACTGAAAATGCTTGCAGGGGGTACAACTAATGTTTGAGTTACTCTATTAAAGGAGCTACTCAGGGCTAGTCAGAGAACTTTGTGAGGGCAGAAACTCTACTCGTGTTCTGCAGAGTACCTCTAACAATTACATGCTCAAGTAAAAGAGATGAGCCAAAGTGAAAATGTGCAAATGAACGAATGAATGAAACAAGTCTATTTTCAGATCACGTAATTTATCCACGCTCCTCCTATCCGTTCTCTCCTTTTTCTTGGCAGCCATACAAGTTCATATTCTTATTATTTCTCAAGCAAACCAAAGGGACTCCCCATTTGTCCAGTCCCTCCCAACTTTACTTCATACTGCACAATGGCAGCAGGATCAGTTCTTGTTGGTGCCTTAGTTACCTGCATATCCTTTTCCATCAGAGAATGTAAGTCTCTTGAGGTTGATGGCAAGTGATCTACCAGTTTTGTATGTTCACTGTGGCTAGCACTCAATAACTATTTGGGCTTTTTTTAAATTTTTTAAAAATTTTTATTTATTTATGATAGTCACACAGAGAGAGAGAGAGAGGCAGAGACACAGGCAGAGGGAGAAGCAGGCTCCATGCAGGGAGCCCGACGTGGGATTCGATCCCGGGTCTCCAGGATCACGCCCTGGGCCAAAGGCAGACCTTAAACCACTGCGCCACCCAGGGTTCCCTTTTTTTAAGATTTTATGTATTTGAGAGAGAGTGAGTGAGCAAGAGCACAGGTCCGGGGAGAAGTAGAGGCAGAAGGAGAGGGAGAAGCAGGCTTCCCACTAAGCAGGGAGCCCGATGCAGGGCTCGATCCCAGGACCCTGGGATGACAACCTGAACCAAAGGCAAACATTGAACCCACTGAGCCACCCAGGTGCCCCTCAATAACTATTTGTTGAACTGACTCATCTATGTTCATTATAAGTCATTTTAAGATCAATATCCCAAACATTTAAGGTAATAACTTTCTTACAATGTTATTTTTCAGTACTAAGACGTCTGAGAGTTATACTTGATTGAAATGTTCTTATAAAATCAACTCATTTAAACTTTCACATTAATTATTATTCTAGGATTGAGTTAGTACTTTTTTAAGTTAGGGAAACCTTTCATGAAGTAGAGATTCTTCACTTAAAAAAAAAGCAAACTCTGTGAGAGCTATGGGCACCCTTTCCCCAACAAATGCACCTGTGCACATATGCACCATCTTGCATGTGTTTCCAAGGGGTTCAGGAATCCTCTTGCAGGCCCCAGAGTTGATAGAAGTCAAGCCTAGAACTTCTGCTGGAGAAGAATGAAGGTTTTCTGCAGCTGAAACACTTTCCCTTGTTTCCTCCTTCACTCTCTTCCCCCAGCCTTGCCACCTGGCATTCAGGAATGCAGAGAATCAGTCCATCAATACCCATTTTGAAATTAAAAACAGAAACTAGGCAGGAGGCAGGGTACAGTATATTCTGTGCTCTTATCAACAATAGTCTTTATCATGTGATTATAAAAATCTAGGAAGGATTGGCTGATGTGACCACTCTGGAAGCCTGGAAACATAGGCAGGTGCTTTTGCAATTGCCAGCTGATGAAAGAGAGCACACCTCTCCACCCAGCCCTGGGGGCTCCTGGGAGCTTCTAACTGTCCTTGAGGAAATGTTAAGAGCAAGGGCTGATTCTGAGCCTCAGGAGCACCTCCCCCTTTTATTTCTTTGAAGATTCCTTTCCCCATCCCTTCAGTTTCAAAATAGTGTGTGGATCTGACATATAGGAAAGGTTGCTAGGAGAAGGGGGATTAGGGCCTCAAAAATAAAAAAATGAAGCTAACCTCTCAAATGTTGATTCTGGTTTAATTCCCTGACAGCTTTGTCCCAGAAGTAAGGGCTTCCAAGTTTCTGTTTCAAGTGAAGATATTTCCATATCCTTTTGCAATTTTGAAATCAGAAATTTCTCTGATGCAAGTTGTCATAGCATGATGGAAGAGAACAGAAAAATCTGTTGAGATCTCAGGATTCACTCACCTTTCACACTCTTTTTCTTTTCACTCTTTTTGCTGGCCTTCTATCTCACAGTGGTAGTTTCACCAGGGTCCAACCAGCCTTTGAAACGGATCCTAAACCTCTTTAGAAGCCCTTGAACCTTCTCTGGGCTCCACCAGTTTAGCTCATGATTGATTTCCCAGCATGTTGAGAGGCAGATGGTTTGATAAGCAGCATGTTGATGCATAAAAAGCACAGTCATTGATGATCAATTATATAAGAAAATTACGGTTTAATAGACATCATCAATTTTGATTTCTGTCACCAGAAGAGGTAAAATGATGGGGTGGGAATAGTATGTGTTTCCTTTAATTAACCTGTGAAGAAACCGATTGTCTTGTGGCAAGCTTCACATTCAGTCATTTCAAAATGAGAGGGAACCAAGTTGCAACAAGAATGACAGATATTAAGAGATGTACGTGAGAGGAAGACCCTGCATTTGGAGGAAGATGGATTGAAAACTAACCCAAGCATCATTTAATAACAGTGTACACAGTATCTTGGATGGAAAAATCCATGAAATTTTCCACTGTTCAAATTCAAGGCCCCAGAGGTAGCATAGCAAAAATCAGACACAACCTGCTATCAAATCAATGCCACCAGACTAATTGTTCTCTTCACCAATGAAAGGTAGGACATGGTGTACATAGGAGTTGAAGCAAATATATTTGAGGTTCTCTGGCAAGCTTCTTGCTACTTAACTCTGTGGGTTTAGACAACACTATGCACGTCTAGATCTCAGTTCCCCATTGATAAAATAAGAGGATTATAGTTGTAAGACCTAGCACGTTTTAACACTTTCACAGTGTCAAGGACTATGCCTGGCGTTTTAATGTATTTTCTTCAATCTCTTAAGCAACTTTACGAAGTAGATATTATTTCCACATTACAGAGGAAGTTAAGGCACAGAGAAAAGAATTAATCACCAGATGTGACATAAGAAACAAGTGATGGATCTATGATTCTTACCCTCCTCTATGGGACTCCAAGATAGTCCCTGACAGGCTTGGATTAGTTTGCTAGGGACGTCATAACAAAATGTCACAGACTGCGTGGCTTAAGCCATAGCCATTGATTGTCTCACAGTTCTGGAAGCCAGAAGTTCGAGATCAGGGTGTTGGCAGGGTTGGCTCCTGAGGATGCACGGGAGACTGTTCCATCCCTCTCTCCTAGCTTCTGGTGGCTTGCTGGCAATCTTTGACATTCCTTGACTTGTGCGTGGCAGGATGACTCCAATCTCCACATGGTGTTCTCTCTGTATTCATGTCTGTCTAAATCCCCTCCTTTTTATAAAGGTGCTAGTTATATAGGATAATAAGCCCATCCTACTCCAGCATGATCACATCTTAATAATTTCATCTGCGGCCACTCTATTTCCAAACGAAGTCACATTCAGAGGTACTGGGCATTAGGACTTGAAGATATGAATTTGGGGGGGACACAGTTGAACCCAGAACAGTGCTTTTAATCTTATTAAGGCCCTACAAGAGGGATCCCTGGGTGGCGCAGTGGTTTGGCGCCTGCCTTTGGCCTAGGGCATGATCCTGGAGACCCGGGATCGAATCCCACGTCGGGCTCCCGGTGCGTGGAGCCTGCTTCTCCCTCTGCCTGTGTCTCTGCCTCTCTCTCTCTCTCTGTGACTATCATAAATAAATAAAAATTTAAAAAAAAAGGCCCTACAAGAGAAATGCACAAAGAGTTTATTAATAATAGGACATAAGCAATAGTTCCAGATGACACTTTATGCCAGAGTGCATTAGTGTTTTCTTGGGTGGATAATCAGCACTAACGCTTCAGAAGCTTAAGGAAACCACATTTGGCTGGATGACAAAGCAGTGCCTTCCACTGTGATGGGACTTCCACTGAGTGGAGATAAATGGCAAAGTCCATGTGGTCAGTAAGGAGAAGAAAGAGGGGTGTTGCCGTGTGTAAAACAGTGTGTGTTTGTTAGAAAGTGTGAGATACGTAAAGAAGGGATGCTGTCCCTGTCATCAAGGAACTTACAATTGAGCTTCAGAGGCATGAATCAAACCCAAGAAAAGTTAATTCTCAAGGCAAACGTTTAGAAGATGATCTTCACCAACACATCTCTGGGCAGCTGGGCAGTAGGGTGACCTGCGGTGGCCACATGAGTGACAGAGGCCACAGTGAGCTCCAGTACTTTGAGAATGTCCTTGGGTCACTAATGATGTGAACTGGGGTTTTGGCTTTATTTTATTTATTTTTATTTATTTATTTTTTTTAAAGATTTTATGTATTTATTCATGATAGAGAGAGAGAGAGAGAGAGGCAGAGACACTGGCTGAGGGAGAAGCAGGCTTCATGCTGGGAGCCCGACGCGGGACTCGATCCCGGGACTCCAGGATCACACCCTGGGCCAAAGGCAGGAGCTAAACCGCTGAGCCACCCAAGGATCCCCTTAGCTTTTTTTTAAAGGGTGGGCTTTGTGTAGGAGAACAGCAGGCAGAGGCGTTCCCACAGAGAGAACAAAGTAGTCAAGTCTGAGGCCTGACTTGCCATCAGACTTGCCAGTTGGGCTGAAACACCAGGTTCTTATAGGGAATGCTCTCAGGCTACCTTCAACTTTCCAGAATCCTGCATCAAAGCGACCCATCTAGGAAGACATTTAATCAAAGTATGTGGTCAAAACTTGTGTTCTATAGGACATTGGTAGGTGTTCTTCAATTGGTAAAAAAAAAAAAAAAAAAAAAAAAAAAAAAAGGTTACAGGTTTAATAAGTTTAGGAAATACTGCATTAATGGTAAGATTTCAGAGATACTAGCAAAAAACAAGTGGCATCCTCAAAGGGAGCAATTTCAGGAGAGTTTAGTAAATGACTGGGCAAGCTTTGAGGAAACCACAAAGGAGGGAGAGTGGCCCGTGGCTGGTAGCAGCAGGAGCCATTAACTACCCCTAGGCTGAAGGGTGTGGGGTAGAAAGGCTGTTGCCCCTGAAGAGGGATGGCTGACAGGGATGTGCCCTTGAGCTGAGGATGCAGCCAGCCCAAGATGACTTGATGGGGCAGAGTCAGGGGAATATATATCCCCTCCCACTGCCCCCCCTCCCCACCTCCTGTTCAAACCCACTCATGCCAAAGTCCAGGCAATCCACTGATAGAAAGCCTCAAGTCATCCTCCCGAGGCACAGAGCGGAGAGGGGGTGGGGCTCATGGATTTGGAGGGACGGATGGAAGTTTTCCAGCACAAAGAGTACCTTCACAGGAGGGCTTCTTAGAGTATCTAGTATGTTCATGTGTTAGTGACCCTACAAAGGAGGCTAAGGGGGGCAGTATTCCTAAATTAGCTTTACCACAAAATTCCTTTTTTGAAGGATTTCTAGCACCAATGATCAAAGGAATCCATCTTGGGAATCTTTGACCTGTGGGATGAAATCAAGCCTCTTATATCAGTCAAGCTTCTTTCAAATCAAACTGTCAGAAACCAGTCTCAAGTTAGTTTAAACAAAAAGAGGATGTGTTTGGGGCACCTGGGTGGCTCGGTTGGTTAAGCGGCCCACTCTTGATCTCATTTCAGGTCATGATCTGAGGGTTGTGAGATCAAGCCCCATGTCTGGCTCTGAGCTGAACATGGAGACTGCCTGGGATTCTCTCTCTCCTTCTCCTTCTGCTCCTCCCCACCCACTTAACCACCCTCCACCCTCCCATTCATGTGCTCTCTCTCTCTGTCTCTCTCTCTCTCTAAAACAAAAAAACAAAACAAAACAAAACAAAAATACACCAGAACGTGTTGGTTTACACATAATTGGTGAGTCAGCAGGGACCATTGATTCAGGCATGGATGGATCCAGGAACTTTAACTATAGTGAGGGTCTGTCTGTCTCTTTGGCGCTCCACTCTGCCTATCTAAGCTTTATTCTGCATGCTGGCTCTCGGCAGGAGAGCAGCACCGCTGCTGACTGCCTCATACCACCTCTTCTCAGCTTGGCAATCCCAGTGAAGAAGAGACTTCTTTCTTCCTATGTCCATATGCAAATCCCATGATGATTCTGAGTGTTCCTGCCCAGGGAAAGTATTCATCTCTGAACAATACCTGTCCTGTGATCACACACTGAGGTCCTATGATAGACTCCACTCAGCCCTTTGGAGGTAGGGAGGGGGACTGGCCACATTTTCACAGACTCACCAGGACCCTATCACCCCACAGAGAGGGTAAGGATGATTCCAAAGAAACAAAAAGAGAAGGCCATGATAAAGCATGCAAACTTCCTACAAACTAAAAGGATAGCTTCCATGATCTACCACATTTCTTTCCAGAGCATTCATGTCTTCCCCCAGATTCAGCCTCCAGCAGTGTATTCCAATGCTCTCTTTTATAAACTCCCTGCTCCAGCCAGACTAATCTACTTGAACACACCATAAATTCCTGTATTTATTCCTTAGACTCTCATCAGACTGGAATCCTGCTTCATCTGAATCAAGCCTCAAGACTGCAACAGACTCCGTCTACTGTGTCCCCCGTTCCTCAGTATAAGCTACAGTTCTAGTTTTCTCTCCTCTGAACTCCTATTGCATTAAAATTCTACCCCCTGCCCTTCCTTGTTAATGTGCGTATATGTATGTCTAGTATCCCTACAGACATGACTAGATTGTAAGCTCCTTAAACTCCATGAAATCATCTTCATACCTTTGGACTCTATATCTACCTTGGCTGGCCCATTGTAGATGTTAATTAAATATAGTTTGGTTGTTTTTTCAAAAGTTCAAGGTTAGCATCCCATCTTTTCTTGTTTGCCTGCATTGTTATCAATCCTTTATGTCCTCTAGGCCACCTTATAGAGTGGCTTTGAAAAATGTTCCTACCAAAAAAAAAAAAAAAGAAAAGAAAAATGTTCCTACCTTACCGGGGTCCCAGCCTCCTATCAGAGGGTTATCAGTGTCAATGTTGTGGAAAAGAATAATCCTCTAACTCATTTATTTGTTCATTTAGTCACTTGTTCAGTTCATATCAATTACCTTCTAATCACCTTCTAATGACCAACACACTGTGTTAGGTGTTGTGGAGCATACACAGATAAATGAAAAATAGATTGTGCCCTAAGAATCCTTAAAAAGGAAGGGGAGCCTGGGTGGCTCATTTTGGTTGAGCATCTGTCTTCGGCTCAGGTCATGATCCCAGGGTCCTGGGATGGAGTCCCACATTGAGTTCCCTGCTCAGCAAGGAGCCTGCTTCTCCCTCTCCCTCTGCTCCTTGCCTCTGTTACTCTCTCCTGTTCTGTCTCTCTCTCAAATAAAAAAATAAAATCTTAAAAAAAAAAAAACTGGTAGGGAATATAAAATAAGAACAAAACACAAGGTAATAGATTGTGCATCAAACATTTTACAATCCTCTGTAGAGGAGAATTGGCAACATCTAACAAAACTACGTAAACATTTAACCCTTAACGCAGCAATGCTGCTTCTAGGAATTAACCCTGAAAATAGATCTCCATTTATGTGAAACAGTGTATGTACAAAATTTTTCATTATGGCAATTTTGTAACAGAAAAACTGGGAAGAAACCTAAATACCCATCCTTAGAAGATGGTTAAATAAACTGTGGAACATCCACACAGTGGAATACTATGTAACCCTAAAAAAGACAGAAGAAGATTATCTGTTGAGTGATTTCCAATATATATTGCTAAGAGAAAATAGAAGTAGGGTATAAAAGTGTACTAATGTGCTAGCTTTTGTCTATAAAAGAAAAAATATATAAAATATTATATTTGCTAATATTTGCACAATGAGAGAAGGAAAGGATGTAAACCAGAAATAAATGAAAATGAATACTTACAGGATCAGGGGGGCGGGGGGTGGGGAGGAACAGGTGGTTAGGAGCGAAGCATCTAAAAGGTCTAACTTTTGAGCCATATAAATCTTTTACATATTCAAAAATGAAACTAAATTTAAAAGAAAGAAACCAAGCATTCAAATTGAATGCAAACATAAACAAATGAACATAACTGCATATCAAATTGGTAGCCTAACTACAGAGAGAAAAAAAAATCATCCAGGTAGCTCTGAAGCCAGGATTCTGACAACATAGTTAGTAAGAAATGTTCTAAGGTCAAAGAGAAGCAAATAAATCTTAAATTTTAGTACGTTTGTTGTCAGCAATTATATTGATGCTGTAATTTTGAAACTGTGTGTATGTGTGTACGTGCATGTGTGTGTGTGTGTGTGTTGAAGAGGGTAAATGAGTAATTACACTGATGTGGGAACCAGAGAGCACACACTGTGGAATAAGAAAGATGTAACTCTGAAATTGGGGAAAATGAAGGAAAACTCTGTTGTGCTCAATTCGAATTTAAAATATCAGTATAAATTTTTTAAAAAGATTTTATTTATTTATTTATGAGAGACACAGAGAGAAAGAGAGAGGCAGAGACACAGGCAGAGGGAGAAGCAGGCTCCATGCAGGGAGCCCGACATGGGACTTGATCCCAGGTCTCCAAGATCTGCCCTGAACCAAGCCAGCGCTAAAATGCTGAGCCACCTGGGTTGCCCTAAATTTTTTTTTAATAAAGAGATTTCCTAACCCGTCCATCAAAAGAGACTAAAACAATGACATCCCAATAGAAATGAGCACTTCCAACACCCAGATTTTGTTTTCTAATTACCAATTCCCCACAGAAAGGAACTAGGGCCACTTGAGAAATGGCTTATTTCAGAATTGGTACAAGTTTAAGGTAAATATGGAGTATCTTGTTCCATAAAGCAAAGAAATACACAAACTCTAATGGAGTTGGTGTCAAAATATCACACGAAGGAACTTCAGAGTTTCTTGCTAGCCAAATTTGGCACAAATTGAGTATAAACAAGAATATGGATCATAACATGTTGAATAAAAAAAAAATCAACAAGTCTCTGCAGACTTAAAGAGGAGATTCAGTAAAATATTACTCATCGATAAAAAGGAACTGCCAAAACACACAACATGGATGAGTCTCAAAATCGAGCAGAGTGAAAAAATCCAGACAAAAAGGATTACATTCCATAGGGTTCCACTGATATAAATTCTAGAAAATGAGAACTAGTTGAGAGTGACAGAAAGCAGAGCAGTTTTTGCCTGCGGATGGGGTTAGAGGAGAGAGGGTGAAAAGAAACATCCCTTTAACAACTGCAAGGTGAGGAGCAAACTGAAAAGGAAATCACATCAGACCTGACCTCAGTATAAAATGATAATTTGGAGGAGACATTTGCTGCACCCATTCCCGAGGCCAAGAAGACCCCCTTCGTAGTAGACCTTGACATATGAATGGAATAAAAATCTCAATCATATTGCTACTTATGAGATCTGTGCTATTGGTAGGGGACCACTGAGGACATCCTGATTCCAATCCTGGGTACAATTCAATTGATATATTTTGTTACTGGTTGAATTGTTCTTTTTTTTTTTTTATTTTTCTAAAGATTTTATTTATTTTTAAATAAAGCAATCACAAGTGGGGAGGAAGTTCAGAGGGAGAGGGAGCAGGGACCCTGGTGTGGGGCTGCATCCCAGGACTCCTGAGTCATGACCTGAGCCTAAGGCACATGCTTCACCGACTGAGCCACTCGGGAGCCCCTGAAATGTTCTTTTAAAGAGTATATAGTTGTTTTCAAATAGGCTCTTTAATAATTCCATTTCTCTAAGCACCGAGAAATAGTGGTTTCTATTCTATCCATGTACAAGTCATTACTTCCAATTTCGATGTTTTATCATATATTGAATATTTACCAAGTTCTGCAGTAAGTCAGGAAGCATGTACATAGTGTCATGAGAGAACAAATTTATAAGCTACCATCATCATGGAGATTCTGCGAGAAGCCCATCTCATCAGTCACTTAGGAATATTATGTATAAGATTTACAGTCCTTGCAAGTGAGGTTTTCATATGTGATCGAAGTGTCTATCCCTTACTGCTACAGCCCAGTAAGTGCACAGATGGTGCCGTGTGCTGGGCAGAAAGGTGGGTGGGGACCCAAAGGCACCCTCCTGGTGCCTGTAGAAGCCAACATGTGGGCTTGCCACAGAGTAAAAGAAGCAGCCGACGGGCTCCTGGGAGGTTCAATTGGTTAAGCATCCCACTCTTGGTTTCAGCTCAGGTCGTGATCTCAGGGTCATGAGATTGAGTCCCCCATGGGGGACTCCCCATGCTCAGCAGGGAGTCTGCTTAAGCTTCTCTCTCTCTCTCTGACCCCCCCCCCACCGTTTTCTCTCTCTCCCTTGCCCTCACACGTGCTCTCTCTCTCTCTCTCTCAAATAAATAAATATAAATAAATAAATCTTTTTTAAAAAAAGAAGCAGCCAAATTCAAGGACTGATCTCCTCAATCAGCATGAGCCCCCGTGCTAGAGAGGAGTTTAGCGATGTAGTGTTTCAGGGTGTTGGGTTGGCCAGTCCCCCTAGAATACCATGTGCCATGTGACTGTGGCCCCTACAATTGATCACACCCCTTGGGTGAAGTACTCCAAGCTCTGTTGTAAGCAGAAGTGAGTCATCCACCCAGGGCTCTTCTAGATCTTTCCTACAGGGACTTGAGCTTTTGGCTCTGTCCATCTGTTTCTTCCCAAGGAAACACATGTTCGGGCCTCAGGAGAGGGCCTGGAGCCTTGTGGAGCAAATTGCAGGCTCTACTCCTACTTTGCCCTCCGTAGCCCATGACCCTCTGTGACAAGGTGTACATTCCTCTGCTTTCAGATTGCTATTGACTATGGGATGTGAACCTAATCTTTAAAGTTTATCTTCTTTGAAGTCTTTTGGGAGTACTTACTATTTAAAGAAAGCAAGTGGCAAATCCTGGGAAAATGTGCATAATTACAACATAATTGATTTACCATGTAAACTTGCATCTCATTTCACTTTATTTTTATTTTTTATTTATTTTTTAAAAGATTTTATCCATTTATTCATGAGAGACACACACAGAGAGAGAGGCAGAGACATAGGCAGAGGGAGAAGCAGGCTCCATGCAGGGAGCCTGATGTGGGACTCGATCCTGGGAATCCAGGATCATGCCCTGAGCTGAAGGCAGACGGTCAACCCCTGAGCTACCCAGGCATCCCATCTTATTTCACTTTAAACATGGGGAGGCTGGAGTGCACAGCTGTACTTTCCAGAAGCAGAGGTAACTTATCCCATTCCAAGGTGGCACGTCGTTAGAGATCATAATCCCCTCCACTGGTGAGCAGAGCTTTGTCCTTGCTGCCCTTCATTGCCAGGGCATCTTCTCCTTTGGGTTTGGGGCAACCATCCCCAGCTTCCTTCCTTTTCTCCCCCCACTACATTACACGTGACTGAGCAACGTCCAAGGGCTAATTTGGGAGGAGTTGAGGGAGTCAAATGGGACTTTGTATTTATGATTCATTTCCACTAGCCTTACAGAGATGATGGATGGCACTGAATAACACATCCAATTTTTGAGGCTTGATATTTGCTAACTATGTAGCCAGGCCCCTTTGGCTCTCATTGAAGGAGAAACTTAAGCTATTAACTGAGATTAAGTGACTCATTTTGAGGTCAAACAGTAAATCAAGGATAGAATGAGAATTAGAACCACAGCTCCAAAGAGCTGCAAAAACAGACGTGAAGAGGAAAGAAGGATACAAGTTAAGAAGATTTCTCTTTCTCCTCTGACTACACTGACAGACAACCTTGGCTGTGGATTATTCTCAGGGATTAATAATTCATCTTGAACCTCAATAATGAATTAGAGTGTTCATGGACACGGCATCTTTGTGTGACGGTTCTGTGCTCTACTCTAGAAGAAAGTGGAAACGGATTTAAATGGTTCACGGATCTCTGCCTGCTGCTCTGTCTGCAGGGTGGAAGCACTTCAACATAACCCAGCAAGAATTCATTTAACACATGTTGTATGCCAAGCATTGTGTTAGTCCTCTAAAACAAATATCAGAAAAAATTTTTTAAAAATATTTTGTTTATTTATTCGTGAGAGACACAGAGGGAGGCAGAGACACAGGCAGAGGGAGAAGCAGGCTCCATGCAGGGAGCCTGACTCGGGACTCGATCCCAGGACCCCAGGATCACGACCTGAGCTGAAGGAAAATGCTCAGCCACTCACCCAGGTGCCCCAAATATCAGAAGTTTAAATAAGACCCAATCCCTGCCCATAAGGAACTTAAGAGTCCAGTGATCTACTCCTTACCTCAAATTGTTGTTTGAACCATTCTCTTTCTGACTTGTATAATTACAAGAAGAACGCAAATTAGACTTTGACTCTAAAGTATCAAGAATACACAGTTCCTGAAGACCCGATTGCTTGTTTTTTATTCAGCCGGATGAACCGGAGGATGCCAACACGCACACATTGACATCAGTGGCTGCCCTTCAGTTGTAGACTTGGAAAGCGGATTCTAAATCCTCCAGTGAAATGTTTTGGCAGGCATTTTCATCCAGATATGATTAACAAAACTAAAACAATGCGCACATCGATTCTGACTCTCAGGGAGGTCCTTGCTGGAAGTGTTAGCAACTGGAGTTTCGAGTGCTTTTGTCCAACCGAATCTCATTTCCCCACCAGTCATAATCTTTTAAGTAGCTTTTCTGTATTGGGGTAAATAAAGTAGCATAGGCATTTCCTTGCCCAGCCACTCTTTGCATTTTTCATCACTGTGACATTTTTGGAGGTTATGACTGACCCATGACTTAACGACGTAAGAATACTCTCAACAGCAGAAAGGCTGTTGGAAAAGCTATCACACAAGTATGCAACCAGCTAGAAATCTGAAGGAGCATGGTCTGTGCAGTCCATTCATTCAACAAATATGTACCCGGTACATTTTTTTTTTTTTAAGATTTACTTATTTATTTGGAGAGAGAACAAACGGGAGAGGCAGAGGGAGAGGGAGAGAGGATCTCCAGCAGACTCCGAGCTGAGCATGGAACCTAAAGAGGGATCATGACCTGAGCTGAAACCAAGAGTCAGACGCTCAACTGATTGTGCCACCCAGGCACACCAGGACAAACACATTAATGAAATCTTCCGACCTGCTTCAGCAGACTTCCCCACCTCTGCCTTCTTCACCTCTAACCAATGCAACTTTGGGGACTTCTTCAGAAAGAAACAGAGGTCATTGCTTGGGAACACCTTCACATTCCTGTCTTCTGACTTCTCGATCTGTTCTCATTTTTACTTGTATGGTCTCAGAGCATCACCATCTTTCCTCCTGCCCAGGTTAACTCATGGTTCTGTGTTCTAGAGCCCATTCCTTCCCAGTTAAGGATCTCCTTGCCATCCAAAACTTCCTTCTCCTCCTATCCTTGGGTACTTTACTTTCTGCATATAAAGAAGCTTGACCCTCCTCTTCCTGGGCCCTTGAGCCCAATCTGACCATGGCCTCCTCTTCTTTTACTTCAAAGCTTCTAGAAGGACTGGCAATTGCTCACTTTCTCACCCACTGTTCACTTCTCGAGCCACCATCCTCTGGCTTCTCTTCTTTATGCCACTGAGATAACGCTTGCCAAAGTTATCGTTCATTTCCAAGCCCATCGAATTTTATTTTACTTTATTTGTCACAGGTCTTCATGTCTTTTGAAACTGCTTTCCGTCTGGAAACTGCTACTCCCTGGGCCTTGAGGTATACTATGTTGGTCCTCCTCTTTCTGTGCTGGCCACTCTCAGTGACTCCAGAAGCTTCTTGTCCATTATGCCTGATGACAGAAACCTCAGCATGGGTAGTTTTCTGTGCACCTCACATTAAACTATTGCATTTTAGTCTTAACAACAAACTTTAATGAGTACAAGTATCCCCCCCTTTCAGTCACAACAAACGTGAGGCTTAGAAAGGCTAAGCCATCTGCCCAGAGTCAGGGCAGGTGCCCGAGTCCAACCTAGGCGGCCAAGCCCCAGAAGCCCGCCCCACCTCTCAGCACCTAGATGTTACCTTTCCCCTCAACCCTTTTGATTAATTTTAGCACCTCATTTATCTTCATCTCACCTCTATGTTCTCCCAGAGAGATCTAATTTACTTCCATGTTTTAATGATGGCCTACCTATATAGTGACGACTCCTGGGACGGTTCCGACAAAGAAGCAGACTCCAAACTGGACCTGAATATGGGAGAGACTCACTTGGGAGAAATGCCTATAAGGGATAAAGGAGAGAGTGGGGACAGAAGAGGATTTTCTCAGTGTGCCCCTGAGAAAATCTACGTTAGAGAAATCCTGCAGGGTGTGCTGTGCTCAGTCATGGGCAGGAGCGGCCCAGGGAGGTGGGGGCACAGGGAGCCCTGCAGTGGGCCCCAGTGGAGGGGCAGGAGGCTCTCTGCCAACTAGGTTCATCACAGCAGGTGCCCTGGAAGGGACACCTGAGCAGTTTACCAGGGAGTACACCTCCATCAATAACACGGAACTCCAAGAGACCTTTCCGGTGCTAACCAGTCTTTGAATTTCAGTCCTACACTCAACCATTCTCTTGCCATGGCTATCCCAGTCTCACGAAACCTCAAGCTCAGCATGTCCAACACTCAACCCACTTAAGGGCCTCAACCCTAAAAGTTCCATGTTCTCCATAGTCCTGACCTCAGTGTGTGGCACTGCCACCCATCCATCATCTGAAGCCCCTCCTTCCCTCACCTCTGCACATACAATCCGAAACAAAGTTCTGTGGATTTTATGTCCTAAATTTCTCTTAAATTGGTTGCTCATCCCCTCTCCATCCACACTACTGCTGCCTGTGCGCAGGGCCTCATCATTTCACTCTGTCAGAAGAGCTTTCTATCTGCTCTCCTCATTGGGCCCCTCCCACTGCGCTGCCCACGGAGCGATCTTTCCCCACAAAACTCACCCCATGGACTGATAATCCCAGTATGACGTCGAGAGTGCTTAGAAGTGAACCTCACGTGCTAGGGAATTGGGTCCCTGATGGAAGTACAAGGAAGGTTTCCTGGAGGGAAAGCATCTGCAAAACCACCAAGTACATGATTAGCCCCTGTTTCAATAGAGGATAATGCACTTGGCTGTTCATGGCCAAGAACGGTTTAGTCATAGGAACGTTACGTGCTGCTATTAAAACAGCAAATTGCTAAAGACAAATAAGGAAAATGCTTCAATTTCCCCGAAGGTTGAGGACCTTTAGGCTTGGGATTTCTGTCTTTTAAGTGCAGTCAGCATCGACACATATCCGCTGGCTGCGTTTCACGTTCAGCCACCGACTTTGCCACAGTGCTCCCTGACCTCACCTCACACTTCCCATCTCCTCTGAACCTGAGAGGCAAACTCATTCTTACCTCTCTTCAGGGAGGGATTGTTTATTGTTTCTCCGAAGAGAAACTTGAGAAGGCCAACAGTGTGGGCCTCTTTGCAGGTACAATGAATTCTTGATGGGTCTGAGAAACAACCACCCAACTAACAGTCTATTTCGGATTTCAAGGACATCAAAGAACTTTAGAAAATCACCCAAGTTTTGAGTATTTTGAGTTTAATCTCAGGACGTGTCAATTGAGATATTACTCTAATATGCTCTGGAGGATACTAGATAGTTTGCTCAGTGAACTGACTTGTGAAAATTTAATCAGCTAACTTACGCTTCCTGTCTCAGTGCATCCAGGATGCAGAAATAAACACTTGGCTTCTTCCAGAAGAAATTCATTCTGCATTCTCTAGGATACAATGCAATAGAAACTATAATAGATCAGATCAACAGACACATGTGAAGATGCTATAAACCATAAATAATGCCAAATATCAGCTTTATAATTTTGGCATCTAAACATAATTTCCCTAGAGGATTTCATTTTAATCACAAATAGTTTATGAACTGGCTTCATATTCATGTTTATTTTCTAAAGGAAATGATCCCATTATCTTCCCTTTGACTGTAGGAGCAGAGGAGAAACAGCAGGAGAAAGACAGATGAAGGAAAGGTCATGGCTATCGATTTGATTGTTCAGGCAGATGATTAACTGCCTCTGCAGAGACAGCCCCAAGGGCCACGGAAGCCGTGGCTCGATTGAAGACTTTCCCAAGTTTCCCTCCTTATTATTGAAATCTGCTCTTGGTTTCACAGGTATACATTGGTGGCTTGATAACTTCATTTTGTGCGCTCTAATTTTTCCTCCGTATTCAAGACCAGCAAAGCAGGTAGTAGCTCTATGCCCAGTGAGGCATCTCCATGCCAGGGTTTGTGTTTGTGCCAAGGTGGGAAGGAGCAAGAGGCAGAAGAAGCCCAGAGAGATCGGACCCAAGACACAAAGTGAGGAGAGGAGGCATCGCTGCCACACTGGGTGGCTGTTCATTCTTTTTTAGAGTACTGGCTCAGTCCCAGTACAAATAGGCACTTTCCTGGTGGACCAGACTATTGGTTTTCTATACTCCAGTTAACTGAGACAAGCTGGTGGGTCAAGATCAGCTGGAGAATATGTGTCACAACACAATACTACACATAAAGTTCTAGTTTTATTAGCAGCAACCATTATTATTATGAAATAAATGTGAGCCCACTAATGGTTATTCTTATAATAACATCTTTCTCCCTCCTGTGCACTCCAGTGATCTTTCCTGGGGGAGAGCTGTGGTCGGAGGGGGTTACTAATAGGCCAGGGAGAAGAGGAAATCACTTCTTGGCTACACTTCTTGGTGTTTGGTGCCTAAGCACCTCCTCTGTGTTGGGTGTCATGGTGGGAATAAGGTTGAGAAATGCTTGGTTCAAGAACAATTTCTCAGGGTGGGGGGGCCCGGGCCCCAAAGCTGGTGCATGACCACACTTACGTGTAGCATCTTTCTTCTCTCTTCCTCCTCCCTCTGCAGTCTGATGCTGCAACACACAACATTCACGTGGTGCTTAAACACTTCGGATGAGCTCCTTCCAAACCTTTCACTGAGTTGCCTTGGGCCAGCCTGCTGCCCCCAACTGGGTGCTGCAGCTCTGCCCTCACGGCTGCAAGCATCCAAGGAAAAGAGGGAAATGGAACCAATCACCTGGCTGTTCCAGGATGCCATCATCGGGTACCTAGCCTACCGGAAAAATAGGCAGTGTTTTCCTTTTTCACATCATAAGCATTTGTCATTTAACTGCTGTATGACCTCAGGAAAAATATCTGAGCCTCTCCAAGGCTCAATTTTCTCACCTGGCAAATGGAAATATGGTAGGTTGGTTGTAAGGGTTAAGTGAGGTCTTGTTGCTGGGAGGAAAACTGTTCTTCTTCTAACTTGAGTACAGATTATCAGGAGAAAAGATGAGAAGTTTATTTACTTTCACAGGAGCCTGCAGATCAAACGGCTCTCAGAACAGCCAGAGATAGGGGTTATATACTCAATGGGAAGAAGGGAGGGGAGGGAAGGGCCTTCTCCGGTAAACAGAGGGAAGGGATGGCAGTTTCAGATAGAGTTTGTTAAGCAATTAGGTGATAATATTAGACTGCTCTCTGGCTGTGAATCTCCTGAGAGGGAACTGATAAGCTGTGTTTTTTGGGAGGTTCTGCTTAAGTTAGATTTCTTTTTTCTTTTTTTTTTTTAATGAAAGAGAGAGAGAGAGCTTGAATGGAAGGGGAGGAAGGGAAAGGAGAGAGAGAATCTCCAGCAGACTCTGTGCAAAGGGAAGAGGCCAATGGAGGGCTCAATCTCACGACCCTGAGATCATGACCTGAGCTGAAATGGAGAGTCAGATGCTTAACTGACTGAGCCACTCAGGCGCCCCAATAAGGGTTCTTTTGTGGCAGCTGTTTGCTCAGATGTTTTTGGCTTCAAGTAATCGCTAGGCCACTGAGGTACTAATTGGATCCCTTCACCATAAGACGGTGTTGGAGGTGTTATAGGATAGTTCAGAGACATTACCAAACAAAGGGCACCACCAACCCTAGGGCCGATGGCTCCCTCTGGGCAAAGAGGAGTAGGATGGACCACAGAGCGACAGCAGCGAGGGGGAGCCACGAGGCCTGTCTCAAGAAGAGAAAAGAAATTCCCACTCTCTACTTTTCTACCATAAACACAAATGAAGGGTTTCTGTCTCTACCAGGTAACAGCCTCTTTGACCCACAGCATAAGAAAAAAAAAATCAAGCTGAATAAAAATAACTTTATTTATGAACTTTTACTTCACATTGCATAGATTTTCTGTTTTGATTCCAATTTTTAAGGAACTCATATTCCCCCATTTGTTTGTGGTATACAGTATGTGGCTGAGAGTGAAGACACATTAGGAAAAAAAATCATGTAATACACAGTTATATCAAATATGGTTATTGTACCAACATAGACTGACTCCCAGTGAGAACCTTGCTTTAGTTTTGTTACTTATAATTTTTAAAGGATTTATTATTTGCATGAAGCGCAAAGGGCATTGAGTCAAACCTGTGAATGTTATTCTACATTAATGCAAATAACTTCTAAAAGGATAAATCTGACATTTTAATAGGGCCGATACAACAAATCTTTTCTTCCATGAGGTACATTTCCCCTTCCAATGGCTAACTCATATATATGTATTTATTTATTTAGTTAAGATTTTATTTATTCATTCATGAGAGACAGAGAGAGAGAGAAGCAGAAACATAGGCAGAGGGAGGAGCAGGCTCCATGCCGGGAGCCCAGTGTGGGACTCCATCCCGGGTCTCCAGGATCACACCCTAGGCGGAAGGCAGGCGCTAAACCGCCAAGCCACCCAGGGATCCCCTAACTTATATTTAAATAAGAAGTAAGGAGAGTAAGGTACAATGGTGGTAATGAAATGCGCACCCAACATTTCTTGGAGTGACTTAGTCACTGATGCCAAAGATTATCAATTAGTCTAAGAACATGGAGTACATATTAACAAGCGTTTCTGGAATTATTTTAGGAGAGGTGACATTTCTCATAGTCCAAGAGGTCCCCTATGTTCAACCATTCTTTCTGCCCCATAGTCACCTGCTTAAGACCAGGACATGATAGAACTACTCAGTGGTTCTAGTCACTTAAGAAAAAAATCTTGCTCTCTGCAAGTTGCCAGAATTTTTGTCTGCGTTATTGTTTCTTTTGGGTTATAAATCCCAAAGCAGTAGCTTTCAGCTCTGGTGTCATGAGCCAGACATTGATGTGTCCTCATCTGTGCGAGTGAAAGGAAAGGATGGCAACTCAAGGAGTGAGATGTGGATAGGACTGAGCAAAACTCACAGCTTGCCCTATAGGTGTGCCTAGACCCCTAATGCATCTTGAATGCCTATAGGAGTGGGTCCTTCATGCAAAAGTCCTCTGTAAAGTGTGCCCCTTTAGAACAAAGGTTGGGGCCATGTTGACACAGGTATCTGCCCAGCATGGAAGAGTGTCCTCACAAGCTGGGAATCTCCTAAGGACCTCGATGATGATAGTAACAATCATGGTGACAACAAAGGTGGTGATGAGGATGATAATGTGCCTTTGTTCTCAAGTAATTGCCAGTTTCCCCTATTTCATCTTTTCTTTGCCTACATCCAGAAAAGCTAGAAAGTGAGCCTAAAGGCAAAGACTCCTTCCTCCCCGGAAGCACAATGGACGCTAAGAGGTAAAATGTACAAACTCTTCTCATCTGCCTGTTCCACCCATAGGCCTGGATAAAGGTATGATCTACTTTCCCATGTCTGAGGTCCCTTTGGAGCCCCATCAGTATAAATTCAAGGTTCAGCATGGCTAGCAAAGAATAATGGGTGTTGCTCTTGTGGCAGACACTGCAGTGTTTACCCAATAGCCAGTCTCACCCCCAACCCCTTCTGGTGTTTACTCTGCAGCTCTGGGGCATGAAACATCAATCAGAGGCAATCACAATAGTCTTCTCTCCGCCAGTAACTGGTTTAGGCATTGGCACCTTGACCCTGTCTTTCCCTGAGGGTGAGTCTGCTGTGGAAAGTCTGGAAAAGCTTTTCCTCATTAGTTAAAAATAAAAAGTTGCACAAGAGGACATACTCTTTCCTTTGCTGGACATCATGGTACCTGCATGTGATACCGGGAGCTGCTGTAATCCCTGGGGGCCAGGAGAGGAGCTATTGGCCACATACGGGGGATGTGAAGCTGCTGAACAGAAAGAAGGGGAGCACCTAAGTCTTTGATGCCATCACGGTGCCCCTGTGGTGAGCTAACCTGGTCCTGCTCCCTCTGTGGCATTCTAGGTGGGTGATGGAGGTTGTAAGCCTGTGATTGCTTAAACCACTTTAAGGAGTGTAAGTCTTCTGCTGCTTGTGGGAAAACTAGCAGACACATACTTTAGAAGATCATCCAGGCTTCTGATCAGCCACGCAGTGATAAAGGCCATGAAATTGGTAAAGAAACTACAGGACCATGCACATGAGTTGCCCTGGCCCCTCATATAGTTGCTGGTCTAAGAAAAAATCATTGAAAATAGGGCACCTGGGTGGCTCAGTCGGTTGAGCATTTGCCTTCGGCTCAGGTCATGATCCCATGGTCCTGGGATGGAGCCCCACATTGGGCTCCCCGCTCAGCAGGGGAACCTGCTTCTCCCTCTCCCTCTGCTGCTCTCCCTGCTTGTGCTCGCTCTGTCAAATAAATAAATAATTAAAATCTTTAAACAACAACAACAAAATCATTGAAAACTATAATTTTTCAGTCTTCTACATCCATTCACTCACTTACTCAATGACTATTCAGTTAGCTCTTGCTGTGGTTTTGCTGAAGGACATAAAAAATAGCATACCTCAGGGTGACTTAGTGCTGTAGCATTCACCAAGAACTTCACATGCTCTATTTGATGCCCACAAGAACTCAGTGAAATCAGTATTTATTATTCCTATTTCACAGATGGAAAAATCTGAGGCTCAAAATGATTATCCAAATTTCCATAACCTGACTCCAAGTCCATGTTTTTTTTCCATCCAAATCTGAAATGTATCTTGCCTGCAGGATGCTCAGGATCAAAAGCTATGGAGATGAGGTATCCCTACATTTAAAATGAAAAAAAAAAAAAAAACCTCAAATAATATTTGGATGGCAATGCAAACAGCTATTCAATTAATTTTACAGTATACTAAGTAGTTAAGTACCAAGTGTAGAAGGTGAGAGCAAGCATCATCCAGGAGGAACTTAGCAATGTTGATGGAGAGTCAGTGTGTATGTTTAGTACAAGTGGAAAATAATCTTTCCCACACAGGGACTAACAGCTGTATTGGAATCTGATATAATCATATAAAAACAATTATAATTTCATATAAATAAAAAATGCATAAGCCAGATTCATGTTTCTTATCAGATCTTAGTTACCTACTTTTGTCATCTGTAAGTAATTAATTCCAAGCTTGAAAGATTTGATAAAATAATTTCATTTGAAAAGCAATCATGCATGTATGTTGAGAATATTAGAGGAAAGATTTAAGGTGATTTCATTTGCCTCAATAACAAAGTGAAGGAAATGGATACACTTTAGATTCTTACTTTTACTAATTATTACTTATTTCACTTACAGAGCTAATAACACTCAAGCCCTTCAAACTGTGCTGTCTGCTTCAGGCTATTTAACTTTAAATTTTATTAATTAAAATAAAATGAAATAAAAGTTTAAAATATAGTTTCTCAGTTGCACTTCCCACACTTCATGCGCTCAAGAGCCACATTGGTTAGTGGCTACCATACTGGATAGTGCCAAATATAGGACATTTTGGTCTTCGCAGAAAGGTCTGCTGGACACCGCTGCTCTAGATTCTCGCAAGTGATGGACTGATAGAGAATGTAGTTATTTCTTGAAAGGGGGGAGATACTCATTTCATACTAGAATTTGTTTTTGCATTGCATTATATAATTATAGCATCAGAGTTGCTTTGTTCACTCATTATGAAACAAATATTTGCGCTTTGTTAGGCACTGTATACATACACTATTTCAGTTCCCCTAGGAATTGACAATTGTTTCTCCCAGAATCTAGTGCCTATCACCACGCAGGAAAATAGTCCTACTTAATAATTTGTTTATTAATGGGATGACTGAGGAACAACACAGACCTTAAAACTTCTTCCTCTGTCATTGGGCAGGTTAGGAATGCAACCTATGCCTCAACTGCAGATGATAAAGCAAATTCTTGGTCGGTTACCCAATCTCTTCTCTTTTTTGCTGATAGAACTCAAGTTTTATTCAGGACAATAATGTCCCCAGCCAGAAAGGGATCAAGATTTTACCACACACACATGAGAATTTTATTTCAGCTTTCCCATCCTCTCTTTCAGCTAGTATGGCCATGTACTCCAGATTTGGCCAGGGAGATCTAAGAAGAGCTCTGAGGAGAGTGGAATTTGTGTAAAGTCTTTTTCCTTCCTAGTAAAAGAAAATTGACTTGACTATACCACTTGCCTCTTTCCCCTCATACTTGTTTTGAATGTGGATGTGATGTCGGGAGGTGCCACAGGCATCTTGCAACTCTGAGGACATAAGTATAAGTGAAGAACCAAGAAAACAGAGACAGACTTTGTCGTTGTTGAGCTACTGAGCCACTCCCTGAGCTACCATCAGACTTCCTATAGAAAAACAAAACACCCATTCATTTGAGCCACTTTTAACTAGGTATTCTGTTACTTGCAGCTAAAAGCAACCCTAATTTATACACAGCACTGTGGTACTACTTTGGGTTTCTGGACCCAATTCTAGCACGGGTGGAGAGGGGCTTTCAGCACACCACCAGGCAATTTTCAGACACCAGCAGGGTGTTTGGAAATTCAACTCAATTCAATTCAATTCTTAAACTATCCACTTGGAGACAGCATCAGATGCCACAAGTTATGGGCTCAGTCCTACAAGGCTGCCTCCCCATACCCCCACCCACTTCAGATGCTAGGCAAAGCCCAGATCATCACCAGTGATTCTGACTGGCTCTAGGTCGAGAGGTTCCCATGGCCCTTTCCTTGGGTTTGATTACTTTGCTAGAGCAGTTCACAAAACACAATGAAACATTTTACCTACTAGATGACTAGGATATGAAAGGATATGACTCAGGAGCAGCCTGATGGAAGAGATACAGAGAGTGAGGTATGTGGGAAGGGATGCGGAGCTTCCATGCCCTCTCCAGGTGTGCCATTGTCCCTATGTCTCCGTGTGTTCACCAGCCTGGAAGCTCTGCCTTTCATCCTTTGGGTTTTTATGGAGACCTCATTACACAGGCATGATTGGTTGAATCTTTGGCCTGATTGATTCAATCTCCAGCAACTCTACACCCACCCCAGAGGTAGCCCTGGGGGTGAGACTGAGCCTCTAATCACATGATTGGTTCTATGGGCAATCAGCCCCCATCCTTAGGTTACCTGAAGGCTTTCCAAAAGTCATTTCATTAACTTAACAAAAGACCCTTTGCTCTCTCTTATCCCAGGGTTTTTGGAGCTGTGAGTCAGGAGCCATAAACAGAGGCCAAATATATATGAGAAATATTTTTTGGGGGGTCATCTGAATGGCCAAATATATTTCTTACAAATCACAATATCTTAGGTAAACAATGTTGCATGCAGACCATCCAATCCTTCTTCATGAGGCAACTTTTTATCTGATAAGATTCTATATTTGGGGTGGTCATTATAATGTACCCTCAGAAACAAACTCAAGTATAGAGGACAAACTGGTGTTTGCCAGAGGGGAAGGGGTGGAGGATGGGTGAAATAGGTGAGGGGGATTAAGAAATGCAAATGTCAAGTTATAAAATAGACAAGTCATAAGGATGAAAAAGTACATCATAGGGGATACAGTCAATAATTTTGTAATAATATTGTATGTAATAATTGTATGTAATAAATTATATGTAATAATATTGTATGGTGACAGATGGTCACTACACTTATGTTGTGAGCATTGGGTGATATACAGAATTGTTGAATCGCTGTGTTGTACACCTGACATACAATATAATATTGTATGTCAACTATCCTTTAATATTAAAAACTGGCACCCGGTGACATTCAAGACTTTCATAAGAAGTCTTAGAGCTTCTACTCATACTAGTGGGCGTGTTCTCTCTTGAGACTCTCTCTGGAGGAAACCAGCAGTCCTGTAAGAACTGCAACTACATGAAACACTTGTGTAGAGAGAGTGATGCTGGCCAGCTGCCAACTATCCCAGCCATCCCAGCTGAGGCCCCAGATTTCATGAAACAGAGAAAAGCATTCCCACTCTGCCCTCCTCAAATTCCTGACCCACCAAGTCACAAGCACAATAACATGTTTTATGCCTCTAACTTTCAGGATGGTTTGTTATGCAACAAAAGATAACTGGAACACCCTTGGGATATCTCACATCCATTAAGACTAAACCATTTTATTTTTTTTAAGTAGGCTCCACCTCCAAAGTGGGGTTTGAACTCATGACCCTGAGACCAAGAGACACACTCTTTACTGACTGAGCCAGCCAGGTGTCCCAAGACTAAACCATTTTATAAATACTGGCTTCTCAGAACTTCATTTTAATTCTTTGAACATCATCATCATATTGACCTAATTCTGCCTATCTCTATCATCCTTTTGCCAGACTTCCTGTTTTCCTCACTGGATCTGGTACCGTCTGGTACAGTTATGGAAGTCATGCACTGCACAAAAAAAAAGGTGTCAGACCAAGAGGTTGAGTAGTGTTGAAGTAAGTCTTTTTTCTTTTTTTTAATTAACATAAACATTGTATAGCCTAGTGGCTGCCCTGACTGGGACAGACAGTCTCCCAAAGTTTTCATCATCAGGTCTCTTTGCTGATATTTGATTGCCTATACAGTGTAATCCAATCTTACCTTTACCTTCATTTTCTTTCTTTCTTTCTTTTTTTTTTTTTTTTTGCATCCTTAATGCCTTAAAATACTACTCATTGTGTCTCCTGTAAGTACTGTATTCCTTTTTTTCCTCTTTCCCCATTAAGGAACTATTTTTTTCTCTCAACTGAAGCAGCTTGTTTTCTGATTATACATAATATTTGCCTGTTTAAAAAATTTAAAGAATACATAAAAGTATAAGGAAGAAAGTAAAAAAAAATAAAATCACCTGAAATCCCATCCCTGAGATAACGGTCATTAACATTTCGTTGATTTTTTTTTCCATGTGACTTTTTTCATATATATGGAAACTTCTGGATCTTTCTGTCTGCTTTCTCCAGTCTTTTCCCCAGATGATCAATGTAGAGCCATCTAATTAGAATCCTCTACAAATTTAGTTGTCAGACTTTGCCTGAATGCTTACACTGCTTAGTAATATTTAAAATCTCTCACTTTCTTCCAACCACATTTGGTTAGTTGACAGCTTTTCAGTTCTCAAACACTACTCATTTGGCTGAAAATAGTGAGTGCCTCCATGACTCCCCCTCACCTAAGTGGACTTCTGTTGTGGCCCATTGTTAGAAGGTGGTTGAGGGACAATAAGGTATCCTCCAGACTGAAAAGAGAGAAAAGGAAGCCAGCCACTCCATACCATTTACACAGTTTTATTAGGGGTGACTCACTAACAGGAAGGATTGGCTGGACAATAATCCAGGCACTATACAGCTATTTTCCTCAAAGTCTGGCCCTTAATTCACAGATTTTATAGACTGAGGGGATGTGCAGAGGTCATTGGGGTGAGGTCAAAGGTAGCTGTCTAAAGTGGCACCATCTGTGCACCAGAGCAGAGGGAGGGGAAGAAACTATGTTATTTACTAGTTATCTAAAGTAGTGTCATCTGTGTGCCAGAGGGACCATCAGAACAAACCTTCCTTTTGGTCAGGGCATACGTTAACGTCCAGGAGGCCTGGAACATGTAACCCCAAGGGAAGTCACTAAGTGGACACAAACCCAAGATGGAAAGGCCAAAGATAGAGGAGTTAGTATTGTTAATGCTTCTATACCTATGCATCCAAAAAGGGTGAAGAGGGGCAAAGAGAAAGAAAGAAAGTCAGGGCTATCTCAGAATGGGCAGTTGGCAAGCTTTGAAGACAGAAGCTGGGAAGGTGATGTATATTAGACCGGGATGGCATATTCACTGGAGCAAGGCCAGGTCCAGATGCAAGAGTCAAAAAGTAAGATTGCAATGGAAGCAAATGAAACAAACGTCTTGTAGAAATCCTGTTAGACACCTGAGAGTGGCTCTAACAGGGCTTTATTACAACCAACACCAGTTGCTAAAGTACTTACAGGTGTTAAGTGGAACTCATTACAGGCTGGACTCCTGGCTCTTGAGGACCGACTCCATGTGGCTCCTCGGTCAGTTATTCCCCTCACAGAACCTGCCTGACCATGAGCCTTGGAACAGCTCTTGCCTGCAGGAAGGCTAAGTGAGTACCATTCTTTGTTCAAGGGCTATAGAACTTCTTTTTTTTTTTTTTAATTTATTTTTTATTGGTGTTCAATGTACTAACATACAGAATAACCCCCAGTGCCCGTCACCCATTCACTCCCAGCCCCCGCCCTCCTCCCCTTCTACCACCCCTAGTTCGTTTCCCAGAGTTAGCAGTCTTTACGTTCTGTCTCCCTTTCTGATATTTCCCACACATTTCTTCCCCCTTCCCTTATATTCCCTTTCACTATTATTTATATTCCCCAAATGAATGAGAACATATAATGTTTGTCCTTCTCCGACTGGCTTACTCTTCCAGATTGTAGTTGCCCTAGGCCCAGCTCTGCCCCGAGACAGATTCTCTCAAAGCAAAATCTCTTCCTGACATTCCTAAAACCCTTGCCAAACTCTGACAAGAGTATATTTATCATCACAAGCCATGTTTTGAAGTGGGAAACTGTACGTTTTGCTGCTATGTAGAAAAGAGGGAAAAATCACCAAGTCCTTCAGTAAAGGACAAGATCCGAGGGTCAGGTGGCTTCTAATGCAGGCTTTCAAGCAACCTACCCATCTTCAGCTGCATAGTTACTGTCGATGTCCAAAGTTCCTGTGATTCCAAATCCTAAGCATTTCAGAGACATTATGGTATAAATCAGGTCACTTCCAGACTTCTCTCACTGCTGGTTTAGGATTCGCTTTTCACAAGTCTACTAATGCAGTTATCGCTCATCCATCTGCTTTACAGTTTTCAAAATGTTGGTGATGTTTGTCCTCACGGGTGTGTGCCTGTTTTACATTATGTATTTTTAACCTTTTGCTGTCATTTTTGAGGGGTTTGGGAAAGAAATTGAAGTAAATGTGCCCTCAGTTTATCGTCTTAAAACAGAAGGTTAGTATGCAAGTATTTGCAAAGGAGAGCAACATGGTAAAAATGTTATTTTGAGAAGTTAAGATCATCTGTAAAACGCAGGAAAAGCTAGAGGGTCAGAAATATAAGTTAAGGAGTCAGGAGAGCACACAAGAATCCAAAAGAGAGAAAAGCAAAGATCTAAAATATAATCCTGGCAAAGAGAATGAAAAGAAAGACCCCAATCTTAAAAAAAAAAAAAAAAGAGGAAAGACTTTGTTGACCAATTGACAAGATGGAAGAAAAAAGAATCTGTGCATTGTTGAGCTTGGAACAGAATGAGAGGCTCCTATGAACTTATGAGAAGTAATGAAGAGATTTTGGGGGGGCAATTGATGGGTTCTATTTTTGTAACAGTGAGTGTTGAGAATGAAGGATATGGGTGCTATTTTCTTAGAACAGCCAAAATAGAACAGAAATTCTGCCAAAACTCATCAAACCTTTTTATTAATTTACAGGGTAATAACTTTTAAAATACATTTGGAATATATATATATTCAAGAATTTCTAAGTCGACATGGGAAATGAATGGACTCAAAGATTCAGGTGGTAATGTCTTCTCTTCCTCCACATGAAGGTCATAATTTTTCAGGAAAGGAGTTTTATTCTTGGGAGATGATAAATCAGAGTTTCTGACTTGGGAGTTACCAGTTTAAGTTTCGGGTACCGCAGTGAAATCAGGATTGGAAAAAAAAAAATCCTGCAGCTTCTCATCCCACTGGTAGTCAGGCTGCCATTTTAGTTAAGAGACCATAAGAGTCTTTTTAAGGAAATCTGATTAGCCCAAAAGGCAAAGCCTAAATATACAGACAACAGAGGCTCCCTGTGCCAGTCAGGAATCTCCATAGAAACAGAATCAATAGGATATATGTATATTAAGAGATTTATTTTAAGGAATTGGCTCACACAATTGTAGGGGGCCAGAAAATGCTGAATCTGCTGGGCAGACCAGTAGGCAGGCCACTCAGGCAAGAGTTGATGTTCCAGACTTGACTCTGAAATCTGTAGGACAGGGCAGCCCAGGTGGCTCAGCGGTTTAGTGCTGCCTTCAGCCCAGGGCGTGATCCTGGAGACCCAGGACCGAAGTCCCATGTTGGGCTCCCTGCATGGAGCCTGCTTCTCCCTCTGCCTGTGTCTCTGCCTCTCTCTCTCTGTGTCTCTCATGAATAAATAAATAAAATCTTTAAAAAAAATAAAAATGAAACCTGTAGGACAAGCCAACAGGTTGGAAACTGAGGCAGGATTTCTTTGTTACAGTCTTGAGGCAGAATTATTTTTCTCTGGGAAGCCTTTGGGAAATTTTCGCTCTTAAGGCCCTCTACCTATTAGATGAGGTCCACCCACATCATCGAGGATAATCTCCTGTAAAGTCAACTGTTTGTAGATGATAATCACATCTCAAGATGACTTTACAACAATGTCTAGAGTAGTATTTGACCGAACAACTGGGCCAAGCCATGCCTAGACAAGGTGATGCGTAAAATTTAGCCCTAGCACTCCCCAATGAAACTGCTCAACCAGATGGCCCCAATACCAAAGCCCAACATAAATAAGGCATACTCATGGCACAGACCTCCTAGTCAGCTTTTTAAATGCTCTATGCTCAGGGGCACCTGGCTGGCTTAGTCAGTAGAGCATGGGACTGTCGATCTCAGGACTGTGAGTCTGAGCCCCATGCTGGGCAGAGAGATTACTTAAGAAAAATAGTAATAAAACAAAAATAAAAAGATTGTCTAAATGTACCACACCAAAGAAAGATCGGTTAATTGAGAATCCGTAGACATCGCAAGACAGTCCTTTAGAGGGAACAAAAACAGTTTAGGGAGAAGAAAGCAACAAAAAAAACTATCGTTAAAATTCTCAGGAGATAAGAGACAATAATTTGACCATGAAACAAGGAGACACTGTTGGGGAGCTGGCGGTGGGGTGGGGGAAGATTCAGAGAGCTAAAAGGACTTCCTTGAAAGTATAAAAATTAATACATAAATTGAAAACTCAGTAAGAGGGTTACAAGATAAAATTGAAGCAATCTCTAAGAAAGTAAAACAAAATGACAAGAGATGGGAAACTGACGGGGGGGGGGGGGGTGGGGGGAGGTCATTTTAGGAGGATTGAATAAGTTTTCCAGAAAGAAAACAGAGAAAATGGAGGAGAGGAAATTTCAAAGAAATAATTCAAAACATTTCTGCACATTAAAGGTTACAAGTTTCCAGACTGAAAATGTTTACCAAGTTCCCAGCCCAGCAGATGAATATCTATCCACACCAAGTGATTTCATCATGAAATTTAAGGAATCAAAGATAAGAGAGTAAAGTTTTGGGTGAGTGGGATGGATAGATTACATACAATCGATCAACAATCAGACTGACTTCAGGCTTCTCGACAGCGTCAGCAGAGGGCACATTAAAATGAAGCCTTCAAAATTCTGGGGACAAATGATATTTTTACCCAGAATTCTATTTCCAACCAAACCCAGCAAATTTAAGGGTAGAAGAATGATGTTTTTATAAATAAAAGTTTTCTTTCTTTTTTTTAAAGATCTTATTTATTTATTCAAGAAAGACACAGAGAGAGAGGCAGAGACACAGGCAGAGGGAGAAGCAAGCTCCCTGTGGGGAGCCTGATGCGGGACTCGATCCCAGGACGCCCTGAGCCGAAGGCAGATGCTCAACCACTGAACCGCCCAGGCGCCCCAAATAAAAGTTTTCTAAAATTCATTTCCCAACCACTTTTTCTCAGCAAGTAGTAAAGGGTGTACTCCTCCAAGAAAAGGAGTGAATAAAGAAGAAGAGGACAGGAGATTCAGGAATCCAGGCCTCTAACAAAAGAGACAGGCAAAGGGAATACTTAGCAGGATGAAGGGAGATCCCAGGACACAGCTGGCATGGAGAGGGTAGTCAGTCCATATGAGTAAGGTCAGAGGATCCTGGGACAGATGGCTCCAAGAGCATGAAATTGATGATTGCACCCAGCATATTTGAACATATTAAGAAGAGAGTGACACCTCTTGAGGATTGTTTGGGGCACAAAAGTAAACAATTAAAAAAATATATATATATATTAGATTCAGGAAAAGCAAAAGGTCATTGAAGAAAGGAAAAGTAATAATGTCAGCTAATACCACTGGGTTCAATTGTCTAGTGAAAACAATGTAAATAGTGACTATGGCTTCACAAAATCACATGCCTGTGCAGAGGCTGTATGTTTGTGGTGCAGGCGAGGAAGTGGAGGAGGGCAGCTAAATCCTTATCTTACATAATAAAAATAAACAGTATGTAATCCTAAAAAATCAAGAAAAAGTAGTTACTTCAGTTGCAGTCCAGTACTGTTGTTTAAAGATCTAGAGGTGAGTTTATTTTTTAATTTTTATTAAGATTTTATTTATTTATTTGACACAGAGAGAACACAGGAAGGAGGGGCAGAGGGAGACACAGGGAGCCTGATCCGGGTCTTGATCCCAGAACCCGGGATCATGACCTGAGCCAAAAGCAGCCATGTAACTGATTGAGCCACGCAGGTGCCCCTAGAGGTGCATTTAAAAAAGAGGAAAAATCAGAGTTCAAATTGTCTCTGGGACGAAAAAAAATAATGAGCTAATGGGAGAGAAGATAATTACTTTTCATACTAAGTTTGGTAGAACTGCTTGATCCTTCTTGCATACATAATTTTGACAAGTCTTTTTAAACCCTCAAGCCTGGAGGACAAAACCCAAACTCTTGGAGGTCCAAGAGTTCACCCTCTGGAGTCAGAGTGACCTGGATTCTAATACCAGCTTTGCCACTTCCCAGTGATGTAACCTTGGGTGAATTATCTAAGTTCTCCAAACTCTGTGGAAAGGGTAATGATGCATCCCGAGTGATCCACAGCCCTGGTTGTGAAGAACGAATAAAATAACTTAGGTCAAATCTAAGCATTAGGCCTGATGCATCCTCAGTGTCGTATAAACTTTCGCTAATGTTTTTGGCTACAGTCAGGCTGACATTCAAGGCTCTCTCTGTTATCTCTCCCATCTGCTTTTCCGACCTCGCATCTTATTCCTTTTCCAGAAAGATTCGAAGCTTGGGCCAGGCAGTTCTCATCCTTTCTGGAACCTACTGCGTTCTTTCCTGCCTCCCCACAATTGCTTGTTTCCCTATTCCCAACCTATTTTGGTTGAGATAACAATGGAAAAGACATGTGTTACACCCTGTAAATAACTAGGCAATATTTGCATCCATTGGATCGAAATCCAAGATGTAAATATTTCCTCTAGGGGCTAAAAGCCGAAAGGAGGAGTTCCATTTTTGTTCAAGATGTGTTAATCTTGTCATTGCTCAAGGTTGCCATGGCTCCTGTTTGGCACTTCCAGGACTTAAGCTTATGCCACCACATCTGAACAAGTGGAAATAACTGCATTTGATTGAGACAGACTGGCAGGCTAAGAATCTTGTGAGATAGGTCAACGTTGCAAGTAGAAACATAAGCCAGAATTTTTGTGTCTCGGTTATGCACTCATTCTGGCTGCTGTGTATTTCCAAGCTTCGTTTTTTTTCCTGGTGAACAGGGAGCAATTTATTTTGTAAACCAGGGGGAGATATTCTTTTCCCTTTCCTGTGGCACAGTTTAAATGGGAAAAACCCAGTAACCATTTGCTTGTAGTTTTTAAAAAATAAAGTCTTTGATTTAGTAAGTAATTTGTTAGTTATTTTATTAGAGACTTCATTAGGATATGAAGATATACGTGCTCTAGCCTAAAAAATAAGGATTAAACCGGAGAAAATTAAGCTAATTAACTTGGACAATTCATGTTCTTCCGTCAACTTCACAATTATTTTCAAATTCACAGTCATAGTTCAGAAGGGTTCCTTGGACAGAAATCAAAATTGTGTTTTTATGAGACTCACTAACCTATCTCTCATGACATTTATGCCCTCTGGTACTTTCTCTCTTGGTTCTTATCTAGCCGCTTAGAGACTTTTGGTCTCTGGTGTATATGGGAAGCGAATAGCAATGGGAATAGTGTTAATTGCTCTTGACTGCTTGAAATGCTCACAAGATTTCAAAACTTTATAAATCATCTTATAAGATTTCTTTTGCAGATTCAAAAAGGAGGGATAATATCATCTTCTAATCATCATTCTAAGGTGAATGCAGATAGGTCATCTGGAATCTTATACAAATTCAACAGCATTTCATCATTTATTATCCTTGCCATCAATATTTTGTTGACATTTGCTGACACTTTATGAATGTCCCTAAGGCATATGGTACTAAATCAGTTGCTATAAGGTGTACAACTGTATAGACTAGGAATATTCTCTTTCCTCATAAGGTAAATAATTCATGAAGAGCTGTTTCATGTAAGCTGTATTTATTTATTTGTTTGTTATCAATGGTAAAGTGGGAGATGAGAACATTTTAATGAAAAACAGAAAAGTAAAAACCCTCAGGCTGAGTTTTGAAACCCTTATTCCCTTGACTTTATGTATTTATTTTTAAATATTTTATTTATTTATTCATGAGAGACAGAGACACAGACAGAGGGAGAAGCAGGCTCCATACATGGAGCTGGATGTGGGACTTGATCCTGGGTCTCCAGGATCATGCCCAGGGCTGAAGGCAGGCGCCAAACCTCTGAGCCACCCAGGCTGCCCTCTGTTGACTTTAAAAAAGGATAAAGAAGAAAAGATTTAGTCAAGCAAAGGACTTCTAAACTTTCACTTTAGTTTCAACTTCAACTTTAGGACACTTCGGAAACAAATAGAGCACAGGTAATCTCTACTTTCGATAACTTCTTCTAAAGATTTTATTAATTTGATAGAGAGCACCAACGGGGGAATGGCAGGCAGAGGGAGTGGGAGAACCAGGCTACCCACTGAGCAGGGAGCCGGACACAGGGCTCCATCCCAGGACCCTGGGATCATGACCTGAGCTGAAGGCAGATGTTAAACTGGCTGAAGGCAGATGTTAAACTGGCTGAGCCACCCAGGTGCCCCAATAATTTCTTCTAAACTGAGTATTAACCCATGATTTCCCTTTACTTCTAATTATTTTCTTGCTTATTAATTTAAACATACCTATCTGTTTAAATCTCGTGGTAACAAAGTCCTAGATAGCAGGAAAAGATACACTGCCAAAGAAAAATTGCCAACTACAAGTTGGGACTGTTTTAAATTAAGGTCAAATCCAGGGGCCCCTGGGTAGCTCAGTCAGTTAAGCATCTGACTCTTGTGGCTCAGGTCATGATCTCGGGGTCATGGGATCAAGTCCTGTGGCAGGCTCACGCTCAGTGAGGAGTCCATTCGTCCCTCTCCCTGCCCTCCCTTGCCCCCCCCCCCCACTCTCTTGTGCTCTCTGTCTCTAAAATAAATAAATAAATAAATAAATAAATAAATAAATAAATAAATAATCTTAAAAAAAAAAGTTCAGATCCAAAAAAGGACCCATAAACCAAGTTTCCAGGACCACTCATTATATACTGGCTACCAATGAGTAGCATGAAAGTAACACTGAGTATCAACCCCTGTGGTTCGAAAATTTCATCTGATAATGGCACCTTCCTTGGGTTCAATACTACAATGACTTCAAGTACAGTGGTTGCCAATTCTGCAATTAACAGATTGATGAATATACTGAAAAATTGGGCAGTTCTCAAGTGGTAATCCCACTAATGGATATTATGCTTGATAAATTAATTCTGAGGCTTAACTTCTGTACAGAGTGGAAAACAATTAGAAAATCAAAGGGAAAACAAAAATAGACAACAGCCCAAGACACAAATGTCAAAGAAATGGCTTGTAGCATCTCAGACAGAGGAGGACAAGAAGAAACAGACTTTTTCAGAAACATGGCCCATGATATGAGATGACTACCTCATTAGTCGGCCTCAAGTGGCTGAGTGGTGTGGAATGCTGCTTTGCACATGCACGTGACGTGAGTGCAAAAGCTTTTTGTTCGTGACGATTTTACTGCTGTCTATGCAGGACTCGCTCAATTACATGTGATGACCACGTACTTTTTCCATCACAGCATCTACAAGAATGTTTCATTTGGATTTGCCAGAACAACAGCTAATGAATGGCCAACGGGGCCTCATATCCCTTCCCACCAAAGTGGTGCCCAGGGAACCCCACCCCCGACTGCAGTTTAATATTTTCCTAATATTTCCCTTTCTTTTTCTTATTCTACTTTTTTCTTCTCTCTTTCTATGACTGGTAATACGCAGGTTGGGGTCAAACACTTCAAAATTATTTCTGGTTTAATAGTCCTCGTTTTCAAATGTGCTTTTCAGACTTTAATTAAACCTAGTCTCCCTGAGGGCCTACAGGGAAGCAGTGTTTTTTCTGCTTTCCAGAAGGGAACAATGGAAAAGGAATAATGACTACAGACAGTAGAAGTGGAAAGGACAATAAAAAAGAAACTCTCCTGACCTATTCTGAATTTAGAAGCTTTTCTGCCTGTCTTCAGACCTAAATTCACTATGAAGCATTTTGTGGGAAATCTATTTCCTTGAGGAAGTTGACAGGCATTATATTCTGTTTTAATAAAATGGGAAAAAACTCTCACTAATTTCTTATAGCATCACACATAAAGTAAAACACAAAATATGAGAAAAATGTCCAGTTTCAGCTTAGATAAAAAAATATTTTTATTATTTAAGTAATAAAAATGATTATTTTTATTTCTAGGAAAATTTATTCATAATTTATGAACAGAAAAATATATTCATAAATTTATTCATAATTAGACCAAAAATAATTACAATTTGGCCTACCTGCCTTCAAAGTCATAATTTGACAATCTTCTATAATTATAATTATATTGAGACACTTTTGTCTTTAAAATCCACACATAAGTGGACATAAAACAAACAACAAAACTTCAATGAGACAGCCACTGGTTAGTTGACCCTGTATTTGCTGAGGCCAAAGAGTACATTTACAAGTGATATAAAAAACAAAAAACAAAACAAAAAACTAAACATAAGGAACATACTTTGGGGGGATAACAAAATATCCTTGAGAAAGCACCTATCCTTTCTTCCACAGTAAGACAAAGAGAATTTTACTTCTAAAGGCAGATGGTATAGGCCTCGTTTGTTTTTTTTTAAGAGTTTATTTATTTATTCATGAGACACACACACACACACACACACAGAGAGAGAGAGAGAGAGAGAGAGAGGCAGAGACACAAGCAGAGGGAGAAGCAGGCTCCACACTGGGAGCCCGATGGGGGACTCGATCCCAGGACTCCAGGATCACACCCTGGGCCAAAGGCAGGTGCTAAACCGCTGAGCCACCCAGGGATCCCCATATAGGCCTGTTTTTAAAGAGAAGGCAAAAGAGCCCCCCCACCTTTGAGATATAGTTCTGTACAAATCTTAACAGCTTATAGGAACAGAAGTAACAAGGTATAGACATCAAATTGATGAAGATCTTCTCGCATAAAACTTGTATTATTTTATTGAAGTAATAAATAACCTACAGTGTTATATTAATTTCAGGTGTAGCATATAATGAGTTACCAATTCTGTACATTGCCCAGTGATCATCACAATAAATGTACTCTTAATCCCCTTGCTCTCTTTCACCTTGCCTCCCCTTTGGTAACCACCAGCTGGTTGTAAAATCTGTATTTTTAATAACTGAAGAAATGAAAAGAATGAGACATTGGATGGGAAAGAAAACATTCTAGCATGGGCCAGTTTGGAGTGGACTGAGGAGCGTGAGTGACAGAGTCCAGAGGCAGAAGAAGCATAAGACATGGACACAAAGTGAGAAATAGCTTCCCCTGTCACTGGAGCCCTGGCACAGTGTTCATTAGGCTCCACTTCTCACTGTTCTTCCTGACACCAGATGATCAATCCAGGCTAATTGTGGCAATTCCATTCGCCTTGCCAGGAACTGGCTTAGGAAAGGGGCCTGTGACCCAATGAGAAAAGTCTGCTGACGGGCTTCTGGAAAAGGTCCTCTCACTCTTCTGAAAGAATTAGAGGAGGAGATGGACTTTCTCCTTTTCTTTGGAATATACTCACCCAAACCTCTTCCCTAAAAATTGGCAGAGTGGGGGAATGGAAAGAATTTCAGAATTTGAGGACATGGATGAGTTATGAATCAACCAATCTTGAATCCTCCCTTACTTCTGGACTTTCATTCATGTGAAATAATGTTTCCTTATGCTTGAGTCAGTGTATTTACTCATTTATTTATTAGAGATCTGATTGGCTTTACTAATCAGTTCTTGAATCGGGCAGTAACCCATCAAGTAAAGGGCAACTCCTAAGCCAGTTTAAATCAGGGTTTTCTGTTATTTATTAACCAAGAATTCTCTAGCTGAGGGACACCTGGGTGGCTCAGAGTGTGATCCTGGGTCTGGGGATCAAGTCCTGTATTGGGCTCCCTGCTGGGAGCCTGCTTCTCTCTGCCTATGTCTCTGCCTCTCTCTCTCTCTGTCTCTCAGGAATAAATAAAATCTTTAAAAAAAAATTCTGAAATTGAAATAATTAATGAGATATATTGGGTATTTCACCAAAACTCTTGCAGAGTTTTTTATTATGGTTTCCCTAATGTATATTTATATATACATTATATATAATGTATATTTATACTCAAGTTCGCTGAGCCTAGTTCCTTCTACAATCTGGATTCTCTTCTCAACACATAGATCTTTCTCAAGTCCTAACTCAAGAATCCCTTTATATGTTGTTTACTTGAGAGGCATCTGAACTAACTGACTTGAAATAACTTTGCAACCGAGGTATTGGTGTTCAGAATGGAAGGATAAGCAAGCAGCATCAGTTACAAAATAATGCTTAAAACATCAGTGTGTCACATATGATCCCTTCTAGACAATATAACAAATGAGCTAATAAAGATGTCATAACTAGCCAACTTGACGTTCCTAATAATGTGGCCAGAAAGCAAATAGAATTTATAAAGAATTTCTTTATTCTTCCCCTCACTCTTCCACTGACTGATGACTATCTTGTTAATGACAATATATTCTCTATTCTGTGCTGGTAATTGAGAGCTAAACCTTCACAATGGATATCAATATTCATGTTGCTGGGATTAGGAACAATGGGTATAAAAGAACAGTCCTGTTACTTCCAGGATCTTGATCTTGATCTTCAGCCAGTATTGCTGAAGCTGAAAAATCACAGGTCTTTCGGAATAAATATCTTTGGGTGAAAATTTGACTTTTTAAAGTAGCATAGCAAGGGTGGCATTACAATGAGTGAAGTCGATGGTAGGTTTGACTAGTAAAGTGAAATGGGATGGCCTCAAACCTGGGGTTTCTTATGTCCTCTGGGGCCCCTTTGTAGGAGTCTTGGGAGTGCTCTGTCCTTTTGCCAGGACCCTTTTGTCCTTAGTTTGACCATAATAATAGCATATAGGTAACAAAGGGAGAAATACAGTAGGGGAGATAGTAATTCTTGTGCCCAGCATTCTTTTATATTTGTAGTCTTTCTCTAGTGCTTTCCTATACCTAAGTGTACCTCATAGCACATCTGAGCTATTGCAATATCTTGACCTCTGTCATTTCCCACTTGAAATAATCTCATGCTCCTGTCAAGTTGCCTTTCTTGTCCACAGTTCTTATTTATTATCCTCATGATAGCTAGAATCACTTTTTAAAAAATTTATTTATTTATTCATGAGAGAGAGAGAGAGAGAGAGGCAGAGACACAGGCAGAGGGAGAAGCAGGCTTCATGCAGGTAGCCCGATACAGGACTCGATCCTGGGACTCCAGGATCACGCCCTGGGCTGAAGGCAGGCGCCAAACCGCCAAGCCACCCAGGGATCCCTAGAATCATTCTTTTAAAATATTTACACAGTATACCATTTTCCCTCCTCTTACTCTCAACTTTTCTATATCCTTATGATTTAATGTTGCCTCTTTCCTGTTGGGACTCCAATTGTATGTATCTCGGACCTTCTTACTGTAGGCTCCATGTTTCTTATCGTCTGTTCTGTATCTTCTCTCTCTACATTCTGGATATTTTCCTCTGTTCCATCGTCCAGTCCACCAAATCTCTTTTTAGCTTTATCTAATCTGTTATTAATCTCTTCTATTGAATTTTTAATTTTAGTTATGGTATTTTTCATATATAAATTTTGAGGGGCTCATTTTTAGGTTTTTAGTTTTCTTCCAAAATCTTAGTCTTTTTAATATTTTGACATATTAAATACAGCTATTTTTAAGTTTGTGCTGGATGGAGCTTCAGTGGGTCTATTTCTGTTTTCTCTTGTTTATCTAGGTTTCCATCATGTCTCCCCTTATGTACTTGGATATTTGGGGTGTGACATGTTTTTACAGAAATTTGCTCCTATAGATAGCAAGGGGCTCTAAGAATCCAATCTCAGAATCAAGTTGATTTGAAGCAAGGATTCATTCCCTATGAAGGTCAGTTGATTCTCGGTTCATCCTTACTTCTATAATTTAGCCTACTGAAGTATCAACCCAAAGCCTGAATGGTTTACCAGGTTTATTCCTCATCTCTTTGTGACTTCAATTTTTTCACCTTGGCTTCACAAGCCTGTCAAAAACACTAATTTCTCAATTTCTTAGCTGCTTCTTCCAGAATCGGTAAAGACTCTATAGGAAAAGTTCCCTAACTGCCAAGCTTGTGTCTGTGATTTGTTTTCTCCTGGAACGTGGCCTTGTAATTCTTAATTAACTTGTTGGTTCTCTAATGCCTTCAAGGAAATTTTTTTCTAACATTTTGTCCAGGGTTTTTGTTTTTGTTGTTGTTCTCAGTGGGAGTCTTTATTCAAATTACCCAGTCTACTATGCCAGAAGTGAAAAAATCTGATCCTTTAAAAATATAAGTCAAATGATGACACTGAAACTCTCCATAAGTAAAATAAAAGTCCAATGACTTTTATCCAGCAGATCCTATGCATCTAATTCCAGGCTACCTCTCCAACTTTATTGCCTCCAACTCTCAAAAACTTTCCATAAATCTAAGGATAAACTTGACATAAACTTCTAAAGCAGAAAGGTCATGTGATATGTTTATTTTATAACCCTTATAGCATTTGGCATATTATCTGAGCAATTTATCAATTATGATTAAATTTAAATATATGCTAAAAAATAAAGATTCCCCCAAATAATGGCTTAAACTAGACAGTTTATTTCCCACATATATGGAAGTAGTCTAGAGATAGGCAGTCCAAGGGTTTTAGGAAGGCAGCAAGTATCAGGGACCCAGGCTTTTTTTTTTTTTTTTTTTTTTTATCTTGTTGCTTTACTGTGCATGGTATCCATTCTCAAAGTTCATCTATGGCCTAAGATGGTGCTAAAGTTCCTGATAGTAGCTGTAAGGAGGAAGAGGGAAGTAAAAGAGTGCTTCTCCATTTTAGCAGACTTTTCAGAACACATAACATCTCTGCTTTCTTCTGATTACCTAGCCAGTGTTGTGGCTTCACCTAGCTACAAGGGCAACTCAGAAATGTAGACTTGTAGCTGAGTAGCAGTGGGCTAAGCTAGAAAATTAGAGTACATTTAGAAATAAGACACGGGTATGCAACCAGCAATCTCTGCTACAAACACTAAGCACATTTTTTCCTAAAAGTTTTTGGATTGTCTCTTTTTCTTGATCTGGATCATCTCAACTACTGCTGATTCATTTCAATGCTTACATCATTAAAATACACAATTTCAATCTTCCAAAGATTTTCCATGCAAAATCCTACAATTGAAACTTCTCCACCAAGCAAAACAACTTGTCTTCTGTTTCTTATGCAAACATAGAAATATTATTTCTTTAATAAAAAAATTTTTTTTGGCAAAATGAGAGATGGGAAATTTCCCCTGAACACCCAGAGTTGTCAATCACATATTTTCAGTAAGTTTACTCTGGTCTACTGAATGTGAATGCTTCTCTTAATTAGTCCATATCTATAGTTAATTTATGTAGTGTGAGCACCACTGTCTTAGTCCATTTGATATAACAAAATAACAGACTGGGTGCCTTATAAACTACAAATTTTTATTTATCATAGTTCTGGAGACTTAGGAAGTCCAAGATCCAGATACAGATGATTGAGTGTCTGGTAAGGATCTGTTTTCTGGTTGATAGTTGGATGTCTCTTTGCTGTGCCCTTCTGTGGGAGAAAGGGTAACAGATGTCTTTGAGGTCTCTTTCATATAGGACACTAATCTCATTCATGAGGAGTCCATCTTCATGACTTAATTACCTCCTAAAGGTCCCACCTCCAAATATCCAAATACCATTGGGGATTAGGTTTCAATAAGTGAATTTGGGGGGGACACAAACACTGAGTCTGTAGAAGCCATTTTCTGTGAACCTCTAATTAATATGTCTATTAATACTTTCTCTACTGGATTTTAATTAATGTGTGTCTTTTCCACTGGACAGTAACCTCCAAGCAGTTGGAAGCAATGTCTGTTTTGCTCTCATGCCTAGCATCTAGCATGGTGGGTGGGGCATAGTAGGTGTTCACTGCATATTTATTGAAAGAAGGTGGAATTTAACCTTTATTGCACACCCATTATATGCCAGGTAGTAGAGTATTTTGCAAATATACTTTTATTGATTTTTCATAACAGCCAAATGTGATAAGAATTATGTCCCCTTTCACAGATGAGGTAAATGAGGCTTGAAGAAGATAAATAATTAAACTAAGTCACAAAGCCAGAAAGAGGTGGATCTGAGGTCTGACCTATAACCTCTGTCTCTACTGTAAATGCTCATTTGACGCTGGCATATTTCTGTCAACTAGGTGGGCTGTTCCCTGGCTTCCTCTGATAAAGGGCTGACTGATTTCATGATAAGATGGAAATACTAAATAGTAGATGATTATCTTTTCCATGGCAAATTCCTGAAGTCTCCGTGCTCTAATTAAAGGAACTCACTTATAACAATTATATAACAGACTTAATGGTAGGCAGTTGGGTCAGTTGCTAGTTTAAAAAGGATGGATTCAGGAACATGTCTTCAAAAACCTGACAATGTGGACCACCAATTACCCACAAGGGTCAATTTGTTTAGGTGATACAATTTTGATATTAGATTTCTGGGACAAAGCAGGAACAATGCCAAAAATTTCAGTCACCATACCACATAAACTTTAAAGGGTGAGGAAAAGGCAAGAAAGGCAGAAAAGATAAAGGAAAAAAGAGAGAGAAACATATACAAAAGAGTGGAAAACATACAAAACAGTGAAGTGGAGAGGAGAAGGGAATGACACTCATTTGTTTTGTTGTTGTTTTGGGTTTACTTCCTTTAGCTACTCAGCTTTCAGTCCCCATTCTTTCAGTAATAGCTTCCCCATTTACTTTTTGGTAATTCCATACGCACTTTTGGATTCCATCTGGTGAGACTGTTGTTTGGGGACCCTGACTTCCCCCAGCCCCTGAGCAAGTTGAACCTAGCTAAACCAGTCACATGCTCTCTTCCTGGAATCAGAATCCTTTGTTTCAGATGCAGCTGTTGAGAAGTTCATGCTGTGGAGACTCCTGTGAGCTATCTGGGTCTGTCCTTTCCACCACTGGATCTTCAGCCTCCTCTCCTCAATCCTTGGAACTTCCCAATTTTCCCAATAAATTCTTTCCTGGTTTAAGTTTATCGGAGGCAGCTACTCTTGTTTGCAACCAAAGAACACGAGCTGATATACTCAAGGAAGAAGGAGGCAGGTGGAAATCAATGCTGAAATTAAGATCTGGGATAAGATCCATTGAGAATCTGTTTTCAGTTCCCAAAGCAGTAGGTACTGGGATCAAACCTAGTTTAAATGAAACAAAGGACAAATTAGTGTTCAATCATCTCAGATCTCTAGGAGCAAATATACTCACTCTATAAAGTAGCGGAAGGCTTCCAAAAGGTAAGAGAAATATTCTTTTCAAGGATAACCTATTGTAGGATTGACATCACAATTTGGGGTACTGAAAAAGTGTTTCCTGCAAGGCAGAGGTTTACCTCAGTTTTTATTTTATAAGATTTCTGTGTCTTTGATAATTTCACATTTTGGCATGACTAAAGGATTTTTCCATTCAAATCAACCTCCTTCAACTTGGCTAGTCCCTCTTCCTCCCCCCTGACTTGCCCCGTGGGATTCTTTCTTTTCACTGCCAAGGATTAAATTCTCTGTGAAAGCCTTGAAGGCAATAGACATCTGTACAGGAAAGGAGATACAAAACTGTCCAAAAAGAGAGAAGCACTCCCAAAGCCTTAGTGAGAAAATAATTGAACTCTTATTCATATTGGGAAAAAGTCTGGTTTCAAACTGAGTTTTTTATTGACTTTTTTTTTTCATAAAAGGATCATCGTTTATGTTGAATAAGAAAACGGTTATTGTTCTACTTTACCAAAGATGCTAAGTTTGCATGTTTTAAACATCAAACAAACATCTCCATAGAGAATGGCTTGCTTCCAATACCTGGTGAGCAGGCCAGACTTTCAGAGCAGCCCAGTTACACCAGTTCTGTGTTGATGGGTGAGCGATTCAAGATAGAAGGCTGAATTAGAATTCAGTCCTAATCCTGCTTAAGATGCTGGTTTTACTAGGTCTTAGCTTGATGGTCAGAAGACAATCCCACATAGCTCTAGTAGCACAGATCCATTGCTCCCTCTTCAAGCCACGAGCATGGAAGGCATGGGTGTTATTAGCAATGTGCAAATGGCAGATGCTGTGAGGACAAATGGAAAAAGACACATAGTATATAATGTCCACCTTAACTATTATCCTGTTATCAGTCCTAATCTCTCCACCTTATAAATATCTAACATTAATATTGTATTTCTGGCAGTTGATGAATGGAGTCCTATGTTGTATCAAACTACAGTGATTGTCAGTTTAGACAAGATGAGGGGATCATGTGAGAATGATATATTATCAGACCTCTATCATCTCAACTTTAGTTAGTTCAGTCTATTAATCTAACAACTCATGGGAAGCTTGAGGCTGGAAACGAGGGAGTACGATTCATTGGACAAGAACTGAGTTCTAGATATGAACTCTTAGAAAATAGACTCTTGAAAATGTCTTCTCTTTGTGTTTATTTGCCATTGGGAAATGGTATCTTTTTTTCTTCCTTTTTACTCTGTGTGAAAATTTAGCTTGGGGGGAAAAATCACATAGGTTATTATGTCAGGTCTCCCAAATGGTTAGACGACTGACCCTTCAGTAAAAAAAAAAAAAAAAAGAAAGAAAACCTAAGGGTTCTTGGCTTTTCTTATAATTGCTCAGGCTCCAATTCTGTTGAAAAGTGAATGGAAAAGCTATTCTATGAAATGACTCTTTAATATTTGATAAATGAGTCAGTCTTGTGGGCCTATATGGTTGCAGCGGTCATGCTTCTCCGCTAAGACTGCATATGTTCACATGGGATGGTCATTAAGCAAGCCTTTTAAGATGACAGAACTCCATTCTTCTGTCTCATTTCCCAGAAAGAAGAATAATGGAATAAAGTCTGGAGAGTAAAAAGGGGAAGAAAGGGGGATACGCTCTTCCCCCACCACGGCTTTCTAACCTAGAAAGGCAACATCATTTGTGGCAAAGAGCTGCATTCTACGTGGCAAAATAAATGGGAGGTATTTATTACTAAATCTTCGTGACACTTTAATGAGATAGTGGGAGAATATTATTATTAGGGCCTTAATGATTTGGGAAAATTGAGACAAAGGGATGCTGGAAAATATATTAAATATTACACTATTAATCTGAATTAAAAGACCAGAACTGGCTCAAATATTTTAGTTCAGGGAAAGGAACCTCAAGCTGGAGAGTGAATTGGATGATATAGACTAGATCCAGCTTTCACCTGGATTCAGATGTTATTTCCACTCTATTCCAAGTGAGATTTGCTTTTAACCATAGACTAAGAGAGCTCTGGTCTCTCCCCAGAGAAATCAGGCTGTCAGACCTCTCCCTTGGATTTTTCTTCCCCACCACACACCCCCACACTCCATGTATGCCACACATACCTACCAGCTGCCCACCAAAACCAGCTGCCTCAGGACAGGGCTGTCAAGGGAAGTCCTCCTATGGATGGACAGCCCTTGGTGGCAGCAGGAATCCTCTGCATGATTGTCCCTATGGCCTCGATTCTGACTTTGGGCTCTGGCCCATGTCTGGTGAAAGGAAATACATACCCATTGTAGAAAACATGAAAAGTACACATTTTTTTTTAATTGCTTACAATCTCACCACCCAGAGTGATCACTGCCAATATTTTGATATAGTTTTTAAAAATTCAATCTAACTAAGACATGTAAGTTGGAGTCACACTATATATGCACTTTTGAATCCTGCTTTACTTCTCTCTTTTTTTTTAGCTTTGTATGTGAGGATTTCTCCGTGTTATAAAAACATTCTTTGTAATTGCTACCCACATCTATTATATAAAAAAAAATAATGATTATAGAGATCAAGGAAAAACCAGAAAACGGAAGGAGAAAAAAATAATCTAAAAGTTGAAGATGGAGGAATGATTGTTATAATCACCAATTTATGGAGTAGGATGTTCAAGGAAAAAATTAGGAACTGGTACATAAGGAATGAAGCTGCTTTGACAAATGTATAAAATAACAAAAAGATAGTTGTTAGCACAGGTGTAATATATAATATTTAAATACCAAGAAATCAATTGCTATTGTGTAGCATTGAGTTATATTGGTAAGATTAATTAAAGCAGTTTTACTAAATAATAAGGAAATGCCTACATTTTAAAAAGATGCCTAGAGAAAATATGTAAAAGGGAGCTCATTAATTGTAAGAATAATAATATTCTTAACATGGCATTGCACGTTAGATTCCCTTTGTGAGCTTTAGTGAGGAGTTAGAAAAAGAGGCAAATGACAGTCTGTTAAAGGCAGAACTAAAAAAAAAAAAAAAAAAAAAAAAAGACAGAACTGTCTATTTCCTCCTCATCCCTGCCAAAGACTATTATTCTCAAGGACAAGAAAAAAATGTGGTAGTATTTGAAGCTCTAGCATAGTATTTTGTGTTCACTGGAGACTGATTCTGATACCACCAGCCCCTCCCTCCCTTTGCTTCGGGCTCTCTCCCACTTCCCAGTTACAGCCAAGGGGTGGGCTAGAGCTGAGAGGACAGGACCCTGGAGAAGGCTGTGGCTTATTGCGAAGATGATGGATGGGCTCCCGGGTCACAGAAGCTGCATTCCAATCCAAGAGTTGTCACCACTAGCTGTGTCACCTGGGCAAGTGACTCAAACTGTTTACGGTTTCCTTTCCCCCTTTATATAGTGGAGATCATGAAATCTATTTCTTATGGGATGTTAAACAAAAATTGGTTGTTATTTATAGTTCATTTTTATTTTTCCATATCTCCCCTCCCACCCCCTGCTTTTTTTTTGACCATGGAATTGTAGTTCACTTCAACAGTGATTCTAGTTTCTTGTTCATTTCATCTTTATAATCAATCCACTAAATTTATGCTATGATGAGCCAGAAAGATTCTCTCATCTCAGTACTTGCCATTTGATGTTTAATAAAGCTTATAGGCTCATAGGTGGCACTAATAATATTCTTTAAACATTCATTAAACAAAAATTCCCTCATTAAATTTTTTTTATTGTAGGGTACCTGGGTGGCCTAGTCAGTTAAGTGTCTGCCTTCTGCTTGGGTCATGATCTCAGGGTCCTGGGATAGAGTCCCAGTTCAGGCTTCCGGCTCAACAAGGGTCTGCTCTCCCTCTCCCTTAGTGTGCACTCTCTCTCTCTCTCTCTCTCTCTCTCAAGTTAATAAAATCTTTTTTTTTTTTTTTAAGATTTTATTTATTTATTTATTCACGAGAGACACAGAGAGAGAGAGGCAGAGACACAAGCAGAGGGAGAAGCAGGCTCCATACAGGGAGCCTGAATGTGGGACTCAATCTGGGATTCTGGGATCATGCCCTGAGCCAAAGGTCAGACGCTCAACCACTAAGCCACCCAGGCGTCCCAAGTTAATAAAATCTTTAAAAAAATAAAATAAGAACTTCCCTATATTAAAAAAATAAATAAATAAAGAAGTAAATTTTTTATTGAGAGCCTTATATGTGCTAGGCACTATGCCAAATAATATGGCTAGAAATGAATAAATCCTAGCTGGATAAGAAAGTTAAAGAGATGATGTCCAGTATATTTAGAAAAATATATAATTTATAATGGAAGGAAGCTAGTAAAAATTGGATTCTCCGTATAAGTTAATGACAATGTTCTTTAATTTTAGGAAACTTTTTGATGGGTAAGAATATGAACTAAGAAACTGGAAAGGTGGGGCACTTGGGTGGCTCAGTCAGTTAAGCATCTACCTTTGGCTCAGGTCATGATCCCGGGGTCGTGGGATGGAGCCTCATGTCAGGCTCCCTGCTTGGTGGGGAGCCCCTTCTCCCTCTCCCTCTGCTTCTCTCCTGTTTGTGTGTACTCTCTTGCTCTCTCTCTGTCAAATAAATAAATACAATTAAAAAAAAAAACTAAACAAAAGAAATTGGAAATGTAAAATGAAGTGATAATCAGGAGGCTTAATTTTAGCCCATACATTAGCTATACAATTTTGTGCAAGGCATTTAATTTTTTCTCTAACAGTACAATGGAATTCAGGGTCGCAAAACAAATAAATCAAATACTCTCCTAAATAACTCATGGGTTCAAGAGGAAACCACAATGGAAATTATAATTAGAAGGGTAATTAGAAAGGTAATGGTGATTAGTATTAATTAGAATGAAGTGAATGTATGTAAATGAATTTAAAATAAAAGACAGATTGAAAGTAATTGAGCTACAAATGCATCTCAAAAAGCTAAGAAAAAACAAAGTAGAAAAAGAAAATAATGAAAGTAACAATAGAAAGTAAGGAAATAGAAAAATAATAAAAATATAGATCATTAACAAAAGCAAGATCTCATTTTTGGAAAGAATCCAGATAAGGCAATTTATGAAAACTGGCAATTTATGGGCTAACCTCACTTAGATGCCATTTAGATGCAAAATTTCTAAATTAAGTAGTAAGAAATCATATCCAATAATGTATTAGTCTGTATGTATGTATGTAGTGTGATTAATGGTACAGCCATTATGGAAAACAGCATCCAATAATGTATTAAAATCATTTCTAACAATTTATTAAAATACAGTGTGATTAATGGTACAGCCATTATGGAAAACAGTTCTTAAAAAAATTAAAAATGGAATTACCATAAGATCCAGCTATGGCACTTCTGGTTATATATCCAAAAAAACTAAAAGAGTATCTTAAAGAGATATTTGCACACCCATGTTCATTGTAGCACTATTCACAATAGTCAAGGGGAGGAAGCAACTCTAATACCTATTAACAGATGAGTGAATAAAGAAAATGTGAAATATACCCATAAGGGAATATTATGTAGCCTTAAAAAAAAAAAAGAGGGAAATCTTGTCACATACTACAACATGAATGAATCTTGAGGCTGTTATGCTAAGTGAATTAAGCCAGTCACACAAAAAAATATTGTATGAATCCACACATAGGACATGTCTATAAGGTAGTCAGAAGCATGAAAACAGAGAATAGAAAGGTGGTTACCAAAAGCTGAGAAGAAGGGGATAGCAGAATTAGTGTTTAGTGGGTATAGAGTTTCAGTTTTACAAGACGAACATGTTCTAAAGATTGGTTGCACAACAGTGTGAATATATGTAACACTACTGACCCATACCCTTAAAAATGGTTAATAATGTAATGTTATATGTTTTTGCCATCTCACTGACATGAGATTATGTGATTTTGGCACAGTGGATTAAGAAAAAAAATGATCGGGATCCCTGGGTGGCGCAGCGATTTGGCGCCTGCCTTTGGCCCAGGGCGCGATCCTGGAGACCCGGGATCGAATCCCACGTCGGGCTCCCGGTGCATGGAGCCTGCTTCTCCCTCTGCCTGTGTCTCTGCCTCTCTCTCTCTCTCTATCATAAATAAATAAAAATTAAAAAAAAAAAAAAGAAAAAAAATGATCATGGCATAGTGGATAATACTCAGACACTGGACTGAAATGGCCTGGGTTCCAATCCTACTTCTACCACTTATCTATGTAACTTTGGGCAAATTACTTTTTTGTCCTTTAGTTTTTCATTAAAGTAAAGATAAAAATAGATCATAACACCTCAACCCAAATAACAACACAAACATCGTGAGCAAGTGGGTTTATCCCAATATCTGTCAGTCTAATCCACTGTATTAAGAGATAAAAGAATCAACAGATGCAGAAAAATGTTAAAATTCAACACTTGAAATGTTTTTCTCTAAGACTTATGTGGCTTTTCTTTCCTTTCCCTTAGGCCTCTGCTCAGTTGTCATCTTATCAGTGAGGCCTTTTCGGACCACCCTGTATACACTAACACCCTACTGCACCCTATCTTCTAACCCTGCCTTACATATCTTCACAAAAGCACTTCCTAGGCATAAAGATAATGGAAGAAACAGCAAAGAAAAAATAGACAAATTTGACTACTTGAAAAGGTAAAACTTCTGGATGCCAAAAAAAAATAAAAAAATAAAAAGCAAAACTAAAAGGCAAATTTCATAATTGAGGAGAGTATTTACCAGCAATATAACTGGAAAAGGGAGTTCATAGAGAATAATAAGAAAACTTTTATAGAAAGAGTTGGCAAAACCTGTATAGAAAGAGTACTCAGAATAATCCATTGCAGAACATGAATTAGTGACTCGAATTAGAAAAAAAACAACAACAAAACTTCAACCTCACAGAGAGACTAAGAAATTGAAATAAAGGGATGCTTTTAAAAAGAAGTTTTTGAAATTAGAATGATTTTTTTAAAGAATATAATTCGTGTGATAAGATGGGCCCTTGTGCCCTGCTGGTGAGAATATAAAATGATTCACATTTTCTTATATGAATGGTGTTTTGCTGGGTAACAAGTTACTATTATACTTAGCAGCTCAAAGCAACAAATATCTATCATTTCACCGTTTCTGCAGATCAGAGACCCAGGAACTGCTTAGCCTGCTGCGCAGGTAGGGCAGTTTGCAGCTGGGGGTGGTCCCTGCAGGCTCCATGGAGGCCCGAGAAACTACTTTTAGGCTCACTCATGAGGTTTAGGCCAGAATCAGTGGCTCATGCCTATTGGCCAAGAACCTCATCCTTGCTATGTGGACTTCTCCAGAGGCTGCCAGCCTGTCCCCCAGCCTGGCAGCTGAGTTCTCTCAGGGCTAGTGACTCGAGAGAAAGTGTGACCAAGACAAGTCACAGTTTCTTTTATAATCTAACCTTGCAGGTGACTTATCATCGCTCTGCTGTATTCTCTTAGTCACATAGACAAATCTTGGTAAATATGGATAGGGACGACCTAAGGGTTTGAAGACCAGGAGGCAGGGATATTGAGGGCCTTCTTGATGGCTAGTTGCCACATTTCTTTAAGCAATTCATCAATATTTAAAAGTTTGTATCTGAGACGCCTGGGTGGCTCAGCAGTTGAGCGTCTGCCTTTGGCTCAGGACATGATCCCGGGGTTCTGGGATCGAGTCCCACATTGGGCTTCCTGCATGGAGCCTGCTTCTCCCTCTGCCTATGTCTCTGTCTCTCTCTCTCTGTCTCTCATGAATAAATAAATAAAATCTTTAAAAATAAATAAAAATTAAAAAATAAAAGTTTATATCTACCCTTCAATAATGTTAGGTAATTACATCCCCAGCAATTTTTTTCTAAGAAAGTAATCATGTATGTGGACAAATAATATGCCTAAGCATGTTTAGTATATCATTTTTATAACAGTATAATCTGGGAATCATTTAAATGTGTAATAACAGAGGATTTATTTATCAAATAATGGTAATACCATATGATGGACTATAATGGATCCATCAAAAGTGGTGATTTTTGGAAGAATTTTCATATCGTGGGGAAATGATATAACGCTTAGGACATTATAAGGCAGGGCATGTACATTTATACATAATATGCCGATTATGTAAAAATTAAAATAATTATGTTTTAAAAAAGATGGACATATCCTAATGCAGCAAGAAGATAAAACAGAATATATGTACTATCCCTGGCCTCCCCTCTCCCCTACACAAGCTAAACCTGGATCTACTTATAAAGAAATAATCAAACAGATCTAGCTTGTGGGATGTAGTGAAAAATGACTGGTCTGCAATCTTCAAAAAATGTCAGTATCAGAAAAGATAGAAAAAAACTAATTCTATACTCAGGAGAAGACAGTAATGATATACAATGATGTTTAGGAGTCCAGGTTCTGTATGTCTGGGCTTCCTTTTTGTACGATGAAGATGTACCTGCCTCTCCCACCCTCCCCCAGAATGAATAAAAATAAAGGAGCTAAGTCAGAGACAGGCATGGATCCTTTATTTTCCTTATTTAGGTAATTTCTATGCCCAACATGGGGCTTGAACTCACAACCCCAAGATCAAGAGTCTCACACTCTACTGACTAAGGCAGTTAGATGCCCCCAGAAGTGGATCCTTTAAATGCAAAGAGGTTTGGTAAGAGAGTGGGTCTGCTTAATCTTTCAGATAACTTCTCCTAGCTGCTCTCCAACCTTCCCCAGGCACCTGAAAGTTCTGTGTTAATTCAAAATTCTAGGGGCACTTGGCTGGCTCAGTAGAGCACATGATTCTTAATCTCAGGGTCATGAGTTCAAGCCCCACGTTGGGTGTGGAGCCTACTTAAAAAAATGGATAAATTAAAATAAAATAAATAAAATTCTATTCCCGTGTGGCTTTTCTGGACATTACCTCTGTATCCCTAACTAAGTACTTGCTCCACTACTGACCCTATTATTCTTTCATGACCTGATTATTGCACATTACTGCTGTAATATCCTCTACTGAAATATGATTATAGTCATTCCTGAATGTTCTGTTAGAAAGTCTGTAGGCATAAGCGGAGTTCCACATTAAAAATGAGCTACAATTTAGACAAGTCTTTAATAAATGTTTGTGGGCAGAGAGACCTCATTGAAACAAAAGCAATCAATTCTTGTTATCTTTGCTATTAGAAGAAAGCAATAGTGGAATTCTTCCAAAACAGTGCATAAAGTATAATACTTTAATGGATTTTCTCCCCCTCAATGGATTTGCCTGCCTAAACTTTTTTTTTTTTTTCTTTTGGTCTAGACCAAATTTCTAATGATTTCACATCCCTTTGCACACATTTGTAGTTTGGGGATGGGGGGACTCCACTGGTGTTGATTGAGAGGTTCAGGATGGTCTAGGAATGCAAACTGCCCTTGGGAAATTCACATGCAAATAACGAGGTGGAGATTGTAGCCTAAATACTGATCAAAATGCAATTCAATCTGTGCCATAGACTTCAGGCTCTTCTGGCCCTTGGGACAACCACAGTCACGTCAATGGAATGGGGGCCTTTCCTGAACTGGACAAGCAAGTCTAAGCTTTTAAAAAGTTCCCTAGTTTCCTTTTGAAAATGGAATTTAAGCTTATGTTTTAGAAAACTTCGTGTTAGTGCTTTAAAAGTGGAGCTGATGACTTACTACTGTTACTTATTTTAAACAGAAAACGTACTTTTTAAGTCTTTCTCCTTAGGAATATTCCATCTGTCCCTGTAAGGATAATAGGCTGCCATGTAATAAAATTGATGAATGTTAAATACATAGGGACTCAGGACTTTTATTTTATGCAGGGTTGTTTGCTATCATGTTTATCAGGGAACAAGTAGCCTCAAAGAATCTTTTAGTACATTGTTACTCTCCCTGCTTTCTGCTATGTTTGGTGTATTTTCCCGGTCATTTTAGTAATATTGTTAGATTTAGAACATAGAGGCAAATGTCTACCGTGAAAAAAAACAAAGAAACCAAAGCAAAAACCCAACAACGAAAAATTAAGGCATCTAACAATACTTATACACTTACTAAGAATGAATGATCAAAATAAGGAGTGATAATTGCAGTTTTTTACATCTGTACTGGGCACTACCAGATGCTCATTTCCCAGCAGATGTGTTCATCAATGAGGAATCATAGTTTTTCAACTACAATGCTGCTATTATTTCACATTGAAATTATTCTTTTTTAAAAAAGATTTATTGAGGGCAGCCCGGGTGGCTCAGCTGTTTAGCACCACCTTAAGCCCAGGGCTTGATCCTGGAGACCCGGGATCGAGTCCCACGTCAGGCTCCCTACATGGAGCCTGCTTCTCCCTCTGCCTGGGTCTCTGCCTCTCTCTCTCTCTCTGTGTCTCTCATGAATAAATAAATAAAATCTTAAAAAAAAAAAAAGATTTATTGATATAAGTCATCTCTCCACCCAACATGGGGCTCAAATTCAGACCCTGAGATCAAGGGTCCCCTGCTTTACCAACTGAGCCAGCCAGGTGCCCCACATTGAAATTAGTCATCTAATTTCTAAAGCTCCATATTGTGCCAATGTAGTTGGGGGATTAAGAAGTGTTTACAATAATTTGAAAGTCTCTAGTTACTTTTAACCTGGAGGAAGAATGTCTTTGGTGAAATACGAACCAAATTGTTCTCCTGTTCCTTTCCATTTGTCCTTTGTTTACAATAAGGTTATGCAAATATATCTAAGCTGGGGGTAAGGGGTGGGGGAAGGTTATCTCTTTTTGTGCTTCCAGAGATATATAAAAGACTATTGTATAGGCAATTTCATCTAATAAAGGGCCCACAGTAGTTATTCACTTAATGACACTGAAGTTGGATCGTCTTAGCTTTCCTGTCCTTAGTTCTTCTAAGGGGAACAAAACCCCACATTTCCTATCTTCTAGTTGTTACCAATACAGCAGCCCACAAATAATTACATACTTTTAGTTAATTCAACTTTAAGTACTTTTCAGGGGAGAAAAACCATATTTTAACCTAACGAAGTCAAAAATATCTGCAATACAACTCAGATAGGATCAGCCATACTTGTTAATATGCATTTGTGAGATGTTGAATGTTTTTTCTTTTAATTAGTCGATACGCTTTTATTTGCTTTTATTGTCTATGTTTTTGCAGCAGTATTATTCATGAAGTAGAACTCATGTCCTTAGGATGGATAGCAAGTGGTGTTATTATGTGGCTGCTGCTGCATAATATTCACAAAGAAGTAAATGAAGTATTATACTATTTTGGGGTTTCATCAACGTGAAGCTGGGTTGTAATTTCGATTTCTGAAGTATGATTAGGGGAATGGCAGTGGGGGGGAGGGGGAGCAGGGAATGGGAAGGGAAGAGAGAGAAATGGCAAATAAGGCATTTGTTATAAAATCTATTCGACATTCAAAAAAATGTTGACTTGTAGATCAAAGCTATTTGAAAATACATGAAGGTCTGAGTCTTAAATGAGTGACTCATCTGGTACAACTAGTAATAAGATGAATGCTAAGTTAATGTCTTATTAGAACAAAGTTATTGGAAACAGTGCCAAAAGACTATTTTCTTTGGACATTTTAATAATGCAGAGCTGGGTGGAAATGGTGAATTGCCTCCTCCGAAGATTCTACAGATCTGAGAGGCTCTGGGGTCAAAATATCCCTGTTCTTCCAAAAAAAGAAGCAGCATAAAGAAGTCCTATTTTCAGGCAGCTACTATGTACTCACTAGGAATATACTAGAGCTACAGAATAATTACGATTAAAAAAGAATTTACTGGGGGCGCCAGGGTGGCTCAGTTGGCTAAGGGTCTGCTTTATGCTCAGGTCATGATCTTGTGGCCCTGGGATCCAGCTCCTCATCGGGCTTCCTGCTCAGTCAGAGGTCTGCTTCTCCCTTTCCCTCAGCCACTCCCTACCGTCGCGTGTGCTCTCTCTCAAAAAAATAAAATAATAAAAAAAAGAATTTACTGACCGCTTGCACACTGTGCTAAATAAATATTACGTATTCAATTTAGAAACATATCCATAATGATCAGCAAGGTAGCTTCTTTTATTTTTTTTTAAGGTTTTATTTATTTATTCATGAGAGATAGAGAGAGAGGCAGAGACACAGGCAGAGAGAAAGCAGGCCCCCTGTGGGGAGCCCACTGTGGGACTCAGGACTTGATCCTGGGACCTTGGGATCACGACCTGAGTGAAAGGCCAACGCTCAACCACTGAGCCACCCAGATGCCCCAGTAAGGTAGTTTCTTTATTCTAACCTAAGTTATATAATCGAAGGCGGTTTTTATTATTCTGACAATTGTAGGGGAAGAAAAATAATTTTCCCTCTACCCTTCTGAGTTCTTAGCTGAGACCCTTGTAAAAAAAAAAAAAAGGGAGAAAAACAAACAAATTTATTAACATGCTTACCTCCTGTATACATGGAAGGCACTCAGGAAAAATGAGTTACTCTGAGGTGTCTTTAGAATTCAGGATTAAGTGCTATCTTAAGAGGGAAAGGGTAGGGGAGATAGAGGAGAGTGAATGATTTTTGGGAAAGATGAATGGGCCATTAGAAGAACAGATGGGAGGTATGATAGTTTGTGACAAAGTCTGAGTATGGTGTCAACTTGAAGTCACTTCTTCATGACAGTTGGTTGAGGAAACTCCAGGGGAGGGCATTTATGATATCTGAGTTCCTTTTGGAGAATATGTCTTCAGGCAGATAAAAGGAGTTCATAAATAGTCCTGCATTTGCTTTTTAAGTGCCTGTAACTCAAAATATCGATATACCAAAGCAGCATGTGGTGGCATGTCTTATTACCCTTTACAATCATAAGTAAAAGAAAAAAGGATATTTCGTGTAGGAAGAAATGCAAAAATAATAGCAAAACCCTCATTTGATATTAATACTTCAAAATGGAAGTTTTGACTAATAGGAAGCTAGTAAATTTTTTAGATATATTAACTAAGTCAAGCTTTAAACAATGGATCATTTTATCTGAAATTACTCTACTTATTGTAGGCTTTGTAGGAGGTCTGTGACTAGTCATGCCAAGTAAGTTCTTAGAAAATAGTTCTGGGGTTCATCTCACTGGAAGAAGCACATCAATTCTTCACATCCTTAAACAAGGATGGAAAGAATGCATTTCCAAAATCCACAAAGGCTGAAGATTCCAGTTCTCATCAGTATTTAACAGGATGCCCTATCCCTAAACAAATGCAAAGCTGTCAGAAAAGGAGAGATTCAACTCATATCTTCTTACTGTTTTCACTGGACTTTGCTGCTTACAGAAAAAATAAAATGCTTTGGGCATGATGTTCCATGAAAAAGAGTAGTCAGCAAGTTGTTATAGGCTTAGATTGGACAAGGAGAATTTTACAGAGATCAAGTAAAGAACAGAGAAGGAAATTTAATACTGTTGAATGCCCTTGACCAAAATTTTGATAATGAGCTTATTTCCTAATGTCATAATTTCTGAACTTAATGTTCTTCAGAAACATCTTGTGAAAAGTCTAGTAGTAAAGTTCATGTGATAAGTTATGTTGACAATATTATTATATAATGCAGGATTTATGAAATTCTTTGTAAGTACTTGTTGAGTACCTATCATATGCCTGACCAAATAAAGAAAATTTAGCTCCTTTCTCAAGATGCTTTTTATTGGAAGGATTCCTTTCAAAATTCTTTTTTTTTTGTAAAGATTTTATTTATTTATTTATGAGAGACACAGAGAGAGAGAGAGAGAGAGAGAGGCAGAGACACAGGCAGAGGGAGAAGCAGGCTCCATGCAAGGACCCCGATGAGGGACTCGAACCCAGGAATCCGGGATCAAGCCCTGAGCCAAAGGTAGGTGCTCAACTACTGAGCCACTCTGGCGTCCCTCAAAATTCTTGTTTTTATCGAATAATTTGGGATCAATGTTGGGATAATATAAATATTACCTAATTTATTACCTATTCAAATATGTATTGATATAGGTGTAATTTAACAACCATTTTTATAATGTCAGTTCTGACTTGAATAAGGAGTATGTTTAGAAACTCTTTAATAAATAAAATCTTAAAAAAAAAAGAAACTTTAAACATCAAAGGTAAGTCACTGAATCAGCATTATCAATGTGATCCCATTCCTATCTATAAATAACTAGGGCAAAAGAGCACCTGGACCTTCTCTTCCTTTTTTTGATGGAAAGCTTGGTTGGCATTTTTGCAATTAACTTTATGTTTAACCTCAGTTATATACTTAATTATCCTGAGTTTAACAAGTGTGTATAGCATGTAATAAAACAAATCAATTATGTTGGGCTTTTTCCTCCTAAATTCCATCTCACACTTTACTTTGAAATTCTAACCTCTCCTCTTTAAATCATTCTAATTTTATCCTTCATATAGAAAGGTTTTGTAAACATCTTCCATATGTAAGCAATACTATTGCCTGTAACATTACGTGGTTGTTAACATTAATGGATTTTATCTTATGCTTCTGTCTCCAATTATCTTGTGTACATCTAAGATTTTTTTCTTAAGATTTTATTTATTTATTCATGAGAGACACCCAGAGAGAAGCAGATACACAGGCAGAGGGAGAAGCAGGCTTCTGGCAGGGAGCCTGATTCAGGACTCGATCCCCAGACTCAGGATCAGGACCTAAGCTGAAGGCAGCTGCTCAACCGCTGAGCCACCCAGGCATCCCTCTTCTTTTTTTTAAAGGTATTACAATAAGAAAAGATTTTGGCCTTTAATGAATTCCTGTTTTTCTTCTACAATGAAATTAACTGGAAATGTCAATTTAAATGTTACTAAAAACTACCTTATCAGTTTTTCTTTTTAAACATAAAGTCAGAACAGAGGGCAAAAATGAATGACCAAAGGAAAATTTTATATTAAGGAATGACTTCAAAAGCCATTCCTTTTCCCTTGAGCTTTGAGACTTGAGATACACCTAACTGTTCATGAACCTAATCTTTAAATACAAAGAAACACTGGCTGCTATGATTTGTACTTTTTGACCTGGTTTTGGTTCATGCACGGTAGAAGGACAGACGTCTTATTAGAATTATGATACAAACAAAAATAATAAATGTATTTATTTCTATAATTTTATTCAAAAAGATGTACAAATACAAATTGGTCCTTAGAACATATTGAAAAGGCTAGATTACTATTGTCTCTATTCTGCAGGCACTCATGTTCAATAAATGCTAATTGCTAAAATGGGAAAACATTTATCTTGTCCTATATAGACAGCGTTCCTCAATTATGTACGATTAATGCCTTTTTTTTCAGCCGACATCTGCTTTTGATCAGTGAAAGATCATCCAACTTACTAAATCGTTGTTCTGTTCGTTTATGTCCAGTTCCTACATGACCACAGTAGAGTCTGAAATATGTACACTCTTTCTTAGAATGTCTCTGCATCGGGAGAAAAGGATGTTCCCAGATCCTTTGGAGACCTCATTAGAAAAATCAAAATGTGAGTACTCTGTAGAAAGTTAACTTGGGAGCTAGAATTGGCAGGAGCCTGATCTAACAAAGTGGCTGGAGGCAGCTGTGAGGGGTGGTTACACTACAGCCATTTGCATCACAGTCTCAGCACTTGCCAACTTGTGAGACCTCAACCTCTGGGCACCTCACTTTACTTATTTGTAAAGTGGGGTGGGGTAATTATAGTCCCTACTTTATACAGTTGTGAGGATTGAGATAAAACACTTAAAGCATTTAGAACAATGTGTAGTACAGAGTAGGCATTAAGTAAATATTAGCTCTCATCTGGGGAGATTTGGAGTGTTATTTGACTATAGACTTAAAAAAACCCCTAAATTAACAAATTACTTCTTTTTGCATTGTCACTTCATGGTTCTGTAGCAGAAGTTAGGATTTTTTTTCAATTGTGAGAAAATTCTCTAAATTAACACATTCATAAGTCAGAAAAGACTATAGCAGAATCTGTAACATTTATATTTGGTCAAACAGGCAAAAAGTCTTTTATCCTCTTCATGAAGAAGAAAAGCTGTATGTAATTAGTGTGTGTGCAGCATATCTTTCTTGGCATTCAAAAGCATTAAAAGAACACTCATTGATTTCCAAGAAAGTTTTGAAAAAAAAAATACCAGTCCCTAGAGTTCAGACTGCTTTTTTAGAAAAATCTCTCCACCCAGAGGCATGGAATCTGAAATTTAGAGGACCTGAGTATCCAGACTTGGGTATAAACTATGGACAAGTTATTTAACACCTCTGTGATCACTTCTAAAATGAGAATGTCTTTTCCTTCAAAGGGTAGAATTAATGTGTATCCGTGTGCCCTCTGAACCATAAATTAAGATTTCTGAATTCAAACTTCTTTTGTTTTATAAGAATATCTCCTTTGAGGATATAAAATTGTGTCACTGATCAGAAACATACTTGTATTAAAAAATTAAATGCTGCAAAAATTAATTAAAAGCTAAACTGCACTTATTGAAATTTGAATGAGAAATTTCAAAATAAGCATTTTGTGCTATTTACAAAAGTCAAATAGCATACACTATTTCTGGTCTCATTTAAAAATTTTTCTAGAGAGCGAATTGATTTATAAACATGCTGTAATATCCCTAAGCATAAGTTTCTGCATTTGTAAAAATGTGTGACTTTTTTTTTCAGATGGTATTTAAAGTTACAGATAAGTAATACTGATAACTGAAGCATTGGTTAGCTAGAATTATTAGGCATCTTTTCTGTACATGTTTTTCTTTAATATCTGTCTTTTCACTCATTGCTGTTCTGAGTGTTCAGTATTCTCCTCCTGCCCTTTGAAGGCATTACTTTTGGAGAATCACTTGGTTTTAAAGACCGACCCATTTCACAAGGTAAGTTGTGTCATAATGTTCAGCAAATTTTCTATTTCATGGCAGGAAAAAAACACTAAACACAGCCAAATACACGTTTGTTTTCAAAGTCGCAGTAACTAGATTTAAGTGAACACTGCACTACAGTCAACAGAGAGTAATTCAGAGCTACACCTTCAGAATGTAAACGGGAAATTCAGTCTTTCAAAAGGCAAAGGAGAACTCTACTAAGTTCAAAGGATTTAATGACTTCATTACATATAGCACTCAGCATTTCATATTAATGTAAAAAAATCCAGACTTTTAAAATTAAAAGGTGGTAACATAAAGGCACCTGGCTGTTCAAGTGCTTCTGCTTGTTTTAATGTACTTAAAATGGCCACAGAAATGCTGGCAACTGAGAGATCCAGAGAGGTTTCTAAAACTCAGGTTTCCATAATCGCAGAGTTGATCCTTGTATCTTACTGGGGCTTGATGCAGCCTAAACAGGAATTTGGAAGTGATATGACAGACAAAAATGAAATACGTTTGAAAAGGCCATATTTTCCTATGACTTACATTCTCCTGGAAGTTTTTTCTTTTTTTGAACTTCCTTTTAAAAGAAATAATACTACCATCCTCCCTACCCCCAACAAACCAGCCCAAAACAATATCCTTTACTACTACTGGTTATCAGAACGAGTATCTGCTTTTGTAGGGCTGTCTCAACTTATGGTCAACTTTGGATAAGACTTTATTATATGTTTCATCTGCTTCTAATCCTATCAGCACAATCATAGAGGGTATTTAGGGTCCAAGGGTGTGTGTGTGTGTTGAGCTGTTGTTGTTTGGGGTTATTTATTTTTGTTTGGGGTAATTTAAAACTTGGACCTAACACAACATTTTGAGAGATCAAGTACATTTTTTTTTAAGAACATTTTCTTTCATAGGAGTCCAAAGAAACATATTTTGTCTATCTACATCCTATTGCAGGTTCAAATGGCTAGGATAGTTTCTATTTTCCATTCACAAACTATTAAATAGTATGTTAGATTTGCATTTCAATCATGGATGGCAACCATTAACCACCAGTTTCACCTGCAATGAGAATTGTCGGATATTAAAAAAAAATTATTTTTGTAAAATACACGAATGGCCATGGGTATGTAAAAATACATTCACATATTCATTAATATACCACAAGTGCCATTTCTTCAAACATATTTCATTTTTATTATCACACCATTTTCAATATTTGTGGTCACCTACTTTGTACCTAGCACGGAGCTCCACATTAGCAATTTAAAGTAAAAAAAAAAAATGTATTCCTGCGTTTGGGTTCAGTGGGGGAGACCACAGAAAAAGCAACAATATATTATAACTTTGACACAGGATATACACAGGGTGTTGAGGGTGCATTTTTATTCAGTGGTGCAAGAGAATGGTGACTCTGTGGGATGGAATGAAGAAAATGTAGAGAAACCTAAAGCTAACGTGCCGAATGGACAACTAGATGTCTATCAAACTGTGCAAGAGACTATAGCTCTTTATGCTCAAACAAGCTCCTGAAGTCGGATTATTACCCCACACAGCTGTGAGATCTCCTAAATTAGAGGTCTAACCATAAAAGTTTAGTCCTCTAACAACCTAAGCAAAAATAAATAAATAAATAAATAAATAAATAAATAAATAAATAAATAAAAATTTCTCTCTAGGATTTTCCCCTACCAGTTTGTTGTTTAATTCCTGGGAGAGGAGCACATTCCCGCTTAGTAGCACATTCTAGCTTAGAGCTGGAATGTTTCGACGGGTAGTGCTAGGGAAGCAACTTCCAGTAAACTGCCTCCAATCAGACCTGACGTTGCTTCTGCAGAACTGTGTTCAGACCGTGCAGGGTTTTTTTTTGTTTGTTTGTTTTGTTTCAAACTGGAATTGCAGATGGCTTTTTCTTTTTCACCTGTAAAAGGTGGTCTTCATTGATCACTGCATCTGTGTGGCCACCAGGACTTCGGTCTTGTAAGTCCAACCCACAGGGGTGGGGTGGGGTGGGGTGGGGTGGGGGCTATAGCCTGGACGAAAAGGCTTGCATGCTGGAGATCAGCTCCACCTGTTGAGGTCAATTAGTTTACAGGGGCTAGAGGCTGCGGCTTCCCTCCAGGTAGGGATGGGTAGGGATGGACTGCAAGCAAGCACGCCCTCTCCAGACCAGAGCCTGCCCGGGAGGAACCCCGGCAGCTAAGAGCAAGCAGCTGCAGCAGCTGCAACAGCTGCAACAGCTGCCGGGGCTGGCGCACCCCGGCCCGTCGAAGGGCGAGGGGACCGCATGGCAGTCACCACCGCACTGCACAAAAGGCAGCCCCTATCTAGGAGGCGCTGGGGCCTGGCGCGGTCCGCGGAGCTCGGGGCGCAGGAGCGCGGGGGCGGGGGGGTGGGGGGTGGGCGAGCTCCGCCTGCAGGGGGCCGGGGGCGCGCCCAGGTGCAGCGGGGAGGGAGGGGGGTGGTGGTGGGAGGAGGAGGGCTCCGCCACGCGCCTAGGAAGAAAGCCTGACTCATGTCGTGTCGTGGCGGTGGCGGCGGGCTCCTGGGAACTGCAACTCGTGATGCTGTTGCTGCGGAGAAAAGCCTCATTACCCATTCCGCGGGCGGGCAAGGGCGGGGGGGGGGGCGGACACCCACCCCCTCCCCGGGGCGCGCACTCCCGGGCCCCGCCCCGCCCCCTCCCCCTCCCCTGCCGCGCGCCCGCCCGCGCCCGCTCCCGCGCCCGCGCACGCGCACCGGCCGCGAGCGAGAACAGAGCGGACACACCTAACCTGCGCGCGCGCGCCCCGCGCCCCGCCCCCACTCGGGCCGAGCCGCGCAGCCCGACCCGGATCCGCTCCCCCGCCCGAAGCGCCCCTCCCCTCCCTTCCCCTCCCCTCCCCTCTCTCCGCGGCCTCGGCGCCTCCGCCAGCCTTCGGCAATTTCCGGCGCTCGGCGAGGCCCGAGGCCCCGCCGCCGCCTCCTCCGCCGGACCCGGCTTTCTGTCTGCGGCGCCGGGGCGCATGCGCAGACGCCATCTTCCTCCGTCTCCTTCGCCTGCCCCCTCCCCCTCCCCCCTGCCGCCGCCGCCGCCGCCTCCTCCTCCTCTCGCCGGCGGTCGCCCCTCCTCCTCCTCGTCCTCCTCCTCCTCCTGCGCTCGGGCGCTGGTCCCTCCTCTCCCGCTGCCGCGAGAGACTGGGGGACGCGGCGGAGCCGGAGGAGAGCACTAGTAACAACCACCACGGCCCCCTCCCCGCCCGCCCGCCCTCCGCACCCACCCACTCGCCGACACCGGCCAACCCCACCTCCCGTTCCTTTGAACGGCGTCGGCTGCAGTCGCTTGCACCAGCCCGTCTGGCCCCCAGCGCCGCCGAGGAAGGAGCCGCCCGCGAGGACGAGGACGAGGACGGGGACGAGGACGAGGACGAGGAGCCGAGCGGCTCGCAGCCCGCCGCCGCCCCCCGGGGAGGCCCGGGCGCCGGCCCCTTCCTCCCCGAGGACGCGTGCCGAGCCGAGGCGCCTGCCCCGAGGGAGGAAAATGCTCGGGCTCCATGGCTGCCAGTGATGGAGCGGTCCCTGCGCTCCCGCCGCCGCCGCCGCCGCGCCCCGGTCGTGCTCCGCGAGGACCCGGCGTCCCTGCGCGCCCGCCCGCGCCCCGTTGCTGGGCTCACCGTACCGGGCGCCCCGCCGCCCCGCTCCGAGCCTCGCCGCCCCGGCCCCGGCCGCGGCCAGCGTCTGCTCACGGAACAGCCGCCGCGAGCCCAGGGGGTTTGAAAGGGTCCGCGGGGCGCGGGCGGGGAGGGCCGAGCGGGGCCGGCGGGGCCGGGAGGGGACAGGCTTGAGCGACCCTGAGCTCGGGGCTCGGGGCTCGGGGGCGGCGAGGGGACGGCGGCCCCCGCTCCGCGCCGCCTCGGCCGGTGCACGGCGCCCGGGAGGCTCTTGCAGCGGCCGCCGCCGCAGGGGCTGCGGTGCCCCCGAGTCGGCCGGAGAAGGTGGGCATTTCTCGGCTTCCCCACCTCCTCCTCCCCCTCGTCTCCCCCCCACCCCACCCCACCCCACCCCACCCCACCCCACCCCCACCCTCCCCTGCCCCCTCCCTCCTGCCCCGCACCCCACGTGAAGGCGGACTAGAGAGGGGGGTGTGAGACTAGAGGGGAAAGTGAATGGCGGAGGACTGAAGGGGTCCCCCCCGCTCCCCCACCTCTCGGGCCGCCCCGTTCACCCTCGTTCATCCTCCCTTCCCGAAGCTCGCCCTCGAAGGCAGGAGCGGCCGGCGCCTTCTGCTGAGGAGGAGGAGGAGGAGGAGGAGGAGGAGGACCCGCGCCGGGCGGAGCGTCAGGTCCCGTTTTCCTCCCCGGCGTCTCGAATACAAAGATTACGGTGCAGAAGAAGGAAATTGCACTCGCCTCCTCCGCCCCCCCGGCCCCCGACACAATGCACCAGCCGCCCGAGTCCACCGCCGCGGCGGCCGCGGCCGCTGCAGACATTAGCGCTAGGAAGATGGCGCACCCGGCGATGTTCCCTCGAAGGGGCAGCGGCGGCGGCGGCGGCGGCGGCGGCGGCGGCGCCTCTGCGCTCAGCGCGGCAGGTACCGGCGTCGGTAGTAGTGTCACATCTTCCGAGGATTTTCCGCCTCCGTCGCTGCTCCAGCCGCCTCCCCCCGCCGCATCCTCCACGTCGGGGCCGCAGCCTCCGCCTCCACAAAGCCTGAACCTCCTCTCGCAGGCTCAGCTGCAGGCACAGCCCCTCGCGCCGGGCGGGACTCAGATGAAAAAGAAAAGTGGCTTCCAGATAACCAGCGTCACCCCGGCTCAGATCTCCGCCAGCATCAGCTCCAACAACAGCATCGCCGAGGACACGGAGAGCTACGACGACCTGGACGAGTCCCACACGGAGGATCTGTCTTCCTCCGAGATCCTCGATGTGTCACTTTCCAGGGCGACCGACTTGGGGGAGCCTGAGCGCAGCTCCTCAGAAGAGACTCTGAATAACTTCCAGGAAGCCGAGACACCTGGGGCAGTGTCTCCCAACCAGCCCCACCTCCCGCAGCCTCATCTGCCCCACCTTCCCCCCCAGAACGTTGTGATCAATGGGAACGCTCATCCTCACCACCTCCATCACCACCATCACATTCATCACGGGCACCACCTCCACCACGGGCACCACCATCCATCCCATGCCGGCGTGGCCAGTCCACCCATTCCCGGAGGGCCACCCTCCAGCCCGGGATCCAGAAAACTCTCTGCCCCTGGAAGCGCCGACAGCGTTGCACCAGCTGCACCGACTTCTGCTGTATCATCGGGAGGCTCACCTGCATCCGTAATGACTAATATCCGAGCTCCAAGTACTACCGGCAGTATAGGTATAAGTTCTGTTACTGGCGCTACTACGGTGAATAATGTTAACATCACTGCTGTGGGTACTTTTAATCCTAGCGTGACAAGCAGCATGCTTAGTAATGCCAGTATAAATGCGAGCAATATCCCTAGTGCTGCTAGTGCGAGTGTCGGGCCTGGAGTTAGCAGCGGTGTGAATGTGAATATCTTGAGTGGCATGGGCAATGGTTCTATTTCTTCCTCCGCTGTTGTTAACAGCGCCCCTAATGCAGCTGCAGGGATGACTGTGGGATCAGTTTCCAGTCAGCAGCAGCCACCGACAGTTAACACGTCGAGGTTCAGAGTTGTGAAGTTAGATTCTAGTTCTGAACCTTTTAAGAAAGGTAGATGGACTTGCACCGAGTTCTATGAGAAAGAAAACGCCGCACCTGCTGCAGAAGGTGTGGCGATGAATAAAGTGGTGGAAACTGTAAAACAAAACCCAGAAGTGACTTCTGAGAGGGAGAGCACTAGTGGGAGTTCAGTGAGCAGTAGTGTCAGCACACTGAGTCACTACACAGAGAGTGTGGGAAGTGGAGAGATGGGAGCCCCTACTGTGGTGGTGCAGCAGCAGCAGCCAACTCTTCAAGGTATGGCTCTTCAACAGATGGATTTCAGTAGCTCTGGTCCTCAGAGTATTTCAGCAGTCAGTATACCACAGAGTATTTCTCAGTCACAGATCACACAAGTACAGTTGCAGTCGCAAGAACTGAGCTATCAAAAGCCAGGTCTTCAGCCTGTCCCTCTGCAAGCCACTCTCAGTACCGCGACGGGTATCCAGCCATCACCTGTGAATGTGGTTGGTGTAACTTCAGCTTTAGGTCAGCAGCCTTCCATTTCCAGTTTGGCTCAACCCCAACTGCCATATTCTCAGCCGGCTCCTCCAGTGCAAGCTCCCCTTCCAGGGGCACCACCCCAACAGTTACAGTATGGACAACAGCAACCGACTGTATCTGCACAGATGGTCCCAGGCCATGGTAAACCGGTGACTCAGAATCCTACTTCAGAGTATGTGCAGCAGCAGCCGCCGCCGCCGATGCTCCAAACAGCGGTGTCCTCGGGACAGCCCAGTGCTGCGAGCGTGGGAGCAGGATCGACCGTGATTCCTACGGCCCAGCCACAGAGCATCCAGCTGCCAGTGCAGCCCACCGCAATCCAAGCACAACCTGCAGGGGCCTCTGGCCAGCCTGTTGGCCAGGCTCAGACGGCAGGATCTGTGGTACCTACTGGCGGTCAAATCGCAAATATTGGTCAACAGGCAAACATAGCTACTGCGGTGCAGCAGCCCTCTACCCAAGTCACACCTTCAGTTATTCAGCAAGGTGCTCCTCCGTCTTCACAGATAGTTTCACCTGCTCAAACCGCGATTATTCATCAGGGAGTTCAAACTAGTGCTTCGAGCCTTCCTCAACAATTGGTCCTTGCACCCCAAAGTACCTTGTTAACTGTGCCTCCCCAGCCGCAAGGAGTAGAATCAGTAGCTCAAGTTTCGCAGCAGTTGCCTGCAGTTAGTCCTTTGCCCTCTGCTAGTAGTATTTCTGTTACAAATCAGGTTAGTTCAGCTGGTCCTTCTGGAATGCCTTCTGCCCCAACAAACTTGGTTCCACCACAGAATATAGCACAAACCCCTGCCACTCAAAATGGTAATTTGGTTCAGAGTGTTAGTCAACCTCCCTTGATAGCAACTAATATAAATCTGGCACAACAGATCCCACTAAGTTCTACTCAGTTCTCTGCACAATCATTAGCTCAGGCAATTGGAAGCCAAATTGAAGATGCCAGGCGCCCAGCGGAACCCTCCTTAGTTGGCTTACCTCAGACTATCAGTGGTGACAGTGGGGGAATGTCAGCAGTTTCAGATGGGAGTAGCAGCAGCCTAGCAGCCTCTGCTTCTCTTTTCCCGTTGAAGGTGCTACCGCTGACGACACCCCTGGTGGATGGCGAGGATGAGAGGTAAGATTATGCCGTGTTTCTGCAGACATTCAACGGATTCAGAGTAGTGAATCTATTGAGTAGCTTTGTACATGCACAAAATTTGTCGAGAGCATTACCTCTTTTTTTCATTTTTGTGTGTGAAAATCGTTTTCGTGGTAAGTTTCCTAGAGCAAGAGTGTCATGGAATGGTTTCAGAGTGGAGATAGCAGGTGGGTGTAAGTATGCAAACTATTTGACAATAGTTATTGAGTATTAAGTATAGGTCTGAGGGCACCAGGTGTTTTTTTGTTATGCTTTTTAAAGGGATTTCTTACAGAAGATTTTTGCTAACCTATATTAATAGTTCATCCATTCCTTTGAATTACTAAAATACTTATCATCTCTGGGGGCTGGAGGCGGGCGGGGGGGTGCTGTGGTTCCCACGAATGTTTCTCCTTTTCACTTCTACTGTGTTTGATCTTAGTCTGCAAAAGATAATGTTACCTGCTTTTCCTAGTCAGACATTATAGGAAAGATGACCTAGTCTGGGTTATATAGGTTACCCTTATACTGTAATTGACCAACTTTTGTACACTTATTTAATGGTCATTTTATCTGAACCGAAGAGGAATGGGAATCTTAGAAAGTATGTCATGGGGGAGGGGGGCTTACACTGTCAAAATAACCAGATTTATCTTTGATAGTGGTAGTCTGTACATTTTATTTTCCCTTTTGTATAGTGGATCAAGGTGGTAGCCATTTTAAAGACTAAGGAAAGTCTTGAAGGGTTGGATTTATAGGGGCATGGAAATAAGACTTTGTTCTCCTGTTAATCTATTCCACCTGTTCCCTTCTTTGCCAAAAAAATACATAAGGCCAAAAAAAAAAAAAAACACTATTAAACCAGTGTTTTCATGATTGAATTGGAAATAATGCTCTAACCATGCCACTGAATCAAATTGTGTCCTTTAAGCTGACTGATTAGAAAGTTGTGAAATCTCTAATGATTCTACATGGCTTTTAAACAAAGTTGATTTTTTAAAGGAATGTTCTTGTCACAGATTTGCAGGTCTGTGACTTAACCTTGATCAAAATAGCATCATAGGGAGTTAATGACCAAGGCTATTTATTTTAGCCATGCAACTCGGAATAAGCTCTAAAGACATTTAATTATTTTAGTATTAGTTGGAGATTTTTGTGATGGAACTTTCATCAAACCAATTGGAAATTTATATCCTAAATGTGTCTTTGTGGTTTTCACCTTGGAAAAATTGAGAGTATTTCAAAAGAATTGCAGTTTTTAGAAAAAGAGAACAAAGGCCAAATGTTCCAGTGAGGTTTTCACGATACATATATTTTTTTAATTACTTAAGAGATGTTAGTTAAAAGTATGGTTAATTGATATAATTTAAAATCTTGTCTTTCAGGATTTTTATAATTTTTTCAGGAGTCCTATAATTAAAACCTTGTTACCTAACCAAATGAATTCCGTATCACGTATACAAAGTTTACTTAAGAGGACCTCTTCTAGGATGTGGTTTCCTTAAGAGTCCTAATATAATTACTGATAAAACTCTGTTTCATAGGTCAATATTCACACCTGTAGTTACTAATATTCACTATAATTTTAAATAATTATTTGCCCCAAATATTAATGTTTTCTAAATCTAGAGTGTGTGATTGAGTGAAGCCCCTGAAAATCAGGTATTATGTGGATACTGATTCCAGCAAGATAAAAGACAGATGAAATACACAAATGAAAACCACACATTTTGAATTGAAACCTGCCACGATTTTTGTTAATTACCATTTGTGGTCTCCTGGTTGACTTTCTCCTTTTCTTCCCCTGGTGGTAGGGCATGATAGAGCTTTCCACAACTTGCTTTTCCAGACAATTAAAGTCAGATGTTGCCACTTAGAAGTAGGTTTTTCATTGTAGGGATAGAGGGCAGTTTAAGGTATTTAGTACAAAATTAACTTTTCCATACAGTAACTAAGAGGAAGATTAATTAGGGGTGAATTATGTAGAAAGATTTGGTAATGAACAAGAAGTATGATTGAATATTGGTGTGAAGTAACTTGAGTTGACTCTACCTGTTTTGAATATACTACATATTTGAACCTTTGTTAGTTAACATCAAAGTCATCAAAACCAGGAAAGTTTTGTTTCATAGTTATCCTTTAAATGCTGAAAAATCAAAATGTGTCACCCCTAAAATACCTGTAAAAGTCAATAAGGGGAAACATGTATATTATTTTTTTCATGGTGTTTCACTGCAAATTATTTCTTTTATCCCCAAAGTTTAGAGAAAAGTTTCATTTAAACTTGCCCTTGGAAGGGAGTTTGAGAATATCTACGAGAGAAAAAAGTGATAATGATTATAAAAAAAATTCTTACCTTTTCTTTCCATGATAACATCTGTGTCACTTGCATCTTCTGAGGTTTGCTCACCAATTTCTCTCTTCAAGAGGTAGAAGGGGGGCGGTACGTTATAATTTCAATATTATGACTTAGAAACCATGTTAGCGATGTAACTTTTTTTGGTGGTGAGGCAAATGAAAGATGGTTATTCTTTAGGTTTCTTTTGAAATAATACTCTTAACTCTTTAAAACTTAAAATGTTTATTAGGTATGTGGAACATGCTTTCAGTTCATCATTGGGCAAGACCATAAATTAGAAACATGGGTCAGGGGTTAAGATAATAATGTATCTTGTTTTTTAAAATTCACTCTCATTGAAAAGGTATTAATGTCTTATTTTATCCTTTTACATGAACTTACCTTTATTAAACAGGGAAAATATAGGCATTTCACACTGATCTGTGGTCTTCTGTGTTTTCCAACTCTTAGTACAGCCTTTTATGTAAAATTGGTCATACTTCTATTCATCCCGTTAAGACTCAGCTCAGTTGTTACCTCTAAAGCATTCCCTTTACCCAGAACATGTTTCCTTAGCACTTTTTGGTATTCCTCTATGTAACACACTGCACTCATTCAATTATAATTATGTTTACCTGTCTTCCTCACAAGACTCTGAGCTCCTTAAGGGCAAGAACTAAATATTTTTTGAACAAATTAACGAGTTGACCTTTCTCTCTCTTTTTTTTTTTTTTTTTCTGTCACTATTTAAAATTTATATTGTTTCTCATCTTAAGCACAGCTATTAGAGATTCAGGGTCATACAGTATATGCAATAAATTGAAAAGAATAAAGACACTTGCTTTTTTGCACTTCTTTCACCTCATCATTATTTGAGGTGAATTGATCTCTGTCTTCTGAATACAAATGCCTCTTATGTAGTGGGCCCTCAAATTTTGTTGAAGAGGAAGGAAAGTCTTATCTATGAAATAGGAGTAGTACTCATTTTTGCCTACTGAGGATGGTAGCATTAGATAAAATGTTTTAACTATAGAATACTAAGCTACAGGCTTTACTTTTTATTTAGGTTGTACCTGCACACTTTAAAGAGTAAAAAAGTTTACATGATTATCAAAACAAACAAAAGCTTCCTGTCCCCTTCCTTTTCCATTTTTTCCTTTCCCAAAAGCAGTCACTTACCTCTTTTCAGTAATCCTTGTCCTGTTTACCTCCTAGTTTGTAAACAACATGCTTGTATTGTTACTGGATATGCAACATGGCTTTGATGGGTAGGAGCATGGACTCTGGAATTAGACTGTAGGTTTGAATCTTCTCTGTCAACTGTTTTATGTAACATTGGGCTACTTAACCTCTCTCTACGCCTCATTTTGCTCATGTAAAAAAAAAAGTGGGGGTGTACCTATGTCAATAGGGTTGTCATAGGAAATGAATTTGGGAAAGCCTTTAGAACTGTATCTAACTCACATGCCCAGTATAGTGTGTGTTAAATAAAATACTCTCTGCTTTTGTTTTGCTTTTATTAACTTCCTGGATAGAAAATGAAGATTTAATTTTGTTATCAGCTACTCCACTAATCTCCCTTACCTCATGGCACCCTTTCTTCTTAATGGTTATGATTTCAGCATTCTTGTAAAATAACACTTTTCATGTGCTGTACAATGTACCACACTTGCCTGCCTCCCTCCACCACACCCCAGCTATCTAGTACATGTAGAATGTATAGTATATATATTTCTATATATTACTTAGCATATGGAAATGGTAGTAGGTACCTCCCCCCCCCCCCCCGCCCCAGGTTTTCATCTGTTTTCTCCGAATTGGCTTTATGCCCATTTTTGCTTTGCCTTATGGGACAGAGCCTTTCCTCAGATGTCTGGTAGTTCTTGGTCATCTGCTTGCACGTTAGACTAAAGAGCTTATCTTGTGTGACTTGTTGACTGTTAGCTTTACCATAGGGTGCTCTGGCTGAAGTTCAGTGTCTCTGCCCCACCCTGTGGCTTAGTTTTTGCTGTAATTATCACTAATTCACCTTTTCATTGAGTGTCCCTTGAGATGTTCAGACATACCAGGTATTGTTATCAATTTTATCTTCCTGAGGCAGTGTCTCATGTCCCTCTGACCTTCATTCTGGACTGAGTGTCTTCTAGACCTGGTACACAATCATTATTGTGGGATTCCCTTCACTGTCTCCTGGGGTTGGCTTTCCATTTTGCAGTGATCCATGTCATGTTCATTCTTGATTTACTTGATGTTTTAAAATCGTTTTAGGAGTGCCTAGCTGGTTCAATTCATAGAGCATGTGACACTTGATCTCAGGATCATGAATTCGAGCCCCATGTTGGGGTGAGATTATTTAAAAAAAAAAAGAAAAAGAAAAAGAAAAAATTCTAAGGGGTGCCTGGCTGGCTCAGTCTGTAGAGCATGCAACTCATGATCTCAGGGTTGTGAGTTTGAGCCTCGTGTTGGATGTAGAGATTTCTTTACAATCTTAAAAAAAAAAAATGGTTTTAGTTTACTCTGACACTTGTTTGATTATTTGGTTAGGTTAAGAATACTACATGTAAAGTTGTAATTTATAATTTTACTCCATTGCTTTCTAGCTTCCATATTGCTTTTCAGAAGTCTGAGTAGTTCTCATTTCTCAAATATTGTGTGTTGTTTTAAATTTTTTCTCTGACCTTTTTACTCCTCTCTCTCTTCCCCTCTCTCACTCTTTAATTCTCTGAAAGCTTTTATGATTGTATCTATTTCCAGGGTTTGGAAATTTTATAGTAATGGGTCCTTCTGTAGGTCTCTTTTCATCCATCTTGTTGAGTACTTGGTGTGCCCTTTTGATATGGAACCATCTTTTAAAATTTTTTTTAAATTAAAAAAAAATTTTTTTTTTAAAATTCATGAGACACACAGAGAGAGAGAGAGAGAGAGAGAGAGGCAGAGACACAGGCAGAGGGAGAAGCATTCTCCATGCAGGGAGCCCGACGTGGGATTCGATCCCGGATCTCCATGATCATGCCCTGGGCTGAAGGTGGCACTAAACCGCTGAGCCACCTGGGCTGCCCCTGGAACCATCTTTTAATTCGTGGGAGTTTTTTTTTTTTTTTTTTTTGAATGAGGTCTTGGTTATAATTTCCCATTTTCTTTTTTTTTTTTTTTTCCCTTTCTCAAACTCTTATTGGGGTTATGGATCTTCTTGACTTTTTTCTAATTTTCTTGTATTTTACTATTTTCCATCTCCTTTTCTATTTGCTCCATTTTTATTGAGGTTTTCATGTATTATCATATATTTAATTTCCCAAATCTTTTATTTTTTGGTCCTTGCTCCTTCTAAATAGTATCCTGCTATAGAAACAATAGTACATTCTCTTATATGAATATATAAACATTATTATTTTTAAAAAATATTTCTTCTTGTGTGATCAGTGTCCCCTAGGTTTGTTTTCTTAGTTTGTATTTGCTTTGGTCTTTTTTTTTTTTTTTTTTTTTTGCTTTGGTCTTTATCTTTAACATTCTGTAGCCTTGAATGGTTGGTGGTTGTGTGTGAATAGGGGAGTAAAATGCTAATTAGAAATCCTCAGTGAGCCTTGTTATCTTTACTGTATGGTAACTAGACTGGGCTGTTTGGTTAGAGGACTTTTAATGTCAGTGTCTTCATGTCTTTGAGGTGGTTAGATCCCCTATAGAAGTCTCTTTCTTGCCTGAGATGAAGGTTGTGGGGGATAGGGAAGTTGGGTAAAAGGTCTTGGGGGAATCTGAGTATCCCCGTATATATTTCTTCACTCAGGCATCCTGTTTTTTGTATGTCTTCCTGCCTCTGGCTATACTTGATTTTCTCAATCTTGGGATATTGTGTTTTATATTCTTCAGACAATATATTTTCAGTTTTTTGTTGGCTTTGGGGAGGGGTGGTTGGTATCAGTGGTGCTGGTTACTTCTTAAAAAGACATTTACACAATCTTTCTTTATTTTATCGCCTTCTCTCCCCCATATCCCACTTTGGATGTATGTGGTCCTGCCAATTGCTGAGTCTTTTGGGGATTTTACAGTTTAAATTGGGTTTGTTCTTGGCTTTCTCCACTGTTTGCTAAAGATTTGATTTTCTAGTGTTTGCTAAGTCATTTGTCACTCAACCATCTGCTTTCCAGTTTCTGAATTTTTGTAGCTATTGTCTTTTCACCCATTCTCTTCATTTTTTGTGAGCTTATGTCGTTATATCTTAAAAATTCATTTTTTTTCTGGTAATCTTAGTGGGGTTTTTAGAAAAGGAGTATGAAATGTGTTTACTATCATTATATACCTGTCTTAACTATAGAATATTGCCCTATTGAATATGAAGAATGATGCAAATTTTAATAAAGTCATTGCTCCAAGATTTGATCTGTAATGACAACATAAATTTTAAGAGTGGAATTGCTTGGCTTATATTCATTAGAAATAAGAATAGTACGTAAGTCAGTATTTCAGTTCACAGACATGATTAGAAATGTTAGAATTAGATCCAGTTAATATTTATCATCACATTAAACCAACTCAACAACCCTGGGTTAAGTTTTTTCTATTTTACTGGCGACTAAACTGAAGCTTAGTTTATTAGAGAGATGGAGTTGCCTCTGGTTACATGTATTGTAGTAAAACAGCTAATATTTAAAGCCATTTTTCCAATTAAGTATTTTGGTATTTTTGCTAATAAAGCCAACAAGAGGTAAGACCCATAAATAATATTAGAGTGGCTGAAAACCTGAAAAGAAGGCAGACTCCTTTGATTTGTGTATTTGTGCAAATAACAGAATTACCGTGGAACATACCAATGTTTACCTGTAAGCCCTTGATGAGAAAAAAGTGGTTAAAGTCATCACGTTGATGTACCTTGAATGCAGTAGGTTTTTTCCTTTTGAAAGTTGTATGAAAATTTTTTTTTTCAGGAAAACTGTTTTAACTTCCTAATAATTTAAATTCAGTTTTTGTAGCTTTGGCTTCAGAATTGTAGGTCAAGTAGATTTTGGTTCTTGCTTAGAAAGTTGAATTTAAAAGTACGAAACTGAGATCCCTGGGTGGCGCAGCGGTTTGGCGCCTGCCTTTGGCCCAGGGCGGGATCCTGGAGACCCGGGATTGAATCCCACTTCGGGCTCCCAGTGCATGGAGCTGCTTCTCCCTCTGCCTATGTCTCTGCCTCTCTCTCTCTGTGACTATCATAAATAAATAAAAATTAAAAAAAAAATAAAATAAAAGTACGAAACTATGCAAAGCATGACCTGTTCTGGTGCTGCAATATTAGAAGCGTGCTGCAATATTGGAACTCTGGTGGTTGGTTTTTGCCATGTCACTGTATTGTTACCATTGAATATGTCATGGTAAGAATATGCTTTAACGGCTCATTAAAAGGAATTACATGTTTACATTATTTTAAAGAACTCTTTATAATTAGTTTTAGATTCTAGGTTGACTTTTTTTTTTTTTTCTAGCTTCACATATATTCACATATCCTTCCACCATTTCTTCCTTACCAGTCGGTTTGACCCGGAAATCTTATTTGACTTTTTAGCATTGTTGGGCCTAGTTGACCTTTGTTTTTCCTCTTTCTTGAAACACTCTCTTTTGCTTTCAGTTCCTTCCCATCTTTCTGGCCCCTTTTTTCAATCTTTCCTAGATTCACCTACTCTGTCAGACTCAGTGTTGGAGTTTCTTCAGGTTTCTGGTTCCTCTTCTCACTTACTGCCTTTTCCATAAGTGATCATCTGCTCTGTGGCTTTAGATGCAGTCTATGCTCTCAGTTTCTGAACGTGCACCATTAGCCCACCCTTCTCTTAGCTTTAGGGTGACCCTGTTATGTGCCTTTGTAAGACATCTCCACTTGCATTCTGATAGTCCCAACAGAGCATGAACTTATCTCTTCATTACCTAATCTCTCACATCTCTCTTTTGTTTATCTTCATTTTAATAATTATTTCTTACTAGTTCTTCACTTTAGAAACCTGAGGGCCATGCCTGGTAACTCTCTTTTCCTCACCCCATGCATCTTGACCATAACCTGCAAAATATATCTTAATTCATCTGCCCCACCACCACCATTGCTACAACTCTTGTCTAAACATATTTACCTCTTAAAGTACTGCAGTAGCTTCCTCACTAGCCTCTTGCATATATTCTTGGGTTTCTTTATTATTATATCTTGTAGTCAGAATGATAGTCTTAAAAATCTGTTTAGATCACATATTTGCCCAACACCCTTAAAAGCCTTCCTATTACTTTGAAAATACTTTTTTGCTTTTGCTCACCTCTGGCATCATATTATGCCACTTCCCCCCCCCTACTTTTCTGCGTTCCAGCTGCCTTCTTTCAGTTCAAGTTGCCATCTATCCTTACTTCTTCCTTAAGGGTAAGTACACAGTACACACTGTTCCTTCAGCCTGAACATCCGGTGTTCACCTGCTTTCCATTCCTTCTCAAAGTTTACCGGTCACATTTTAATAAAAAAAAATTTCAGTTCCAGTGTAATTAATATATCATATTAGTTTCAGGTCTGCAGTATAGTGATTCAACAATTCTATACACTGCTACTTGGTGCTCCTCACAAGTGTATTAACCATCACTTTTTGATAGGCCTTCTCTGAGCTAGCAAACGAAACTCAGGTTCTTTGTTAATGCTGTTCTTTTTCTTTTTTTTTTTTTTTAAATATTTTTTTTTCAATTTTTATTTATTTATGATAGTCACAGAGAGAAAGAGAGAGAGGCAGAGACACAGGCAGAGGGAGAAGCAGGCTCCATGCACCGGGAGCCCGACGTGGGATTCAATCCCGGGTCTCCAGGATCGCGCCCTGGGCCAAAGGCAGGCGCCAAACCGCTGCGCCACCCAGGGATCCCAATGCTGTTCTTTTTAATGTTTATTACAGTTTGTAATTTTTTTTTTTTTTTTTTTTTTTTTTGTGAGTGTGATTATCTGATGGTTTTAAGTTTCATGGACCGGGATGTTTGGTATGCTACTACATATCCAAAGTATATTTCAATGCTTAACAGATAGCTTGGTAAAAATCTACGTAGTGAGTAAATGAGGCAAAGTGGCAAAAAGATAACTTGTTTTTTTTTAAATCACTACTGTGGTATATTTGGAAGGTAAATAAGTTCTGTATAGATGACCATGTGATATCACTGTTTCTTCCTCTAATAGAGGTGAATCAGAATTGATTGATTACTTTTTGCTTTGTTTATGAGCCAAAAAAGCAATCTCAGTCGTTGGTTTTAAGAAGCATTTTGTTTTATGTTTGTGCTTATTTTGTATTTACCTATTTTTATGCCAATAAAAGTTCTTCAACTTGAATAAGACCAGAAAAACCCCTATTTACTTCTAAATTAGGATATCAGTATTCTTTATCAACTTTGAATTCGTTCATCTACTCAACATATAATGTGAATCTGAAGCAGTATCCAAGTATTGGAAGTCCTTTGGTGCAGTTTCAGCTTTTGAAAATATAAACATTTAACTTGTAAAAATGTCATTTGTATTGAGAGTTTTCTTTATTAGACAGTTTAGTAAATAATGAGTTAATTACCTGTTTAAAATTCCAATCTGATCTATTTTACTTATAGTTATTATGGTTACTTGTTATTGAACAGGTAAGTTATGGATTATGTAAAGAGGAATGAGAGGTTTGGCAATGATCAGAATTAGCAATAAATTGATTATGGGTATTAATGGGAGTAAAAAAGTGTTAAGAGATGAGGTCTTTACTTTTGGGGTAATTAAAAACAGACAGGGAAAATGTAGAATCTAATGCTGTAGTACAATATCATCAGTTGTGAGAGAGACCTATCAGTATTTAATCTGGTTGGCTGGCTTAAAACCATATTTGTGTAGATTGGGGAGAAGATTTACTATGGTTGATTTTTATTAAGAATTAACTTTAGATCATGGTGTGTATGGATCTATCATGGTATAGATGGTATTGCCCTTCCTCATCCATGAAGCTGTAAAGGGTTACTCTGAGCTTCATGTGGTTAAGACAGATGAGATAACATCTTGTTTTTCCAGGCTTCCTAGATTATTTTTGTAATATCAGCTCACCACTCAAGTTGGGGAACTTCTGATACCTTGGGTACATGCCTGAGTAAGTTGTAGTTGGTTTGATTATAAAATTGCTCATTGTGATGAGACTTCATTCTCTCCCAGCTTATCTAGTTATCTAATTTCTTTGGTATGAGGCTTTCCTTGTGTATCTTCACATGGTAATAAACAGCATATTGACTAGTTAGGAATGTTTTGAAGGTATAAACATATAATTTAGGTAATATCTAGCAGTAAATTTTTGTTATAATGTGGCTATGGTACATTTTCATTGGTAATAGTAGTGAAACATTCTTGTATGACTTTTTTTTTTTAAGATTTTATTAATTTATTTGAGAGAGAGAGCGAGCATGAGATAGGGGAGGGTCAGAGGGAAGCAGACTCCCCTTGATCCTGGAACTCTGGGATTGGGACCTGAGCTGAAGGCAGACACTTTAATGGACTGAGCCGCCCAGGCATCCCTGGGGGGTTGTTTTTAACAAAGTATTTTGAAATAGATTATATCCCCTTGAGTCCTAGCAGTCTTAAATTTGATAGGATGCTTTTGTTCAGTTTTCAGAGAGGAAGAAAGAGTCCGGTACATTTATTCAGTCATTGATTAAATATTGAGTTACTACTCTGTGTTAGGTACTGTCTTTAGCTTGTTTGTAGACTCTATAACAATTTAGCAGTAAGAGTAGTAGTTGTAAGAGCTGAATATTACAGTACTTAGGTGCAGGATTGTTCTAAGCACTTTACATATATCAGCTTATTTAATTCTCAGAACAATCTTATATGAGTTGTAAGTAGCATTATTATCCCCATATTGCAGGTGAGGAAACTGAGGCATAGAATGGTTAACTTAAAAGATGAAGTAACTTATTCAGAGGTCACATAGCTAGTAAGTGGGAGCTAGGATTTAAATCCAGGCAGTCTGGGTTTCAGAGTTTGTACTCTGAACAACCCTTGCACACTGTTGGGCTCTGTAGCGTATGATCAGACCTGAGTCTGACAGCAGTATTGAAAGTTGTTTTCGCAGTCAGATTTCCTATATTGGAAGGCACTGGGAACTGCAAATATCTCTTATCCTGTTCTATCCTCATCTTATTTTGATCTTGGAAGTTTGAGTGGGAATGCTACTCTTATACTCAACAATATAAGCCCTGTGAGAAGAAGGACCTTATCCATCTAGTTTACCTGTGTATTCTCACTGCATGCAACAGTGCCTGGCTCATACTATGTTCTGAAATATTTGTCGAACGAGTGAATTCAGACATGTGGCAGAAAACCCCCATAAACATCCAGAATGGAGATATCATGCCAAATACTCTGGCACCCTGTTACCATTATGTTCACAGCCATTCTGACATACAGAAGGAAGTTTCAGATCTTCCCACATATATTACTGTACCTGTTACATTAAATTCTTTCTATTTATTGAGTAGGTACTAGGTGTACATTATTCCATAGTAATGGTGTAGGCAAAGATGTGATCAAACATGGTTCTGTCCTTAGGGAGTGTATATGACATGCATATGGTGAAATGATATGACAACATAAGAGCTAAATAACAGTTTTAAATGACATGAGGAAAAAATAAAAATAAATGACATGAGGATGTGAAATCAACAAATCAAATTTAGAGCTGGGAATCTTGAGGTCTCACTCAACTCTTGGTTTATAGATGGAGGAACAATTTCAGAAAGGCTGAGTGAATTCTCAGTGCTACAAAATGTTCTCAGACTAACTGGAACTCGAGTCTCGAAAATGACATAGGAAATTGCATTCAGAATTCACAGATGGGATAGAATGGACCTTTGGTAGGTCAGGGATGCAGTGTGTTTTGAATGGACCTTTTGAAAGTTTTGGGTTGAAGGAAAATGTTTCAGGCAAGAGAGTATTAATGAAAAGGGTAAGAAATAAGAAAAGCATTGAGGACATCAGTAAGGCAACAGTTGGATTTAATAGAGCAAGTTTGTTTTAGGAAGTGACTGAAGATTGAATTCCAGGAGTAATCTGGCGTTCAACACTTGTTGACTAAATCACATTCAAGGAAGATTGGTGTAAAAAGAAGCTGTATTTGGATTGGAATGGGGGTATACTTGGAAGCAGGGAGGACCAGATAGGAAATTGTTTTTTGTTATTTTTTAATAAATGAAGGAAATTAAAGGGATAGTGATTTTCTTTGTAAAATGATTCAGTATAGAAGCCCTTTGGTTAGCAGATTTCTCAGTTTATAAAAATACTGTATTCACTTTCCTATCCTCTTTTCCCTCAAAGCAATATATTTGTCTTCTCACTTTAAAAACAGACAAAAATAGCCTAGTTTCTAGGAAAGGCTATTATCTATAGTTGTAGTTTTAAAGGTATGTTAGATAAGTCATAACCTTGAGGTAGGATTTTCGGCAGTTGGTTTTCATGGGGTTCATCTGTGTCTAATCCAAAGCAGATGTGTCCCAAATATATTTAGTAGTGAAAAGAAATCTGAGTGTGAACTATTATTTTACTATTGGTTTTTTACATTAGTGATCAGAGACCTTTCCCTGTTTACTTTTCATACATTCCATTGCTAGTCTCTTCCAGGCAGTGGAAAGAGGAGGAATTATTTCTTCCTATCCCCCTGAGCACTCATAAGTCTCTACCAAAGGGGAAATGGTATTGGTATATATAGTTATTTAAAATGTTGAAAGAGGACAGCCCTGGTGGCTCAGCGGTTTAGCGCCGTCTGCAGCCCAGCGTGTGATCCTGGAGACCCTGGATCCAGTCCCACATCAGGCTCCCTGCATGGAGCCTGCTTCTCCCTCTGCCTGTGTCTCTGCTTCTCTCTCTCCTCTCTGTGTATTCTCATGAATAAATAAATAAAATCTGTAAAAAAATAAAATGTTAAAAGAGCATGAATGCTGTCATTGATACTAAATCTAATTTGATTATTTTACTGACATTTAAGTTGCCCCCAAAGTAAGTTATTCCTTAATATGTTGGTGCCTTTTTTCACTTCATTTGCCATTTAAAATTTTGAGAATATACCCATATGTGTGTGTGGATATCTATACATAAAAGAATACAATTTTTAAAAGGACATTTTGTAATTCTTAGATTACAAAGTGTCCTATGTCTTTGAAAGAATATAACTTACTAAGTATTTGCACAGAGGTATTTCTATCCTTAAGGAGAGCCTACTTATTCTAGAATATCTCTACATATAGATAATATAGATGTCTGTGTGTGTACACACACACACAGGAAAAAGATAATAGGTAACAGGCTCCAAATACTGCTCTCCTACTATTTTTGTTCCTTTGCTTCAGTTGTTTTCACCTACTTATAATTTATTTTGTAATGTTTATAGCTCCCTTTGTAGGCTGCTTGAAACATTTTAGGGACTGACTTGGGATAGAAGTGCAATAAATGGAAAAAGTATGACAAAGGTGGGATATGAGAGATATTAATAAAGCAGTATTGAGAGTCAGAAGGTAAAGATCATATGCTTTTGAAGAGGTAATGTTTGAGAGAAGTTATTTTAGTAGAGAAAACTTACACCAAGAAGGTTCAGGGTATAGGGAGGATTTATGGAAAAGAGCATAGGACATAGTCTAAGTTAATAGATGATGGTGTCTGTATATAGGAACATAGAAGATAAGGCTAACTTTGAAAAGCCTTAAAGGCAGGATTGAGAAGTCTGGACTTAATTGGACATGGAATGGAGGGCCGTTTTTAGTTTTTGTGCTGTGTAGTGGCATGGTCTCAGTGCTGGGTTTTAGGAAACTGCTGACTTTATTTGTGATGTCTAGTTGCTTCCTTCCCTAATGGGGTATGAGAAACTCAGTAATTCCTTTTTCTGTCAGTGGTGGAGATGGAGATATATTCTCTTCGTGGTTGCAATCAGAGATGATGGTTTGAATCAGTGACCTTGGCCTCATTAGGAAAGCTAAGAAGGCAAGGACCCAATCCACACATGGTAACACTCCACTAATCCAGAGTTGAATACTGGTAACTTAATCCTTTGGAATACATCTCTGGAATGTAAAGGCCTCCAAACTGCTTGAAATTGCTATCACAAAATAAAGCCATGTGGATACCCCCCGCCCCGCCCTCCCAACACCCTCCCCAGGGCTATTTTTGGTTCTTTTCTTTTTTAGACTTTTTAAGTCTTATGTTTGCTAGCTTTATCATCTTAAAGCAGATGAGGAAGCGGAAGGAAAAACGGGATTCTAAGGCAGGTAAGATGACATTGGGAAAGTAGTAGCTATAGCCTGACAGCAAAGGAGGAGTTAGAAATTTTAAGAATACCTCAAAGAAACAGGATATCATATTGAATGATTCACCAGTTAAAAGTGAGATTATATGATAGATAATTTAACCCACCAACATCCTTAGGAAGTTTTTGTTTATGCTTAGTATTAATTTTATTTGTTGTGTTTTATTGTGGTATTTTCAGCAATGCCAAGGATTCTCTTTCTGTTCAGGAAAAACTCGTATTTAAAAAAAAAACTTTTTAAAGGTGATTGCCATAAAACTTTAATATTAGCAAATTTATTTTAGAAAAATGCTGCTTTTAAGTTACTTTTTTTGCTTTTTTGTTCAAGTGTATTGCTATGGGTGCAAGGTGGTGTGAGGTGAATTGAGAAAAGACTGATTTTGACCGTTATGCTGTCCACTCATCAGGTGCTGAGAAGCCATCAAATGTCTGGGTTTTTCTCTTCCTCTTTTTAGACTTTATTACTGTAATTATCTTACTTTCCTTTGAGAGTCAAGCTTAGAGCCATCTCTTCTCTTTGGTTAATGCTCCCTGTTATTGTAGAATCTTGGAATAAAAAATTTGACTCCAAAGTTGTTTAGCTTCATTGTGTTTTTTCTTTGGGAATCTATTATTTACTAGTTATTCTCTGAAATGACAGCAGGATTTAATATGTTTAGACAACTGCTATATTTTATTATTAGGAATTTTACTTATTTCTCGGTTCCAGGGAAGAAGGGTAGATCCAAAATGGGGAAATGAGTTTAAATCTAAATTAGATATCTTAATAATGTCTCTTTCATTCTTTCTTTCTTTTTTTTTTTTTTCTCTTTCATTCTTGAATCCAACAACAATTAACCATGATAGTAAACCCTAATTCTTCTAGGAACAAGTATATTTAATGCTTATTGAAGGAACATAGGATTTGAATTATTGGCCTCTTTAGCTGTTTTTTTGGTAAATTTATATAAGATTAATGATAAATTCGTTGGGAACCTGAGGATTGTATGACAGATGATTCTAAAATTTCTTCTACTGTATTATAGGCTGATAGATTATTTAAATAAAATATTATCAAATTAAATAACTTGGTCACATAAAACTACTAAGTGATGGAGTATTCTGCTAGGTGATTTGATTCCAAAGCTTGTACTCTTAACCATTTTGGAGATTGTCCTGGCCCACTGATGAGCATCAAAAGGTGACAGCTGACAGCTATAAAAAGCAGTCTTTAACCTATGAAGATGGAGGCATTTGGCCCTGTAGACTGCATTGGTTTCTCATTAGAGAATTGTACAGTGACTGATGTTCCTAATCCTGTCAATCCTTAGTTATTTTCTCTTAATATTATTTTTCTCCTAATTAACTCTCTTAATTTTGAAAGCATTCTACACAAAATGATTAAACTTTCGCTGAAGAATAAACTTTTAATTTGGAGAATTTGCTTTAGTGGAATCCAATTTTTAAGACTAAATGAGTGTAGAGAAAGTTTTCTGATATGAACCTTTTCAGTAAGTCAAGTTAGTAGCCTTTCATTGGTCTCATTTAGTGAGCTTTTATAGTAAAGTGTTCATACTTAATATATATATATATTTTAAGGCTTAACATCAAATTACATTGATACTTTGTAAAGTAGAAAACTCCCTTTAATCAGTTGAATCATAATGGTACATTTTATAACTCAAATCTTTTAATTTTGAATGGTTATAGCTTATATTTGCATCTCCTGCTTATTACTGGAATAAGAAAGTGCTAGTTTATGTGAATACCCTGTAGTAAGTTGAAGAACAGGATTTACCTTGTCTTCTTGCTTATTATCTTAGAAGAGGGAGTTTATTATTATTATTTTTTTAAAGAATTGCATTAGGTATTCTTTTAATTCAAAGTTTTTTTTACAGTAGAGGTTCTTTCCTTCATTTTCATTATATTTTCCTTGATTTATAAACATTGAAACTCTAGAAAGAAGCAATTGGAATTTCTTAAAAAATTGTAGTTAATAATAAAGATCTTAATGGATCTAGTAAATTTATCATTTAATAGTAATATAGTGTAAATCTTAATCACTTTTTCCATAATTTCACTCTCCACTAATGTGAAATAGCTAAAAGCTACTGAAAGCCAGTAATTTTCACATCTTGTACAAGTTGATTGCATTTCTAGACATTTTACTTATTGATACACTTTTGACAGTCTAAATTTGCATTCTTCCCAATCCAGGTAGGCAATCATATTGAAGGGAGAATGTTTAAAAGTAGGATTGCCTTTTGTGAAATGGAAGGCCGAAAGACATGCTTTGGGTTTTTTCTTTTATTTAAAGGTTTAGTTTCTAGTTGTACTAAAATTTTTAGCTCATGAGGATCTACCAGTATTTCATTAAATTTTCTTATTAAGAAATGAATCCAAAATGCAAAAGCTTTTTAACAAGTAGACACCTGGCCTAACAAAACCTGAGTTGTGCTGTATTTGAGCTTATTAATATGTGACCTAAATGCCATTTAGTGGTCTGAGTTAGAGTCTTAACACATGAGTAAGAGAGCAGAAACAGAGAAATAGGTATAGAAGACCATTAAAGGCTACAGAAGGAAAAGAGGAGGATCTGGTGATGATTGATAAATTACTAAACAGTTTTGTTGTCTACATCTCTATAGCTAGCAATATAAAATGTTCTAGAAAAACTAGGCTAGTTTAAGCAGTTGTCTGTTAGCCTTTGAGGCTTTTTTATAGCACTTCTAGTCTTTCCTGGTATTGTGATGATTTATTTACTTAAGAAATATTTGAATGTTATGTATGGTAGCACTGAACAAAGGTACTAAGGACACAAAAAAAGTCATGGTTTTGGTTTTCAAGAGTTTTGTCTAGTATTCTGAAGAAGCATCATAAGATCTTGATATAACTTCTGAATTCTCAAAATTAAGTTATATTATGCTTAGTTCTGTAAATGGTGTGCATGAGAGCTTTTTGATTCAAATGAGTTGATTAACCAAGGCTATGGATTAAGAAGCATAGAGGACAAGGAGGTAGTGTTTAACGAGCATTAGCTTTGGCATCAGATCTGGTATCTAATCTTGTTTATGCCACCTTTTTATTGTGTGACCTTTGTAAATGTAAGCGTAAGCCCAATTTACTTACCTGTGAAGTGGGAGTAATAGTTACCCTTGCACTGTTGTTGGGAGGATTAGAAGGGATAAAGGATGTAATGCACCTAGCTCAGTTCTTAGTAGTTTTTGTGCACGGTAGCTGCTTTTATTATTGTGCAAGTAAAAATGATTCCTTTCAGAAGCACTGTAAATTAAAATTAAAAGCTTGTCTATGTAGTTATAGACTTTCTACATACTATAGCTTTCTAAACCAGTGATTCTGCACCTTTGTGACATTTTTGGTATAGGCTTTCTTTCCTGGGGCTCCATAAGGGAATTAATCCCTATAGGAAGAAGAAGGACTAATCTCTCTCAGTCCTCCTAGGAATGGCATGTATCTTGTATCACCATTCTAGATGCATATAAAAAAAGGGAATTTATTACTAATAATGGCATCAGAGATTAATTCTTCTGAGTCTTAGGCTGCTGGGACTGTATTACAACTATTTGAGAAGTGCTTAGAAATTCTCTTTTTTTTCTTTTTTTAAAAGATTATTTATTCATGAGAGAGAGACGGAGGAAGAGACACAGGCAGAGGGAGAGGCAGGCTCCATGCAGGGAGCCCCATGTAGAACTCAGTCCTGGGACTCCAGGATCATGCCCTGGGCTGAAGGCAGGCACTAAACTGCTGAGCCACACAGGGATCCCCCAGTGCTTAGAAATTCTTAAATTTATAAAAACAAAAGTTATTGCAAAGCATGCCTTCCTCTCTTTCTTAATAGGGTAGGGATTACTTACAGAGAATATAGTGTCTTCTGGCATTTGTTAATATTTCCAAGATAGAACTATTACCCTAATTAAGTGATTCTTAAACTTTTTCATTTTAAAGGTTGTTTTAGATGGGCCTAGTGTCCTGAAGACCATCTGTTCCATACTCGGTACCATATGGGACTGAACACTATCTCCTTAGAATGAATGGAATTAATCAATTTGTTTTTAATAAGATAATGGGTCAGTACCTGGTTTTTAGGTTTCAAAGATTCATTGAACTGGATTTTGAAATTTAGTATAAAAGTTTCAAAAGTAGTGTTTTTGTATACCACTTCTTCAAGGAAAAAAAAAAATTCTAGAGCCCAGGCATCTTGGGGAATGTTTTTTGTTATATACATCTTGGAGGTTAACCTTGTATTTTAATGTATTAGAGACTGAAATTCTGCAGAAGAGAGACAATTTTATTTATTAATCACTAACCTTACCAACCTTTTTGATCATCTAACATTTGTGAATGCCCTATAGAACTAGTGTTCTTTGTAATGCACTTGGGAAATGTTAATCCCCTTCATATTACATATGAGAAATGTTTTGGGCCGTATAGTTAAGTAGTGGTGGCAGACTTCACTGGATTTCTTCTGTACAATTATTATTCTACCCTCAACAGTTCCTTTCTTGCTATACCATCCTGTTTTTCATAAGTATTCGATTTATATTAGAAATAAAAGTAAAATTGTTGTCACGTGAGTATATATACCAAGTGAGCCATCTGGCTGAAGTTTAAGAACATATTTTGAGAACTACAGCACTGACATATTTGCAGCCTCATTTAATTGGCCTTGTCATTGTAAATGGTTTACAGACCTTAGGGGGATAGACTTCCTATGAGTTAATATATTCCTGGGGGAAATCTGTAAACAGGATAGAAAGAACTAGTTAACTCTGTAAACATTCAGAGATAGGGAGGCTAATCAGTTTGTTCTATGCTTTGATTACCATTAATGTAGAACTTTTTACTAACTTGTGTTTCTTATGTTTTGAAGTTTAATGTTATTAACAAAGTAAATGAGCCAACTGAACGTTCTCATCTCCCATTTATCCATTCTCTATGTTACGCTTATTTGAGAAATGGATTAAGAAAATAAAAAAAGGGATGTCAAATTCTGAGGACAAAAACTGAAGTCTTGGGGACTAAAAGATTTATCAAAGGGGTGGAAAGAATGATTATCGGAGATGTTTCTGAAGATCTATTGGTAGATTAAGGAAGGAATGTCTCTTTTGGGAATGTCTTTGAAGGTAGACCACTGTAAAACTGGAATGTCAGAATTTTTAAAACTACTAGCTGCATTTAACAGTTTAAGAAATTTGACTCAAGTTTTGAGGGAAGAATGGAAAGAGAAGTACTATACTCTCGTATTCTGAATAAAATTTAAAGGAGCGATTTATTAAAACGTGAAGGAATATACATGACTTATTTCTTAATGAGGGTATATCCATATGTAAAGTCTTGCTGAATTGAGAACTTTAGTAGTATTGGCACTTTCAAGGGTTTTAATCCAAGATTTGTTGTGACTTTTTCAAAATTGTATTGATAGCCTATACAATGCTAACTAAACTTCATGTATTTTTTGTCAAAGTTGTATTTCTTAGATTATTAACTTGACAGTGGTGATATTCTTTTCCCTTCATACCTTTTTGGCAGTATTTTCCTTTTCAAGACATGGATTAGGACTATACAATCTTATTCCCAAAATGTCTGGAAAGTAGAATCAGCTATGGAAGTGGTGAATGGTCAGTAAAATACCAGGATTAAGGTATTTTTCCAGGATTTAAATTTAAGATAGCATATCAGGTTGGACATTTCTCATTTTTCTGTTGTGTAATCTCATTACTGCATAGAACTTATCTGATGAGTAGTTGATTAACACGTGCTGTCTTAATTTCCAATGGAAAGGTTTCCTTCTCTCTAAAACTTGTGGATGCTATTGACATTATGATGTTCTTTTTGTCACTGCAGCCTCAGAGTGCAGACAAGTTTAATAGAGTAGATTAAAGGCATTATTTGTAACTAGATATGTCTTTTAAAGAACCTGCCCCATTTTATTGATAAAGAATTGGAAGACGCCCTGTTCTTATATGAAGTATTATATACAGTTTTATTGTTTCTATCATATTTACATTTATATAATTATATTTGATTTTTATTGGACTCAAATTGAGATGAGGAAGCAAACGACCTTTCTTTGATCTCATATATATATATATATACGTATATATATACACATACATATATATGCAAAATTTATATATATATATAAAAGAATTTGAGTAAATATATTGCAAGCTATCCATAAATAACTTTTAAAATACACTGCAATTGAGGACAATTAAGACATCCATACAGAATATCTTATATTCTGTAACAAACCAAAGACTGTTCTCTGGGTAGTAGAATTGAGCTGTCAATCAGTAGAGAATAAAGTCTAATTTGTTACTGCCAGATTATTATTTTAATCATGCTCATCATAACAGAAATGATGACTTAAATTGTAGATACGATATTTAAATTACATTAAAATAATTAGAATCATTAAATTCTTTGAAATTTTTATGCATTTAAAAGACTATGCTATAGATTTGTTAGGCAAGTCAATAGATATGTAAACTAGAAATTCAAATGTAAAAAAATCTTTCTGCATCTTCTTTGTAGATACTTAAAAGGTAAGAGAGAATTCTGATTACCATTTCAATTTACTTTTAGATACAGGCTTTTCAGGTTCAATAGAAACATCTGTTTCTAGATTATTTATTTTGCTGATATGGAGTTTTGCTGCACTTCATTTCTAAGTTTTATTGCCTTGTCAAACTTTGATTGGTTGATAGAAATGACAAAGTAAATAACTATCAACTCATCTATATTTAAATGAAATCGAAGGAAAGAATTTCAGAATTCTACTTAAAACACTAGCAGTTTGTCATATACTAATATTTGAAAAGAAAATATTTAATTGTTAATGAAAATAATATGACTTAGAAAAGTATAAAATTAGGATTCTGGATCCTGGAGACAAACTGGTTTTGAATTTCCTGCTCTTACAGCTACTAGGTGTATGATCTTAGGTGAGTTACTTCATTACTTTGTGCCTTAGTTTCCTCATCAGTAAAATTGTGATCATTTTAATATTGTATATGTCAGAGTTATTTTGAAGATTGAATGAGGCAGTATATATAAAATGCATAATATATTACTTGCTATATACTAAGTTCAATAAATGTTAAAAAATGAAAAGGTCGGGCAGCCCTGGGTGGCTCAGTGGTTTAGCACCGCCTTCGGCCCAGGGTGTGGTCCTGGAGACCCAGGATTGAGTCCCACATCAGGCTCCCTGCAAGGAGCCTGCCTCTCCCTCTGCCTGTGTCTCTGTCCCCCCCCACCTTCTGTCTCTCATGAATAAATAAATAAAAATCTAAAAAAAAAAAAAGTCATTATTTTATTTGTAACTGATTTTTACAAGTGAATGTAAATTATTTGGCTGGCTCACGGAGAACAGGATGTGACTTTCAGGATTGTGAGTTTGAGCCCCACGTTGAGTGTAGAGGATGACTTAAATAATTAGATTAAAAAATAAATTATTTTGAAGCTTCATCATTTGATTTTTAGTAAAAAAAAAAAAATGCAAGAGGGACACTGATGGCACTAAACTTCGTTTCCTACAGACATTTTTAAAGAAAAACTGAGCAGAATTTTTTATTCCTCCCATTTTTATAATGTAGCAGAAGTTTATACATGATAATTAACTTGGGACAGCTTTTGGTTTCTTATCTACCTATTCTATCATATGTTTACTGTAGTCTAAAGCTAATTTCTACAACTAGTTGTTTAACATAAACATACTTCAGTTTTTCTGTTTGTGGGTGAGGTTTTCTCTTTTGATTTCATATACTTCTGAATCAGAGTTCTCTGTATAGAGAACTATTTCCCAAAGAAATTAAAAAACATCATCTGATTAATTTTCTGATATTTGTACAGAACATGACATAATGCTATTATTTCCATTAGGATTTGTTTTTAAAGAAAGATTGGTGTAAACTTTTCATATGAAAAATGTAGATTTATATTTCTTAGTGGACATTCCATGGATATGTCAAATATGGTACCTTATTCAGAACCTGTTTTATTTTTTAGTTTATTTTAAGATAATTTTAGATTTACCAAAAAGTCGCAGATTTCATAAAATTCTCATATACTTTACCCAGTTTTCCTTCATGGTCTTATTTTATATAACCAAAGAACAAACATAGAAATCAGGATTTACTACTAGCAAATCTGTAAACTTTATTTGAATTTTGACCATTGTCCATTCACTAAGTGACCTTTTTCTGGTCCAGGATCTAACCTAGGATCTCATACTCTTGCACTAATTACCATGTCTCCTTAGACTCCTCCAATCTGGGATGCTTCCTCATTTTCTCTTTGCCTTTCATGACTTTAACTTTTTTTTTTTTCTTTGACTTTGACATTTTTGAAGAATACTAGCTAGTTAGAATGTCCCTTAACTTGTGTGTCTGGTATTTCTCATGAACAAATTGGGATAATGCATTTTTGGCAAGGATACCACAGAAATGATATGATGTCCTTAACATTAGTCAGTGCATTATATCAGGAGGTATATGGTATTGATTTGTTCTGTTACTGGTGACATTATCTTGATCATTTGGTTAAAGATAGATCTGCCAAGTTTCTATACTCTTAAAATTATTCTTTTTTCCCCTTTTGTGAATAGCAAGTGTTTTATGGGGAGATATTTTGTGACATTATAAATATCTTGTTTCTCATCATATTTTCAATTTCTCATATTCTCCTATATTCTCATCATAATTTCCATTAATTTTAGCATCCATCAATCTTGCTTGATCAGAACCTTTTGAATTTAATACTGTAACATATTTTGTTATTGATGTATTTCTTGTTATAGATGGATAAGTGTCTCAAAGGAATTAATGTAAAGGCAGCATAATTCATAAAACATCACTGTTTTTCTTTCTGTAGTCTTTTCATCTGTTTCTGAATGCACTTATTAGGGATGTAGCACAATCCAAGGTACTGGAATAAAAAAATGTGATAGAAAGATAATCCTTTTTCCCCCCCGGTATCTTGTATATATACTTCAGTATATGCTGGCCATTATAAGAACAAAGCCAAATATTTCATACTAGCAAAATAAACAGGTGGAAAAGAGGTAAAAATAATAGTCTGGATTAATTATGAAAAGAATTTATGAGGGCAATTTAGAAAATTTTCTTAACAATATACTTTTACCAAGGTTTTCTTTCCTTGTCAAATCTAGAGGCCTTTTTCATTCAAAGTAGGCAATGGAAAATTTAAATAATTTTGTGTTTAATCTTCTTGACCTTGAAGTTGCTGTTTTTTTTTTTTAACACAATGTATGTTTTTATGATTGCCTTTTGTCTTTTATTCTGTGGTAGATTAACTACTTTAAAAAATGTGTTATGCATTGTTTATCTGTTTTACTTCATCTTCTACCTTAATCCGTGGATCATGAAAACACATTACTTGTCTCTTGTTTATCTGTTAACAAATACTTGATGTTTAGACCTAGTGGAGTAACTTGAATCTCAATAACATTTTTGGGTAGTATCATTTCCAAAAGGGTGAAGAGAAAATATATGGTTAATCTTAGAATTTGGTAGATCTTGAAACATTCTAATAATTAGGGTTTTTCATTCTTACTACTACTTTCTTCTTGGGGTGCCTAGGTTAAGCGTCTGCCTTGGGCTCAGGTCATCATCTCAGGGTCCTAGGGTAGAGCCTTGCATCAGGCTCCCTGCTTAGTGGGGAGTCTGCTTCTCCCTCTCTCTGCCTCATAATGCTCTGCATTCCTTAAAGTTTCAGGCTTTCTTCCTTATTTTTGTGTTTTTGAAGTGTATCCTACTCAACAGTATATACAAGATTGTGGATTAGAAGTAATCGTTTTCTCCAGAGTCAGTACAATACCATGGCTAATTCTAAAGAAGCTGGTTTTGTTTGTTAGTTCCTTTGCTTTTTGGCATGATCTCCCTTTTTCAAACTGAATATCTAAAATTGGGTGTTCTGGCAATATCTGATTTCTTACTAATTTTGAATCTGGAAAAGACCAGTAGAAAATCTATAATAGGTGTTATAATTTAGCAAAAATTTTTATCATCTTAGGATACCTTTGAAGTTCTGCTGACCGTGTTGGAAAAACCATCCTAGAAATTGATTTCTTCCAGAAGAGATACATGAAAGTAGTATTTTTGATAATTTTTATTTTCTTTGGGGTTAGAAAGTTGAACATTTTAGTGTCTACTTTAGATAATCAGCCACTTGACAAAATTCTTCTTTTTGTTTCTTGATCAGTAGTCTTCATTCATTTGTAAAACATTTACAGAATTAACTCACTGTGTCAGCTCTTTCTGGAGATACGGTTTCTGTTATGGTTTTCTTGATTTTCTTCTTACTGCCAGCTGGGACTGTTCTGGGAACCTGGAGGGGTTTGTGAGAAATTCTTTTCTTTATAGACAGCCATAGAACTAGTAAGGAGTGATGAAAGATGAGTTAAGAATATGTTATATCATGGCTTAACTTAGCATAGAATGTTTTATTTTATAGATGATGTATAAATATGTAAATCAGCAAGTTCAATTTTAGTTATAATACAAATGAATAGAAATAGTTTATAGAAACATATTGCCTCTTATTTCGTTGCTTAAAAATGATTAGGCTTAGGTTTTTCTCTTTCTTCAGTATTAGCAATGCTTAAAACTAATAAGCAGTACATGCTCATTTAGTAATTTAGTACTGAGAACAAATACTGCAAATAGTCTAGTCTGAACATTTCAGGAGAATTTCTCAGAGTGGTATTTATATATAAAATTCTTAGATTTATTGTTTCTGATTTGAATATAACTGAATTTTCACTAAGAATCTTTAAAAATTGAAATATTATTGATAAGGTTCAAGTGATTTTATTGAGGTGTAGTGGATTAGTAGACCTCCTAACATCCATTTGAGTTCCTTTGTGGCATTTTAGCACTGGTGGATTTGTTAGCTTTGTTTTGAAATTTATTCTCTTAGCAGTTGAAATACAAGTTCTCCAGTGGAGTGCTTATTTTTTCCATCTCTTTAAACATCAGAAGAGTAGAAGAGTGGTGTCTTAAAATAGAATTAAGTAAGGTCCTACTGTGTCATTCTTAAGAGCCTTTGTCAATAGTAGTCTCACAATGGCTGCTCTTTCTTGTTTGAATAATGATCTCATTTTGAAAGTGCCTTTACATTTTTCTTTATAAATGATACATTATCAAATCCATAGTCTTCATAAATAATTAACTCTTGAAGCAAGAGAGATACGAGCGCTTCTCAATGATTCAAAATAATTTCTATTTAAGGACATTTGTTTATTCATTTTTGAGTATGAATATGTTGAATCCACAAGTTTTGGTACATCAGGCAAAACAAGTTATTTCCTGAAAGTAATCTCACTTGGGAGAAGTTTATGAGTGGATCTGCTTCTCCAGCCCTATAATTATCTATCCTAAGACCATTTGTTTTTGCTTTTAATATGTTTGTATTTTTCAGTTATGAATCCTGTGGGGTATGGTAAAGAAATCAAGGCTTTAGAGCTCCTACTGTATGAGAAATTGTAAACTTAGCCTACTATTAATCTGAGCAAAATATGATTTGTTAGGAGTTATTTTTCATTTTGAAAGTGAAGCGAGCCTGTAACTTAAAAAAAAAAAAATTACTAGTTGTATTTCCTGTTCCCAAGTGGAATGCTCCCTTTTTGTCTGTGTTTTCAATCAGATGCACTGTTACTACTGATTAGTATTCAAGAAATAAGGGAAAACGGGGAAATTTGGGAAATCATATCTTCATAGTTTCTGAATTTACTTTTTAAAACTTTAAAGTGGTTAAGGTTTACTTAGATCTCATTAATTTGGGAATCTTTAATCTTATAGTTTATATTAAAATATTAGATATGAAAAATAATCATTTTTCAAGGGAATTGATTAGAAAAGACTAGAGGGTACATTTTTAGTAATTAAAAAAATACTTTTATAGCACCTGTTTGCACAGTATACAGTAATCCCTCCTTATCTTCCAAGACTCCAAGTGAATATCTGAAAATGTGGGTATTACCGAACCCTGTATATACTGTCTTTTTCTCTGTGCATAACATACCTATGATAAAGTTTCACTTATAAATTAGATACAGTAAAAGATGAACAACAGTAATAAAATAGAACAATGATAACAAAAATGTGATAAAAGTTATGTGAATGTGGTCTGTCTCTCAATATCTTATTGCATGTCCTTCACCCTTCTATTTGTAATGATGTGAGATGATAAAATGCTAGTGATGAGATGAAGTGAGGTGAATGACCAATGTGACGTAGCATTAGGCTGTTGTTGACCTTCTGATGATGTGTCAGGATCATCTGCTTTTGGATCATGGTTGAACAGGGTAACTGGAACCACAGAGAGCAAAACCACAGGGGGTCTGTAGGTACTACTAAGATGGCTGTGGGGCCTACTGTAGGTACAATGAATACATAAATAAGCTAGCTATGATGTATTAATGCTAAGCTTTTCTCATCTGTTGAAAAGCACCCCCTTAAGAACTCCAGCTGTGGAATACTTTGTTAATCTATTTGGGATTATAGTGTTTTGTTTTTTGACTCTTGAAAATACCTAATTAGAGTACAATTCTTGAGATATTTAGTATTCAGATCTTTTTCTAGTTTGTACTCCTTTCCTCTCATCATCCCTCATAATGTGATATGTGACCTCCTCAATGTGATTATACTATGAAATACTGTGGTAAGCTATTGCTTAAAAAGTATAGTCTTCAAAACTCAAAGACTTTAGGACTTAAAATCTATTGGAAACTTAAAAATAAAAAAAAAAATAGCTGCCACATAGGCTTATAAGGTACTTTCGTAGTTAGTTGATACCTCTTGCTAGATGGCACTTGCACCCCCTGGACTTCTTTTAGATATCTTTTTTCACTTCTTTACATTTTGGAAATCACAGATTTGATGGTTAAATTCATAGGTTTTCTTTTCTTAGTCCAAACTGTTTTCATTTCTCACTTGTACAGAATTGGATATATTCCTAAAGTAGAAGGGTTAGCTTGTCTTTCTTCTTCAGGCTTTAAAAAAAATTGAGTCTAAATGTTGTTAGGTAATGGAATAACGATTCCTTTTCAGCTGTTGGTATATTTCCAAACTGGCTGCCAGAGCCAAGAGGAAGTGAAGGCTTTAAAACACTAACTTTGGTTGGTTGCTACTTTCTTAGTGCTGAGACTATAACCTTTGTTGGTTGATTGATAGAGAACAAGAGAGCACAATCCTCGTTCCACTAACAGGTAAGGAACCTTTCTGATAACCAGTTGGCGTGAGAGAGAAATTACCCGATGACATTTTTTCCTTAATTTATCCACAAATATAACATGTCCATGAAATACTATACTGTGACTGTGTTCTATACAAAAGGAATGTGCAGCACCTTTCTATTTAAGAATAAGATCTGAAATTTAATAGGGATTTATCACTCTGTACTACAAAGTACAATTATCTATTTTCTACTTACGTAAAAGTTTACCCTGCAGTCCCTGTAACTTTAAATACATATCTGCCGATCTTACTCTCCTTTCAGCTTTTCCTTGATCAGATGCTATGTGCTTTGACTTCTTTCTCTTATTTACCTTATTCCTATAATAAAGTAAACTATTTTCCAGTGTCTTTATCATCATCTATTATTTGGGTATATCTTACTGCTTTAATTCCTGCATTATAGCCATTAATGATTTATTTCCTGGTCCTTCTTGACCCCAAACCAATGATCATACAATTTATAAAAGATTTGGAGATTGTATTCCCTATGTCCACTGTTCTGCCCTCCTACTTTTAAATATGAGTGCTTGAAGAATGAATCTTTTCTAGGGACAGTAGTCGTAGCTTGATAAAATTTAGGTTTAGCTTTGTATTGCTGTAATATGGGACTGTAGTCTGATTAATTCTTTAAATTACTGGAGACTTTAAAACGAGAACAAATTCAGCTTCTTAGACAATTCCCAAAGTTTAGTAATATTTCTGTTAATATGCTTGATTATTCTGTTTCTCCTTTTCAATCCATCTTCTTCTCTTTGGCAGAAGATTAACTGGAACTCCTCCTTTGATATATCTGAGGTCGAGTGCCTTTCCCGGTCCCTTTAAGACAACTGTGCTCTTGTTTCTAGTCCTAATTTATCATTTTTTTGAGTTGGTCTTCCACTCGAAGTCGGGTGGTTTGTCACAGAGAATGTTACGGCTTACACCACGATAGGTCCCTTCTTAATAGTTACTGAAGAATTAATCATTTGTGGTGACAGATTTCTAAAGTTCAAATTAAGGAGGCACTAAAGAAAGTATGCTCAAGGGTAGCTCCTTTTTATCCTGAGGATAAGTCATTACAAACTCAAATGACCAGAGAATGTAATTTCTTAATAAGAATTTTTTCTTAAATCTATATTCAGCTCTCTATTTCAGTGCTTCTCTCCTACCAGAGGTGCAAGGAGTGATCCTAGAACCACAGATACAGCCAAGACCACGGAGAGCTTTTGACGTCAGGGGTCCACTTTCTCCACTGAACCCTTGGAAGCAGAATATCCAGCTTCTGGAGAGAGTGGGAAAGGATAATAAACAAGTGGGTGCTTTCCATTATTTACTTGGGTTTATTTATAGATTGGAGTGTCCTTCCATTGCCCATTTAATTCTATTGGGTTCATTATAAGAACCAAGTGGGGCTGCAACCTGTTTATTTTTTTTTCTAAGAATGCTAACTAGTGCCCATTCAAAACAGATACCTAACAATTTATTTAATTTTCTCTCCAGATAATTAAAGCAGTGGATGATTTGGGCACTAGATTTGGTGACTGCTTGTATAGTCCACGGGAATTTTAAAAAGGAATGTTTGCCCATTTTAACCTTTAATGGTATTAGTGGACTTCTAAGTGCTCTTTTATATTCCAGTAATTAAGAAGTTTTTGTATTTCATCTTTGGGCAAGCTGGACATCTGAACTGTCCTAATTTATGCTGTCTGATGTCCAGGTGTTATCCTACTCTGTTAGAACTTTTTGGTCTTTTTCCTAACTCAAACTTTAGGACTTCATATGAATTAGATCTTTTAGAAGATACAATGATAGTACCTTTATGGTTTTACTGTCAAATCGAGGCTTCATTCTTTAATAAGATGAATGTGAATGATTATAAGTTTCAGGATATATTATCCCTGAAAGCTACGTTAAATATATACTCATAAGTAGTTTCCCATTCCCTAGGAATAATGTTATTTGTGGCAAAAGAGCCTTGTCCTAGATGTTTCCCATGGCATTAAGATGGTTTTCTCTTAGTTTCTTTGATGCCAAGGGTAGGATTTGATTCCAGGAAGTTCTTATCATCTACAGTGGGTAGAACGTGAACTTTGGTGTCTTTGGCAAGTTTTCATTTTTCCTTGGTGGATTCCTTCTGTGACTCCAGGTATCTTGATAATGGGAGACCGGTTTATTTGTTCTCTAATTGCCCAGATTTCTTTCAACTGGTAAACATCATACTTCTTCAGCAAAAGGAACTCTTCTAGCAGAGCCTTCATGGATGATATCTGTCACACATGCAGCACCTGCAGTTTGGAAGGCAGTGGTGAACGGAGCCACGCAATATATCTAGAAGACACAAGGATGAGAGAGCCACCTGTTCTTGTCATTTATAAACTTTAAGATTTACTCTGGTGTACTCTTGGTCTGGAAACGGAAAGGCTCAAATAATGAAATAATTTTTTCAGATTGGAGTTTTACATGGCCATGCAAACATTCCTTTCTATTCAGAAGACTGAAATAGAGGAAATATGAGAGACTCCTTTCTTTTAAAAGCAGCTCTCTGTTTCACTTAAAAGATTTGTGGGATTGAAAAATCACCTTAATGAAGCAGGCAACCCCCCGCCCCCGTTTTTTTTAGTAGTATAGGAGATCCCAAAGACTTCTCAAACTGTTTTTTGTTGCCTGACACTGAAAAGAGCTAGTAAACAAAAGGTGAACTTAATTATTCCCAAATTATGTTTAGTGTTAGGATACACTCTTTCAGGCTTATCTTTTTCTGGTCTTGAGCCTTAATTCTTATTTGTCAAATCAACAAAGATACCAGTATAAAGACATCTTTTGAGATCAAATAGGTTGGTCGGTCTTCTAAAGTAGTAAATATCTGTTAAATTTGAGGTATTGTTCTGCCTTGAAGTTTGAATGATACTGAAAGGAAGAAGTGTTTTATAAGAGCAAAGGCTATTAGTAGTATTAGAATAAGCCTCTACATGTGAATAAGTGTTGCAAAATAGTTACCCAAATGGAAGTAGTTATCAAAATGTTTCTATTTTTCTCTTTGGTATCTATTAAATAGTCAGTCAAAAGCTATTAAGGAAGTTTTTGAAAGTTATTTGATGCTGCCAGTTTGTTTTATTTGGTATAGTTTTTTGGAATAGAAATTCTAGAATCCTTAATATGGGAGCATCTAAAATGTTTTAGGAATCTTGAAGGTCTTAGGAACCACATTTACTAAGTTATAACTTGGCCTTTAGTCTTTCTTTCCATGAGACCTGTTTTTTGCCTCATTAATTATAAATTTTTGTATAGTACTTAAAAGTTTAAAAGATCAATTTGAACTAAAATTTCCGTAGGGAGCTCTGAATTCCCATAAATGATTACAGCTTTTTAACTTGATTTGTTGCTGTTAAATATGAATAAGACAGTCTTTACAAACACATAAATTTAAAAATACCCACCATTTTAGAAATAACTCAGGGGAAATTAAAGTGAAATTTGCTTGGAAATTAAGTTGAACTCTTTGAACCACAGTACCAACCAGTTTATGGCCTGTGCGATTATAAGCCTTTTGTTTCAGCTTTAAAGATGAAAAGTGATTTAATCTCTTAACCTCATGCTTTGATTAAATTTTAGCTCTGTTCCTTAAAGTGTGCAAAAGAAATGTAAGTGCATTTCCATTTACCTCATGCCACTAAAAGCTATTTAAAAGTGAAACTTTTTGTATATTAATGTGAACTGATTTGTTTATTTAAACTTTTATTTTGATACATTTTCCTTTCAGATTTTTTTATATTTCGTGTCACTATGCAATTCTATATTTTTCAGTGTTTATTTTATGATTATTAGTATAAGCTAATTTTTTTCCTAGAATGACTAATTGTGTAATATTTGTATTATGTGATCATTTGAAAACTAATAAATATTTTCTCCATGAAAAAAATGCACTTACTGATAAATGGCTTATTTTGTTTCAGGAGTAGACAATGAAAACAATATTTTTAAGTGTATTTTAATTTTATGTGTCATCCTCTAAGTATTTCTGAATATATATCCTATTCTTGTGTATGTTAATCTTTTTTGAAAAAATTTTTAAAAAACTGTTAAATTAAAATGATTATTCATTGGGTCACCCAGTGCCAAATGTATGAAATAGGTAATCTATTTATTTAGTCTTTTTTCCCATTTTCCTGATTAGTTTCATCTTTGTTTCCAGAAGGGGGTTGGTTTCTTTTTTTTTTTTTAGATGCCATTTTGGTGTGTCCATTTTGCAAACCATTAAAACTCTCGAGCAAATATTGTAAATATCAGGAATAAACATGGTCAAATCTTTTAAAGTGAGATTGATCAAAATATAAACGGAAAGGTAAAACCCGTTACAAAATAGCATATAAAAGACAAATCCTCGCCTTAGGAAAAAAAAAAAAAAGCATTTGGAAATAATGGCCGATTGGAAAACTACCCAATTCACTAGAGCTGTTAACAGGAGACAAAAAATATTTTATATTTTAATGTTCTGTTTGAACTGATAATCATAGGAGAAATTTTAAGAGTCTCTTGCTTTTAACTTTATCAAGACAACATGGAAAAGGATAAAGCTTAGTTTTTATGATTATAGCTACATAAACTTAATTGAAGCCACTGGAACAATTTACCTTTTCTATGTAGTTTTCTAGAAGCAAGAGGGATTTTCCTTTTGATTAAGAAGTGGACTCCAAAAATTAAAAATCAATGTTGGAATGGGGTCCTCCTAGACAAGAAATAAAAGTTGGATTAATGACAACTTGTGGATTAAAATGAAACAGTTTGGCTTCCCAAGGAAATTACACTCTGAAAAAATAAAAAGGAAATTCTGATATAGAATAGTTACTGTTTGGGGATAGCAGGAAGCTGAAATTCTTGGCCTTATTACTCTGGTAAGTTTGGAAAAGAAGTTAAGATTCTGTGGATAAGATTTTGGTTTTAGAATTAAAGCCATTAAAAGATTCACAGACCTATTTCAATGGAAGGCTATATTTTTTACTTGAATTAAAAAATTTTATAAGCTTTAACTATACGTGCCTAAAAGACTGGGGTGTGGGGTGTTGAATAAAAATTTTGTACTAGAAACTTCGAGCATAATGTAAAAATAATGGTGAAATGAGAGTTTTATATACTTTAATTTTTATTATGTGGACTCTTCCTACATTTGTCTTCAAAATAAAAACATTACAGAATGTTAAACATGGCTTACCTTTATATCTTTGAGGTATGAGAACATAGGCTTATTGTTTCACCATCATTCATTGGATTAACTATAGTATAAAATTTTGTTTTGTTCTTTAGTGAGGAGACAAAATAGCTTTTGTTTAAAAAAAAGTAAATGTCATATAAACAGTGTGGCTGACAAAGAACTGACCTTACAGTTTTTTGTAAATATGAGCTCACATCTTATTCTTATTTTGCTTTGCTATATTGAAATAATTGGGTAAAATGTCAGTGCTTAGACATCCTAAGCAATTTTTTGCTTTCTTTTCATTCAGGTATTTTTACTTCCTGTTAAAAAGATTGCATATTAATATAGTCCTAAAATGTGAAAGATTTTTGTTTTCAAAAATAAGCACATAGGTGCTCTAAAATTATTTCCACTAATATCATCAAGGTAATTAGATCACTGCATTAAAAATGTTAGGGAACTTCAAAGTATGCTTCGGAATTTTCAGGAATTATGATCAAAAGGGATCTCTACTCGAGGTAAGGTATGGCATAGGTAGAAAAATGTTAAAAAATGTGTTCAATGAAATGTCTGATGGTAAACTACAACAGATATCCTTGGATTTTGAGACAGGTGTAGAATTAGGAAAATAATTTTTCTAAAAACGTCTCTGCCAGAGAAGAGAAAAAGATAAATCACAGATTTGTTTTTGTAGGACTTTGGAATGCATTTAGATAACATATACCCACCCAGATATTGTTTCTTTGGTATACTTAGCCTCCTATGTGTCAGGGCATCTTTTATCTGTGCACTCTCTCTTAGTGTTATCATCCACTTTTAATTTAGTATTTCTTAAGCTCTGAGCACTATTAAAATATTACAATTTGTATGGAAAGTGGAGTACATATTCCATGAGATTATTGTCTGGCTTCATTTTGCCTGTTTTTCTTAAGTGCTATCTAGAACTAGAAAACAGTTGTACTGAATAATTTTTATCTTGGTTTAAGAAATTTTGAGTTTTAAAAGTATGCATTTATGCTGCAACTTAGGGGAATTTGTTACATAAGGCTTAAAAAATAATAATGTTGGCTAGCATGTAAAATCATTTAGAGAAAAACATGCTACTCTTCTCTGAGGAATATTAAGTAGGTTCACAGAGTAAAAGTGTTAGCATATACTATTTAGTACATCTAGAAACAAAGGAAAATTCAATATCCAATACAAATGATCTAGAAAAATGATTTAGGTTTATTTCCCCCTAGAAATACGAGTATAGTTTATTCAATAGATGGTACCATAGAAATCATAATAATCTTTTATCCTATCTTTTAATTCTTATTATAAGAATACTAGCTTGTGGACATTGGTGTTCAGTTAAAATAGTTCACTATTCCATTTTCACCTTTATGGTAGCGCAAAAGATTGTGTTGGTGTGTAAACTAGAGATACAACTCACTACTTCATGAGGTAGATGACCCCATATTTAGGATACTCTAATGGTGTGAAGTTGATCCGTATTTGCTTCCGTGTCCTATTTTTTTTTTTAACTACCATAGACCTTGTCTAGTTAGCATCCTTGTTTTATACAAAGTAATGAACATGCAAGGATATCTCCTGTATATCTGATATCACGCAGTTGATAAACAACTGTAGGACTCGGGTCTCCTGACCACAAGCTGCTGCCTTCTCATGTTGATCCTAGTTCTGGACAACATAGGTTGATTTCCTTCAAATATGACAGCCTTCCGGTGTTGTAAGATGGCTGTTTTACACCATTAATTTCAAGCGTGTTTTGTTGCGCTTATTTTTAAATAGATCAAGCACCTCCATTTTATTGCTCTTACTCATGTAACTTTGTTTTGAACTCCGTAAAAGTCTTTTTTTTTTTTTTTAATTTCTGAACATGCTTCAGTTTATCATTGTTCTCAATGTGTGACACCGAGCCAACACATGACAGGTGTGTTCCACCTGTTTGGCCTTAGAATACCCCTGTCACTTTGTTTATCCTTACCTATCCAGTAAGGTGCTTAATTTTATACACAAAAATTCTGTAGTGATATGCAAAATATTTTGTATCTAAAAATTAGGCTAGTAGTTAGTCTTCATGTACTGGCAAGTGTGTACAGTTGAGTGGGAAAAAAAAAAGTAGTAGCTAAGGCCTTGAGGAGTCCTAGTTTAAAATGTACAGTCTTCCATTCTTTGCTTGCTTAGTTCTGGCTGAGATTAACTATACATTCCATTTTAAATGACTTGCATAATGTGAAAAATGTTATTTTTCAGGTGATTCTTGCTAATTTAAGGGTAACCAGGCCCTTTGGAGCTAAACTGTTGACACGGGACTGACAATGAGAAGAAAATCAACTTGTGTTTAGTAACGTAATTAAAATTAGAAACCAAAGGCTACCTCAGTGGAAAGGTTTGGGATGTGTCCCAAACAGCAGAAGATGAAGTAGCAGCCCTGGAAATCTGAGAATATGGCCTACGTTCTAATGAAATCAGCATAGTTTTGAAATACAAGTGCGAATACTATAGCGATGTTTTAGCATACCAACATTTTAAATTACAATGAAATAATTAGCTTTTTTCGCCCAAATTTTTAAATTGAGCTCCTGTAAGACACAAGGTGTTTGTTTAATGGTTGCATGGGCCTCTCTGGGTACTACAGGTTTACCTTTGTTTGAGAAATACCTGTTTGAAAGAGGGCATATTATCCTTCTTGAGTTAGAATTTTAGGGCAAATGAGGGAGAAAAGAACAAACACATGCCTGCTCTGTGCAGCTTTGGCCAGGTGCTTTATATGTATTTACCTAATGTAACCTAGCAGACCTGTGAGAAAGGTGACCTTTTTCATTTTACACCCAAAGTTACTGAAGCCCAGAGGTTTCAGAATCTGCCCAAGGGCACATAATCAGTAAGCAACAAAGATGGCATTTGAAAGACCTGTCAAAATAGAACTTTATTGCACCTTTGATTGCTAAATATCTTTGCCAAAAAGAATGCATGTTCTCAGGAACGTATTTTATAGAACCTCAGTGTTTAATGTAGATAAAAGGGATATTTTCTTAGTATGCAATTTTTAAAATCCACTCTTTTTAAAAAAGAGTTTATTTTATTTTTACTTATTTTATTTACAGGAAATATTTTAGTTTTACAGGAAAATTGACCAGAAAGTACAGAGAGGCCCCCGCAACCCCCAATCATATACCCTATTTTCCCTCTCATATTTTACTTTGTTCTTAACCTCTCACTTCTGGGTTGCACATTTTTTGCAATTAATGAACTAATATTGATAGACATCATTAGGATTTACTTTTGTGTCAAATACAATTTGGGTTTTGCTAAATATTTTTGTGTTCATGAGAGCTACTGATCTGTAATTTTCCTTTCTTGTAATGTCTGTCTGATTTTGATACTAGATTTGCCTCGTAGAGTGAGGAATTATTCCCTTTATTTCTTCTTTCTGAAAGAGATTGCAGAAAGTTAGTATCATTTCCTTAAATATTTGCTAGTGTTCACCAGTGAAGCCATCTGAGCTTGGTGCTTTCTTCTTGTGAAGGCTATTAACTGCTGATTCTATTTCTTTAATACAGATAACCCTATTCAGTTTGTTTCTTGTGTAAGTTTTGATAGAGTGTATCTTTTATGGAATTATTTCATCTCAAGTTTTCAAATTTGTAGTGATAGGGTTATTCATAATACTCCTTAATAGCTTTTAATATCCAAAGGACTGGCTGTAATGGCCCCTCTTTCATTTGTAATATTAGTTGTTTCTTCTTTTCCACTTGTTAGCCTGGCCAGAGATTTATCAATCTTACTGATAAAATAGCCAGGTTTTTTTACTTTTTTTTTTTTTTCTGTATTTTAGAGTTTTCCATCTCATCGATTTCTGTTCTAATTTTTATTTCTTCTACTTGCCTTAGGTTTATATTGCTCTTCTTTCTAAGCATTGTTTTTGCACTATCCCAGTATTCTGATAAATTGTATTTTCATCTTGTAGTTCTAAATATTTTAAAATTTCTCTTGAGGATTTTTTTTTTACACCAGTGTGTTATTTTGAAGTATGTTGTTTAATCTCCATGTATCTTGGGATTTTCATCTACCTGTGAATATTTGTTATTGACCTTTAGTTTAATTCCACTGTGGTTTGAGAGCATTCTCAATGTTGTTTCTATCCTTTCATATTTTTTGTGATGTGTTTTATGGTGAGTGTTCCATGTGAGCATGAAAGGGCATATTTTGTTGGATGAAGTATTTTTCAGGTGTCACTTAGGTCTAGTTCATTGATGCTGTTCGGTTCAACTGTGTCCTTACTGATTCTCTACCTCCTGGATCTGCAGTTACTGATGAGGATAGAACAGTGTTGAAGTCTTTAAGTATAATAGTGGATAGACTAACCAGTTTTTAATTTTGGTTCTATCAGTTTTTGCCTCATGTATGTTGATGCCTATTGTTAGGCCATTGTGTGTTAAGGCTTGTTATGTTCTCATGGAGAATTGATCCTTTCATTAGGTAATGACTCTTTATTCCTGGTAACTTTTTCTTGTTCTGAAGTCTGCATTTCCTGAAATTAATGAAGCTATTCTAGCTTTATTTTGATTAGTGTTATCATGGCATAATATCTTCATCTTTTCACATTTAATCTACATATATCTTTATATTTAAAGTGTGTTTCTTATAGACCCCCTTAATCTACATATATCTTTATTTTTTAAAATGGGTCTTTTTTTTATCCACTTGGTAGTGTTGGTCTTTTAATTGATAATATTTCAGCCATTTACATTTAAAGCAATTATTGATATAGTTGGATTAATATGTTTATAACTTTTTCATTGCCTTTGTTCTTTTAAAACAACATTTTAAATAAAGGTGGCTCAGCGGTTTAGCGCTGCCTTCAGCCCAGGGCCTGATCCTGGAGACCTGGGATCAAGTCCCACGTTGGGCTTCCTGCATGGGGCCTGCTTCTCCCTCTGCCTGTGTCTCTGCCTCTCTGCCTGCCTCTCTCTCTCTGTGTCTCTCATGATTAAATAAAATGTTTAAAATTTATATCTTTTCCTCCTTTTTAAGTTTTTCTGATATTGAGTATATTCCATTTTCTCTCAACAAACTTTTAATGTTTTTTAGTTATTGCCTTAGAGTTTGCTATATACATTTATAACTAATCTACCTTAAAATAATACACACCACTTCATGAGTAGAGTGGGTATCTTATAATAGAATATTCTTGCTTTTTTCCTGCCCATCTTTTATAAGATCGCTGCCCTTTATTTCACTTTTCTATAAGCTATAATCAACAAAATATTGTTGCTGTCATTTTGAACAAATTGTTATATCAATTTAGAGTCTTAAAAATAAGAGGTTTTGTTTTGCCTTTTGAAATTACTTCTCTGATGCTCTTCCAAAAGGAAATTGTGTAGACCCATGACCTGTATAATCTCTTTCTTCTGGAGAACTTATTTTAGAATTTCTTTCAAAGCAGGTCCACTGGTGACAAATTCCCTCCATTTTTGTGCGAAAAATTTTCTTCTTAATTTTGAAGGATACCTTTGCTATATACAGATTTCTAGATGGGTAGGGTTTTTTTTTTCTCCTGTCTCAACACTTTAAATACTCTGTCTTCTTGCTTGTATAATTAAAAAAACAAATACCTGATCTAATTCTTATCCTTATTCCTCTGTAGGTCAGGTTTCCTCTCCCTTACTCCTACCTCTGGTTCTTTGAAGATTTTTCCTTTGTCTTTGATTTTCTACAGTTTGAATATGATATGCCTAAGTATAGATATTTTGGTTTTATCCTATGTCATGTTCTCTGAGCTTACTGGATCTGTGCTGTTAGTGTCTGTTACAAATTTTGAAAAATTCTTAGCCATTACTTTTTCAAATAATTCTTTAGTTCCTTTTTCTCTTCTCCTCCTGGTATTCCCATTGTGCATATGTTGCATCTTTTTAAATTGTCCCATGGCTTTTGGATATTCCTTTTTCCCCTTCTCTTTTCAGCGTAGGAAGATTCTGTTGCTACGTCTTTTAGCTCACTAATTCTTAGGCCGTGTGCAGTCAGCTTATGAGCCCATGAAGTGCATTTTTTATTTCTGACTTTGTTTTTTGAATCCTAGCATTTCCTTTTGATTCTTAGAGTTGCATTACCCATCTGTTTCTGCATTTTATCCTCCTCTTCCATTAGAGCATTTACTGTATTAGTAGTTGTTTGAAATTGTTGGTCTAGTAGTTCAAACATATCTTCCATATCTGAATCTGGTTCTGATGCTTGCTTTGTATATTCAGATTTTTTTTGTGTGTGTTTTAAATCTTTTAGGGTGCCTTATTATTTTTTTGTTAAGTGCTAGACGTGCTGTATTGGAAAAGGAACTTGGGCAAATAGGTCTATAGTGAGGTTTTATGTTGATCTGGCTAGGTGTTAGTCTGTTTACTGTTTGTTCTACCTATATGTGTCAAAAGCTGAAATTCCCTCTAATGTGGAATTTTTTTTTGACCAATCTGTTTTCTTTGGGATTTCTTAGAGATTCCTTTATAAATGGAATCTGAGCTTTGCCATTCTTCTAGGAATTCCCTATTGATGTAATGGGTAGGGTGTGGATGTGGAAGTGCTTTGTGGTCCTATCTTTAGGTCTCAGTCTTTTAGTGGACTCTACTGTTGGCTTTCACCTTCGCAAGTGCCCTCCTTTCCCCTTATGATATACGAAAGGTAGAAAGGGTCTGATTTGGATACTTCCCTTTATCCATTTTGTTAGGCTTTGGTAAAATAATATTCCTTGTGGGCAGCCCTTTGTTAAGGAGAACCATATGCTCTGGGTATATTTCAAAAGGGTTACTTTTCCTTCTCCTGCTTCCAGAAGTAGAAGAGATTTTTCTCTGTTCTTCACCCTGCTAACCTGATGGGGCTTATGGAGATAAAATTCATGAAAATATAAGAGGCCCCATAAGGTTGATTTCCCAGGAGTTTTTTTTTTTTTTTTTAAGATTTTATTTATTTAATGAGAGCTACAGAGAGAGAGGCAGAGAAGAGACACAGACAGAGAGAGAGAGAGAGAGAGAGAGGGAGGCAGAGGGAGAAGCAGGCTCCATGCAGGGAGCCCGACATGGGACTCGATCCCGGGTCTCCAGGATCACACCCTGGGCCGAAGGCAGGCGCCAAACTGCTGAGCCACCCGGGTGTCCCTCCCAGGAGTTCTTAATCTCTTAAATTTATGTGCTCTCTGTCTCTAGCAGTCAATTCCTTGTACGTTTTTCTACCCAGCTGGCTGCAGCAGTGGTTTCTCCTAGTATACCACCAGGTATACTGCTGCTGCTGTTATATTTGCATTCTCCACTTTTGGAGCTGACCGTTGGTCCTGTGACCTCAGTTCTCTCTCATGGGTGGAAGGAGAGTGTTGTTGATTTTTACTTTAGCTTTTTTCTTGTTGTGTGCTCAGAAGTGACAACTTTTACTTGCTGGACTGGAGACTGAGAGTCACTGAGCATTTTTAAATATTCGAATTTGCCTTCAATTTGGTTTGAGTCCTTACACAAGTAATGGTGTTTTATTAGGGGACTTCTAAGCCATTATGGTTATTTAATTTGGTTTATTTAGTCCTATTTAGCATCTACTTACTAAATTTCATGCATCTTCCAAACACTGGTGGTAATTAAGATGCTTCTACCCTTGTATAGCTCTTTTTAAAGTCTTTTGCTTTTTTCATTGTCTGGTAGATCCTGGATATATCTCTTGTATCTTGTCAAGGACTTTGGCTTTAGTATTTTCTCTTTTTATGAGCAGATCTCCCTCTTTACTAGATCAGTAATATGTTTGGTTATGTAGTCATTTATCATCTTTAGAAAAGGAACTTTGATTCTTTCCCTACCCTCTGTCTTCTGTAATCTCTGTTCGCTTTTATTGTCTACTCATAATGTTACAGTTTCTCAAATTTTATGTTTCTTTCAATCCATTCCAATCTGACTTTTGGCATCTAATACCACTATGACTGCTCTTGCCAAAGTCACTCAGTCCTTGCTGTTGCCAAACCACTGCCTTTTTATTTGATCTTTTAACAGAATTCAGCATAATTGAACATTTCTACCTTCTGAAATGCCCTTTTCTTGACTTCTATAGCAGCATATATTTTTGGTTTTCCTCCATGCATTTAGTTTTTAGTTGTTGTTGCTGGTCTTACTCTTTCATCCAACTATGGAAAGTAGTTCAGTGCTCTGTCCTTGAGCTTTTCCCTTAACCTCTTCTCCCTTTACACTTAGATGATTGATTGATTGATTTAATCTCTACACCCAACATGGGGCTTGAACTCACAGCTTCAAGATCAAGAATTGCACAGTCTTCTGACTGAGCCAGTCAGGCGCCCCTATGCTAGATAATCTTATCCATATTAGATGGCTTAATAATTTTGTTACCTCTGCCCCAATTTTTATCTCCCCTTACCCCCAGCCCCTCTCAAAGCTCCAGTCTTGATACTCACTTGTATAATTAAAAAGTTAAAATGCCCAATCCTGTACTATTTTTCTCCTAGTCTTCCTTACCTCAGGGGAGCACCACTGTTTATCTCATTATATGAAAAACCATGAAGTGATCTCGTCCTCATCTCCCAAATACTGTCTCCTCATTTTTGTTAGTCCCTTTGTTTGCTTTTGACTTTGTAAACTTAATTTATTTACAGCAGTTTTTTTAATTTTTTTTTTAAATTTTAAGTAAATTCTGTACCACATGTGGGGCTCAAACTCACAATGCTGTAATGAAGAGTCATATGTTCTACAGACCAAGCCAGCTAGGTGCCCCTATTTACAGCAGTTTTAAGTTTACAGAAAAATTGACCAAAGGGTACAGAGAGTTATATTGATTCCCCCTCCCTCTTTCCCTACTAATATCTTGGATTTATTTTTAACATTTCTTGCAACTGAACCAATTTTGATACCTTAAGTTTACATTAGGATTCACTAACTGTGTGGGTTTTGCTAAATGCGTAATGGCCCATACCCACCATTTGGGTATCTTATGATACCCATAGGAATTCCACTGCTCTTAAAAATGCTTTTTTTTTTTTTTTTTACCCCTTAAAAATAGTTTTTGTACCACCTTCTCATCCTTCACTATTCCAATCCCTGGCAATTACTGATCTTTCCTTTGCCGGTAGTTTTGCCTTCTCCAAATGTCATACAGTAAGTAGTCTTTTCTAGTGGCTTCTTAATTTTGCAATATGCAGTTAATGTTCATTCTCCTTGTCTTTCTGTGACTTTATATATAGCTTCTTCCTTTTTATCACTGTCTAGATCTACCAGTTTATTCACCTATTGAAGTGCATATTGGTTACTTCCAATTTTTGGCACTTTGGGATGAAGTGCTATGAACGAACATTCATGTGCAAATTTTTTTGTGGACGTAAGTTTTCAGCCCCTTTGGAAAAAATATCAAGTAGTGTGGTTGTTGGATCTAATGGTAAGCCTATGCCTAGCCTTGTAAGAAACCACCAAACTGCCTTCCGCAGTAGCTGAACCATTTTGCATTCTCACCAGTGGTCAACAAAAGAGTTCTTGTTATTCCACATCTTCGTCAGTGTTTTGTGTTGTTGGTGTTTTGGATTGTAGCTACTCTCATAGGTGTATGGTGGTATCGTTTTAATTTGCAATTAATTCCGTGGTGATATGATACCAAGCATCTTTTCATAAGCTGCTTATCCATTTGTATATCATCTTTGATATACAAATATTGTATATCATTATATGGCTTGTCTTCATTCTCTTAACAGTGTCTCTTGCAAAGCAGCAGTTTTTTCCATCAGTTTTTTTCTTTTGTGGATCATACATTTGGTGCTGTATCCAAAAACTTACTGCGAAACCCATGGTTGCTTAGATCTTCTGTGTTATGTTGTGGAGGTTTTATTTTTCTTTCTTTCTTCTTTTCTTTTCTTTTCTTTTCTTTTCTTTTCTTTTCTTTTCTTTTCTTTTCTTTTTCTTTTCTTTCTTTTCTTTTCTTTTTTTCTATTTATTCATGAGAGACACAGAGAAAGAAGCAAGAGACATAGGCAGAAGGAGAAGCAGGTTCCCTGCAAGGATCCTGATGTGGGACTTGATCCCTGGACCCTGGGATCATGCCCTGAGCTCAAGGCAGATGCTCAACCGCTGAGCCACCCAGGCATCCCTGTTTTAGAGTTTTGAGTTTTACGTTTAGAACTATGATAAGTTTTGGATTCACTTTTTTGAAAAACTTTTTTTTTTTGTATGTGGATGCCCAGTTGTTTTAGTACCATTTTTTAAAAAAGACTATCTTTTCTCCTTTGAATTGCTTTTGCTCCTTTTTTGAAGGTCAGACTTACCTCCTGAGTCTCTCTCAAACTTTGTCCACATGTTAACCAATTCCATCTATCTCCTCCAAGCCACCATCCCCTCTTGCCTGAACAGTGGCCCTTACTGGTCTTCTCGCTTTATCTCTTGACCTTTGCGTTCTTCACAGAATATGACTTATTACAGTTTTAAGGCATAAATAAAATCTTGTCTATTTTCTGCTTAATACTAATTGCTTTCTTTTAAAAACAATAATATCCAAATTCTTTATCATGGCCTGTTAGGCCCTGAGTGATCTTGCCCTGACTTTTCCTCAATTTTACCCTTGCTTCTACTCTGCAGACAACCGTGGGCTTATTTAGCCTCTGAAGTATTTATTTATCCCCTATCTTAGGGGATTCATAATTAATAATGGACTCTTTCCCCACTTTTAGGTCTCAGTTTAAATGTTTTCAGTGATGCCTTCTCTAGTTAGTATATTGTAAACATCCAATTCTTTATTTTGCTAGTCATTCTCTGTTCTCCTGATTTCTCTCTAGTGTTTTTTCTCAATTTGAAAGCATATATTGTTCATTGCCTGACTTCATACAAGCAGAGATCACGGCTGTCTATGCTGTTTTTAGCACCTGGCACAGTAGTTGCCACAGAAGAGGCACTGAACACATTTTAATGCAGAAGACATGGGCAGCCTTTGAAATGCCCAGATCTAGTGAGGGAGATCCACATATATGTAGATGAATTGCAGTGCCACATTAGTGGTATTGGACAGTTGTTGTAGTCCCAGAAAATAAGAGATGAAGGATTAAATAAAAATCTTTGGGATTCTTTCTCACTAGTGTGAACTAGTGATCACATGATTCAGTTTATGAAGTCTTATTGCTGAGGATCTTTAGCCATTAATTTATATTTTTATTATTTGCTAATGTGAGGGTCTATATAACTCTCTTCCTAGCAATCACAGACTTAGGATCTTAAGTGTCAGGAGAACCCATCATTTTGAAGGGACAGTATAGGTGTGTAGGGGCAGTGTCAAGCCCATGATGAGCTCAGATGTCATAATGATTGAGCATTGGCTCTAGAGTCAAGGTTTGCTTTTGAATACCCAGTGCTGCCATTCCCTTGGCAGATCACTTAACTTGCCTGTGCCTTAGTTTCCCCATGTGTGAAGGAGCTATAATAAATTTAATATTAAGGATATTGAGGATAAAATGATATCCTCAAAATGATTTTGAGGATAAAATGGATGAAAAAAAATACGTGGCACACTTACTATGTGCTCCATCCTGCAATCAATGAAGCTATTTCTGTTATCCTATAAAGACCTCGTTTAAATAAAATTCTATGACGTTAGAATATACTTACATTGAGCAACATGCAGCTCTCTCCACAGACCCCTCACTTCCTACTTTATGTTCTCCCTATGGCAAACCTAAATTATGCCTTTTGTAGCGCCCCTCTCCTTCCTATGCCCTCCATCATACCACCTCTGCTTTCTTAGATTCCTAACATTTTATTATCCCTTCTTTTCATATTTACCTTCTTCCTCTCAACTAGTTCCTTCTCATATATGTATAAACATGTTAAAGTCTCTCCAACTAAAAAAAAAGTAGCTACTGCCTCCCTCCTCTTACCTACACAAACCAAACACAAACTTAAAAAACATTCATTCCTTCCATGTCACTCCCTTCTCGGCCTACTCCAGTCTTGTTTCTACCTCTTAATAACTTTGTTGAGATAATACTACTGAGGTCATACACGGCCTTGTCACTGAATCCGACGGACAGTTTTCCTACCTTGTCAGCAGCGTTGAACACGATTGATGTCATTCTCTTGACATTTTCTGTCTGTGGGTCTTCTGGTTTCCTTGTAACTTTTTGGTGGTTCTTAGTCTCATTTGCAGACTATTTTTATATGTTGGGGTTTCTAAGGTAGAATCCTTGGTCAGATTTCATTTCATTGTGTGTCTGGATCCACACTGCAGATTCAGTACCTTTATAATGATGAACTAAGTTTAATAACATGGGTCCAACTTTGTAGATTCGTCCTTGGCATCTCTTTGTTCTCCAAGAGCAAACGTATTTTAGGAATTTATGATCTTCCTGCCTTAAATCTGGGCTTCCTTTATATCATTCTTCATTTTAGTGAATATTACCCCCAGTCCATTATCTAGTCTTATTTTTGTGCCTAAACTATCTCATCAACCCGTGTCTCTGTTTTCACTACTCTGGCTCAATCCATTATTTTCTAACTTGGACTATAACAGTTCTAATTGGTTTCCTTGTATACACCCTGTGCTAATCGAATTTCAGCCTCCACAATGCAGCCAAAGTGTATTTCTCAAGACACAAATTTAATGATATTATCCCTTTAATTAAAACACTCAATTGGTTTTCTATAGCTCTTAAGATCCATGGGAAGAATAGGGACAAAAATCCCTAATACTAAAATTTGTGGAAACCCCCAAAAGACCAAGTCCTTTCTTTTCTCTCCAGTTGCACCTTTGGCCACGTGGTGTTTTTTTTTCTCTCTCATCCTTCATGTCTCAGCTCCGTGGTCATTTCCTTACCTGAGGAACACCTCCTCTGATCTCTGGTATGTTAGATCAGCATCCTTTTGCTTTCACAGTGCCGTGAACATACTATATCGTTGCTTTTAGTCATGGTTTTACCTTTTTGTGTGCCATTTCTCCCTCTAGCTAAAAGGCCCTAAGAGGCCAAGGATCCTGTTTGCTTAACACAGTAACAGGCTTATATCCATTGACATCTTAAGGTGCCAATTTTATTTTTCTTTTACTAAAGAAAAAAAAGTAATCCAGTGCAAAATAAGTCCGCAATATTGAAAGAATTTTCTATAAAAGCTGAATTAACTTAAACTGTAACATTTTCTCCCAGCTGCCTGCCTTTCTATGATGGTAAAAGCAATGTTATTTAAGAAAAAAGTTCAGGAATCTATTTTTAGATTCTGATACTGTGTGAAAATAATGGCACTTAATAATGGTTCCTGTTTTAGGCCTTCCAAAACAAACATTAGATTTATTTCTAACTTTGAAGATAAATATTCAAGTTGGTTTTGATTTTGCTTTAAGTGTAGGTTTGATGACTTTCTGAACTCTCAAGTGATTCTGACTTACGATCGTATCTGGGAAGGGATATTTAGTGATAATTTTAGTTTAAGAACATCACAAGAATTTTTAAATTTAGGGGGATGTGTAGTGAATCATTGCTTGTTTGCTTGTCTAGCTCTTCATTAATTTATCCTTTCTTTTTTTCTCATGCTTTTGTTTTTTATAGAAAGATTACCTACTGTCAGCATTTCTGTTTTCATTCCTCACTTCAGGACATTCTCTGCACCATTCATTTAGGGGACTGAGAAGGTCATTTCCATAACATTAAATTTTTGCCTTGACTCCATTTATTCTTCTTATCAGATAGTTTAGCATAGAAAGACTCAGTTTCCCATTTAATGCTGGATGGTTTTCAAAGGAAAGTTTAAAAAATGTATCAAATAACCTTTTTGTAATTTTAGGGCCTGTTTTCCTAGGATCTGAATAATAAACACTCCTGGCAGCCTGGCATTTGGTAGTTGGAATAAACTAATCACTTCAGCCTTTTGCAATCACTTAAAATACTCATTAACTGTGAGTCATTGTTTTGAAATAATGTACATTATAGCTCTTTTTGTTTTTCTTGCCTGAATTGCCTAACGTTCTTTAGAACAGCTCTGTGGCAGCTTTGAGCTTAGTGTACATTTTTATTCTCAAAATTGGGTAGTACAAAAGTATATTGCTGGAAAACAAAGATTCCCATCCAGTCAGATTGGTAGCACATGTCATTTTGTAGAGCAGAGTTCACTGAAGTATAGAACTTTTTCTTCTTGCTGAGGTACTGATAAGTTTATTTTGAGAAAATGTGTATGTTTGAATTAACAGGGAACTAATTATCTCTGGCATCTTAAAAACGTATAAACATGTTCCTTTGCTAAAGATAGAACTTCATTTATTTTCCTAATTAAATTTGTAGTAGTCCTTTGAAAGCAGATAAGAATCTTCATATTTACTTACCAGTTAGAAGTCAGTCTCTATTATCACACTGACTAAAATCTATCTGTATAAAAGAGCTTATTAAATACTTTGTAAAATTTGTATAGTTTTTTTTAAGATTTTATTGATTTATTCACGAGAGGGAGGGAGAGAGGCAGGCTCCCTGCAAGGAGCCCGATGCGGGAATCAATCCCGGAACCTGGGGTCATGCCCTGATCTGAAGGCAGATCAATCTCTTAAGCACCCAGGCGTCCTGAAATTTGTAAAGTTTTAATTATAAGGACTCAGTAATTTTTTCTTAAGTAATTTTTATTCAAACAATTTAAGCATGTAGTCTTTTTTTTTTCCCCAAGTTGCTTGCATTCTTTACATTTTCTGTCAAGCCTTTTCTTCATGGAAAATGTGGCTTAATAATAATGAACTGTGGTTTTTCAGCACTGTCTTTGGAAAGTAGTGAAGAATAACCTTGTAATGGCTATCAGATTTTTAAAAAATGATTAGCAGCTCCACTTCCACTTTTCATATCAACCAGAGCTTTGGTATTTTAGCTGCAAAATTCAGTGCATTAAGAATGAAAACCAATAATCACTGTCTGGAAGTCACATTCTGTGTCCCCTGAACTCTTTGTGCTGGTTGATTGATACAGGACAATCTGAATAAAGACTCGTTTTATGCACATTTTCTAATTAAGTAGTCTAAATTCCAAACTTTTATTTAAATGTATTCACCTTTCCATAGTGTAGTTTCTTAGTAGGTCTGTAGTATATCAATGTTGGCAAATTTAGATTGCCCTTTTCACTGAATCTACTCAAAATGTCAGGTTACCTGTAATGGAGAAGAGGTTATTCTAAAAGATCCATCACCTCTTCTACATTCTTGGAAATGTAATTTTGATATGAAGCCTCTACAAAGAAGGAAGATATTTATATGTAAATTCTAACCTTATAGTTTTTCAGTGAAACATTGAGTACTATTTATTGGCTACACTTCTGGTCATTATCTTATTTTCTATTTAACTTTGGCTTCTTGATAGGAAAAGGACTAAATTTGTTACATAAATTGTCTTTTTATTGCTCACTTCAATAAATCTTTTTTTTTTAAGCTCACCCCTAATATAAGTACTCATTTTGAGTGTGCAGATGAGATAGGGTTTTTTTTTTTTTAATGATTACTCTCAACATTTCGGTACAAATTACAAAATGATAAAGATGTTCTAAAACATCCATCTTTAAGATTCCTTTGACATAGGAAGTACTCCAGAAAAGCAGTTACTCTTTCATGAACTACTAATAACATTCACTTTACATTGAAGGAACAGGTTCGGTGTGTTTATTGTGTTGAAGATTCTGTTTTGTCATTACAGAAAAGGTCAGCAAATTTTGCATGTCTTTCTTGTAAAAGTCAAGTCCATGGCCCATCTTTTAAATTTAACAACTCCTAAGTTCTTTACAATAAATAGAGAATGTAGAAGGGAAAATAATTTTTAACTACTCCCTGTCTCATTAAGTATCCTAATGATTCTTCTATTTTAAAGGCTTAAAAAAATAAAAGAAAAGGAATTAAGCGCATTGATGATATCCTGGAACATTGAGCACACACTTCTTATTTCTACTTCTTTGCTGCAGTACCTTCCCCGTGACTGAATGACTAGTTGAGTGATTTTCCCCTGAGTTGCTGTCTCTGTAAATTTATCTGAGAATCCCCCCCTCCTTTTTTTTTTTTGAGAATCCCTTTTCTAGGTAAGGCAGCTATTCTATCAGAAGTTATACGCAGAATTTATAAGAAGAAATTTGGTGTTGAGATTACATGTTCTCCAGTAAAACTTTCCTTGAATTCTTCACATATACACACAAAATGTTTATTTTGGAAATAGAACCTAGCAAGGATCATAGGCAGAGACGTGTGGAATATGTGTCTTTTATCTCCTATAGCCACTCCTTTCCTTTCCTACTATATAATTTGCTCTAATACTTCTTTCTTCCTATATTAAGCAATTTATACTATAATTCTTTTGACAATATTTACTGATTAAGGATTGCATTTTAATTTGTCACTTTGCTGGGGTTTTTTTAAATCATTTATCCATTTTTACTGTAGAAGGAATAGCAAATCTTTCCATTGTGATAGAACTTTATTTGCTAGTACTGTTTAGTGGGTGTTGTAAAATGTTGAAAGAATTGGATTGAATTTTGCATGGCTTTAAACAGGTCTTTAAGAAATTAGGATGTTTGTCTTTGTGTTCTGGCTTTAGTTTAAGTTTTAGATGTTAATAGCACACACATTCTCATAAATTATCAGCACAGTATATATTTAGGACTGTGTTGGTTTTGGTAGTAGACACAAATCTTTATTTCATAGTGAATTCTTGGTAGTTTTGCAGGTTCATTTTTCATAGATCTGATTAGCACGATCAACTCATGTGGTTAATTCATGAGGGTGTTCGTGCCAGGAAAAGTGTTCACCTCTACCATTTTCCTTTTATGTGTTTGTGTTTACATTATTAATATCCCTAATTCTGTATTCCGTTGCAGGAATATTTCAAAGCTGTTTCTCCATTTGGCATGGAGTATTTTGGTTAAAACAATATAAAATAGCCCATTTAATTTAGATGCCTATAAACTGCAGTGGAATTTAAAACAAGGAAAACAACAAAAAAGAGTGGCTACTGAAATTCCTATACCTTTGTGGCACTGCCTGTGGGGAAGCCTTGACTGGAACACACCTCGAACACTATAGTTGACAGAGACCATCTGACCCAGGGATGGCCTAAGTATGCGGTATCAGTTTGCATATTTATCAGCAGAGTGCAACGTCTTAACTTCTCAAGATTAAAAAAATTTTTTAAAATATTTATTCCTGCACCAAACAGATGATCTTTTACACCCTATTTTGAAATTTTCTGGTTTAGAGTATGGTTAAAAAACTTTTTCTTTCATAGTTCTTGAAAGTTAAAGAAATTTTAACATACAAATTGTTTTAAGAAACCATTAACAATTTTTCCATCACCTTAATTCCCTCAATTTTTTTTTTTATTTCCGAGGGTATAGAGCTTTCTGAATGAAATCCTCATAAGATCTTAGATAAATATGAAAGCAAAGTTTGATTAAAGTAATAACCTACATCCATGATACTTTGATAGCTAAATCCTATAATTAGGGCCGTATGAATAAAGTAAGCAATCTGTTTTTAACTTTGTCCTCCTAGGGAGGATGAGACAATTTGTTTATTAGAAATACTCTTTGTGACTTAACATATATAATTTGTTTACCTCCACTTTGAAACAGTATGTTCGTTTTCTTCTGGGGACTTTTCTTTTTTCATTAAAACTTTTGAATATGCAGATATGTTTTTGGCATTTATTTAATCGTAGACATTTAAAAAGAGTCCATCAAGCTGGAAAATATTTTAAGACGCTCAGGTTTTGATAAAGAAGTAATGTCCCCACACATTTAAGTTTGAAAATTTAATGATTACTTTCTGTTAGTGATGTGTCTTAGAAATTATAGGGGCTAATAACTTCTGGGAAATTTTCTAGTTTATACTGTTACTTTTTCTCCAACTTTTACTAATATTTTAGGAGAAAATCTTTTTTTTTTTAAATTCTTTTTAACTGTGATGTTATGTTGCTGTTCTATGTTTTAGGTGTAATGGTCATGGATAGGTGCACACTGTATAAGAAAATAAATGCTAGTTTGTGAAATGGGCTGTAGCACAAGATGAATAAAGAAGTTTTGAAAATTAGCTTCCATTTTTCAGTTGTTAGCCGCTGATGATTGAAAGGGTTGTGTATATATTATACATGTACATACATATAATCTGGATCAAATTGTATTTGTATATTATACATATACATGTATTTGTGTATACCCATGGTATGTGCACATGCACGTATATATGTATATCTAAACACTTTGTTGATCCCCTGACCAGAGGGATCTCAGATAGCTGTAATTCTAGATTACTTTTTTAGAATTGGTGGTATGTTCTAGAGTTAAGGAATCAGGTGGTGGCAGGAAGAAGAAAGGGGTAACTAACAACTGGATAGGTCTGGGGAGATGACCGCTACCCCTTTCTTCATTTTTAGTAGTAATCAGCCTGCTTTGGCTGAAATGTCTTAGGTTTGCCTTTGAGAAGCTGCTGCTAATCGTGTCACTGTTGCCAGAAATAGGAGGGAGAAGGAAGGGGAATTATAGAGAAAACTTGAATTTTAAAATCTTATCTTTGAGGGGAGAAATTTCAAGTGCCTGGATTTTCATAATTTCTACTTAGTGTATATTTTGATGGGTTGTCTTTAAAGTGTCCCTTTTTACGTTTTTCTCTATTTAACAAACAGAAATCAAATAGTATTTCACTTGTAATATTGATATATTGATTTTTTTCTCATGATAAGTAAGGAAGAATGTTTCATTACTGGCATAATGCAGTCACTGGGTGTGTTTTGAAGATGGCCTAGATGTGTTTGATGTGTTAGGATGACCTGGGTTTTTATGTCGACTGGCTACCATATAGCTAGTTTCTATTAGCTATCACCAGGTATTTGGAGCCTGAATCCAAGTATTTGGGAACTTTTATTAAGAGACTAAGTCTATTAAGAGACTTTTCTTTTCTTTTTTTTTTTTTTTTTAATAGAGTCATCAGAATTAGGAGAGAGGTCACCCACAGTGCAGGGGAAATGGGAAGAGGGGGTGCCTCTCATCACTGAGCATCAATTTCTCGTGCCCTCAGATTCCCAAGCACACTAGTGAGGTTCAACAAGAAAACTCTTTTAATGGTATAGATGCTGATACTCTGCAGGTAAAGTAACACATTACTCTAGGGATAACACAGCTAGCTAAAACATTTGGAAAACTACTTCTGGAAATGGGATCAGGTTTATATTAAAATCAACTTCACTTTTGATTCCAGCCATTCCTTTCAAAGCCCTATAGAGTGCTACACGGAAAGTGTTTATCTACTCTCAGCAATAGTATACGTTGAAGTGGAGGATTTTATTCATAATGATATCTTTATTTTCCCCCCCTCTGTGAAGTTATTGCTTATTTGAAGTGAAGAGGTTTTGTTTAAAAAGATTTTTTTTTTTTTTTTAGGATCAAATCATTTTATTGAGGGGCTTCAGAGAAAGGTTAGGGGGGCAGCTGGGCGAGGACAATGACATTGATCTGATGTCCTTGGCCTGGCTGAAACCTTTTTTTTTTTTTTTTTAAAGACTTTATTTATTCAAGAAACAGAGAGGCAGAGACACAGGTAGAGGGAGAAGCAGGCTCCATGCAGGGAGCCCAATGTGGGACTTGATCCTGGGTCCCCAGGCTGAAGGCGACGCTAAACTGCTGAGCCACCTGGGCTGCCCAAGGCTAAAGCCTTTCAATGTCACACTTGCCAAAAGCTATTTTAAAAATTTTAATGGGTTTATAACTAGTGCATATTGCAAAGTTTTGCTATTACCCCTGTTCCAAATTCACCTGGTAGTAGCTACCTTCCTAACCCAGCTGTAGGCAGCCATGATTAATTAAATTCTTTATTGTTCTGTCAGACATTATACATATTTAAGCAATTCAGAATTTATTTTTTCACTTTAATTTTTAAAATTTTTTTTAATTTTTTCACTTTTAAAATTGTATGCAAAAGGTAGCACACCATACAGTTTTGTCCCTTTTTTCATACAGTAAATAGACTACTTCCTCATTCTTTTTTCTAACAATTTCATAATACTGCATTATATGGATAGACCGTATTTTACTTACCCAGTCTCTAATTAATGTATTTTAGGTTGCCTTTTGCTAATACCGTGATGAGTAGCCTTGTACATATCTCATTTCATATCTGCATAAGTGTATTCATAAGTCAAATTCCCAAGAGTAGACTTGCAGTTAAGTTTGAGGAATATTGTCACATTGCTATATATGAGGTTTGTACCAATTTATGCTCCCACTAGTAAAGGATAAAAGTGCCTGTTCCCTTGTCATTAGAGTATGCTGTTGAATTTGTTTTATTCAGAAATATGTGAAAATTGTATCTCAGAGTAGTTTTTATTTGCATATTTTTTATGAGTAACTTTAAGCTTTTCCTATTTATTTGTTTTCCATGTACTACCAGTTCATATATTTTTCCCATTTCTATTGAGTTTTTTTTGTTGTTAGGCTTTTGTGATAAGAGGCACTAGCCAGTATTTTTCCCAGTTTTGACATTTGTTTTTTGATTTTTATGTGTGTGTGTGTGTGTGTGTGTTGCCATGTAGAGATTTTTTATTTTTATGGAATCAAATTAATCAAAGTTTCCTTTTATGACTAATATTTTGAGTCAGACTTCTACACTCCAGTTTCTTTATGCATATATATAATTGTTTTATTTTATATTTATATATATTTAAGAAATTGTATATATTTTTGACTATTGGTTTCATTTTTTTCTATATGAATCTTCCACTCCTTTGGATTTTATTTTGGTTCAATGATAGATCTGACTTTACCTTTCTGTAGATAGCTCCTGTTGTTCTGACAACATTTAATTGAATATATTTTCTCCAGATGATCAGAGCATACTCCAAATGGGTTTAATGTTTGAATTTGAGGGTGATAAATGAAAAAATGGGTAATAGAAAAGGTAACATTTTCTAGTTTCAGTTCCCTTCTTGGTTGAGTTACTAAACTTTTAATTATCTGTAGGTACCCACAAGTTGAAAGGAACTCTTCCCAAACTTTTCTACTGCATCTGCTAGAGTTTAGTGTAGGTTATCGTGTGGCTGTCTGGGTTTATCTATGAAAACTATTTTTCATTGGTGTCTGAGGTTGTTCATGTGTACTTACATAACTAGTCTTCTGAATTGTCTTCCCCAAAGACCTTAAGTAGCTAACTTGAGAGCAAATTTAGAAGGTGAAGGAGATTTGATATCCTACTATGGCTCAGTATAGCACTGACTAGTATTGCTTATGGTGACTTATCACTGGATATGTCTTGTCTGTTAGCTATTAGGATTTCCAATGGCTGGGATCCCTGGGTGGCGCAGCGGTTTGGCGCCTGCCTTTGGCCCAGGGCGCGATCCTGGAGACCCGGGATCGAATCCCACGTCAGGCTCCTGGTGCATGGAGCCTGCTTCTCCCTCTGCCTGTGTCTCTGCCTCTCTCTCTCTCTCTCTCTCTCTGTATGTGACTATCATAAATAAATAAAAATTAAAAAAAAAAAAAAAAAAAAAGGATTTCCAATGGCTTATACAAATTCTGAATAATAATAATAATAAAAGAACCACGAGGTTGTATAAGCTGATCTCTATTCTGGTCAGTTCACACTATTTCAGGAGTGCTTTCTATTGTTAAATATTTCACTCTATTGTATTAGGCTACTTTCTTCCTAATCCATTTATCTTCGTATTTTCAAGTATGAAAATCTGTTTTTAACATCAAAAAAAGTCACAGATATTTGTGATTTTTGTATATAACTAAGAAAAGACATGACAGAAGCCTATCATGATTGACATAAGCCAATCTCTCTTATAGTGAGATTGAAGTTGGTGCTGTATTGATCACAAAAAGCATCTACATACATTTGAGAAAGTGTACAACGTTCATGTTTGAAGATACAGGGCCCAGGCCATCCTTATTTGTCAGTCACATATTAGATCCTATACACTAAGTCATTTTAACTAAGTCCTAGAGGAAGCAAAGCAAAATGGTGAGGGAGGCAGTCCCCTCTCTCATGTGGGAGCTGACTTAATAGGGGAGACAGCCATTACAGAACATTCCAGACCTGTTAGAGCAGTGTTAGGGGATCATGGTGTGGCGGGTCATAGCTAAACCTAACCTGCCCTGGCGGAGCAGGGAAGACCAGCCTGACGAGGTGACTTTTAAGCTGATCTCTGAAGGAGGATCCATGAGACAGAGCTGTAGGCAAGAAAATCAAGTAGGAGGCAATTTCAGGATGTAGGCAAGAGCTAATGTGGGTCTTAACTAGGGCAGAGGCTTTAGAGATAGGAACGAAGAGACTGATTTAAGATAGACTTAGGAATTCCTGTCTTGTTAATTGATGGATGTGGGTGTAGGCAAGGGATAAATTAAGAATAACTTGTTTTTTTTTTTTTAAAAAAAAGAATAACTTGTTTTTCTAGGTAGAAAGTGATTCTGTTTCACAGAAATAGAAAATACAGGAGGAACAGGTTTTCAGAGGGAAGACTAAGTCACTTTTTTTTAAGCACGCTGAGTTTGAAACAAATATCCAAATAGAGGATGGCCAGTGAACATTCACATTTGAGCCAGTGAACACATCACAAGATTGGGATACAGTTCTGAAATTGGAGGATACTCATTTGGAAGCTGTTATCCTAATGCTGATAAACAAGGATATGAGAGTAGAGGCATGGCCCAGGAAGCATATGTAAAATAAGAGCTGAGAGCTGAAAGAAGAAAGAGCTTTTGGGAACCTCAGCATATAAGGGCTGGGAAGACTCCCAGGGCCTTTGATTGGGCAGTTTGTTCCTCTAACTGCTATCCAGCTTCTTCACCTAACCAAACCTTATCAGGCCTTCAGCAGTTGAATTAAAATCTGTCTTCGTCATGAAATCATTTCTACCACTTTCTCTAGAATTTAGAAAAAAAAAAAAAGACATCGTTGGTAGCTTATTTTTTTGTCAAATACTACTGCATAGAACCCCAGATTTTTGGTTTGATTGACTGGCTCCTGATTGTTTAAAAACAAAAAGTGTGCGTGTGTACATTTTTGTATGCTACCATTTAGATGGGTAGGTGTTCTCAGGTTGTCATACTGAGCAACTACTGTCTATCAGTTAATTATGTGCTCGATGTTAGAGATCAAGAAATAAGATCTCTTATTCTTATTACCAGGATACCAGGTACTTAGGGTACCAGGAACTTAATGTGGAAAATAAGACAGCTGGGGAGAAGGGGGTGTTTTATGAAGTTTACAGTTTGCCCTATTCTCCCCTCCCAAGTGTAAATTTGAACTAATTTGTTGCTAAGTAAACTTTGTTTCTCTCGCAACCATTAGAGTGACATAAGCTTACCTGTAGAAAAGCAGTGAAAAATCCTAGGTATAGGTTTTTGTTCATATTTGAAAATATTTGAAATTATACCTGGTATGTTCAACTTCCCATAATTTCTTAACATTTTCCCATGTTATCACAGGTTCTTCAGAAATATTTTTACTTGCTATATAGAAACGTGGATGAATCAGAGTTTACTTATTTTCATTGCCAGACATTTCATTTTTTTCATTCTTTCCTTATAAATGGTGCTTTAATGAACATTCATATTTGTACATTTATCTTTTTATGCATTTAGGATTGTTTCCCTAGGGTTAATTCACAGATGTGAAATTACTGGGCAAAAGAGTACAAACATTTTGGAGGCGCCTAATAAATACTGGCAAATTGCTTTTCAGGAGAGCCTTGACTATATTTACACTAGCCATATATGCGTGTACTCGGGTCATTATCTTTTACTAATTTTGCTAATTTTCTAATTTCGTGGGTGAAAAGAGTATCTTGTTTTAATATGAACCTTTGGTTATTAGTGAAGGTAAACATGTTAAAACTAATTGTATTTCTTCTTTTGATGGCCTATCTTCTTTCTTCCCCCCTTTAGTTCTAGTAGCTAATTCAGTGAACAATTGCACGTTCTTACTGTATCTTTCATGACTTAGACTTCTATCCCTGTAGCTTGTATGTTTTTCATGACAGAGGGGTCTAGGTTTTTTAGTCTTAAAAGTGTATTAAAACTTTCCTACTCCTCGCCCCTCCCCCCCTTTTAAAACTGTGGTAAACTACCCATAATGTAAAACTTGCCATCCTAACCATTTTTAAAAGTATAGTTCAGTTGCATTGGGTGCGTTCACTTTGTCGGACAACTGTCTCCACCACCCTACCCTGTTGGTCATTTTGGTTAATCCTGCAGCACAACAACGTTGGCTTTGAAATTCAGCAGTGTTGCTTGTAGCATTCTTACTGTTCATGAACCGTTATTATGATTGATATTTTTGTAGTCATTTTGTGGAGATTTGTTGGTTTGTCTAGGTGTAGAAGCACACTGAGTGCAGTGGCTGAGATTTCAGTTTAGGTTGGCTTTTTTGAGTTGTTGCTAATAATTTAGGGTCCCTCATTCAAAGTAATGGCTTATTAGCATTTCTGCATGTCAGTTTTCCCCAAACTTACTATTTAGTTCTACAAAGATGGAAGATCATCTACTACTTCATGCTTATTACAGGGCCTCACGTGATAGTTCTATGTTTGTTCTTTTTTGACTGGATGCTTCACTCAGAAATTTTTACCCACAAGGATGGGGCCTGTGTGTCTGTCTCTACATGTTGGCAGAGGGCACGGGAAGTACAAAGGCTGTGCAGTGGGATGAGTGTGACTTAGTCAAGGAACAGAAGGGAGGCCAGGGTGACTGGACATGAGGGGCCAGGGGAACAGCGGTAGGAGACGGGAGCTGCAGTTAAGTTCCTACATGATCGTGACTAGAACTCTACTAAAGGATTTTAACTGGACGTGGGGTGAAGGAGGCAACACAGTCTAATATGTGTTTTTTTTAAAAGATCATAGTGACTGCTGGATGGAGAAGTGGATTTATAGAGAAAGAAGAGAAGAAGCAGGGTGATGTGTTGGGAAGCTGTTTCTGTTACCTGGGTGGCACTGTTATAACTGATATTCTCTCTGTTTGTTACTAAATCCATATCGTGACCATCTGCAGCACAACTGAAGATAACTGGCCAGGTTTATTCCACGGAAAAGTGAAACTTAACCAGAACAAAGGAGCTTGGGAGTGATGGGTTCATTAATACCATAATGTAACCCCAGACTAAATATAGTTAGCATGTGAATCTCAAAAATTCACTGTCAACTATCTTTGAACGTCTCTGTGAGGTTAAATGAGCTTTAATTATAAAGGACTTAGTGAATTCAGAAAGATACTCGTATCCCTGTTTCATATATGAAGAACAGGGAGTACAGTCATTAATAGCACTGAAATAAAAAGCAAAACATCTGTCAGTTTCTTTAAATGCAGGCACCCTTTTGGCACCATCATCCTTTTAGTTTAATTCCTTCCAAGTCTATTAGAACTTAGGGCGTAAGCGAAATTTGAGAGTTTGATGTACATTTTTGGCATTTTTAATTTTTGTGTCACAAGTTAAAATGTCATGTCACTGCTCTGAGAAGCTGCCTGTGCTCCCCCAAGCCTGGGCGAAGGCCCCTCTCCTGTGCTCTGATTGGACCTCATACCTTCCTCTCTGGTAGGTGTGTATTACTGAGCTTAGTCCTCAGGCTTTGAGGACAGAGATCAAGCCTGGGGACAGTGAAGAAAAAAGGGGTGGGGGAGGGGCATTGGGGAGGCAAACTGGGAGGGACTGACTAGAGGCAAGTGTGAAACTTCTGTAAAGTCCTGTGAATCTTGTCTTTGACGCGCTGCAGTACAGTTTTAATATAAAGTAGTATTTATAATAGCCCAACATGGAGTAAAATTGACATTCCAGGGAGCCCTCTGTGTGGTTTACACTGTGGCTTACACTATTACCTTCTTCAGGGTGAGGAGTTCCAGTGCTGTAGTAGTTAGTAGACTTTCCACGTTCTTCATTTGCTTTGATGGCTTTGGGATAACACTGGTATCCACACGATTAGGCTTTGTAAGGTTTTTTTTTTTTTTTTTTTTTTTAAATAGTATATTTGTTTGGAGTATAAAATGTTGAAAGGAATTCAGATCCTTAGTTCTTCAGGACGACCTATAGTCTGACTCCTTTCCTTCTTAGTCCTGGCTAAGCTTGCTGTTTCATTCCTTGATGACCCTTGCTGATTTTGACACTGCACAGCTCTAGTTGTCCTATTTCTCCTTATCTCCTTGCTTGGTTATTTACTCTCCTTCCCTTGAGCTAGGTATGTATAAGTCATCTCCTTAGGTCTGTTTCTTTCGGTCAACTTCCTGCTGAAGCATTTGCCACAGTTCAACTCTGCCCTCCGTAGAGGATCCTAAGTCCTTATCTTCAACCTTGGGTCTCTTTCCCATCGCCTTGTCCAATGGAGCTGACCACCGGCCTCAGATTTTGTTTGAATTTCTCCAAAGCCTGTAGCTTCTGTGAGTGATTGCCTTGGTGTTCCTGTCACCGAGGCTCTAAAGCTCAGTCACCTTGGCATCCACTTTCATATGCCTCCCACATGCTTGTCCCTAGGTCCCCCATGCCTGCTGCACAGCAGACACTGTGTTGTCTCTGATTCTGATCTTACCTTTTTTTCTCCTTTTGCCTTCCATCCCCATCATCACCACCACAACCCAGGTGCTTACTGCTTCTTTGGACTGTTGTGGGAGACACCATATGGGCCATTTAGCATCCAAGCCTACCTCCCTCCTTCCCAGTCTTAGTCTTATTAAAACATTAATCAGTGTTTTATGCAGTTAGTCTTATTCAAACATTCCCTCTCAGTACCCAGTTTAGAAATCTTTAGTGGCTTCCCATTGTTCTAGCTGACTACTGACTCATACTTTTAATAATAATACTTCAGCATAGCCCCTTGCTCTTTCTTCCATACCCTCCCTACCTAGAATTCCCACTTCATTCTTCCTCTGAAACTTATCTATCCTGGGGCTACATTTTAGCTTCTGCTTGCTTAGATGTGATCTGCTTTTGGAAACTCAAGACTTTTCTGTTGGTGATGGTGTTGTTATTGGCAGTTTTTTGCTACCCATCCACACCCTACCTTAATCATTTCTTTGGGTCAGCAGGGCCAGAGTGGTTATAAGAAGGGGCTCTGGAGTTACACTGCCTGAATTCACATGCTAGTTCCACCTGTTACTACTCCTGTACCTTGAGCTGATTACTTGACCTCTGTGAGCCTCATTTTTCCCCATTTATGAATTGTAAACAGTAATAGTATCCAGCTTTCAGGGCTGCTCTGAGGAATAAGTAACTTAATACATGTTTATGTATGTATGTTAAAACACTGCCCAACACTATAGAAATACCCTATTCTGTAAGCTTCTTAAAGGTGGAGAATCTTTGATTCTTACTTGGAGTATCCTATAGAACCTATCATGGTACCTTACATTTAGTAGGCATTCAATAATTACTTATTGAATGAAATTGAAATTTATTGAAAAATGCAGTTGTCCAATAACAGCTACTTTTGGTTTTGAAATAAGGCTGTTCAAACTTGTACAGAGTAGTTTCGGCAGTCATAAAGTGAGGTCACAGGGTTTTTCCGGGATAATTTAATAGCAGAGTATATGGTTTCCTTGTTTAATTACATGGTTGGGGAAAAAATAAAACAACTATGTAGTTTTAAATTTAAAAATATGTATTTTAAACAAAATTATACAAAGATGATGAAATAGTGAATCTTTGAACACTCAAATGTCTAAAACGTAAGCTTTGGTGTTTTAAATTAAAAAAAAACATTAAAAAAAAAAAAAAACCCAAGAATTATATTGGGCAACAGTTTGCGTGCAACAGAGACAACCTTCCAAGTGAAAGCCTCCCACAATAGAATTAGAGTGAGTTATGTGTGGTTTCTTTCAAGAACACTAGTTTTAGTGTCCATTCTGGGATTTTTAACTTATATTTACATTTGGCTCTTGCAGCACATCTACTGAATAGAGTTTTGGAGTCAGTTCTTGGATTGAATAAGAGATATCCAGGACTAATGTTTGCTTTTGGTCCTGTATGTTAAATTTTAATACATTGGAATTGTGCTAATGATGTTTTAAGCTTAAATATTTAACATTCCATCAGGTAGTTATATTTATATAATTTTAAAGAAACGGCAAACATTATCATTGGGGTAGACATTTAATTTAGTTGTATCAATCTGCTGGAGACTTTTAATAGGCACTATAGGCTCTAAAATTAGACCACAGGTGAAATGTAGAGTGTCGTTTGGTTTTGTTGGAAAAAAGAGAAGAAATTCCCATTAAAAATGGGCTTAATCTTTCTGGCTCCACAAGGAGAAAAATGAAATCTTTACCAGTAAACAGAAGCCTGGTTAAGTGCCCTAAGAAAGTAAAATTATTTTTCAAACTTTAACATTTTATTATATTTGGTGATCTCAAGTGAAATAGTGTTTTCCTTTGTTGGTTTTACAGGGGTTTTAAGCATTAGACAAAGAACCACTAGAAGTTCAGGTTCCCACTGAATAATCATTACTTATAAAGTCTAGGTATATCATCTTGTATATTTAACAAAGAATTAACTAAATTTCCGTCTTTCTATGTTAACATGCTGTTTAATTAATGTCTCTTAATTTTGTCATGGATTTATTTAAAATATTAAGATATTCTAAATATTGCTAGTCACAATATAGATATATTCAAGAATCTATAAAATTAGGTTTTGTAATGGATCAGTGTGTTTAAGTAAAAGGAGGAAAGGTATCAAGTAACTGTAATGAAATATTCACTAGCTGTAGTATGACCTGCTCATCCACTTGGCAAGTCTTACCTCTGTTTGTTTCATTTGTCTTTATAACCTTCGGGTAGAAACACTGGGGGTTCATGCTGTAAAGTGCTCTATTCTCTGTGCTTTAGAGTTGAAAATACTGGGAAATTTTTATATTTTAGGTCACATACACTTCTTCCCCCACCCCTGCCGGTTGAAAAAAATCCATAAGCATGTAGATGGTTTACAAATTTATTAGCAATGGTAATATAAAAATTCAAGGGTATGGCATCCTTCAATTGTGGTGGAAATAATTCATTCCTGTTCCTTTCTTTTCTGCCATGTTAACTTTAATTTAGATTTGTATATTCCAAAAGAGAGTCCCAGCAGATTTCTCGAGACTTTTATGGTGAACTATATCACCTCTCTGCCCCCTGCTGTTTTCTATTTACTTGAGGGTATCTGCCTGGGAATATTAGAAACTGTCAGGAGGAATAGAATTGGTGAAATAGCAACCTTCATATCAGTAATTGTAGGAAAACTGGAATATTGTTGGTTGTAGATATGTCTATGCTATGTGAATCTTGTTCATATATTTTCAAACTTCATTATGTTCAATATGCACATATTACTATCTCTATAATGATTGACAACCATAGTTTTTGGCTCCAGCCAAGCTTATAAATCAAGTAACCTGGTCTCACCTATTTGAATTCATTCTTTGTTTCTTGATTTCTTACGGCTATTCTCGATTGCAGTGATCAATTCAAGATTTATTTTCTCGTGTGCGTGTGTGTGTGTGGACCTAGTGCTGTGAGAATACAAGGAAAGTTTGTTGTGGTTCTTACTCTAAATAGCTTGCAGTTTTGTTGTGAAGAAAATATATGCATGCAAAATAGTTACAAAAATAGTGAATCCTTAAGGATAAAGTCACAGATGTAGTCCGCACATGGAAGATGAGCTAAGTGGATTCAGAGCAACAGGATTGGACTTACTGAAGTAGTAAGGACTCTGGAGCTAGACCCTCTGGATTTGAATCCTGATTCTACCACTTTCTAGCTATGTGAATTTGATGAAGTAACTCAATTTCTGCCTGTTTCTTCAGATGTCAAATGGGGATGATAATACAACCTACCTACTGGGATTGTTGACTTGTGGCCTTCCTTAACTGGGGTTTCTTGAGAAAATTAAACCCCAATGGCCTAAGGCATCTATTTTAAGTAATGACTTCTCTTTTATGCATCTGGAATGGCACTAGTTATGAACCATCCTTGGGAGATTTGAGAACACAGCCACAGCGGTGGTTCTAAGAAGGAACCCTGGTTGGGGACTAAATGAGTTAACATAGAATAAATCATGTGGAACAGGGCCTGCAAGTGTTAGCTGTTATGTTGGACTCTGAAAGTTTTTAACTGGAGGTTAAAGAGTTTTTCAGGCTGGGAGAAGTTAAAGGTTATCTGGGAGTGTTTTCCATCACAAACAGGTATCCAGTTACTTTGTATCTCTAGGACCAAGATGGGACCTGGAAAATCAACAACTTTAGTCATGAATCAGAAAAGCATGGAACATTTAAAAGTAATGGTTCCGTATTAAAAACAAAACAAAAACAACCCACAAAACTCCTTATCCTTATCAAAGTCATGTAAATTTACGAATATATTGATACTATGAGAGAAAAACATACAATTTTTAGTAAGCAAGAAATGGCAAATGGAAATTAACCATGTACCAAAAAGGTAAATTGATGCACCTTTCTTTTTGTGGCTATAATTTTGTGTTGTTGCCATAAAGGCAAGTTGGAGAGAGACATTTATTTCATTTGGTCTATAGTGTCATGCAACCACAATTTTACGTAGATTAAATACTAAAAATTGGCTGTTGAGTAAAAAGATCATTGGTTAACATTGGGAGAGAGCCATTTCAGTGGAACATCCCCCCGCAGTACATGTGTTAGTACTCATTTTCTCTCTCACAGTTTTAGTATGATATTTGGAGATTTATATAGCTTTGATACCGTTAATATGCTTAGGGAATTGTTATTGTTGTTTTTACTACAATAGACTCCTAACTTGTCTTCCTACATTTAAAGTTCCACTTCCCTGCTATTTATCCTGCATGTCATGTAGGTGATCATTTTCAGTCATCTGTTCCACTTGACTTACACTCCACCCCTTCTCTAGCCCCACCTCTGGGACCAAGTTGGACTGTAGGGAGGACTGAAAGAATTTCATTTCAATATTAGGGGATTCAGCAGGAGGAGCAGTACAAATCTGATATTCAGTATTTATAATTGGTATACCGCTTTGTTCCCCACCTCACATCCTATTTTAGGTGCCTGGGATATTTTATTTCTCTTTGCAGAGTCCTTGTTTTGGTAAGTCTAAGCCTATTCATGGAACTCAGAGACTGAGTCTCTCCGATGTGTGTGTGGCATTAACAGTGCCCTATCCATTGGGCAGATATTAAACACTTGCCTAATTATTACCTGTTGCCTGTCGGAGTTTCATCTGTTTTTTACCTGTTACATTTTCCATACCGCCTACTGTTGGTTCACCACCTCCTACTTTCTAGTTTCAAATCCTTATCTGTTCCCATCCCACCCCAGGAACATATGACAGTGGCAGACAGTAAAATGTTCCTTATTGAACTGTGGTGAAGGAAGGAGCCAGCCAAGTGGATGCCATTGAATGTATGAGATAAAGTAAGTCTGTGGAAAAAAAAAAAAAAGATGAAGTTTTAGCATTAAGAACCCAGATGGAAGACTTTAATTTCTTTTGCTTGAGATTATAATTTAGAAATTTTAAGGTGGACTGTGGGAAGGAGAGTGAGGGAATTTAATGGATTGGCTCTATCATCTCTGAAATTTAGGTAGAAATGTGACTTGTTGATAGATAAAATATAATGGCTCTAAGAGAATATATATATATATATGGGGAATGGATATGTCATCAACCAAGAATGAACACAAGAATTGTTGAACAGCTGTGACTGAATAAATCTGATTATGTCTGGCTTCTGTAACATTTGGGAGCCCAGCAGCAGACTGGCTAATAATTAGTCCAGTGCATATAAGTGGTTTTTTAAAGATATATTCCAGAAGGGGTTAAAGGCAGCTTACAAAAATATATCCAGCATGACAAAATAAAATTAAGTGTATATTGTGGCAAAGGAGAGAGTTTGAAAAGGATTAGATGGAGGCCAGAATGAGAATAATACCCAGACTCTGCATATGAGGAAGTCTAGAAATGGGCCGTAAATTAGCTGAGAGCTTTCTAGCAGCCAGTGTAGAGATGGAAAAAGTAATTGCAGATTCCAACCCTGTACGACATAAAACAAATGAGTTAATTAGGCAAAGTGCAAGAATTGTTGGCACTGGGAAAATATTTGCCCGAGGTCTTTTCTGTGAATTTATAAACTTAATGAAAATGGAGAACATGCTTTGGGTCAGCAGAAATAGCCAAGGAAAAATCAGTCTTGACTGTGAGAGAAGTAAGTTAATAACGGCACTTCATTTTTTAGATGTTGGGAAGCTATAGATATTATTACATGGGCAGAATTAAATTGAACAGTTAGAGTAAAAATTGCCCTGTGAACAATGAAAACACATGACTGTAGTTTGTCATTCAAGTATTATTTTATAGGAAGTAGAAGTTTTAGATATTTCAGAATACTGGTTTACCTCTAGTCATTAAGGCAGTCTAGAGCTATATTCCTACTTACCTGAGTTTACCTAGGCACATTCAAATTTAGATTGTCAAAGCATTCTCAGATAACCCAGTGTTTACAGCAGAAACAATTGAACAATTCTTTGAAATTTAAATTTTCTATGAAAAATATTCTTGAAAGTATCTGGTTTCTAGCACATTACCTCATACCAACCAAATGCTTTGGTGAACTTAAGAACCCAATGCAGTGTGACTAGGGGAATTGGTAGGAAGTGGTATAGGAGTGAGCATAATTGTTTGTCTAACTCTAAAGACCAAAATTGATTGTGTATTTCCAGTGAGGGAGAGAACAGTTAGCTAAATTTTTATTTTTAGGTTTTCATCTCAAAACTAATGGATTTTTACCTCCTCTCTAGTCTACCTTAATAAAAAAGAAAATTTACATTTATTTAGGTTGACTTAGAGCAATTTTTAAATAAGGATTAGAGAATATTATTTCATGTATTAAGTGCACTAAATCAAGAAAGCTCTTGTTTAATTAGTTTGAGGATAGATTACTTAGCAGAAATATTGCACAGACAAGTTGCTAATTATTCTCTCAGATGTTGGCCAGCCATGAAAACCTAGTGATCAAGTAGCAAAAGGTGGGCAGATCTATGAATTATTTCATGTTTGTTTGAGCAAATGATGAATGTTTGCTGAGGGAGGTACTTGAGATATAAATATGATGAAATTATGGGCCCTGCTCTCAGGGGGTTATCTAGTCTATAGGAAAGTAAGCCAGTTACACTACGGTGTGGTAAATTCTCTGATAAATGCTTGCTATGTTGTGAAAGTAGTGAACTAGGAGCGAGGGAATAACCCTTTCTAGAGGGTGAGACGATTAGTTTGCATTTTGGAAAGATGGATCCAGCAGCAATTTGGTAAAGGGGTTAAAAATGGGGAACAATATTGTTGGCAACTAGATGACCTGGGACACTGTTGTAGTTAGTAGTTAGTAGGTGAGAAGTGATAGACCTGAATTAAGGCAGGGACAAGGGCAAGGGAAAGGAGGAGGAGAGAATCATAATTTGGCAATGGAGGTGGAATCTTCCTTGACTCGGTGCCGTATGGGATGTGAGAGGTGTTAGAAAAGTGAGATTGAATACAATTTTGGCTCTCTAATTCAGGTCACAGGTTTTATTTTGTTTTGATTTTAAATTGAGATGAAATTCAACTTAACATAAACAAATTAACCATTTTAACGTGTGCAATCCAGTTGTCTATAGTACATTCACAGTGCTGTGTAACCACCACTTTCTATGTTTCAAGACATTTTCATCACTCCAGAAGAAAACTCCATGCCCATTACACAGCAAGCAACTCCCCATTTGCCCTCACCCTAGCTCCGGCAACCACCAATTTGCTTTCTGTTTCTATGGATTTACCTATTCTGAATATTTCATACGCATGGCAGCGTACCATATATAGCCCCTTTAATCAGGCTTATTTTATTTAGCATACTGGTTTCCAGTTTCGTCTACATAGCATGAATCAGTTCTTCATTTTTGCGGCTGAATAATGTTCTATGTGTGTATATTGACTACATTTTGTTAGTTCGTCTGTTAATGAACATTTTTTTTTTTTTACAGTTTTATTTAGTTGAGAGACAGAGCGTGAGACACAGCACAAGCAGGGAGGAGGGGCAGAGGGAGAGGGAGAAGCTGACTCCCCTGCTGAGCAGGGAGCCTGATGCCAACTCAATCCCGGAACCTTAGGATCATGACCTGAGCCCCGAGGCAGACGCTTAACCAACTGAGCCACCCAGGTGCCCTATTAATGGACATTTTGAGGTGTTTCTACCTTTTGTGTGGTGCTGTGAATATTTGGGTCCAAATATTTGTTTAAGTTACCTATTTTCAGTTCTTTTGGACGCATATGAGTGGAATTGCTGAGTCATATGGCAATTCTGTGTTTAACTTTCTGAAAAACCACCACGCTGTTTTCCACAGAAGCTGTACCATTTTACATTCCCAACAGCAATGTATGAAGGTTCTGATTTCTCTCCACATCCTTACCAATATTTGTTTTCTGCATTTTTAATTATAGCCATCCTAATGGGTATGAGGTGATACCTCATTGTGGTTTTGATTTCCATTTCCCTAATGATTAATGATGTTTAGCATCTTTCATGTGCTTGTTAGCTATTTGTGTATCTTTTAAATTCCACTTGTAGACACATACCCAGAAGTATAATACTAGATATATGTTTTGCAAATATTTTCTTCCAGTCTGTAGGTTTTCATTTTCTTGATAATGCCCTTTGATCCATAAAATTTTTAATTTTGATGCAGTCCAGTTTATTTTTCTCTTGTTGCCTGTGCTTTTGCTGTTGTATCTAAGAATCCCCAAGGACATGAAATTTTACTCTCTGTTTTGTTCTAAGAATTTTATAGTTTTGGTTCCTATACCTTGATCGTTAGTCTGTTGTGAGTTTGTATATGGTGTGAGTAAGAGTCTAACTTTATTCTTTTGCATGTGGATGTCCAGTTGTGCCAGCATCATTTGTTGAGGAGACTTTTCCTATTGAATGGTCTTGGCACCCCTTTCTAAAATCAACTGGCCATGGTTGTATGGGTTTATTTCTGTATCCTTTGTCCTGTATGATCTCTGAAGTGTGCATTTCTTTAGTTTGTCAGCTAGTGTTTTGGCGGAGATTTCCTTGACTACCTAGAGCTCCTCACCCCACGCTTCTCCCCCCAGATACCCCAGATACCCCAGTTTTCTCAGTCTTTGCATATTGACTCTGTTTTGGGACACTCCTTATGCTTAGCTAGGCTGTTTACAGTTCTCCCTTAATCTTTTCCTCTTGCTTGTACTGAGCCTAAGGATTGGCCAGGGGTGAAAATTTAGGGTCTCCGTACATCCTGCTGTGGGCATGCACTTTGGCATTCTAAATTCCTCAATTTATATGATAGCTTTTCAATGTATTAATTTTCCAAAGAATCTCTCTCCCCATTTTTCAACATATTTTTTATGTGCTTTATCTTCAGCTTCAGACAATAGTGGGTTATTCATTTGCCTTTCAGTGTTCTAAAGCAATGCCCTGTGCTTAGACACTTTTGCCACTCTGAGAGAGTCTGAGTTAGGTGAAGCAAAGGCAAGCAACTTATCAGTCCTTCAGTTTGTAAGAAAGTACATAAATTACTTGATGAATTATCACAAAATAATGGATATGTAACCTTCATCTGGATTAAAAAAAACAAAAAGCAAAACAGAACATTCCTAGCATTCTAGAATACCCTCTCAAACTATCTCCTAATTACTACTCTCCTTCTTTTCCCTAAAGGTAACTATTCTACAGACTTTTAACAGTATCAGTTTTGTTCATTTTGAACTCTATATAAATGAAATTATATACTATATATATATTTTTCTCAGTATTTTTCAGATTCTGAGTTTCATAGGAGTTTGTTCATTTTCTTGGCTATATAGTATTTCATTGTAGAACATTCTGTTTTTCTATTCTATTGATAGGTATTTGGGTTGTTTCCATTTTGGAGATTCTTATGAATAATGCATCTGTGACTATTCTTGTATATGTCTTTTGATGCACATATGTTTGCATTTCTCTGGAATATATTCCTAGGAATAAGATTGCTTAAATATAAAAAAAGACCAAAAAAGACTGCTGATTGGTTTGTGTATAGTAGATATTTCCAGGTTTCCAAACCTATACCTATTTTCACACCTACCAGTTATGTATGAGTGCTTCAGTTGCTTCATACCCTATCTACCACTTAGATTTTTTTTTTTTAAATGAGAGCAGAAAGAGGGAGAGGGAGAGAGAATCTTAAGCAGGCTCTCTCAGATCATGACCTGAGCAAAAATCAAGAGTCGTATGTTTAACTGACTGAGCCACCCAGAAGTCTAACTCATCACTTAGATTTAAACCCACTTGTCAATCTTTCTAATTTTAGCCATCTTGGTGGGTGTGTAGTGTACCTCATTGTGGTTTTATATTGCATTTTCCTTGTTACTAATGAGGTTGAACATAGGTTATTTGGATGTGTTACTTTGTAAAATGCTTGTTCATGTTTCTTACCCACTTTTTCAAGAGTAATTTTTTTTCCTTATAGGGGCAGCTAATGGCTCAGTATTAACATTTGGAAAGACCATCTTGTCTCTTCTTTGTTGTTTTAAAATTTTTTTTTAAAGATAGAATTGGCACGTAATGTTATCTTAGTTTCAGGTATATAACAATGATTTATGTATGTATATATTGCAAAATAATATAAGTCTAGTCAATGCCCATATTGCAAAAATAATCACTACAATAAGTCTAGTTAATGCCCCTCACCACATAAAATTTATTTTTTTCCTGTGATGAGAACTTCTAAAATTTATTCTCTTAGAAACTTTTCAAATATAGAGCATTATTAACTACGTTTACCATGCTGTACATTATAGCCCAGGACTTATTTCTTTATAACTGGAATTTTATACTTTTTGAACTCTTTTACCGATTTAATGCTTCTCTCCCCCCCTCGCCCCCGCCCCCGCCCCCCCCCCCCCCCCCCCCCGCAGCCTCTGGTCACCACTACTCTTTTTTTTTTTTGTATCTATCAATTTGGCTGTTTTTATTTCATTGTTGTTTATAGTATACATTAGGTGAGATCATGTGGTATTTGTGTTTATCTGTCTGACTTAATTCACTTAACATAATGACCGGAAGATTCATTCATGTTAATGCAAATGACAGAATTTTCTTATTTTTTAATGGCTGAATGATATTCGTGTGTGTTTGTGTGTGTGTGTGTGTGTGTATGTGTGTGTATCAATCACATTTTCTTTACCCATTTATCCACCAATGGATGCATAGGTTGCTTCCATGTCTTGGCTGTCACGAACAATGCTATAATGAACATGGGTGTGCAGAAATCTTTTCAAGTTAGTGTTTTTTGTTTTCTTTCAGATAAATACTCAGCAGTGGAATTGATGGATCATATGGTAGTTCTAGTTTTAATTTTTTGAGGAACCTCCATACTGTTTTCCAAGCTGGCTGTGTCAGTCTACATTTCTATCATCAGTACACAAGGATTCCCTTTTCTCCACATCCTGACCAACTCTTGCTATTTCTTGTCTTAATACCAGCCATTCTAACAGGAGTGAGGTGATATGTCATTGCACTTTTGATTTGAATTTTCATGGTCATTAGTGAAGTTGAGCGTCTTTTTGTGTAACTGTTGGCCATCCATAGATCTTTGAAAAGATGTCTGTTCATAGATGTCTGATGATCCTCTGCTCATTTTTATTTTTCTAAAAGATTTTATTTATTTATTCATGAGAGATAGAGAGGCAGAGACATAGAGAAGCAGGCTCTGTGCAAAGAGCCTGATGCGGAACTCGATCCCGGATCCAGGGGATCACGCCTTGATCCAAAGGCAGATGCTCAGCACTGAGCCACCCAGGTGTCCCCTTCTGCCCATTTTTAAATTGGATTATTTGTTTTCTGTTTTTTTTTTTTTTTTTTTTTTTTGCTGTTGAGTTGTATGAGTTCTTTATATATTTTGGATGTTAACTCCCAATCAGATACAAGATTTGCAAATATTTTTCCCCATTCTATATGTTGTTGTCTTTTCATCTTGTTGATCAAGATTTCCTTTGCTGTGCAGCAGTTTTGTGGTTTACTGTAGTCCCCCTTGTGATGATAGTTTTTGATGCTTTTCTGGTATCAAATCCAAAAATCATTAGTCTTAGTAGACCAACATCAAGGAGTTTACTGCCTATGTTTTCTTCTAGGAGTTTCATGATTTCAGATTTCTTACATTCAAGTCTCATCCATTTTGAGTTAATTTTTGTGCCTAGTGTAAAATAGTGGTCCAGTTTCATTCTTTTGCACGTGACTGTCCAGTTTTCCCAACACCATTTGTTAAAGAGATTGTCCTTTTCCCATTGTATATTCTTGGCTCCTTTGTTGTAAATTAATTGACCACATATGAATGGGTTCATTTCTGGGAATCTCTATTTTTTGTTACTTTTGTTTTTATTTTTATTTAAATTTTTTAAAAAATTTGAGTCTAGGGGATCCCTGGGTGGCTCAGCGGTTTGGCGCCTGCCTTTGGCCTGGGGCGCGATCCTGGGGTCCCGGGATCGGATCCCGCGTCGGACTCCCAGTATGGAGCCTGCTTCTCCCTCTGCCTGTGTCTCTGCCTCTTTCTCTCTTTCTGTGTCTATCATGAATGAATAAATAAATAAATAAAATCTTTAAAAAAATTTTTGAGTCTAGTTGACACATACTGTTTGTGTTTCAAGTGTACAACCTAGTGATTTGACAAGTTTATGCCTTATGCTATATGCTCACCGCAAGTACAGCTACCATCTAGAGCTACATACCATATTATACAATGCTATTACAATATCATTGACTATATTCCTTATGCCGTGACTTTTATTCCCATGACTTACCATTCTATATCTGGAAGCCTGTATCTACCATCCTCCTTCACCTTTTTGGTCTCTCTGTTCTGTTCATCGATCTGTGTGTCTCTCTTTAAGCCCATACCATACTATTATGATTACTATAGCTATGCAATACAGTTTGGAATTGGGAAGCATGTTTTTTGTTTTCCAGTTTTTTGTTCTCAAGGTCGCTTTGGCTATTCTGGGTCTTTCATGGTTCCATACAAATTTTAGGATTTTTGTTCTATTACTGTGAAAAAAAAAATCATTGTAATTTTGATAGGTATTGCATTGAATCTATAGATTGCTGTGGGTCGTATGGCTATTTTAATAATTTTTCCAGTCCATGTGCACTGATTATCTTTCCATTTATTTGTGTTGTCTTCAGTTTTTTTCATCAGTGTCTCATAGTTTACAGTGTACAGGTCTTTGACCTTTCTGGACAAATTTATCCCTAGGTATTTTATTCTTTTTGATACACATGTAAATGGGATTGTTTTCTTAATTTTCTCTTTTTGATAGTTTGTTATTATGTATAGAAAGGCATCTGATATTTGTATATTGATTTTATATTCTCCAACTTTCCTGAATTTGTTGATTAGTTCTAACAGTTTTTTGATGTCATCTTTAGGAATTTTTGCATAAAATATAATGTCCTCTAAAATAGTGGTAATTTTACTTCCTTTCTTATTTGGATTTCTTTTTCTTGCCTAATTGTTCTGACTAGGATTTCTAATATTATGTTGAAAGTGGCTATCTTGTCTTGTTCCTGATCTTAAAGGAAAAGCTTTCAGTTTTTCCTTGTTGAGTATGATATTAGCCATGGCTCTTAAATATGCTGAGATTAATTCCCTCTGTACCCACTTTGTTGTGAAATTTTATCATAAATGGATGCTGAATTTTGTCAGATGCTTTTTCTGCATCTATTGATATATTGTGATTTTTGTCTTTCATTTTGTTAATGTGGCATATCACTTGATTGATTTGTGGATATTCAACCATCCTGGTGTCCCTGGAATAAATCCCACTTGATCATAGTATATGATCTTCTTAATGAATTGTTTAATTTGGTTTGCTAATATTTCACTGAAAATTTTTGCATCTGTGTTCATCAGGAATATTGGCCACTAATTTTCTTTTCTTGTGTCTTTGTCTGGTTTTGGTATCAGGGTAATGCTGACCTCATAAAATGAGTTTGGAAGTGCTCCATCTCTTGTGTTTTTTAAAAGTTTGTAAGGATCCATACTAATTTTTTTAAATGTTTGTTAGAATTCACCAGTGAAGCCATGTAGTCCTGGACTTCTGTTTGTTGGGAGGTTTTGATTACTGATTCAGTCTCCCTCCAAGTAATTAATTGGTCTGTTAAGATTTTCTACTTTTTTATGATTCAGCTTGGTAGGTAGTATGTTTCTAGGAATTTATCCACTTCTAGGTAGTCCAATTTGTTAACATATAATTGTTCATAGTAGTCTTTTAATGATCCTTTATATTTCTCTGTCATCAGTTGTAATGTCTCCTCATTTCTGATTTGAGTCCTCTTTTTTCCTTGGAGAGTCTAGCTAAAGTTTGTCCTTTTTGTTTGTCCTTTCAGAAAACCAGCTCTCTGTTTCACTGATATATTCTTTTAATATACTATTGCTTTGTTAAAAATTTTGATATCTGAGAGGGTAAGTCCTCCATCTTTTGGTTTTTTAAGATGCCATGAGTATTATGGGGTCTTTGCTTTTCTGTATGAATATTATGGTTCCTCATGAAACCATTTTGGAAGTTTGATGGAGTATCACTAAATCTTCGGCTCAGTTTGGGGATTTATGGTACTGAATCTCTCCATCTATTTGGGGTTCTCCTATACTTCAGTTAAATTCTACATATCTTTTATTAAATTTTAGATGCTTTATATTTCTGTTGCTTTTGTAAATAGTATCTTTTTGAAAATTACATATTTTACATGTTGATATATATAGAATTATTAGCCACTTTGCTAAAACTTGTTATTGATTCTAAAATTCTATGTATATTATTTTTTCTGTGTAGACAACCATATTATCTGAGGTTAATAGCTTTGTTTCTTCCTTTGCAATTAAAGTTTTTTTTTCTACTTTTTGTTCAATAGAAACGTGAGCAACATGTAATTTTGAATTTTCTAGAGTCATAGTAAAAAATAAACAGATGAAACTGATTTTAATAATATGCTTTATTTCATTTAACCCAATATTGTTATTTCAGCATGTTATCAACATAAAAATTATTAATGAGATATTTTACTACTTTTTTGGTACTAAATCTTTGCAAGCTGGTATGCATTTCACATTTATAGTACATCTCAAAGTGTACTAGCCATATTTCAAGTGCTCATGGCCACTTGTGACTAGTGGCCACTGTATTGGACAATGCAGCACTAAAATTTCCAGTAGAGTGCCAATACTGGGCATATTTATCTTGTTCCTAATTTTGAAACCTGCTTCTGACATTTCACCATTAGGAAGGCTGTGTTCTGTAGTTTTTGACAGATATCTTTTATGTGGTAAAGGAAATTTCTTTATATCTTTACTTAGTTTCATTATTAGTAAGTAAGTTATATTGAATACTGTTAAATAAGTTTTATATTTATTGAGATGACTTTTTTCTTTTAATCTGTTAAATTTAAAGATTTTCTAATGGCATTGCTAGTATAAACATAAGTTGGTTGTGATGCTTTTTTAAAATTTATTACTAGATTTATTTTATTTTGTTCATTGGGTTTTATGGATTCTTAGACTTCATAAAAGAGAATGAGAGAATTTGTCTCTCAATATATTTGATCTCTCTCTCTATATGAGAGATCATGAGAGAGAGATCATGTATATATATCTGTATATATCTATATAAATTTATATTCAGCTTTAGTTTCATGTATGCTTGTAGAGCATATTCTTTAATTTTGAGGTTGAATATTCTCTACGTGTTCATTAAGATAAGTTTTTAAATTTCTTTGTTGAAATCTGTATTCTATTTGCTTGAATAGCATTTGAATATAAATTTATATTCAATTTATAAAATGCTTTCTGCATTATTACTTTGGCAGCATGTCTTACAAGTCTGCATTAAAAAAAGTGATTGATTGATTGATTTATGGGAGGGGGGGACGGAGGGAGGAGCAGAGGGAGAGGGACAAGCTGACTCTGTGCTGAGTGTAGAGCCTGACATAAGGCTCGATCTCACAATCATGAGATCATGACCTGAGCCAAGATCAAGAGATGAACTCTTAACTGACTGTGAGCCACCCAGGTGCCTCTGCATCTTCTTTTTAAGTGTTTTGAATTTCCATTATGATTTTGGTTTTGACTCACAAATTATTTGAATGTGTGTTTTGAAATCATCAAATGGCAGGTATTTTTACATTTTATCATTTTGTTAGTGAATTCTGTATTGATGAATTGCGTAGTGATCTGCTAACTTGATTGTATCCTAGGACTCTTGGAAATTCATTTACCCTTGCCTTACGGTTTAGCACAGGAACACTTTAGTTGTTTCATGTATGCTTGTGGAGCATATTCTTTAATTTTGAGGTTGAGTATTCTCTACGTGTCCATTAAGATAAGTTTTTAAATTTCTTTGTTGAAATCTGTATTCTATTTGCTTGACCCAACAATATTAGAGAAAGGTGACTGACACTTTCTCCCTCACAGTTCTACCAAAATTTGCTTTAAATATTTATATGTATTAAGTGTATACAAGTTTAGAATTGCTGTGCATTGAAGCTGTTAGGTCATGACTCTTTAATCCTAGTGCTGCTGTTTGCTCAGCTCTCTTTTGTCTTCTTTTAGCAAGCTTATTCTACCTATCTTCAGTTGGTATTGCTAATGATATCTTTTTTTCCATTTTCTGCCTTTTCATGCTTTATATTTTAGGGCATCTCTTGTAAATACAGGGTAGCAGGATTTGGGTCAGGGGAGGGACATTCCTATCCCCCCGCCCCCTTTTCTTGTTTGGAACCTGTAAGTTCTTGTGTTCTTTTAATCAACTTAACAAAATCTAAGGTTAATCAATATCTTAAAACCTACCATTTCTTGAAAAAGTATAAAATCATTACCACATTTTAATACTAATTACTACTTTCCCCACAATTTGCATGATATATTTTTTTTAATTTTTATTTATTTATGGTAGTCACAGAGAGACAGAGAGAGAGAGAGAGAGAGGCAGAGACACAGGCAGAGGGAGAAGCAGGCTCCATGCACCGGGGAGCCCGATGTGGGATTCGATCCCGGGTCTCCAGGATCGCGCCCTGGGCCAAAGGCAGGCACCAAACCACTGCGCCACCCAGGGATCCCGATATTGTTGTTCATAATTCTAATTTCATTTTTAAATAATTCACAAATTTGGCGTTATTTTCTATAGACAATGTTTGTTTAGCTTTAACTACATGTTTATCTGCTTCTTTTTTACTCTTCTTTCTTGTAACTCATACTTTCTGAATGGCACAGTTTCCTTCTTCCTAAAGAATATATATTTTGGAAATTCCTTTAGTGAATGTTAAATGGTTAACTTATTTTCTGCTTTTCTGAACATAGGTGTATTTTACTCTAGTTCTTGGAAGGTCTGGGTACCCATTTCTAGGCTGAAAGTTATCCTGGTCATCATTTTTTTCTGCAAAAGCAGAACATTTTTGAAATCTTTCTAATGAAAAATATAATTGGAATTCTAATTACTATGTGCAGGCTTAACGAAAATAATCTTACTAAGGAGCCTCTTAATATTGTACAAAATTTGTATTAGGTTACTGATAGAATTGCTGTACATTTAACAGTAGAAATATAATTAGAAGAACGTTATACGTTTGTGTGGTAACTGCCCTTGGGTTTGTGGATGGAGTCGCTATTTATAGTGCCTATTACTGTTTATGGCCTTAAGTCTTGTTTGCTTATACTAAGCACTCGTTTTTCAGAAACTCATATTTTATTAGTTGTTGATGGTAAGAGGGCCATCTGTCTGCATTTGTCTTTTAAAATCTTATTTTTTAAACTGTTGCATTGATTTACATTGACTTGAGTAGATTTATTATTTCTGCCTGTTTCTTCTTCTATAATACAGCAAAAGAAAGGGGATGGAGTCCAATATTCATTGAATCTTTATCATTCATACCGTATACCCTAAAAATCTTTCCTTTTTAATTCTTACTATAATCCCACTTTCTATTTCATAAATGAAGAAATTGAAAGTTAAGTGACTTCTCAAGATGTTACAGCATCTTTAAAGTGTTAAAATTAGGAGTCAAAACACAAGTGCTCATGTATATTCTACAATTCTGGTGTCATTTAAGTTAAGATGTCCTGTAGTAATCCTCTTTACAAAGATTAGCAGGTGGACTGAATTAAGCTACCTGTGTAGCTTAATGTTAGATGTGCACAAGAGCCCCCTTCCAACTAATAATATTCTGCGTAGCTTTAAAGACCTACAATTAGATTTATTTGTAGGATTCAAGATAGTTGTCTTATGCCACAATCATTAAATATATTTATCATCAGTGTCACTTGTACTTTTAATAATCCTTATCACTCCCAGCCTTCTCTACCCCAACTTATGTCCTAGACTAATATGACAAGTCATAATAAATAACTTGGTATTTTTCCTCTTCCAGACTAATTAAAATAACACCTACATTTAAGCCCAGCATTCAGAGATATTATTTACCTCTGGTTTGGGAATCACTATTATTTATAATGTATAAAATATGAGCTATTTTGGGAAGAGGGGAAAGATTGTACTCCCTGGCTTGGCCATAGGAAATTAATATATTCTGTGTACTCGTAAAGGCTTATATAGAAAGAAATGGAAATTCCATTATTGTACATACTAGAGACTTTAGAGGGATGTTTGAACATTCCTATTGTTGACTGTAGGAATAATTTCAAGCTCACAGGCTACTCAAAACGTTCAGATATTATTTAAGTTTCTTTTACCTACTCATATTCATTTTTTCAATTTTTCTGATGTGACAGTATGTCTTGTATTTGTTAACAAATGTTGTGACTTTTTATTCTGTATTTAAATAATACATTTTTAAAGAGGCCAGATTTGTGGATAATATGCCTATATGTTTAGATTTTTAAAAATTAGTTTAGAAATTAAATTATATAGACTCTTACATAAATAAAATTTCACTTTAAGACTGCCAGGGTCATGTAGGTAAAAATGTTCTGGAAGTCTGTGGACAGCTATTTTAAAATATGCTGTGATATGTTAGCGCCATCTACTGTTAAGTAAGAATAATCATTTCTTGGTGTACATTTGGATTTTTCCCAGTGCCATATTGTAGGTCCTGCATATTTCCTGGGATATTCTCACTTAGTTGACCACTCAATAGAATCTGCACGTTTGGCGTAGTCAAATGATATACTATGTATTTGCAAGGTTGACCAATGTTTGGAGATTTTTGCCTCGTAATTGTCAAGGCAACAGTCACAAATTTCCTACAATATCCTTAACAGTTTGGAGTTTTAAAATAAAGCTAGCTAATTATGCTAGCTTCTCATGTAGCACTTTTGTTTTAAGATTTTGCTGATTGATTTATTATTCTTATAAAATGACTGGTGGATTAAAATAGGGATTTAAATTGAATTTTCCATTTGTAGTTGAAAGACTGTGGAAAACTATTTCTCAATCTGTGGCTTGTTAATTAATTGAAAGTCCAAATCCGCGTGGCACAGCATTAAGTGTGTTGGTAATTTAGAGGAAAGTCTTTGTCTAAGTAATATGATCACTTTCTTGGAGTTCAATTTGTTAATGGAAAGGATATTGCAAAAATAGGTTTATGTAGGGGCACCTGGGTGGCTCAGTTGGTTAAGTGTCTGCCTTCAGCTCAAGTCATGATCTCAGGGTCCCAGGATTGAGGCCCACGTCAGGCTTCCTGCACAGTGGGGAGACTATTTCACTCTCTATGTAGCCCTCCCCCCGATCGTGCACGCACCCTCTCTCTCTCTCTCTCTCAAAATAAATAAAATCTTTAAAAAATAGCTTTATATAATGTACTACTTAAACTTCAAATTTAGGATCTCTGAGTTTAAATGTTGGCTTTCTCACTTGTTCCATTTGTGATCTTGAGACCATGAACCCTAACTTTGAGCCTGTGTCCTCATCTGTAGGTGGGAATCAAAATAGCAGTACCTACCTCTTAGGATTATGTGAAACATGAACAGAGTACTCCTAAAGCGCTTAGCATAGCTTCTGGCACATAAACACTTAATAAATGTTATTTATCATTATTGTCATTATTACTACTTTTATTACTGGCTTGTATAATAAAAGTGAATATAATGTTTCAATAAATATATTTTTATCTTAGTAACTAATCCCTTTTTTGAAACCTGGACCTTATGAATAAAATACGCAGCTTAAGAATATAAATGTTCAAAATGTTTACTGTTTGTGCTTACCATTCAGAGTAGAGGCAGAGTGAAAAGAGGAGACCAAAGGGGGTCCTGGGTCCTGGATCTGTTGGTTACTAGCCTGGGTAATGTGCAGCAGTATTTTAACCCATGGCTCCGTTTCTTCATCTGGAAAATGGGTTTTTTTTGAGGATTAAATAATAGGATGCATGTGTAAAGCCATCGTTCTTAACATTTACTAGACTCAGAGGACATAACTGTTTTTATTTTCTTTCAGTAACACCGTACTACAAGTTTATGGACATGTGCGGATTTCTATAGTTTTGTCACTCCTACTCCAGTAAAATATTAAGCACCCTTTGTATTTGAAAAACTGTTGGAGTTTGAGAAGCATGCAAAGAAATTGTGACATCCTCAAGTATAATTGAAATGGGTTATAAATATATGAAGGGTTTTTAAAGTTAATTTGAATAATGCAATAATATTTGAATCCAGTTTTTATTTTTTATTTTTTTAAAGATTTTATTTATATATTCATGAGAGACCTAGAGAGAGAGAGAAAGGCAGAGACACAGGCAGAGGGAGAAGCAGGCTCCATGCAGGAAGCCCAACATGGGACTCGATCCTGGGTCTCCAGGATCAGGCCCTGGGCTGAAGGCGGCGCTAAACCACTGAGCCCCGTGGGGCTGCCCTGGATCCAGTTTTTAAAATCAACTAGACAGAAAGTGTTTTTTTAGGAGTTCAAAGGAGGAATACCTTTTATAGTGGATCTAGCTTACTGGTTCCCTACCAACTTTATTATCATTGCTGTTGTTGTCATTATTACTATGATCATGATGGTGATAGGACATTCCAGGGCATTCTAGGAGGACATATGGAAATAAAATCCACTCATGGATTATTAGAAATATTTATTGATTTCATATTATCTACCAGCCTAATGGAACCAGGCTGTGAATGTATTCAGCCTGGAAGGTGAGGATGGAGGGGTATGTGGTGGGAGATGATCAATGTTGAATATTGTTCATGAGCATGGGAGATGCTGGCAAGTATATGAAAATGAAAGCCTCTGCCTCACAGTTGTGCTAACTAAAACTAGTGTTCTTTTCTCACACCAACATAAATTTCTGTGTATAATTATAAATAGCTAATTCCCTCCTGTGTCCTCTGGGACTTTGCTTTATCAGGATATGTCCTCTCTTGTTATGTTTACTTTTTGACTCTTGATGACCCACCATCCCCACCCAAGCCCTTGCCCCCCCCCCCCCCCCCCCCCCGCCGCCCCAAACCCCCCGGGGCCCCCATTCCCCTGCGCTGTTGTCGTGTGACCTCACCAGGCTTCCTCTCAAGCTTCTGAAATTGTTGTTTTGCAAATACTACCAATGAGTTGCCAACTGTCTCAACTCTAAAACACTTTTCAGAGCTGATCTCTTTGACCTCTGTCTTCAGCGTTGTATCCTTTACTTGGCACATTCTCTTCCCTGGCTCCAGTGTAAAAATGCACCATTCACTCCTAGCTGTCCTCTCTCTGGACCTTCTCCTCTTTGGTCTCATTTACGGTTTGTCGTTTTAAGTGTTGGTGTTCCTTTAGAGTCTATCATTTGCCCTTCCTTCTTTTTACTCTGTAGGTTTTCTTTGCATTCCAGGCACCTCAGCCCTCCATATGCTGATGGTTGGATGCCTCCGCCTGAGTTTTCTCTATGGCTTCGGAGTTCTCTGAGTTCAGCTACTGGTAGCATGCAAGGGGAAGAGGACATGGCTCCAGCCCCTCGCAATCTCCGTCACTTGTTAACACACTAAAGCTTCCCTCAGCAAACATACAATCTATGTAAAACAAACAACAACAACTATAAAAACTTATGTAGCATGTTTGGTGCTACTTTTGGAAGCATGGAAACTCAACCTCAAGTAGTGTCTCCTAATCCTTTTTGCCCCTGGACTACTCCTTTATAGAAATTCTGGAGCTGCCCTTCACTGTCCCCAGTTTCCCTGTGAACGTATTTACTTGGATGTACCATCCAAACCTGGCTCCTCATTTATCCCTCCTTTCTTTTTTGATTTCATTTTTATTATCCCTCCTTTCAAACAATATGCTGCCCCAGTCAACAGTACCAAGATGTACTCTGTATCCTAAGCCCAAACCCCCAAATCATCCTAAACTCTGCTTAACTTAAATAGCCAACTAGTCCTGGCATTACTATTACCTTAATTTCTTTCATCTCTGAAAGACTTTGCTTCATTATAATTATTTGATTCATGTCTGTGTTTTTTTTTTTTTTTTGCACTAGAATTTTTATGTTCCCACTACTTACCATAATTTGTATATGGTAGTTAAATGCTCAACTAATACTTTTATATGTAGAAATAAATGTATCAGCAACCCCTAGTTCCCCAGGAATTAAATAGTATCTTAACTTCTTAAAGTCAAAGTACTCTAAAACAATAGGTTTTCTCATCCTAATTTTAAAATGTTATATTGACAAATGTTAATGTTATATCAGAGGGAAATATAAAATCTTAAGTTCCCCGATTTTAAAAAAAAAAGTTTTTTTATGTACGATTGATACATTTTGGAACCTGTACACTTCTAATCTCTTCATTTTTTAAAATGAAGTCCAAGGGCACCTGGGTGGCTCAGCTGGTTAAGCATTCGGCTGCTGATCTTAATTTAGTTCTTGATCTCAGGGTCATGAACTCAAGTCTTGTGTTGGGCTCCACGGTGTAGAGTCTACTTAAAAATAAAATAAAAATTTTATTTCTATAAATGTTCTTTCCATTAGTCCTATTATCAATCCAGTTGTTAAAATTTGATATTTCTCAGTATTTATTCATTGTATACTCTCAAATAGTGGTTTGCTAGTTACCTTTTTGTTAAATGTATGACTGTGCTTTCCATTTGTTGTCCTTTGTGGAATAAATTATTCCCAATACACAGCAGTCCTTCCAGGACCAGCCTACAGGTATAGACTTTTCCCATTTCAGTCCTAAATAAATAGCAAAAGAGAGGCTAGTATGTTCTAAATTCTAGATGGTAACAATTTAATTATGTAGGTTTTCTAATGCTTTTAGTATCTAACCTAAGAGAAATATTCAGATAATCAAAACTTAAATTTTCAGATATCTGATCTTACAATAACCTTATTTTAACCTTTTGATGATTGTGGTTTGATGATGACTCTGTTACAGCATCAGGGTGAAGAGTTGTCTCATATGGAGACTACTTCATTTTTCTGTCATGTTAGACTAAAAACCATCTCTTCTTGAGCCTAGGTTTGGCTGGTAACACGTTGCTTTTTTCATTTGATTGCTTTTAATCTCTCTTGAGTCCCTGGAAGCTAGGTAATCAAGCTTTAAGAATTATAGGATTGGGGCATCTGGGTGGTTCAGTCAGTTAAGAATCTGCCTTTGGCTCAGGTCATGATACCAGTGCCCTGGGATTGAGTCCCACATTGGGCTCCCTGCTCAGCCGGGAGTCTGCTTCTCCCTCTCCCTCTGTCTCACCCCTCTCATGCTCTGTCTCACATGCACTCTTTCAAATGAATAAATAAAAATTTTTTTAATTGTGTGATAAACTAGAGTTAGTAATTATCAAGATGTAAGGAGAACAGAGTTTATTTCTTTGGCATAGGGGCTTTATGAGAATTTTTTCCAACTATTCAGTCTTTTGAGTTTCTAGACTATGTCCTGAAGGTTAGGATTGCTGATTCTAGAGACCTGGAGGTAGTTCCCATTCATTTATGGTTCATCTGCTGCTATTTCCATTGCATCACTTATGGAGCAATGTGGGACAAAGCAAGAGGGCTTAATTTTTTTTAAGCTTTTATTTTAATTCATTAGTTAGCAGAGTGTTATATGTGTTTCAGGTGTACAGTATATTGATTCAGCACTTCTATATATCACACTGTGCTCATCACAAGTGTACTCCTTAATCTCCATCCCATATTGTACTCGTCCCCCCTCCTACCTCCCCTCTGGTAACCATCAGTTTGTTCTGTATAGCTAAGAGTCTCTTTCTTGGTTTGTCTCTCTTTTTTTCTCCTTTGCTTGTTTTGTTTCTTAAATTCACATACGAGTGAAATCATATGGTGTTTGTCTTTTTCTAGCTGTTTCCATGCGTTGCAAATGGCAAGACTTCATTCTTTTTCATGGCTGAGTAGTATTTCATTGTGTATATATACCATATCTTTATCCATTCATCTGCTGATGGACAGTAGGGCTGTCCCGTAGTTTGACCATTGTAAATAATGTTGTTATAAACATAGGGATGCATGTATCCCTTTGAATTAGATTTTTTGTATTCTCTGAGTAAATATCTTGTAGTGCAATTGCTGGGTGGTAGGATAACTCTATTTTTAACTTTTTTTAGAAACCTTCATACTGTTCTCCAGAGTGGCTGCACTAGTCTGCATTCCTGCCAACAGTGCAGGAGTGTTCCCCTTTCTCCACGCCCATCCTTGCTGACACCTGTTATTTCTTGTGTTTTTGATTTTAGTGATTCTGACAGGCATGAGGTGGTATCTCATGGTAGTTTTGATTTGTATTTCCTTGATGACCAATGATGTTGAGTATCTTCGTGTGTCTGTTGGCCATCTGTGTATCTTCCTTGGAAAAATATCTATTTATGTCTTCTGTCCATTTTTTAATTGGCTTATTCATTTTTGGGTGAATTTTTTAAAGTTCTTTATATATTTTGGATACTAACTCTTTATTGGATGTCATTTGCAAATACGTTCCCCCATTTTGTAGGTTGCCTTTTAGTTCTATTGAGTGTTTCCTTTGCTGTGCAGAAGTTTTTAGTTTGATGTAGTCCTAATAGTTGATTTTTGGTTTTGTTTCCCTTGCCTTGGGGGACTTACCTAGAAAGAAGTTACTACAGCTGATGTGAAAGAGGTTATTGCATGTGTTCTCTAGGGTTTTTATGGTTTCAGGTCTCACATTTAGGTATTTAATCCATTTTGAATTTATTTTTGTGGATGGTGTTAAGAAAGTGGTTCAGTTTCATTGTTTGCATGTTGCAGTCCAGTTTTCCCAACACCATTTGTTGAAGAGACTTTTTCCAATGGATATTCTCTCCTGCTTTGGTTTCTTTAAAATTAAAAAAAAAATTTCTTTAAAGATTTTATTTATTCGTGAGAGAGAGAGAGGCAGAGACACAGGCAGAGGGATAAACAGGCTCCATGCAGGGAGCCTGATTCAGGATTTGATCCCGGGTCCCCAGAATCACGCCTGAAGACGGTGCTAAACTGCTGAGCCACCCAGGCTGCCCTCTCTCCTGTTTTGTTAAAGATTATTTGAACATATAGTTGTGGGTTTATTTCTGGGTTTTCTATTCTGTTCCATTGATCTATGTTTTTGTGCCAGTACCATAGTGTTTTGATCACTACAGCTTTGGAGCTTTAATCTTTGGTGATAAGGGCATGACTGAAAATCTCTATACACCCATAGCACATATTCATGAATTTAACTTCATTGCCAGAGCCTTTATCTAGCACTATTTATAAAGATCATTAGTGTCTGTGCCTGTATACGGGGCTCTCCTGCTGGGTAGTGTGCATAGCAGGGAGGACTAGGGTCTATGGTGGAGTGTGAGAAACAAACTAAATACAAGTTTTCTATAAATGATTTGATGCTAACTTATGTTTTAGAATGTGTCATAAATTTTCTATCATTGCCTCATATTAAAAAGCTATTATCACTAAAAATGTGAAAAAAATCTAGTACACCATTATTTTACTTTTTCAAAATTTGATCTGTCATATTTGTTTCTTGTGGAGTCAATAGAGCATGTGCATTCTGGCATCAGGCTGCCAGATTCCAAGCCTGACTCAAAAAGTTATTCACTTATACCTGGAACATGGCCATGTTACTTAGTGTCTCTGAAATTGGGTTTTCCTAGTGATAAATAATAAAATTATCGTGGAGATTACATGAGACAATATATATGTAAAGTACTTAGAACAATGTGTGGAGTTCAGTAGTGGTAATATTATTCTGTATATATGTTTTTCTGTAGAAAACACTTGAAAGTAAATTTTCATATATCTTCAGACTTAGGACTTCTGGAATCTTCTGGCATCTCCAAAAGAATATTACGATTTAATTATTTAAGCATTAAGCAATTCAAATTTTGAGTTTTGTCCTAGCTTTCACAAGGAATCTGGTGAAATTATTTTACCTATTACATAAGGACTTTATTTTAAAATAAGAGTAAAATACAAAAAAAAAAAAAAAAGTAAAATACTTGCTGTATTCTCCATAGTTTACTCTTTTCTCTCTTAAACACATCTGACTTCCAGGCAGTGTGTTAGGCTCTGGGGATGCAACAGTGAAAAAAAAGCACACATGTTCCCTGTCCGCTATACATCTAGTGTAATAAGGGAGTCTGGCTGTCTTACCTTTAATCACACAGGTAACTAAATTCTACTAAGAACTGGTCTTTAGATCTATGAGAGCATTTGACAGGGAGAACTTACTGAATCTAAGGATTCAGGAAAGGCTCACTTCAAGAAGCAACTTAGGTTGAGATCCAAGGAAGGATCAGTGTCATTAACTAGAAAAGGAGTAAATGTGGCAGTGCGTGCATTTCTAACAGAAACAGGAAGGAGGGATCCCTGGGTGGCGCAGAGGTTTGGCGCCTGCCTTTGGCCCAGGGCGCGGTCCTGGATATCCAGGATCGAATCCCACGTCAGGCTCCTGGTGCATGGAGCCTGCTTCTCCCTCTGCCTGTGTCTCTGCCTCTCTCTCTCTCACTGTGTGCCTATCATAAATAAATAAAAGTTAAAAAAAAAAGAAAAAAAGAAACAGGAAGGAGCTATTATATATGAAGGATATGCATTTAAAAATAATGAATTCTTATTTTTTGCGGTGGTAGTATTTTCCTGTTAAATATATTATTTAATTTAAATATAAATTCTAATTACTGCATATAGAAAAAACAATCATAAAATTTGACTCCTAATTAACTATGATTTTAAAAAATAGATTCTTAAAAATAGAGCACATTCATTCTCTTTTTGTACGTTGGCACCATTAGGTGATAGTTAACAAAAGGAGAACCATTTTGTTATTCTAAGTGTACTGCAAATTATGAGTAATTTATAGTTTTTGACTGACTGAGAATTAACTACTCTTTTATAATTCTAATATTTTTCCATTCTTATATTTGTGGCAATAAATTACACAAGTTCTATAGTTTGTCTATAGTTACATAACTGTTGAAGTATAAAGTTGCATAGACTTGAGTAAAAATACCTAAGAAACATATTCTGTTAATAATCACATTTCAATTTATTTTTAGAAACTCCATATCCCTGTGACTTGTTTTTTTTGTTGTTGTTGTTAGAATATTAGTTTTAATGATTGCATAATACAAGTGTGGCAGTTGCCTCTACCTGCTAGAGTATGGCACCAGTCCCTCTTCTTCTAAGTATTTTTTGGAAGTCCAAAGAGTATCTCCTGCCGATTCCTGCAGCTATCTGGTGTCAGCCAGCCTGGCATTAGTTTGAACTTACTTCTTTCCTTCTGGCCACCCCCTGAGGTGTGTCATGTTCTCTGGGCAGCGCCACTTTCCTTGTGTCGCTGATCCATTACAGAGACCAGCTGGGCCGGGCCACTGAACCATTCCTAGGGCTCACTAGTGAAGCGAAGTCTGAGAGTTTAATCTGTGAAAAGACTTTTCATTCTTGATTTAATTTAATTTATTAGTATTATTTTTTAAAAGATATTATTTACTTATTCATGAGAGACAGAGAGAGGCAGAGACACAGGTAGAGGGAGAAGCAGGCTCCATGCAGAAACTCTGACGTGGGACTTAATCCCAGGATCCTGGGATCACGCCCTGGGCCGAAGGCAGATGCTCAACCGCTAAGCCACCCAGGGGTCCCTTGATTTAATTTTACTAATGGCAATATAGGACTATTCACATTTCCTAGGTTGTTTCAGTAAATTGTATTTCTCTAACAATTTGCCCATTTAATCTGTATATCTTTAATTACAATTATATTCCTTTTTTATTCCTGATACTGCCTCTTTCTGCCTTCTCTTTTTTCTTAATCACACTGAAGGTTTAATGGTTTATTTTTATAGTCTTTTTCACAGAGCCAATATTTGGCTTTGTTGACAACATGATTGCTTCCTATTTTAATATTTTTTGCTATGATTTTTATTACCTCTTTTCCTGTATTTTGGCTTCCTTCACTGGGAGCCCCCCAGTGTTCTCGATTAAAGCCTTATCCCACTCTTCTTTCACCTTTATTTGAATGCTCAAGACTGTACATTTTCCCTAAGTGTTGCTTCGGTTACCTCCCGAAGTTCTGATGTGCGCTCTATTTGTTACTGTTCACTTCTAGTCTCAGAAGTGTCTGTTCCTGTGATGGTGACTCCTTTGTCTTCTAGTTTTCCTTTATTCTCTAAGGCTTCATCTAGTTTTAAAGATGCCCAGCTGGCACCTTTACTTTTCTACATCCTGTTTCATAATCTCTATCACTTCGCTTTTACTGATGTCCCTTCCTTTATGCGGTATTTCTCAGTCTTTTTCTACCTTCTGCAGTCAGTCGCACTGCAGGTTGTTTAGGAAGAAAAACAAATAAAGAATTGTGTTCCCCACCCCACCTCCCGCTTGAGTAAAATGTGAGTAAAATGTGGTGCATTTGCAGGTCCAGACTAGAATGTCCTTGCCACAAACTGCAGGGAGGACGACAAGGCCTCCAGGGCCGGGAAAGCCGCCTGGCAGCTGATCTTTCCATGGCTCTCTGAGACCTTGACACCTGCTCGCTTGGCTTGTGCATTGCCTTTCCTCTTGAGGGTTGCCTCCCTCCTTTCCATCTTCATCCTCATCCTTCCTTTATCCTTTCTCCTCCTCACGTCTTCTTCCATCCCCTGAATCCTCACTGTTTGACTTGATTTGTTTTTGTTTTTTTTGTTGTTGTTGTTTTTTCCACCTCCACCCCACTCCCACATAAAAACATGTTTCAAAAGTTGAAAAATCAGGCAGCCCTGGTGGCTCAGCGGTTTAGCACCGCCTTCAGCCCAGGGCGTGATCTGGAGACACGGGTTCGAGTCCTGCGTCGGGCTCCCTGCATGGGGCTCCCTGCATGGGGCCTGCTTCTCCCTCTGCCTGTGTCTCTGCCTCTCTCTCTCTCTCTCTCTATGTGTGTCTCTCATGAATAAATAAATAAAAATTTAAAAAAAGATCCCCCCCCCGCCCCCCCCGCTAGACACTTCTGGATCCAGGTGCAATGATCCATAGAGGGGCCCTAGGAGGCTATGGACTTGCTCCCATGCAAAGAAACCCTGAAAGGGAGAGGAAAAAAAAAAAAAAAAAAAGATGTGCACCACCCTTTTGCACAGCGAGTGGCTCTCATCCGCCCCGGGGCGCAGTCCCAGGGCGCTGCCCCTTTAAGCAGAGACGGCCTGGGGGCCGGGGAGCTGCGGGGGGGGGGGGGGGGGGGGTGCGGGGTCGCGGTCGGGTCGCAGGGCGGCGGTTGGCCCCTGGAGAGCAGCGCCCTGCACGGCGGGAGACCTCGGTAGCTTGGGGGACGGGCGCCCCCGAGGCCGGCGACCTAGGTCAGGTGCTCCGGGCGGGAGGGGCCCCGGGCGCCCCAGGTCACCCCCCCCCCCAGGCAGTTGGCCTCTGGGCCCCGCCCACCCTGGTGCAGGGATGAGCTTCCTGGGGCCCCGGCTCCCTCCGGCTGTGCTCTTCCCAGAAGCTGCTTTTAGAGCCACCTGGAAGACCTTGGGGGCTTGGGCGGGGGGAAGGATGCCCCCCCTTGGGTGGCAGGAGGAGTGGCACCTGCCTGCAGGGGATGCTCTTGAAACATTGAGTCGTTTGTCTCAACTCCCCCTCCAGGTGAAGCTCCTGTGGGTGGACTTAACATTGTAGGTGTTTCGGGATCAGCTATGGAGCTTTTCTGCTTAAAAAAAAAAAAAAGACCACCTTCGTGTATGTGCGCTTGACAAGGCTGCTGGCTGTGCTGGTCGAGGTTCTCTAAATAGAGGGCTTGCAATGTGAAGCAGCGGGCGCCTGGTTCTTTTGAAATGTTCGAAATGTTCCTTGCCCGCCCCCCCCTTTTTTTTTTAGAGCTGGCAAATTCTAGCTTAATGCTTAGTGTGTACACAGGTCTCTATCCGCGTGCATGCGCGTTCATGCGTGCATCTGTATGTTTATATGTATGTGTGTCTGCATACTGTATGGAGGTAGTGGGGTTTTTATTTTTATTGTTGTTGCTGTTTTTTGGATTTTATTTATTGATTCATTCGTTCATTCATGAGAGGCAGAGAGAGAGAGAGAGGCAGAGGGAGAAGCAGGCCCCATGCAGGGAGCTCCATGCGAGACTCGATCTCACGATCCTGGAGCCAAAGGCAGAGGCCCAACCACAGAGCCACCCAGGTGCACGTGTATGTAGTGCTTTTTTAAAGATTTTATTTATTTATTCATGAGAGGCACAGATAGGTAGAGACACAGGCAGAGGGAGAAGGCTCCATGCAGGGAGCCCCATGTAGGACTCGATCCCAGGTCTCCAGGGTCACGCCCTGGGCCAAAGGCAGATGCTAAACCTCTGAGTCACCCTGGGCTGCCCTGTAGTGGTTTTTTCTTTTTTTTTTTTTTTTGATTGGAGTTTGGCAAAAGTACGCGTCCACTCCTGTAGTTCTCCGTAAATGTAAAATACTTACCGAGGAGTTGGTATTGACTTTTCAAATGAAGATTTAACTTAGAATTACATTTTTAAGACCATTTAAATTGCGAAATGAGCTGTTAACTGGCTTAAAAAATAGAGAAAATAACAGGAATTTTGCAGTTAGCTTGCTATGGAAAGATGTAGATTGAAGTTAGTTTTATCTGAAGGGAAGTGACTCAAAAGGATAATGGACAAATGCGGTTATGTCTTTGGTAATTAAATCTGCAGATTCACAGATACTAACGGTTTGAGGAAAAGATACTCATTAGAGCTGAAATTGCAAATGGGAAATTTTCTGCTTAGCGTAAATGAAAATTATTGAATCTCAAAGAAGAAATTAGCCTTTTGTCTAAATTGATCCTTGCATAGGGTGGCAGATTTTTCTAATTAGTTCTAATGAAAAATTAGTTCATTAATTCTAATTATTGATTAATGGGTTCCTGTAATGTTTGTAAACCTTTTTTTTTTTTTTTTTTTTGTAAACTTTCTGATAAAATCATCACATGATTTTAGGGCACTCAGTGGACTTAAGAAATCATTTAATATCTGATTACTAATGGCCTAATGATATTTATTTTTATAATAGTATAAATGCAGATGGAAAGATTGTTTTTTAAAAAACCTTGAAATAATTTAGATTTTAGTTGACGAATAGACAGTGAGGGGTTATTTAAGATGTAATTTTTTTTTAGAGCTGGCTTGTGATGATTTTTCAAAGACACACTTTAGTTAAACCAAATAGAACTTATAACCCACAAATAAATATCCCATTGGAATTAATGGTTAATTGAAAATATTTTGGGTATGTAGGATACATTTCACCTCAATTATAGCATTAAGCAATCTTATTTGCCTACTTGTTTTGTGAGATTACTTGCCTCCCTGATGACTGGCTTTGGAAGTAACTTACTACTCTAAGTGCTTTTACATATATTGTCTCTTTTGGATCCTTGGAATAACTTGTGAAGGGAGGTAGGGCAAATATTTTTATCCTTATTTTACAAGCAAAGAAATTGAACTCAAGAGATAGCTACTTAAGGAAGCATAGCTACCTAGAATAGGTCCCAGTCTTTTGGCTCCTGTGTTTATATTTTTTATATATATTTAGTACATTTGAAGTATGCTCAGTAAATATTTGTCATATGAATTAGCAGAAATATTTTTCTTTTTAAAAAAATAATTTTCATCATAAAAGCAATGTATACTCATTAAGGATTTAACTAGAAATCTCTTTAATACAACTGATCATATTTTATCGGCAATTTAAAATCTGATCATAGACCCAGTCTGAATGAAGAAGGTTATCTAGAGAAATTTATGTCCAATTTTAGGGATAGGTAGGGAGAAAATTAAGTAAAGTGTTCATTTTATTAGAGTTAAAAGTTAAAAGGGGAAATGGAGTAAAAGGAAGGGCTGTGATAGAACTTTAAATGGTGGCAATTTGTTAAAACAAGAATTTGCAACAAATGAACTTCCAAACCTATGTTTCTTATGGAACTTACAGATGATACCAATATCCTTGTTTCTCCTGTAGCCACTTAGTGGATTATTTGGACTATGGACAGAAAAGATAAAAGATGGTAGAAATATTTATTTGCTTAATATTTGATAGTTTCATCATCCTTGATAAAACTTTTTGTTTTGTACCTCTTCTTACTATTGCCAGTCTTAAGTCTGTGTAGTACATGACTTTATACTATAAACACTTGCTGCACAATTAAATGTGGAGCTCCTTTGGGGAATGATTTTGAAAATGGAAGGAATGGGCAAAAAATAGGTACCTCGAAACAAAGTTAGTTGCCTTCCCAAATTCTATTATATTCTCTACATACTTGTTTGAAATATTTAGCAGTAGATCGTCTCTTTGTGTAACATTTTGAGGGTAAAGATTATGAATTTTTATGTTCTTTCCATATATGAACAAAAAGAGGTATTTGTTAAATGGATAAGAAGCGAGAGAAAAATCAGATATGCTAATGGATATGAGTATCTCGGGGGTTAATACCAGCATGCACAGTAAAAAATGCTGCTTTATGTGAAAAAAGAGAAGGTTGTGAGATAAGATAACCAGGATTTGTCAAAGAAGTAAATTCAGATGATGCTTTAGATCACAAAACTGGCAGTAGTTGCCCTTTGCTCTCTCCTGAAAGTTTTAACAATATAAATGCTTCTTAAAGTCCTCATTAACAGAAGAAAAAGTTTGGCAGGAAGATCTGAGTGTCTTTTCAGAAACACCTTTGCAGCTATTCTATTTGTATCTATAGAAATACCTATTCTGTTGGATATGGTGGTTGGGAACTCAAGCAGTCGGGCTGTGCCACTTAGGTTATTTGTCCTCAAAGCCTCAATGACCTTATTGCTAAATTGGGGATAGTAAGAGTACCTCCTTCGCAAGGTTAATGTGAGGATTATTAAATACGACAGATCAGATATAGTCCATAGCACAGATTTATAAGGAACTCTCAATAAATGTGAATTACTACAATGAGTAATATTCAACAGTTTTTGACCTGCATAAATAGAATTTCATATGATTCAATCTCATATTACGAGCATCATGGGTTTTTTTGTAATTTGTGTTCAAAATTTCACATTTGATTAAGAATAAACTTTCAGTCTTTTATACGTTAAAAGAGACTTATTTTTCACTTACTAGTTTTCTAAAAGGAATTAATTGTTAGAGGTTCTCTGAAAATGCCAGCAATCCTATATTTTTATCTGTTTTAAAATTAGCCTTATTTATGTCAACATGTCAAGAAACTTAATTCTTTGTTTACATTTGTTGAGGAGGCTCAATAATTTAAGAATTATAAAATATATGTAGTAAAGGTATAATTGAAATTTACTACATGTATTCCTACATCATAGTTTAAAGTTGATCAAGCAATGCTATGTTGTGGGCGGGAAAAATTTTACAGTTTCATTTATATAATATGGTTATTTAACTACAGAAAGAAAAGCATGATCCATAATTGATACAGAAAATTTACTGAGCATTCCAAGTGCTTTATGTTTGAAGAGAGAATTTAGTTTGACCTTACAATTTCTTTAAGTCAAACATTGGCAATTTGATAAATTTCTATAAACTTCAGGGGACATTAAAATTGATATTTAAGATTTTAAAATGCTATATTATTTTGACTTTTTTTAATAAAAGCACATTTTTTAAAAGCCAAATTTTGTTTTAAAATAAGTAGTGAAGTTAAAAAAAAAAAGTAAAAAGTAGTGAAGTGCTTTTGAATAGGAACCACAAGGTGGCAGGATTGTATTTTTGCAGATTCTTTTTGCTTTGATGTACAGCAAACCCCTGGTTATCTAAAATCAGAAGTTTTCCATGTGATTAACTGTTAAGCATTTTATATACCAGAACTTTTAAATTTTAACTTTTCCGGTGGAAAAATTCCTAAAGTACATTCCATGCTTTCCAGAATTCCCAAGCAGAAGAATAGAACTCAGCCTTTATCAGTGAGCCATTTGAATACCAGTTATTGGATTGTGTCAAGATGAAGTGATAACAGCTAAAGGTGGTGTGGAGGGAGTGAGGACTGGTCCCAGCAGAGACTGGATTTTTGTGCTCTCGAGCTGTGCCTGACGTCAGCCTGCCTTTTGCTTATCAACGTTTTTTCCTAATAAAGTGAAGTGAATCATGTCAAGTGCCAGACTCTGGCATGGCACAACATGGTTTTGTGCATGATGAAAAGCAAATGAAGGCAAACATTACCTTCTCCCAGGGGATTTTGTGACAGGTTGTTGGAGGGAAGGAAAATGAACTATGAGGCCTTGAAAATTTATCATCAGTGGCCCCTCTAGACAAGGAGGAATAGTAATGAGGAACATTAGAAACTAGAGTAACTATTTGCGTAGCAACTTTAAAAAATCTTTCTTATAATATTTTAGACTCAATTGGGCATACTTTATATGGATGAGATAATATTGATTACAACAGATATGTCTAGGTGTGTGTGCATTTCCCTGTTTTGCTGATCTATTCATTGGAGAGGTGTTCCCAGGCATTTTGTGTCTTTACTGGTGATTCAATAAGCATTGGGTAAAATCTTGAGCCTCTTGGACTTTTCAGTTTATTTCTGGATGCCGCTTTTTTTTTTTTGCCACAGCTTTTCCCTGCCCTCCCATATACTTGCAGGTCGAGGGTTGTTCTGTGTATCTGTTAACAAAAAAAAATTGGACTAATTGAGAGGTTTCCTTCTGGATTTCTTTCCTTCATTAATAATTTGCATATTTTTTGAATCTTTTAAAAGATACTATATATAGAGTTCATCAGACCAAATATCAGAGGGAATCAATTTGACCTCACATAAGCACTAAGAAAGCAGTTGTTGGGCTCAACTGATTAAGGGGAGAGGAGGAGGACGTGTGTTTCTCTGGCTGTCGCTAATGTTCATCTACCTGATGCCTGCCGCTCTTCTGCTCTCCATAGTGATCATCAGCTTCTGGAGGCCTGAGTGTTTGCCTTCATCTTTCATTCAGCCCTTCTGGGGTAACTGGAGACCTCTTATAAGCGGTCCAGAGAAGCCAAGGAAATGACTGATAAATTAACTCTACCTGAAATGGATATTAGCGCATAGACACTTGATCCATGCTTCTCAGTTCTCCTTGGTAGTAACAACTTTTTTTTTTTTTTTTAAACTTCTAGTAGATGAAGCGGTATAAGTTTCAGAACTAAAATATATGGATAAGTTTTCCTAACTTGTAATTTTCGACTGTATAAATTTTCTTCCCGGCAAGGTACTATATGTTTTTAAGTAAAAATAATCTTACTCAAAATTTGCAAAAGTGTTTTTGTGGATTATATAAAAGATTCATGGTTTAAGAACAGGCTATAAACCCTCCCTGTTGCATTAGAGCAGTTTTTGTGTAATTGTACACCCTGAAACTAACTTTGAGATTACCTGAAGGATCAGATGCGAGAGCTCAGCTGTGTTAACATCCTCTTAAACACTCTGCAAAACAAAGTATTAGCGAACGGCTCACCTGAGATGGTACCAAGTTTGAACATTTCACTCCAAGATAGCTAGAATCTCATTAAAAGGATTTAAAGAATTAGCCCACAATTTCAGTATTTTTCTGATTCTAAATGTAGTTTTAAGATCTATTTAATTCTTGTTTTGATGAAGGGATTTTGGGTTAAAAAATACATTGTATTGAATGAATTTTTTTAAGAAATTAGAGTTGGTAAAGGGGCAGTTAGTTACAGCCCTGGAATGCCAAGCTAAAGAGTGTGGCTTTATCCTGAAGGTAGTGTGTAATCACTAAAGGACTCTAACTGAATGACAGGCAAGAAAATTAAGAAAATTCTAAGAATTTAGCCTGGAAGCAGTATACAGGATGAATTTGTTTGGATCTGGCTGGATAGAGATTGGGATCAGATTGACCAGATGATATGGTGATAATCTGGAAGTTTTACATGGGTCTGGATTAGGTTGGTGGCAGTGGGACTAGAGAAAGAAAAGGGAGAGATAGTATCAGGGAAGAATTGATAAGACCTAGCAAATCGCTAAGTGTGTTTCAGAAAAAAAGTGTTATGTAAAATTTCTATTTCTGTCCGAGACAGAAGTCTCAGACATAAGCTCGTCTTCTACAGGAAAACTATTTCTGTACATTTAGTGTATTTCAAAGTCTTCATTATAAAGGAAATAATGCTACTTGATGTAAAGCTCAACAAGGAAGACACTGTTGATTTTGAGCCTGATTTCGTAGAATGATGGCTAAAAGTGACTGAAAGATCATGGTGTAGTGGTTCTCAAATAGTAGTAGCGTCAAAATCACTTGCTTTATTGGAAATGGGGGAGAATGTTCTCAAAGGCTGCAGAGTGTCATGGCTAAGAGCACGGAGCGTATGTCGGTCTATAGGTTTGAAAACGGGGTCCGCCCTTTACCATGGGCAAGCCACTTAATTTCTCTGTGTCCCAGTTAACTATTAGGGGTTCCAGGAACTAAATCAGATAAAACCTAGAAAATGCATAGGAGATTGCCTGGCACATTGTAAACACTGAATAAATGGTAGCAGCTGTTGCTATATTTCCTACGTCTTGGAGATTGCAATCCATACCTTTGACATTGGGCTCAGGAATCTATTTTTAAAATATCCCTACTCTGATCACCAAGTATGAAAACTCGTTGCAATCTGCTTTTCTACCTCCATATAATAGTGTTTAAACCACTCTATCCATTTTTATCCTTTATTTTGACGTTCCAAAGATGGCCATGTTTTTAAACAGTATGTGCTACTATTGTAGCACACTCGGTCAGGACTCCTTTTGAGGACCTTACCTAAATCCTTCTGGAAATTCCTCCCAGGCTCCCTCATTTCTCCCCACTCTGTCGCCCCAGTGGAACTGAGGCTCCTCGGTTCCAGCCCCGCAGGCTGCTTCTCCCAGAAACAGATTAGTGCTCCATTGGTCTTGAACCCCACATTCCAGCTCTGATTACTTCCAGCCCTCTCAGAAATATCCTTATAAATCTTATTGAGGAAAATAATATAGTCTTATTTACTAATTGCAATTGCAAAGTTTTTAAATGCATAAATATCAGTATTTTGCTTTTTTTTTTTTTTTTTTCTTTCTTTCTTTATAAGACCTTGTTCTCTAATCCTTTGATTATGGCTGGTGCCTTCCTCTGGTTTAGTGGTTCTTAGCCCTGACTAAGCCCCGGGGAACTTTTAAAACCTACTAATGCTCAGGACTCAGATAGACCAATTACGTCAGAACAGGCCTGAGTATCTGTATTTGTGAAAAGCTTCCCACTTGACTCTTAGGTTTCGGTCTGGGCTGAGGAGCGCTGAAGTAGGCCCAGTCTCATCACCTGCCTCACCACAGTCTGGTCAGACAAAGGAGTGCTTCAGCCATCTGAGGTGAATACAGCTTCTCTAGTCTGGCCAAGTATTTGAGGCAGATAAAGAGGAAGCTTATGTAAGCCTCTCCATGTACCCCTGTCTCCATGCTTTAGACCTTTTATATGCCATTCCCGTGGTAGGTCAAGGTTACATACTCTCCGTTACATACTCTCCTAGAACTGCAAAGTTTTCCTCAATAGTGCAGGCGTTTCTTCTATACCATGATATGTATGTTCCTTAAAACCTCATTTTACAGAACTGCACGGGGAAAAAAATAAGGCAGTTTATGGAGAAAACGGAGTTGGGGCCAACCACTCAACACTCAGGCAGCTTTGTAGCCAGAGCAGTAAGCGAACAAAAAATTGGTACCGGCTCGATATAGCTGGAAGCTCTCCTGGTAGATATCAAAAATACACACACAAAAAAGTAGAGTGAAATGCCAGCAATATTTTAATGAGAGCAGAGGCGGCAGGTGCTAAGATAACGCAGAAGGCAATGGAGCTCCAAGCCAGTGGGGGCTGTGGCGAGGCTGGTACAGGAGGCAGCCAGGCTACCATGAGCTGGAAGCTGCACAGAGCTTGGGGAGCGGGGCGGGGGGGGGGGGGGGGGTGCTCCTGATGGAAGCACTTGCTTTTAAGTTTTGTTAAATACAAACGAAAGGCCTCTTGCTGCTGCTATAGCAACAGAGTTGAGAGCTTTTTTTCCTTTCTTGTTACAGGTTGCAGTTCACTGACTGTTCTGACTCCCCTTGTGTAGGAAAAATCCCCCTGAATCAACAAAACTTTGGTGTTACCCTGACATCGTTTTTTCCGTCGACTGATCACTCGTGAACTAATTTGCCTTCCAGAAACACATGCATGTTGTAGCGAAGTGGACCATATACCACCATCTGTAATCCTAGACTAATTTGTGGCATGACTTGACTTAGCTTCTTTCTCACTAGAATGTAAGCTCCCTGAGGTGGGACTGGGACGCTTTTGAAATCTGGTCCCAACAGGCATTTCCTGAATAAATGAATGGATGAATGAATGAATGACTCAACTTTTCTAATATAAGTGGTGGGAGCAAGTAGAGATAGGAGCATGGAGTGTGCTTTTAAAAAATGAAACATGAGAGTGACCTAACCTTACAGAAAGTTTAGGAAGTCGAGGAGGAAATAACCCCCGAGCCTTTCCTTAGTCATACTCTAAAACAGTTATTATTATTACATGGCCTTTTGAAGTATATATATTCTATATTATAACATTATCCTAAAATTGAATGGCTTAAAACAATAAACATTATCTTACTCCCTTTCTAAGGGGCTGAGAATTTGGGAGAGACTTAGCGGGATGGTTCGGGATGGTTCTGCTTCAGGGTGTGTCATGAAGTTATAGTCAAAATGTCAGTCACAGCTACAGTCCTCACTGGGCTAAAGGATCCACCTCTAAGGTGGCTCACTCACACGGTTGGCAAGTTGATGCTGGATCTTGACAGGATGCACCTAAATCCCCTGCTACGTGGAACTCCCCATAGTCCTACATGACAGTCTTCATGGGCATGGCAGCTGGCTTCTCTCAGAGAGAATGATCAAAGAGACAGTAAAGGAGAACCCTTATTATGCCTTAGTCTTAGAAATCATACACCGTCATTTGTGCAATATTTTTCTCAGGGCAGCACTATTCACTATGGAGAAGAACGTTATAAGGGTATGAAAACCAAGAGGGGCGGGTCATTGGGGGCCATCTTGAAGGCTGGCCACCACACATATGTGTTCATGCTTATAGGTGTCATCATAGGTCATGCATAGTCTCTGTCTTTTTGTTCATTTAACATTGTATGTGTATTTTCTATGTTGCTTAGTTTTTCTATTATTTTTCATTGACTCTAACTCCCTAATTTCTTTTGTTTCTAAATACGAGATTATAGAACATGATAGTTAGACTTAATTTTTTCTAAAATTCAATTTAGCAGTCAATGAGGACTCTCTGTGCATAGCTAAGCATTTTAAATTTGCCAATATATTCTTTTTTTAAAAATTTTATTCATTTATTCATGAAAGACACACAGAGAGAGAGGCAGAGGGAGAAGCAGGCTCCACACAGGGAGCCCAATGTGGGACTCAATCCCAGGTCCCTAAGATCACGCCCTGAGCTGAAGGCAGATGCTCAACCACTGAGCCACCCAGGGATTTCCCCAATATATTCTTGAATATATGAAAATGTAAGCTATGTACATACATATAAAATACCTCAATTATGAGTATAGTAAGCAGTATAGAAAATGACTGATTTTTCTTTTTTTTTTTCATGATTTAATCTGTTCTGGCATTGTTCTTTGAAAATTACTATGATTGGATTTGCAGGTAAGGATTCTTTTAAACTTTATTAATCTTAAGGGCAAATGAATATAAATTTGCAAATACGATTTCTTTTTTTGTGAAATCCTCGAGTCAAATGCTACACATTTAAGGATTTAGACATATCTTTTAAAGGCCGTTTTGGAAGAGAGAACAGTTTTCTTTTTCTAAACTTCCTGATTAAATTCAGTAATCTGAATTTATTCTCATTGACCTATCTCTGGCTTCAAGTGTATAGTGTTCTTATAGGTTGGCTGTTTAGCCATCTTAACTTCAGAAGTGCACCTAGTCTCTGAGCTGCAGTTTAATTAGAACTATTGTTTTTATAATTCTGGATAGACTGAAGATTAATATGTCAGAAAATTTGTGAATATGTCATGAGTTGAATTTTATTTATAGATGTCAGATCATTACCACTTTTCAAAGAAGTTTTCATGGGCTTTTAAACTAAAATTCTGTAATTTTAGGAAATTACACATAGTTTTTATATTCATTTATACTTTCTTTAGGCTTATACACAGAAGGTGAAGTCCGTTTTGTTACTTTGTCAAGTAAAATTGATCCCTTTGGTCTAACACTTGAGCAATTCATGTGCAGGATTTTCTTATAGGATCAACTTTAGTTTTAGGATTAGTTGGGGGAAGGACTAAAATTATTAAGTGAATTTCTTTCACTGAAAAGAGTGACATGATTTCAATTATTTTTTAATTTCTCAAGGTCTTAAATATACATCTAAAATCTTGTTTATAATTATACATTAACTTGCTTTTTATACATTATATATATTTTATATATAAGCTTTGCTTTTCACAGATAACAGAACTTCTAAATATTTCCAGACACATTTACCATCTTAATGGACATTATATTACGTTACATTATATTGCAATGGTTTCTTTCCTTGTTCCTTACTCTCTTCCATTCCAGTTTTAGAACTTTTTAAGTTACTTTTTGTCCTTTTGCCGCTCTCTCTAAATTCTTCACATCCTCTTTTTTCATGTGGAAATAGTCTCTATCAAGTTCTTTAAACATCCAGATAAATACCATAAGTAGGGTAATTTTCAATATCTTGTAACTTACAATAATAGACTGTTAAGCTCTATTTATATATTTCTACATTGTATGAGGTTTATTTTTATTTGGATTTTTGTGTTGTATTTGTGCTCATTGCATTTGCAGGCTTGTAAATGACTTGTTGAAGTAGATGACCCATCTAACTAAAAGTAGTATGGGCCAGAGTATATCTTGAACATTTGCTATAATCACAGAGAAACACTCAGAAGGCTTGCTAGAAATATATCATTACTGCTTTCTTTTGTTGTGCAGAGTCTGCTCTTACTTTCTATAAAAGAGATTAAAGGAGGCTGTTATGATACAGAGCTTACAGAGCCATGTTTTCTATTATGCATTACCTTTCTAAAAATGCCTATATGTGAAATAGATATTTAATGTTTTATGACTTGAACAAAACAAGGTACTTAGTTAAATGATAGTAATTGTTATTTTGCCAAAATAGTAATATTCATGTATATGTATGTTGGCAATCTAGGAATCACTGGTCTGGATTATTTTTATTGTATGATGGTTTCTGTGTAATACATATACTTATTTGTTATAGTGATAGAATCATTTAAAGTAATGATTATATTTTGATAACTTGGTTTCCTTTAAAATCACTCCCCAAATGCCTTCACAGGCTAAGAGCCTTTACCAGAATTTCTTCCTAGTCTTTGCTCTTGTCCTTCCTCGTTCAGCCTTCATTCTGTATCTGGAATCACCTTTCTGAAATCCAGAACACGCTCCTGTAGTAATGCCTTCAGTATCTGCTCTCGTTTCCTAGAGGCAGGGTTGATATTTGGCTGCTTTGCACTAGGAGGGTGAAATTGGCTATTTACAACCAGCATCTATTCTGATTGCCTGGAGCTCACGTGTTGTGGGGTAAATTTCTGATTCTTTAGCAGTGTTTTCAAGATCTGGGGTAATCAGAATATCTCTGAATACTTCTGCCTCCATTTTCTTCCATTCTGTGATTATTTCAGATGGCCCTACTTCTTGGGCATCTTCCACAAAGATGCTGTGCCTTTCTGCCTGTTTCGTACATGCTTTTCATTTTCCTTGAAATTCTTTCTTTTTGGGGGGCTGATGATTGTAAGATTATTCATGAAGATTCAATTTGGGAGAAAATTCCTTTTTGTAACCTTTCCTGACTACCCAACACCTACAATCCTCCCCCAGCCCCCTCTACTTGTTTACCTCCTTCTATGCTCTCCTTGGTACCTGTGGCACCTAAGATGTCATACTTATTACTTTGCACTTTATTTATTGCTTGCAGATATACCACCCTTCCTGGACTATGGAGCTATCACAGTGCTTAGCCCAGATTATCACCAAGGAAGTACTTTCGGTGAAGTGGAAATTGGTTTTTTGAACCAGGCAGACCTGAGTCCAAATTTCAGGTCTGTCATTTAACAGCAGTGGTTGAATTAAGTTCTCCTCTGAGTTTGCTCCTCTGTGTATGTGATGATAATAGAGATGAGATGACTATTAAACAAGATGATATGTAGAGTGCTTAGTGCATTGCCTGGTGCATAGTTGTTCAATTTTCCTAGTTAAATTCAGTTTAAAAGTTTTGTCTAGCCTTTTATTTTTCTCTTTGAACAACTTTTTCTCTTTTTCTCTTTTTTCTCTTTTATTTTTCTCTTTTATCTGTAACAAGAATACAGTTTTTATCTGAAAACATTTCTCCCTTCTAGTGCTCTGTGATAAAACTGAATGATGAGTTATATTATTAGTGCTGCTAAGGAAAAACACTGTTTACAAATTTCGACCAGCTTTTTAGAAGAAGAGCTGCTTCACTCTTTAAAGGGAGCCCAGAGACTAGCCCAGTTCCAGGCACAAAATGTTTGTGAAATAATATGCAATAGATATCTGTGGCAGGGAACTATCGTGGGAAAGAAAGACTGTCTTCCCTTCCTTGTTCTGGGCATGAAGTCACTTGATTTCTTGCTGGAGAAACAGGCATACCACAATCATGGGGGAAAGAAAGACATAGAAGCTGATGGAGAGTTCCCCCTCCTTAGCTTTTCCTTGAGGAGAGACTAAGATGGTACAAACAGCCTTTTTGAAGGAGGCTGCCAGGACTGTTGCATAGTTTGAGACATTGAATAAATTGATGAGGGAAAAAAAACATATAAAAGAAAAATATTAGGAATTACTATGTGAACTAATTCAACAAATCACAGAGATTAAAGTAAAACTTGAGTTGTCCTTTTACCAAAACAAGGAAATCTTCTTTGGTTCTTGGGATGATTATTATGATTCTTTCTTAGGATTATTATCATACGGTTAGGGAACAATAAATCGAGTCCTATAAGGTGATTCTCAAAGCTGAAACATTTTCTTTTAGATACAGTCTGTAACAATACTGCTTATGTAGGCTATTTTCAAGAAGTTTTCTAATTTAAAAGGTAAGTGGAGAACATGTGTTGACCTCTTTTGATTAAACTCAAATGACTGAAGCAGAAAGTAGTTCGGAGCACAAGGTTCGAGCCTTACCTGCTCACGTTATTGTTGCAGGAAATACCAGGTACTTTGCTTGTATTATCTTCTCATTTTACATAGGAAGAAATAACTTTTGGAAATTTGAATTAAAGTCCAACTCCAAAGCTCAAAATCTGATTATTACTCTTTAAAGTTGCATTTAAAGGGGCGCCTGAGTGTCTCAGTCTGTTAACTGACTCTTGATTTCAGCTCAGGTCATGATCTCAGGGTCATGAGATCGAGCACTACAACAGGCTCGATGCTGAGCATGGATCCTGCTTGACATTCTCTCTGTCTCCCTCAAATAAAAAGTTGCATTTAAAATGTCAATTTTAGGGATGCCTGGGTGGCTCAGTGGTTGAGCGTGTCTGCCTTCGGCTCAGGGTGTGATCCCGGAATCTTGGGATTGAGACGCACATCTGGCTCCCCACGAAGAGCCTGCTTCTCCCTCTGCCTATGTCTCTGCCTCTTTATCTGTGTCTTTCATGAATAAATAAAATCTTTAAAAAAAATTTTAAAAGGTCAATTCTAATCTGGGATTAAATAGACTTTGAGCTTTACAATTACATATCTAGATTTAAATGACCAAAATAATATCATAGATACTTTTAAGGGTTCTTTGGAAGCGACATTTTAATTGGAATTAGAAAGAGTAAGCCAGCATCATTTTGGCTTTACTTCTCTTAGGCCATATAGAATCTTGCTGTTAAGAGAATGTGGAGAATTTTTGCTGGTACCAGAATCTTAGAAACATTGGGAGGCTAAATGTGATAGAAATTGTGAATCAAATAATCAAAGCCTTCACTAATCTGTTTAAAAAATGAAAGTAGGTCCTAGAACTTTTTCTATTTTGAAATAAGGAGACCTTGAAATCCACAGAAACTTAATTTTCCAAGTCCACCAATAATATAAGACGGCATGGGGGAGACTTAGATCAAATGCATACATTTAAAATAGATAACCTGCGTCATCAAAATTGAAAATTTGATCCAGTGTAGATCCTCCTCCTTCACTTTACTTCCCATACCATCCCTGGAAATCCTGCAGTTCCCTCATCTGTACTCTGCCTCTCCCTACCACTGAAGTCTTTGGAAATTATAAAGATATTTGAAGCTACCAAGCCAACGACTGCTGACACTAAAAGAAGCAGCTTCAGCAGGATTTGGAGATTTCCAGTAAAGGTCTTGGTTTATAGATAGTGCTTTCTCTTTGATTGGGAGGAAGGTTGTTCCTGTTTGTTTGCTTCCGTTGGCTCTTCAGTCTATATCCTCAACAATCTTCCTGTTTCTTCTTTTTCTTTGGAGCTTGTTCCTCCTGACTTCACGTGAGGTTGCTCTAGCCATGCAAGTTTCCTTTATTTTCATGGGTTATCTTTGGTGTCCACAGCATGGATTCTTTTATTCATCTTGCTCTAGAGAAATTACATGTTCTTTCCTTTAAAAGGAAAGAACCTTTCCTCTTTCCACCTTCACCTCAATATTTAAAACCTTTTTTTTTTTTTTTCATGCACTGCTGGTGCTTTTGAATCAGAGTGATTAGACAGGTTTAGAATGTTGAATGAGTGCTTTTTTATATAGAAAAATTGACATTTGCCAAAGAGTGACAAAATAGAATCTTTGTAACACAGGAAACATGGTGGACTGACATGCCTGGTATACATTTGAGATATGTGTGTGTGTGTGTGTGTGTGTGTGTGTGTGTGTGTGTGTATGTGTGTGTGTGTTTTTTTTTCTAGGCGACTTGGTTCAGCTGGTGCGGCTTCCTACTTTCACCTCGCGTTTCTTGAAGACATAGGCATAAGCAAAACATGAAGTGTGCGTTATCCTCAAATTGTTCTTTAACATATATATATATTGTTCTGGAACAAATTCGTGTTCTCCAAACAAGCTTTAAAACAGAACAGATTGTACTTGATAGGCTCTTTTAATTTAAAAAAAAAAAAAAAAAAAAGCATGTTCTGTAGTTCTAGGAAATTTTTTTGAATTATTTTATGCTACTTTGCTCCCCTTCATATCCTCTGCTCTGTTTCTGAAATTCCTGTCGTTCAGATGTAAGCCCTCCTAAACTGCTATCTTTTCTTTTCCTCATTTTTCCTTCTTTGGTATTTTGTTTTAGTTCTTAGATATTTCTTCAACTTTGCTTTCCATTTATTCTAGTGAATTCTCACTGTGCTCTCATAATACCCATTTTTCAATTTCTAGGAGCTCTTTTTGGTGTTCTGTTATTGTCTTCCTGCCATCATTATATATCCATGCCTTTCAGGACCTTTAAAGTTTCCTCGTTTCCCTATACTCCCCTGTTTTCTCCAGGTTCCTTTTTTTCCTGAGTGTTGGGTATGTTAGAGGATGGTTGGCCCTTTGCTCAGTTGTTCAGCTGTGTAAGATCGGGACAGGATAAGGTCTGTGTTTCATATAGACTCTCATCTCACTTGCACAATGAGAAGCATGTGGTTTCGAGTATTGAATTCTTTAATGCATATCAGCTATCTTCTGGACTTCCTTTGACATTTGCTTAAGTTCCAACTGGATGAATTAAACCATCTTTTTTTTTTCTGGTCCCCCAAACTGTTGAAATTGACATCTGCCCTATTTCTTCGGCCCTTGTGTGTTTACACTGGATTCTCTATCTCTTTAGTGGTTTGTAGGTGGAAACAGATAAAATGTGCGTGTTTTATCCACCCCATTTACTCAGAAGTAGTTTTAAACAGCTTTGTTGTAGAAGAAAGTAAATTCTAAGATTCTCATGGTTTCATGAAACTTGTCCAAACCAAGACTCAGAAAAGAGCTATCATTGCCTATCTAGTGCTTGAACTTTGGAGGCAGATGATTTTACAGAGGGCACCATTTACTTATTATCAAACATGGGGAAAGATTGAGTTTTTATTGAAAAGTGAAAAGTGCCCCAAAATACTCTTTGAAGAAACTAGGGGAGTACAAAGTGGAATGTAATACTTATTACTGCATTGCTTTCAAGTGCATACCATACTTCTTAAATGCTCTGTGTATCATAATTCTGATCTTAGTAAACATTCTCCACCCAGAGGAAGGAGGACAAGATACCAAAGCACGGGCCATCTCCTTCATCATCTATGGCTTACTGCATGTTCCTGTGATGCTTGACTTTGTTGGGACTCTTGAATATTCGATGGGCATGTCTCTTACCTGTCTTCTCCATTTGAAGAGCCCTTCCGTGACTAATTCTTTCATTTCTTTCAGGTCTTTACTCAAAACACACTTTCTCAGGGAGGCCTTCCTTGACAACTTTGTCTGAAAGTTTACCCTCTCCAATATTGCTTCCGTTCGGCAGTTTGTCCCCCCACATCATCACTATTTCACATACTATGCACATGCCTGTCGTGCTTCTCCTTTAGCCCCACCTTGAGTGTGGGTTCCACCAGGGCAGGGATTCGGTTCACTGCTGAATGCCCAGTACCTGGTCCAGAGCAGGGGTTCAGTATATATAGATGTTCGATTTTCTTCCCTTTTTCAGCTATTTCCATATTCCGGTGATAACCAGTCTATCCAGACTGGGGATTACAAAAATGTGGGGGTGTCTGTTATGTTAATACCACAGAAATATTTTTTGCTTTTCCTAGTGGCAATAAGTCTGGCCTTAACCAAGCCCCACAACTCCTTTGGGCCTCGGTTTCCTCATCTGTATAAATGAGGACAGTAATGGTACCTAGATGAGAGAGCTGTTGGGAGGATAAATGAGTTACATGTAATGGTCTTGGAACAGGCACTGACGAGTCCGAAGTGTGATTAAGTATATGCTGCTATTATCATTATGATTATTGTTACTGTTCATTTTCCTTCATTCAGTAACACCATATGGAGCACTTAGTATATACTAGGTTCTGATTTAGGTGCTTGGCACCCTGGTCAATAAAACAGTAAGTCCCCACCCTCCCCAACCTTCCAGTTCAGGGAGGCAGACGATAAACCTAGTAACTAAATGGGAATGATACTTTGAACATTTTCAGGCTAGGGAGGTGTTGCCCTCAATGTGGGGCTGGGGTTTCAGTAATATTGGTCACAGTCTTAGTTTGGTGGAGGATTTGTGGGTGTTTGTCCTCCTGTTATACTTCATAAATGTTACATGTATTTTGTATGCTTTAAATACTTTATTTAAAAAAATCTTTTCTATTCCAAACATACTAAAGTGTTGAAGCAGATTAATTACTCGTTTAACCTAGTTACCCTGATTTGGTAAGATGGACTTGACCTTTAAAAATCCCTTAATATTTACCTAATCAGTGCCTGCCTCCCTCCCTTTATTAAAACGCAAAGTTGTTTTTAACTAATTCTGCTTCTACTCATAGTGTCTATGAAATAATTAGTTTTGTATAATTTATGCAGCATTACCCTGACTTGGGATAGGTGGCGGGAATCATGTTTTGTCACTGACACTGTTTTAATGCCTTTTGCAAAACATCTTGTTTTATTCAAAATAGTATCACTGAATTTAAAAAATATGTGTAGTATTTGAGTAATAGAATGAAAGATTTTTAAATTTTCTACATTAGACTAAATTAGAGGAATCCTTTTGTGTCTTAACTTTGCCTCCAAACCAGTTACAGATTTGTTCAAATTAAAGCCTATTCAGTTAAGACTATTTCTTTTTTATTACAAACACAAGTCTAATAGTCTGATAAATCAGTATATTTAAGATATAAATTATCCCAAAATGTCTAAGCCTAATGACAATAAGAAACCTTTACAACTTTAAAGACAGGTGTAAATTTTTTTACTAAGTTAACTGTGCATTTCCAGGGTGTCTAGGAAGTGCCCACCTTTTGGTTCTGTGTGGTGTGGAGTTGTGCTCTATACCAGCATCCACTGACTGGAATTTTGTTTAAGCATGATGTGACTTACCTTGGACAAGTTGTCTGGCCACTCTAAGGCTCAGTGTTTTTATTTTCTCTTTAAATAAAGAAAATAAAGGAACCTACCACCTTAGAGTTGTTGTAAGGCTTAAATAAATAAGAAAATGCACATATAACCAGTTGGTTGAGAAGTCTCAACTTTCCAGGGTATGAATATATGGCAGTTTTATTTTTCTAAAAACTGTACCAGCTTTGCCCGTTGCAAGCTCTTCCTTTTTGCTTTTTAATGGGCCTGCTTCACAGTATCTCACTTTTGTTATACAACTCAAGTTCATTTTTGGACTTAACTGTTTAGGGAACTTTGGATTCTTAAGACTTAGTTCTGGTGTTTAATGACTTTGTATCATATTTGCTTTAAAACTGTCCAGGCTAAGCCTGCATCTCTAGCAGTTTGGAATGGAGATGGGGGCCCCTGATCTGTTCCCGTATCTGTCTGCCCCTTCTCCCCCTCCGTGAGCAAGCTCCCTTGGTGTGGGACTGGGGAGAGGGAGAAGATGGGTGTCCTTACCTCGGACCTTGCAGTGCTCTCCTCTGTCAGCCTTCATGGCTATTGCGTTTGTGATCTGTGGGCTTGTGGTGGCCCCAACAGACCCCATAAGTAAGGGTTCTCCTCAAGTAGCTCACCTAGTCCCTGCCAGTTCCTTCAGAGACATGGCCTCATTTTTCAGTTGCCCCCTCACTGTTGGTTTTCTGCTGGATTCTTCTGGATCTCCCTCCATGAGTGTTCACTGAAGTGTCTCACTCACTGGGGAGAATAAACCTGTAAGGTTTGGTTTTATTTCTTCAAATAACTGCTACTAATTGTGTCCATCGAATCTCTCTTTCACACTGGTAGCAGGCTTCCTTATCAGCATGTAAACATATTTCTATCACTTCTCAGTAAATGTTAGTTATTTAAACAGTCACAGTTTAAAAAAAAATGCATTATTATGTTTTTTTTTTTTTTTTTTTTGTTTTTTTTTAGAGAGAAGGAGGGAGGGAGAGGCAGTTGGAGAGGGAGAGAGAATCCTAAGAAGCGTCTACACTCAGTGCTGAGCCAGACATGGGGCTTGATCTCACAATCCTGAGATCAAGACTGGAGCCAAAATCAAGAATTGGCCGCTTAACCAGCTGAGCCACCCAGGCACCCCAGCAGTCACAATTTTTAAAAACTCAGTTCTTCACATTTGGAAACTTGCTTCATGTCAAAATCAGAGTTTTCTTGTCTGTCCACTTTCACCCCCAAAAGCCCCCCCCCCCAAAAAAAAAACCCAAAACAAAACAAAACAAAAACAGTCTGGGTCCTGGCACCTTTTTGAGGGATGTTGTTTGGCTCTCACATACTTCCCTTCCTCTCCTCAGTAAGTAGTGCCCCAGCTTTGGGGAATAAGGAGCTCTGAGACGCAGTCTCTGTATCTGCTATTGGCCAGGTCCCGCTTCTTTGTGTTGGTTGCAGCTGCTTTTTGGTCTCCCTCTGATGGACTGTTGGCTCTTCCTGTGAGGCAGCCATTCACATGCAAGCTTCCTAGTGAAACATTTTGGTGGTTCATTGGAAAACTGACTTGATGTCTTCATTCCCAGTCCTCTTCACAGTCAGACCACCTTCACCCTCTTGCTTCCTGGTCCCTTCATCCAGTGTCCTCTTAGACAAGGGTCTTGCCAAATGGCTTCAGCCTCATTATCTTCTGTGGTGTCCACCAGGCCACAGAAAACTCGGGTGCCCTTGTCAAATGGCTGCCCCAGCAGTGTGTGGCCTCTCAGCCCCACCATCTCTTTCCTATATCTGTTCCTGAGATAATCTCATCTATTCCCCAGCTCTTTACTGTACCCCTACCCCCCTGACAACCTCCAAATATTTTGCTCAAGTCAGATCTCACTGAAATTCCAAAGCTGTATTTTCTACTGCCTGGGGTGTCCCATCAGTGTCATTTTCCAGAACCAGTGTCTGACCACAGTGTCCGTCACCCTGGCGAATGTCATCACCTTTCACCCAATCACATAATCCAGAAGCCTGGGACCCCTCCAGCCTCCCTTACCTCCCACACTCCAGTCCTGTTTGTCCCAACTCCCAAATCTCTTTTGCATTCATCCCCTCTTCTCTCTATCTGCCCTCACGGTTCTGGCCCTTACGATTTCCATTCTCTCATGGCAAGGTCCATCTCCTTTCACCTTGTACACTGTGGTCAGGGGGGCCTTGCTGAAACCCAGATCCCATCGCATCACTTGCCTGCTAAAACCCTTTTGTATGGGCCCCCCATGCCCTCAGACTGAAGACTGGTCTCCATCTTGTGGTCTGGAAGGCCCCAGCCTGTCTTCCAACTTGTTAACTTTCTGCTTCTCACTCTACCTCCTACCACTAACCCCCAGCTGATAGGTGCCACACTCAGCCTGCTGCTTTATCACCCTGGTTTACCTGCCCTTTTCATGGAGTGTTCTCTTTTTTTTTTTTTTTTTTTTTTGTACCTTGTGGTCTGACTTTGCAACTCCTACTTATGTTTCAAGGCCCAGAGGCAGCATCTTCTGCTCTCTGAAACATCTCTGGCTTCCTTCTGCTAACTACCATTCTTTTTATAAACCCAAATAATACCAGTTATCACATGTCTTCTCCCTGGCACCAACTACACCCCCTCCCCCCCCAATCACTGACAGTGATCTTAATAACTGTAGTGCCAGGCATAAAGTTCCTAGCCTCTCGTGTTTGCTTAGTGCTGAATAAATATGAATAAATGAGGGAAGGAATACCTGAAGAGTAGAGAAAATTATTTTATTCTAGTTTGTATCTTAGCTAAGATATATTATAGTGGCCACTTCTTTACAGTAGTCAGCAACAAGTTGAAGTACTTGTACATTTGTAAGTCATTGTAAGTTGCATCTTTTCATTGTTTTTTTTATAAAACTGTCGTTTACATTATAAATTATGTATTTCCCACTCCACTGACCGTTGTAGTTCACTCAGTACTTATTGTCTTCATCACATTGTCTTCATGGTGAATAGAGGAAAATATGGCAATGCCAGAATCTTGTTCCGGGTTGGGGTAAGAAATGGGAAGGAGATCCCAGGTGATGACCACCAAGAGTAGAGATCTGTTTTCTGATCTGTGTTCTGAGTGACATGCTGTGAAGGCCACTTTCTCCTCTTGTTGCTGGCCACAGGCTTGGGGAACACAGTCGGCTTCATTCTCTTTGGTCCGGTTGGGCTCCCTCTGGCCCTTACTGCTCTTGAGGATTCTCAAAGGAACTACCAGGCTTAGGAAAGCACAATTTAAAAAATCATTCATAGGCACGTTCACAAAGTGGTGTGTCTGTGTGTCCAGTGATCTTCCTCATGGCCAGGACCTCTTCCAGAGACTGGGGAGCACGTCCGCAGACTGTGGGACTCACTGGCACTGGACTGATCTGAGTGCCTGACAGCTTCTCCAGTATCATAATATAATACAAACAGAGCTTGAGAGGACCGGCTCTCACCAAGAGCCCACATCCTTACTTATGACAAGGCCTGGAAACCCCAGTAGCTGGGGTTTGCAATCTCTATCCTCTTCCAGTTCTAATATTCCTTAGTTCATAAAATATAGTTTATATATATATATATATATATATAAAATATGTGTATATATAGTATATATATATAAATAAATATTATATAGAATATATAAATAAGCATATGTATATAAATCTGGAAGTGTATATTGGTTTAGAATTCCTGGTCTGCATGTCTAGAAGATAAAATATTGAATCAAAAGTTGGTTCTATGCCTCATCCTACAGTTAAGTAGATAAACCCTGGACAAAACCCACAATGTCTTTGAGCTTTCATTTCTAAACCTACAGAATAAGGAAATTAGAACTATATGATCTCTAAGGTCCATTTCAGCTCTAGAATACTGAATAGATCAATTAAAGAAACCCTCGGGCCCTTTGAAGTCACAGAGCCGGAGTTGAGAGAGACCATAATGTGGAAATGTGTCCTTTGATCAGAGCAGAAGGTACTTATTAAACACTCAGTGTGTCCCCAGCATCCACAGTTACCTCCCCAGTTAATGCTCACTGAAGTCTGCAGTACATTAGAAATTCAGTAGCCATGTAATACCCTTGAATTTATGTTCACCTTTGTAAATAAGAGTGTTCAGTTGAGCTTTATCTGATTGTTTTCGGATCACCAAAGGACTGGCTCTAATGGCCCTAAGTGTTTCTGTATGCATAGAATAATGGTTAACCCAGTTCCTACTGGCTCTTCTTTCCATAGTGCTTATCATTGTTGATATCTTCCAGAATTTAACATGAAAATGTGGCTTAAACTAACTAGTTATTTTTAAAGAGTAAAAGAAGAGCTCGCAGTAGCTATTTTCCGTAGCTGTGCAAAAAGTAAAATAGAAATGGTATTCGTTTTTGATAGGAGACTTGCATGAGGTTCTTGAAATAGAAAATCATAATCAGGACAGCTTTTTACTTCTTCAGATGTTTTTTATAGTGTATCATTTGGCTTCTAAATCTGAGATGCCCTTTTTGCTTGTGACTCCTGATTTTCATAATCTACCACTATTAGGGGAAGTGGTAATTTATGAAGAAACTTGGCTTTGAAGACCTTATTTTTACAGAGATAAAAAAGAAAAAAAGAATGCTGCCTGTTTGAATCCTAGTGCTTAAAGACACTGAGTCTTTTTGGGGTATGAGCATTATTTTCTTTTTTTTTTTTTTTTTTTGAATTTGTAGATATGTTAAATAAGGCATAGAAATAGAGGTATGTGCATAGGAGACTGGAAATTGTTTCTAGAATTGTAACAATAATTTGAAAGTAATCATAAATGTTTAGAGAGAAAATATACAGAAAATAATGTTTGTAGAGAGCCTTATATACTATTATATGTGTATACGTAAAAGTTCATATTTATTTTTGAAATGACATTGATTTTTAAATCTTTTTTATTGTTTATTTTTTTAAATATTTATTTATTTAGAGAAAGCATGCATACACGTTGTGGGGCAGGAGAAGGGCAAGGAGGGGCAGATGAAGAGGGAGAGTCTCATACAGACTCTGCTGAGCATGGAGCCTGACATTGGGGCTCAGTCTTAACGGGCCTGAGATCATGACCTGAGCTGAAATCAAGAGTTGGTCACTTAACTGAATAAGCCACTCAGGTGCCCATGATTTTTTAATTTTTTTAAGAATATGTATATATTTTTAAAGATTTTATTATTTTTTATTTTTTTAAAGATTTTATTTTTATTTATTAGAGAGAGAGCAGCAGAGACACAGGCAGAAGGAGAAGCAGGCTCCATGCAGGGAGCCCGACGCAGGACTCGATCCCGGGTCTCCAGGGTCATGCCCTGGGCTGAAGGCGGCGCTAAACCATTGAGCCAGCTGGGCTGCCCAAGATTTTATATTTTTAAAGTAATCTGTACACCCAGCATTGGGCTCAAACTCATAACCCCAGGATCAAGAGTCAAACACTCCAATGACTGAGTTAGCCAGGTGCCCCAGTAAATAAATATAAAAGATTATTTTAAAATTTTATTAGCATTTTGTTAGGGTTTTTGAAGTTCTCACACTTAGAAGCAAGTATTTATTTTTTTTATTTTTAAGATTTATTTATTTGGGCACCTGGGTCGCTCAGTCCATTAAGCGTCTGCCTTCAGCTCAGGTCATGATCCCAGGTCCTGGGATCAAGTCCTGCCATCAGGCTCCCTGTTTAGCTGGGAGCCTGCTTTTCCCTCTGCCTGCTGCTCCCCCGCTTGTGTGTGCTTTCATATGACTATGGAGAAATTAGTTATAAAATAGGCATTTCAGGTCTCTTCAATGAAAGTGTTCAAGTCCTTGGAGTCTATTTTTTATAGCTTTTTATTCTTTGCTTTTACTTTAAAATATTTTTAATCAAAATAATATATGTACAGATATCTAAAGTAGTCAAATCCATAGAAATAGAAAGTAGAATGGTGGTTACCGGGGCTGGAGGGAGAGGATAAAGAAGAGTTGTTTAATTGGTATAGTTTTAGATGTACAAGATGAAAAGCGCTACTTTACAACAGTGTGAATATATTTAATGCTACTGGGCTGCACAGTTAGAAGTGGTTATATTGGTAAATTTTATGTTTTTTGCCACAATAAGTGTATACATATATAAAGATCAAATAGAGAACTATTACAAAATATATAAGCAGTTTCTTTATTTTTTCCCCCATTCTTGCACTGTGCTACCTAGGAGGCAGCTACTTTTTCTTTCTTTCTTTTTTGAGGATAATTTACATATAGTAAAGTTTCCCTTTTTTAGCATATGGTTCTAGAAGTTGGGACAGACACAGGGGGTATACTGCCACCAGCATCAAGAAACAGTTGTGTTACCCACAAAAACCTCCCCTCTGTGACCCTGAAGCTTTGGTGATTTCTGATCTGTTTTCCATCCCTATAGTTTTGCCTTTTCTAGAATGTTATATAAATAGAATCATATATTTAGCAGCCTTTTGAGTCTGGCTTCTTTCCCTTACTGTAATATATCTGAGATTCATTTGTGAGTTATTTTCATTTCATTGTGAGTAGTTAATTTCATTGCTGAGTAGTATTCCATTCCATTGTATAGAGTACCCTGGTGTGTGTAACCAATTGGGTGACATTTGGGTTGCTTCCAGTTTTGAGTGATTATGATAAAACCACTCAAAACATTCATTTGCTAATTTTTGTGAGAACATAAATCTTTCCTTCCCTTAGTAACTTGGGTTGGGATTATTGGGTTTTATGGAGAGTATGTCTAACTTTATGAGTAACTGCTAAACTGTTTTTGCAGAGTGGTTGTAACATTTTGCATTCCCACCATCAATATATGAGCATTTCAGTCACTCTGCATTCTTGTCAACAGTTGGTATTTTAAAGTTAAAATTTTTTTTTAATGTAGCCATTCTATTTTTTTAAATATTTTATTTATTTATTCATGAGAGACACAGAGAGAGAGAGAGGCACAGACACAGGCAGAGGAAGCAGGCTCCATGCAGGGAGCCCGTCGTGGGACTTGATCCCTGGTCTCCAGGGTCAGGCCCTGGGCTGAAGGCGGCACTAAACCGCTGCACCACTGGGGCTGCCCATAATGTAGCCATTCTAATAGGTGTGCAGTGGTGTCTCATTATGGATTTAACTTGCATTCCTGTAATGATTAATGATGTTTAGTATTTTTTCCATACCATTCACATATCTTCTTTGATGATATGTCTTTTGCCAATTTTTTTAATTGGATTGTTTGTTTTCTTGCTATTGAGTTTTGAAAGTTTTTAATATATTCTGGATATAGATTCCTTTATCAGATATGTGACTTGCAATACTTAATTCCAGCCTAGAGTTTGTTCTTGGTTCTTACGGCAGTGCCTTTCAAAAAACAAAATTTCATTTTGATAAAGTCTAATTTATTGGGTTTTTTTCTTGTTTCTTTCATGAAGTATATTTTTAGCGTTAATATCTAAGAAATTTTTGCCTAAATCAGAGTCCCAAAGATTTCTTCTGTGTTTTCTTGCATAAGCTTTATGGTTTGGGATTTTACATTTAGGTCTATGGTCCCTTTTTTTTTTAAAGATTTTTTTTATTTACTTGATAGAGAGCATGCAGAATGAGAGAGTGAAGCACATGAGTGGGTGGGGGGTCGGAGCAGGATCCTCACTGAGCAGGGAGCCCGATGCCGGGCTTGATCCCAGGACTCTGGCACCATGACCCGAGCTGAAGGCAGACACTGAACCAACTGAGCCACCCAGGTACTGCTATGTCTATGATCCATTTTAAGTTAATGTTTCATATGGTGGGAGGAGTGGATCAATTTCGGGGGTTTTGTTTGATTTTATTTTGTAGGTGGCCCTCTAGTTGTCTTAGGAGTATTTGTTGAAAAAATTGTTCTTCTGCATGGAATCACCTTTACATCTTTGTTGAAAATCAATTTGCTACATGCACATGGGTCTGTTTCTGACGTCTTTGTTCTGTTCTGTTAATCTGTACGTCTGTTGTTTCACCAATACCGTACTATCTTGATGAGAGGAGTTTTACAGAAAGTTTTCAGATAAGGTACTAGGAGTCGTTCAGCTTTGTTCTTCTAAAATTGTTTTGGTTATTCCAGTTCCTTTACATGTAAATTTTAGAATCGCTCTGTCATTTTCTACAGAAGGTCTTGCTAAAATTTTTTTGATTGGGACCACACTGATTCTATATATTATTTAAGGGGAAGAGGAATTGACATAATAATTTTGAGTCTTTCAGTTGATGAACATGGTATATCTTGCCATTTGATTTTGTTCTCTTTTGTTCCTTTTATTAATGTTTTGTCATTTTCAACATTAGGATCTTGTATATATTTTGTTAGATTTATACCTATTACATGTGGTTTTTATGTTATTGTAAATGGAAATTTGTAAAATTTGAATTATACTTGTTCATGACAATATATGAAAATACAATAGATTTTTCTATATTGAACTTATATTCCATGACCCTTAAACATGCTTCTTGTTAGTTCTAGTAATTTATTTGGGATTTTGTACATAGAGAATCATCTGTGAATACAGATTTTTTTTTCTTTCCAATCTGAATGCTATTTATGTACTTAGGTATTGATTTGTTTATTTTTGCCTTGTTGCTGGCTATCACTTTCAGTATGAGATTGAGTAGGAGTGGTCAAATTGATTACAATCTTAAAGGAAAAGCATGTATTCTTTTACTGTTAAGTATAACGTAAGCTGAATGCATTTTATAGATGTCCTTTATCAGGTTGAGGAAAATACCTTTAGTTCCTGTTTTGCTGAAAGTTTTGATCATGAATGGATGTTGAATTTTGTCTATTGAGATGACCCTATAATTTTTCTTTAGTCTTTTTATAGAATGAATCACATTGATTGATCTTCAGATGTTTACCTTGCATTCTTGGGATAAATGCTGTTTCGTCAGGATGTATTTATTATCCTTTGTATGCCTCGTTGGATTCAATTTGCTAAAATTTGTTAAGAGTTTTTACATCTATGTCTATTGGTCTGTAGTTTTCCTTTTATTTTTTTTTCTTTGATGATACCTTATTTTAGTACTAGGGAAGTGCTGGTCTCCTAGAATAAGTGGGGGAAATATTTTCTCCTCTTCAGTTTTCTGAAAGAGTTTGTGTAGAATTGGTATTATTTATTCCTTAAATGTTTAGTAAGATTCACCAGTGAATCTATCAGTGCCTGAGGGGTTTTTTTTGTGTAGGAAGATTCTAAACTACATAAAATAGACCTAGCATCATTTATGTTACCTGTTTTTCCTCAAGTGAGTTTTGATAGTGTTTCTATCTAGGAATTTGTCTATTTCATCTAAGTTGTTAAATTTATTGAAATAAATTTGATATGCGATGTTTTTATTTTCATTTAGTTCAAAATATTTCCTTATTTCTCTTTTGATTATTTGTTTGACCCATGAGTTATTTAGATATATGTTATTTTTTCCCCCAAATACTTGGAGATTTTCCAGATAATTTTCTGTAGTTGATTTCTATTTTAATTCCATTGTGCTCAAGAATTTACTTTGAATGATATGAATCCTTTTAAATTAATTAAAACTTGATTTATGGCTCAGAATATGTTCTATCTTGGAAAAAATTCCATGTGTGCTCCAAAAGTGTGTATTCTCTTGTTATTGGATGGAATGTTCTGCAAAAACAAATTAGGTCAAGTGGTTGGCAGTGTTATTCAAGTGTTCTATATCTTTATAGTTATTTTCTGCTTATTTTTTCTTTCAATTATTGAGAGAAGATTGTTGAAAACTCCAACTTTAATTGTGGATTTTCCTATTTCTCTTTGCAGTTCCATCAATTTTTGCTTCGTGTGTTTTAAAGCCCTGTTGTCACTGTGTAAACATTTAGGATTTTTATGACCTCTTGATGAATTGACCCTTTATTCATTATGAAATGATCTTTGCAGTACAGTTTGTCTGAATAGTACAGCCACTTCAGCATTCTTTTGATTATTGTTAGCATACAATATCTTCTTTCATCCTCTTATTTTACCTATTTGTGCATTTATACTTAAAGTATGTTTCTTTATAGGCAGCATATAGTTTTGTCTTGCTTTTTTTAAAAATTATTTGTAAGATTATTAATTAATTAATTAATTAATTTATTTATTCGAGAGAGAGAGAGAGAGAGAGAGGCAGAAACACAGGCAGAGGGAGAAGCAGGCTCCATGCAGCGAGCCCGATGCGGGACTTGATCCCAGGACCCCGAGATCATGACCTGAGCCAAAGGCAGATGCTCAACAGTGGAGCCACCCAGGCACCCCCTTTTCTTGCTTTTTAAAAAACAATTCAATCTGACAACCTCTATATTTTAATTAAGGTGTTTAATTAGAACCATTTACATTTAACGTGATTATTGCTATAGTTGGTTTAAGTCTATATCTTGGTATTTGTTTTTTATTCTGTTCTCTTTTTAAAAAAAATTATTTATTTATTTATTTATTTATTCATTCATTCATTCATTCATTCATGAGAGACACAGGGAGAGGCAGAGACATAGGCAGAGGGAGAAGAGGCTCCCTGTGGGGAGCCTGATATGGGATTCGATCCCAGGACCTGAGCCAAAACCAAAGGCAGACGCTCAACCACTGAGCCACCCAGGCATCCCTTTATTCTGTTCTTTATCCCTCTTTTCCTCTTATTCTATCTTATTTTAGATTGTATATTTTCTTATGATTCCACTCTCCTTTATTGGCTTATTAACTATATCTTTGTATTGTTACCTCAGTCGTTTTAGAGTTTGCAGGATACATCTTATAATAGTCTATTTTCAAGTCATGTAGGAACCTTACAGCTGTATGCTTCTTCTGTCCTCCTGGCTTGTGTTCTCTTTTTGTACTACATTTTACTTCTGTAATATGTTGTCCACCCCCTCCATACATGGTTATTATTTCTGCCTTAATTAATCATCTTTTTCTAATTTTAATGTTTTAAATTAAGTACAGTTGACATACAAAATTCTTTATGTTTCAGGTGAACAGCATAGTGAATTGATAGTTTTATACATTACAAAATTATCTCAGTGATAAGTCTACTAACCAATCTGTCACCACACAAAGTTACTGAGATATCGTTGGCTATATTCCCTATGCTGCACCTTACATCCTTGTGACTTATTTATTTTATAACTGGAAGTTTGTACCTCTTCATCCCCTTCATCTATTTTGACTCCCTCCCGCCTCCCTGGCCACCCTTCTGGTCTCTGTAACCAACAGTTTATTTCTCATATGAGTCTGTCAATAATAAACACTTATTTATCTCTTAGGTCAGGGAACAGTTTGGGTTTTTGTTTTGGGGTTTTTTTTTTAACCACATAGTTACCATTTCTGATACTCTTCATTCTTTTGTGTAGATTTAGATTTCCATCTGGTATCGTTTTTCTTCTGTCCAAAGAGCAAACTTTAAAATTTCTTATATTGCAGGTCTGCCTGTGATGAATCCTCCCAGCTTTTGTGTGTCTGTAAAAGAATGAATTTCACCTTTATTTTTGACAGATATTTTTACTGGGCCTAAGATTATAGGTTGACAAGTTTTTGAAAATTTTCTTTTAGCACTTTAAAGATATTACCACATTGTCTGCTGTCTAGCTGTTTACGACTCACGAGTCAGCTACATTCTTTGTTGCTTTGTGTATAATCTGGTTCTTTTCTTGGGCTGCTTTTAAATTTTCTCATTATCACTGGTTTTAAGGCATCTGATTATTACACACTCTTATTGCAGTTTTCTCCACAATTCTCTTGCTTGAGGCTTAGTTTCTTGGATCTGTGGATTTATTATTTTAATAAAACTTGGGGCAAATTGCCATTATTTCTTCAAATATTTTTCCTCTCTCTTTCCCTCTTCTCTTCTTTAGGGACTTCACTAAAAATATATTTGGTTGCGTGAAATTGCCTCACAGTTCAATGATGCTTTTTTCTTCTTTTGTTTTGTTCTTTTTTTCCAGTTTTTTTTTCCTCCAGTTTTATTTTGGATAGTTTCTACTGCTAACATATTTCTAACATAATATTTCTTCTGCCCTAATTTACTGTTAATCTCATGCAGTATATTTTTTTCTCAAACATTTTTCACCTTCAGAAATTTAATTTCTTTATACCTTCCATACCTCTACTTAATATGTTAATTTTCCCTCTACCTTCTTGAACATATAAAATATGGTTGTAATAATTGTTTTAATATCGTTGTCTACAAATTATGTGATTTTTGTTGTATCTGGGTCATTTTGATTGATTTTCTTCCTTGTTATGCGTTATATTTCCCTGCGTTTTGTATGCCTGGTACTTTTCACTGGATGCCAGACACTGTGAATTATTGGATGCTAACTGTATTTTTATTTAATATCCTAGAGCTTTGTTTGGGGACAAAATTAAGTTACTTGGTAATAGTTTGATCTTCAAGGCTTCCTTTAAAACTGCTTTGCACAAGACCAAAACACCATTTAGTCTAGAATTAATTTTTCTAGAACACAACTTTGGTGGTATCCTTCTGAATATCTGGTGCCCCATGTTTACAAGTTGTTTTTTGTTTTGTTTTGTTTTTACTCTGGCTGGTGGTAACACCAGCTATTCCTGACCTTGTGTGATTTCCAGAAGTTATCTCTACCTGCTTCTTTTGGGTGGCTCTTTCTACCCTTGGTAGTTTCCTCATATGCTTGTGCTGGTCAGTGCTCTCATGCAGCCTGGGAGCAGATCCTGTTCTCTTTTACTTTAATCCCTAAACATCACACAGAGTGAATAGAAAAAAATAATGTACTAGAGTTATTTTTTTTCAGTCCCCCCGTCTATTCCTCAGAGGCAGCCATTTTCGATTTTTGTTTTCTCACATTTACCTACATATCTATGTAATATGTTTATGCTGTTATTTCTTGCTTTTCCAATTTTAATATTTTATAATCCAGCTGTCGTAGACTCAGATTCAGCACTTTTAAACCATTCTTATGGCTCAGTTTTTTTCCCCCACCACCTTCCCAATGCAATTAACTTTTTAAACTAATAAAACATTTCAAAATTAATATAGGCATGTAAATTCTATTGATTAGCATAGTAGTTTTTTCTTGCTTTTGTTTTCTGTAAAATTGCTTTGAACTTACCCAGTCGGTCCATTAGATCTGTCATACACCTGTCTGTAGCTCCCCTCTGCCAATGCTCAGACATGGAGGATCATCTGTTTATTCCCTCCCCCAAAGCCCTCCCTCCCAGAGGTTCCCTTCTCTCTGCACCCATACAGGTCAGGTGCTGCTTAGGCTTGCTTAGCAGCTGTCATCTTGAGATTTCCTTCCCCATCATCCTTTGGGTTCCCTCCCTTCTTTCTCTCCAGCATTTGAGTCGCTGGTTCATGTTTCCTATACCTTTTTTCTCTTTTTCCTTTTGAAATACACAGTATTCCTTCTTTTTAAAAATTTCAACCCTTTGCCTGATTTGTTCCTCCACTTTGGTATCTGAAAAGTTGTTCTACCTTTACACTTAAGTGATGATTTGGCCGAATGAGCACGTTTTTCTCTCAGAATTTTCTCCATTGTTGTCTGGCAGCCAGCAAAAACCATTCTGATATTTGTTTCTGTACTTTATAACTTGTTTTTTCCACTTGGAAGCTTTTGGGATTTTCTTTGTCCCAAGATCTTTACTTTCATGATGAATGTGCTTTTGTGTAGGGCTTTTTTCATTTATTGTGGTGGCCATTTGGTCATCTCATTTAGGCCGGAGACTTGTGCCCTTCAGCTCAGGAAAAATTCTTTATTTCTTCGTTCTGTAGTTTTGGAATCATCTGATTCTGATATTGGACCTCCTAGATTTATCCCTTTAGTTTCTTATTTCTCAATTATGTCTCTTTTTATTTTATTCTACTTTTTAGAAGATTTTTCTCATCTTTATAACTTTTCTATGGAAGTCAAGGACATTTCAAATATGGCTGAATTTTGTGTTGATTTCTTTGGAATTGTTTCTTATTCTGACAGTGTGGGGGACCCAACACAAAACATTTGTTGTTCATCTGCAATTCACCTTTAGTTTGAAGTCCTGAGTTTTATTTGCTATACCTAGCCACCCTACTCCTAGGGCGAGTGAGCTGGCCGTTCCTGGACCACAAGATTTGGTTAGGCACAGGGTGGTATGCTTTAGTGTCTTCCTTGGCAGTCACTTTAGATTTGCGAGGAGTTTGGACAGAGGAAGAAACAAGTTATCCTATTTGAGTGGTGGATCTCCAACTGTACCTATACTGGCTAGGTCAGATGAAGCTTAGAAGAAAAAAGCAGGCGTTACTGAATTAGGAACACAGGCCCTGCCTCTGCTCCTCGTCTCGCATCCTAGTATGCATGCTACCAACATGCACGGGGGGTGGGACTGGAGTCCAAAACAAACCAAACAGAAAAATTAAAACAACAATAAAGAACATGCCGACCTGTAACGTTCAGGCTGTTCCCTGTGCTCCAGATTCTCCACTGGAGTGAGACCTGATCTCTGCCCAATGCCTGACGATGGCTATTGTCATCCATGCCTTCAGGGAGGCAGTGTTTTCCCCGTCCTATCAGCTAGTCTTTGTTGAGCTCTGACTGGGCTCAACAGACTTGTAGATGCTTTGTCTTACAAAGAGAAGTATCTTTGAAAGTAATTCTAGCTTTGAGCCTCAAACATTTCTGACCCATGGGTTTCCCCTCCATGGAGCTTTCCTTCAGTTAATTTGCCTTTTTCAAACTGACTTTCCAGCCTGCATATAAAAATCTAGTTTGAAAGGAATCTTTAAGCAATAGATTTCTAATAATCTGGGGGAATTTTTTCTATCCTCTAGCCTTGCAAGTACTCCAGAAATATATAGACAAATGATCAAAGATATACATACAAGAGATCTCTTGCAATTTTATTTAAAATAGCCAAGTTTTGGAGATGATCATAATGTCCCTATTTATTGGTTAAATAGACTATGATGGCTTATATTGGCTTCTGTAGCTTAATCCACCAGTTGATTTGTTGAAACAAATGAAATGGAAGCAAAACCAGCTTGTTTCTTAATGTTTGTGTTCAAGAAATCACAAACAAATAAAATTCAGTTAATTTCATAATCTTAGGCTTCAGCTGGGAATTTTAAATTCATTTCCTCATATGACTGTAGGATTTTATTTTTAAAGATCATTTTTACAGTTTAAGATGATGCTTTCTTTAATAATTTGTCCTGTGCAGTTCAAATATGTAAATGGTTTAATTACATAGATAGTTTATGGTAACTTTAACTTTCAAAATATAGAAACTATTGTGTATTAAATCTGTCTAGTACTCACAGAGGAACCACACATCCCTGGTTTCCAAATTACTGACTTTTAAGCCTCTGTTTCTTTATACTGAATATGGGTGTCTGCCTCAAATAAATTTCTTTCATTTGAGATAGTATATATATCAGGGTTTGTAAATTCCAAATATGCTAACAGACATTGTTATTCAGAAGCAAAGGCTTAAAATTTGGAGAATATTATGACCCTTCTAATAAAAGGGAATGTTAGTCACACTCAGGTTTTCAACCCATAAGAGAATTGTGTCCTTGTTGTCATCTACCACATTTACCAGACTTGGTCCCTAATTCCTTTAGACCACTTCTAGAACCAAACGCTCCCTGGCAGCACTGGGTCAACTTAAAAGAATGTCTGAAAGTGTCTTCTGGCAATTAAAATGTCCTAAATTAAAGGTAGCTGAGGATTGAAGGATGTGAAATTGAGAGAATGCCTGTTGGAGACAGAAAAGACTGTGTGTATGTGTGTAAATAGAATATTTACATATATATGTTCTGTGGTCAAATTTTACGTTGAAATTGTGATGATACACTTGCCTATAGATTAGAGGAGTCTTCACTATTTGTAGTTTTTTGTTTGTGGTTTTATAGGCTTGTGCCATTAGAGGGCAGTATTGTAGAGGTAAATTTGCTTTCTTGACTAATATTGACTTGCAAACCATAGAATCTATAATAATCAAGCAAATTTAAAGCCTTAGATTTTTAGTACGTTCAACTGCAGCCTCAACTGATGCATCCTTGCAAATATTTTAAATTAATAGATGAAATAAGCAATAGGTTAAGCGTTTTTACACCCAGATCTCTTGATTTTTGCTTGGGGACGGGAATTACTTGGTCAGTATGGCCATAAAGGGCTGAAATACTTACTTTATAATACTTCGATCCTTCTGATGTAAGAAGGCTCACAAGGTTGAGACTTACAGGAATGGGCACTTCTAAACACTTGCTTTAGGGACTCACTGAGCACAGATCAATGTAGGATTCAACCTGTGGCTTGAGTTTTCTAGCTATAAATGGAAGGAGGGAAATGGGATTTTAAGGTTTATGGCTCTAGGGACATTTTGGGAAGAGCTGCCTGACTTCCATCTGATGGGTTCCTTTTTGCCTCAATAGATCCATGCCAAGAAGCAGAGAATACATGTTTTTTGTTTTGCTCCTACAAGCAATAAATCCATGAAAAAGGCAGTAGCCCTCAAAAAAGCAAATGTGATTTTTTTTTTTTCCGTCCCCAATTCCCTACCTCTTTAAAAAGTCCCTATCACCGTACGGTCAGTGTCCCTATAAATGAAACCGCCCGTGGCAGCCTCCCGTACTGTCCGCCTGTAAGAACCAGATAATGGGAATCGAGCGGCTCGAGCGAGCGCCCGGAGCCCGCGGGACTGGGCATGCCCAGTAGCTCGCAGGCTCGCAGGGCTCCGGTTGCAAACAGGCAGCGCTCGCCGTCGGGACGCCGCGGGGACCGGCAGCTCCGGGGACGGGGTCCCGCGGCCTCTAACGTAAGCACGTGCGGGGGCACCGGCTGCCGCCTCGGGGCCCCTCGGTGGCCCGGCCCTCGGCGGTGCGGAGGCCTGCGCGGCCCGGGCGCTCGGCGGGCGCCCCCCTCCCCGCGGCCTGGGCCAGCCCCCCCCCCCCCCCCCCGAGCGCGGGCTGGGGCGGGGGCGGGGCCTCGGCGGGGGCGGGGCGAGGGGCGGGCCCGGCGGGCGCTGGCCAATCGGCGCGGCCCGCTCCTCCTTATATGCGGCGCCGAGCCCGAGCCCGGCCGTAGCCCGAGTGCCGCCCGCCCGCCGCCCTGCGAGGCTTCTCCGCGCAGCCGCGGGGGAGCAGCAGCAGCATCTTCCCGGATCGCCAAGCCCCAGAAGCCGGGTGTCTTGAAACTAGGGAAACTGCGCTCTGTTTCTCCCTGGGCTGCAGGAAAGCTTATAAGATTTTTTTTTGATTTTTTTTTTTTTAAATCTAGCTCAAGGCTGCTTGGTATTCCCCCCCTTTTTTTTTTTAATTCCTTTTTTCTTCCGCGAGGGTGTTTTTGGCTGCAATTGCATGAAATCCCAATGGTGTAGACCAGTGGCGATGGATCTAGGAGTTTACCAACTGAGACATTTTTCAATTTCTTTCTTGTCATCCTTGCTGGGGACTGAAAACGCCTCTGTGAGACTTGACAATAGGTAAATGTCGGCTGGGAGAGTTTCTTTACATTTACTCGTGAGATACTTCTGATAATGCAGGTGAAAGATAGCCAGGCGAATTCCTTTGTCCATTGCCGAGGGACGACGACGGTGACACGGATGTTGCTTTTCGAAATGCTTAGAATAGCCTTATTTTTGCAGGTCTGGCCAGAGAGCAGGCGTTTGTGTTTTTTTTTTTTTCAAACCACATTATGTAATTTAGCCTTTTGTGGCTCGCTGAAATAGAGAAATGTCTGGATATATTCGTTAGTAAGAGAGTGGCTGGTGTTTGCTGGAGGTTGAGATCCTACCTAGCGTTGTGGAATGTGCAAAAACCGATGCTAGTAACCTCCCAGAACTGGGAAGTCCTTTTTTTTTTTTTTGGTCTTGGATGTTATAAAAATTCCACTTATCGATTTCCCTCCCCCCCCCCTCTTTTCCAGCTCCTCTGGTGCAAGTGTGGTAGCTATTGACAACAAAATCGAGCAAGCTATGGTATGTACGGATTGAAAATCATTTGCACGAAATGTGGGCACAGTAGAGAAAGCGAGATGGGGATGGAGCGCGTGCATTCTCGGTGCTGGTGACCGGGAGCTGCCGGCACCGCTCCGCCGGGGCTGCAGGAGGCCACGGGAGGCCGCAGGAGGCCCCAGGCCGAGGCGGCTGCGGAGGGAGGCCGGGCCCGCAGGCCACTGAAGGCGCCCTGTCCGCGGCGCTTGCACACCACGCCGGGCTTTCTGCAGGGGGGCCTCGGTTTTGCTCGGGAATCCCGTTAGGGCCCCTCTGCCCTGCGCGCCCTCAGGTCGCGGGCACGTCCCTAGCGATGTGGCTTTACCAGGAATCCGAAGGGCCACTAGGGAACGGGGCCGGGGGGCGGGGGGGGTGCAGAGTGGGCGCCCCCAGGGCTCGCTAGACCTCGCACAAGCGGACCCCCGGGGACGGAGGCGACCGCCCGACGAGGAAGAACCGGAGAAAAAGTTTGGTCTTTCTCAGCCTTGTGCCTGGATTTCTCCTATTTTTTTATTTCCGCCTTGGCTGTTCTTTGTTATTGGAGCAGCGCCTGTGGCTCTTCTCACGGGATTCTCTGCCCACTGTTGCTAGGCAAACTCCGAACCTTTAATTCGGAGCTATAAATAACTCGTGCTCCCATTGGCTGCGACGTCGGCCCAGGTTTCTGTGATGTCAGCTTAATCACGAAAGGGGGGGCGGGGGTGGAGGGAGGAAAATGCGGCAACATGCTCTGTAGGAACTGGCTGCAGCCGGTGCCGAGGGAGGCGGTGGGGGCGGAGGGCGGGGGAGGGCGGGCCTGGACATCCCGGGCTCCCGGCTCCCGCCGCCGTCCAGGGCCCGGCCCGGAGCCCGGGGAGTGGGCGCGCGGGTGTCCGCCTTCCCGGCCCAGGGCCGCAGAGGACGCACAGGCTTTAAAAAAGCCCGATCCCCTCGTACGTTAGACCTAAGTATTTCGTACGGTCCTGGTCGTACTCCCCAGATTGCTCCAAGGGCCGCTTGGATCCGCTAAAGGCGGGATGATACGGTCATAGTTTTTGGAGAATCGGGCAAAATAATGCTTTAGAGATTCGGAATCTGGGAAATAATAAGCTAAACCCCTTTCTCTCCTCCTCCCCGCCCCCCCCCCCCCCCACCTCTGCCTTTCAGGATCTGGTGAAAAGCCATTTGATGTATGCGGTTAGAGAGGAAGTGGAGGTCCTCAAAGAGCAAATCAAAGAACTAATAGAGAAAAATTCCCAGCTGGAGCAGGAAAACAATCTGCTGAAGACACTGGCCAGCCCCGAGCAGCTCGCCCAGTTTCAGGCCCAGCTGCAGACTGGCTCCCCGCCTGCCACCACACAGCCACAGGGGACCACGCAGCCCCCGGCCCAGCCAGCGTCCCAGGGCTCAGGACCAACCGCGTAGCCTCCTCTGCCCGCGAAGAACTGGCTGCTGCTGTCTGAACTGAACAGACCCGGAGAAGATGTGCTAGGGCGGATCCGCCTCCACAGTCACCCATTTCATTGCTTGCTGCGAAAGAGAAGTGAGACTGACCTATGCCATTGTCTCTTTTTTCCAGTATTAAACACTCATACGCTTTCGGCTTGAAGACATTTCTTAGTTGGGTGAATTAAAGGTTAATCAGAGAATTAGCATGGAGATACTGGGACCTCATGCAGCTTGGCAGATAATATAAAGAAGTGGTTTCATTCATGCTGAGGAGCTGTGTGCCTTTCCACCCCTCCCCTGCTCCCCCTCCCCGCTCCCGAGAGTTCTCTCCTGCTTGCACGTAGTGTACTCCATGGGGTTTGAAGCAGTGGGGCTCCACTGGACTTTCTCCTCTTCTCCCCCATGAGGAACTTAAAAGGAGGTCAAAGTAAAGACTGACGCGTAGTCTCACCTAAGATGAGGGGAAACGTAGTTCATCGTACACATTGACGACTGTCACCAAAAATCCATAAAACAATAGTACTGTGCCTCTTTCTGAAACAGCGGACGACACAAAACTCTTAGAGCGACTAAAATGGTGACAGGTAGCTGGGACCTAGGCTCTCGTACCATGAAGGTTGTTTTGCTTATTGTATATTTGTGTATGTAGTGTAACTATTTTGTACAATAGAGGACTGTAACTACTATTATAGGTTGTACAGATTGAAATTTAGATGTTTCATTGGCTGTCTGAAGAGGTGTGGTTTGTCTTTTCTATAGAGATCTACGTTAAAAAAAAAAAAAAAGAAAAAAAAAAAAACGACACGAAGAAAACCCACACCTAAAGAAATTTTAAGAATTTGGCACCATCGGTCACTTTGTGTAATCCGAAATCTTCTAGTTGCTGAATATCTCGAAGTAAATTCCTGTTCGCTGAAGTCTTTTGATTGAGCTGATTGAATACTTTGAAAAATGACCCGTTCTAGCTAATGAAATGAATTTCGAAGTAGGGGTTTCTGCATATTACCTGTATAGTAGTTCTATGCATACGTTTCTGTGCATGTTCTCTACACAGTTGTAAGGTGTCACTGTATTTAACTGTTGCACTTGTCAACTTTCAATAAAGCATATAAAATGTTGATAAACAAGTGTTTTCATGTTAGAGTATTAACGTCACTGCAGTCACTTCACAGCCACTTCCAGGTAAAGTTAAAACAGTTTGACTATCAAAATCTCAGAGGGGAGTGCGAAGGTTGGACAAAGTAGGGGTGCTAGTGGTTTGAGCTATAGAAGTAAAAGGAAATAGACGTTGCATGATTTGAAGCCAGGAAGGGAAGGGGAGAACGTGAAGGAGATGAGAGCGTATTTATTCATACCAGTATCACCTGGACAAGTGGCTTCACCTCTCAGGGCCCATGTGGGACACTGAAAGAGGAATCTCTCGGTTCTGTGGCTTTAAAGTTCTAGGAGTCTAGGGAAGCCCTAATTTTCTAATGTTTATCAACTAAGCGGGAAATGAGACTTGCTCTCTCTAATCCTAGTAAGCAGCTCTAGAATCAAAAGATGGCAGTTAAGCTGATTTTCACTTTAGGAGCTCTTGTCACCCTGGATTGGGATGTCTTTCCTAGCGTGGATTGAGTGTCCAGCTACTGGAAGTGTCCAGGCAAAAGACAAGATGATTCCGTGGGGTTCCCTCTACGGGCTTTGAGGTGGGACCAGGTGAGCAAGGTGCTCAGTCCTTTCTGTCCTTCCCAGTGGATTCCTTAAGACTAAAATAGGTGGAAATCAAAAGCACAATGGGATCCTCTGGCAAATTGGCATCTGAGATGTGAGCCTGACACGTCCTGGGGGCCACGTGGAGCGGGTGAGCAGTGGGGGGGCGGTTCATCAGCTCTCATCTGCCCTAGGACCTCAGCAGCACCCCCTCCACCCCGTGGGAGTTGGGGCATTTGTAAGCCCTCAGGCTTATTTAAACCCCTGCAGGACAAGGACTTAACTTCGCTGAATCCTTCACTTTTCTGCTGTAGAGCTGGAGGGAGATCAGTGGGTGAGTGAATGGAAGGTCAGTGCCCCCCTGAGAAGTGGACAAGTGCGGGCGCAATACAGACCCCTGATACAGACCCCACAGCTCTCCTTGCAGTAAACCACGCGCTGGCACATGCTGGTGGCAGTTGCCGTGAAGACGGTTTGGGGGATTTGGCGAGGACTTAAAAAAGCCTTTGTCATTTTACTTTGAAGGCGATCTAACTTTGGTTTAAATAAAGGGGGGTATGTACATCATAATTACATTTCCTTTAAAAAAAAAAAAAACATAATCGAAATCTCTGGCCACGCCATCGTTTGTGTTTAATGAAGAGCCTCAACACCAGCCGCCGTTAACGGGGAAATTTGGGAGGCTTCATGTCCATGCATCATTAAAGTAATGGAGAACTTCCTTCTCCGTCGTTTAATGGAATTTTGGACTTTTGATTAAAAATGTGAGACTCCCATGACACTTTGGGAGCTGAATACTATGTGTGCAGTAATGAATTCTTTAAAAGATGTTTTCCCATTCATGTTTATTTTAGCAATTGCTAAACATGTTTTTTACATGATTGACATTTCGGGATGTTTAATTTAAAAAGGCATTTTATTACTTGCTTACTGGCCTTTGATGACCTGCGGGTTATTATTTAATTGATTATATCACACTTAGGTTCTGTGGAGCAGGAAAGATTTTTCAGAGGGATGGAATGCTGAACCAGCACTGGGTGTTCGTGACATCATCATTTGCAGCAGGAGACACCGTTGTTCCAATAAAGTAGACACAGAAGGAATTTACATGACTTTAATGACTGTCTGCTTTCTGTTTCAAATTAACAATGTGTATAACTCAGTAGTTCTGTGCTATTTTTTGCATACTCTCAAAACAGATTTGTCATTCTGTGATGAAGATGCCCCAGCAGAATCAATTTTTAAATTTACTCAAGACACGTATAAAAAGTTCATTGGAACTGAAATCAGAAAATGAAAATTAATTTCAACAGACACGACCCTGGCCTTGCTGTACGTACCAGAAGCAGCGGAAGCTCCCAGGAGTCGGACAACAGAACTGCCTTTAGCCATCAACCTCAGGTCCATCCCAGCAGCAGTGATGGTGTAACGGAGGCCCAGGAGAAGGTGTCAACTCCCCTTAGTCGGGATTGGCTCCACGCGGAGAAGTGGGGGCAAGAGAGGGAGCGCACCCCCTAGACCGGCTCTTGCACCTGTCAAATAAGGAGCTGGGTCAGGTCACATTCTGTTCTGCCCTGAAATGCTCCAGTCCTTTGCTTTTTAAGATGAGTCTCCTGTATTATTCTAACTTCTGGGAGGGGGAAGAGCACCATTTTTGTTTGTTCATTTAACTTCTTAAACTAACCTTAATTTGGTTTTAATGGTAGCTCCGCTGGTTGCCAACTCAGTGACCTCAGACAGGGTATTTTACTTGCTTTTCTCTGTTTCCTTAACGCTCAAAATGGGACGTGTTCTCTCCACAGGTTTTTTCTAAGGAGAATGCTGCAAAGCAGTAAGCACAGAGATGGGATCCGAGCAAGTGTTTGAGGAATGCTGGCCTTCCTATTATTTCTGAGTCGCTTGTTCTTTTGTTTATATATTTTGTACTTTTTTGTAGGAAGAAAGCCGTGGCAGTTTTATTTTCTAATAGCTTTTGACCCAGCTTTTGATAGTACTGGTGACTTTTATGACAAAAATACGTTAAAAATGTCATTTAGGGGGCGCCTGGCTGGCTCAATCAGTGGAGCGTGTGACTTTTGATCTTGGGGTTGTGGGTTTGAGCCCCTCGCTGGGCATAGAGATGACTTAAAAATAAAGTTTTTTAAAAAATGCCATTTAGAACATGGACAGAAATGTACCATTTTTTTCTTCATCTCAGAAATAATACCTAAAGGCAGCTCTTTCATTTCTGAGTTAGAGAGGGATTGGTTGAGAATTGTGCTTGTTTGAATATATTGATGGAAGTAAATACACAATTACAGGTGGGAGACATATAGATACACACACACACATATATATACATATATATAATTATTAATTTTCTTATGGGAAAAACAGTGCTATGGAATGCCAGTCAGGCTAAAAAATCTCCGGGATTAGTAACCAGGCTTTAATTAATAGCTATGGAAGGTTCAGTGGCCATTTTAAAATGTGCGAAGTTAATATAATAATTACAATATAAATCTATGCTTTAATCTGGGTTTTTTTTTTTTTTTAAGATTTTATTTATTCATGAGAGACAGAGGTGGGGTCGGGGACAGAGACACAGGTAGGGGGAGAAGCAGGCTCCCTGCAGGGAGCCCAGTGAGGGACTCGATCTCAGGACTCCTGGCCTACGACCCAAGCTGAAGGCAGACCATGGGGCCACCCAGGTGCCCCAATCCAGGTGTTATAGACTCAGATGTCTATAGGCTACGACAAGTTTCTTGCTGCAGTGAGGGTAAGACAGTGGCAGTGATCGGGACAGTGGCAGTTGGAGAGTGCGTACTCCAACTAATGGGGACGCTGCTCCTTGGCTCTGTCCAGTTGCCCCTCTGCGGGGACTCAGGTGTCGTGTTGCCGGGTCTTCCAATTTTTCAAGCTCCAGAAATCCAGGCTCTGATTTTCAGACAGGGCAGCCCCGACGAAAGCACCCTCACTCTACTGATTCGGCCCGCAGGCCCAGAGTTTCCACTCCTTTTCTGTGTCTGTCTCAAGAGCCAGACTCCTGCCCCAAATAGCAGCTCATCCTTCAGCACAAAACAAACAAAAAACCCCTCCTCTTTCTGATTAGAGAAACTGAGCAGAGGATGTCTGGTAACTATGGGTGAGTTTCTTCAGCGAACCTTCTCTGGAGACCTTCCACGTGCCAGAGATAGGAGGGTGGACGAGCCACAGTCCTTGCCTTCCAGGACAGCCCACCAGCTCCTCTTAAAATAAACAAGGTACTTTGTTTTCTGGCGAAATTTGCCTTATGCAAATATCATTATTGCACATCATTATTGAACAATTGCTTCTGTATTCCTTGGCAAACCTATTTCTAAGAACTTTTGTTAAATCCGTGGCATTTGCTCGCGGTAGTACCACTCCCTCCATCATAACTACATCTTAGAACTGACTCATCTAGGGACGAAGACAGCATTTTGCAGATGTGTGTGCTACAAGGTCACACCACACATGCTCCAAATTTCCAGGGATGACCTAGATTCCAATGGAAACCATCTTCCCTGTGGTCTCCAGTGCATTGAGTTTTGTCCTCATGTGTAGTTGGTAGTCCCTGCAGATGGTGGGGGGGGGGGGGGGGCATGCAAACAGGACACTTGGTTTCTCTTCTTAAGGGGAGGGATGTGAGGGAGGCGGCAGAGTGATCAGCTGGACTGGTTGGCCTGGGCCCTCAGGGGTGTTCCCTGGAAGTGGGCCTTCTGGGCTCACACCAGGAAAGTCCCAGGCAAACGGGGACAAGTTGGTCGCTCCAGCTCCCATGTCCTCTTCTACTTGGACACACAGCTGAATTACATCTCCCACCCTTTTGGAGTGAGTTAGATGCGACCAGGGGACCCAGTTGTAGTCAATAGATAGAAAGTACTCAACAGCTTGACACTTGGCTTTCAGAAAACCACCGCCAGCAATCCTCTGTGCTCCTTCCTCTTCTGCTGACCCGATGAAGAAGACCTGGCACCCTGGGCATGACAGATCCTCTGCCAGCAGAGTTCTACAAGCAGCTCTGTCCCAGCCATTGGGTAATTTAGAATCTGCTCACTTCGGTGGCTGACCCTAAAGAAGGTGAAGTAAGTATGTCCAAGTGGGAGGGAGCTGTCAAAAAACCTAAGATACACGGCATTGATGATGGTTGGGTGGTGGCTGATGATGACACTATTGGAGGCTTAAGAGGTTGAGGCATATATTCTGAAATGGCAAAACCTTTTCACAAAACTGTTGCTGATGATAACTTAGAAGGCCCCCCAAGTGTCCAGTGAGCTCCTAGCTCTAGGGGGCCGACAGTTGGCTTGTGGCTCTTCCCTGTTTTGGGCTCGAAGGAGGTGAGCTCAGGACAGAATTAGCTGAGTTTGTAAGCAGAAAGGAGAGGGGATAAAAGGTGCAGAAATGTGGGGTGTGCAGCATCAGAAAAGCTTCTAGATCCCCTTAAGACTTTTCAGTTACACAAGGTCCTTCACGCCTTCAGCCAAGATGGTATCGCTCCCCATCTACACCTTTGGTCTCAGATGCGCTGTCAGCTGATGGAAGTAGGCGAGACAAAGCACTAAAACTATCTTGTCCAGAACAGATATTTTAGGTCTTGCTGCCAACACAATGGATTGGATATAAATAGGGCAGAAACCTACTAAGTTTTTGAGGGACTTCTATTGCCAAGGAAGACATACGCCAGCCCAGACTTTACCAACAACTACAATAAAAATTGATAAAACGTTCAAATAACTTTAAGGCCCTGGAACTCGCAGGAGCTGGAAGTGGGTGACGCAGATGTCTAAGCTGTAGAGCTCCCAAGGAGAGCATTCTCCCCAACGCCCACTTCACAGGTGGCTACGGAGGATAACAGACGAGAAAACCTCCCAGAGGAAGGAGACTGGAATTTTGGAGAACGATGAGCCAGGGATTTTTTTCCCCCCCAGAGGGCAGAAACAGGGTCTAGTTAGGGAACTTCCCCCACTGCCACGGCAAAGGGGTCTTCTCAATGCCTAAGCAGTAGGGTTTCATAACTGCTGAGGACTGGGTATGCTTCCAACAGGAGGTTTATGGCAGGTCTTATGCCCTGGCTCCCCCATTGTGCATTGTCTGTAAAGGGAAACATAAATTTGCCTGGGGCCACATCCAGACCTACGTCTCACCCAGAGATGTTGGAGTTTGAGCTGGATGGGATCTGGGGCTGCTGCACCCTGGAAGGTGAATGTGTACTGTGAGGGCAAGATGATGATACACATATTTAAATCCAAAGGGAGGATCCATGGCAGAGACTGGTAGGTGTTTCAAAAAAAAAAAAAAAAAAACTCTTCCTTTCCTCTTCCTGGACACACAGACTGCTTTTCCCAGATTCCCTTGGAGCTGGGTGAGCCCATTTGATGAAATTCTGGCCAGACTTGAGGATGTGGATGGAAATGCTGGTTTGTCATTTCTAGGCCTGATCCATAAAAACTTCCCATGGGCAATCCCCCATGCTTTTTCCCCTTTGGCCAACTGGTTGGCAATGGGATAGCTTTAGGAGCCTGGTTCCCTGAGCGACTGAGTGGAGCAAAGTCCTTCTCCTGCCCCCTCCTCCCCCTCTCCAACCAGGAACTACTCAGGATTGTTACAAGAGGGCAATAAATACATTTCTATTATGCTTCAGACATATGTTTTCAGTTCATTACCTTAGCTGGGCACGGACGCATGGACAGCCTGATGCAGTATTACAAAGTGATGGGCAATAGAACTAAGAACAAATAATCCTAAAATTTGTATGGAATCACAAAAGACCCTTAATAGCCAAAGCAATTGAACCAGACTGGAGGTATCACGATCTTAGATTTTGAGAACTTCTTCAAAGCTGTAGTAATCGAAACCGTATGATACTGGCACAGAAATGGACACATAGATGAATGGAACAGAATAGAGAGCCCAGAAATAACCCCCCAATTATATGGTCAATTAATCGTCAAGAAAGGAGGCAAGAATATACAATGAGAGAAAGTCTCTTCAGCGAAGGTGTTGGGAAACTGGATGGCTACATGCAAAAGAATGAAACTGGGCCACTTTCTTACACCACACACAAAAATAAACTCAAAATGGATTAAAGACCTAAATGTGAGACCTGAAACCATAAAAATCCTAGAAGAGAGCTCAGGCGATAATTTCTCTGACATCGTCCATAGCAACATCTTTCTAGATATGTCTCCTGACGCAAGGGAAATAGGAGAGCAAAAATAAACTATTGGGACTACACCAAAATAAAAAGCTTCTGCACAGCAAAGGAAACAACCTACTGAATGGGGGAAGACGTTTCTGTAAAGGGTTAATATTCAAAATATATAAAGAATTTACATGACTCAACACCCCCAAACCAAATAATCCTATTAAAGATGAGCAGAAGACATAACAGACACTTCTCCAAAGAAGACATCCAGATGGCCACCAGACACATGAAAAGATGCTCAACATCACTCATCATCAAGGAAATGCAGATCAAAACCACAATGAGGGATCACCTCACACCTGCCAGAATGGCTTAAATCAAAAACACAAGAAACAACAGGTGTTGGCAAGGATGTGGAGAAAAAGGAGCCCTCGTGTGCTGTTGGTGGGAGAGCAAACTAGTGCAGCCATTGTAGAAAACAGTGTGGAGCTTCCTCAAAACATTAAGAATAGAATTACCATATGATCCAGTGATTTCACTACTACTGGATATTTCCACTACTGGGTATTTACTGAAAGAGTACAAAACCTCTAATTCAAAAAGATATATGCACCCCTGTGTTTATAGCAGCATTATTTATAGCAGCCGAGACATGGAAGTGGCCCAACTGTCCATCAACTGATAAATAGAAAAAGAAGATGTGGTGTGTATGTATATATATATATGAGCAGAAGACATAACAGACATTTCTCCAAAGAAGACATCCAGATGGCCACCAGACACATGAAAAGATCAATATATATATATACATATATATATATGTGTATATATATATATATATATATATATATATATATATATATATATATAACAGAATATTACTCAGCCACAAAAAAGAGTGAGATCTTGCCATTTGGAACAACATGGATGGATCTAGAGATTATAATAAGTGAAATAAGTCAGAAAAAGACAAATACTATATGACTTCAGTCATATGTTGAATAAGAAACAAAACAAAGAAAAAAAGAGATAAAAATCCAGACTCTTAAATATAGAGAACTGATGATTACCAGAGGGGAATGGGTGAACTAGCTAAAGGGGATTAAGAGTACACGGTAAAGGGGATACAAGAGTATTATGATGAGCACAGAGTAACGTCTAGAACTGCTGAGTCACTATATTGCACACCTGAAGCTAACATAATGCTGTATGTTAATTATATTGGAACTAAAATTTTAAAAAACACGGGTGCAACAAAATACAATAAAAACTGAAATCAAACCAACCAACCAACCAACAACAATGGGCATGCAAGAACCAAGCAGGAAGTAGAGTTAGATGAGACTGTATCACAGAGGGATTCCAACAAGAGGTGAATTTTTTTTAAAGATTTTATTTATTTATTCATGAGAGACAGAGAGAGGCAGAGACACAGGCAAAGGGAGGAGCGGGTGCCCCACGGGGAGCCTGATGTTGGACTCGATCCCAGGACCCCAGGATCACGCCCTGGGCTAAAGGCAGACGCTCAACCACTGAGCTACCCAGGTGTCCCTAGGAAGAGGTGACTCTTGAGGTTGAAGGGCCTGTAAAGTGACAACACATGAGCAAAACTAATTTTTGATCTAGTTGTTGAAAGCAATTGCCTTCCCATGTGGATAAGAATAAATTATCTTCCTAAGAGTTTTGAGAAATGCTTCTTTGCAGTGAGAATTGGCCTGCTGGACTCTGAGGTGTAACTCATTTTGAGAAGCCCTGCTGGCAAGGAGTCAGCTGGATCAGAGGTCACACTCTGGTGACCCTTGGGCTGTAGCAAGCAAGTCCAGTGACCAGAGCTGGCTCTCACATAGGCTTTTACACAACATTTGAAAAACAAATCAAGAAAGTCAATCAGTGTCCTCCTTGCTGGGACGTGGGTATCATTCCAAGTCCTGGCAACCTTGAGCCTGTCTCCTGTGTGGTAACAATTGGCTGCTGCTAAGTGGGAGCTGCTGTTGGGGGTGGGGGAGTCCAGCCTGGGCTCCCAGACAGCCACACCTGGGATGGCCCCACCCTGTCGGCTGCCAGCACGCCTCACTCATCCCGTTACATACCCAGCTCAGGTAGCCATTGGAAGCTGCGTCCCGAAGCCAGATTGTAACACCTGATTCCTAACATTCTGTGATTTCATTCATTTTAGCCCTGTCTGTAAGAATGCTCAGGTCCTTAAAGAAGAAAACAACTAGAACGGGCTCTGTTGTCTCTTGGGTTTTATTTCACTTCTGAGTCCTTGCTGTTGAAAATGAGCAGTCAAATTGAACTCCAATAAAAATAAAAAAAAGAATAGTACCAAACTTTTTAGAAAACCACTGGAAATGACTATTAAAACATAATTAGGCAAAAAAAAAAAAAAAAAGAGAGAAAATGAGCAGTCTCTGCCTCTCTCTCTGTCTCTCATGAATGAATGAAGAAAGAAAGAAAGAGAAAATAAGCAGTCATGCTTTTTCCTTCCCAGGTGTGAAATGGTCGAACTGGGCCACAGCACGAAGACCTAAAGTCTCCTTCTGGGAAAAGGAGAATGGAGCGCATTTCTTATGTCCCTGAGTTACTGATTGTTGGAGGAGGTGCGGCATCTCAGTTATCCTTCTCCCCCGTGGTGAAGTTAGCAACCTGTGTTACAGGGGAAGATGGGATAAGGAACGTGCCAACTCAGGTGTGTAGAGACCTGATGAAAGTGATGCAAATCAGGTGTGTCTGATACCAAGGTCCATGCTCTCGGCCACCGTTTGGGCCACTTCCAAAGCCAAGCAGCCCTGGCCAGGGGAGCACTGTGGGGTTCTGACCCTCCCTGAGCATGTCTGTCCGAAGGAGGGGTGCAGGGGGCAGTCCCATCCCCTCCAGGAGACAGCCTGCCCGAAACCCCTCCCTGTCCATCAAACTGCTGGGCTGGCAAGGCCCGGGGGTTTCTGCGCCCGCAAGGACACGCCAAGGGCAGGTGCAGGTGCGGGTGGAGTCCGGGGACCCGGAAGGGACCGTGCAGCTAGCTCCCCGGCGTCGTGCCCAGCAGGCGGCAGACGGATCTCAGGCGCAGACAGACAGCCACCCCTCCGGGGTCGCGGCCAGGGCCCCGGGAAAGCCAGCGCGGGAGCACGAAGGGCTCCTGCAGAGGATGCTGCGCCGATGAGGGCCGTCGTCGCACTGGGAGCCCCCGGAGCCCCCGGTCCGTGGCTACGACCGTGACCCGCTTCACTTCTGCTCTCGAGGGGCCCAGGCTGGTGGCAAAGACAGTCCGGCGAAGAATCCTCACAATGCCAAAGGCCATCTCCTTCAAAAACAGTGGACACGAGAGCAAAACGGAGGGAAGGAAGATGTCATGCTGCCTGGGAAGCAGCCGCTAGGGCGGGAGGGACGCTGCTGCCAAGGGGACCCACCGTGTCCCCTTCCACGCCTGCTGGGGGGGGGCGTCACCCCGTGTGTGGTCAGCTGTCCAGCGTTTGTTCTCCCTCCTTCTCCTTGGGAGACCCTGCCGTGGGCACAGAAGTGGCCCTGCTGGACACCTGCCCCTCCCCTGGCCATCGTGACCCGACCCTTAGCCCACAAAGGGCTCAGACACTTGGCCCAGCCTCTCCCCGCTCCCTGCTGGGATCAGCCCCTTGAAAATGAAACTGTTGAAAGGTCACGGCCTTGAGCGGAGAGGTTGGGGCTCCAGCAGGAGCCCGCGGTGAATCCACTTAAGAAAGCTGGGGTCTCTGCATCTATTGACAGGATCATATGGTGCTTGTTTTTTCTCTTGCTGATATGATCAGTGGAGGGTCCTCAAAGAGTTAAAAATAGACCTGCCCTACGACCCAGCAATTGCACTGCTGGGGATTTACCCCAAAGATACAGATGCAGTGAAACGGCAGGACACCTGCACCCCGATGTTTCTAGCAGCAATGTCCACAATAGCCACACTGTGGAAGGAGCCTCGGTGTCCATCGACAGATGATGGATAAAGCGGCTGTGGTCTATGTACACAATGGAATATTCCTCAGTCATTAGAAACGACAAATACCCACCATTTGCTTCGACGTGGATGAACTGGAGGGTATGATGCTGAGTGAAGTAAGTCAGTCGGAGAAGGACAAACATTATATGGTTTCACTCATACGGGAAACATAAATAGTGAAAGGGAATAAAGGGGAAAGGAGAAAAATAAGTGGGAAATATCAGTGAGGGAGACAACATGAGAGACTCCTAACTCTGGGAAACGAACTAGGGGTGGTGGAAAGGGAGGTGGGCGGGGGGTGGGGGTGACTGGGTGATGGGCACTGAGGGGGGCACCTGATGGGATGAGCACTGGGTGTTATGCTATATGTTGGCAAATTGAACACCAATTATAAATAAATAAATAAATAAATAAATAAATAAATAAATAAATAAAAACTGGGGTCTTTGTGACATCATTCAGCCGGATCCGAAGCCCCGTCTGCCCCCCAGACACAGTCCTTTGCTCTGCAGCTGATTTCAGTTGGGCTTGCTGGGGCTTGCAAAGTAGAGGATCCCTAATTTATACGTGTCCTTTCTCTGTTTCCTTGTCAGCAGATTGGGATTCTGGTTTTATTCCCATCGCCCCCCCCCCCATGGGAGTTAGGGTTCCCTACTTTGAATTTCAGAAGAAATAATTCCCGTTGCATACTTTGAATTCCCCAAGTCCTATAGGACTAAGGAGATAACTAGAGCCGGCCTCCCATAGGCTCAGAGTGGGTCTGTCTGGGTGAACACGCTCCGGGGCCTCGTCAACCGGTCAGCGTGGTCGAGACCACCGGGCAACACGACCGACGGCAACGGCCACGACCTCACGACCTCGGTGGCAGCGGGCTGCAGAGAAATCCCTTCTGGAGCTCTTGAAATGGATCCGGTGTGAGGGACGAGCCTAAGAAACACCTAGAAATAGAGATTGGTCAGGCAGGGGTGCGGGAGTGTGGGATCCTCCCGGGTCAGGTAACTGGGTGTGCGGGGGGCCATCACCCCACGGGCCTAGGACGGTAGAGACCTCCACAAGGTCTGTCTTGAATAGGTGGGGTGACCGAGGGGTAAGACACCCCGGCGGGGATTTCTCAGGGCCAGTGGCTGGGGACCCAGGCGGAGAGCTGGCCTGTGCCTCTCCCTTGTCCCAAGGCACGGCCACCCCGGCTTCGCGACCTGCCTGGCCTCAGGGACGTGAGCGGGGCCCACCCCAGGGCCTGGGGCGCTGCGGGCACCCCAGCTGAGGGGAGCCGTGCTCTGCGGCCTGGCGGGTGCAGGGGGGACAGAGAGCCGGGCTGGGACCAAGGAGACCAAGTGGCTGTGGCTCTGGGCCCAGACGGGTCAGTCACTGCGAGAGCAAGTGCAGACCTCGTGCTGTCCCTGCCACCTCCACCGACACCTCTGTCCCCAGATCGGCAGCCTGAGGGGGGTGCAGGAGGCGCGGGGACACTTGTCTGAGGAGCCCAAGCCCTGCGGGGAGACCCTAAGCTCCACAGGAGCCGCGGGGTAGGTAAGGGACAGGGTGGGACGCGCAGACCAAGAAGCCGTGGAATCCAGAAGGCTGCGTGACCAGCCGGACAGAGGGTGGGGACACGGGTCCTGGAGGGATGGCGGTGACAGAGGGTGTGGCCTCGCGAGGTCCTGGGGTCCTGGCAGCAGGGGCCCCTGCAAGGTTAGCCGGCAGCGTTGCATTGCTCAGGAGCTGGGAGCTGGGGTGCTCCCCAACCAGAGTCTGGTCCCCCCTCTTCCAGGCTTAGGGCCACGACAGCGCTGGAACCCAAAGTGAGTGGCAGGGAGGGAAGAGCTGGGGAGAGGTGGGGAGGGGAGGGGGCTCGTGCATCCATCCCTCGCACCTCCTCCCTCCGAAGCCTTTTAGATGAGGCCTGACCACGGCCTGACCACGGGTGGACCCCTGAGTGGGGGAGGGGAGGGCACAGACGGCTGCGGGGAGAGTGTGCAGGGTGCAGCCGGGCACCCTGGGGCGAGGCTGCATATCTGCCCTGGGTGCTGGACGGGGTGGGTGATGAGGGGCAGGTAAAGCCTCCAAAAGGAAGCAACTTGACCGGGTCTTTAGGGTTCCCCCATCCGAGACAGACGGTGCAAATCACTCAGCTGAGAACTGGAGGAAGAAGCAGAATTCAAAAACCAGGCCTCGGGACTGCAGGATGCACCCCACGGCGCCCCAGGCTGCCCCAGGCCCCCAGGCACCACCCGAGGGCTCCCCGGCTCCCCGGGGAAGTCAGGCTCCTCAGTAACACAAATAAAAAGTGAGGGTGCTAACCTGCAGGGGAGAGTGGGAGGGAGCGGGGATTAACTCGGCTTGGAAGGGAGAGAGAGTTAGGGTCTGAGGCATGAGTGGGATTTCGACAGGGTGCGTGGGGAGTCACAGGGTGATAAGAGCTGACCCCGGGGGAGCCAGGAATTATTCTGATGGAATTTCTACCTTTCCATGGATTTCACAGCAATGAGCAGTTGGAATCCGCACTGTCTTTGAGCCTTGGCTCCTTTCCATCTGCCAGTCCCCTGACCTGCCTGCCAGTCTCCTTACCTGCAACTCCCCTAACCTGCCTGTAAGTCCCCTTATCTACCTATAAGTCCCCTGACCTGCCTGCCAGTCCTCTCACCTGCACGGCTCAGCAGTTCTCTTTCCAGGGCTGCCTTGGTGTCATGTTTCCAGTGTGCCTTGCTTCATAGATGCTAAATAAATGTCTGTTGAATGAATGAGTGAGCGGAAAAGGATCTCTATCCTTCACCCCTAGAGGAATGTTTTGTAATTCTGGGATTACAGAAGGTTTAGTTACCTGTAGGTCACAGGACTCAGACCTTAGCTTCCTCTTCCCGGATTCTTTTTTTTTTTTTTTTTTTTTTAAGATTTTATTTATTTATTCATGAGAGACACAGAGAGAGGCAGAGACACAGGCAGAGGGAGAAGCAGGCTCCCTGCAGGAGCCTGACGTGGGACTCGATCCCAGGACCCCGGGATCACGCCCTGAGTCCAGGGCAGACGCTCAACCACTGAGCCACCCGGGTGCCCCTCCTCCCGGATTCTTAATCCTTTTTTCTGCTTTGGATCCTTTAGGGGGATGGGGTATCCTTCTCAGAACAAAGTTTTGGTGGTTTTTTTTTTTTTTTTTTTTTTTTTTTTCAGTTTTTGTCAGGGAATAGATTAATTCTTTTCATTGTTTTAGAACAAGGTATAAATGCTAAAATTAAATATACAGGATCACAAAAACATATTAAAATACAGTTCTCAGAATATTTAAAAAAATAAATTAGTATTATAGTAATACATGGCCTTTATTCACATGTCAAGTAATAAAATCTAATAGCAGTTCTTTTTTTTCTAATAGCAGTTCTCATTTATTCCTGTGATTTTATTTTATTTTTATCTTTAAAGGTTTTATTTATTCATGAGAGACACAGAGGGAGGCAGAGACACAGGCAGGGGGAGAAGCAGGCTCCACGCAGGGAGCCTGAAGCGGGATTCGATCCCGGAACCCCGGGATCACGCCCTGAGCCGAAGACAGATGCTCAACCACTGAGCCCCCCCGGGAGTCCCTAATTCCTATGATTTTAAAGTGGTGATGACCTTCATGACATTTTGAAATATTTGCAATATCCGTAATAGACCTGAAAATACCTATGATTTCCACTCCATACTAAAGTCACCACTACAGGGGGTGCTCGTTGCCTGCATGGATTCCCAGAGAAAGCACTTAGTGATGTCAAGAGGGCAAACGAGGAGGCCCGTCTACCCCGTGCCAGTCTCTGCAGCCACCGAACTCCCTCCCTGGTCCCCAGCTGCTGCCCCCCACTCCCCTGCAACCAGTGCACCTGCTGCCAGAGCCAAGGTCACGGTGGGTCCCCGGCGGCACACACCTGAGCCCGGGAGGCAGCCTGGAGCCAGACACCACCACCCCGAGCTGTCAGGGAAGCCACGGTGCTTTGGAATAATCTGGGCCTTTTGGTCACAGGCAGAAATAGTCGGTCTCCAGGAGACTCCCCGACCTGATGCTCTCACAGGTGGGGAGGCTGCCGGAGGGCAGGTGTGCAGGATGCAGGTGTGCAGGACCAGAGCTCACAGGAGACCCGGGACGGAGCAGGGGGTGTCGTAAATGCCTTTGAGGCTCCAGGGGTCGGATGGAGGGTTTGGGTGGTTTAGGAGTTTGCTGGTTTTCGGGCTGCGGGTTGAGTCACAGCGTGCAGGTTGCAGGTGGAGTGAAAAGGCTCCTCTGCCCACATCCTGACGTTGCTGCGGGCCCAGCGGGATGTGCCCCAAGCCCCAAACGCGCCTCGGCTTTGGTCTCAGTCCCGTGGCTCCAAGTTTTCCTTAAGAACTCTGTGTCTTCTGGGAAGACGCGTCCAAGGTTCCCGGTGATGTCTTTCCACAGTAGCAACGTTTTGAAAACCAAACAAGGCGGAGGGGGTCATCCGTGACGTGCTGCAGAGAGAGCAAAACCAAATGCGAATGTGGCCAGGATCTCTCTTTTTTTTAATTAAAAAAAAATTTTTTTATTGGAGTTCAATTTGCCAACATTTAGCATAACACCCAGTGCTCATCCTGCCAAGTGCCCCCCTCGTTGCCCGTCATCCAGTCACCCCAACCCCCTGCCCACCTCTCCTTCCACCCCCCCTTGTTCACTTCCCAGAGTTAGGGGTCTCTCATGGTTTGTCACCCTCACTGATCTCAGAGAGTATGGGACGGTGCCTGGGGGGCTAGAGCTAGACCCCTCGCTAGAGCTAGACCCCCACAGGCCCCTGGAAGCGCTTACAGCAGGTGTCACCGCGGTCACTGGGGGCCTGGGGGCGCACCTGGTCTTCTCCACCAGCTCTTCCAGGCTTTCTAAAAATCCTTGCAGGGAGTGTGCAGTACGTGGCTTAGCCAGACACGTTCACTTTCAAGGAAACCTCTGGTTACCTCTGTGTCTGCCACAAAGACCACCGCATGTGTTTCAAAAAAACAAAACAAAACAAAAAACCATGTCTCTTTGAGTGTGAATTCAATGAGGACAATTAAAAAAAAAAAGGAAAGGAAAAGGAAAGTGCCCCCAAGTGAAAGGTTAGAAGCGTTTGCTGGTCTCTATCCTGGGAAGCCAGAGTCTCTGAGGGGAGCCAGCGTCATGATGGTCCCCTGGGGGCTCCATCCCCCTGCCTCCTCCCCCTGGTCTCCCCCTCCTCCCCCCTTGGCAGCAGCCAGCCTGATGGTGGGACAGGGGCCACGCCAGCCTCTGCCACTTGGCAGCGGCAAGCAGCAGCATTGGGGGTGACCTAGGCTGCCACTGGGGCCGGGACGCCCATGTAGCAGTGGTGACACGCTCATCTCCCTAGAACCAGCCGTCCGAAACCTGCTAGCTTCAAATGTCTGAAAATCCCAACGCTTTGCTTTGCCTTCGCACGGGTTTTCTTGCGGAGGAGATAGGCTGCATGTCAGTTGTGGCGAATATTTATAGTACAGGCCTTGGTGCTGCACAAATATTTACGGAGTGCTCACGTCAGAGGGAGCAAACGTTGGGTGGCTCCCTCTAGGACTGCACCGGGGGTGGGGGTGCTCTGTACACCCCCCCATTGGCAGATCCCAAGTATCCTTCCCGGTTTGGTGAAGGGAGGCCCCAGGGTGTGGGGTGGGGGTGGCTAAGGGGAGGGACTCGCATCCTGGGCTGGTGGGGGGGCCTCACTGGCTGTAGTGGGGGGCAGTGGCAGGTGGTGACAGGGTGGAGGTGGCCCGGGTTGTCAGGGGCCCGCAGGGGGCCAGGCCAGGCACCTGCGCGAGGGGACTGGTGTGTGCGTGGCCGCCCGCGGAGCTTTGTGCCCCTGCTTGCTCACTGCACTCATGCACCTGCATCTGCGGAGACCTTCTGGAAGTGACTCCTGGCTGCGGAGCTCTGGTGACCTACCAACCCCTGCTGCCCGGGGTGGGGATGGGAAACCAAGTCCCTGCACCCGGGACAAGGGCGGGCCAGGCTGAAGTTTAAGGGGCAGGCTTGGAGCTAGGGGAGGAGATGACCAGCTCCGGTCCCCGAGGGCCGGGGACGGGGCCCCTCCAAGGGAGCACGAGCGGTGTGAGGGCAGAGGTGTGTGCAGGCAGATGGTCTGGCCCGGGCACCAGGGGTTGCTGCCGAGGCCAGGCTGCTCGCCCCAGCGGAAGCCAGCGATGTGGCCACAGAGAGCATCGTGGTCCCGCTCGGGGCCCCCGAGGGCTGAGGTCAGGGACAAGGTGCTCCCACCTGCCTGTGGAACTCCCGTGCTGACTATGGGGGTGCTGGGGGGAGGGCCCGCGGGGGCCCAGGGACCCCTTGGAAACTGCAGCCAGAGCAGTGACCGTGACCCCGGGAGGAGGGAGCAGGCCTGGTCTAGGGATAGCCTGGCAGGGGGCGGGGGTTGGGGGAGGAAACCAGGGCGGGCAGGACCCCCCCCAGGGGCTGCACCAGGCTCACTGCCTGTTTGGGGGGCAGGGCCGGCTGGGTTTTGAGTGGATCTGGGGCAGCCTGGTGGGGCCACCCCAGTGCCCGTTGTTTGCTGGGATTTGGAGCTTGGGCGAGGTGACCCGGGCTTCACAGCCCGCCCCGTCCTGGTGAAGGGGACCCGCGGCGGTCCAGCAGTGAGGGGACCCTGAGTGCCACCACCAGCGACCTTGGGCGAGTCGCTTGTCCTGGCGCGGGCTCCGCTGGCTCCTCTGCCCGGTGTGAGGATGAGTGGGATGACCCACTGGAGCACGGTGCTCCAGACAGTGTCTGGGACAGAGGTGCCCCACGTGTGTGAGCGCTTTATGGTGACTACCCGGGACCCCCCAGGTCTTAAGTAGGGGTGGTGAGGCCTAATGAACAGATGACACAGTTGGGAGGGAGTGGGGGGCAGGTGGAGAACAGCTGTGACCAGAGCGGGCGAGGATGTTTCCTGAGTATCTGAGGCAGGCTGGTGGCGAGAACAGATCACGGGGCCGTGGCTTCAAATCTCCGAAAAACCAAACACTCGCCAGCCTTTCTCGCTGTACCAGACAACTTAGTTTCGTGAGCAGACCAAATTAAACATTTGCTCCTTATGTTTCCAAATGAGCAAATTGATGCTGCAGAACGTGTTTGAGGTGCCTGGGGACTGTCGGTGACCCCAAAGCTGGCTGTTAACCAGCGGTGTGACCCGGGGAGCCACCGCTGTCTCCGAGCCTGAGTTCAGGAGTCGGTCAGATCGGAAGCATCACCCAGCTCTCGTGAGCCCCGAAGGTCCAGCTCTAAAGGCAGCCAAGGGTTAGGCTGGCCTTGGCTACTTGGTGCACTTGGGAACAAAATGACAGACCCTCTTGAGGAGCCTAAGTACAGGTGGAGGGCAGGGGACAGGCTGGCAGCAGGCAGCAGGCAGGGAGGCTCGTCAGCAGGCAGGCAGCAGGCGGTGGGGGGGCGCTCGGGTCAGGGGATCCTGCAGCCTCTGTCTCTCATGAATAAATAAATAAAATATTAAAAAAAAAAGGAAATGAAGACATGGGGACTCAGGGATTATACGATGAGGGAAGGATAAATTAATCTCCAGGCTGCACACGGTGGCCCTCTGCTTGCTAGCGGCGGGCCACAAGTTCAGGTCGGGGCTTCTAGGCTATCAGAGAAAGAGGGAAATAGGACAAGGCTGAGCACATCGCTTCTGGTTAAAATGTTTCGGTGATTTCCTCTGGCCCTTGGATAAGAGCCACGTGCCTTCACCTGCCAGCCTCTTCCCTTCCCTCCAGTTCGTGCTTGGAGGCATGGGAAAGCCTCACTCTTCCCTTCCTGGGGCCTGCCATGCTCTCGCTCTCTCCATCTGTCATTTGGGATCAACTGGCCTGCCTTCCCCCGTCACCCAACTCCACGGCCGCGGCTCTGTCCCTCCCTGAGGGTTTGGCACACAGTAGGCATCAGAAAAGGGTAGGATAAACGGATCTGCGGGAACTCGGACAGCTTGCCTTGTCCTGAGATCTCTGTGTCAGGCTCCCCCACAGGTCCCCAGAAAAGGGGCACCGTACGGTGTGGGGGACACACTGCGCTGCCCACGGCCTGGCCCTCGGGATTGAATAAACAGCCGCCCCGGAGAACTGGAGAGAGGTTCACGGTGCAGAGGTTCCAGCAGGACTTGCTGGGGACCACACCCTCAGATGATAAGGACAGAGGGAGGTGGCAGTTTCCTGAGGTGGGGGGCGGGGGAGAGTGGGTTTAAGAGAGTTTACATGACACCTGCAAAGGGCATGTCAGGAAGCCTGCTTTCTGTCACCACCCTCGGTACCTATAGATACGTATCTGTAGAAGTGAGTGAGATTTGGGGAAAGAAACAAAAGAACCCCAGAAAAGAGAAAGCAGAGGAGGGTTCAACCCATAGTCTCAAGGGACATAGTCTGGGACAAAGGTCACAGAGATGGAAGTGCCAGTGACTGATCTGAATCATCTGCAAGGTAGGCAGGTAGCAGGTAACCAGAAGTTGACACGGTGAGAACATCCAGACCTGCTGTCCTAGGAAAACGCTGCGGTGAACCTCCTGGTAAATATTTTCAGAACCTTAAAAAGCCCAGTGAGCACTCCATGCCAACATTTTGCAGATAGAGATTGTTCCAGACATCTTTAATCATTACATCTCCACGTCATTACGCATATCCCCGGATTCTAAGCTGCTTGAAAACAGTAAGAACATGTCCCCCTCATGCATTTCCCCTAGTATCCATTCCAGAATCTCCATTCCGTACTTCCTTGTTGGACTCAAGTAGACGAAAAGAATTGGAGTCGTAGAGCTTTCAGAGGGAGGGAAGACATGCCAACCCTAACGGTATAGGCTTGCGTTTCCGATGGGTTAAAAGAATTATTCACTTTTAAAAATATTCGCCACCCCGTTACGGAAGTGATCTGGAGCCTACGTGAAAAATGACTTCGGGGTTTTAGATAAGGATGTATTTCGAGGGGTCATCGCAGGGAAGTGAGTCCGAAGAAGATCCTCCAGAGGCAGGGGCTGCATTCCTCAAAGCGCGTCACTGGCCAAACCACAGCTGGAGGAAGATGTCCTGCTCTGGGCCCCATATCTTATATGATGGATAAACCCAGAAGAACTCGGGAATCGGTGACCGAGAGGAAGCCCCTCAAAGCTGTGGGACGTGGGAAGTAAGATCCCATTGATGCTACCACCTGTCTCCTGGCCCAAACTGGAACCTTGGCACTAACTCCAGATGCTTTCACTTCCCCCAATCCCTCCTGGATCCCAGCACAGCTCGCCTTCCCCCAAGTCCTCAGCTGAGTTCTGATGCCCACCAGGTCCCCCAGCTCTGCAGCAGCCCCCTTCCTCCGGGTGGGCTCATCTGCCTGTCTCCTACAGGGCTCCCAGCGTGAGCTTTCTGAAATGCACACCTGTGGGCGCCTGGGGGACTCTGTCAGTTGAGGGTCTGCTGTCCTGTCCTCGGCTCAAGTCATGATTCCGGGGTCCTGGGACCAAGTCCCTGTAGCTGGGTCCCTGCCGAGCAAGGAGTCTGCTTATCCCTCTCCCCTTGTCCCTCCCCCCTGCTCACTCTTCTCTCTCCCTCTCTCTCTCAAATAAATAAATAAATAAATAAATAAATAAATAAATAAATAAATAAGATCCTTTGGAAAAAATGCACGTTTGTGTCACTGCCTGCCTAACCGCTTCTTGATCGCTCACACAGCCGGCACCTGACCCAAGCCCACCGAGGGAGCCTTATCCAATTTCTGCCGCCTGCGTCCGCATCAGGCCACAGACTGAGCAGGCCTCTCTGTAGGCCCCGCGCTCTCTCACCTCCACACTTTTGCGCGTGCAGTTTCCTCTGCACGTCGAGCCAGGACGGAAGCTCAGCTCCAGCTAACTTAAAAAGAGAAATGATCATGCATGCAGTATATGCCTGAGTATAAGGTAACCCTAAACATAAACTATTTCCCCCCCAAAAAAAGTCTCTGCCCTGCCTCCATTTTCCCCCCAAGCTGAATATTCACTCTACCTGAAGAGGCAAGTGCTTCTTCCCAGGTGCTTCCAGAAGTCCTCGCTAATACCTTCCTGCCAGCATGGGGTGCCTATGATGGTGTGGATTCTACACTTGCCCACCCCATATGAGTATGGGATTTAAATTCCTGGAGGCAGGAATTGTGTTTGTACAGGCCATCTTCTTTCTTTCCTATTTCAAAAAGATTGTATTTATTCGTGAGAGACACACAGAGAGGGGCAGAGACCCAGGCAGAGGGACAAGCAGGCTCCATGTGGGACTCGAACCCAGGACCCCAGGTTCACGCCCTGAGCCCCAGGCAGAGGCTCAGCCCCTGAGCCCCACAGGTGTCCCGGGTCACCTTCTTTCCAAACTCCGTGTTCATTCTCCAGCGCCTTCACCCTGCTTTCCCATGGGGCCGGCGACAGGGCACCCTGGGCCTGATGGGCCAACGGGGGGCTTGTTGACAGGAGGTGGGGGACAGAGAGGAGAGCGAGGCTCAGGTGTTTATCCCTCTGGCTCCTTTCCTACAGAGGTACCGTGAACTGGCTGCCCCCCTGAACTGAGGGCGATACCTCCTGCGAGAAGATCCTCTCCGCACGGCTTTGGGTTCTGGGAACACCTCCCTTCCCTCACCCCTTGCGGCCTTGCTCTGCAGGCCCCAGCCCTGGGTTCCTATCTCTTCAGGTCTCCCTGTGCCCTGCCCACCAGATAAATAGCTCCTTTATTAAACTCTCCTCGTATTACCCAATTAGAGCATGCCACCTGGTTCCTGCCGGGCCCCTGCCCGACACAGTGTTCTCTATTCATCTTTGTTTCCCGGGGGCCAGAACTGTGCCTTCCATACCATGGGCACTTAATAAATTTGGGAATTAAGGAATGATTAAACAGTGGCTGGATATAGGAGTGTTGAGCCCTGTTCTGAAAATGGACCCGGGTGGGTAGCTTTCAATTTTTTTTTTTTTTTTTGGTAAGAAACATAGCTCGTATTGCAGGGCAGGACACACACGTCTATTTATATACACGTGAACGAGAAGTTTTGGGAAGCAACGTGTACCTTTACTATGTGCAACACGCGGGGATATTTTCTATTCAATTCTGTTCTGTTTCAAGCTGAAATTCCCCAATTCTAGGGTCTGCTGAATTGATTTCACGGCCTGAGACAGGATTGCAGCCCACAGCCTAAGAAGCACTGGCCCAGGGTCCTTGAGCATTCCCTCCATCCTGGAGAGTCTGTGGTTGGTTCCAACGGTTGGATTTAAGGCATGATGACTGAGAAGGGTGACGATGCATCCAGTGGGAGCTGACTTGGTGGCCTCGGAGAAGCAAACAACATCGCCACTCCGCCTTCAGTTTTTCATAGAATTCTTACTCAAAGTTGGCCTTTTTTAGCTTTGGCCTAATTTAGGGGGAAGGGCAAATTAAAGCTCTTAAAACACGCCTATGGGTCTGAGTAAGGTTCAACATCCGATTGATCCAAGTCTGTGTGAGGGACCACCCTGCTCTGAGAGCTCTGGGGCGAGCCTGGAGAGGACAGCTCGTCTTATGTGCCTGCCCCACGGTCCCTGGGCCTCGCCTCCCTGTCCCCGTTGCCCCCAGCAGCTCTCTCTCCTCCTCAACAAAAGCCTGTCATAGCACCCTGGTCGTGTTTGGAGCCTGACCGGCAGGACAGCCCAGGCCTGTCCGTGTCACCAGGGGTGGTAGTCACCAGGGCCACACAGCCCATTCGCCCCTGGGTATTGTCTCGCTGCTTCAAACCCAGCCCAAGTCTGCGGCCCTCTCCACCTCAAACCCTGTAGGATTCTATTTTAAACGTTGAGTTCTATGTTCTCTAAAATTGACTCTCCCTTCCCAACTCACCATCTGTCATTCGCCTGGTATCTGAACCGTAAAGCCAAGTTGGAAGAGTTGAGAAGATGGCAATGGATCTTCTGCAGCTATGATTCGGCATCAAATCCTCAGCCCTCATCCCCACGGCCCCAACTGGACATCACCTGCCTGCCGGATTCTCGAGAGAGGTAAAGGCAAGAAAGACAATCCCAGACAGGCGGGCGCGTGGCCAGATGGGACTCCGAAGTGGGGGCCTGCCGAGCCCTACAGGCGAGCTGTCATTCACTGGTTTACTCATCACCATTCTTTCGAAAAAGTCCCATCAGCGCCCACGATGTGCCAGGCACGGGGGCCGAGAACAGTGAGCAGAAACCACAGTCCCTGTCCTGGTGAAGCTTATGCTCCGGCGGGGGGGTCAGGAGAGGAGCGCGGACGTGGACAGCTGAAGGGCCACATGAGAGGTGGTGGCAGGTCCCGTGAAGGACGCAAATCCAGCTAAGGTGGGTGCTAGGTAGCGTGCAAGAGTGTGTGCGCGTGTGCACGCGGGATCGCCCTTTTAGTTAGTGATGTCAGTGAGGGCTCTTCGAGGAGGTGACATCCGCGGAGAGAGCCTGGTGGATTCGAGCCAAGGAGACACGCAGGGGAAAAGCACCTGGTGAGAGAATTGCGCACGCAGAGGCCTTGAGACCATGCAGGAGAGGCCTGCTGCCCCTCGGCCTCCTCGGCTCTTCTCCACCCCAGCCCCCGCCAAACCTCAGCCACTCTCGGACACGAAGACTCAGTCATCTTTTTTTTTTTTTAAGAATTTATTTATTCACTCATGAGAGAGAGGCAGAGGCACAGGCAGAGGGAGAAGCAGGCTCCATGCAGGGAGCCCGACGTGGGACTCGACCCAGGACTCCAGGGTCACGCCCTGGGCCAAGGGCAGGTGCTAAACTGCTGCGCCCCCCGGGGATCCCCCAAGACTCAGTAATCTTAAAAATATTTTTAATTGTGCTAAAACGTGTCTAACATGAAACTTACCATCGTCACTATTTTTAAATGTACGGTTCAGGGGTGTTAACTGCATTCCCGCCCAGAGCTGTCCAGTCTCGGAGAAGTGGCACTCCCCATCCCTGGGTTGACAACTCCCCGGTCCTTGTCCCCAGCCCCCGGCAACCACCGCCCTACTTTCCGTCTCTACGAGCTTTGACTATGCTAGGGACCTCGGGTACCTGGAATCACATGGCATTTGTCTTTTTTGACCGCCTTATTTCAAGGTCGTTCGTGCGGCAACCTGTGTCCCAATGCCTCCTTCCTTTTGAAGGCTGAGTAATATTCCACAGGCCACATTTGCTTCTCGCTTCAGCCGTCGAAGGTCACTGGGTTGCTTCCACCTCTTGGCTGTTGTGAAGAATGCTGCCTTGAGTCCGGGCGTGCAATCCGATCTCTGTGAGCCCCCGCTTTCGGGCCTTTGGGGTGCATCCCCAGATGCGGATCAATGGCTGTACATCACTTTTCCTTTGAGCTGAACAGGTGCTGTTTGGCCGTGGCCCCTGAGAACGCAGGGGCCTGTGAGGGGCGCTCCTGCTGTCCCTTCTCCTGTCCCTCTCCCCGCTGCACTATAAGCTCCTGGTAGACGGGGAACGCCCACCTGACACTCCGACACCCCAATACCCGGCAAGGCCTGAGGTCTGCCCTCTGCACGATTTAGGAAAGGAACGAGTCTGACCAGGCCTGTTGCAGAGAGGAGGGTGCTGAGCCCCCCGCCTCTGCTTGCATGTATTTCTTTTATATGGGGCTTCCCTGATTTTGTTTGAAAGAACTGCCCTAAGATTAAAAAAAAAAAAAAAAAAAAGAATATAATTCAGTTTCCTGTGGGAAATTCAGAACCCCACAGGGGGCTGGTGCAGGGCCAGGAGCCAAATCCAGGTTCCACTTGGTGCTCTACTTGGTGCTGCTGCCACATGGCCTCGGCCAGGAGGGGCGGTTGCCTGCTGTGTGGCCCCCCTTGCTCTGGGCCTGTCGCCTCCCTCAGGAGAGAGGGGACACCCCTCAGCAGGCCTGGGCCCCGGGGTGGGGGGCAGCCCAGCGTGGGGTCAGCAAGCTTTAACCACAAGCTTTAACCACAAGCTTTAACCCAGGTAGGAGGTGTCAGCACCCAGGCACCTGCAGGCAACCCGGGCGGGGGGTGGGTGTGGGGGGGCTCCAGATGCCCCAGCAAGAGGCAAGGTGCTGAGGTTCCTCATCTCTGAAGCTGCTCCTTCCGAGGAGGTTTGTTGCCCGAGGACCCCAGACGCCGCCGTGCGATGGACAGAGGGGGGCCCCGGTGTGTGGGGTGTGTGTGCAAATGCGTGTGCGTGAGAGAAGGCCCGGGCGAGGGGGGCACGTGTGCGTGCAGCAGGGGAGTTCCTCGGGGAGTTTTGGGAGCTCCAAGTCCTGAAAAGCCCTTGGAACCGTACCGGGCACAGGTAAGTGCTCCGTGGACGCTGTGCTGGTCACAGGGGCGGGGAGGCGCTGGGTCCAGAGGTGCTGGGTGAGGAGCCCGAGCACGGGAGGGGGCGGGGGCAGCAGCGGGGCCTGGAAACCCCCGCAATTTAACAAAAGCTGGCATCTGGGCAGGCCTCCCTTGCCGGCTGGCGCGGCTCTCACCTTCCTCCTCTATTGTATTCTTAAATTTACATAACACAGGCTCCATTGTGTAAAGGAAAAGTGATTTTCTGGGTTCCCCAGGTACCTGGGCACCAGTGCATCATCGAGGGTCCCCGGGCAACAGCCAGCGAGGTCTCAGGGGATGGGGACCGCGGGGTCTGGGGGCCGCATAGCACCCCCACCCTTAATAGTAAAGACTCCCCGGTGGGCCCGAGGCCCCTGCCTGCCCTCCTACCCGCCCCCCATCCCCTGGGTCCCTCCCATCTTCTGCAGGAGGAAAGCGCTTCCCAGATGTGCAGGGTTCAGGGGGGCTCCCGCGCAGCCCATGGATCCCGGGATGCAGACGGGTCCGGGGTCCCTGCGGGCCCTGACCAGGCTAGTGCAGCTCCTCCAGGACCAGCGGGACCCCACTGCCCGCACCCCCATGACTCCGTGATGGCTCTGAAGGGACAAGGCACATGGGGCCCCCGCGCGCTCCCTGCTGGGTTTCCATCCAGGCCATCACGGGGCACTTTGGGTTCACATTTTTAAAATGCTGCCTCATTTCTCCACCGAGCCCGGGGAGAGGCCCGAAGGAGGGTTCCTTCCCCGGCAGGGGGACCCCAACCGTCCTGGTGCCTCCGGCGGGAGGTGGCCGCCCGGAGCAGGATGCGGATCCCAGCCCGAGCAAGCGCCTGCGTCTGCCCCCCACCCCTCAGGCTGCGGGTCGCGGTGGTCAGGGGCTGCCCGCAGGGGGCAAAGCCAGGCGGCCCCTCTGGAGAGCCGGTGCGGGACGCCGGGACGCAGCTCGGAGGCTGGGAGAGGCCACGCTGTGGCACCCCCGCGTCCAGGGCGACAAGGGTAGTCCTGCTGGAGGGTGGCAGTCACGGCTCCCTGCTGGGAGCCTGAGGAGAGAGGCAGGGGCACCAAGAGGCACCCCGACGGCCCCCGGGCCGCGTGGCCGGGGTGGCTTACCAGGGGACAGCTGCCGCCCTCCCTCCTGCGCTGTCCCCTGGGCCCCAGGCCCACCTGGGTCGCTCCCTCACGCCTTCGCCCCTCCTGGGCCCCGGGAGCCCCCAGGGATCTTCCCCAACACAAGCACGATGCTTTGAGGTGGTGGCCCGGCTGCAGGGAACGGGGAGCCACAGCCACGGGCTGTCCCGAGTGGTTGGAGGGGTTGCAGCCAAGCCCGGTCCCTTGGGTCCCTTGGGTCCCTTGGGGCGCAGGCTGGCCTCGGGCTGAGAGCACCAGCGACATGGCCCTTGAAATACAAGTTTGGTGACTTCTGACAATGAGCGACCTTAATTCGGGCCGTGCGCGCTGCGTTCCTTGCCCAGCCTGTGCCTGGACCCCTGCTGGGACACATGGGGTGTCTCCTGCTGCAGCAAGAGCCCGAGTTCCCCCCCACCCCACCCCCAGAGCAGGCCCTACGCGCCGTGCACTCTCCTCCTTTATTCCCCCCCGAAACACCTTCTGGAAGAGACAGCAAGCACCTGTTGAGGGGATGGCCCCTCACCCGCAGGTACCTTTGGGGTCAGCGTCGCGCTGAACGTCGTCCTGTGTTCCGGCAGCCATGCCGGCTTCCTCAGAAGGACAGTCCCGTAGTGTCCCCTGCAGCGGTGTGCAGGGGGGTGCAGGGGTGCCAGGTGCTGGGGCCTCCCACTCTCCGCTCCTCGTCCTGAGCTCCGAAGACACCCCCAATCCTCAGGATGAGGGCCCGTCCCCTGGCAATCGTGCTCCAGCCTCCCCACCCGAGGGGCACCTGCCGTCCCCCCCACACCCTATATCCAGCCTGCAGATGCTTATCAGAGTCCGAAGGCAAAATAAGCCCTTTTCTCAGCCAGAAATAACCCAGGTGTCAGCGCGGGGCAGGTTCCTACCGTCCCTCTGCAGACGGGTCCCTGGGGGCTGAGGCTCCTCCGGGTAGAGGCTGGCGGGGGAGGACCTGGGTCTGGGTCGGGACTCTGAGGGGGCGACAGGGTCAGAGGATCCTCTCACTCCCTCCGCCCCCTTCCTCCTTCCTCTCCCCACCCGCATTCCCTTCTTTTCCTTCTTCCTTTCTTCCTTCCTTTCTTCCTTCCTTCCTTCCTTCCTTTCTTTTTTTCTTTCTTTCTTTTCTTTCTTTCTTTCTTTCTTTCTTTCTTTCTTTCTTTCTTTCTTTCTTTCTTTCTTTCTTTCTTTCTTTCTGATTTTATTTATTTATTCATAAGAGACACACACACACACACACAGAGAGAGAGAGAGAGGCAGAGACCCAGGCAGAGGGAGAAGCAGGCTCCATGCAGGGAGCCCGACGCGGGACTCGATCCTCGGTCTCCAGGATCATGCCCTGGACCAAAGGCAGATGCTCCACCGCTGGGCCACCCAGGGATCCCCCTTTCCCCTCTTTCTTCCTTTCCTCCCACATCCGTTTTGAATCTCGTGTGTTGGTGGACGGTGCGTCCCGGCCCCTTTCTCTTCAGGGGTGACACACGAGGACCTTTGAAGATAAACTGGGATCAGAGTGAAACTCCAGTGGGTCAGCGTCTCCACAGGCTCCGGGGGCCTCCAGAGCCCGGGTCAGTTCGCAGTCGCACCTGAACGACAATCCACACCGGTCATAAGGCCAAACGGTGGCACTGAAGTCGTGCACGGGCCTTGGATTCTCTCCATCGGCTGGGACGCCCTGTGTTCACCCGTCCACCCTCCCCGCCTGCGCACTCTTGCCCGGGACAGCATGGTTTGCTTTTGCTCTTTTCTTTTCTTTTCTTTTCTTTTCTTTTCTTTTCTTCTTTTTTTTCTTTTCTTCTTTTTTTTTCTTTTCTTTTCTTTTTTCTTTTCTTTCTTCTTTTCCTTTTTCTTTTCTTTTCTTCTTGTTTCTTCTCTTTTCTTTCTTTAAAGATTATATAAAAAAAGATTGATTATTTATTTATTTATTTATTCAGGAGAGACACAGAGAGAAAGAGAGGCAGAGACACAGGCAGAGGGAGAAGCAGGCTCCATGCAGGGAGCTCGACGTGGGACTCGATCCCAGGACCCCTGGGTCACGCCCTGAGCCGAGGGCACATGCTCAACCACAGAGCCACCCAGGCCACCCTGAATGGTTTTCTAAGCCGGGGTCCGCCTGGTAGAGGTAGAATTTTGAATGTGAATTGCTTTTTGTTGTTTTTTTTTTTTCTATGCAGTCCCCGCCCATCCAGAGTAGCAATTATTATTATATTATTATACGGTTGCCAGCAATGATTACGTAGGTAATTGTATACATAGATATAATTATATACAGATATAATTTGTATACATTTTACAGTTTGTTCAAAGCAATGGCCCATACATGGTATCATTTGCTGCCCACAAGAGCCCTGTGATGTGGGAGGGCAGGGTATCTTCAAATGTGTGGCCGAGGAGATCAAGGTCCAGAGAAGAAACGATGGGCAGGAGCCAAGGCAAGAAGCCCAGGGCCTGACCTCCGGTCCTGGGCCGTTTCCACCCTGCACGTCCACCTGCCACCCCTCCAGTCTGGCTGCAAGTGTGTATTCCCCAAGGGGCTACTAGTTGCTGACTCAGCCGAGCATTCATTTCATGATCACTGGGCTCCAGTCACTGATCTACACTGGGAATATATAGCAGTGAAAATAAAAATGGAACAAAACCCAAATGGGCTCCTTCTGTGCGTGAGGATCAGGCCCTGTTAAGGGCAGCACCTTGGGGAGGAGCTCACACCCGGGTCTGAGCCCCAGCTCCCCGCTTCCCCAGCAGCATCCTCTTCCGGCAGAGTTTTCAAAACTTCTGGGTCTCAGTTTCTTAATCAGTGGGTGGGGAATGATTCCAGCCCCCACCCATGCGTGTTGTGAGGAATACACGAGCAGATGCAACAAGGATCGGAGTCGTCTCTGTACGCGGCAAGCCCTCTGTACGTGCTGGTTGTGCGTCGACCTACCTTGGGGGGGACTAAAAACACTAAATATGTGTGAAGATTGGAGAACGCTTAGGGATGCTTTGCAGTAAAATTGGGGCCATGACTCAATGCTTCTTTCTGGCTTTTTTTTTTTTTTTTTTGTCTTAGCAGAGACAAACCTTCTCTTGTCTGTACCTCCCTTTGCCTCCCCCCCCCAAGAAGAAATGGCCAAGTTTAAAAAGTATTCATTTGGGCTTTTCTTCCAGAGGTCTCTGCAGCTCTACTCCGTTCTCCTTGAGTCCCTAACGCAATACTTCACGTTTGTACCTGTCCAAATAACATAAAATAGAAGTCTAGGAGTAGGGGTTGTATACTGAAGACATACAGGATGTCCGTGACGTAGTCTGTGCCTCTGTATTGACAGATGGCATTTGGAACATTCCAGGCTGAAACTTTCCAGTTGCTTCGCAGATAGAGCGAGCCTCCCAGCACCTCCGCCGGCCCCACCGGTAAGGTGGTAGCTTGGCTCTGGCCACCCTCCTGCTTGACTCCCCACTCACACTGGGGCACCGAGAGGACTGATATCCTTGGTGGTCCCAAAAGATTTTCTCATGGCTCTGCCAAGGCAGGTCAATTAGTTACTTGTCTCACTTTGATTATTCTAACATTCTGAGGGGAGTCGGCCTTCTGCTCCGGGTGTGCAAAAGTGCAAAACTTTCCAACGTGATCTAGTGTCTCTTGAGATGTGGCTTTGTGCATCAGTCCACGGGCAGGCTGACCGTATGTCTGCCCAGGACAGTCACCCTTTATGTTTGGGGTCCTCGTGTAATTGTTCATAGTCCCCGCTTTGTGCTTGACAAGCATCCTGGCTGGGGTGATGCCCTGGTCACCTACCCGCGGCACACAGCGAGCCTTCTCTTAGCCACTGTCTGTGAGCTGGGCACAGCAGGGCCTTTGAGGCCTAAGGAGTGTGGCGAGAGTTAGAAATTTAGAAAAAGTGATGGCTAGAAACCTGCTCTTAACTAAACACTGAGCCTCACAGTCACACAACATAACCCGCTCAAGATACAGTGTTAGGGCGGAAACAGAGTTCCCCAGATACCCATGCGCACCCCATGGGTTCCCAGGCTTCCCTGCAGTCATGGGACTCGCAGAGGGGCCAATGTCGTGGTGAGCGGATGCAAAGGGTCAGGGCAGCGAAGATGCTGTCCCACTACATTTCACTGTCTGTGCCGAAGGGACCTTGGGCTGTGACGGCAGCGCAACCTGGAAATGGAGACACCCCTCGCAGGGAAGCTTGGCCTGCTCCCGTCAGACTTGCGTGAGCGAGAAGGAAACACTGGCTGGGTGACTGAGCTTTTCAGTTGTTGCTGCAGCACGGCAGTGCGTGGACCTGAAGCTAGAATATTCTTGCGTCTGCAGAAGATGAGAATTGTCTTTTAGCAAAGTGCGGCCTACAGGTGAGCGCGCGTTTCCCTGTCTTCTGAACCAGCGAGCCCTTTCGTGGGTGTCCTGGCCTTTCCAGAAACAGTGTTTGATCTGTAAGTATGGCCTGGAAGGTGGAGACCTGGAAAAAGCCCGTGGCCTTCCCACCATGCACACTCCCCTCCTACAGAGCTGCGGGGGGCGGGGGGGCGGGGGGGGGCCGGGGGTGTCAAGTATCAAGCACCCTGTGCCCGACTCTGTGAGCTACTTGGAACACCAAAGACATGCAAGACCTGGAGCCAAATGAGACATAGTGTCTCACTGTTGTTCAGCTCTGCCCAGAAGCCCAAATGCTTAAGACATCAGGGGGAGAAGCTATCGTGCCGGGTCGCTGCAGAGTTCGGGTTGGGGGTACTCCTGCTGAGTGAGTCCCTGCTTTGGCTGAAACTGAGTCACAGTTCAAGCTGGTGAGTTTGTTTCCCAAATGCCAGCTGGTGGATGGGCAGCATCGGAATCTTCTGGACACTAAAAAAAAATTAAAAAATGATACACGTGTAGGCCCATCTTCCCTGGAGACTTTGATTCTCAGTCGACCCAGGGTGGATTCCGGCTTAAAAAAAAAAACCAAAAAACCATCCCGACCACCAGGAATCGTGATGAACCTCGAGTGATGGCTGACAAAGGAAATGTGATATTAGTTTCATATTATTTCAATGAATTCAAGGAGTTGCCAGTGTTCTCTCTGGGATCTGGTGATGCACCGTAGAACCGGGAGCAAGCGCTTCTGGGCCACAGGAGGTACGGATGCGCTGTGACCCGTGTGACATCAGGCTCTCGCCAGAATGCAAAGCGAGATGCAAACTCCCTTATCTTGTGAGACTCGCTCCTCTGTCTCCGCTAAGGGCCTGACGTTCGGCTGAAGAGCAGTGTTTCCAGTGCGTGGGACCTACCGGGGGGGAGGGGTTAGAGGATGCGCTGAGCAGGGTGCAACCAGCATTAAAACAAAAAATTAAATAGACCAGGAGGGCGGGGGCTGGGAAGAGTGCATGACGTATGTTCAGGGTAGGTGTTGTTCTGGAAAACTCGTTTCGGTGGGTGTGTCGTGCTTTGGGCCTCCATGTATTTCTTTCTGCGTGTCACGGCCCAAGACGCCTGGAAGTCTCAGCCGGACGGCGTACATCAGCCGTGGCCCTCGATTACTTGGGGGCAGCCCCTGTCTCCTCTTCTAGAAGAGGGATAGGAGGCGGCCCCCGGAGGGCAGACCGGGTGGCATACAAGTACTTCGGGGAGGCTCCCTGGGAAGTAACAGAAAACCAATTTGTGGGTGATCACATATGGGGGGACAAACCAATCTCAGGAAGCCCAACCGAGAGCAGCTGACTCACCTGTCACCCTGTCACCTGGGGCCAGCTGGGTTTCCCCGGAGCCCAGTCTGGCAGAGTTTCCCCTGCCTTGCCTGGGGGAGCCTGGCCCCCCGCTGGCTGCTACTGCTGTGGGCGAGGCCCAAGTGGTGTCAGGACAAGGCTCCATCGGTCCCGGAGGAGCGTGCGCCCGGCAGCGGCCTATCGCGGTGGGTGGGTGGGGTGCTGTTCCCAGGCAGGGGGAGAAAGGCCAGACTAGGTGGGCTCTGGGCCACGCGGGACTTAGGGCACGAGCGAGCGTGGGCCAGGTGAGCCCCTCTTCTTCCAAGCCCTGAGGTCTCTAAGACCACTCGGGCACACGGATCCTAGAAGAGAACCGCGTGGGGCCAACGGGGTGTCGCGGAGCACCTTGTGTGTGGGCCTTGGTGGGGGCAGGTGCCTTCTGCCGGCTTGGGAGGGGCTTAGCGGTGGCCTTTGAGGGGACCCTGAGAGTGCTGGGCTGTCCCTGGGGCTGCTCTCTTTGGAGCGAGCCGGCCCCCCTCTTCTCTGCAGGAAGAGAGGAGGAGGAAGGGAGAAAATAAGACCTTAAAGGACATCACTGAAGGCTCCAGGGGCCCCAAAGCCCCCCCCCCCACCCTATTTCCAAGTGTCCTATTTACAACAAAGCCCCTGAGTGGTCGGGGGAGGTCCTGGCCGCTGCTGCCACTTCCACCTTTAAAGCTCTCACACTATTTGGGAATGAAAAAAACCGCCAGGAAGGCAACGATGGAATTTGCAAAAGCAACACGGGCCTGTTCAAAGCTGCAGGGTGAACGCCTTCAGTCCCGCCACGGATCTCTGGGGCGGCCCTCGGGCTTCCTCAGGCCGCTGGGGACAGGGGTGAAAGGGCAGGTGCACTCACCACCTGCCTCCACCAGCCGCCCCCGCCAGGGGCCCCTTGCTGCTTGGAAGGGCACAAAACTCCCTCCCTCCCTAACCGGGCTTTCTCAGGATGGTGGTCCTCCAAATTTTGGGTGCGTACGCCTCACCTGGGGAGCTCGTCCAAAAACATTAGCCTCAACTCCACCTGCGGCCCTTCCAATTTAGCAGGCCTGAGATGGAACCCCAGGGTCTGTATTTTGAGATGCATCCCCCACCCACGCACCCCCTGACCTGCCCCGGCGTATGCAGGGGTGCCCATGGAGGCAGACCACATTCTGAGAGGCTGCGGGGAGGCTGGCCAGGGAGGGGAGGCTTGCACCCACCAGCCCTGGGCCTCACCCAGAGGTGGGACTCCTGTCCTCCTGTGCTGCTTATTAGGGCCTGGCTGGGTCCTGAGGTTGGTTGGTTTTCAGAAAGAGGCCTCAGACACCTGCTCCTCACCAAGCCCTGGGGCAGACGAAGAGGAGAGAATGGCTAATCGAGCCTCAACATGCTTTGTAAATGCCTTTTCTACACGGAAGAAAAGAACAACAAAAGGCAAACAAAAACAAAAAAAAAAAAAAAAAAAAAAAAACCCCAAAAGATCAAAACATTTATAAAAGCAAAATGTGTGGAAAATCCAAGGCCTGGGCTTCCTTCTGGGCAAACCAACCAACCAACCAAATCTTGAAAGGTAAATCTAGCTGTGGCCCCTCAACCAGATTCCCTGACCCAGTCCCAACCGTCTGGTCCAGTCCCCACCCACCCCTCCACCCCACCCAGCACCCCCTGGACCCGTGGTGGCCTTGTCTTCGCTTCGGTTTTCTCAGGGTCACCCACACGTGGCGTAAGGTTGAACAAAGACATTTATTTGTAAAACCAATTCCCAGTGGGGGAGAGGGTGTATCCATAGAAAGTAGAGTGGTGGTCGTGCAGAGGGCCACATGCATACATCAGTGACACCAAGGGCCCAACCAGACGGGCCGCTGCGGGCACTGGGGAGCTACCGACCCCGCCAACAGAGAAGCAAAATGTCCTTTCCGCTCCAGCACACGGTTGTGCCAAGATGTCCTGTGAGAAGGCAATTTGGTCTGACATCCACGGTGAAGTCATCAGGGAACAATTGAGGGAGCCTTTTTTTTTTCTTCCCTATTCTGTGTGGCTCGTTTGCTTCCCACCACACCCGGCTAAAAGCCTAAGTGGTCCTCCGCCCTCCAGAGGATGGGGGCAGTGTCAAAGCCCCGGGGCCTCCTCACATGCCCATCCTTATGCTCTGAATGATCTGAAAGATAGCTGGAAGGAGGAAAACAAGACACAGGCTCAGACAGAGGCAGCCCGCAGCTGGAAACCCCAGGCCGCAGCCAGCCCTGCTTCTGCTGACCACCCCCCCCAAACTCCAGGCCCCTGACATGTTAGCATACAGCTGATTAGATATTTCCTAACAAGGAGTTAAGTTAACAAGAGGTCAGTGAACTTCTTTAAAAAGGCAGCCTTGCTCGGCCTGCCCAGGGATGCCTGGGGGATTTATGGATAACTCCGGCTAATTCCAGCGGGAGCTAAGGCCAGCATTCCCTCAGGCGGAGAGCTTTGGGCCCCCTTCCCCAGAAGCCTTTGGTGGTGGCTGCAGGGGACCGGGTTGGGGGGACACAGGGCTGCCCTCATCGAACAGGTCAGCGAGGCTGCCTTTCCCAAGCTGCAGTGCCCTGGAAAACAGGCAGCCCCTGAGCTGGGAAGGCGGGCCAGGTGGTCGGAGCAGGTGCAGCAGGCTGGGGCCCTGGGTGCGGGAGCCCGGGGATCAAGCTGTCCTGGCGGCTAGCCCCCATCCAGAGCAACACTGAGTTCACACTGAGGGGCTGGGAGCCTGTAAGCCCGCAGAGAATTCTGGTGCCCTGCTGATTGTGCTAAGAGCTGGTGAGACAGCTCCCCAACCTGGGTCTCGCTAGGGAGTTCTTTTGTTTGTTTGTTTGTTTGTTTGTTTTTGTAGCTATGGTGTTCAATTGTGTCCCAGCAGAGTGAGGCCCAGCTTCTATTTTGCACCCTGTCCGGAGGGCAGTGTTGGTCGGTCCTGATGAGGACGACGGGCATCATGATGCACACGGCTGCGACCATGCGTTGTGCGATTTTTTTTTTTTTTTTTTTTTGGAGGCGAGGCTGGGTATCCTTCCACTTAATCATGTCTAAACACGGAATAAACAGGAAAGCAGTGGAGCGGCCGCAGTAAAACAGGCTCTCCAGAACCCTGAGGAAACACGTCGTTGGCATTCCATGATCTAACTTTAGTGAGCACGCACTGGGCGCCAGGTCCCGGGCTTCGGGTGTGCAAAGATCAGTAACACGCAGGGCCCTGGGCGATCTTTCCTGGACAGCTAGATGTGAGGGCGAGATAAGGCCTGAATGCACCTTTTTTTTTTTTCTAAAAACAAACCAAACCAAAAAACAACCCTGCACCCATCGCCACTACTCTCCTCAATTGGATGCACACCAGACATGACATACTATTAATTTTTCATAAATGTTCAGTGTCACCATAATGAGAAACGGTCCTTGGTAAGACTCTGCTGTAACATCGTCGTGGAATATATGTGAGGTTTTCCACCTGACACCAACAGCTCCGGTTGGCTGGGCCCTGGGCTCTCATTTCTGCTTCTGTTTTGATTATTATGATCTCCGCTCACCTCTATGGTGTCACCATACCACCATGCAGTGGCCCCTCTTCTATCATCATGTCGCTACAGACCCAGCAGGGCTGTTAGAATTACATGGAGCATTAAAGCCAGCCGGTTCTGCATGAAGGTCGGAGGGGCTCTTCTCCAGAGGGAGCGAAGGAGTGAATTCAACAACTTGGGATATTTAATTCTGGTTGTGCTGGGAGGTTTCCTTGGCTTCTTCTGGGTTTGGGGATGGGTCTTGACTGGAGAAGGTACTAACTGGGTGAGAAGGCACCTTACCGAGATGTATAAGCTCCCGGAAATCATGGACATCTCTGTCCTCCCCTCCCAAGGCGGACAAGGGATAAGAATCAGATAAACATTCTGTGGTCCAGCTCACCAGGACTGCTGGGAGGCCCCTGTATAGTCAACAACATTAGGGGAAAAATATTTACGTCTACCCTGCCTCATGTTTTGTTCTTGGGTTCGGAGGAAAACGTCCCTAATCTTGACAAACAAGTTGACAGTGGAATGTTAGGGTTAGATGGAACCAGGTTTTCACTGAATAGCTGTGTGACCCGACAAATAATTTAACCTTTTCGAGCCTGTTTCCTCTGGGGTAAAATGAGGACCGTGGTGTTTGCAGTGCTTGTTATAGGGTTTAAACGATATGACACATTGACACATAGGAAGGCTCTGTGACACTGAGGACTCCACCCCGGAGCTGTCGCTGATGTCACCATCCCTGCAGTAATGACTGATGCTTCTCCACGCCTGGGCATCAAGACCAGAGCTCAGTTAAGGCCCAAGTGCTACCCGCCGCTCTCTAGAGGGAACTCCCAAATAGTTCTGAGTGGGAGTTCTGAGCCCTGATAGTTCTGAGCCCTGATTTCTCTATTTGTGCAACTGTAGATGATATGGGACTCAAAGCATGGCAAGGAATAAATAATCATGACACAAGCAAAAAAATCTGCCCATCATCAAACGCTCAAAAATGTTATTTCTCCCTTAACTTTATCCTTAGACAAGAAATGTAGGTCAACAAATAGGAAACAGTCTGTGCCTTAAGTCTATTGTGCCCCATTCGGTTAATCCATGACTTGAAAAGTGCTAGGTAATGATAAAAACCACTTAATTCTTTTTAAGGAAAAATCCGACAAAATTTGCTTGTTTCAGAATAGCAACCCTCTTATTAAAACAACTTGTCAGTTACGGAGTCGGCTTTAAGAACTAATCAAAGATCACTCCTGATCCCACTGAATCCAGGAATTAACATTACACATTAAAATGTGACAATCTGATAGCCCTTCACCTGTTTACAGGTGACTCTGTAAAACTGAACCCGCTTGGAGAGACTACTCTAAGTTCAAGTTCCCCATTGGCCTCCACCTTTAAGGTAATGGGGGGAGGGTTGGGTTTATTATTCCTTTTTCGGTTGTATTAATGTCTTTAAGAAGCCTTCAACGTTCCCTACCAATTCTGTTAACTGTACTTCTGTGTGGCTGCCCGTAATGACCCGCAGAGTAACCCCGGCCTTCCAAGCGCTGACTTTCCGAGGCAGCGAACAGGAAAGGGGCCAACAGTGGGTTCAAAGAGGGAAAGGAAGTGGGGAGTCTGGACCCTGACAAGTTAATAACTTAACAGTGAGTGAACAAAGCTGAGAAAACAGCTGAGCGGCCTGGAGCAGAGGGGCTGTGCGTAGTAAGCCAGACAGCAGGGAGGAGAGGTGCCAAGAAAAGGCAGGCATTCCAGGCCAGGGCATCGGGTCTTAGGCAGGTCACTGGGGTCCAGAGAACTCCAGGCTTGCGCACGAGCTACGGAATCGCAGAGCCTCTGGACTCTGCAACGTGTTCGCTTCCTGATCTTTGGGAACCTTGGATGGTCACGTCTCTCTCTTTTACTTAACCATCCCCTTGCAGTAACATCCTCAGGCTTTCACATGAGAGAACCATTCACACTCAAAAGATCCAACAAACCAGAACGATCCTCCTGACTCGACATCTGCCATCAACAGGTGCCCTCTCGTCCACTCCCCAACTTTTTCTAAAGAGCTGTCTATACTCACTTACTCCATCTCCTTACCTTCAATTCCCAACCCCAATCCACTTCATTCTGGCTTCTGCTCCCTTCACTCCACTGAAATACCTCTTGCTAAAGCCACAAAGCTCCCCCATGTCACTTAATGGGCATTTTCCAGCCTCCTCTTGCCTGCCTCCCCTCCTCACCATTGTTGAACACTCCCTCCTTCAACCCTCTCCTCCCTGGGCCTCTGTGACACTATATTCTCCTGGTTTCTAGTTTTCTTCCTTCCCTTCAGCTCTTCACATACATGGGTTTTATTGGGGGCATCCCGACTCCACTTGACCAGTAAACAAGAATAATGTCGTTCCTCAGTGAGCATTTTGGCTTTCTTCTATTCATTACATTCTTTCTCCCTGGGCGACCTCATCCTCACCCACAATTTCAGCTGGCACATAGCTTTGGATGACTCATCTGTTGGCCCTGACTTCTCCTCAGAGCTGCAGACCCACACCTCCCACCATCTAACTGATACCTACACATTGATGGCTCAAAGACACTTCAACCTCAACAGGATCTTCTCATGGTCTCTTCCCACCACCAAACTTGGCATCATTATCCTCCACCTTGAATGGAAACCCAAAATGCCAGAGCCATCCTGGACACCTCCAACAGGTCACCAAGACCTGTGGACTTTACCTAAGTACCTTGTGATTATGCACCTTTCTTTCCATCTCTCCAGAAGCCACCGTAGTGCAAGTTACTACCATCTTCCCCCAGACCCCTGCGATGACCTCCAACTGGTCTACTCTTGCTCCTCTTCATTCCGTGCTCCATACTGTAGCTAGAATTATTCTTTAAATTAAAATAAATAAGAGGGATCTCTGGGTGGTGCAGCGGTTTAGTGCCTGCCTTTGGCCCAGGGTTCGATCCTGGAGACCCGGGATCGAATCCCACGTCGGGCTCCCTGCATGGAGCCTGCTTCTCCCTCTGCCTGTGTCTCTGCCTCTCTCTCTCTCTCTGTGACTATCATAAATAAATTTAAAAAAATAATAAAAAAAAAGAAAAGAAATGAGAGTGTGTCATCCCTGTGTTTAAAGCACATCAAAAGCTTCCTATTGCCCAATCCTTGAGGAGGACTCCATGACCTGCATAGGCTGGCCCTATCAACCTGTCCAGACTCATCTTGTATCACTCTCCTCTCTGAAGGGTAATCCCTCGTGTTTTCAAAAGCTCTCTGCTCTTACTACAGGCCTTTTACACATGCCATTCTTTTGGTCTGAAATACTTCTCCCGCCCTACCCTGTTGCCTAGTTTTCCTTTATAATCCCAAAGTTATTTCTGCCGAGAAGCCTTCTTCCACCATGTGAAGCAAGAGTTCTCAAATCTGAGTGTGTACAGTAGTCTCCTGAGGACGTGTGGAACAGAGGCTGGACCCCACCTCCAGAGTTTCTAGTCCACTGGGTCCAGAGTGGGAAATGAGAATGTGTATTTCTAACCAGGTCACAGGTGGTGCGGAGGCTGCTGGTCCAGGGACCACACTTTGAGAACCTCCTACCCAGAGGATACCAGCCTTTGTGGTATATGCTTTCACAGCCTTATATGCCTCTCCTTCAAACACCGTCATGGCTGAAATCTCACGTTTCAGCATAACTACTTGACAAACTCCTCTTGCTTCTCCACTAGACTGTGAGCTCCAGGAAAACAGGGACCTTAGATGATTTCTTTTCTTTTATTTATTTTTTTAGAGATTTATTTATTTATTTGTTTGTTTATTTGAGAGAAAGAGAGAGAGAGAGACTGCGAATGAGGGGGAGTAGGAGAAGGGAGAGAATATCCAAGTAGACTCCAACGTAGGGCTCAACCTGAGATCATGACTTAAGCCAAAACCAAGAGCTGGATGCTTAACTGACTCAGCCAACCAGGCACCCCTGGACCTTGAATGATTTTGCTCATGACTATACCACTGGGCCCAGCTCAGCTCTGGGCATAGTAGATCCTCAGTAAATATTTATTGGGGGAATGAAAGGTGAATAATTGCAAAGAGCATGGAGGAAAACACATGTACATTGAAAACCTCAAACTATGACTCTGTGAGCCACGAGTCAACATCAAATCATTACTTTTCAATTCCAATATTGCAAGAGCTCAGTCTTTAGAGGGGAAGGAAAGTCATGAAGGACCATAAACTCCTGAAGTCCCGGGACTATGTCATCCCAACCCTCTTCCACCCTGGGGACTGATCTATCCCAGCTAACTGGGAGTGCCAGAAGGACACGGGGATGGCAGGAAGGGATCCCCGGGGAAACTGTCAGACAGCGAGACAATAGGAGGCTGCCAGAGAGCTGCCTGCCAGGCAACAGGAAGCTTCAGAAGGCCAGTTTTATTGAAAATAAGGCTGATGATAAGCAAGGTCAAGAGATTTGTTGAGAAGAGAGATTGAGACAGGCCAAAGGAAAACCCGTTAGGAGGATAAGATGACTCTAGAAATTATTTAATTCTGATTATTTTTCATCTAAAAAATGAAAAGAAAAATAAAGAGCTGGTAAGAAAAGAGTACAGGTTCTACGAGAGGGTAAGTGGAAATGTCAAGAAATGAGACATTGCAAAGGCGAGTCATTAAGCTCTCAGGAAGAGTCAGCACAAGGAGAGTCAAAGGCAGGGTACTAGTCCTGGTCGCATTTTCTGGTAGCTTCTCCAGAGATGGAGAAGAGGGAAGAGAGAGAGGTGCCTGGGACACATGAGAGCAGAAAGGCGCTGTGGAAAGAAGGAATATTATTAGCAAAGAATATGATGGCCCCATCTCTGGCAAAATGGCACACAGCAGAAACGCTCTTCTGAGGACCAGACTGTACACAAACCCAAATGCTCCATGGGGCAGAAGGCAGAGGGTGGCCTGGAACGAGGGAGGACGCAGGTCCCCTTGAGGCAGCCAGTGGCTGCTGAGATTTCCTTCCCAGAGTGTCCATCGCAGGTCCTGAGGCAGGACATAGAGCTATGTCCTCAGTCCTTCCTTCGTGGTGACATCGAAGGGCTCCTTCTGGGCTGCTCAGTTCCTCAGACATCCTGCTCGCCAGTCTCAGGGGCTGTGACAACCACCCTTGAGCATCACAATTTCGAGAGAGTTCTGGAGGTCTCCGGGAAAGGCCAGTGTTTATTGGTCGACCTGCAGACATGGTGAATTCTTGGTCCTGGAGCAAAGTCCAGAAAAGAGTAAGGTGATCGGGGCCTCCCGGTGGCCCAGTCAACAAGCAGCCCATGGCTGGGTCAAGGCTGTCTCCATCTGGGGGCAGACCCAGGATGGCCGTACATCTGGAACCTCTGGCAGGGAAAGTAGGAGATGTTTTAACAGGAGTTCTTTTCGATATGCATTCATACGCTAAAGGCCTAAGGTTGGTGGACAACTTCTGCTGGGTCTGGTCCTACTCTGTGGGGGAGGCCGTGAGAGAGAGAGAGAATGCAGGGCAATAGGAAGGGGATGGATTTAGAGGTCAGGTTTGGGTCCTACCTCTCTCACTCTTTAGTGGTGATGCGGAATGCTGGCTGATTTCCTCTCTAAGCCTCAGGTTCATGATCTGGAGAAATGAGCCCCAGAGCTTCTCTGCAGGGATTCCGTGATGAGAAGAGCAAAGGTACGTGGAGGGCCTGGTGTCATGACAAGCCCTCAGGAAATGGTAGCCAGCATGGTTCTATGAACAGGTCTTGCTCACCCCCATCTGCTAGTTTATAAAGAATCCTTTCTACAGATAGAGAAGAGGCTTGAGCTGCCCCTGCGGAGGTGACCCCTCCGACCTCTGGCTCACAGACCTGTCCCCCACCTCTCCGGGTGGGCGCTGGCACAGCCACAGCTCCCTCAGGACCTCAGGGCTATCTATCCCAATACAAGTTTTCTAAGTCAAGTCACTGGGAAGATGGAAGTGTTACCTTTCTTTCCCTGTGTGCATTCAGAATCTTGGTCAGAACCCCCCCGAGGGGGCTGAGGGGTGGGGAGACGGTGTACCAAGGGTCATAAGCATAACGACAGTAGCAACAGGCTCCTAAGGTCCTAGGAGCTAGGGACCATCCCTATGTCTTTTAAGAATGGGAGAGCCAAGGCCTAGAACGGGCATAAGTTGGACGAGGCCACCGGCTACTACTAGGTGGCAGAGCCAGGTCTCAAGCCCGGGGGCCTGGCCCTGATGCTGGCACACACACGACTTGGTCCTTTCCCTCCTCCGCACTGTTCTTAACAAAAACAGCCAGTCCTAGGGAGCATCGGGGCGTTGGCCCTTCCAGAGACACGGAGATGCCTTCTGTAAAGGGAGACAGTTGGACCCCCTGACACACGAGGCTGGGGACACGGGAAGGGTTCAGGCCCAGCCGAGAGCATCTCGGGGAATCACTTCTTCGTATCTGTTCTGAATAGGCTGTCCTCAAGGACGGACCTGCCTGTGGCATGCTATCCCCTCCACCCCCCCGCACCCACAGGCAGGCAGGGGCCCTGGACGATACAGGAGCCTGTCGTCTGTTAAGTGACACACAAAGGAAATGTCTCTGCCCAGAAACAGCGCAGCTACTCGCAATTCGTGTGCCAAACAAACCTAGCAGGCCCTTTGCTGAGAGGCATTAGCTCTGTCATGATCGAGGCCAGCGCTGGGCCAGACACAGCTTCCTATCTGACGGGCAAGGAGAGTCCAGATGTCTGTTCCCTTCTTGGGATGAAAAAAAATCATAATATCCAGCAACACACGCACGCGCACACAGTCACACACACAGTCACACACACACTCACACATAGACACGCTCTCACGCACACACATCCTACTAAAACCAGGACAGATGCCCTTTTATTAATTTCCCTCTAAGATTTGAGCAGAGCTCAGCTGCTTTTTTTTTTTTAAGGTGAAAATGCACTAGTCTAGATGTTTCCTTCTTCAAATACACTTCATTTTTTTTTTTCTGGTGATAGAAGTAATATATGCTCACTGACAAAACTGGGAAATAGAGAAAAGTCTGAAGGAAATAACAGGCATTGGTTAATCCTATTACCCGAGGGGTTTCCCTTTGATGGGGGATGCAAGCTCACCTTGTTTCGAGAAGACCCAGGCCTCGGTAGCCATTGCAATTCGCATCATCTCTAATTTAGGAAAGGAGAGTCAGGCTTGGCCACAGCGAGAGGAAGAAAATTGAAATCAGGAATCCGTGAGGGAGAGACAGTCTGAGGGAGGGACCGGGCCGTGGCTGGCATGTAAGAGTTTCCCTCTGGAAACCAAGGGGTCATGGCACCAAGTGAGCACTCCATGAACCCCAGTGGAAGTGTCCCTGAGGACCTGAGGGTGAGGCCCAGAAGGGTGAGGCCCTGTTGCAAAGAGCGCGGCCTCCGACTGGGGCCCTCTGTCTCCAGTTGCCCACTGGGGCTGGGAAAGGGGAAGGACTGCCACGGGGTACGAGACAGGTGGATATGCTCACTGCCCAACGGAACTGTCTAGAACAACCAACACGTTTAAGGACAAGACCTAATTTCAAGGAGTCCAGGAGGCCTGGACTAGTTCTAGTCCCAGGGGAAAGCCGAAAAGGCTGAAGACGGTTGTCCTGTCAACCTGTGGCACTAACATTAGGAAAAGGCTGGGCCACGGGTGGCAAAGATGAGCTTGGGACCCTGCTGTGGCGGATGTTAGGAGTCAACTGCAGCAGATACCTCCCCCCCCCCCCAAACCCCAGAGCCTGGCTCAGGCCTCACAATCCTTCCCAGGAAAGTTCTTAAAATTGCTGAGGGCAAAGGGGAGAGGAAAACCCAGGGCTCTGGGGTCCCCCCTGCAATGACTGGCTTCACTGCCGGTCTGGGGCACTGCCTGGGGATGGCAAGTGGCTTCCAGAGATAGTAGCGGGCCTATCTGGGCGACGGCATCTCCTCAGACACACATTCCGGGGCGCGCTTGTCTCTGAGTCTCAAGATAAAAACAAGCAGTGCTCGGGAGCTACGGCAGGTTCTCAAGGAGGCGGGCTCCAGAGGGGACCTGGACGGCCAGGGTGGGCTGCTTATCTGGAAAGAGGCCCCACCGCCCGCAGAAATGGAAGATAATGTTTTTATAAAGAAGAGAGAGAAAAACACAGCAAAGCCTCTGAGCATCCTTTGGGCTTCTGCGTGCACCTGGGGTCCTTGGAAATCATGGAAGGACAAACGCCACCTGCCAAGTCCCAGGCCAAGACTTGAACGAGAAAAGTTTCTGGCCTTGGGTGTGGGGGGGACCTGGGGGACTCAGCAATTGAGCGGTTGAGCGTCGGCCTTCGGCCCAGGGCGTGACCCTGGGGTCCTGGGTTCGAGTCCCACATCGGGCTCCCCGCAGGGAGCCTGCTTCTCCCTCTGCCTGTGTCTCTCAGGAATAAGTAAATAAAATCTTAAAAAAAAAAAAAAGAAAAGAAAAGTTTCTGGTCTACTTGGAATACGCATCTGGGGAGACTATAACAGGCTTTCTGAGAAACAGGTTTTGGGTTTTGGACAGAATGTATATACTATGAATAACAATAGAGCAAATGACACAAAGAATGGTGTGGCCCCGAGTTGTCCTATCCATGTCCTATCCGGGTGATACCATGTCTCAAAAGAACACACTGTTCCCAAAGCCCTTGTATCTCGCAAAGAAAACTTCTGCAGCCAAACAGTGGTGTGGTCAGGTTGCCTTAAGGAAATGCAGCTTCACGTTCCATTTCTGTTATTCAACTTAAAGTACAAGCCCCTATTGGTTAATTCTAGTCTGCACGTGGGTGCTTCCTTTGTCCTGGGTGGGGAGGTCTGAAAGATTTTGCTGCTTTATCATCGGAAAATAGTCTCGTGCACCCAGAGGGTTATCATTTACATTGCTGACACCCATCCTCGGAGAGGCAGGGCCTCTGGCTTTTTCAAAGATCAAGAGCGACGCGAGTGGCTGAGCCTGGAAGGAGGAAAGGCAAAAGGAAGCCGAGCCCCCCACGGCACACGAGCCCCAGCTGCAGAGCCACTGTTCTCCACGAGGGCCACGGTGTCGGAAGCTGCAGCTTTCAAGCTTGCTGGGGACCAGCACCGATGTCCCTGGAGTCACTCAGTGCCAGGGGAGGCTGGGGAGGGGCCCCCGGGATCCCTCTTCGATCAGTAAGGAAATCGATAGAGAGAGTCAATAATGCATCCAAGGTTGTCCAGCTGATGGCCACTCTAGGCTTTGAACCTACATCTGGCACATTCCAGAGCCCTCCCCCTCTCCGAGGCCTCTTAACCTCTTATCCTCTTATGGCCAATTGGTCAGGTTTCAAAGAAGTGTCTTGCCCAAGAGCCCTTTTGCAACCATGGAGAGTAAAAATCTACTTGCTCTGAAGAGGGGTGTGTTTGGGCAGCTCCCCCAACTGTGTCTCAACAGGGCCACGTGGTGAGGGCTACGACTGTGTGCCTGGGCTGGACCTCAGCGCAGCCCCCGGGGGTCTGGCGCCCTTATCTGATTTCCTGGGGAGGGGGTGAGCATTCTCTGGGTGCATGTCTGCGCCGGGGTCCCTGGGTGCCTGCGCTCTGTGCCCTCACCACTGCCCTGATTCCTCTCCCTCCTTTCTCACTATCTGGCTCTTATCAGCCCCACAGGCATGAAAGGCATGTGCGGAGAATGAGGAAGGCCTGCAAAGGGGCCGGGAAGCAAGGGGTCAAGCTGCGACACATGGCTCCCCGTGGTTAAGGGGTCCGGTGACCTCCTGGAGGTTTGTTAACTCGCTTTTGCACACACACGGGAGTAAGGGTGACCAGTAAGTGAGCGCATATACTTCAACGCCAACGTGTTCCCAGCCTTAATCCTTTCCCATAATCGAGCTAAGAAAACAGGTAAGATGCACATTCCTTATAACTTGCCTGACCTCCGTGTGTCTCCATCCCAGGCCCACGGACTCTGTTTCTAAAAAGATGTTATACTACATGTTGGCAAATCGAACTTCAATTAAAAAAAAAAAAAAGTTTCTAAAAAGAGCACTTTGCCCAACCAAGCATCACGAGAAAAGTGGGTTAACAGAGTGGGGTAAGGAGAGCGAGTCTTTCAAGAGCATCAAGTCCAGGATCAACACCTTCATCAATCTTGGAAGATTCCATAGCTTTCCTGTCTGTATAAAAACATACAAACTATGAATCTCCAGCCACGTGGACTCACTCACTGTGACCAGGAGCTTCGATCACCCAGCACCAGGGAGGTTTGGGGCACGAAGCAGAGGACCTGAGAAAATCCCATTCTTTTACAGGCAGAGAAGACACTGGCCTTGCAACCTTCCGAAGGAAAAGCTCGGGAGGGACAGGAGGCTCCGTACGATGAGCTGAATCGTGACTAATCCCAGGGAGGTGGCAACAGGGACAGATCTAAAGGAGTTACTGTGTTTTTTTTTTTTTTTTCATGACATGTTTGGATAGCAAAGAACACGTACAAAGATAGAAGGAAGGGCACAGTACCAAGGACAAGTTGAGAAGAGTGACACATTTTTGTGAGAACAGTGCCCGGCTTGAGCTGAGGCTTGCAAAAAAAAAAAAAAAGAGAGAGAGAGAGAGAGAGAGAGAGAGAAAGGTGGTAGTGGATTATTTTTAGTTATGATTAAAAAAGAGATGAAGCCCATTATCTAGGGATCACGGTAGCATGTTAACAGAACACAGAGAAAGTGAGATGACCCAACTCCTAACTAGCCTCACTGTAAAAGGAACAGAGGAAGACCTAAAGCACCATCCCCGGAAGAGCAAGGGACCTGAAGGCAGACGGTGTGACATGTCCCTAATCGCGGTGTCCTCTCCGCCACTTTGAGTCTGCATCTCCAGGCCCTGCAAGCGCCCGTCCCAGGCCCCTGGACAAACCCCCAGGAAGGATAACAGAGCCAATGTAGTTAATCCCTGGGAAAAAAAAATGCATGGAGGCTGGGAGGGCTCCAAAAGATTGGTGTCAGCAGATGTCCCAATTTACTCGGGGCGGGGGGGTGGTTGGTGGGAAGAGACACGGTTCCTACTATATAGACCAAGAGCCTGGCAAGATTATAATTAAAATGCAATTTCGAGAAGGTTTTTAAGAAGCCCTTTGAAAAGGATGGGCATTGAGAACCAACACAGGTTTGAGACTTTATTGACTGAACCCGCCCTCTGTGCTACCTAACGATGCAGACTGGGGTTTGGGTGGGGGCTGTTTAATGTGTATCTTGATGCCAAAAATAAGAAAACAGTGGCTCTGTATCTATTAGGTTCCTGACAACCCTGGCTGCAGGATGACTGGGCTCACGGATGCCTCAATAGGGCTTTGGCCATTCTTGAGCCCTGCATATAGCAGATTTCAAGCCTAGGAGCCTTGTCACCTGGCATTCCCTCCTGTGGAATGACCTTCCCTTTGTCTGGTGGTTTGTCCTTCAAAACTCAGTGCAAATGGCACCTCCTCTGGGAACTTTCTCCTCTGCCCTGTACGATTTGGAAGTCCCTGCCCTAGTCTGATCATGTGTGTTCTCCTGTATTCACTTGTTGGAATCCTAACATCCAGTGCGGCAGTAGAAGGCAGGGGCTTTGGGAGGTGGTAAGGTCATGGGGGTGGAGGCCTCATGAGAGGGATCGGTGCTTTTAACTATTTTATTTTATTTTTTTATTTTTTTTATAAAGATTTTATTTATTCATGAGAAAGAGAGAGAGAGAGAGAGAGGCAGAGACACAGGCAGAGGGAGAAGCAGGCTCCATGCAGGAAGCCCAACATGGGACTCGAACCCGATTCTCCAAGATCATACTCTGGGCCGAAGGTGGCGCTAAACCACCAAGCCACCTGGGCTGCCCTAACTATTTTTTTTTAAAAAGATGCTTTGATTTATTTGAGAGAGAGAGAGATCATGAGCAGGGGGGAAGGGCAAGAGGAGGAGCTGACTCCCTGCTGAGCCCGATGGGAGAATCGATCCCAGGATCCCCGGGATCATGACCTGAGTTGAAGGCCGACACCTAGCGGATTGAGCCACCAGGTGCCCGGCATTAGTGCTCTTGTAAAAGACACCCCACAGATCTCCTTACCCCCCCTGCGATGTGAGGCTACCAGGAAAAGTCTGGGACCGGGAAGAGGGCCCTCACCGGACCATGCGGTACCCTGATCTGACTTCCAGCTTCCAGAACTGTAAGTGATACATTGCTGCTGTTCATAAGCCGCCTGGTCTGTGGGATTTTGTCACACGGGCCCAAAGAGCCTCAGACAATCCCTTATCCGCGCCCACCAAGCACCCTGGGCACGCTGCTATCATGGAACTCTCCCCCCACGTGCAACTGCCAGCCTCCTTATCTGCCTCCCTCAGGGCCTGCAGGCTCCTCAAGGGGTTTGCATTTCCAACGCTTGGGACAGGGCCAGGCACACAGGGGACCCCCGAGACCTGGTGACTGTTTGCAGGCGTCTTGCTGAGATGTTCAAGGTCAGCCTGAAGGGAGTTGTCCCTAATGGCGTTCCGGAGGCTTCTCAGTGTCTAGACTTTCCTAGTGACTCGGAGGAGTTATGCGCTTTCAGAGACTGTAAAGCTGGCGGAGGAGGATGATTAGATAAAAGGCTCAAGGTTCAAGACCTAACAATCTACAGGCTGGCCATAAAGCCTGAGAATGCAGATTATTTTTTTATGTGGATTTATTTTTCCTGATTTGTGTGTGTGTGTGTGTGTGTGTGTGTGTTGGGGGCATGCTAAAGGCATACGTTTGTTTGTTCTGTTTTTGGCTGAAAATCAGAGACAGATCGTCTGAGGCAATGCGTAACGGAAGACTCTGCAGGCCATACTCCTTGTAATCGTGTACAGTGCTCTGAGCCATGCACGACTAATGGGGGGAGACCCTGAGCATATCACGTCATGTCACTGACCGTATTGCGCATTGCAATGTGGTATCGGCAAGCCATTTATTATGTATATTCTTTTACGTTTCTAGACTTCGTGGCTACCCTTGTAGAAAGACAACTGACAACCAACAGTAAAATTTTAATAGAAATATTCATGAAGCTTTATGTTAGATCTCCAAGAAAGTCAACTGGATATCTACAGTATGGGCCACATCTGGCTTTATTCATCCATCCACACATCCACGGATCCATCCAACCAACACACCGAGCACTCACTACGTGCTAAATACTTACAAGAATGTACACACTTAGTGGATGACTAAACACTGCCTCCCCTGAGCTTATGTCCCAGGGGTGGAAAATGGATAGTAAGTAAGCGAACTAAATAATGTCATATGTTGATGAGGGCCATGAATAAAACAAGACAATGTGTGATGGGGATAAGGGACAACTTGGGACTGGGGTGGGGGCGGAGGTGTGGAGATGCATCTCTGAAGCTTGCAGGACATTTATGTAAAGAAGAGCCTGGTGGTGCTGAGCTGGTCATCAGCTCGATGTGAGTCTCGGATGTGCTGTGACTGTTGAAAATAAACTGAAGCTCGGGTCATATTAATAGAAACAGAGTGACAGGATGAAGGTCAGTCAGTGACAATCCTACTGCCTCTGGAGCAGTCACACCATTTCTAGACTTCTGCAGCTGCAAATGCTATAAATTTCAAGAAAGTCATGAAGTGCATCCAGAAGAGGGGGGGTCTAGAAACCACATCTTATGAGGCGAGGTTGAGAGAGGTAGGGAAGGAGTTTAGTTGGCAGAGTTTAAACTCATCTTTGAGAGAGCCGAAGATTCAAGATGTTCAGAAGAGAGCGAGTCCATGCCTTGTGGTGTTAGGAGTTCACCCCTGAACTACTGAGAAGACAGCACAGCGTCGTTCAAAAGAGGGGAGATGTCTCTAGCAGAATTAGGGCCATACAGAAACGGGGTAGGTATTTTGAAGAAGTGAGCCCCCCACCCTCAGAAGTATTCTAGCAGAGGTTAGATAACGTCTGCTAAAGATGAGAGATCCCCGTAATGGGTAAAAGATTCCTATTGAGCTGCATCCTTGGGAACGGGGTACAGTTTTGTTTCTGTAAGTGAGAGATCTCGGGAGCCTCGGAAGGCCTGTCCCGCTAGAAATGACCTCGTTTCTCCCCACTGACCACTATTGCAGAGACCCAATCTCGGGGATTGGGGATTACAAGACTCCTAATAACAGAATTCAACTAGAAACAACTGCATGATCCCATGCTCAAGCCTCCTGTGTATGTGTGTGTGTGTGTGTGTGTGTGTGTGTTTGCACGTGAGTATAAGCAAAGCTCTCTGAACTTACAGTAAGAGGCACAGGTCAAAGGCCCAGTTCTCCCTAGTTCTCATTTCCTTGTAGGGCAGAAAGCCTCTCCCTTTCTCCGGAATCTGGAGCTATCTTGGGCAGACAGGTGCTCCGCTCTGTTCTAACTGCCCTTTTTAGGCCACGTTTTCACACAAAGGTTTAACTGAACTCTCAAGTGTGTACAGCCGACTTAATTGCTCCGTGTAATCATCTTACGATTATGATTTGATAGTATATCAATTCTGTCCCTACTCATATTTGCTCTGCCGGCCTAGAGACTGGTTCAAAACCCACCGAGATGAAGGCTTCAGGCAGTGATTAACTTGAATCCCAGACCAATATTTTTTTTTCTGTCTATTTACTTATGAAATGTGTTTCTGAAGAACAGAGCAGAACATGGGCCGTGAGGTCAGCGAAAAACCCATACCTGAGCCACAGACAACAAAAACAAACAGTGCCAACAGCCATGGTCCCACAGGATATTTCTCTTCTTGTGGCCTCTGAAAGGGAATGGGGGAAAGTAAGATTAGGTTCATTGATTCAGGAAACGTTTGTGGGGTACTGCTAGACGCTACTAACGGCTGGGGACGCCACGGTGAGGGAGACAGATCCCGTCTTAATGCCCAGTGGGCAGAAGTAGCTGAAGAAAGCCAACTGTAATGGGTCCACAGAGGTGTGAACAGGCTCATCAATAACCTTATTTCTACTCCTGTAATGCAGTGAACTTGGTGGGCTTAAACATTCTGGGGATGGATGGGGGTACAAATACACAAACCAATACAGTGATTTGGGAGCCCCAAATGACACTACTCCATTTGTCAAAGGCACACTCTATGCCAGGCTCTCCCCTGGGCAATCTCCAGCCCCTATTTCCACCACCCACAGCTCTGTGCAAGGCGTATTATCATCTCCCCACTTCTAGTTGGGAAAGAGACACCCCAAGTCTGGTAGCTTGAGCAAGGGCTGGGATTTAGGACTGCCCCCTTAGAGAGCCAGGGTGTTTTCCACTGATAGAGTCATCTTTAATTCCTGAACCTGTGGATTCCAAGTAAGGTCACAGAACAGCCATTTTCTCAAAACCTTCTATGTGCCCCCCCTTCCCTCCCAAAAAAGTCGAGAAGTGGATGCCATGGAAATCCTTGGAACGACAGAAGCGGCATGGCGACCGTGAGTGGCTCTGCCAAGGAAGCAGCATTTTGTAACAAAGCTCCTGAACCTCAGTGAAGCTTATGCTTTGGGGAAATCTCTACATTCCCTGGGGAGCAGAAGGGCACTACTGTGCCCACATGAACCTGGCCCTGTGTACCTCCTGCCCCCCTCAAACCAACAGCACAGGCATAATAAGAATGACCATCCACAGCCTAGGTCTCTTTGCAGGTGGGGCCTGGACCTTAAAATCAAATCGATCCATGGAAGGACTATCTTTTGAGGGGGGGGGGCACCCGAAACAGTGGTGAGTTTCTCAAATAAAAAGGGTAAAAATCAGAGTGAAAAAAATAAAGAACTCACTCCCATTTCTTCCTGTGTGTGAGCCAAAAAGAGGCTATCCCCAAGGTAAATTAGGGAACTGGTTGTCTCACAGATGGGGCCACAATTCTTTGGTTCTCGGCTTGCCCGTTACATTCTGAGAGAGCGTCCTGTCTTCTACCTCAAGTGGGTCCACTGACCACCTATCTATCGCCACCGGCTTTTTCTTGACAGCATGTATTAGAGTTCGTATCTGTTTATTCTCAGGATTACGTGTTTACTGTCTGTCTCTCGGCCAGACCATCGGCTCACGAGGGCAGGCACTATGTTGCTTTCCTGAATCAATGTACAGCAATGGCTGGTACAGGATGTACACACAGGAGGTGCTCAATAAGTGCTCATCGGAAAATGAATAAGCATAAGAACTTTTTTTGTATATATATAAATACTTCCTAATTGGTGGTAGGGTTATCCCTATCACCCTCTTACTGGAGAAGTACAGATGAAAGTGCTACTGGCAGGTAGACTCTAAAGATTAAAACCCCTCAATTCTCTGGCCTTGACAAGCACTTAACACCAGATCAAGGTCAGATCAGGTAAATAACAGTGATATTAACTAAAGTTACCTGAACAGAGCGTGGCACTTAGCCCTCTCCACCCTCTTACATTAATGCCCTACCAATCTGTCATAGTTGACCAGAAACCAGTTCTGTGGCTGTCATCCCACTAATGCTATATAAAAAGTTCATTTAGCTCTGTCTCAAGCAAAGCCAACAAGTGAATTTAGGAGCCCGTAAATGAATTACTGGTCCAATGCGGATACCAAACGGAGTCCATTATTGTTCCTTTGCAGGAAAACACAGATTGTCAACACGCAGAGCTTGGGCTACAAAACACAAATAATGTATTTGATGACATTTGCCAATAAATCAATGTTACTGGAGGACTCTCAGAGCTCAACAACAGCAATGTGTCCTTTTCTGAGAGCTTGGAGATCCTCTTTTTTGCAAGCAGTACCCAGCTCAGTCCCACTGGGGCAATTCACCTAAGCCTGAATCTATGGCTGGCAAAGGAAGGAAAAGCAATAGAATCCTGCAAATGACATGGTTCATCTCAAACAGAAGTTTGCTACTTCTGGCGGCTTTGGAACGTCGGGGGCTGGCTTTCCCCATGATTATACACCAGCAGGGTAACTCAGAACTCTGAAATTTGAATCCCCCTTCGTTCTGGAGAAGTTACTACTATATAATCACAAAATGATTATTCTATTTCCTTCTTTCTTGGATTTATCTGCTACCTGGGAGAGTATCATTCACTTCGTAGCTGTTAACTGATGAAATTCTGAAGGATCTGCATACAACTGAAGGGGTTTATTTCGGAAGGATTATTCTGAATTTTCAGTTAGACTCTGTTCACAGGTCCCCAGTGTCATCCTGGAACAAGTCACCCTTGTAAGTTACTTCTTTCAAAGTATAATTGTGTTTGACCTGTGATTAGGGAAATGAGATTTAGGGTTTAAAGTATTTCTTTTTGAAAGAGAACTTCATTTATCTTTTTGGACGCTGGTCCGTTTACGATAAAGTTACCCAAAGAGGTCTTCTAACCAACTGAAGATCAACATAGACTGTGGCTTGGTTTGGGAAACTTTCATTACGAATGTAGTAGGGCCGTGTGAACACCTTCATAGGTGCCAGGCACTTTGGAAGGGCCCACTCCATGGTATAGCAGAACCTATTTATATTCACTCATCATAGATTAAACAAGTATGAATGGAGCTCCGAAAGTTGAGTTGAGTTCCAATGGCGTTAAGTCCATGTTTTAGATAGCTAAACATTTCCCCCCAATTTTTAAGTTTCCTTATTTTGAAGACAGTAACTTTTTCTTTCCCCCAGATCTCAACGGTCTTCTAATGGCCTTGAGAAGCCAGAGGCGGCCCACACTGAGTCTACAGAGCCTAATGGATACATCGGCTCCCCAAATCGGTTCCCGTGTTGTTACTTTTGCAGGCCTATACTTGTCACCTGAGTTCAGCTAATCATTTTCTTAGTTCTTTAGTTTCTCAGTTCATTAAAAAAAACCACACAACTAGAGATTTCCAGCACATCAGCTAGTCTGTATATCTAGGACGAAGCGATCTCCCAGGGACATAAAACCCTGAGTGCTTTAACATCAATTAAAATTTATTTTTTTTTTCAAGGTCAGTTTGGACAGCAAGGTTTGTTTTTCTGAGCAAAACCAAATAGGGAAAATAGATCTATGTGAAAAGTGGTTCGGATTCAGTGGCATAGTAGCATTTTACTGCTCAGTCACCACTAAATGATCTAACACCCGGGGTGTGTGTGTGTGTGGGGGGGAATTTCCATTGTAACTTAAATCTGGAGCTGTGTATGAAGCTCTGGGTAGATCCTAGAGTTTGATCCTAAGGTCTCTCTGCTTGGTTTTGTAGGAATCCTGCTGTGATGATTGGAGCTGTAGCGTTTTGCTCAGTTACTGAGCTAAAAGGAATTGCCTCATCAGCTCTGCAAGCTCTTCCAGCCAAACCCCAAGCTTCATCTGGACTTCGCTTAAGTGTCTAGGATAATAGATTCCAGGCGCCTTGGCTCATAGGCTTGGAGACCAACACTGCCCGACAACTGGTCCCAGGCATGCCTCTGAATGTCCCAAATCGGCGGCCTGGCATTTTCTCTTGAAGACACTCTAGAAGAAACCCCCTGTGCAGAGGCCCAGGTTTTACTTTCAAGTCCAGTTATAAAAGCCTTAATCTAATCTCCAAAGTTCTGGATCATACCCTCAGGATGGAGAACAAGAGTAGGGCCGCATTTCAACTGGAGCCCAGTGGGGAGAGGCCTCACGGGAGAGGAGGCAAAGGAGAGAAAGCAGGATGGAGGGAAGACGGGGCTCTGAACCCCGCTTCCCTCGGACTTGCACAAGCCCTTACAAAGGGGCTGCCGAGAAAAGCCCGCCGCGGGGGGTGCCCAGGGTGGAGCGCCGGGATCGGCCGGACCGGGTGATGGTAAGGGCCTCCGTTCCCCAGCATTCATGCAAGCGTGCGTGCACCCAAGGGTCAAGGGGGGTCAACCCCCCGCAGTGGGGTTCACTGCTCCCTGAGGATGGGCCTCTCGGGCTCCGCGGAGACAAAGGCCCACTCCCTCCCGGGGCTGTCTCTGCCGCTCCCGGCCCCACCCGCCCTGGGCGCCCGGGGAGCCGCGACGAGCCCCGCCCGCCCCCGCCCGCCCCCGCCTTACCAGGGTCTTGGCTACGTTCCCCCTCTGGGTGATGTTTTTGCTGTGCTTCTCGTTGGCCATCCGGATGCGCTGCTTGGCCACCATGGCTGGGCGCTAGCCCCCGGCACGAGCCCCCGCGACCGCGACCGCGACCGCGACCCGGCGGCGGGGACAGCGACAGGGCGGCCGCGGGCGCTGCAGGTGGCAGGCGCGGCCCCCGAGCCCCGCGCACCCCGCTCCAGCCCCCCGCGAGCCGGCTCCGGAGAGGCCAGAGCCCGGACGGAAGTAATCTCTCATCTCAGGAAACCCTCCGCTGCTTCCTCGCCATCCTTCCGGTCCCCCCTGCTACCTAACCAGCGCGGCCGCCCCAACCTGGGCGGCGGGAGCGCAGCGCGGGGGCCCGGCCGGGGGGGGAGGGGGTGAGGGGAGGGGAGGGGAGGGGAGGGGGGACCTGCCGGGTGGGGAGGGGGAGGGGGAGGGGGCGGGGCGGGGAGGAGCGGGAGGGGAGGGGGCGGGGCGGGGCGGGGAGGGGCGGGAGGGGAGGGGGCAGCACGGGGGGACCTGTGGGGAGGGGGGCGGGGAGGGGAGGGGGCAGCAGCGGGGGGTGGGACCTGCCGGGTAAGGATAGGGGACGAGGGAGGGGAGGGGAGGGGAGGGGGGCAGCACGCGGGGGGGGGAACCTGCTGGGTGGGGATGGGGGGGGAGGGGGCGGGGTAGTACGGGGGAAGGGCCCTGCCCGGTGGGGATCGCGGAGGGGGGTGGGGAGGGGGGCAGCACAGTGGGGGTGGAGGAGGGGGCGGGGAGGGGGGTACCTGCCGGGCGGGGAGGAGGGAGGGGGCAGCACGCGGGGCCCCGCCGGGTGGGGATGGGGAGGGAGGCGGGGAGGGGGCAGCACCTGGGACCCCCTGCCGGGTTGGGATGACGGGGAGGGGGCGGGCTGCACGGGGGGGGGCGGGGGCCCTGCCAGGTGGGGATCGATCAGGGGGCGGTGGGGGGGCAGCACGGGGGCGGGCGTGGGGGGGTCCTCAAAGGACAAAGCAGAGCGGGGGCGAGGCCGGGCCCTTACTGTCGGGGACAGTCCCGAGAACCCCGGGGCAGGGGTCTGGGCACGGGGTCCTGCGCCCGGGAGCCCCTTCCCCGCAGGACCTTGGTCGAGCGCTGCCGAAAGCGCGGGAACTCCGCGAGGGTGGGGCTCAGTGGGCGCGAGGCTGGACTTGGGCGGGTGGCCTTGCCCTGGAGGCCGAGGGGCCACACGGGGGAATGACAGCGGGCAGGCGGCAGGTGTGGCGCAGACAGGTGTGGGGGCTGGGGGGGCCTGGGCGCCTTTGGCCCCGCCCGCGGGGCGGTTGGAGCTCCTCCCGCCACCCTTAGCCCGAGGGACCTGGACTGGGAGGTTCCTGGCACCGCAGGGATGACAGCTAGAGTGTGGGTGACTCACTGGCACTAGTGTTGGGGCCCGCAGATTGCCTGCTTCCGGGGCGGGGGTGGGGGGGCCGGGAGGGGCGTTGAGTCCTTCACTTTTCCTTGCGCCCCAAGACTTGAGGTTAGCTCTCAGCAGCTCAGAAGAGTGGAGAACGGGGTGGGGGGGGAACGGCCTGCAAGGTCTGGAGGGTGGGCTGTGGTGGGGGAACCTGCTTGGGGCCCTGCGCCCCAGGCCTTCCCTGAGGGCACGGTAGGGCCCTGCTTGGATAGAGGGTCCCTGCCATCCTCCCCCTCCTCCTGCAGCCTGTCATCCAAGCTCCCACACAGACGGCTTGGGGGCTGCCCTAGGTGGCCCAGAAGGGGCTGCCATCAAGCCTCATTTAGTAAAGTCCGGGTCATTACTTCTTCTAAAGTCAGTTAAGTTTCCACTGTAGTTCCCACCAACATCACCACCCTTCCACAGGCCTACAAACCAAGCAGCCCCCCCCCCCCTTTTTAAAAAAATATTATTTATTTATTTATTTATTTATTTATTTATGATAGACATAGAGAGAGAGAGGCAGAGACACAGGCAGAGGGAGAAGCAGGCTCCATGCAGGGAGCCCGACGTGGGACTCCATCCCAGGACTCCAGGATCACTCCCTGGGCCAAAGGCGGGCGCTAAACCGCTGAGCCCCCCAGGGATCCCCCAAAGCAGGCCCATTTTTAAAAGACCCGCGCTCTTTGTCACGATGGGCTCTGTTGGTGGGGCCGCGTGAGAGAGGGCCACCCCCGCCCCCCGGCTGTCCACCGAGCCTTGCCAGGGTCCCAAGCCCAGAAAGTGCCTCTCCCTGAGGCACCTGCCTGGGGAGGATGTAGAGGGTGAGTTCCCCCCTGAGTTGAGGACACACCTGGCTCTGAGGGACAGTAAGGAAAAGCTACAGACAGAGATGTTTGTCCCTTTGGGCCTATAAGCTGAAAACCATCCTTTTTTTTTTTTTTTTTTTTTAAGATTTTATTTATTTATTCATGAGACACAGAGAGAGGGAGAGGCAGGCTCCATGCAGGGAGCCCCACATGGGACTCCATCCCCGGACTCCAGGATTACACCCTGGGGCCAAAAGCAAGTGCTAAACTACTGAGCCACCCAGGGATCCCCCCTGAAACCCGTTCTTAACTGAGAAGCCTGCCTTCCCACAGCCTTAGGTGAGCCCCTTGTTTGGGGGAATAAAATTCCTTCTTGGCCCCTGATTCCTGCTTGGTGGAGGCTAATTTTGCTCCTTTTTCTTGTTTTAATTTATGTGTAGCCTGCACGCTCAGAGTCAACCTGCCAACAGAAATCGGATATATACAGTAAAAACTGAAGGTTTTGTTTTGTTTTTTTTTCTCTGTCTCTCTCTCTCACTAATTCCCACGGGTCCTAGGTTACCCTTCCAGCATTTTTTATTCATTCATACACCCGCCTGCGTATTTCCTTTTTAAAAACAAACAGAATCGTACTAGACAAACCGTGCGGCCACTTACTCTTCTCTCTCAGTTTATTGACAATGTTATCACGTCTACTTATAAATCATTTCTATTTTTCGTACATGCATACTATCCCTCAACATGATTATATGGAATGTACTGGATTATTGCTAGACAGTCACTTCCGATGTGAGTGTGTGTTTGCCTGCACTGTGCACATCCCTGCCCACCTGCCTTTATGTACTTGTGCAAGTAAATGTGTGCAAGAGATTGCGGGGCGGGACCTTGCTGCACCTTTTCAAGGTCCTGGGTGGAGAGATTGCTCCTGATTTGGGGGGAGCCAACCTGCTGTGACTTCCACCGTACTCAGGCCTGCTCCTCTGTGGATCTCAGTCCTCTTTATGGCCCCTGAGCATCAGCATTATTTGCTAGGAAAGCTTTTCCCTTCCCCTTTGGATTCTGTCCCTGCCTCTCCTCAGCCTTCGGCTGGACCTGAACTAGAGGTTGAGCTGGCTGGTCCCAGAGGCTTTTCTGCAGGGAAGCTGGGGCCAAGGTCTGAAGGTGTGTCCCCAGAGTTCCGGAGTAACCACAAGGTTAAGAAGGAGCAAGGCCCTGGGTTGTCTTGTTTTTTTATTTTTATTTTTATTTTTATTTTTATTTTTATTTTTATTTTTATTTTTATTTTTTTATTTTTATTTTTATTATTTTATTTTATTTTATTATTTTATTTTATTTATTTTATTTATTTTATTTATTTTATTATTTGTTTTTTTGAGGTGGGAGACCTAGGAGAGGAATGGAAACTTGATCAAGAGTTAAAAGTTCCCTTGGGTTATTTCATGCTGGCAGCAGGAATTTTATAACATGCCGGTAGCATGCGGTGCTCAACCACAACTTCTAAAATGGCCCTGGGTAACGTAGCAGGAAACTGCTAAATGATTAAAATTTAATTTTGGCCAGTAATTTTTTCGACCTTTAGAGCAAGAATCCTAACCAGCCCTCCCTACATTAATCATGAGTCTGCCCCACTTAGGGTACTAGGTTTGCGGCTGTAGACTCTAGGTTTCACACACCTTTATAAATGATGTATTATCAAAGTGTACAGATGCTACACTTGACTTGTGAAGTAGTGCACACCTGTCATTTTTCTGTGGCTGACCAGCATGCAAATCTCTTTTCTCTTTGGGGGACTCCCCGACTGCATGCAAGTTAGGACCTTCTTTCCCAATATAGAAGCCCAATGGGACAGATATGGTATATCTTATTGTGCTTTGTTCTCTCATGCTTTGCAAATATTATGATTTTTTTTAACAAGTTGAAGATTTGTGGGCACCCGGCGTCCAGCAAGTCTATGGGTGCCATCTTTCCAACAGCAGTTGCTTATTTCACGTCCCTGCGTCGCAGTTTGGCAATTCTCGCAAATGGTCAAACTCTTCCATTATTTTATCTGTTACAGTGATCTGTGATCACTGTGTACAACTCACTGAAAGCTCACATGATGGTTAGCATTTTTTAACAATAAAGTATTTTTAAAGTAAGGTATGTACTTTTTTTTAGTTGTAATGCTATTGCACACTTAATAGACTACTGTACAGTGTAAACATAACTTTTCTGTGCCCTGGGAAACAAAAAACCTTATTTGATTCACTTTATTGTGATACTCATTTTAATGTAGGAGTCTGGAACCCAAACCTGTAGTATCTCTGAGGTGTGCCTGTATTTGGCTGGGAGGTATGGCCCAGCTTGGCCAATCATATTCTCCGTTTGGGGCTTTGAATTTTGAACAAAAAGAACAAAAACAAAAGGATAAGGTACTGTTCACCCTGGTAGTGGGGTACCCAAGAGGCAAGCAGCATTCAGCAGTGGAGAGGGTGGTGGCGGTGGAGTGGGGGTGAAACCCACTGATTTTGTGGTACCTGAAATTCTTAGACTCCTCTTCTGCTTCCATTGACCAGAGGTTCTTTGTGTTGTTTACATCCAATAACCCTGACTCATGTGCATGAAAATGAACAACAACAACAACAACAACAAAACCCAGAAAGTTTTGGCTTGGTCATTTCCCCTTCCAAATCTGGAATGATTGTCATGTCTCTTGAAGCCTTCAGACACTGTTAGCCAGAGGTCCTTCCTCACCAAGGGGAACTAAGTCTAGAGGCCTTGGTGACAAGTGTGGGCAGCCAGTTCTCGAGTATGAATGGGGATGATTGGCAGACACAACTGCTTACATAAAACCAGCAAATCACCAACACTTCAAATTAAGACTTTGTTTCTCCTTCATCCAAACCATTCCCAGTACTGGCAGAGAAGAGAAAAATTGGGCAGATTTCAACATCATCTCCTTTCGTACATGTTATATTCTGGTGCAAATGTTCGTGAAGGTGTCTCAATAGGAAGCAGAGAAAAATAAAAAGAGAACTGACAGCCAGTGTTATCTGCTGCATGCCTTGGAATCAACTCAATGCACTTGATTATGATTTCATGGAATCATGCCACATTGTCACTGGAAGGAAGCTCAAGAGTCATTTGTTCGGTGTTTATTGAGTGTCTACTGTAGGCCAGACACTATTTTAGACACTGAGAATTCAATGGTTGATAGAAGGCTTCTGCCTTCAGGGAGCTCTCAGTTGTGTGGCGGAGACAAAGAAGTAAACAGTGGGAGACGGCCCCAATTTCACAAGTGAGCTCAAGCCCAGGAATTGCAAGGAAAACTGTAGCAGAACTGAAAGCAAAATTGAGGCCTCTTGGCTTTCCATTTTCTCAAGAGAAACGTTTACCAGGTAAACTTAAGAGGGAGCCAGGGTGACAGGGCCAAGCTTTGGAGCAGCTTATACGTACACAAAAATAAATCACACACACACACACACACACACACGCAAGCACGCATGCATGCACACTTGTGCATGATAAATTCCATTTTGGACCTCCAAGGCTTGAACTTCGGCCCATCAGGGGTGGCACAAGCAGACTTTAACCATTCTGATGACTATGTCATTCCTTGACCCCAGAGGTGATCAGATTAAGCCTCCAAATGCAAGATGTGATTACCCATCTCCGCTCTGTAATCGGCTGGCCACGTCTGTTATCAATTGCAGCAAAACCTTCGTATCCCAAGGGGAAAACACCTGCCCTGCTGCATGCAGTTCTCTCCCTGATGACTCCCCATGGCCGTCCCCTCGTGGCTGCAGAGACGTGAGGCTCTTCCACATGTCTCAGCTCCCGCTATGGCTGTGCATCACTCATGACTGTGCCCCCGCTAAGATTCCAGTGCTTCCAGGACAGAGTCACCTTGTTTCAGTTCAACTGGATGCATGTTCTTAATGGGTGGAAGAGTTTCCTGGCAGGGAAGAAATGACATCACTGATAATATCTAACATTTCCTATGTGCTTCCTAAAGAGCCAGACTGCCAAGTACCTTCCTTACGCTTTCTCACTTCTTACACAACCCTGTGAGGATGTGGACCTTGGGAGCAAACAATCCTGGGCCCTCCACTTCGTACTTTAGTGATGGGCCTCTTTTTTTTTTTTTTTTTTTTTAATATGCCTCTTTTCTAATCTGCAAAATGGGAAGAGCAAGAGTGTTTATTAGATGTGATTGTTTTGAGATGAGATGATAAAAAAAATGTTTAAAAAAAGCACTGAGCACAGAGGCTGGACCCGTGGTGATCACATAATAAATGGCAGCTGCCGCTTTTACCTACACCATTAAGGCAACAGGTCTACGGAAGTTAAGTAACTTGCCCAAGGAGAGTCAAGATGATGAACCACAGTACCCGCCTTCAGGTGGTTTGGAGTCTTCTTGAGGTTCTTTTTTTTTTTTTAATTTCTTTTTATTGGAGTTTAATTTGCCAACATATAGCATAACACCCAGTGCCCCCCTCTTGAGGTTCTTAAACACTAATGAATGCGGTAACTCAGGATGAATGCGAGAAGCCCTTGAAGTGAGAGACAGAACCTGTGGACAATATTTCTGGGTCCTTTTTTTCTTTTTAATTATTTTTAAATCTGAAAAAAAGAAATTCAAGTATTACCATATCAAAGGCATATAGAGAAGAGTTGGTCTTTTTTGCCTCTGACTTTAAGTTCAAAGGAACCCCTTCGTGTCTTTCTACGCAAATTCGAGCACGCATGCATAGAGCATTTTATACATACATGTGTGTATGCTTATTCATGTATAGTATATTTAAAGAAGCTATTTACAAAATCCTTTTAATCCCTCCTTAAAAATCCCAAATAGTCCATTTTTTTTTCAATATGATCTGTACCTTGTGTTTGTTTTTTTTTCACTTGATAGTGTATTCTGGAGGTTGAGCTACATCATTATATCAAGATTGATTACAATCTTAAATGGTTGCACGGTGTTCCACTGTGTGGGTATATAATGATTGATTTAACCAACCCTTTATTGATGAATATTTAGATTGTTTCTAGGTTTTTTTTTTCCACTATGAATCAATAAACAACCTTGTATATGTGTTTTTGTAAATATGCACACATGTGTTTGTTGGAGAACTTCCTAGAAGTGTGATTACTGGACCTAAGGTTACGCACATAAATCTGTGATGGATATTGCCAAATTATCCTCCAGAGAAGTTGTGTCAATGTATGCTCCTTCCATAATGTATATGAGCTCGTTCAGTCCATTATTTCTTAGTTGCATTGGGCAAACAACCCTGAGTAAATAGTGTTGCTTCTTTTTGTTTCTTTATATTTACTAGTTAGATTGAGCGCTATGTTAATGAGCCCAAGGTCATGAATTTGTCTACTAAGTAGTTAATGAGCTTTGCTGGCTCTTTCATCAAGGTTAGTCCTTTCCATGGTCTGTGAATCCCAACAGAGACTAGAGGAGAAAATGAACAGAGAGGCAATATTCTTGACCATTTCTGGATTTAAAGACGGTAATGGTGAATTATCGACAGACTTACATCTTTAAAAATGATAATATTGCTCTGTTTCCTCAGCTTCATTATTTGTAGCAAGATATATCTATATTTAGTATAATGCTCTAAACAATTTGGAGAAAGAGGACTTACATTTATAAAAAATCCTTATTGCGCAGAAATTGTTTTTCCTAAACTGTTAGCCCCTTGGTGGCATAGACCATGGATGTTCAGCGTGATATTCCCAGAGGCTGTCATTATGGCAAATGCGAGGTATTCAGTGGGTATTAAGTGAAAAGATAATGGGAGACTGAGAGGATTTGGGGGGTTTGGATAGTGATCACAGTAAATATTCAGTGTTTCGTCGAGTTTGTATTTCATTCATTCAGAGTGCACATCAGCTTGTGTTGTTAGGTGCACAGAACAGGTACATATTCTGAGTTGTGTGACCCTGGAGTCTAAGAAGGATGACAATGTAAATCCTCATTTAATTGCCTTTGTTGTTTTTCTTTGATCTAAATTAAAAGTTAAATTACCATTTTTAAGTAACGTTCATGTTTTCCTCATCCAATTCCCGTATTCCTCTTTACAGTTGTTATTATTACTATTATTATTGTTTTTATCTCTGTCAGGTCTGATTTACAGAAAAGTCGGGCCTTTTCAGTAACTGCATCACAAAATCACTTGAAAGGAGCTTTGTGAATGGTCAGGAATGCTGTTGGCTTTTCTGACTGTCAGCACATTAAACCCAGGATCCCAGCTTCTGGAAACCTGTCACATCTGATATACTTGAAAAGGCTTTCGCCCAGAGCTCATTGGCAATGAGAGATATGGATTAACAAACCGTCTGCGGAAGGCCCAGATGTTTGCACGGAGCTGCTTTCACCGAAACCATAGCAGCTTCTAATCACCCCACGTGCTTGCGTGATTTTGTATGTGGAGGGCCCTGGCCACGCTGGTATCTTCAGCTTCATGGGGGTGCATGTGGGGGGGGGGCAATGCAAGCCAGGCAGGAGTTGCCCTCAAAGTGAAATCGGAACCAGCATCAGGAAAGAGGGACTGCGAAGAGGAAGCTTTGCTGGGAATTCGGGTCCCTGTAGGAAGCATCGGAACCACCGTGTCACTGCAAGTACAAGCCTAGGGCCGCAGGCTCGGTCCCTCTCCCACACCCCCGTGCACACCCATTTCATCTAGGAGCAGAAATCAAGAAAAAGCCAGTCTGGGGGAGGAAAGGAAGTGATTCAGAGCATTTGGCAATCATCCCCAGCGCTAAGTGGATTCGCAGGAATTCCTCGGAGCAAGATATTGGGTGTGTGTGGTTCAACTGCCCTTTGACTCCAGAGCCCTTTGTCCAAATGTGACAAAATACCAGCGGAGAGTGACAGGAGCTGCGGCATCACCCGGGGTCAGGCCTAGGGGATGGTGTGAATTCTTTCTGACAGAGGCAGAGGGTCCTGTTGTCCAGTGTTCAAGGCGTTTTGCAGGCCTTAATTAGTCCATCCCCGCACCTCGGTGGGGAGATAGGTCAGCGTTATTATCATCTCAGGTCTACAGCTGAGAAACTAGCACACAGATGGTGACGGCTCCAGAATTTCTCTATGGGGGGGGGCCTTCAGGGCAACAGCTGGCCAGAAGGGATGGGGTGGATGGTGGTAGGAACCTGCCCTGAAGTCCTGTTTGCAAGACATTTGATGTACAACCGAGAAAACCCCAAACACACACAACCTCTACCTGGCACCCCCATTGCCCATGGGGACCCCGTGACTCTACCAGTGGAGGATTCTCCTAGGAACAGGGGTGGTGGCATCGGGTCGGGGTTCAGGTTGCCCGACCTGTCCCGTCAGAGCCCCCCAATTCATAGCCGGTGAGCCCACCTCCTGCACAGCCTCACGGGACTCTGGGGTGGAAAAGAAGCCTGGAGATGATCCAGGCCCATGCCCCGGCCTAAAGGGGATGCAAAGCAAATGTCAAAAAAGGGGCATCATTCATCATACTGGGTGCCCTGTGCCTGAGACCCGGGAGTTTCATATGCAGAAACTGTACCCCAAGAATCCGAGCATGTGTGTTTTTTTGGAGGGGCAGTTGGGCCTCATTTCTTTTTTTTTTTTTTTTTTTTAAGATTTTATTTATTCATGAGAGACATAGAGAGAGAAGGGGGCAGAGACACAGGCAGAGGGAGAAGCAGGCTCCATGCAGGGAGCGCGATGTGGGACTTGATCCTGGGTCTCCAGGATCACACCCCGGGCCAAAGGTGGCGCTAAACCCCTGAGCTACTAGGGTTTGGGCCTCATTTCTGTTCATTTTGATAACACACGTAGGGCACGCAGTAAAAATAAATCACTTCGTTTGAACAGGGCTAGTCATAATTCCATAGTAAAAGCCATAAACAGAATTTGGCAACAAAAGGAGCCAAGTCCACAAGGGAGACACGGTGACCGATTGGCTGAAGGCTTTGTTGCTCCTTGGTGCTGAGGGAAGAAAAATAGGTTTCTTTTCAGATCAACTGCAGTTATTGGTAGCGTTACTGTTTTAAGAATAGAAGTTCACAATTTCCCAGGCAGGCCTGGTTCTCCAGGGAAGTCCTGTGATTTGTTTCCCACCCAACTGTGTTCCCTGGGCCCCCTGGGGCCCCTGTTGTGCATTATCTTTGGTAACGAGTGATAATTCTGCGAGCGGATCCGTCTGGTTCGTGTTGGCATGATCTGCGTTCCCTTTCCCAGGCCACCTTCCCTACGCGGCCTTGCCCACGGTTGCCACTCGGTTGACGTTGCGGAGGCCCTGACATGCAGGCGGTGCACCTCAGATGGCCCGGGCTGGGCTACGTCACGAACAGCCTTGCCTGAATTCAACCCACATTTTGGCTCCATGCAATAGAAAGAGCTGAACGTTTTTGCCCAAAAGAAAAGTGGGATTTTTTTTAAAAAACAATACGCCTAGTTCATTCTGCAGCTCTGTCGCTCTGCGACGCAGGGCCTGCCTCAACTCTGCAAGCCACAGCTGATTGTGTTCAAGGCCCCAGCACCCCTCGTGCTCCCGGCTCTGGGAAGAGCTCCAGGGAGGGCAGGGTCGCTCTGGGTGGACCTCCCGATGGCTGAGAATGCCAGAGAGGACCCATTTCTGAGCCTACTGCTGCTTTCACCTTCCTGAGATGCTCGGACCTGAGCAGCCCATGGGAACCTCTCAGTGTGTGGCCCTGTGGCTTTGTGGCCTCTGTGCCTGGTGTGGGCCACATCCTCCGGCTTTGCTCCAGTGAGAGTCAGGGACAAGGTGTCATGTCACGACTGCTATTTTATCCCTTCTCCTCCCCTGCCCAAACCCACAGAGCCTAATCGGTACCCAACAAGCTTTATTACAGACTTGGCTTTCTCAGTGACAACTTAATGAAAAGGGACCTTAACTCCCCTTCTTGCTTCTCTCCATCCATTCCTTTGACTTGGACTCCACCCCGTAGGAACTCACTCCGACAAATGCTATGGTTGGCCTTGGCTCTCTCCGGCCCTGGCCTGTAGAGATCTGGAAATAATTGACTCGTCTGACACTTCTTTCCAGAGCTGAACTTGTCTAAGTCAAATTGTGGTTTCTTCTGCTTCATTGGCTATTTGTTTTCTTAGCTCTGAAATGTGCTTCCGCCTCACCACCCCCCTCCATCCTGTGTATCTTGTTTATCCAACGTGGGCGGTTGCCAATTTAAAAGAAAGAAAATGACCGGGTAGGGCTCTGAATAGTTTAGGAGGGGGAGGAAGGGGACAGGAGGACAGAGAAAGAGGGACCGGGCCGCTCGGAAAACTTTTGGCTGAATGGGGCCTTGCCAGCCAGAGATCCGTGAGAGATGTCTCCAGACTAGACGGGCTAAGGGCTGTCTCACGCCCATAGCAGCCCTCGTGTGAAATAAAGATTTTTTTTTTTGCCTCCCACTATCTACGAACTGCCAATTCTTTATTAGTCTTTTTTCTCTAGGACTCTCTCTTTCTTGGAAAGGCTGTTTCGTTTTGCTCTTATTGCAAGGGGCTGGGACGGTTTAACCTTTTTTAAAAAATTGTGGTAAATACACATATCATAAAATCGAACCGTTTTAGAATGTACAATTCAGCGGCATTAAATAGGTGCCCAGTGTTATGTAACCATCAGCACTATTTCCAGAATTCTCTCACTATCTGAAACAGAAACTCTGTACCCACTAAACAATAACACTAAACAATACCCTCCCGCCCCCCCCCCCCCCCCGGCCACTTCCCAGCCTCTGGTCAAACTTCTATTCCATCTCTGTCTCTATGAGTTTGTCTATTCCAGGTACTGAAATACAGTTTTGAAGTCTCAGTTTTCTTAAAAGGGTAATACTTGGCTCCAGGCCTCGATGCGCTTCTATCAGATTGCTGAATGACCATCTGGCAGGCTGAGAGGTTCCTTGAATAACCCAGGAACCGATGGCGCACCCGAACTACTCATAGGATGGCTCCTAGCGGACAGGTTGACTTTTCTTCATATTACGCTCTTCAAAGGCCCTCCTGTCTCCCTCCCCTTCGTTTATGATATTTTAAAAATAGTTGACTAAAAGCTAGTTTGTCATAAAAAGGTGGCAGTTGCCCTAGTCACTGTTACTAGGAAAAGATTCTAGATTCTAGGTTTTGAAACACATTTCCTTTACTCTTTTTCTAAAAATTGGGCACCCGGGGGGCTCAGTCGGTGAAGCTCCTGCCTTTGGCTCAGGTCATGATCCCGGGGTCCTGGGACCGAGCTCCTGGCTGGGCTCCCAGCTCAGTGGGGACCCTGCTTCTCCCTCCCCCTCCGCTGCTTGTGTGCTCTCTCTCTTAAATAAAATCTTAAAAAAATAAAATAAAATCGTGGTACAATATACATAACAAAATTTACCATTTTCACTACTTTTTATGTGTGCAGTTCTGTGGCATTAAGTACAGTCACATTGTTGTGCTCAAACTCACTAGTCACCTCCAGAACATCTGTATCTCCCCAAATTGAGACTCTGTCCCCATTGAACACAACTCCCCATCTCCCCCTTCCCCGGCGCCTGGTGACCCCTTTCCACTTCCTGTCTTTCTGAATTTGCCTGTTCTAGGTGCTGCATATAATTCCCTCTAATTGACTCAATGTCTATAAATCCTGTTCAACAGCAGCAATGGGATTTCACATCAAGGGGAGAGGGAGCTGTTCAACTTCTGGTCTTTATTTCAGGCATCTGTTTTAACACAGGTGGACTTGGAGAGATTTATAACCGGGTTCCTGGTTATAGATTGGCTTTTTGAGATTCCTCTCCAGTGATAACGAAACCACTTTAACAAATGTTGTCCATATTGGGTTCGTTTCTTAGGAAATAGGAATCACATGTTTCTTTGGCTACAGGTGGGGCTTGCAGATTTCTAAAAGGGAAATTACTTCCTTGAGGGACTGTTGACTTAGTGAGCAGCTGGAGGCCCCTGGGGCACATTCAGGGCACTTTCAAATTCCTTTGGGATGGGAGTGTAAATAAAACTTATTCTTGTGGCATGAGAAGGAGAGATTCTAGAACTGGAACAGGCCACTCAGGTAACCACCTCAACGTTGTGCTTAGAGAAGTGAGAAAAGTTGTCACTATTTTTTCCTTCTTTTGGCCAGAGAGAGAGAGAGAGAGAGAGAGAGGAAGGATAGAGGAAAGGATATGAATTTGTTCTCTATGGTCTTGGTCCAGAAAGGATCAAGACAAATGTGCAGAGGTAATTACAGGTAAACAGAAGAGCAAGAGCACAGAACGATTTCTCTATGTAGAATGTACTGGATGGACCCATGTTTTTCCATTTTTTCTGACTTTTCCATAACAATTCAGCCTGTAACTTTTCCTTCTCTAAAATCCTCCTGCTGTTTTCTGAGTCACTCACACTTCAGTACAATTGTTTTTAAAAATTTTTTTACCTGGGGGCACCTGGGTGGCTCAGTGGTTGAGCGTCTGTCTTCAGCTCAGGTCATGATCCCGGGGTCCTGGGTTTCAGTCTCACATCTGGCTCCCTGGGGGGCAGCCTGCTTCTCCCTTTGCCTGTGTCTCTGCCTCTCTCTCTCTCTCTCTCTCTCTCTGTCTCTCATGAATAAATAAATAAAATATTTGTAAAAATATTTCCTTACCTGTGTTTAAAGCCTGACTTGCTTCCCACTGGGACAGAGAGAAAGCTCATCGAGGGCGAGAATCAGGTCTCCTGGAAGGTGATTACCATTACATCTGATCTTGGACACGCTTTCATTAACCACTGAACATAGTGCTTTGCCCACAGGCAGCCATCAGTCGCCATCTGGTGAGGCTGTTACTTTCTTTGGCTTCCCAGGCTTCCTTTTTTGTTTTTCTAACTTTTCATTCTTCACCTACACCTTCCCTCTTTTTTTTCCTCAACACCCATGAAAATTCCCTCTTTTCCCTCTGTGCTGCCCAAGGCAGCAAGGAGCCCCTAGGGCAGTGGAAAAAATACTGAACCTGGGACCAGAAAATATGCGTTGGAGCTCTGAAACCCTGTGTCAGGCTTTTGTGTTCTCATCTGTAAAGCTAAGCCTGACAATACTTCCTCTGTAGGGGCAATAGGCTGATGTGGGGAATGAGCACCGGACGGGAGTACAAGTGTGTTGTAACCTGTCATGCTATGGAGGGAGGCTGGTGGTTAAGGGTGTGGCTTTGGGGGCAGCTTGCCTGCGACTGAACCTGGCTCAGCATGATTACGGTGGCCGTGCCACTTGAACTCTGTGTCTCGGATTCCCAGTCTGTAGAACAGAAATGATAATATCTGCCTCACAGGCTCGCTCTCTAGACTCCCACAGTTAATCTGTGGGTAGACATAGAGTAAGCACCCTGTGAAATGACGATGATTATTATGTAACCCGAAAGAGTGATTATTCCTGAGTGCAGATAAATTCCAGTCTGACACTCAGGTTTAGCATTTGTTCTTATCTCCCACCCCAGTCTGCAAGGTGTTTCCCCTTGGATATTTTTACTATCGCTTGAATACCTTAGCCTCGAATGGAATACATATTATTGCGATCCAAGCACCCCCTAAACCTTCCCTCCTGTCCATCTCCACCACTGCTGGTGAAGGACAGGGCCCAGGTCCTAGCTCCGCACGTTTATACATCCGGAGGAGTCCTCCTCAACTCTCTTCTCCCCACTACCCTCCATGTCCAGGTCATCAACGGGATGCGCTATTTCAAACATATTCCAGTTCAGCTGAAAGAGCTGGAGACGTCTTTGGCTCTAAGAGGAAACTATGGGGTCAAGTCAGTAGGGGACATAGGAGAAGCTGGACTCGGTTGGACATCCTAATTGTTGGCATTCCTGTCATTTCCCCAGCTTTAGAAGCAACACTCAATCAAGTGTTGTGCTTCATAGGTTGTGAATCTCAACACTTCTGCTCTGAAACCTGTCAGGTCAGGCCCCCCTGAACACGTACCATACACCTCCTTTATCAGATTAAATGGGGTATAGCATGTTGGAGTGTAGTTGGCGTTTACTCCTGCGATTATTCGATTAGTGATTTATGTCCCCTCCAGACTGTAAACTCCATGAAGACAGATACCATATCTGTTATTACCATGCTATCCCTAGGGCCAAGAAGAAAGGGAATCCTATCAGTTGACTGAACATATGAAAGCCGAAGTACACAATATTAGCAGGATTATTTCAAGGGCCACTCAACATCCTGTGGAAATTCCAGATTCTAAATCTTCAAACCCTATTTTAAGGATAAAATTTCAGGTCAAATTAAACTCATATGAAGAGTGGTTAAGGGGATAGGCTTTGAGTTCAACCCTCCACTTTCTGCTAACGAGCTGGGTGACCCAGGGCAAGTTATTTAACTTCTCTAAACCTCGACCTCATCAGTTGTAAAACCAGTTTAATAATACTTCATCTCCTCAAGTAGAGTACAGCACTTGGCGCATGGAAGACATTCAGTGAAAAGTAGTAATTATTATTAACTGACTATTTTGACTAGAGTTTCCACAGGGTGCAAATTAGTCATCTTACATCATTCCCGCACGTGAAAATAATGAGTTATTGATTAGCGATGGGCCGTAACATCAAGCTTGTTGAAGATCGAAATCAGGACTTAAAAAAACTTTGGGATATCACTTTCCTGGTTTGAAAATGAAAACACAGATGTATTCTTGATTACGTATATCCTGATCCCATCTGAGCTGTATTTAAAACAAAATCTACCACGTGAAAAAAACTTGACACGTTTATGACCGCATTTTTGAGGTGCAATTTCCATTCTGGTGTGTTGTTTCGCAGATCGCATTGCTGGCAGTTAGGCAGGATGGAAAATGAGATGTCAAGTTGACATCTTGGATAGATAAAACTTCAGATTAATGGGGTAGGGGAGTTTATTCAGGGCAATAGGGAAGTACACTGTGAGTTGAAGAGTAATCTCCTCAGTCTGTGCCCAGGGACACAGGCGAATTGCCAGGCTGGGATGTGACAACAGTGACTGCTCTGACGTTTGCTCTCACGACATGCTGTCAAATGTTTTTGAAGAAACGATCGTGTGCATTTGTAAGTTGGAAAGAAAGAGAAAGAAAAGTAATCCAGCTGCTTTTGCTTATGAAATAGGTTGAAAGGAGGATCGGAAAAACAAGAAATCGAATAAAATATTTGGCATGTGAGCCCATTATAACGGATCACAGAATAGCACCTTTGTATGTGGTCTCTTCTAGGTTGCTCTTACAGTTGGCCGAACAGAAGTTCGACTGAGCATTGGAACATCTGGGTCCTACTCCCAGCTATCCTGGCTGTAGGATCGTAACAGACCACTTAATTCTAGGCCTCATTTGTTAGATTTGTAAAACAAGAATAATATAATAATATTTATTCTCTTAACTCATGGAATGGTTGTGCCAACTGCATTAAATGGATGAAAAATCTTTGAAAAATATAAAGCATAATATGCCTTCTTATTATATGCATTTCCCCCAGGGTTTACTCCTTATTTTCCAATTATGTATGTATTATATATAATATATGAATATATATATATTTCAAAAATTACCCAGATTTCCCCTCATCTCTCAGAAATGCTTAGCAAATATGTCCATTGCTTGTTGAAAAGATGGGCTTGGTGCTCGTTTACGATGGTTACTGTGCACATAAATAGGACTTTCTTCTGAGATGCCTGTGTGTCCTCCGAGCAGGGGATCCAGAAAATGCGCTGCAGTACAATGACTGATTTTAGAGATGCAACCCGTCTAGGGCCAGGAGGGAACTCGATTATATTTCTAAGGCGACTGGGATGACTGTTTAAAACAAGGTAAGTTCTTCTTAGCACTTTTCTTAGGGTTGGCAAAATGGATTAGCTAATAGCCTAATAATGTATGGATTTATCTTGATTAACACGTAACGACTATTTGAAACACAAAGGTCAGGAACTACTACAGTAGAACCTAAGACCCTATTGCTATCACATATCTCTATGTCATGGGCTTAAGAAATAACAACAACAAAAAAATGGGGTGCCTGGGTGGTTGCGGCCAGTTAAGTATGCAACTCTTGGTTTCGGCTGGGGTCATGCTTCAGGGTTGTGAGGTGGAGATCAAGCCCTGTGTTGGGCTCTGCACTGTTTAAGACTCGTTTTCCTTCTCCCTCTGCCCCTCCCCAACCCATGCTCTCTCTTGCTCTCAAAAAAAAACCAAAAAAACAAAACAAAACAAAACCAAAAAAACAAAAAACAAAAAACAAAAACCCACCACCACCACAACAAAAAACAAAACAAGAAAATTTACCACCAACTATAATTTTAAGATATTGGTGATTGTTAACAGAGAGATTGATTTTAGAGATTTTAAGTGAGGGAAACATTGTGACTTAGAGGTAATAGAACATGGTATGGTAAGGAGGACATGACTTCTTTGGTACGTTAGTCTCCACAACAGACCCAGGAGGAAGATTTCTTTCCCTCACTTTCCAGACAAGGAGCCTGAGACATGGCTAAGTTACTCTGCCAAATGAGTCAAAACTGGTAAATAATAATCCTAGAATTTAGATCCAAGTCTGTCTGATTCCAAAGCCTATAATGCCATGTTGGGTTTTGTTGTATGTTGATCTGGCAAGGAGTTTGTCCCTCTGATTGTATTGTAAAGTTGGAAGATGTTTGGCTGGCGCCTTGTGCGTCCTAGCTGGGTGTTCCTCCTTTTAAAATCATGAATCACATTGGACTTTCACAAGATGACTGACCCCAGAATGAGACTAGACTCAAGAGACCATCATGCCAAGGCATCTGCTTGCTGGCCTTGGCAGAGACTGGGCCATCCACCGGGGACCTAAGGAGGGGCCCAGGGTGCAGGTGCAGCAGGCGGATGAGGGCAGACTACTTTCCAGCACAAGGCTTTTTCAGGATATCATTTCCCTTTTCAGTTTGGATGAAAAGTTTGTAAGTTCAGGGATCCCTGGGTGGCTCAGTGGTTTAGCGCCTGCCTTCGGCCCAGGGCGTGATCCTGGAGTCCCGGGATCGAGTCCCCCGTCGGGCTCCCTGCATGGAGCCTGCTTCTCCCTCTGCCTGTGTCTCTGCCTCTCTCTGTCTCTGTATCTTAATGAATAAATAAATAAAATCTTAAAAAAAAGAAAAAGAAAGGTTTGTAAGTTCAGAAACCACAGCATATGTAGTCACCACCCTGTGCCCACCAGCCGGAAGGCACAGATGCACGGTTGTATCATACTTGCTTCCGAAATGTCTGAAGTCCTTCTGTTCCCTTGCCAGGCCCATTTCGTTCCCCCTTTCCTAGACATCCCCATCATCGTGAATCTAGCATGCACCTTCCAATTCATATCTTTTTGCTTTCCCCAAATAGCATATCCTAATGGTGTATTTTAAAACTATTTGCAGAGAGGTGGTGACATGTTGTATTTTTTACGCTGTGTTCATTTCGTGGTAGGTTCCTAAGATGTAACCATATTGGTTTATACAAACCTAGTCGATTAATTTCAACTTCTGCATTGTGTTCCAGAGTGTGAGCACAGCACCACATCTATTACTTCCCTTATTTTTGGCTACCACCTAGAATATTCTAGTAAGTCTTCTTGTGTGTAGCTCCTGGTGCACATAAGGGCCATTTCTTCTAGGATTTTATACCTAGAATGCCACAGCTGGGTCTTAGGCCCCGCGCATTGGCAATACTATGAAATGTTCTCCAATGTTTGAGTTGATTTGCACTCCTACCAGCCCTATATGAGCGTTCCCATTTCCCCCACACCTTCAACAACCCTTGGTAGTGTCGAACTTTTCAAATCTTGTAAATCTGATGAGTGGGATCCTCTCCTGAAGATCTCCGAGGCTTCCCATCATCCACCCTCTATCCTCTTGAGTGTCTGAGGCAGAAAGGGAGAGGGTGGGCAGGCCAGGGTGTGGCCTGTCGTGTGTGTGGAAGATATGTCATGCTCTGAGTCTGATGACTGCTTCTGTGCCCACATCCTGTTGGTTGACAGGACTGCGTGACCATAACAAATATTGACCCTAATTTTCTTAAGTGTAGGCTTCTGTCTGTTTATCGGTTGGTTCCATTGAGGAGCCACTCTTTCTGGTGAGCTCGTGGAAGAGAAAATACCTCTAGCCAAAGGCCCTTGGCAGAAAACATTCGGCTTCCATGTCTTTTGAGAATCTACGTCACACCATGACACAGCAGACGTGGAAGCAATGACTCATTGACTGTGATTCTCTCTGAGGCTCTCTGTCTTAACTCCTCAAGTTCACTTAGGCATCAGCTCTTGGGAGTGTTGAGGGAACTGGGATTTGGAGCACACATTTACTGATCTTGGTGTCACCTCTTAACAGGTAGATGATCCTGGGAAAGCTATTTCTCTCTGAGTTACGTTTTTTTCATCTGCAAAATGGGTGACCATGATAACACCTACCCTACTCGGGAGGATTAGGTGAGGTGAATAGGTCCACAGTTAGAGCTCATTACATGTCGGCTATTTGTGGTGATGACTATCAGATTTCTATCGGAATTACAGGTCACAGTAAGTGACATGAGTGCCACTGGATCTTCACTGGCCTCCAAGTTCCCTATATAACACACTGTGCCATTTGCATTTTTACCTTGAATGGAGATTGCAGAGTGGAGGACCAAGGGAACGTATTTTATTTGACCCTCAGGAGAGTATTTTTTAATTTTAATTTGGTTCAACTTTTAGAAACTGGGAACTCTCAAACACATATCTCAATTTCTTGCTTCTCTTAAAAAATTGGAGCTCTGGGGGCACCTGGGTGGCTCAGTTGGTTAAGTCTCTGACTCTTGATTTCGGCTTAGGTCGTGATCTCAGGGTCATGGGCTCGAGCCCCACAGTGGGCTCTGTGCTGAGTGTGGAGCCTGCTTGTCCCTCCCGACCCCACATACTCTCTCCTTCTGATAATAAATAAATAAATAAATAAATAAATAAATAAAATCTTTTTAAAAAATTGAATCTCTGGTAACACGGGGTCAGTAACCTATGTATTCAAGATAATCCCAAGAGCTCTTTCTCCATGCGGTGCACTTTCTCCTATTTGTCTCAGCCCCCATGCTCTCATACTGGATGCATTTATTTATATCTCCTGCCTGGTCCTGGTGCAGAGCTGAATTTCCACCTCCTGCTCTTGTGCTCTCCAATCTTCAAGCTCCTTCACGATGATCAAGCCATCTTTCTCTGAGCTTCTAGGGATGAGGGTGGGAAAGAGGGAAGAGTAGTGTTTGGTGATGGGCCAGCTCCGTGCCAGACATTTATTTGTGCCCTGCACTTTCCACACCCCTGTATTATTTAATCTTCACAATAGCTGTGAGGTAAATACCATTATCCTCAAGTACAAATTACAAAATACATCTTACAAATGGTTAAGCAAGCTTGGTAAGTTGGATAACTTGCAGCAGGTCACGCCGCTACAAAGAGGCAGAGCTGGTATTTGAGGCTGGCCCTTTGGAACGCCTCCCCCCTTTTCTGTTTTTTATGTTGTGCCCAAGGAGAGGAAATTAGCTTCTCAGAGGTTTTGGTGTCCATCCTGCCAAGGCTCCACCTTGGTGTCCTGGCATTGTTATCGCTTTTTAGGTCTGCTCCTGAGGAGAGAGGGGGCGGGATCTCGGGGAGGAGGTGCACCTGTGTGAGCCCCAGGGCATTATTCACTCATCCCTGATTGGAGCTACCTCCTCCTGCAGTGACGGGCTCCCTGAAGGATCCAGAACCTCTTAGTTGTGCTTCTAACTCTTCAGGGATGGTGTTTTGTCTGTGCCCCAATATGCTAGGACACAGGGGTTTTGAACTTCAGGAGTCCGGCCACTTATTTCCCTGTCTCAGACTTCCCAGCTCAGTTCTGGAAAATCAGAGAAAATGTTAGTCTGGGAGTTTGAGCAAGCGGAAACAGGATGTGTTCCACACGAAGGTAATTGCACGGCTGGCGCTGGCGATGTAGTCAATGGTAATGAGGTAGGTGAAGTCACACAATCGAGGTGCCTCTGAGTGGCTGAGGAATGTTTCTCTTACCTGGATAAATATTTTGCATCAGTTACCCTGGTGAAAACCAGCTTCCTGGTAAAGGGTTGATTTAAAAGCATCATCAACAACAACAAAGACTCTTGTGGGCCGAGTGCTCTGTGCTATGTAATTATTTCTCAACTAATGATACCAGCTCCACTTTACGCAAAGGGAAGATTCAAAAACAATTCTCATTGGCCAACGAATATTCCAAAGTGGGTAACCATTGCTCCAGAGCTTCAAAGGTGAGGACCACTTGTTCCTTTGTTCTTCAAACAGAATTCACAGTTATAGAAATCTTCGAAATGAAATGAAATGAAATGAAATAAAGCCATTGAATTTAGCACTCACGGTTCCGTAGAAAGTCCTGTGTGTGGCCTTGGGCATCAGAAAACTTCACAGGGAGATCCTAGGTGAGAGAACTTAACTTTTTTTAAGCCTTTATTTTCACCCATATAAATGAAATAATAATATGCCAATTTCCACCTGGTGCTGTGAAGGTCAAGTGAGATTATGTTTGGTTCATGCAGCAAGTATTTATTTTATTTTTTTATTTTTTATTATTTTTTTTTTAAGATTTTTATTTATTTATTCATAGACACAGAGAGAGAGAGAGGCAGAGACACAGGCAGAGGGAGAGGGAGAAGCAGGCTCCACGCAGGGAGCCCGATGTGGGACTCGATCCCGGGTCTCCAGGATCACATCCCAGGCTGCAGGCGGTGCCAAACCACTGCGCCACCGGGGCTGCCCCGCAGCAAGTATTTATTGAGTGCTGACTATGCACCAGGCACTAAGCTTGACGCTGGGAACAAAAGACAGAAGGGTCCCTGAGCCTCAGATGCTCCCGGTTTACCAGGGACAGACCCCATCCCACCCACTAAAGGATGACTGGGACACAGAAGTCCATCCTGTGCGACAGGAGCCCACGGAAGGCCAAGGCCCGGGCCTGGGATGGCAGTGGGTCGGGGTGGCACTGTTCTGGATCTGGAAGGTGTAGGGGGCTCCACCAGAAACAGAAAGGGGGATGATAAGGTGGGGCAGAGCAGTGTGGGGAGTACCTGTAAGCCCTCTGGTGCTCCTCAGAGTTAAGTGGGGCGCCCAGGAAGCGGGAGTGGGGAGATGAAGCTGGGAGGTGGGAGAGCAGGGAAGGGCTGGTCAGTGCTGCCTGCAGGCCGAGGCGTGGGAGCCTCCTGCCCAGGGCGAAGAGCCCCTGCCGTGGAAGGGACTTTGGCCAGTGTGGGGGGCAGCAGCAGGCAATAATAGACAGTGTTGAAGTTTTGCTGTCATCAGGTAATGTGGGCCAGTCAATGGCCTCCAATCAATATGTGAACAAATCTCACCTGGACCTTGACCCCTGCAGAGGCTGCTCTTCTGCACAGCTGTGGATCTCTCTGAAGTCATTTCTCAGAGCCTTCCAGGTGTCCTCCCAACTACAGGCCCACTTGGCCTTGGGCTCATCCTCACTGGATTTCGGCACATGCCAGACCTCAGCACCCTCACTTATAGGGTGCCATGGCATGTCCCTCTCTACCTCATGCACTGGAGAAAGTCCAGGCCCGGCCGAGGCCTGCCCCTCAGACCATCCCCAGGCCCAGCTGGACCTAGCAGTTCTGTGGCCCAGCAGTCGGATATTTGTTTGCCTTGGTTTGGCCTTCAGTGCAACCTTGGGAGGTCTTTGGTTCCATGAGGGGACAAGAGCGTGACTTCCCTGACAATAAGCCACAGAAAGAACCCACTGGACCCTCTCCCCCTCCCCCCCATCCATCAGGGGTGCTAAAGCACCGGGCCCACTACCCTTGCCTGTCTCGATTGTTGGGACTCTTAGGCAGGCCAGACTCCACCAGCCGCCGGCCCAGAGAAAGAGTTTGCGGTGGAGAACCACAGAAGGCCCAGCCACGGCGCTAGCAAACTGGTAAATAAAATACATTATTTTTATACCTACCATGCAAAACGGCAACAAAGCTTAAAAATATCTGTAAGGCTATAGTTTTTTTCTTGACTGATAGTTGGCAAAATGTTAAATATCACTGAATTTAAATATGATTGTTGCATGTCTGGGTGATCTTCTGATGAGCTGGCGATGTGCGGATAACTAATAAGTTTAATAGATCTTATATAAATATGTCACAATAAATTATATAGTTTTTACATACGTTTTATTTTTCTTGCCTTATTTCAGCTCAGCCACCATGTTATAATTAAGATTTTCACACCACTGATGCTCACTTGATAATAAAGATAAACAGGATTAAAATACATTGTAAGTTTTTGAAGGTGATGAAGTAGATACTTTTATTTTAAAAATGAATTATATTAAATGTGTAAACATTTATAATTATATTAAATGTGTAAACATTTATAATTATTTTACATACGTTTTTAATGGTTACTTATCTCCTAAAATAGTCACAGTTACCTTTTAAAATTTAGAGGCAAATTAAAATAAAAGGCACTCCAAATCAAAATGATTTAAATGGAGCTGAGTGTTTTAATTTAATTTTTCAAATATTTGAGTCCCATTAAATATTTTATGAAAGTAAATCTGTTTGTATTTCTGGTTTTCTATGTCTCTTTAGTTGCCAATGTAAAGAACTGTTGTCATGGCTTATGTATGTCATGTGCATATTTATAAACACTCAAATTTGAGTGTAATGTGAGCTGTTTAATATTGCAAAATGTTTTTCTGTCAGCATGTTGTGAATGCCCTGCTAATTTGCGAGTGCCTCCAGAACATGCACTGGAGCACAAATTAGTCGTCTGGCCCTACTGTGAAGCAATATTTAATTTATGCCCCCGTGTTATCTGAAAGGAAGGTCTTGGCAAGTTAATTTGTCTTTTACCTTCATGCTTCTCTCACTCTAAAAATTCTGGGCCCTTTGAAGCAGTGTTCACCTCTGACCTTGGCACTGGCTCAACCCACAAAGCTTCACAGCCTTTTGGATGCAGTTGCCTTTTATTTCAAGGACAAAAGAGCAAAGAGGTGTGGACGAGTGATTCCCTGGGGCCTGGATGGTGTTTACTAGAGAATGGTGTGGTTAGAGACTGTTTATGGTGACAGGTTATGCTGTGCCACCGACAAATGCCAGGTCTGCAGAGCAGATGACAGAAGGCCCATGTGTTTCTTTACTACATTTTTTGTTTGTGGTGACTGTGTTTATATTATGTAAAGCCTTCTAAGGCATGGGACAAATACAACACAGAACTCACAGTTCAGTTTAAATTTCAGATAACCAATGACTGACTTTTTAGGACATGTATATCCTCAAAATTGCACGGGACATACTTATACTAAAAATTGTTCATTGGTTATCTGAAATTCAAAGTCACCTGGCTCTCCTGGATTTTTATTTGATAAACATGGAAACCCTAGAGGCCAAGAGCATGCTCTGTCTTGCCTCGGACTCAGCCACAAGGGCATTGTATGGAACACAAGAAAGAAAAAACTAGATCCCTGAATTCTGAAAATCTCAACCAGGACCCTAGAGGGAGGAGTGCTGAATAGCCTTTCTACTATTGCCAAAGGTAAGTAGAATCAGACAGGTTTGTTTCCTACCAGGAATATCTGTGGGAAACCAGGAAGTGAGTCCTTTCTCCCAAGTATTTCTTTGAAGCCATAATAGTGTATTTTGGGTTCACGTTGTCATAAAACTCAAATAATCACCAGCTCTCCATTTATTTGCTCATTTGCCTATAACATATGTGCCAAACTTTTCCATGGATCTGGCATACTGTTGGTGTCAGAACAGCCCTAGGAAGTAGGTATTATGATCTTTATTTTACAGATGGAGAGATATCAGCTCAGGGAAGTTAAATGAATTGCCCACTATTGTCCACTTGGTAAGTCACAGAGGCATTATCTAAACCCATGTTGTTCTGACTCCCACCTTCTGGTGGAAATGCAAGCTAGGGAGTGGAAGAGAGAACAAGAGGAGTGCTCAACTGTCTTTAGCACCTTATATTTTAGGCATAATCTTTTTTTTTTAAGATTTATTTATTTATTTATTTATTTATTTATTTATTTATTTATGATAGACCCACACACACCCAGAGAGAGAGAGAGAGAGAGAGAGAGAGAGGCAGAGACAGCAAAGACATAGGAGGAGGGAGAAGCAGGCTCCATGCCAGGAGCCTGATGCGGGACTCGATCCCGGGACTCCAGGATCGCACCCTGGGCCAAAGGCAGGCACCAAACCGCTGAGCCACCGAGGGATCCCCCATTTTAGGCATAATCTTAAACACTTTATACTACTGACAATCTTTCTTGTTCCAGTCAGATTATATTCTGACCTCTTAGGAAAAAAAAATACATTGAAGAAATGCAGAATTGTTTCCATAAGGTAGAAACTGTAGTGCTCAAAAAAAAAAAAAAAAAAAAAAGTGTTTGATCATGTTAAAACTTAACTGGAAATGCAAAAGACTTAAAATTGCCAAAACAATTTTGAAAAAGAAGACCAAAGTGGGAGGACCTAAAACTATCTGATTTCAAAACTTAATGTCAAGGTCCAGTAATCAAATACACCTGGTATTTGCATATGGATAGCATGTAGGTCAATGGTAGACACTAGAATTCAGAAATAAACCCACATATTTGTGGTCTATTGATTTTTGAAAAGGGTGCATGCAAAAGAGCGAGGATAGTCTTTTCAACAATGGGATTAAGAATAGTCTTTTCAAAAATAGTACTGGAAAAATCCGATATCCGTATGCAGAATTAACAACAGCAACAGATAGAAAATATTTAGATGCTTACCTCATTCTACACACAAAATTAACTCAGAATAGATCATAAGTATAAATATTACAGTTCAAACTATAAAACCTTCAGAAGAAATCATAGGAGAAAAATCTTTGCAACCTTGGGTTACGCAAAGGTTTCTTACATATGACATCAAATATATGATCCATAAAAGAGAAAAAAAGGATAAGGTGGATTTTATCAGAATTAAAAACTTTGACAATTCAAATGACACTTCTAGGAGAATGAAAAGCAAACCACAGACTGAGAGAAAAGATTTGCAGATCATGTATCTCTCACGAGGGACCTACATCCAGAATGTATAAAGAACTCCTACAACTCAACAAGAAGACAAACTATTTAATAAATAAATAGGCAAGAGATTTAATAGACACTTTATTAAAGAAAACACATGAATGAACAACAACAACAACAAAAGGAGCATGTGGAAAGATGCTTACCATGATCAATCATTAGGGAAATATAAATACTACCAGAGTTAGACACTAATACTTACCAGAATGTTGGCATTCAAAAAGACCTACAATACCAAGTTTTTGAGAGAATGTATAGAAACTGAAACCCTTATGCATTGTTGGTAATAATGTAAAATGGTAAAGTCACCTTAAAAAACACTTTTTTAAAGCTTAAATTTAAGGGCACCTGGCTGATTCAGTGGTAGAGCATGTGACCCTTGACCTAGGGCTTTGAGTTCCAGCCCCTTGTTGGGTGTGGAGCCTACCAAACACACACACACACACACACACACACACACACACACACACACACACCTTGACCTAAATTCACCTTACAACCCAGTGATTCTGCTTCTAGGTATCTGCTCAAGAGACAAGATAATATCTATTCACATGAAGACTTGTACGTGAATAATCGGAGCAGCATTATGCATAACAGCTCCGAGTCTAAACGTCCATCATGATGAATGGGCAAAAAAAAAAAAAAAAAAAAGTGATATATTCCTAGCATGGAATATTGCTTGGGCAGCAAAAAGGCACGAACTACTGAAACATGTAACAGCAAGAGTGAAAGTCAGAATGAAAGAAGCCAGACACAAAAGACTGGTGCATTACTCCACTTATGTGAAATTTCTAGAAAAGGCAAAACTGTTGAGGGTGGCAATGGGAGCAGGGTTTAGCGGCAAACAGGTGTCAGGAAGCTTTCAGGTGACAGAAGTGCGCCAGCCCTGGAAGTGATGGTCAGACAGCTGGGTAGTTTGCCTCAAGTTAACCAAATTCAACACTGAAAATAGGTCAATTGCACAATGCCTAAATTATATTTCAATAAATCTGTAGAAAGATATGTGTTGTCTTTAGCCACTCACCCTACTCTGTCAGATACAGCTTTGTGCCCAATAACCCGCCAGGGGCTTCCAACACTCCGGATTAGTCGTCCAGTGGAGACATCTTTGCAAGTGGATGGGCCTGCTTTGTTGTGTGCCTTCCAGTTGTCCTTGGGGATATTCTGAACTCCTGAAGGACAGGGAGGTACGTGGTGTTCCAGAGTCCTCCAGAAGCCGGTTTCTTAAGACACCATGTTTGGATGGGTGGAGGAGAAATCCCTCAAGGAAGCCACTCAACTCTTACATTCTCTTATTTCTTACAACTGAAACGAATGCCATTAGGTTCAAATTTGCCATGGATGGAGTCACTGCCTTTGGCATTTTTTTAAAAGAAGATTTTACTTATTTATTTGAGAGAGAGAGAGAGAGAGAACAAGTGGTGGGGAGGGGGTGCAGAGGGACCACGGGCTCCATCTCCTGATAGGGGGACAGCAAATGCACCCCACACCTCGCTGGTGGCAAAGGGCGACAGTGGAGTTCCAGCAGAGGCCATGTGCTGAGGGGCGGGGGCCTCTCCTGGGGGTGGCTGACCTCATGCATCGGCTCAGTGCCACACTGAACCCCAGTTCATACTTTCCCAGGGTCCCCAAGATATGGAAGGAAACTCCGCAGAGTCTCAAGCTGGCAGTTCATAGCCTCGGCCTGGATCACTTCCTCCTGCATCTTTTGACCAAACTAACCCACCCCTGCCTGGAAGTGGGGCTAGAAATGTTAGCAGATGGCCCCCACCTTCCCACAAAGGCCCTTTAGGAGCACCTGTCATCCTCGTGATTTGTTTACACGTGGCTCCCCCTTGCCCCCCATCACCTGTGAGTGTCTCTAGAGAAGGTGCCGTGACTCGTCTTCATCCACCCCGGCCTGGCCCAGCACGGCGCCTGGCACTTGGCAGGTGCCGAAGACACATCGCTGGCCTTGCTTTGTTTGGTTTTCTAACAAAGAAATGTTCACCAAGCAAAGCTCGAAGGCCTGGCGTGGAGAAATGGTGTGTTTTCGCATTTGACTGTCTTTCTAGCAAAAAAAGTAGCCCAAATCCTGAAGTTTCCATTTGTTCTCCTGCAAGTCTTGGGATGAGCAGCTGCATTTCTCACAACTTGGCTGGGGCGAATCACGAGGGACGTTTTTCACAACTTGGCGAGGTCAAATCATGTGGTTTATGATTTTTAAAAAATTACGAGAAAGGACCGTTAGTTTCTCACTGTTGCTGGAATATTTACAACAGTGTAACTTGTGCTCAGACCCACTCTCCCGGGAGTGCAGTGTGGTCACAGGCATTACCTAATGCAGTCAGGCCTGGGGAGGGGAACGGAGCTACAGTAACCTCCATTGTCTGGAAGGAAACCTCGGGAAGCCTCCCTGGTTCACACAAGTGCACACATGAGCCGCTAGGCCTTGATTTCCTGACTTTGGTTCACACGTCTCTCTAGTCCCTCTGGTTCTCCGTTCATTTTTCAGATCCAGAAAATGTGTGAAAGCGGCCAAATGGCCTCTTTTTAAGGTGAATATTTCTCTTTTCCAGTGTCTTTTTCACGTTTTTAAACAACGTGAGTTCAAAATAACAGATATAAAAACAAATCCACCAAAATAGCAAACAAGAGCGCGCTGAAGCCAAGGTCACCCCTCGGGTTGGGCTGGACAAGCTCAGAGCGTGAAATTAAATGACCTCAAAGGCCCCATCCTCTTCTAAGATTTCATGACTCCAGACTTGAGAACATCTCCAAATGAAATCTATCCCGATTTAAACAAATCTCTCCAACTCACTTTCCAACGGCTGTCTCAGGCTGTTTGCCCGGTGCGCTAATGGCCTTGGGAGGTCAGCCAGCCTCTCTGGCTTCTGTTCTTTTGGGAAAAAGTGGTTCAGAGTTTTAAAAAAAAAAAACAAAAAAAACCTACTATATAATGTTGCAACTCACCTGCTTGCTCCATGTCTTTTTCCTCTCACTTTGTTGGTCCATTCACTCATTCATTTCTTCATCCATTCACCAAGCATTGTCTGAATACCTGCCCTGTTCTGGACACGGGGCTTCCTGCAGGGCCTGGAAATGCACCTGGCTCTGTCCTCAAGGGTCTCAGCGTCCAGTGAGCACACAGATAATTATAATCCAGAATGGTAAGTGCAATACTAGGCACAGAATATTTGAAGACCCCCACAGAGAGGTACCTCGGTCAGTTTTGGGGCGGCCAGAGAAGAGGTCAGGAGGGAATTCCTAGGAGAGGTGATTGCTCAAAGTCAGTATTCAGGTATGAGATATTCATCCTGGAGAATACAAGAGTAAATAGAGGGGAATGCGGCAGGATTGACCAGTTGCACTGAGAATCCTTTTGAGATTGTCAGTCATGGGTTGAAACTGAGACCGAGGAGCCCGCTAGAATGTGGTCCACCAGCCACATTTGGATGTGTGGATACAGGTTCAGAGTGGGTGGAGGGTTGGATCTTTCTGGGGCTTGGTGCTTCCACGTGAGTATGAAAGAGGGAAAAACAAGGAAAGATGGTGAGGCTGAATGTCAGGGCTGGCTGTGTTTATGGCCAATGCCCCACAGCTGGGAGGAGTGTGAGGGAGAGAGCAAGTGCAGCTGTGGGATGTTTGGAGTCCGGGTCAGCATCTGAGGGAGTGAGGCGGAAAGGCAGCAGGTGGAGTTGGAAAGCGTTGCCCTTGACAGTGAGACATGGTTGGCTTGTCATGACAGGGGACAAGATGGCGGGAACAGGGTCTGTGGAGGAGAGGAACCCCAGGGACGGAGGGACTGGATGATGCTGGATGGATTGTCTACTCTAGCCCAGATGTTAAACTCTGGCCCCTGACCAGAGTTGTATCTACTTCCTACTGCTGCTGTAACAAATGACCACAAACATTAATGGTTTGAGCGACACAAATTGATAATCTTACTTTTCTGTGGGAGGCCGACATAAGTCTCATGGATTTTAATCAAAGTGTTGGCAGACCTGTGCTCTCTGGAGGTTCCAGAGGTGAATCTGTTTCCTGGCCCTTCTCAGCTTTCTAAGGCTGCCTGGACGTCCCTCGGCCTGTGGCCCCTCTTGTACTTCAAAGCTGGCCACAGCGGGCTGCGTCCTTCTCTCATGGCATCACTCTGGCCTCTTTGCTTCCCTCTTCCATGTTTCCTTATGATTGGGCCCATCTGAATGATGCAGGATAACCTCCATTTTAAGGTTAGCTCATTAGCAACCTTAATTTCAACTACAACCTTAACTCCCCTTCGCCATGTGTTTTAGCCTGTTGGGGATCCCAGAACAGAATCCCACAGACTGGGGGGCTTGTACAACAGAAATTTATTTCTCACAATTCTGGAGGCTAGAAACCCAAGATCAAAATGTTGGCAAGGGGACGCCTAGGTGGCTCAGTGGTTGAGTGCCTGCCTTCGGCCCAGGGCGTGATCCTGGAGACCTGGGATCGAGTCCCATGTCGGGCTCCCTGCATGGAGCCTGCTTCTCCCTCTGCCTGTGTCTCTGCCTCTCTCTCTCTCTCTCTGTGTCTCTCATGAACAAATAAAATCTTAAAAAAAAAAAGTTGGCAGGTTTGGTGTCTCCTGAGGACTCTCTCCTTGCCTTGCAGATGGCTATGTCCTCCTCTGATCTTTCCTTAGTGTGTGCATCCCTCATGGCTCTCTGCGTGTCCAAATTTCCTCTTAATATAAGGACTTCAGTTGGATTGGATTACACCCCAATCTAAATGCCTCATTTTAATGTAATTACCTCTTTAAAGGGTCCATCTCCAAATATGGTCACATTCTGAGGAATAGGGGGTTAGGGTCTCAATGTAGAAATTTGGGGAAGATGCAATTCAGGCCATATCACCAGGTAACATATTTACAGGATCCAAGGATTAGGACGTGGGCATCGTGTGTGTGTGTGTGTGTGTGTGTGTGTGTGTGTGTAGGAGGGCCATTGTTCCACCACAGGAGAAATGTTGAAGAGAATAACCATCCTCCCAGTGCTAAAACCTTCAACAAGTGGGGATGAGCCCAGGCTGTGTGCAGGTGACACAACAGGGGGTTCTGGCCTGAGACTATGTGCGTTAGACTCGCTGGAGTTTGGGGAGGAGAAGCTAGAGGAGGCCCCACGGACCTAAACCAGGCAGGGAACTTGATGTGTGTGTGTGTGTGTGTGTGTGTGTGTGTGTGTGTGAGAAAGGGCTGTCGCTTGAGAGGGCTGCAGGAGAATCGGCCTCCTTAGGAGGGATGAGGTGGAGTGAGGGCAAGAAGGTGACACGGTCTCTCAGAGAGGAGGTTTAGACCTCAGGGTTTCACGTCATGAGCTCAGAGGGCACGGGGCAAGGGCTGGTAGGGTAGCAAAGGGTGAGACTGAGTTGGCGCGCGGGGCTACACACCTGCCCCGGAGGTGGGCCTGGCCTGGAGACTTGGCTGTCCCATGGTGACTGATGGGAACAGAGACGTGAGGCATGGTAACGACTACTCAAGCCTTCCTCCACACCCGCTCATCAAGCTGGCGCTGATCTCATTTTTCTCATTCTTTCTCCACTGAACGTACCATTTGGCTTTGTACCTAATTTTCCTTCAAACAGTTAGACGGTCGTATGGTTCATCCGCACAATTGGGTTGTACCCTCTTCTAGGGCAGGGACCATGTTTGATTCTCCAGTCATGCCAGGAATAGTCCTGGGCATGTCATTCAGAGACTCAATAAATAATTAAGTTCCCCATACCTTTTATTTTTAGACGAGCTAACAGGCAGGATACTCGCACCACCTTCCATGACTCTATTTTCTTTCTTACAATTACCAACTTTCCAATGACTTGAGAATTTTGCTTAAAATATAAAGTGATCTTGTTTCCTCATAGATCCGAAATGGTGACTGACACTTACCGAGCGCTTTCTTGGTGCGAGTGCCACGCGGATACTCTCACTGCCTCGTTTTACAGAGGGGCAAACTGAGGTCTGGACAAACTAAACAACTTTTCCTGAGACCACACAGTCGGAAGGTGGCAAAACCACACCTCAGATTCAGCTCTCTGTGAACCCGAAGCCCATTCCTCCTATCTTTTGATGGGCAGCCTTCCATTTGTCAGTCTTTCTTTCTTCCCTAGAAAGAAACAGCAAACGATAATGCATATAAAAGTGTTACTTGTACAGGACGACCGCTCCCTGGCTTTGTCGTAAAGCGTTATTTCTATTTGCAGAGTTTAAACCTCCAGAGTCCAGGTTCTTGCTATGACATCAGTTTGAGTTTCTAGCCCAGGGGCTTCGGAACGTGTGGAAATGAAGTCTAGAGTCTAGGTCATTTCTGAACAGAGTTGCCAGTAACTCGAGCTTTCTTCTTGTCTGCTCTCCAAACCTCTGTTTCCTGTGATTTGTGAAGATGCCAAGGAGGCCAAGAGATGCTCCCACCTGGGACATGAGCCTTGTGGTGAGCGTCTGCTCCATGGGTCTTTCCCACTGAGAGGAAGGATGACACATGTTTTCTAGGCAGCTCATTTTAAAACCATGGTTGAGTGAACTTTTTTCCTTTTCTTGAAAAACTTAAAAAAGCAAAAAAAAAAAAAAAGATCAATTTGCTCTTTTGGGGAGGTGGGGAGGAGATTAACTTGGAAGCAGAAATTCTATTGGGATCTAGAATATTTTCTGCCTCCAACATCTTTCTCTAGGTTTTCAATTTCTTTTTTTTTCCCTAAGATTTTTTTTATTTATTTGAGAGAGAGAGAGAGCGTGCACAAACAGGGGGAGCAGCAGGCAGAGGGAGAGGGAGAAGCGGGCTCTCCGCTGGGCAGGGAGCCCAATGCGGGGCTTGATCCCAGGACCCCGGGATCATGGCCTAAGCAGGAGGCAGAGGCTTAACCGACTGAGCCCCCCAGACACCCCTAGATTTTCAATTTCTTGTGTGTGTGTAGAGAAGTTGCATTTGGGTTGTACTGACCTGTTTGATCCGGTGCTGTAGGATGGAGAAAATGTTCCAAACCATTCATTCCAGGAAGCAGCCCAATTCTTTCTGAAGGTCACAGAATCTCAAATCACATCCATGCAACCAGATCCGTGCGTCAAACAACTCCAGAGAGATGGCTCTCCCAACTCCTAAAATCTCCAGATTAGAAGACTCTGGGACAACCTGGTTTTTGCAGTGAATTTTGGTGTCTCACATCCTTGTTGCAAGATGAGTTTTGTTCATGAACTGAAATCTCAGCTTTGGGGAAAGAGAGACTCGGACCTTGTTTGCTCCTTGGCGGGGCTTAGCTTGTCTCTCTGAGGTCCATCATCTACGGAATGAGTCTCCTGGGAGCCATGACCCAGACACTGTCATCAGAGCCCCTCCGTGGACACAGTGGACATGGGCCTCTGGAGGTCTGTTCGAGCCTGAGTCCAGAGTGGCGACGAAGCATCGGAAAGGTCTCCTTGGAGCCACGTGTGAAAGCTTGGGCATTGATGGGATTTGGATTGGCATCAGGGGCTAGTGGACACCTGAGAACTACAGACTCTGGTTATTCGGTGGCCAGTGGCTGTGGCTCTGGTAGTGGTTCTCCAATGCTGGTGAGTTAGGAGACGATATAGAGCCTCGGGCTCTCCGAAATAGGATGCGGCCTGGCCTGTGTACTTTTAAAAAGTTCCCCAGGAGATGCTGATGTGCAGTCAAGTTCGAGGGCCACCTTTGGGAGCGTGACGGTAATGACTGTACAACTGCCCAGCCAGTTGCATGCGAGCGAGAGTGTATTTCTGGACAGTGACCTTTTGCAAAATCGTTTTTCATTACGACTGGAAGGGAAGAAATAGAAAGTACCAAAGGTCCTATCTTCTTACAAGGCAATCAGGAGAAAACCTAAATCGTTGATAAGAAGAGTTACTAAGCAACCGCTTGTCTGGCTAGGACGAGAACTTCTAGGCCTAGAGAGAGAGCTTTAGGCCCCACTTCGAGAGCCCTCGTTATTCACTACTTTGTTTCTGTTGTCCCTGCTGGTGTGCATGCCTGATGACGGCGTCCTCATCGAACAAGTAAAGAAATCGTAAATGATATTTCAAATGAGAGCTACGTCCTTTACGCCAGACGGTGAGACAGACGAAGCAGATAGTCCTTGATGAAGGGTCACTGGGTAGACTAATTTGTACTTGTGTGTGAAGTTCGGCTCAAGGATTGTTTTCTCAAAGAAATGGGCACCAATATAGCCTTCGGATAAGACACCCGAATCTCGCAAGGGGAGCTGTTGAGCCAGTGGAAGCCGGACTAGCTAATCCCCGGCCAGGCTGTGGGGGCCCAGGGGCCTGCTGGCCTTTGGACCTCGGGGATAGGGCTTTGCACAGCCCCTCCCCGCCTGTCTCTTATTCCCAGGATTCCCAGGACAGGCTGGGCATGAGAATTAACAAAACAAAACAAAACATCAAAACCAAGAGAAAGACGGCCACTAAATGTTTCCAGAAGTTTACTCTGTTGGAAAACTTTTCGAGGAGCCCAGTGACTACCACCATTCCCAGACAAGCGAGTGTGTGTGTGTGTGTTTCTTTCTTTTTTTTTTTTTTAAGATTTTATTTATTTATTCATGAGAGAGAGAGAGAGGCAGAGGCACAGGCAGAGGGAGAAGCAGGCTCTATGCAGGGAGCCCGATGTGGGATTCGATCCGGGGTCTCCAGGATCATGCCCTGGGCCGAAGGCGGCGCTAAACCACTGGGCCCCCCAGGCTGCCCTGTGTGTGTCTCTTAAAAAGGCATAGGCCTCCAGCCGTGTGGACAAAGGAGCACCCTCCGAGGTGAGGTGCCAGGATCCTGGGAGCGCCCAGGGGACCCACAAAGGGCTTTTGAGGCCCCACCGTTGCCGCCGGGCCTGAGGGGGCCTCTGAGCACAGCGGGGCTGTGTTTGCCCCCCGTTTTCTAAATTCAATTTTATCACCTGGACAAATATTTGTTTGTGGGGCCACAGCATGGAATGTCGGAGCTCAGGACTGTAGTCAACACTGCAGACATAGAAATACCTTGTCCCTCTCTCTTCAGGGCCCCACATGAGACCACCCCATTCTCAAATCCACAAACAAGTAGATTGTCTCAGACCCGGTTTTCTCCCCAGACTTTGAGGGGCTTCTTCAGGGTTCATTTTTACTTGTGCCAATGTTCAGATTTCCATCCTATACAGAATATGCAAGAGAGAGCCTTTCCTTCCCCCTGCCTCCCCCCCCCCCCCGGCTCCTCTAGGCAATGCCTAGTTCTTTCCAGTGGGCAGAGAACAAATTTACCAGGTTAAAAAAAATTAGTAAGTAGATCTTTTGTTTGGTACCAATAGTTAGGAATGCTGGCCAGGGAAAGGTCCCTGGTCCTTCCTTGATTCTGCTCTTGTGCTTCAGTCAGCAGGGTTTCGCGCCATCAGCTCTACAGGGCAGCACCCCTGGGCCGAGTCCCCTCTGCTGGTGGGGCCGCTCGGGTGGGCCCTCTGGGTGCTCTTGGCTCTGGAAGGCCACCGGGTGCTGTGTGTCAGGTTGTCATGTGGTACCCGGTGGGCCCCTGGAGCCCACGTCCCCGATCCTGGTCCTCGGCTGCCCCAGAAATGCTCATGTGAGCTCGGGCCCGCTCTCCCCACCTGACAGAGACAGCCCGGCTCCGTGGACACCGGTTCTCACCGTCCCAGGTGGCCGTGTACGGGGCCCCGCGACGCCAGGACGGGCACATGGGAGGAGGGAAGAAGAGAGAGCATTTCTCAAACTCTTGCTCTGAGCCAGCTGCTTTATATTTTTATTTTCTTCATGCTCTCCCCAGCCACTTCGTGAGCACCCAGTCTCACCCCCATCTAAAGGATGGACAAACTGAGGCCCTCGTGGGTTGAATCGGCCGCCCAAGGTCCTGCAGCCGGTAAGTGGCTGTGGCATGATTTGAGCTCCTCCGCCTGATTTCGAAATCTGTGCCATCGCTACTGCTTTCTACTGGAATGCCCGGGTACTGGAGATTCAAGTCCCTCTGGTCTGGTACAAGGGCAGAGCCTTGCTTTGGTGAGGTTCCTCCCCTGACACAGAGGTGGCCCTCCTCGGGGGCACCTGCTGCTGGGACGGCGCCCGGCACTCTGGAGGCTTCCTCCCCTGTGCAGGGCCTGGTGTGCAGAGGTCTGGGCGCCTCAGGGGACTCTGCAGGGTGACCTCCTGATTCTGTCGTCCCCGTGGTGGGTTGTAGGCCGTGCAATCAGATCCTCAGCCCCACCGTCCTCCCCGCTCCTCCTCTGCACCCTTCCAGCAAACTCCTTCCAGCTGAGCTGAGCCCACTGAGATTTCTGTTGCTTGCAGAGCACGAGCCCTGGCAGCTGGGGCTTCCTGGAGATGCAGCAAAGGAGAGGGAGGCCCCGTTGCCCTGCCCCTCTGGGCGCTGCCTCCCCCCGCCCCGGATGCGCCTCTCCTTTGTGGGGAGTCTATCACTCCCCACATGAGCCCTTCCAGGGCTTCTGTGCATATGAGCTGAGCAGGCACAGGTTGGCTCCCCGACCAGCACCTTCCAGAACTGTGGGGAGCCTCTGAGATCCATGACATTCGCTGTCAGGGTTCATGGAACTTCGGACGAAGGAGGTGGGAAGGACAGAAGCAACGGTGAGAACAGCTTTGTCTCCTCAGAAAATTCTCAGCTACGTGGCTGCAGGCTGTGCCTGTGGAATGAGGTCGAGAGAGTTCTCCGTCTCAGCTCCTGTAAGCCACCACCCGTTCAGGGACTGTTGCATGGTACCTGTAAGCCCTGGCTGTGAGACCCCAAGAGGGGTCCTGTCAATGTACGGGAGGGGCACAGAGTGAGGTTCTGGCCAAAACTGGGTTTCCAAAGCAGGCAAGCTGGTTTTACATTCACTTTGGTCGGGGGGGAGGTGGAAGGACGGACGGAGGTAAGAGAAACACTATGCCGTCTCTTCTGGAGAGGCCACTGATGAGACCCCCCAGCCCTGTCAGATGGGAGGGCACGGAAAGGAGAGTCCTCTCTAGGGCCCTATCCATCCCCAGAAGATTTTAAGGTCTCTGAATTCAGACTCCCTCCACACCCTGGCTGTGAGCCACTCTGAACTTCTGTTTCTTTTTCTGAAAAGTTGGCAAAATAATGGCACCGACCTTGAAGAGCTGATGGGAGACCTTGGGATAGGATGGTGCTCTAGAAAGGCCTTTCTTTCTTTCTTTCTTTCTTTCTTTCTTTCTTTCTTTCTTTCTTTCTTTCTTTCTTTCTTTCTTTTTTCTTTCTTTCTTTCTTTCTTTCTTCTTTCTTTCTTTCTTTCTTTCTTTCTTTCTTTCTTTCTTTCTTTTTTCTTCCTTTTTTAGAAAGGCATTTCAAAGATAATAGTGGACTGTTCCCATAAGCCATCCTCATGTAATATTATTTTAATGCTAAAATGAAGGAGACATTTTTCATGATGAGAGAGCTTCTACAGGGTCTCATGTGAGTTCTATGCAGGTAACTCTTTGTTTCTCCAGTTCTCCAGAGTGAAAATAGTAGGTCTCCTTTTGCCTTGTTTGAGCCTGGCCTGGGAAGGAGTGGGGCTGCCTCGGGAATGAACAACTAGAAGGGGGTGCAGAGGCTCACACCCAGGGATGATCGCTGTAGGAGTTGGAAGCGGCTTTGGGAGGCAGGATGCTGCTTTTAGAGTTGATTTTTTTCGAAGTGGATTTTAGAAGCAAGAATCTCACTTTAGAAAAGGATGATGTGACAGCAAAGGTTAGATGCTTGGAGTAGAGGCCCGAGGGGAGAGAGTGTACGCAGGAGGGACCCACACTCTTCAGGAAGTCATGACCCTAGGCAAGCCGCTGGGGCCCACGGATGTGGTGGCCGTGGGTAAGAGGAATCAGGTGTGGATGGCTGAAGAGAGAGCTGCCGAGGATCCACTGGGTCCCTAATAGGAGTGGCTGGTTCCCCAGCTGTCCGTGTCTTCAGGCCTCCATCACTGCAGATCCACCTCATCCCACGGCAGCCTCACCACTGACTGGTTGCAGTGGGGGGCATGGCATATCCACCCATTTCAGCCCCAGGTGGGATAGCCCTGGTGGGCCGTGCACACTCCTGAGCTCCTTGCTGTGCCAGCCACACTTTTGTTGGGCATGTATTGCTTTGGCTCTCCTTCTGACCAATCCTATTCCCTCCCCGTCACTTCCAACAGCTCTTGATCCCTGATACATACCCTCTATACCAAACCCCATTTCCAAGTCTCCTTCCGAAGAATTCGGTCTTACTACCAACCTGCAAAGATTGTTGCCAGGAGTGGTCCAGGAAAGCAGGCGCTAAGAGGGACTTTGAAACAGGATCATTTCCCATCGAACTGGGTAAAGAGGTCCCTCTCCCTAGGGAGAGGTGCTGACTAGATAGCTTCTGACAAAACGTGGCAGTCCAGTTGCTCAAACTTTCCCCCAGTACCGAATTGGGAGAACATATTGGTTGAGGACAATGTATTAGCGAGAGCAAGGTGTCAGGCATTGGAGAAGAATGAAAGAAACAGTAAATATAGGACTGACTTTGCTCAGTGGCTTTCAACAAAATCCCCAACATAGTAGTTCAGAGGTAGGTATCTATCTCAAGTTAAAAATCATAATTCCACCTTATTGGGAAGTTCGAGAAAGTTCTTGGAGACTAGAAACTTCTGTCACCCAGGAAAATGTCTCTGTCATTGAAATAGTAAAACTGAAAGTCAAAACCTGCAGCACCAATCATTTCCTGGACCCCCAAGAACTGGGAAATGGCTTACCTTGAATAAACAATTGTCACATTGGAGCTAGAGATACAATTTTAAACTCCTGAAATGACCAGTTAATTCTGCACTTATCCACATTTCATTTTCCCTGGTGGCAGTGACCCACTAGTGCGTGGGGATCAGAAATCCTGCAGCCCCTTCACTGTCCTCCATAGTTGCGGGGGGAACACACACCTGCCTTGTGGTTCCTGCATCCACCCATCTCTCTGAGCCCAGCTTGAATTGGGTGTTTTATGAGATACATCCTGTTTGGATTCCTTGATGCAAAAGAATATCCTATAGAAAAATCTTGCCCACCTGCCTCAGTCAAAAGACTTTCCAGCTTAGATTTCAAGATGCATTCCGTCACCAGCTGTTTGCAAACAGTCCTGCGAAGCTTCAGCTTCATGAGCTGGCCTCTGCATTTATCCCGGGTTGGGTTTTGTTTCAAAAGGCTGAAAGGAGCCTCGACATAACTCATGAGCATCTGCAAACTCACAGGGATAGGATGCAGTGGGGCAGGTAGGGTTTTGCTGCATGTACAGGACTCCCCAAGGAACAACATCCAAATTGTGAGTTATTGCTCTTTACCCATAAAAACCGTTTTGCCAAGAGCCCCGATTATGCAGCCTGAGAGGTAGATACTGGGCAGCTGTTTTGGTTTTTCACTCGTATCTGTTTTGTCATAAATACTGCTTTATCTCCTTGGTGTTACATAGCATTTTAAACTTCCCAGACCTCTTTTCATCCTCTGAATAGCCCTGCAAAATAAATAATTACCATCTCCTTTTGATATATAAAGAAGTAAACTTTAAGTTGATATAATGTGTTATCTAGAAAAATTAGTAAGTAATACCTTTTAAAAATTCTTCTAAAGGACTCTAAGTGTTGACTCAAATTATTTTTATCAAGGGCTATATAAAAATGCAAAAATATGTAAGTAGATATACATTCTGTATGCTTTTTTTTTGTTATGCAACCATTAAAAATCTAATTACATACAAATAAGACAAAAATATCAACAGCATTCAAGTTCATAACATTCATTTCATATGTTAGGTGATGTTTTACTGAAACTAAATTGCCAATGTTGGGCTTATTAGCAGACTCAAGTACCTACATTTCTGATACTTCACTTATCAACATGATTCCTTGCCTCTGCTGGAGTCACTGTATCTACCATAGTCCCTATAGTCTCACTTTAACCTGACTTTATTTGATGGATCCACGATCAAGAAAAACCAACCAATTAAAAGGTATAAACCAAAAAGTCATACTCAAAAAAAAAAAATTGGTGTGTAATGAAAAATTCCCCAGTGTACGTTTGCTGTGATAGTTACCAGTGCTGAACCATTGGAGGTGAGTACCAACAACAGTGGGGTTCAGGGAAAGCACCAACTCACAAGGTGACAGTACTGTGAACTTGGCTCAGGATGGTGCCTCCATCACCGTATTTCTCCATTTGAATTACCTTCTATTAGCAAAGCGATATAACACTGTCGCCCTACCCCCAGGTTTATTAAAATCTGCTCACCCCACAGGACCCCAATTCAATGCTTTTGCTTCTGACCAGGATCAGGACCAGTGCCTCCTCTCCTCATTTCCATGGTGTGTGTCTCCTTTCTACTCTGCCTTGGGTTGCAGTTGGCAGTGGCATGTTTGCTTTTCACAGTGGGTGGAAGCCTTTTAAGCCAGGTACGTTGTCATGATCATTGTGGTTCCCAAGATGAATGAAATGTCCCAGTTTTTGGTGAAGGCAAAATGAGGGGCCTTCACAGGATGTGTATTTGAGCTCCACTAGAGGAAGAAATCTCTCTAAATTGCTTGCTTTCTGGCATAATGGAAGCTTCTCAGCATAGACTGGTTGACACAAAACTAAATGTTCAAAGCTTGAGCAGATTTGGGACTCATCTAATCCAACTTCATCCAAATCCCTTGGTTTATAGAAGAGGAAATTGAGTCCCAGAGAAATTAAACAACTTGCCTAAGGAAAGGACACACAGCTAAATATTTGTAGCACCAGTCACTAGCTCCAAGCTCACTATGTTCTTCTACATCAGACAGTTTCCTGCCTTCGAGTCTTCCCTGATCCCCAGAGAAGCCATTCTAATCAATATGCTCAGATCTCAGTTCATCAGAAATTCCTGAAAATGAAAATTGATTTTTACTGCCTGCTGCGGTTCAGCTTTTAATTTTCTTAACTAATTTCCACCTACATCACCAAAAAATGAGGTCTTCGTCATATTTAATAGAGATAGGACTAATTAAGGACAAAACTAAAGGGTGACTGCATACAGTAGGTAGCAAAAAAACTCATGTTTGAATGAATGAATCAATAGCTACATCCTAAATCCCATGACATATGAATACAGAAACTAATGGAATGGACCAATGGGCTTGCAAACACAAATTGCAGAGAGCGAGACTACAGAGTTGATGGATGGTCTTCCCACTTTACCATTTACACACTAAATCAAAATTGACAAAGTATAAATCCAGGACTTTTTTTTTTTTTTTTTTTTGGACTTCTTTTTGTTAATAAAGGCTCATTGGAACATGGCTGTGCCTGTTGTTTATAATTGTTGGTGGCTGCTTTTGTGCTGGCAGAGTTGAGTAGTTGTTCCAAACACCATCTGGGCTTCAAAATCTAAAGTATTTACTATCTGATGTTTTATAGAAAAAAACAACAACAACAACAACAACTAGATCCTTGAACTTGAAGTGTTTCTTAACCCGGGGTTTGTAACTCCAGTATATCTCTAGACATACTTTGGGAATCCTACCAGAAGTTTTAAATGCTGTGTTTTCATGTGGATATTAGTCTAGAAGTTTTAAATGCTGTGTTTTCATGTGGATATTAGTCTGGATATTAAAAAAAGAACATAAACACGCCCTGCATCATCTGAACGACTCCTCTAGAACCTAGTCACTCAAATTATTCAAATTATAAAGTGCCTTGTGTTTTAGTGTCTGCATTTAGATTAGGGTTGATCATCATCAGAAACATGAGAAGATGGAAAGACCTCACAGCAAGCTCGACAAAGTCCCTTTAGGAGCATCGAGGGCTGTGTTCACCGCCTTGCCTATGACTGAGAGGTATCTGCCCATGAGTCAGGTAAACTCCGAACCAAAGAAAAATATACACCCCCAGGAGACTCATCCTGGTGTAGTCAAACCCACTTTCCATGCTCCAAAGGAAAAAGAGCCTCGTTACTTTTGTTGTATGGAAGAGTGAGAAGGGGTTAGTTAACATTAAACTTTGCATGGGGTGCATTTTTCTTAATGTCCCAGGATTTCACAGAGTGGTCGGTGGGTTTCCAAGGACCTGGGGAAATCAGAGCTGCCCCATCTGGTTGGAGCGATTGTACCGCTTCACTCCCGGACTGGAAATGTGCCTCTCACAGGAAGTATGAAGTTGGGTTAGATTATCCATTTAAAATGGTGTCCTTGAGCCATTTACGAATCCTTGGGGGTCTATATCAATCCAATTAGATTCATGAAGGGAGACAGGGAGATAAAAGCAGACAGCCTTTTAAAAGTTCATGGCCTATGGGGGAAAAAAAAGACTGATTGGTTCAAGGGGAACTTTCAAAGCAAGAAAGCAGAACTTGACTTATAAAGTTTGAAACCATGGCAAGGCAATCAAAATACCGATTTCACTAAAGTACAAAGACTTCTGTGATGTTTCAAACCAAGTAACTGCTTAAAGGAACTCAATTTCAGTCTTGACTAGTTAAGATAAAGTTTACAGTTGCAAACTGGAACAATCCTTTTAGAAGGAATTATACAGCAGGAGGCATAAAGACAATACATACCCGAGAAACAGTAATTCTATTCCTAGGAATTTTTTATTTAGGAAATAATTCACAGAAATCAAAGCATTTGTAAACATCTATGTTTGCTGCTGTAATATCTTCAAGATAAAAAAAATAAGGAGGCAGTTTGTGTACAAAATACCAATGTTAGGAGACTGTTCAGTGAATTATGTTGTAGCAATATCATAAAACCATTAAAACGAATACTTTAAAGAATGTATAGAAATGCAGAGAAATGTGCTGTGATTTAAGTAAAAATAACAGCAAACAAAGTGGAATGTTCACTATGGTCGTGGATATGTAAATATTACACTCAAAGGTAATATCAAGGAGCAAAAATAGTTTTAATTAGGTAGTGTGATACTATGGGTGCATTTTAAATGTTTTCTTTAATGATGCTGTGTTTTCTCGAGGACAGTCACTAATTAAAAAGCTGAAAGCTCAGACAGGGACAAACATTAATGAAACACTTTTTTTTTTAAAAGGAAACACTATTTTAATTATGACATAGATTTAATATATCAGGGGAAAATAATTCACCTTATTAAAAACATAAAAATTCCGTGAAGAACCAAGGTGCCAAAAGTCATGAGGCTCCCTTTCTCAGGACAGCTAATGGGCACAGAGTACTCACTGTATGGAGACGTGCTTCAGTCTTCAAGCATCCTTTATGGCAAGCACTAAGATTATTCCCACTTTTCCGATGAGGTAAAAGGCATAAGGAAGAGAGAGAATCTGTTTGTGATCGCACAGATAATCAATGGCAGAGCTGGGATCTAATCTGTCTGACTCCAGTGACACTGCAGCTGTTGGGCTGGAGCACCTTCGAGATGTTACGCTCACCAGAGACAGCCTCTCGGACTAGAAAACTTTTGGAATGAGTAGGTGTGTGGTCATCAGACAGACCTGAGTTGGGATTCTGGCTTTTGCATCTGCCAGGATGCTTTTGATGAAAAGGAAATCGACTCTGACTCATACTGGTGTAGACACTCGGGAAATTTATCATCTCATTCGTATGAAGTGCAGAGGTTGGGCTGGCTGTGGGGTTGGTGAGGCTGGTAGCTCAGTGATGCCACCCAGGATCTTTGCTATCTTTTCCCTTCCCCCTCTGCTGTCCTTAGAGTGAGCTTTGCTGGGAAAAAGAGGCATCTTGTCCTTGCCCAAGGATGAAGAGAGAGTTCCTCCCCCTGGGATGGTCTTTCAAGACAGAGAAGCTTCCTCCAGGAGATTGCTAGCAGAAATATGCCCCAGGAACATTCCTGAAGAAGCTCCTGGGTGGGGATGGTAGGAGCCTGACCGCTTTACACTCGTGCAGAGAGGTGTGGTAGCCAGGGAGTCCACCACAGTGCTCGCCACTCTTCAGTTAGTTACCATGTCTTCTGTAAGACGGTGGATCTAAGGAGTCGGTGGGATGAGGATTGGTTGTGCCTCATCCGTAAGGACAGTCACTACTGGTTGAGTTTGTCATTTGGGGAAGAGCGGGGTGGAGGGCGTGCTGGCTCCAGAAGCCTGGGCTCTCTGAGGGGTGACCTTGGTATGCTCCATTCTTGTTCTTCACTGCTCTGCACTCCAGCAGTGGTAGACTGAGAGTTTGGTCAAGAATGAGGTGCTAAGCAATGTCCACAATAGCCAAACTGTGGGAGGAGCCTCGGTGTCCATCGAAAAATGAATGGATAAAGAAGCTGTGGTCTATGTATACGATGGAATATTCTTCAGCCATTAGAAACGACAAATGCCCACCATTTGCTTCGATGTGGATGGAACTGGAGGGTATTATGCTGAGTGAAGTAAGTCAGTCGGAAAAGGACAAACATTATATGGTCTCATTCATTTGGGGAATATAAAAATTAGTGAAAGGGAATAAAGAGAAAGGAGAGAAAATGAGTGAAAATATCAGTGAGGGAGACAAAACATGAGAGAACCTAACTCTGGGGAATGAACAAGGAGCAGTGGAAGGGGAGGTGGGCGGGGTGACTGGGTGATGGGCACTGAGGGGGGCACTTGGTGGCATGAGCACTGAGTGTTATGCTAAATGTTGACAAATTGAACTCCAATAAAAATAAAATAAAAAAAGAAGAGTAGTGTAAAATAGGGGCAGCTGGGGTGGCTCAGCAGTTTAGCACTACCTTCAGCCCAGGGCTCGATCCTGGGGCCCTGTGATTGAGTCCCACATCCGGCTCCCTGCATGGAGTCTGCCTCTCTCTCTGTCTCTCTCTGTGGCTCTCATGAATAAATAGATAAAATCTTTTTTTGTTTGTTTTTAAAGAATGAGGTGCTAAGACTCCTAAAACATTTTAAATATTCTTTTCTCTGCTATTCTTTTTTTTAAAAGCAACTTTATTGAGATATTGATATATAAAATTGTATATATTTAAAAGGTACAATTTGATATTTTGCTATATCTAAACATTGTGAAATAAGCACCACAATCCAGCTAAGCAATATAGCAGACAGTTACCTCTACATGGTTATCGTGTGTGTGTGTGTGTGTGTGTGTGGTGCGATGATTTAAGATTTATTCACTTAGAAGATTCAAGCATATGATATGGTGTTAACTATCATCACACACTGTGCACGAGAGCTCCAGAACTTACTTGTCTTGCACAACTAAACTTTCTCCCCTCTTCTTGTCCTAAGGCTTTTACCTCATTTCTCTACTGAATTTATTTGGTCAATAAGAAAAATGCATAAGCCCCAGGTGTAAAGATGTTATGAAGTCCAGTTATTTAAAAAGTGGATGTCAGATTTCACAGAAGATTCGCCATTTTCAAGATCCAAGCTAAATGCGGTGTCGTTTTCCCTGTTCCCCATCCCCACTAATCCTTGTTACTGGTGTTTCTCTTTAGGCTGCTTTCAGTTTGGACACCAGAGTTTCTTTCTCTGCGTTATTACTTTTTAGTTATACTAGGTGAAAACACAATGAGCTTTTACAGATTGCAAAGCTCACGCACTTGAACATTTGTGGCGCTCCTCTTCCTGTCCCCTCCTGCAAACACAGAAAGCATCTGCTTTTCCAGTTAGATGTTCCTGTATAGTGGAGGTCCCCCCCCCCGCTTGAGGAGCATCAGGCCCAGCTTCTGCCTCACATGCTGATGGGTAGGCTGAGCCTCTGTCACCTGCTCCACCTGCCTCTCCCCTCCTATCTCTGGATCTCTGGTGACAGAGAGAATGACCCCTAGGGATCCACACAAGGAGCTGTGAAAACAAGGAAAAGAAAACTGGCTTGCAAGGCTTGTTAGCATGAATACACGATGATTTCCTCCTGCTTTCTATTCTTCCCGTCTCCCTTCCTCCCTTTCTCCCGGACTCACGTACAGAGAGCCCCGGATGTAATGTGTAGTTGTAGTCACATCACTCAGGTGGGGGTTCAGGAATCCTAGGCGTGTGCCTTTATTTGAGTGTTCGAAAATCATCTTTGAAGCCTAAGTAAGGGGCTTTGCAGCAGTGTTCACGGGTACAAAGCCACTCGTGCTTTTGACATCTCTAGTTGAATGCCATAGGAAGCATGATGTGGTTAGTTCTGCTGCGAGTTCCTGCTAATTCTCCAGGCTTGACCCACTCGGTATAACCCTAAGGCCCTTGCAAACACATTAAAAACTACAAAATACCAAAGGGCTAAAGGCAATGGAGTGCAATCTAGAAGAATATGGCTGTAGAGTAATAAGTCATTATGGGACCTTTCCTTTTTGTAAAGCAACAACAGAATACTTAATGAATGGTTTAAAAGGAAGATATTACTTAGACTTCTTTCACCCCAATGACACTGTCTTTTCGTGTTTCCAAGCAACATTGGCTCCATGTCTACATTCTCAAATAGCTGTCATCATAACGCATTTGTAATTACGAATGGTACTAGCTGTTGACATGCTTGAATCTGACATTCTCAATTTCAATTATTTGCCCGGAACTTCAAAGATTGTGATAATTTGTAATTCTGCAGGGGTTTGATTTTGAAATGGCTGGTTTTCAAAACTGTCGTGTGGGAAAGTAAGAGTCCACAGTGAGTCAACCAACCTGGCCCACCGTTCCTGGGAGCAGCGTTTCAATACAGCTTTTGTACTTGCATATGGAGCTTGCAAGGGACTCTCACAAAATGATAGATGTTGTTTCTTTGCAGATTTCAGTAAATTTGGGTAAGTACACTAATAGTATGATATAATGCAACCTAGAGTTTATTTTATTGGCAGAATTTATATTTATAGCTTTATAAGCCAATTCTGAGCTCGTAGATACATTAAGAGTCTTAAGGGGTTACTTAACATTTTTAGGTACTGCATTTTAAAGGAGGAAATTGTAGGCTACAATGGTTTTCTCTTACCTGGGAATTTGCAAAGATATTAGCCCATATGCCTCATAAATGTCAATAGTGTACTATATTCTACTTAATTTTTATGTGACGGTCACGTGGTGTTATGTAATCCTCGTAAAGATCATATTAAATGACTACGGAATATTCCACTGAGTGGTTGTATAATGGGTTAGATATTGTCCTGTTATTCCACATTTAGGGTGTTTTCAATTTTGCGCTATTAAAGATAATGTTTCAGTGATAAACTTTGGGCCCACTTTTGAAATATTTCCTTACGATAAATTCTGGAGGTGGCAAAGGAAGATGGACATTTTTAAAAAAGATTTTTATTTACTTACTTGAGAGAGACAGAGAAAGAGTGCGCACGTGGGGCAAGGAGCAGAGGCAGAGGGAGAAAGACAAGCAGAACCTCCGCCGAACAGGGAACCGGATGCGGGGCTCCATCCCAGGATTCTGAGATCTTGACCTGAGCCAAATGCAGATGCTTAATTCACTGAATCACCCAGGCGCCCTGCAAGATGGACATTTTCATGACAATATCTATTATTATATTGCTTTCCAAAAGATTTATGTAAATCTACAGTATGACCATCAATATATTAATGACTGTTTAGTGACACAAATTAGATGGCATCATGCATGATTATTAATGTTTCCTGCCAATTAAGTGAGTATAAAGTGGTTCAATATTATCGTCTCTCTGATGCTTTGATGTATGCCCAGATTGAACACTGTATATATATTCAGAATTCAAAGTTTCCTCCAAGATGATGTACCTGTTCATATTTTTTGCTGAGTTTCTTTTCGGGAGGTCATTCTGGGCTTTGGACTTGAGAGATATGGAGAGATAGAGCTTGAATCCCAATTCACTGGCCACTTACCAGCTGTGTGACTTTGGGCATGTTACCAAATCTCCCTGGTCTCGGTTTCCTCATCTGTGATGTGGGCCTAAGAACGTGTGTCTCGCAGAGTTAAGGGGTTGTTAGCCAGGTTGGCCCACATGAAGAATACGGAGCACACACATTACAACGGATTCATGGGTTTTAGTCACATGATGTGATTTTGCTCTGTTGGTTGTTGTTTTGGGTCATAGCCTAAACCCTCAGTGGTTTCCCATCACTCTGAAGACAAACCCTGGTTGGCTGCTCAGCAGCTTAAGCGGCCTTTCACCTCTGTGCTCATTCTCCTGTCCGCCCTTCACAGGAGGGCCTTGCTGGGCCAGAATCCTATCTATGCCTTCCTGCAAGCTCCTTCTCTCCCTCCTGCCCCACCTTCATCTGGCAAACTGCAAATCATCCTTCAAAATATTGTCCATTTACTTGTATTTTCCTCAAGCAGGCTCTAAGTCCCGAGTGAGTAAAAACCATCTTTTATTTGATGTGGCAGGCTTATGGCACAGTGCTTGCGTGTGGAAAGTGCTCAATAAATATTTGTTGAATGAAGGAATCAATGCCTACCTAACTCATCGGGTGTGAATCCATGTCTCATAGGGGGAAGAAAAATCACTTTCACGGAGCAAATATTTGCTATTGCTGGGATTGCTTGGGGTGAGGGCAGCGTTGTAGGAGAAAGGGTGTTGCTATCCAAGGGACAGCCCTGGGTGTGCAAAACTATGGAATTCCAAAATAGACACATACTTTCACTAATCTGCAACCGCCAGTCGTGGTTCCGCGGATGATTCCCTAAAAATTCGAAGGACAGAGAATTGCTGTAGGCTATTGTGTTCACTAGTGGGTGACACATACTCTGAAGGCAAACCCAGACGCGGAATCCCTAAATTACGATGGGTTGTGGCTGTATTGGAGGAAGTGATTAATCTCTCAAGATGAGTACTTTGGAAGTGGCAACAGCTGTTTGGATGATTAAGTTCTGATCTAATTGTCTCAAAGACAAAAAAAAAAAAAAAGGTACATGTTTTGGCACCTGTCTTAAGTGCTTTAAAATATACATGAAGGGATATTGGGAGTGGAATAAATTAAAACTCAAGTTAGCTCTTGAAAGCGATAGGTAAGTGGAGTAAGCTTCCCTGGCAGGAGGAGGAACAAAGGAAGGCATGAGGGGTGGAAGCAGTGAAGGGACAGTTGTGGCTGGGACGTGGAACAGGTGGCTCCCCGAGGAACTCGAGGCTCCCCCAGGCATGCCTTGGTACCGCACCTGTGCAGCCGCAGGAGGGAAAGCTGGAGCAGAGCCTGACGCAGGGATTGAGGACATGGGATTCACCAGAGAGATGATTTTAGGAAGAATAGGCCGGGGAGTGAGGGAAGCAGGATAGGAGTGGGGAGAGAAGCCAGCAAAGAGATTAGCCTGGGTGTGAGTCACTGGGGGTGGGCCATAACTTCATACACTGCAGAACTGTCCCTGCCTTGAGGCAAGGGGCCTTGGGTGTCCCTGCATCCGTCAACCCCTGGCAGTCAGCCACCCCCAGAGGCAGGGTGTGGTTATCTATCTGGTGGGATGTTCTGGTGAGCCCGGGACCAGCTCCAGGGAAAGGAGCAGCTGGGAGCAGCCAGGAGAGCCGATGGCCCAGCAGCCAGGCCATGGGAACGCACACGGGGAGGGGCTCTGAGGGAGACCCCAGCACCTCTGCTATAGTCCTGGCCGCAGCCAATGAATTCTCTTCCTCCCACCCCATGAGCCTGCATCCTGACCTCCTTCTCAGATTTAGCTCCAATGTCTCTGCTCCATGGAGCCATGGCCTCACCACTGTGGGAGAGCAACCTCTCTTCGGACACCCTAAAATGCTTCATTTGCACCTCTTCCGTGGCACTTTTCCCCTACTGGGTGTCATTTCCCTCGCTGTGCGGGTCCTTGCTCACCCACTGGGCTGGCGGGTTCCCCGGGGCAGGTGTCACACGCCCCTCGGCTCTGTACTGCTGGGGAGAGAACTTCAGCTGTGAGTCCGTGTTTTCTGTGTTGGCCACTAAATGCTCTTGGTTTATCCTCAGGCCATAGCTCTGCAAAGTCCTCTGTAATCGTTTTTGCCCCCTTGCACATGAATATTTATTATTAACATTAACATTATATTAACATTAATCTTCTTAATGTCCTTTGGCCTGTGTGCTATCAGCATGCCCAGCCCAGGAGCGAATTATAGTAACTTTGGGATGGCAGCTTTGGGGGGTCCGGAGGATGCCTTCAGGGACTTCCTTCTGCATCACCCCATGTCTAGTTTCCCAGATGGAGGTCGGGCTGTGAATTAGTTGAGAATTGGAGTGCTCTATCTGACATGCCTGAGAGCCCATACGCCTGCCCCACTGTGGCCCGCAGCCAGGCTGCAATTCTGGATTTTCTTTTGGGCCATCCTTCCCCAGAGGAAGGCCTGCCGATTGCTTATCAGCAGTGCAGAGTGGTGAGATGCTGCGGAGGTTGCCCCATTGAGCCTTCTTATTTTTGTCCTTCAAAGTCCCCCGGGGTCACCTGTGTAGGGGCACACGGGAGGAGAGCCCAGGACAGGTGGCACAGGGTGTCCCGAGGCAGCACGGGAGCCCATCACAGCCACCTGCACACTGCAGTGTGTTGGGGATTCGGACCGAGGGCAGAGAGTGGCACAGGTGGGAAAGGAGGCTTTGGTTTGGCAGAAGGGCTGCATTTTCCGCACGTTCTTTTGGAAGAACATCCAAGATGGTGTGTGTGTCTCCCCCCCGTGAGGCCTGATGCATCCTGATGACTTACCACGTGTATTGGAATCAAATCCAAGCTGCTTAAACATGCTGGCGGGGATAGTGACCAGGTATTCTGTGGCCGTGTTCCAGCCTGAACTCGGATCCACTACCCTCAGAAGGCCAGACGTGTCACCCATGCAACTTAAAGGAAATGAAATGATTCAGGAAAAAGAAAAATGGTGAATTCTGACTTGTTTTCTAGACTGGGGAACCTGCGTGCAGTAGCTTTTTCCTGGAGCAGAGCCACTCGCTGGCCAGAGTGATCATTAACCACAGCCACCAGCGTGCCCATTTGGGATGGGTGCTGTTAGTGGTGACGGGAATCATTAACTCCGGAAATGCTGACCAGGCCACAGTTAAGGCCCTTGCCAAATGACTGGTGCCCAGCTCTTCCCAGGCATCAGGCTCCGTGCTTTCCAGACTCTTCCTTCCTGCTACTGCAGGATGTAACCAACCCACGGCCAGAGGGACCCAGCAGGCACCACCCCGAAGTGCTGCAAGCAGACAGCACTGTCTTCCTTCTCTTTTGTACCCTGCAGGGTGACAAAGTCTTGTCCTCCTCCTCAGGCACTATCACCTCCTTTCTATCTTTGCTTCGGTTACACTGAGAAAAATTTTGAATTTTTTTTTTAATAATAAAGCAGCAGAGCGTTTTATTTTTACACAGTCATCGTTCAGTAAATGCTGTTACATTGTGAAATATTACACTTCAATATCCTTTTCAATAGAGAGGTCTTCTAAGGAAATGACCTGGAGCCTTCCACATTTATCAGATGCCTTTTCATTATTCTTTTCCATTTTTGCAATTCTGGATCCAAACTGCATGGCCCGTTTTGGCAGAAGAGCACAGGTTGTTAAGCCAAGTTCCACTGCTGCAAGACGCAAAATCAGTTTTTCACCAATTCCACGGGGTAAAGTCAAGTCTACCTTTTTCCAAACTGGTAGGGAATTTAGAAAGGAGATGACATTTTCATCCAGGAAAGGAAATCTTGCTTCTTTTCCGTGATCACTGATAACTCTGTCATCACGGCTGAGATTTCTAGAAGATATTTGTCCAGTTCCATCTCAATTTCCTCATTTAATCCTTCCATTCCATGTATCTGAAAGCACACACGATGGTGAGAATTACCTGCAAGTCGCTCATCAGCACCAATTCCAGTAAGAACTACGTCTGCACTGCTCTGATAGGACCTCGCTCCATCCTGGGGCACTAACCAACCAATTCCTCTAGAAGCAAACCAGACTCTACAGCCAGTGCTCTCATCCAACACTGTATCCAAGCGCTGGACTAAGTGGCATATCTGACTTCTTCTTAACTCTTGCAGTTCTTCCAGAGAAACATTAATTTCGACAAATTATTTATAAATTTCGACAGCTGCTAGTGCTGTGATATTGTAAATACTGGACTCAGGAACTTTTGTTAGGAGAAAATTGAGAGAACTTAAGTCTTGAATGTCATTGGAATCTTCACCTTGGAATGGAGTTGAAAATGCCATAGCCCAAGTAGCTGTTTACTGCTTTTCATTAGCAGATGCTCACATGTCTTGGGGTGGGGGGGAAAGGAAGAATTGGCTATCTTAAAAAGTGGGTAAAAAAGCTGGTGTTAGGGCATGTGTTCACCTTGGAAATGTTCGATTTAACAATTGGGTCATGCACATCTGGTGTAGGAAATTTTTCTACCGTAAGTGACACCAATAAATGTTTGTTATTTAAACAAACAAATGTTTGTTATTTAAAACAAAACAAAACAAAATAACTCCACTCCACTTATTGAGGACTCCACTTATTGAGGATTCAAGTGTTGGCTCTACCTTGTGTTCTGCCATCGGTGCTTGCTTGTTTTGTCTGCGTGGGTGACCTTGATGGCCCCGGACAGGGGCGCCTTACAAACACAGTACACAAGGGCCAAATGTTTCGGTGTGACAGCTTGATGTTAACAGTACTGGACGGTGGCCCGAGATACAGGTTGGGTCCCCAAGGTGCATGTTGCCGTAGGAAGACCTGGAAATAGCTGCGATGGCGAAGGAGGAGCCTGCGCCCTGGAATCTTATGATCTCCTTCAAACACTAAACCCACCACCAATACGGTCATTGGTCAGGCAATTGCTTCGCCTCCGTCTTGTTTGTTGGTTGGTTGGTTTATAAAGCAGTGTGCCGTGTGGTATCAGCGTTAGTAATCTCGCTGTCCCTCCCAGGGAAGGAGTATGCATCCTCGTCGCACAGAGCCAGGTGTGGCCATGTGACTATTGGCACCGGCCGTGTTGTAGTGGAAGGACTATACCTCCCTGCCCCATGGACGCCAGGCTGGCCTGTGAGATTTGCCTTGGCTGGCAAAGGGAATCGTGTGGCTGCTGTCTAGACCCCTTAGGAGACCCCATGTGGTCTACCACTGTGTTTCTGTCACTGGGTTCTGGAATGAAGAGGATGGGAAGGGCTGCAGCTGACCCATGGTGCGTGTATAACATGAACGAGAAATAAAACTTTGCTGCGGTAAACACTGAGATTTGTGGGGTTTCTGCTATTGCCACCTAACTCAGCTTAAGCTGATTAATACACCAGAGAACAGCATGATCTTGTAAGGATTAAATGAGAGTTAACTTCAACATGGATTGTGCACTATGAGCTTCAAAGTACTGCCTTCTACCTACAAAAGCCAGCGTTGCATAAGGCATGGAGCCCATCTTCCGAAGAGCTAAGAGTAGAATTGACAGAGACTTCTAAAAAAAAAAAATTTTTTTCATGACAATGTATAGTAGACCTATGGCATTTGGAGGGGATGCAGCCTGGGCCACCACATGGTCCTAAATTCAGGAAAACCCTCTAATATGTGACTTTCCATAGAAAATTCTCAAAGAGAAGTGAGTCGAGAATGGTAACGCTGCATGGTGAACTGGATGCTGAGCAACTGCATGAGATCCGTCACCTGCTGAGTAACTCTGTCCCTGAGACTCACAGGTCAAAGAACCTCACGCAAACCCGAATCACATGAAAACATTTTATTTCAACAGCATGTGGTTGCTTGTGTGCGATCAAAGGTGCAAATGTAAATTATCCAGGAACCGAGAGTACAGGGCATGTACCCTGGCAGTACGTGACACTCAGGATGGCTTATTACTTGATTAATGGCTGGTCTAAAGCCAGGGAGCATGGGAGGGCCTAGTAAAATTCAAAGGTGTCCACAGCGTGCTCATTCTAATCACAAGTGGTTTTGTTGTCAGAAAGAGAAACCCATTTAGACGAACTCAGGAAAGGCAGGGGGCAGGGGACTGGAAGGACGCAGGGGACCCTCATGGGACCTGGAAGGCCTGTGACCCTCTCCATCCCTTAATTCCTCCCTGAGGATGATCACTTTCCTCTCTCTAAGCCGGCTTTCCCTGCAACCCTAGGCCTCCTTGCTTGGTCTTGCCTGGGTTCTGGCCTCCCACTGCTGCCCTGGCCCTTCTCTGTGTGTTGGTTAGTTTTATGTTTCTACTCGACTGGGCCATGGAGGTACCATGATCCTTGGTCAGACATTATTCTGAGTGGTTCTGTGAAGGTGTTTCTGGACGAGATTCGGATTTCAGTTGGTAGACTCAGTAAAGCAAATGGTATTCCCCGATGTGAGTGGGCCTCATCCCATCAGTTGAAGTCTCCATAGGACAAAAAACCAAAAAAAAAAAAAAAAAAAAAAAAAATCCCCAAAACCCTGACCTTCCTCTAAGTAACAGAATTCCTCCTTCCTAACAGCCTTTGAACTGCAACCTTGTCTCTTCCTGGGTCTCGAGCCTGTCAGCCCTTGGCCTGGGACTGGACCATCAGTGCTCCTGGGTCTCCAGCTTGCGGACTCACCCTGCAGATCTTGGGACTCGCTGGCCTCCACAATTGCACAAGTCAACTCCTAACAATAAATCTTTTTCTATCTCTACATGCATCCGATTGTTTCTGCGTCTCTGTAGAACCCTGATTAAGCCTGATTGAATCGCTTCAGGTTCACAGACACTCTAACAACCCTTGCTAGGTCCTCACGCCAGTCCTGTGGGAGAGCAACTCTGACTTGCTCTCTCCCTGGCCTGTCAGCTCCGGACCAGGGGTGTGTGGCCCAAAGGCTTACCCCATTCAGAGTGGGTCAGTTCTTGAAAGTGACCACGAGTCACTAGTATGAGGACTCATTACAGGCTCTGCGACCTGCCAGCTTGTGGTATTAGGCAAGCCACTGGGCCTTAAGGGGCCTCAGTTTCCTGCTCTGTACATGGGACTGGAGATAGGAATGAAATGGTGTGCAAATCCTTGAGGACTTCATTGTGACACAAAATGCTAAAGCTCTTCACGAGTTTCAGGCCCTCATAACTGGTACGTATCATAACCCCCAGTCCAAGCCCTTAATTGTAAAGATTGTGATGTCGAGACTCAAAGGGATATTATTATTATTGCTGCGGACACAAACAATGATTCTCACGATTCTATGGTTTGTTCTGGTCTGACCTTTCCACCCTCCACGAGGCATCTGTTTTCTTAGCTGGGAGGGTCCGGTTCCCCAGTTTACCCCCCTTCCTTTTAAGGACGTTCTTTGTTTCCTGGGGGGGCACCAGGGGCCCCACTTGTTGGACCCCATCTGAGGTTAGGTGTGTGATCTTCCCTCCTGGTGGGGCGGGAGCCCTGCAGTGGGGGTGAGGGGCGCAGCTCCCCCCTGGGGCTGACTCCCCGGGGCAGGCATCCAAACTCCGCTGGCAAGAGCAGTCAAAGGCAGAGATCTGAGTGAGGCTGAAGTCACGGGGCAGAGAAAATGCACAGCACGCAGGCGGGCGGCCCGGGGCCAGGGTTTCGGGGCTGTGCAGTTGGGCAGAGCCCGGCCTGGGGTGCCCAGCAAACAGCTTTTGATCTGAGGCCCGTGGTGGTGTTTGAACTCTGAGCAGCGCCTCTAATCGCTCTTGGCTCCGATTTCCCAGGTTAATTTCCTGACATCTAAGGAGCTTTGTTTAGCGTGTGTAGCTTCCTGCCTTTTATGTCAGAGCCTGTGAACTGACGGAATGGGGAGGGAGCCAGGGAACCTGGGGGCGGGGGCAAGCCTTGGAGACTCCCTAGTTTTTTTTCCTTAGTCATACCCCTGCCTTAGTCACTTTCCCCCCATATCAACGCAACAGGAGGCTCTTGTGTAAGATGTTGGGGAGGCGGGGGGGGGGGGGGGGGATTGTGGAAGGAGCCCAGTGGAGTGCTGGAGGGGTTTTACCCGCCTTCGTGACTTTGCACCCATGTCCCCACCCCTTTGGGATGGGCAGTCCCCGTGGGGCCTCATCCTGGGTCCCCACCCCATTGCTCTCTATCCTCTTTTGTCCACCATTCAAAAGATCCTGGCAAGCCCGGACCAAGGAGACAGAGGGAGTGACCCCACACCCCAACCCCATTGTCCAGCCTGGGCAGACTCATCTCTCTCCTTCTCTCACCACCCCCCTCCCCACCATCTCTGGTTCTTCACCAGCTCTTCGTTTGCATTCCCTTTGTTGGTCTGACAACACCATTTTATCCCAGTTTGCTCAGTTGTTTCTTTGTCCTTTCTGTGGGTGAGCTCCAGGGTTTCTAGAAGCTTCTGGACAGCTGGGCTGTGCCTCTTTGACGTAGTGCATATGGTGCCCCGAGCAGACAGGAGCCTGAAGCGTGTGTCTGACTGCGGCAGATGGCACAGCACCTACCTCCCTAGGGACTGTGGTGAGGCCCAATTAACATTTCAGACACCCACACTGCAAGTGGCAAGTAGTTAAGTTTGGGAACCCAAACTTTTGTAGGCAAACAAACAAAACGTGATTCCTCTTGCTTAGGAGGGGCTGAATTCATTAGGTCAGGAGATTAGGGATGCCCTCTTGCCACTGTGAAACTATTGAGAGAACGTGTGGCGGAAGGGCCCTCAGAGACCCGGGCCTATAGGCTCGGTGATGTCTCCTGAGTCCACGTGGGCCGTCTGGCTTTTTGTTTCTGCAACCCCACACATCCTTGACCCTCCGTGAGCGCTCGGAGCATGAATGTGGACTGTATGACTCCTTTCCCCCTGGCATCTCACACGTGAGCAACCTGAGCCCAGAGGCCTTGAGGAGTTGGGTGGACAAAAGCTGCTCCCAAGCTAGTGCTGCTTCCACTCCCTCGACTTGTTTGCTTTGTGGGGCTGGTGCGGACCACCGGCTGCCTCGGAGGCCACTCTGGCTGGGTGTGAGGGTCCTCGGATCTCGGGGAGCTCCCCAGAAGCTCCTCTCACAGCTTGGTAAGAAGGAGAGCCCAGGAGTGCTCCAAGGGGGGACTCGCTGCCATCTGTGGCCTCTAGGAGGTCCTTGTTGGGAATCTGGGGTGTCTCCTTTGCACCTGACTGGGTCCCCACATTCTGAATGTCCAGGGATATCTGGCCAAAGACAAATGCTCCCAAAGGCAGTGCTCTCGGGTCATAGCTCCTCCCCCAGGTCGCCTCCAGAGGAGTTGTTAAGGGGACACTTGACCAGGGTTACACAGCAGGAAGATTTACCGGTTACAAATAGTGAAACTCTTAGTCAAAATAGAACTACTCAAAAGAAAATAATATCTCTGTTTAGGAATTCTTCTGTAACTCTTTGCCCCTCTCTGTTCTCTGTCTCTGTTTCCGTTTCTGTCCGTTTGCCTCTCTCAGCTTGTCTCTGCGTTGGACACGCATGCACTCCATTCTTTCCTCCAGTTTTCATCAGCAGCAACCTTGTATGTGCTGCTCGGTGGCAGATGAACTCCCAGTGGATGGAGAAGGTGTGGCCCTCGAGTTACACTGATTTGGATGCCAAAGGACTGATTTGGAATCATCCAGAGCCTCACAGGGAAATGCGGAGGAAAGGCAGGGGAGCCCTTTAGATCCCCGTTGGGACAAAGCAGCTGGTGCACAGGGGACAGTGGTGTCCCTGGCACCAAGCCCAGGAACAGGCATCACGGAGACAGTGAGTCACGCAGGAAAGTCTCCCGATGCAGAGGCTGCTGCTCCTGCCCGGGGTCCATCTCCTTTCCTGGGGCTGGCCCTTTGGTGAACTCCCCGGGCCTCTGGGGCCGGCAGGCTTGCACAGTAAACCCCAGTCTGGCCCCAGTTAGGAGGTAGGCCCAAAATAGCGGAAGAACGAGGAAGAGGGAGGTTTCCATAGCCAGGTCCCTGGGGAAATGCCAGTGATACGAGTCCAATTCTAGAACCTTCTTAAGCAGGATGCTTTAAAGATCTGAAGTCAGGGTTTCCTGCACCGAGAGAAGACAGACTGTTTATAGTACTCAGGCTAGGTAATGCCCTTATTTCTAGTTTAACAGTTTTTTCATTCCTTCCTATTTCCTCCGCCACCTAGCTACTTCCCCAGGGCGTTCATAGGAATAATGAGAACATGTGTAATTGCTGTGAGCTCCTTAAAAGGAAAAGGCTATATAAACAGAGTATTTTTATGTGTGCATATAAAATATATCTTCTCGGACTAGAAGTTTCTTATTCATGGAGCTAAATGAAACAGGTTTATTTGGAATAGCAGAGATCCCAAAGGACCTGAGTAGTGCAGAGAGCCTGTGTGGGGGGAAATATCAATCAACATTAAAAAGTGTTTCTGGCACTGATTTCTCTCCCTCATCTGTGGGGTCTTAAGTTTCTACCTTATTCTCTTTGTTTCACCTTCGTGGGGCTCCTGGAGCCTGCTCACACATAGGCTTTTCTCCATAGACCATTCACCATAAGGTTTCAGGTAGTGGTGTGCTGGTCCTAATTTTTGTTTTTTGCCAATTTTCACAGTGCAAATATTCCTCATCATGGCCAATTATAAGCTATCAACACGGCTGACGTGGACTTGGCGAGAGATGCATGTAAGACACCATTATATACTTTTCTCATCATACAGCTAAAATAAATATAAACCATCTCAGGAGCCCAGATTTAAATTAAAAAAAAAAAAGGTAAAGTGTGGCAAAGTCATTAGGAAGGGATGAATTTTGTGAATCTATGACATTTGTTCTTAAGATTATTTAACTGTAAATTTTTACGCTTTGATTTGTAAGGATGGCCACGTTAAAAACTGGCTTGCAAGATGTCGGAAAATGGTGCAGATGGCTCTCCCAAGCTGGTGCGAGCTGGCCCCCGCACAACGCCGTGCTGACGTGCAGAGATGCTGAGCTGGGTCTGGTCTCACCTCTGAAGCCCAGCATCGGTTGGGCATTTCCACGCAGACATCACACTACAAGGGTAGAGTAGGACTATAAACATAAACTCCTGGTTTCCCCACTAGCATCTCCTTCAGACTTTATCCAAGTAAAAAAGTCTTAAAGTGGCCTTCTTTCCTCCTCCTCTCTCAGGCTTTACACGTTCTAGCAGCTGTTATCAATTCTTCCCTCCGCAACATCTCTTCAGCAGTGGTTCTCCAACTCAGGTGCGCACCGGAATCCCCCTTCAAATAAATAATGATGTCTGGGGTGCCAGCCTCGGAGGGCCTGATGTCACTGGTCTGGGGTGCAGCCTGGACATCCTGATTTTGAAAAGCTCCCAGGTGAATCTAATGTTCAGCCAGAGTTGAAAATCACTGTCCTTCCTTTCCATCCTCGCTGGGACCTGCCTCCAATAACAGGACGGTGGCAGCACGGGCTTGGAAGTCCAACGGACTTGGCTGTGAAGCAGCTTTGCCACCTACGAGGGCATGTTTCTTAAGTCCTGGTGCTTCACTTTTACCAAACCGTGGAGCAGGAGCAATAATCCAGATCGTATACAGTTATGTGAAGATGTAGCTCAGCGCTTGCAGCATAAAAGCCAGATTCCCGCTTCGTACGTATCCCAGTGGCCTGCTAACTGCCCTCATCTCTCGCTTCTCCCCAGCCCGTTTATCTCAGACACGACTGCTGAAATGACCATTCCTCCAAGTCAAATCTCTGTTTGAAGACCTTGAGCGGCCGGCTCCCCATTGACTCTGCCTCCTGCTCCAGGACCTCAAGGCCCCAGGAAGGTGGGACCTCTCTCCCGGGTCTGTTCCAGCCCTAGTGCTTGACCCCTTGCACACCCTCCCTGCTCCTCACGCAGGAAGCAGCTCACAGCTTTCAGGAAGCCTCTCTTTTCCGGAGAATTCTGCTGGACATCTCCTTAGCCTCTCCTAATCTCTGGTTTCAACCTCCTGTGCGCCCCTCATTGGACGTCGAAGTTCACATTTCCGCAGCCTGAGGCCTCCTACGTGACAGGCACCGCTCTCTGCGCAGCCCAGGCCGCCCCTGGTCAGCCAGGGGGGCTAACTACACAGAGTGACAATCAGCCTGAGGGCTCTGAGCTGCTGTTTCCTGGAGCTGTTTGCACTGGAGGGAGAAGGAAGTGATTCTGAGGTCCCACGGCCACTCCTGCGGGGCCTCTTCCCCACCCCTGCCCTGCCATCTGCCCTCGTGCAAATACCGCACCTAATTGCACCCCAATTGCTTCTGGGTGTCCCAAGCAGCCACCCCAGGGCTTGACCTCTCAGCCAGGCACTCTCCCCAGTGCCCTCCATGCCCTAGGCACTCAACAAATATGGGAATGGTGAGAAAGACAGAGAGAATGCCTGGCTCTTGCTCTTCCCTGCCAGTGCCAAGGACAGGGAGCAGAGCTGAGGACAGCGAAGGGCCTTACACCAACACGATATTCACTTGTCTCCCCGAAGAATGTGTGTCTAACATCACCCACAATAAAAGGAAGGGTTATTTTATAGCAATCGATTTAAAATTATGACTGTTATGAAAGCAACCACATTTACCTGGGCCGCTTCTTATCCTCTTGCTAGACACTGACATTTGGATGAGCAGGGACAAATGTTTCCACCTCTTGTGTTCAGTTTCCCGGCTCCATTACCACCATCACCGAGGACTCGGGTGGCCAGGTTGGAGACCTCAGAATCTTCCTTGACTCCCTTCCTGCCTCACCCTTCAAAGCTCCTTAGCCACCCAGTGCTGTTGACTCCATTATTTCCAAGGCCACATGCCTGGCTCCCCTCTCCAGTTCCACCACAATTAACTTATTTTAGCTTTTATTTCCTCTTAGTGGGTCTGGTCTATGGTACAAGCTTGTGACCTACCTGCTTGCAGGCTGCCTGACACATCTTTGCAAAATCTGAGACATCATACTCATGCTTAAGATCTTCAGGTCCATGCAAAGAACTCAGTCTGGATCTTTCAGTGTGGCTCCCATGCCCACACCTCTGACCCCAACCCGGGTATCAGCTCCATTCCCGTTCTGCTTGTTCGAACCGACCCTGTACGTCAGACACATCACACTTCTCACGGGACTTTCAGGCCTCTGGGCCTTCGTGTCTGCTGCCCCCTCTGCCTGCGGGAATGCTTGCCTTGTCCTTTCCCACCTGGACATTCCTACTCCTCTAGGAAGGGACAACTCAGAGGTGACCCTCTACACAACCTTCCTTGACTCCCTCTGGCAGAATGAATTATTCCTTCTTTGTGTTCCCACGGCCTTTGGTACAAACCTTATTCAGCACTTGGCCGCATTATTTTAATTATTTGCTTTCCTATCTGCCCTCATTCAAGTGTGGCTTACTCATCTTGGTATTCCCCAATGGCCCCATGGGGCGGGAGGTGTTCCAGAGATGTTTGTGGAAGAAAGGAGGGCCTGTCCTGTCTCATGTCACGCATGCTCTCTCTGGTCCCTCTCTACCAGAGATAGGCCAACAGACCAAGTGGGGAGAGCCTACGTCAGGCCATAATACTCGTAAGCATCTTCAGAGCTCCATCATATGCCCAGGAGAAAGACTCCTTCCCACATCCCACGTGGCAAAGCAGCGCCTTGGCAGACAGGTGAAAAGTCCACCCTTCACCCCCAAAGAGGCCGTGTTTGGGAAACCCGTGTTGATACTAACTTGAGTATTAGTCACCCATAAAACGCTGCCAGAAATCTCTCGGGGGCTGGCCCGAGACACAAAACGTGTGCAGGTTGTTTTCTAAGCTGCGCTTTGTTAAAATAGCAATTCCCAGTTTGCCTCAGGTGTAAAGTTTAGGTTCATGGTTCACTGGATGTTTTAGGAAAACACGAGCAAACATTCCAATCCCACCCCCCCCGCCCCCACCTGCCACCCCTTTCCTTCTCTTGCGGTATGAGAGGCTTAGATTGTTTATTCCCATGGCTCGGATTCTTCAGAGAAGAGATTGCTGATAATGGTCATTCCGTCGCCTGGCTCTCTCCCAAAAGAACCATCTTTAAGCTCTTGGTGGATTCGAATGTCCACAAAACATTACTGTTCAGGGCAAGCCTGGGGCGGTGTTGGGGAGCTTTGGAGTCCCTGCCGGAGCCAGAGCTCTGGGCCCGGGGTTAGAGATGAGGCCACTTCTGGGACATCTAGCCAAGGTTCAAAGAATGAATAAATAAGTGAGCAAAGGAATCCTCCCTCGTGACTTGAAAAAAGGATCAGGGGAGTCAGCTCTGGACTTGACACTCTTGACCCCTCCCACTCGCCTTCCCTGACTCTCCCTTCCAGAGGTTCACCTACTTGCCTTTGAGCACCGACTTGGTAGAGAGATTTCACTAACCTTTATGTTGCTGGATTAACCTTCGATGTCAGGCAGTAAAAAAAAAGGCCATGAATGGCTGTTGTGCAGGAGGAGAGGCTGGAGGGCTCTCTAGTGAATGCAGGCAAAACCGAAGGAAAAGTATCTGTGAAACAAAAGTAGAAGGTCAGGGAATGATGGTAGGGTATAAAATGCCACCATTCCCTTCATTCAAGAAAATGACGCCTAGGTTGGTTGTCACTCTTCATTAAGCTGGAGGCAGTGTTGACAGAATGGAACTGGGTGCTGAGGGGACGTTGGTGAAGCAGCAAGGTGATGAGAGGGAGGAAGGTTTGGCGGAGTTCCAGCTCTTTCTTGTTAGAGCCCCAGTGAAGGTGAAGAAAATGGATCCCAATCATATAAAGCAGCTGCTCCAACACCACGTCGTCAAGAAAATGGCCAAGGGGGTCTCTCTGCCTTGTGTCTGCTTGGCCGCCGGGGTGACACTTACTGCCCAGGATTAAAGAGTGAATATTAATCTAAAACAGATGTTCTTAGAAGTGCAAATATAATTAGGTTACATATATCAGTGAACAAATATTGTATGAAATAGTGGAAAATGTTATAGAAACGAATAGCATGGGGGGAATGCAGCCACCACCTGTCAGCTCCGAGTTCCTCGAGTCCAGCTTCTCTTGATTACCTCTCGAGGAGCTGGGGAGCTTCTCTCATCTTGGGACGTTTGTCCTGCTGATCCCAAGATAGCAACTGACAAAGTTCTTTTTACCGGCTCTACCCTGGCGGAGGTTCTCAGAGGATGTAGTCTTAGCCACACAACTCTGTGATAGGGTGAATTCAAACGCTCACATAATGGTGTGCAGGAATTCGCCTCTTATTTTACTTGCTCCTTACTGGGTCCTTCTAATGATAGACAGGGCATTTATTTATCCATTCAGGGCACCCTGGGTGGCTCAGTGGTTTAGTGCCGCCTTTGGCCCCGGTCGTGGTCCTGGAGACCCGGGATCGAGTCCCACGTCAGGCTCCCTGCATGGAGCCTGCTTCTCCCTCTGCCTGTGTCTCTGCCTCTCTCTCTCTCTCTCTCTCTCTCTGTGTGTGTGTCTCTCATGAATAAATGAAATTTTAAAAAATGCTTTATCCATTCATCCATTTGTCCATTCACTAGCCACATGGGCCAAGCTCTGTGCTAGGGCTACAAAACATAATAAGACAGACCCTGGCTTTAAGATGCTTGGAGCTCAGAAAGGGAGACTGGAAAGCGATCAGCTCTGATACCACAGTGAGAACATCACACTGGACTTCTGTATAGGACGCTGTGAGAAGGTATCAGAGAAATACTGGCTGCAGCCTCGGAGAGAAGTTCAAGCAGACTTGGGGTGACCTTGAAAGGTGAGTAGGAGTGCGTCAGCTTTCAAGGTGACAGGGGGTGAGGTCTGGATGCTTAGTGGGAATAGCACTTCGAAAGAGACAGAGACATGAAAAAAAATGGGGACCAGGAAGCTGTAGGTATTTCAGTGGTGGACCAAGACAGGTGGGATCTTAGCAGGAAACGGAGTGGGAGGGATAGAGAGGGGTCATCATCAAGGACCTTGTGTGTAAGACTAGTATTTTTTACTTTACTCTGACATAGTGAGGAGCAATGGAGTATTTTTTTCTTGATACATCTTTATTGAGGTTTACCTTAAATACAATAAAATGCGCTCATTTTAAGTGTGCAGTTTGATGAGGTTGGGCAGACATACCTGCGTAACCACCGCCCCGATTCAGATGTAGAACATTCCCATTGCTCCCCAAATTTCCTTGTGCCTCTTTGTGGTCAACACTCCCCTCTAACCCCAGCTCCAGGTAACCACTTGATCTGTTTTCAATCATAATACATTAGCTCTGCCTATGCAAGAATTTCATATTCGTAGTATGTTTCCCTTTTACATCTGGCTTCTTTCACTCAGTATAATGTCATTGAGATTCATTCACGTTGTTGGGTGTGTCAGAAGGTTATTCCTTTTCATTGCTGAGTAATATTCCATGGTATGAGGATACCATACTTTTTTTTTTTTTTTTTCCATTTATCTGTTGGTGGATATTTGGTTTTCCAGTTTGGGACTATGGTAAAGTCATTTTGACCATTCATGTACCTATGTCTTTCTGTAAACATGGGTTTTTATTTCTCTCGGGTAAAAAAGTAGGACACGAAACACGAAAAGACGTTTCACATCCTTGGTCATCAGGAGATGTGAATTAAAACCACAGTAAGATACCAATAAACACCTATCGGCATCCCTAAAATTAAAGAGACTGACCATAATAAGTACTGGCGAGGATGTTGGAGAAACTGGAACTCTCAGACACTGCTGGTGGGAAAGTAAAATGGTACATCTGCTCTGGGAAATGGCTTGGCAGTCTCTCACATTGCATAAACATGAACTCAGCAAGCCACCTCCTGAATTTTTGGCCATTGAATAGTTTTAAGTAGAGCAGCAATATGAACAGATTTTGTTTTCAAAAGAATAGTAGCATTAAGGATGATAGAGTCTGTGTATTTAGATCATCTTCATATATGTGAATTTTTATTAGTGAAAAATCGTTTATCATGCTTTAATGCCATACAGAGGTAACTATTCCCCTGTCGGGAATAGCTAGAGAACATTAAATATCCCATTATTGACTGTAATTCCATATAATCTTCTTGATGCATGGAATAGCACTGTTGCTGCTGAATTAGTTTCTTAAAACAATATCCCAGGGTTGGGATCACTGAGCTCCTATTCTTAAAAATCTTTATGCTTTTTCCTGCCAGGTGACATTCTGACTACCTAAGGGTTGCACCAACCAACAACAGGGTACATATTATTGTTTATTTTTCCCAGGTCAGGAAGGAGAAGCTCAGGTTCTGTGAATTAGCTAACGTGGGTAGAGAAAGGTACAGCGGTGCTTGAACCTACATCCTTGAGCCTCTCTTTAGTCTAGGGTTTCTTCCTCCTTCTATTCACACTTTTCCTTGCTCAGAGCTTTACTTGGAGAAATGCTACTCTGTGCCAGAGACTCTGCCAAAGCAAGGGACAGACAAATGAAGATGCATAGTTCCCCTTTCCCAAGAGCTTATCGCCTGGTGACCTTCCCAGATTCCCTCCTCTCCTTCTGGAGAAAAATCTCAAGTGAACAGGCCATACTACTAAAAGAAGGAGAGGCAAAGCATTAGAATCATGGGGTGGGTCACAGCTTTGATACCACTGTCTGGTCTAGCTTCCAGGACCACGTTGAGGGAACTGCTTCCTCTGTTGTGCTGTTACGTGGGTGGGTCAGCCACAGGGGGCAGAGGCCTGAGGTAAGAGACCCCTCTCAGTGGGGGGTGACTACAGAGCTCTAGTGTGAGCTTACGCAGGGCAGAGCACCCAGAAGCACTCAGGAGGGATAATGACAGTTGGGAGCGACAACTGGGGTGGGGGTCTGATGGAGGCATTCTGAATTGAGTGCACTTTATTGGGAGCAACTGAAGTTTCTCGAGTTCTTTCTGTGTGGTTGGCACTGATCCAGGTGCTGTAAAAAAGTAGAGGGAAAAAGCTTTGGGGGCTGGAGATCGAGACGTTCCGAGAAACCAAAGATACCAAGAAACGTCTGGCACACTTCGGTGCAGGTGAGGGGGGAGGCAGGGTGTGGAGGTGGTGGCATTTCATTTTAGTGTGCTCTAGCTGTCTCCCTCCCTCCTTGCCTCCTTCCCTGACTCTGAGTGCCCTTTCTTCATCTTCTACCCCATGGCACCCCCTGGGCCTCCAGATACAAGATACCCCATCATGTTCTCCCAGGCCCCCCACAGAGGTGCCTTGCCCAGGACTGCACTCTGCTTTGGGATCCAAACCACAAATGGTGCAGATAGTAGCCAGGTCAGCCAGGTGAGTACAGAAGGATGTGTGGGGAACCAGCGGTGGGGGCCGCAGAGGACTGAGCAACTTCTGGTCCATCTCAACAGGGCAGCTGCTCCTGCCCTGGGTGACTGATACTAAGGAAACTGGGCATTACAGGGGCCCCAAGGTTCTGGGAGGAGTGGGAAAACTAGTTTTTATTTGAATTCTCACTATGTTTGAATATTGGAAATCTGGTTAATTTAACTATTTTTTCTAATGGTTTTTATTGGCCAAATAAAATAAGACTGGACTGGATTCCACTGGGGACTTCTCATCTGTACTTCTCTCCCTAGGCGATGCCACTTTGCTTTTTCTTTCTCTCTCAGAGTCTGTCTCTCATTCTTGGGATCTTCTCCCTTTAGGACCCAGGGAGGTAGCTGGTTACTTAATTTCCAGTGGTGAATTTGTCTTTGACTTCAAAGCTGTGGCCTAGAGGTATGGGACTCATGGGGAAAAGTAAGGCCCCAAGGGGGTTGTGGGTGATCATCAGGTGGCCTGGCCCTCCTGACCCCAGGTCTTATCAAGCCATTTGGGTAGCCTGTGAGTTCTGACCATCTTTAGGGTCATTTCCTTCTTCAAAGGTTCTGGGGACACTTGACAGTCATTCCCAAATGAGTTCATTTGGGCCTGGGACTTGGAATGGGGAAGGGATGGCTCTGGGGAATGGAGCCTATGGAAAGACATGGTGACTGACCCAGAAACCCTCTCAGCGTAGCTCAGGCTTAGCACTACAGCCCTATCTGCATTGTCCAATATGGTAGCCACTAGTCACCTGTGGTTTATTTACGTTTAAATTAATTAAAATAAACTAAAAGAACAATGTTTAGGTCCTTGGTTGCACTAGCTGCAAGCGCTTAATAACCACAATGGGCTGGTGGCTGCCATATTAAACAATATAGATATGAAAATTTCTATTATCACACAAATTTCTATTGGACAGCATTGCTGGACCACCAACCTCATGAGGAAACAGGCGTGGGAGTTAGAACTGAGTTTTGGTCCTAGCTCAGCTACTCATTGCCTCTGAAACCTTGGGCAAATTACTGAATTCCTTTGGATCTTTTTTCTTCACTGGTAAAATGGAAATAACATTTTCCATAAGATTCCCTTGAGCATTAAAGGAAAATGCAAATACTTGGGATTGTAGCCATGAATACTGTTAACACGGCCTGTGACCTCCAAGCCAGAATGCTGAGCTATGTGATGGGAGGAGCCAGGTCTCACACTCAGATGGGAGTTTTTGTTCCCCTCCCTATAGTTCCTTGTCTGCTTCTTAAATTTTATTGTGCTAATTATGCTTATTAGCATAACCTCAGAAAGATTCTTTAGGTGTATGTAGGCAGGGAGGACAAGCAAGAAAGCAGAAGTATGCTGTGGAGGCTGCCCTGAAAGTTGTGTAGTGCAGTCTGTACAACTGTCTCAGGAGACCTAAGGGAAGTTCAGGGTTGAGCATGCACCTGGGAACAGGGAAGAAAAGAGAATGTAAGGGGGCAGGTGCGTCTGGTTATCAGTGGGCATTGGTGATGCTGGAAAGCAATCAGATCTAGTGCATGGCATGTGCTAGGTGCTCAAGAAATACTTTCTAAATGAATGAATGAATGAATGAATGAACCATGCAGAGGGTAAAGCCCAATAAGGCAACTTCCGATGACCCTGGCTACTCTACTGACTTCCCCTCAGTAGAAAGCCTTGAATTAGTGGAGGTAAAGGCAGTATATGGGGTGGGGGGATGTGGGCTTAGCTTGCAAATAAGATGCAATAAATATAGGGGAGGTTTAATAGCTTCTGTGTTCTGAGTATCTATTTTGTTCCAAGGATTTTGCATGTTTATCTTCATGCCTGACAAATATCCTGCCAGGAAGGTGTCTCCATCTCTATTTTACAGAAGAGTGAGTTGCTGGGGCAGCCCCGGTGGCACAGCGGTTTAGCGCCGCCTGCAGCCCGGGGTTTGATCCTGGGGACCCTGGATCGAGTCCCACGTTGGGCTCCCTGCATGGAGCCTGCTTCTGCCTCTCTCTCTCTCTCTGTGTCTCTATGAATACATAAATAAAATCTTAAAAAAAAAAAAAAGAAGAGTGAGTTGCCCAGTGACACCTGGCTATATGCAACCATCAGCTGCACCTCCAAGATCTGAACCTCCACTCCCCATCTTTCCTGCTATACCAAGCTACCCTTAAATAAGCAGCATGTTTTCTCTGAGGAAGCCTGGGCTGCTCAAGTTTTAATGTAAGAAGCTGCAACAATCTCTAATCTTCGGGTGGACTCCTGACTTGGCGAATGCTCCTTGTAGTCTAACAACCTTCGTTGTTAGACTAGCCTGCTCCGGCATAGGACTCTAAATACACACACACACACACACACACACACACACACACAAGGATTCTGCAGCACTTTATGGTCAAATGCCTTGAATATACAACAGCAATAAAGCTGCTTCTCCCGTAAGTTCTCCTTACAGCACAAGGAAGTTCTATGACTTATTAGAAAGTGCAAAAGAGTGATGAGTCACTAACAGTGTGTGTCTGGAAATGAGGACATTTGAGAGACTATTAGGGGAACTGAAATGGATCCAGGACATTTAATAGTGTGTATCTACTGCTATGGTCATGGAATTGTTTAATCCTTTTTGCTTCTTTGACTTCAATGCTTGTAATTGTATATCCCAGAATGCAACAGAACGAAGCTAAGAGATTTTAGATCACACAGAACACAGGTGTCAATCGCAGGCCACTCTGCCTGGAGACTGGTTTGTCTTATGCTAAGGGAATGTCCAGTCACTGGATCCTATTGAGTATCCATATTTTTACCAACACCTGTGTGGGCCCTCTGTTTACAAGAGTAGTAGTCAAGAGTACATGGTCAAGGGGGTATGGAGGAACAAGCAGTCAGCAGGCACAAGGGTCCAGCCTGGGCTTGTTCCTTTTACATTTACCACCTAGAAGGTGTCTTTCATTTGTGGATGTGGCCACATCTCCTCGTGTTCCAGTGAGGACCAACCTGGAGGTCTAGCTATCTTGGACAAGATCTCCTGGGACTAGGATGCTCAGTTCTGTCCAAGGCACTTTGGAAGGAAGAGAAAGGAAAATGAAAATCAACGATTTGTGGAGCTCAACAGTTGCCCTGAGGCAGCGTTTCTCAAAATGTGTTACACGGAATGCTAATCCCGTAAGCTGCTCTGTGATGAAAGGATTCTGGGTTCAAAGATGTAGGGGATGTTGCATATCATATCACTCGTGTGGAGCTGCACAGTGCAAACCAGCATATGAGAGGCTGTAAGAAGTTTTACAGAAAAAAAAATCTTTTTTTGTTAAATAAACTTCTAAGTTTACTTGAATGTAAAACTCATCTTCCCTCCACCTCTATCACATCTCTTAATAGTCGAGGAAGCCATTGAGCATTGAGGGCAGATGATGATGAAGATGCAGGAGGGGATTGAATCTACTGGCTAAAAAAAAAAGTGTGAACCCTTTTTCTACTATCTTTTATTCAGATCAGTAATCCCAAACTCTGTTTAGGAAGCCACTGAGGTGTCAGGAAGCTCACAAAACACCATTTAAAGCATGGAAAGGTACATTCGCTTTGACCAGAAAAGCACCCATCGTCCACTCAGTGGTGAATGGGAAGAAGAGGGCCACAACCCTATTCTCCTCTAGTCCTGTGCATTCCCAGCCTTGTCCTCAGAGAACTCCTGCTGACTCCTCAGTCAGGCTTGGTTTCCTTCATTGTGTTCACTCATAAAACCCGATCCTTCCCTCCAGAGCACTCATCTCCTTTGTAATTAGGCATTTGCCAGCATGATTATTGGTTTATGGCTTCCACTGGACTAAAAGCAGAGAACAGGGACTGGCACATAATTGGTGTTCATTATATTTTTTTTCAAGAAATTGTATTAAATCCATTAGAAGTCCTAATAAATCCACATCCCTTGGTACTCATTAAACCAGACACTTTCTCACCCTCTGGGCAAGAGTCTATATTAGTTTGCTAGGGCTACCATAACAAATAACCACAGTGTGGGTGGCTTAAAACAACAGAAATGTATTCTTTCACAGTTCTCAAGGCTACGAGGCTGAAATTAAGGTGTCGGCAAGGGGGCTTCTTCCTGAAGGCTCCGAGGGAGAATCTGTTTTATTCTCTCTCTGAGCTTCTGGTGGCTCTTGGCGTTCCTTGCCTCGGTAGCTACATCACCCCCACCTCTGCCTCCATCTTCACATGGCTTTCTCTTCTCTGTGTGTTTGATCAGAGATGCCTGGATGAAACTCTGGGAATTCCTTAAATATAACAAAAACCTAAATAAAACCTATGGCTACGCCACCTTGTCCCATTTTCCTGCCAATAGTTATCCACCCATATCTTCCTGCCTTTTCTCATGAGCCTGTAGTATTTCCTAAAAATGAAAGGCTTATACATCTTACTATCATTAATTCTGCCAACAGACATTTGTCGAACATCCTGGAAGATACTTGGAGCCATAGTCATCTGCTGGGCAGGAGTTTCCCAGGAAGGCTTCCTCTTCGTGACTCTCTTGAATACTTGTACCTTTCCCCCTCCAAACCCACAAAAGACACAGTTGTAGAGTAACTCTATGAGGCAGACAAACTTGGTAAGGATTACTCTTACTAGCTCAAATACTTGAGAAGAGGTATCAAATGCATAATGACTTTTCCATCAATTATACCAAGAAGAATGAGGGAAGAGGCAGGATTTGGTCTTTTCCTGGTCATAAAGAAGGGAAGAAGTGGCATGTCTGAAGAAATCCATTTGCTTTTTCCATCTATTGCTTTTTTTTTAAAGTAAAATATGAACTCACAGATAAGAAAGAACTTGAGGAAAATAAATGAAATGCAAGGAATTACCTTGATGAATGCCAAAAACATACCCCACCTGCAGAAGAAATGTTTCCAAGAATGTTGTGAGGAAAGAGGAAAAAACAGTGCAGTCACATCAATACCATGTCTGTGGAGGCAGGAAATACTTTTTGAAAATTAAATTTTAAACAGATAGTGATGATTTTGATATTGAGACACTTGAACAAAAACCCTGGATGAGTTTCAAGATTTTGCTTTCTAATATTCATCTTCTTTCCTTTTAGGAAGCAAAATTTATGAACTTCAGAATTAAATTTAAAGGATATAGTGGCTTGGAATGCTGGAAATATTCACTAGCAAATATGTCAGACTTTAATAAAGGTGAGTCTGACATATTTCCATGAGAGAGAAAGGCATCTTGTATTTTTATTCTTTTAAACCAGGCATATGAAATACATTTCATTAATTTTGATGCAATAAGGGGCCCTTAGCTCACATATTTTATTTAGCAAAAGGGCATGATACACCTTTCTTTCCCCGTGTCTTCATGCCTTGAGAAATCTTTTTGCCCTTCATGCTCACATAAAAAGCATATCTCCAAGGTACATAAATTTTTAAACTATGTCCTCAACCAGGTGAATTGCAAAATGGATCACTCAATCCTTCCAACCAAGAAGAGACACTGTCATGGGAATACCAAGAAGAGACACCTATCTTTTGTTGGATCCAGTGATGAAAAGTTTGGGAGCCTTCACCCTGTGGTTGGAAAAACTCTCATCTAAAATAATACTCCTTTGACCAGGTGTGTCCACTGAGTTCTGGGATTGCCAAACCAGTGAGAACAAAAGTCAAGTTGAAGAAAGCAGTCAAGGAGAGAGAAGAGAAGAGGGAGGAAATTTGAAGATGAGATTTGAAATGAGATCAAGAGTTGATGAGGCAAAGACATACAGGGTGGCTGTTCCAGATGACAGGAGCTGCAGAAGATGTTTTTAGGAAGGGAGAAAAGCTTAAAGGAACAGGAGCATCAAATATTAAAAGTACTACAGACAGCACAAAACATTGTTTTGAAATCTGAAAATGGTACGAGAATACAGATTGCATTCTAAATAGTTTGGGAACATGATTTTCAAAAGTGAAGGAGTAATTTTACATGGTATGGTGGTGTAGTGGTTGAATTGTGGCCCCTAAAATGAAATGTCTACATCCTAGCCTGCAAATGTGACCTTATTTGGAAAAAGCATCTTTGCAGATATAATTAAAAATCTTTAGATGAGATTATCCTAGATTACCTGAGTCTACCCTAAATCTGGTGACAAGTGTCCTTATAAGAGATTAAGAGGGAAAACACAGTCCTACAGATTTCAAAGTGAGCATGCCCTGCAAACACCTCGATTTTGGGACTTCTGGCCTCCAACTCTAAGAGAATAAAATTTTCTTGTTTTAGGCCATTCAATTTGTGGGAATTTGTTATGGCAGCCCTAGCAAACAAATATGAGTGGTTAAAGCAGGGTTTTAGCATCCAGAGAGACCTGGTTTTGAGTTGTGGCCCCTCTTCTTCCTAACCTTTTGCAGGGCTCTTAGCATCTCTAAATATTAGTTTCTGCATGAGCAAAATTGGAAAAACAATAGTACCTACTTCATAGGTTGCAGAGACCAAAGGAGTCAATGTGTGGAAAGGATGGAACACAGTGAACGTCACATAGTAGACACTCACTAATGGCAGCTGATATTACTCTAGTGATCATTATTATCTCCCATACTCCCAATCACTTGCATTGGGGCTTCCACAGAACCCACTCGTGCTGGTTAGGAGACAATTCTCTCAGCTCTAAACCTGCTGTATTCTTCCATTGGCTGGAGCTTTGCTGACTACATGTCTCCTTTGCCAATTATCGACATTCCAGGGAGGTAGGGTGATGCAAAGAGAGGAGGAGTTACTTGCCCTTTCTGTTTGCTTGCTTTTCCTATCAGCATCTCCATCAGTGAGTTTTCACTCTGGAAACAGCAAGGTTCTAGTCAGTTGCAGTTTCCAGCATCTTTCAGAATTCCCCAAAGCAGTCCCATAGCACTTGCATGCTCTGAGGGACCAGCCCCACACAGGCAGTGCCCCCTCCTCAGAAGTCCCAGGCCTAGCTCCCCAGGCCTCTCTCCAAGCTTCCAGGGTCTGGCACCGCCCAGTCCCCTCTCTTGTGTTCCTGCAGCTCTAGAGAGGTTTGTTGGCTACTTTCTGCAGTTGCTAGCTTTTGTCACCTTGGGGTTCCCTGCTTGCCTTTTCAGTCCCCCAGTACCTGTTTAAACAATTCTCTGTAGTAGATTGTCTCTGATAAAATACTAGTGAAGTTCCTGTTTTCTGACTGTGCCCTGGTGGAGAGGACACTCTTCTTGGTTTCCTATGTGTGTGTGAAATGGTTGGCACAGCCTAATGGGCACTGAATTGAAATCAATAAGACTTGAGTTTGTATCTTGGCTCCCTTACTTCCCAACTGAGAAATCTTGGCCCAAATACTTGGCTTCTTTGAGAGTCCAATTTTCTAATTTGTGAAATGGGATTAATAACGTTTATCCTGTAGGGTTATGTGTAGTTGAATGAGATAATGTCTAAAAAGTGCCTGGCACCTAACAGATGTTCAAGAGGCATTGGCTATCATTTTATGTGTGTTACAATTATACTTTTGCATCTTTATGCCTCTTACAGGTTCTTCTGCTATTAACTGTTGAGCATATGAGCTCCTCTGGCAAGTCTGGACTCTCTTATTCTGGTTTCTTTGTTTCTTATAGTGTTTGTTTTAGATGAGACGACTATAGTTCTGTTGTATTAATTAGCTTGACCCCAACTGATTTATGGATGAGGAAGTGGTAGTTGTATGTACGACGGAGCTGACTTTAAAATGCACAAAATATTAGTATGAAAACAAGACTCCCATTGGGAAGTGCCATTGGGACACTTTAGCTAGTGTGGTGCTCAGCCTCTTCAGTCAGCACTCTTTCCCATGTAAATGTGCTCCTGACTTCTAGAAGCCTATTTAGGAAGAGGCTGTGACATGTCAGAGGCGGTGGAATGTGAACAAAAAACTAAATGAATACAATCTGACTGAGGCTGTTTTCCTAAGACTTAGTCAAAATTCATTTGAAGCCACTCCCATGTTTACAGACTATTTTAATGTCAAAGAACATGGTCTACAAGTCATCAAACATTCTCTGGGTACCTCAGGAAGCATTCTGTAGGGGCTGCTGGAATTAAAGTCACACAAAAGCTGTGGTCTTAACTGGTGTGGGGTTTCCATTAAAATGGGACGCCAAACTGACAGGCCCAAACACAAATATAATAGCTGCATATGTAATTCTTTTAGGTTCTAGAATTTTCTGGAACTCCCAGGAAGATTCCTGACTGGGCAGGTAAGGGGCCTGAGGCATGGGTACCACCATGGTAAAGTATTTTTCAGTCTATTGGGAATTATTTCCCCATTCTCTCTTCCCATCCTCAAGTGACCTCAATGCCTAATACCACTGCTAGGCATTATCACATCAACTCACAGGAGGCTTGATCCATTCTTTTGGCTCCCGATTACTTCCCCTTCACCACCACCAGAGTGTACCTATTCTTTCAGGATTCTGCTTTCTTTATATGAGAAAGTCCAATCAGTCAGCTGTATGAATCAGACATTGGCCTAGGTTTATTGACATAAAGGTACATATATCTTGGCCTCAAGTACTTTCTAGTCCTCGTAGGAGAGACAGATAGGTGAACAATGAGTATATATATCAAATGTGCAATGATTTTGGGTTCTAGGATGATGAAACACAAAGAAGGAATGCCCATTCTAACAAAGACATGATAAGAAAGAGTTTCATAGACACTTCAAAATGGGTAGTAGTGCAATGTGGCTTTAGGGAAAATGAATTGGAGGGTGCGGAAATGGGGATTCTATGGCAGAATAGAATATGAGCAAACAAAACCTTGAAACCCAAAATACAGATGTGTGGCAGGTTTTAACGTCTGAGGATTGAGAGAAGAGGTGACAGGCTGAGGTAAAAAGGTTGGTCTGGCACAGAGTACAGGAAAAAGGGTCCTTGCTTTAAACTATCTTTGTTTCACACCTCATAGCCAGGTCCTTGGTGTTTCAACCAGGTATTTTGCACTGCTTCCTCTAATGTCTGTTTATCACAAGCTTCTCAACTATCATGTCATGATTGTTGAAAAGGTGCCATACTTGGGGAAAGTATTTAGGAAAAGCAATGGAGCCTCACACCTCTCCATCATCTGGGATTCTGATGAAAGGTCTACCATGCTCTTCTCTGCCTTCCACCCCAGAAAACAAGTTCTACAGACATCCACTGGGCATCTACTGCAACGTGGTTCCATGCTAGTCACAATAGGAAGTAACTAGTGCTTTTTAAACAAACATTTACTATTTTCTAAGCACAGTGCTAGATGCTTTGGAGGCAAATAAACATAGGGAACAGTTCCTCCCATTAAGAGCTTACAGTTTTTATTGGGGAAACAGGCCTATACATGGCTTATAACACACCTATGGCCAAAGAAGAGGTATGCAGAGGATGCATTAGGGGTATGGAGGAGGGCACTCAGCCTAACCTGGAGCTTCTGGGAAGTCTTCAAGAGGTGATGGAAGCTGAGCTGAGTGTTGAAAGGTGTGTAAAGGATAGCTATGTTAACAAAGGATGGACAGAAACTCCAGGCTGAGGAAAGAGTGTGAGCAACAGCAAGGAAACTTGAAATCACACAATGCTTGTTAGGAGCTACAAGTGCTTTAGCAAGATTAGAGCATGAATAGTGAGGCAGGAAGAGGCAGAAGAGGAATTTAGAAGGGGAGAGGTCAGTTCATGCAGGACCAGTAAGACAAGCAAAGAGCTTAACTCTGTTTTATCATGATGGAAAGCCATGGAATGGTTTTATGTTGAGGGTGACATACTTCAATGGCATCTAACTGCAGACTAGAAGATGGATCAGAGTGGGATGGCTGTCTAAGTCTTGTGTCATAGTCCAGGTAAGAGCTGAGCTAAGAAAGGGGCTGGAGGGTAGAGGAGGGAGAAGGAGATGGGGAATGAATAATGAGTAACTGGAAGAAACCACTAAGATTTTCATTATTCTGAGAGAAGTAGAGGCCATTGTGATGGGGGAGAGAAAGAGAGGGATGGAAATGTGTCCTAAACAGAGATCTTCTGCAAACTTACTTTTAATAGAATTTTTATCATTAGAGGTTTACACTAAACAGGAAAGGCACACTTATATTTCCTTCTAATGGTGATACTTCCTGTTATGTTGATCATTTCCTTTGATATTTCCATTGGTCATTTTGAGAAATCTGTATAAGGCAAAGAGGACTTACTTCTGTGCCCACCACTGAGTGGGTTAGGTCATCTGTCTGGTCATCTGTCTGTCCTGCTCTCCTGCTCCTTTCTGACTTTGCCCTGAGCAAGCACTGTGAGCATTCATTGCTTCCTGGGTATGGAAGGGGATAAAAGTGGAAACTATTGTTTTTTGATGGTTTCCTTTGCTGTGAAAAAGCTTTTATTTTGGTGTAGTCTCAATAGTTTATTTTTGCTTTTGTTTCCCTTGCGTGAGGAGGCATCCATAAATATGTTGCTAAGGCCAGTATCCAAGAGATTACTATTTGAGTTTTCTTGAGGAGTTTTATGGTTTCAGGTCTCACATTTAGATCTTTAATTCATTTTGAGTTAATTTTTGTGTAGGGTGTAAGAAAGTGGTCCAATTTCATTCTTTTGCATGTAGCAGTCCAGTTTTTCCAACAGTATTTATAAAAGAGACTATCTTCTTTCCATTGTATATTCTTATCTCCTTTGTTGTAGATTAGTACCATATAAGTGTGGATTTATTTATGGGCTTTCTATCGTGTTCCATTGATCTATGTGTCTCTTTGTGGGCCAGTACCATACTGCTTTGATTACTATTGCTTGGGAGTATATCTTGAAATCTGGGACTATGATACCCCCAGCTTTGTTCTTTTTCAAGATTGTTTTGGCTATTCAGGGTAATTTTGTGGTTCCATACAAACAAAAAGGCAACCTACTGAATGGGAGAAGATATTTTGCAAATAATAAATAAGGGGTTGATATCCAATATATATAAAGAACTTTTATAATTCAACACCACCCCCCCCAATAATCCAATTAAAAATAGGCAGAGGACCTGAATAGACATTTTGCCAAAGAAGACATACAGAACCAACAGACACATGAAAAAATGCTCAACATCACTAATCATCAGGGCAATGCAAATAAAAACCACAGTGAGAGAACACCTTATACCAGTTAGAATGGCCAGTATCAAAAAGACAATACCAAGTGTTGGCAAGGATGCGTAGAAAAGGGAACCCTTGTGCACTGTTGGTGAGAATGTAAATTGATGTAATCACTGTGGAAAACAGTATAGAGATACCTCAAACAATTTAAAATAGAAATATTATATGATCCAGTAATTCCACTATTGAGTATTTACCCAAAGAAAACAAAAACACTGATTCAAAAAGATACATACACTTATAGTTATTGCAGTATCATTGACAATAGCCAAGATATGGAGGTAACCCAAGTGTCCATCAAATAGATGAAAGAATAAAGAGGGGTGGTGTATATATATATATATATATATATATATATATATATATATATTAGAATCATATCAGCCATAAAAAAAGAATAAGCTCTTGCCATTTGCATATACAACATGGATGGACCTAGAGGGTATTATGCTAAGTGAAGTCAGACAGAGAAAGATAAATACCATATGATCTCACTTCTTCGTGCAATCTAAAATACAAAACAAATGAACAAACAAAATAACAGAAACAGACTCGTGAATACAGAGAACAGACTGGTGGTTACTAGAGGGCAAGGAAAGTGAGGGGATGGGTGAAATAGGGATAGGGATTAACAGGTCCAAACCTCTAGTAATAAAATAAGTAAGTCATGCAGGTGAAAAAAAAAAAAAAAAAAAAAGAAGTGGAAACTGAGCTCGCTTGGGAACAAAGAGGAGGGAATATTTACTGTTTTGTGGAGTTGGTCCCCTCTAGGAGCACTAGGGTGAGGCAGATCCAGGCTTGGTTTCTGGATTGCAGAGTCTTTTGATCTTAAAGCAGCCCTTTGATCCTGGACAGGATTCAGGCCTGGGGGAATGTGGCTGGTGGTTTGCAGAATCGTTTGCTCACTCCTAAAACCAAATTTTACCTTGCAGCCATTAAAATTGTGAACCAAATGTTTCAAAGCAGGAAATTATTTTTATTAAATTTATTTATTTATTTTTATAAAGTAACAATGCCTTCCACTTGTAAAGCATGTTAGCCTTTACAAAATACTGTCACAAATTATGTGTGGCCTTCACATCAGCTTCACAATTTAGGTAAAAGGAGGAAGCGGCCCACCCGGGAATCCAGGACTTCCATTAGTGTTCTCAGCCTGGGGCTCAATCCTCTGCCCCTTGCTCCCTCCTCACCTCCAGCAGGTGAGTATCATCTAAGAAGTTTACTAAGAAAGCTGACTCTTCCATCTTTTACCCCTTAGCCTCCTGTGAGTTCTTTCTGCCACCTGGTACCAGGTGTGCACAGAGGGAAGACCAGCTGGCCACTGGGAAAGCCCGAGGTTCCTCGCCCAGCTGTTGACCCAGAGAGGGAAGACACCTCTATTTCCTCTTTTGTGAAAACACAGATTCTCATGTGGTGTGGGGAACAAATATGCCCCATGGGAATTATTTTCTTCAACCAGGAGAAACTAGATCTGTGTTAAGATGAACTTCTGTAAGGCTTCTGAGTCTGGGAGGATGGATTTCACATCAGCAGGCTGTAGACATTAGCGGCCTGATTTCTGTGGTGTGTGTGTGTGTGTGTGTGTGTGTGTGAGCCATTAGAGAGTGGCATTCTAAGTGTTCCTCCAGAAGTAATAGCACATTTCATGTGTCACTCACAGGAAAGACGTCATGATGAATGACAGCCTCCACCTACAATTTCAGCTTACTTTGGGTTGCCTTCATCACTTCTAAGACAGTAGCTTCCACTGAAGCATTTGTGAAATCCCTGGAATGGAAGGCTGGTGAGAGAGGAGGCTTCTCAAAGCTCCATTGCAGGGCCCTGAGGATACACCAGAATCTTACCACATCGAGGTGACACCCTGTGGCTGATGGCTGAGAATAACACCCCTCTTAGTTCTCCTCCTCTGGGAAGTTGATTCAAACATCATTGTCAATGCACACATTTACGTGTTCCTGCAGGATGTTCTGGAGTCTAGCCATTACAACCTGTCATCCATGAAGCTTTGTGCCCATGCCTGGAGGCAGAAAGCATATGAAATCGTACACTGAAGAAAAAAAAAAAAGTACCAAATCTCAGAGGCAAGTTCTTCTCAGGTTTGAAAGGAGATTGAGAAATCTAGAAAATTCAGAGGTTAATATGTTAGAATCCAAATAACCAGTCAGTTCAGTAAAAAGTAAAATAAGATACACCCATGTTCATGGCAACACTATTCATAATAGCCGAAAGGTAGAAGCAACCTAAAGTCCAACTGTGGATGTACTGATAAACAACACGTAGTTTATACATACAATGGATTCTTCAGCCATAAAAAGGAAGGAAATTCAGGGCTGTATACAACATGGATGAACTTTGAAGATATTCTGTTAAGTGAAGTAAGCCTATCACAAAAGGATGAATATTGTATGAATCCACTATATGAGGCCTCTAGAGTAGTCAAATTCAGAGACAGAAAGTAGAATGGTGGTTTCCATGGGTCAGGGGGATGGGGGAAATGGGATGTTATAGCTTAATGAGTATAAAGTTTGTTTACCAAGTTGAAAAATTTCTAGAAATTGGCTGTACAACAATGCGAATATATTTAACACTACCTAACCGCACACTTAAAAGTATTTAAGAGGGTCAGTCATATATTATATGTATTTTACCATAGCTAAACAATAACAAAGAACAAACAAAAACAAGACAAGCGAGTTGAAAAACAACTAATGGATTGACAGAGCTTTGTTAACTGGCCGCTCAGACTCCTGGGAGACACAGCCACATGTGGCCAATGGAGACTGGGGTCAGAGGAGGTGATCTCAGCTGGGAGAGAAGCTGCCCTGGGGAGGATTTGTTGGGGAGGGAGGTGGGTCATCCTCTCTGCCCTTTGCCTTTCTGGGAATTCTTCCCTCCACCAGTAACTTCTGGAGGAAAACTCATTGTGAAAGTATCCATTTCTTTGTATTGCTCTAAATACTGACACTATCTTGGGCAGGGAACTACGGTGTCTTAAGATTTCTGGGGACTGGAGTGGTCTGTCTTTCATTGGGCCCAAAGAGTGATCAGACTGGTTCCATAGATAGGAGAATGCTGCCGGGGTAGGTGGTTCATCTAACAGACTGTTTCTCAAGAGGAATCCACAGGTTCTATGTAGAAATAATTTATAGTAGTCTAACCTTTATAATACGACAATAATTTAAAATTATGCATTTAATTTAATAGTTGGAGCAACTGGATGATGAACTTATTGCAAGCCTGCTGGTACAATTTGAGCACCCACAGTTATGACTATATTCACTCCAGTGAAGGGCAAATGCCATCTTGAAGCTTTGCATGAATGGAGGTGTAGCACCAAATTAAACCAAGAAAAGTGGTGGGAGAATTGAGTCATCCCATGGCACAGGGTGGCACAGGCATGCCACACTCAAAAATGCCAGCATCGTAATGATGCCAGCGTCGCATTTGTGCTGCGAAGTGATTTCAACAAAACAATGTTATTGGTGTCATTAATTTAATGTTGTTAATTTGAATTTTATTGACCTTTGAGGTAGTTTCCATTTAATTTGTAAACTTGTGTTGCTTTTCATATTATATTAGAGCTACAAGCATAAGGAATTCATATCTACATTTTTATTGGTATATTTTTAAATAGCAATATAATAAGGTTAACTCATAAATAAGGTCAAGTTAACAGTAACTCTAGAATGGCTTCTTTTCTTTAGAAGCTTCTGCAGCTCCTAGTATTGCACAGGAGTTAACAAGCTCTGTCCGTATTTGATCAGACCTAGAGGGACATCTTCAACTCAGGATTCTATGAGGCCAATATAATGACTTTTCAGAATGAATGAGCTTACATTTAGGAAATCTACCCATTATCATCACCATAAATACATAAAAATCCACAGATATCATTAATAGCTTTCTGGTTTTATGTAGAAACTTGCGCTCTGACTTCTTAGCCTCTTCTCTCAGGCTACGTTGACCTCTGCTATGTTTCACACCCCTTTCTTGTCCTTTCTTGTCAGCGCTAGTTTGGCTGCTTCTTTTGTTCAGGATGCTTGTTTTATGTATAGAAACTTCTAGACTTGCTATCAGCAAGTGCTTAGATTTCATTTTAAACACAATTCTGATCAAGCAGTCTCTATGGAGTTTGGTTTCCCCAGAAAACATTCCGCAAACTCCTTTGTTATTGTGCTTGCTACCCCAAGGCTTGTTTTGTGGTTCTACTGGCATTCACAGCTCTTTTCGTCTTTCTCTAACCGCACACTCTGCCTTCCATTTGCGTTCTTCCTCCTGATATGGATCCCGCCCAAGCATCAGAAGGGTCCCTGTAGTTCTGTGGGCAGGATTCTCACTTGGGGTGGACTTAGGCACCCAGACACTTTCTTTGAGAAACCATTAATGTTTCCACTGTCCTTGGGAATTAGGGATCATTTCTGGTTATCTTTCCATGACCTGCATCTGGGGGTATCACATCTCCATGCTATTGGGTCACTTGGCAAATATTTATTAGATGTCTTCTGTATGACAGGCACTGTTTCAGGCATCTGTCAATACCAAGATGAATAAAATATAGTATCTTTCATGAGTTCGTGGTCTCATTGGGGATGCCATGTACATTGAAATAGGTTGTAGTACCTTGTAACAAATGCCCTACTATATATAGTATGGATGCCATGGGTCCTCCAGAGGTGAAGAGGAGGAGCCATTAACAACAACCAGTGGAGGCCAGGAGAGACATCCTGAAGGGTGTGGCATTTGAAGCCCTCTTGAAGGATGAAGGGGAGCTCCTTTGGTGGGAAATGGTAGGTAGGCATTCAAGGTAGAGAGGAGCTTGTGCAAAACTCAAAGGAATAGAACTGCATAGAGTTCAAGTGGAAACGTAAATTCTTTGGGATGGTTGGAGTATAGGTTTTGGTATGTGTCAATGTGTATAGTGGGAGGGAGAGGGTGGGGGACGCTCACACTAAAAGGAAGCAGAGAATTTAGATTCTAGGCTGAGCAGAGGCAATTATATACTACTTGTCCTGCCTTTGGGCTCCTGTGTTTTCTCTTTCTTTACTTCCTTTCATTTCTCCTTCCTTTCCTTCTTCCTTTAATTTTTTCTTCCTTTTTCTCTCTTTCTCTCTTTATAATTTGTTCACATACCATACAACTCACCTATTTGAAATGTGCAATTTTCAAGTATACTATATACAAGTATATTCAGAGTAGAACCATCACCACAAATAATTTTAGCACATTTCGCTATCCCAAAAAGAAACTCCATACCTTTTAGCTATCATGCCCCACCCCCTCAGCCCTAAACACCAATAATCTACTTTCTGCCTCTACAGATTTGCCAACTCTGGACATTTCATGTGGATGGAACCATATGGCGTGGGACTTCTTGTGACTGGCTCCTTTTGCTTAGTATAATGTATTTTCTTGAGCGGCTGCAGAATGGGCAACAATTTGACTTCCCCTAACCTTGCAGAGGGATAGTGAGATTGTGGAGTAGAAGAAAGAAAATAGTGATGAAGTATTTGCGGATCTGAGAGTGCAAAGCTACAAAGACATAAAGTTTCATTTAAGACATTTTCTTTCTGGGACTATGGCTCTCCAACTCTAAATATTTCTCTTATAAAAGACTTCCTCTTGTTTTGAGTAATGGGTAGTTTATCTGGAGCCCTGTGGCATAAGTCCATTTTTGTACGCCAGTTGGTAGAGACAACCCCTCTCTCTCCCACTGTGTGTTGCCATTCCCCTCTTGAAAACACCACTGAATTTGCCGTCCAGGATCCTTGCTTCTTTATGACCCTTCTGCCTAATAGAGGGTAGGCATAAAACTGCCTCTCCCCCAAAACAAACTCAATGAGCTGATAGGTGGCATAGGCTGTACCCGGACCTGTTTTCATAAGTGTGATAAAATTCATATTTGCAAAATTCAACAGGGCAGCCCTTGTTCCTTTCCTATGTCACTGTGTTGCTGAGTTCTGAAAAGGTCTGCTTTCTTTCTCCGTGAGCCTTGCTGGCCCATTTTCAAAGACCGCCTCAGCCAGTGTGAACAGCCCTGGGTCCTTTCCATGCAGCTGTCTTGGGGTTTTATAGATCCTGAGCTGGAATCTCGTGAAGACTGGCTGCCACTTGGGTTGCAGTCCAGTGATTGTACCTCTTGTCTTACATGAAGATGTGATTTTAAATCGGTTTGGGAAAGGACAGGACTAGCCTGAATCATCTTAGGATTCAATGCTAAAATAGAACAGAATATGCAGTAGTTGACTCATGCTATCGTAGTTAAACTACTTGTCACTTAATACTACGTGACTTTAAGAATTGTTTTCATCAGTAATTTCATAAGGCACAAAGACGCCAGGGAGCTTCCTCCATTTTGTTCCCTTCTCTAGTGATGTGCGTCATTATTACACCTCTCCCGAATAGTGTTATTTTAAGAGCCTATTGTTTACGACTCTGCTTTTTTCTTTCAGTTTCTCTCTTGCTGCCTGTCTCTGTCTCTCTCTTACTTATATTGACCAAAATATGATGATAAATATTGCCCTTATATATATATATATTTTTTAAAGATTTTATTTATTTATTCATGAGAGACACACATAGAGAGAGGCAGAGACACAGGCAGAGGGAGAAGCAGATGCCCTGTGGGAAGCCTGATGTGGGACTCGATCCCAGGACCCTGACCAAAGGCAGACAGATGCTCAACCACTAAGCCTCCCAGGTGCCTGCCCTGGTATCTTAATTAGGAAGATTTGGGGATCCGGCTTGAGGCTGTCTGTTAATGGTTTTTAAAATATGCTAAATGAGAATGGGAAATGGGAGAGGCAGGTCCAGGACAGCAGGTAGAGGGAATGCTCAATGCTGGTAGAAATCCCAGGCTACTGAAATGAAGTTTCTACCCAAAGTTAAAGACCAATTTGCCTAATCCTAACAGCTGTGATCCAGAATCTGATCTGGGAATTGACATCTTCAAAGAGTTGATTCAACCTAGAATATTAAAGTTAGGAATGGTAGCAGCAGCACAATTATCCTCTATATTGATGATGTCCCAACCTCCGACCAGTATGGTATGGTGGGAAAACACAGGTTTTATGGTCAGTAAATTGGGGCTGGAGTTTGGGCTTCGGCCATTTACTGCTGTGTGATGTTCGGCGAGTTATTCAGTATCTCTGATCTTCGATTTACATTTTTTTTTTTTTTTTGTAAAGGGAAAATGGTAATACCTATCTCATGGAGGTTATTGTGAAGGTGAAATGTGCAGGTATGGGGTATTTCAGATTCAAGATTTATTTGTTCCTGTCCTTTGTTAGGACAGTGTGTTATATGATCTGTTTGAAAATACCTGGTCGGAGATTTAGCTGGAGAGTGTGCTGTATCCACTTTGTCCATTTATTCTTTCATTGATTCACTTGTTCATTCACCAAGCCTTGGCCACTAAGTGTGTGACACTGGATGGGTGTTGGGGATACAGCCATGCCCTGCCCTTGCCAGTGTAGTGAGGATGCCTACCGCAAATGCCAATTACATTCCAGTGTGGATACTCACCACGCTGGGGGAAGTCAAGTGCTGTGGAAGCATTTGGAGAGTCAGTCAACTTAGCTGGGGGAGGGTTCGGGAAAGCATCCCCGAGGATGGAGAGAAGAGAGCCAGGTGGAGGTGAGGCAGAGAGCATAGATGACACACGGTGGGTAAGGGGTTGGGGATAAAGTGGCTCCGGTGGATACTTTGGTATGTCTGCAGTGTCAAGTATGAGGGGAAATACAGAGATGGATCCAGAGGTATGGAGAGAACCCAAGCTTCCAGGGCCCAGGATTGTCTCCCTGTTGGGAGTTCTGTCCCTCAGATGTTGATACAATGGACGCTGTCATCACCAAAGAGAAGGTGCTAGTGCAGTCCTCACAGTTAGAGTTAGAACCTGAACTACATTCCCCCATAGAAACAGCGTGTTAAATGGTAGCTCCATGTAGTTAGAATACCCCTACAAAGAACACCTTCAAGTGCATTTTAAACAAGTAAAATATAGAAAAATAAGGGGAAACGGATTCTGTTTCTAGGCTTGTCCTTTGTAACACAGAGCTCTGTACTTCTTGCTCTGGCCATCTGAGCCTACACTGGATCCACAGGCTGGCTCTGCGTGGCCCACGCTGTTTGGATTTGCAATGTCTGGTCCGGTGGGGGTCTCTCCTGAGTGCTTCTATGGCTCCCTTGCTCCCTGCTGGTTGATACCTGGCCCACTTCTTCACACTGATGTTACCTAACTTGGCCCCTGGAGACAATGAACGTGGGGACCCTTTCTCTAGGCAGCAGAGGCGAGAGATAGTATCATCGTTTCTGTCTGATTCATCCTTGCTGTTAGTCCCTATGTGAGGTCAAGCATGATAATTGAGGCGGAGTTTGGAGGTGCCTTCTTGCTTTGCACCAAATGCTGGTTTTTCTTTTCTCTTTCTCCAGTCCTCCTTCCTGTCTCTCATTTTGTCCTGCCAATACTTTTCTAGCTCCGTTAAATTTAATTCAGCAAAGGCATAGGGGCCTGGCACTTAGCGGGCAGGGGCTAGAGAAGCACAGTGGTGACCATAAGGAGTTTACAGTTTGGCACGAGGGGGTCGAGGACAGACAAGCGAAAGGTCCAGCTCTGTAAGGTTGGGGTCACAGCCCCACCGAGGCGGGGTCTACAAGAGTGTGGAGGAGGAGTACCTGAGCCACCTTGGAGACAGAAAGAGGCCTGATGGGCCAGCAGGAATTAGCTAGACAAACGTGCGTGCGCTCCAGGCAGGCACAGAGTAAATAAAACATGAGCCAAGGTCAGACACGTAGCAAGGTGCACTAAGGGGAGATTGCAGGAGGGAGCCAAAGGCTGGGAGCAGAAAGGAGGAGGAGGTGCAAAGCCCTGAGAGCTGAGGATGGAGAGGCCAGCTCCTGCCTTTCAGTCTCTCCCTAGAAGGGTTTTAGGGTAGTACTTAGCACCTCCTGGCAGCACTCTGAGCTGAGATGGGCATTGGTTTTTGTCCTCTGGAAAGTCTGTATTTTTCAAATGTTTCCTTAGAGGAAAGGGTCCCTGGAGAGTGGAGGGGCTGAGCCTGCATTGGCAGGAAAAGTGGATTAAAAGCAGGCCAAACCCAAAATAGCTCCTGGGGTTGACCAGATGGAAATTAGATTGCTGGCCTGTGTGGGTGTAACCCTGGGGAGGCCAGCCAAACGGTGAGAAGGGAATGATCCCTTCTAGAGAGTGTAGGAGACAATGTTGTGGTCCGGGTCCTAACTCAACAAATGTCACAAAAAGCATAACCTAAGCAAGCCACAACTTTAAAAAAAGATTCAAAATGCAAAGGATTTTCCAGCGCCTGTAGGAGAAAGCTTACTCTAATAGTAGATGAGTACCAAGAAGATCACTGACTCTGCTGTTTAAAATATTAACACCTGGACTTGTTCGGGAAGTCACAGTCTAGAGGCAGCTTTCTACTCCTTCCTGCTGGCAAGAATTTAAGAACCAAAGCCATTCTCCTTAGGTTGCGGTCACTAGGCTTGTGGGTGTTCCATTAGGAAAAGGTGCCCGGGCTTAGGAAGTGAGGCAGGGTGCTGTGGAAACATGTAACACCTATACCGTCTTGGCTTTCTTTTCATAACTATTTGGGGTGCTCATTCATGATGCCAGCCTCTCAGCTGGCTCAGGGCTGCCCAGCATCCCCACGGGCACCCCTGAGGCAGGCGGGTCTGATTTCCTCTTCTGAAAGCTGCAGGATGTAACAGCTCGGGTGTGAGGGTGTGAGCACTCCCCTCATCCTTGTGAGAAGGACAGGCTTTGGGAAAGGAGGTTCAGACTTTCAGTAAACAGGACGGGCTTTCTTAAGCTTCTCGGAAACGCCTGGACCTGACACTTGTCATCTGCTACTAAATTTGGCCGTTTCATTTTCCTTACTCAGGATATATTGGCAACCATGGCACACATTCCGGGATGAAGTTAGATAAACAACTTGGCTGCTGAGGATTTTTACCTGTTACGGCTCCAAGAAATATCCAGTGTTCTAAGCACGACTCAGGGCAATTTCAACCAAAGTGTTAAGAATAGAAAAGATCAGTAGTCTAGTTGATCTCTTTCCCACCCCATGATTTTCATTAGTCTCAATAAGCTGCTAGAGGTAAGTTTTTGCCCTTTCAGCTTTGATGTTGCATGTAAGCTAATTCCTGTGTTTGGGTAAGACCGTGGAGAGTTCCAGTATCACCTCCACCCTCCACCTGGGTGGGAAGAACGCATCTCCCCCACCTTGAATATGCAGAGCACCTGTGCACGCCACTGTCCCAGCACTAACTGCTGATAGCATATTGTTTGTTCACCAGTCTGTCTCCCCCGCTGCTCCTGGAACCCCGCCAGGGATCATCTCTCCTTCGTTCTTGAATTCTCAAAATGAGCCCAGTGCCTGGTGCATACTTGTGTGCCTGGTGCACACATACTTGATACCAAGCACTCCTCCCGATTCTGGGGGATGATGCTTTTGGCTGCCGACTGACAAAGGAATAGGCCAAAAGGGCTCATGGAAAGGCAGCTAGGAGATAGGGGAAGGAGCAAAGGATTTGAAGACCAAAGATCCTTCTTTTGTTTAGTAGCTGTTTCTGTCACTCTGAGCAAATCATCAGTTTGACATTTTGTTCCCCAAAAAGTGATCATCCTGCTTTCCTAGTTTTGGGAGAGAGGAGTAAATGATGTAATAGATATGAAAATGCTTTCTTAAAAAAAGAAAGAAAAAGGAAGAAAGAAAGAAAGAAAAAGAAAGAAAGAGAAAGAAAGAAAGAAAGAAAGAAAAGAAAGAAAGAAAAGAAAAAGAAAAGAAAGAAAAAAAGAATGAAAGAAAAAATGCTCTCTCAACTGTGATGGGTTTTATGTAAGAGAAGCATTTTTTTACCTGCCAATTGGGACAGCCACGTTTTTGTGTAGTTCCCTCACATTCTGAGTGACCTCAGGCAGGTCAATTATTTAGCCTATCATGGATGCTTCCTGGGTAAGGAAGCTGTCATTTTTGTCTTCCTGGGTCCTTGTGAGGATCAAAAGAGATAATGCATATGAATCTGGTTTGGAGATTATTAAAGTCTATGAACTGGAGTCATGATATTGTTTGATAAGGTGGGATGAGTATAGGGCCTGCATTCCCCGCTGTCCTCCACCCCGTCCCTATCTTCCCACCATCAGTCCTGGGTGCACGTATGTGTGTGCACTTACTGTGGTGCCAGGAGGCAAGAGCCCAACCATCTCCAATTGCTGGCAGTCACGGTCCCATCCTTACAAGAACCGGATGGGTGAGACTCTTGGTAGTCGGCCATGAGGACTGGACGTGGAGGACCGCCAAAGCTGCTTCTGCCGAAATCCCACATTTTGAGGAGATGCATCCAGGTGCATAAACAGACACATACATTTCTGACATATCTGCCCCCAAATCAGACATCGGTAACATTTGTCACTCTTCAATAAACAAGATCAGCTTTTTCTGCTAGCTGGATAGTATAAACAGTCAGGGTTCTCAGCTGTGCACTGAAAACAAAGCACTTCAAAGCATGATTAAGTAGAACCTTAAGAACCAGGATCCTCAGTTCACCAGAATTATGTTGCTGCATTTAGTATTCATGAGAACGATTAGTAAGCAACACACAAAGCTTGTATGTCAAGATAATGGATTAGGATAATATTTGTGCTTTGTGCTGCAATAGAAGAATGCACTTGAATGAGACTCTGTTGTGCGTCACTTATTCTATCCCAGCTTTCTCGTTCTAAGAAAGTAGGTCGTTTAGGGACGCTTGACTGTGAACTCCTGAGGCAGCAGAGAGAGATAAGGATTTTGGGGTGTGCAAGTGAAAGCTGAGAGGGAGGGGGAGCGATCCTGAGACTGGGGTGCTGGTGGAGATGGGTGGGTCTGCTGAGTCACGGCAGCCTCACCTCCTCTCTGTCCACATCCAGCCTTAGCAATGAGACCTTGGGCAGAAATGGTTGTGGAGAGTTCTCAGAGGGCTTGAGTCCAGGAAATGGGGATGCTGGCCCCAGTAATAATTGGCTTCTTCCGCCCCTGGCATGGGCTAGGGAGTACCAGGCACTAGGACTTCAGAAGGCCATGTTGGCTCCTTGTATGATCCTGGTAGGTCAGAAAGGCACAAAGATTAAATTTTGGAATCATTGTGCAGTGCTGGAGTGGATAAAAAATAAATAAATATGATATTTCTTGGAAAGCTGAATTTGTTTGCAAACTTAGCCTCCCTTGGTTAGCAGTATTTATTTTAGAAATGCAATTTCCAGGGGGTTCTGTGAGGTCAATTGATATCCTCCAGTTTCCAGCATCTACATCTTCAGGATGGTAGGTGGGGGTGGAGCAAGAGGAGAACTGACAATCCAGTTTCAGAACTCAGGGTAGTGGGATGTGGAAGAGACTGTGGTTCACCGGAGTCAGGCGCTGGAAGTGTCTCTCATCTCTCTTCCCACTGGGAGTGCCTGACATCCTCAGGTTGTGAGAGTGGCAAACCAGGTTAACCTCGTATGGTGCTAGGCATATTATACACATCCACTCATTTAATCCCCATAACAGCCTTGAGAGGTGGGTACTGTTTTTAGTCTCATCTTATAGATAAAGAAGCTGAGGTTCAGAGATGCTCAAGATCATATCACTCGTAAGGGCAAAGCCAGGAGTGAATCAAGCAATCTGGCTTCAGAGTTCGTGCTCTCAGGAACTGTACTCTCCTGCAAGGTTATTCCTGACGTATAATGGATGGGCTGGGATGTTGTTACTAGACAGTGCTCATGGGCACGCAGGATGCTATTCCAAGCAAGACTAAATCATCAAGAAAAGAGCGAATGTGCATGTTCATTATGGTTACTCAGGGGTGTAATATTTTTGTTTTTGCCTTTCTATTTTTTAGGACAAATTTTCATTAATACTGAAACAAAAAGGGATTTCTGGGTAAACTTGGATGTTTCACTTCGGAAATACAAAGCAATTCTCTTCCTAGCACATTGTGGGTAATCTGGATGTTACTGCAACAAGGAAATTTCAGTAACTGAGGCAATCTTGAGGTGGGTGAGGGCAAATTCTTCCTGTGACACCCTCTCACTAAACCAAATCTGGTCTGGTTTGCGTGGCTCTTCTTAGAAACACTGAAATATGAAAAGTGGCACAGGAATCTCAGGATGAAGTCACAAAAACAGTATATTTGCTTTCTGGCAAGAACACTGGATTCCGGCAGAGAAGAGGGGCCAAACACAGAGTACGTGGTTTTGTCTGGACCATTCCATCTAAATGAAATTTGACTGGGGATTTGGAGAGCATTATTACTACCTCGGGGAATTCCTGTGTGAATATAAATAGAGCTTAGTATTTGTTTATAGGTAAATACTCAAAAGGTTGTAAATAGGTGAAGGTTTGGAGGATATAGCAAAATAGTTTTTTTTTTAAATAAGGATTTTATATTATGTTTGGGTACTTTCCATGTCATACTACTTTCTGGATTTAAAGATGACATTTCTCATGGTAGTTTCAACCCATGGTTATATGGCAGAAGGATCATATAAAAATAGATACTTTTAGAGTCTTCGTGGATTTTAATTTTATCCCTAAGAGAGTAACAGACAAGTGACTAGAAGCTTCCTTTGTTAAAAGCCTAAGACCACCCCTCATTTCTCCTCTCTCCCTCCCTCGCCCAGGGGGCCTGCCCCAGGGCTGTCCGCCTCAGTAACAACAGGTCTCCACAAGGAGCAAATCGTTGAAAGAAATCATGGGGGTATCCTCTGACAGCCCTTTATCCTTAGTCCCTTGCAACGGCCTTTCATTTCTGACCCAGCTTTTCCTCTGGACTTGGGTTTCTGACTTATTGCCATGAAGCCATCTGTCTAGCCATCCAGCCATCCATTTGTCCACTCTTTCTACTCTTCACATATTATCTATTACCTGCCTCCTCTGTGGCGGGCCTTCCTCAGTGCCTCCAGATGATTCTGTTCTCCTCAGGAGACCTGTGTGCTCCTAGTGGCCAAGCATGCGGGAGGAATGCAAGCCTCTGTGAGGACACCCTCAGGCTCATTTTCCCAGACCCCTCCCGTCACCATAGGAGACCATTGTAGTGCCAGGTTGACTGGTCTGCAGTTCCTGTCTGGCACCTCCAGACACAATTCTGAGCTCCAGGGCTGGAGTGGGAGGAAGGAGAGGGGAAGCTCTAGGGGTGCGGGGGTGGGGGGGGGGGTGGGCAGGCCACAGTCTTATCTTGGTTCCTCTTCTTCCTGTGGGGTAGGAATCACCCTCATATCGCTCCCTACCTTCTCTCATTCCTTGATACGTATGGCCAGCCAAAAGAGCTTTTGGGTCTTTCTATGTTTAAACAAACAAACAAGAAAGGTCTGAGAGTCCTGATAAAATGCCTTCTCAACAGTCTTACAAAGTCTATTGCCATTAGAGTGAGAATTGGAATTCACAGCATGAGCAATGGTGGTTTTTTTCAACAGTTAGTTTATCCCCTTCTAGGGGTTGTCTGAATAGCATGATCCAGTTCTAATGGCAGATGGGCTGGGGGGTAGGGGGCAACAAATAGTCACTGGGAAAATATAGTGAGTGGGCAGTAATTCGAAGCATCCCTGGAGATGTGGGAACCTGTGTGAGCCCCACCCTCAAGTGGCTTCATTCTCCATCAACACTGCCCTCAATGACGCCCTTTCATGTGACATGGGAAAACCACCTTCCCCCTTATGTTGGGTTCTGATTTATGTGGTTGTTTTGAAGATCAAAACTTGGACTCAAGCTCCCAAGCTGGGCAACCCTGCCAGTGTGCATGGGAGGCCCCTGTGCTGGACTCAGCTGTCACACCGCATCATCTCTGTCCCACTACCCCTGGGCAATTTGGCCCTCTGTCCAGAAGCAGCAGCTCCAGGGTATCGCCATCTGTCAGACCAGCGAAGCTTCTCTGGGGCATCCTTCAACTTTCCCTCCCTGGACTCTGACCAGTGTTCAAGTGCAAGCAGCCTCTCAAAACACAGGCAGCTTGAAGATTGCTTTTCAAGGACAATTCTCAGCCCCAGCTGTGGCCCTGACCTGCTCCTCCTATCTGACATTCTGGTGCTCATGTCCGTCATCTTAGAGGGAGGGGTCTAACCATGCCATGTGGGCAGCCCTTCCTAAGTTTCTCATCATTATGGCCTGAGGACTCAAACCTTCCATGTTCTGTCTTTGTGCCTTTACATAGTTTATTCCTTCCTAGAATACTTTCTACTCATGCTCCTTGACTCAATAAGCATTCCCTGAACCAGCTGGGCACTTCTCTGGAGACTTCCTGAATCTAAGTGTCACAGGCCTGGAGGCCTTTGCTCAGCATCTCTTCTGTCTCTTGGGGGACTGCCTTGATTACTTCCTTTCTCCTTTACATCCATTTCCCCCTTTCCTCCCAATCCTGAATCAAGGGCTCCTCCTCTGCCCCCTTAGAACCCCTCACACCCTCCTATTGCAGCATTTATCATGTGTTCTAATTGCTTCCTCTGTCGTCCCCTGTTTGGGCCTCATTAGCTCCAAAGGGCAAAGATACAGTCTTGTTCATCCAGCACACTGTCTGCACATAGAAAGCCCTCAACAGAATTCACTAAGTGTGTGCAGATGAATAAATGCCTGGTTTTAACATATTTTTGAAATCACATCCTGGTGAAGGATTGACGAAGAAGATATTCCTAGAACTGGCAAAACAAACCAGAGTAATTTAGTGGGACTTTAATTTTAACCTGACCTTGAGGCTCTGAGCTGAATAAACAGAAGATGAAAGACAAAATATTGGGATTAAGAAACAGGCATTTTCTCCCTGCTTAAAGTTTTAAAAATCTCATGCAATTTTGCCGAGAGAGAGAGAGAGAGAGAGAGAGAGAGAGAGAGAGCTGTGAATTTTCTCTTGTCTCCAGGGCAACAAAGTGAGTAACGTTAGAGAGAGACAGAAATTGAGACAGAGTCTCACGAAGCAAATTTGCTGTTCCGGCCAAAAGTCATTTGAAAAGACACAAGGACTTTTCCCAAACAGAGGGCATGGGATCAACACCAAAATAAAAAAGCTAGTGGGGTAGATTCCCTGTCCATAATCTCTCGGTAGGGGTCGAAGCAGTGGAAATGTTCTGACTGGTCAAGTGTGTGGAGCCCCGACAGGGGCTTGGGGTGGAGGAAAAAGAGCAGGTCAGAACTGTACACATCAGCCGGTTGCTAAAGCCCGGAGGAGCGCGATCGCAGGCAAGGTGTGAGGGAACACAGCGACAGCATTTCTCTGGAAAGGGTTGGCAGGGGCCCGGGCTGCTCCCATGGGGGCCCCCCGCTTCCCACCTGCCCGGAGCCTGCTCATCTTGGCTCCATCCGAGCGAATTTCAGGCCTGTTTCCGGCGTGGTCGTTGCCTCCTGTTCCTGGCACTCTGAGCATCGGTCGTTGTCATGGAAACAATCATTTAGCCGATTCATGTGAACAGGGCCTTGATCGGAGGGCCAACAGGACCCATATCACTTGGGTGCAGGAAGGTCTCGGTTGGGAACCCAGTCGCTGCTCCCCTAGCAGCCAAGGTGGGTGGTCATGGGGCTTTCCAAAGCCTTCTTGGTTCATCCCTGCCTGTCTCCATGTCCTCAGAATGCATTTTTTTTTTTTTTTTTATTGCTTCACCAGTATCCTCTGTGTATGCCTTCAATAGAAATGTTTTTGGCTTCTCTGACTGTCAGGACCCTCCCACAGTAGCTGGCTCCCACGTTTGGTCATCAGATTGCCCACAACAATCCACGGCGGTCATCTCTGTCTCCAGCACCTCGTGTTCAGAATGTGGGTGATGAGCAGCTTCTTACTCACTGTCTGTGGCATCCCTTGTGAGGACCCTGAGGGCCTGGGCCCCCGGAGCAGTTCCATCTGTAGTGGTGCCCACAGTCTGGCACTCAGATGCCTAGCACCCCAAGTCGTGGCAGCGAGGGGAGCCCACGGGTGCCAGCCTAGTTAGGGAGAGATATGAGCCACTGGGAAACACAGCTGGCCCCGAAGGGCCGTGCATTTAATCCCATGTAAGTGATGTGAAGCTGCCGTGAGGATCTCGTCCCTGAAAACTATGCATCACACAGAGCTGTGGAGGCAGCTGGTCAGATCCACACAGAGAGTGACATCTGATATGACAGGAGCTTACAGTCACTTAGCACCGCCAGATGATATTGGAGGCAAAGAGTGCTGCAGAGCCTAAAGGCCACCAAAGGTCTTGTTTTATTGGTATTCAGAAGGATGCCAACATGTCATTGAGGAAAGTTAAATATATTTGTGGATGTACATGCCTGTGTGCACATACTTCTTAAGGAGGTGAAGTATCAAGACGCCAGGGTGGCTCAGTGGTTGAGCATCTGCCTCTGGCTCAGGTCGTGATCCTGGTCTGGGGATTGGGTTCCGCATCAGGGTCCCTGAGAGGAGCCTGCTTCTCCCTCTGCCTGTGTCTCTCTCTCTCTCTCTGCATCTCTCATGAATAAATAAATAAAATCTTTAAAAAAAAGGAGATAAAGTATGTAATGTACATCAGGAAGATTTCCTACCAAACAGACAAAATGACAAGGGGAAGAAATGGGTTGTATGGGAAATTCAGTTATGTGAACTACTACTCTGCGTACTCTATGTGGCTAGAACTACTTTCTGGTAGTAGTTCCGAGCCAGTGGAGCTAATAGCTCTCTTCTTGGTGCTGCAGAAGCTCTGCTAGAGCCAGAGGGACCCTTGCAGTCACATACTCTGATAGTCTTTAAGTCATTACCAGCCTTGAAACCCTTCCTGCCGTGGGGTCTTGTGTGGGAGCCTCCCCGTGTGTGAAAAGCCTTCTCTCTGCCAGCACGTGGGGAAGCAGCTGGAAGGATGGCTGGTTTCAGGTGTGGGTAGCATCTTAGTCTGTGCGGGCTGCCCTAACAAAATGCCACAGATGTCCCTTGAACAACAGACATCTACTTTCTCACAGTCCTGGAGGCTAGAAGTCAAGGTGCCAGCAGGGTCGTCTTCCTGGCTTATAGACAGGTGCCTTCTGGCTGTGTCCTCACACAGAATGGAGAGAGACAAAGGGCTCTCTGGAGTCTCTTCTTATAAGGACACTAATCCTATCATGAAAGCCCCGCTCTTATGACTGCATCAAACCTTAGTTATGTCCTAAAGTCCCCCTCACCACATGCTAGCACATTGGGGGTTAGGGTTTCAACATATGAATTTTGGTTTGACATCATTCTATCCGTAACAGGTGGGAATGAGGAGGTGTGAGGAGGTCCTATGATGTGTGTAGGGTCCTGTGGCTCATGTAGGCAGACGGGGGACTTATTCCCAGGGTGATGACGTCTAATTCAGGGCTCCTTGCCTTCCACCACATAGCATCTGTCACAGGATCTTGGATCCTCAGTCTCTTCTGTTACTTTTGATAACTGAGTGGGTTTGAGGAAAGATTTCTGGAGGTTGCCTGTTCTAAAACGCATCAGGAGCCATATTAACAATTATATTAGAAATCAATATCGTATGGAGAGCCTCGACTCGTCAGCATTGTTCTAAGAAGTTCGCAAATAGTCCCTCATTTGACCTTCACGATTACCTAGGGTAAGGCCCTGTTACCCTTCTCCATTTCATAGACAGAGCACAGAGACACTGCGTGATTCTGCGAGGTCACACAGCCAGTAAGCGGCAGAGCCGGGCTCTGAACTCAGGCCATCTGGCTCTGGATCTGTGCTCCTAATTAGCACAGGGATGAAACAGACAACACCATGGTTAGGAGAGAGGCAGGGGTAACTCTTCCCCTGGGCTGGGTGTGTTGGAGGACACCTTCTGTCTCCTTGTCAGGGCTGGGGCCAACCAGTAAGGCTGATTTTGTGAAAAGCTATAAGGGAGACCAACATATGGGTGCTTCCCAAGCTGAGAACACAGGCCCAGAACAGAGTCCTCTGCTTCTTCTGACGCCAAGTAATGAAGCAGACAGCCTTCCTCTTTTCTAGTAGGATAGAGGTCAGAGATCTCTTTTTTAGGACCACAGCACCAAGGAGCTAAGCAAGGCCACTGCCCTGGACCATGGGGAATAGGATACCATTTTGAAATGGTCTACTATTTAGGGATGATGATCTCCCCTTCCTGTTGGTGATATTCAGTAGTCACCAAGGACATTCGGTGTGCTGGGCGTCCTACAGCCTAGACACGTGAGCTGTGCTATTGAGGTTTCCACAGGACATTGACTGATGTCTTTCGCACTTAGGGAACCTCATCATCAGCTGTTGCTTCTGGTTAGACTGCCCGTGCACTACTCTCAGGCACAGGAAAGGATGTGGGCATGGAAGAGTGAAGGTATCTAAGGGTAGTGGGGAATATGTTTCACTGCCAAGATGTAAGCAGTATGTCAGATTTGGGGGTTCTGTTGATAAGGGTTCAATCTTGGCCAGTCATTGGGTTAATGGGCAAAGAACTTCACCTTCCCAAACTCCAGCTTCCTCACTTACAAAATATAACAACTGCGTTGAAGTTTGTTGTTTGGATTTACTCAAGGTGTCCAGCATCTGGTCAGAGCTCAATGTTAGTTTGTTTTCCTCATATGCTGCAGATTGTGTGCTTTTACTTAAAGAAATGCAATGCTTCTGCTATAGTTTAATTGACATCATATTTCTTCGGTGGGTTGTTTGTCTTTGACTATGAATCTTTTTATAACTGAGATGCTTTCATGCTTCTGGGTAAAGAACAGAAGTTAAACCAACAAAGTAGCAAAGCTGGGTTTAAGGATAGTCACAGAACAGTGAGGACCACCCACTGGCAGAAAAGAATCACAATGATTTAAAAAGAAAAAAAAAAAAAAGAATATCCTCGGGGGGGGAAAACTGCATTGAAGTTCATTCTATTGTCTCAAGTCTTGGAAAGCTTTTAAAGTTATTATTTTATGCCATGTTCTCAAGTGCAATCTCAACAAAGAAATGACTGTCTCCCAGAAAGATTGGACCAAGAGAAATTAGGGAATTAGAAGATCAAGACGGTAGCAAATAATCACTCACCAGAACAAGAACAAGGAGAGAGAAGCATCATCAGAAACTCAGAGTAATATTTCAGAACGGGTTTTGCCCAAGGTCAGTATTCCCTTCACAGACCTGCCCCAGGTGACAGAGCTGGAAAGCAGGAGACAGGTAGTTTCAGAATTAAAGCATTATCTCTTATTCTTCTTTCCTGCAGATCGCAGTTTTTAAAGATGTTTTTCTGGCTAACTCTTTAGTAATAGGGAGCAGCTGATGTGTTATGCTGTTTCTCTCCTATGGGAATATGTAGTTTACTGGCAGAGAAACACACACACACACACACACACACACGTCATGCAAGTGAATGGATGAGGGTGAAGGAATCGTGATTGGCCATGAAGAAGGCTCAGAAGTTACCCATGGAGATGAAGCACGCAGATTTAATTTAATATTGATTTCAGGTTCGGGAGGAAGAAATCGCTCTTGCCACTGAGCGTGGTGTCATTCAGCGACCTCTATTTTCTCATTCTGACCAGGACTCTGCTCTCCTCCAGGCCCCTCCCCACATGCACATGTCTCATACTGAGGGCATTTTGAGGAGCTGTTTATTCATTCTAAGGCGATGAAGAGTGGCATAGAAAGCGCATCCAGTCAAAAGCACCTCTGTACAGTGACCAGGAAATCTCAGACAGATGAATTTCCTGAATAAGATGCTTTTCTTTCCCTACCTCATCAGGATCTTCTCTGACAAGCTTATCGCTTGTTCTTAAATGATCTTTAAGAAGAATTCACCCTGGTTTTTGCCTCCTCCGCAGGAAGGGGATGGATGGTAAGATAACCAATGCCTGCATCAAACACTGGGTTACCTATTTCTGGTGCGTGTTTTCTTTTCAAGTTTTGAAAAAGGCAACATCATTCAGTGCCAGGCTTGTGTCACACGGCATCTTCCTATGTCTCTGTCAGGGCACACACTCACCCATTCATCTCCTCACTGCCTGACCCCCTGAAAACAGTGTGACTGACACATAAATTGTGCCAGGCAAGGGACAGGTGGGTTAGCTGAGCTTGGGGCCCTGCCAGTCCTCCCATCATGTAATAAGAAAGCTCTCAAATAAACACTGTATGATTTAATTGAATCTGAGCGAGGAGATATGGTTTTTACAGAAACTAATTACGGCAGGCAGCCTGGCATATTAGTGCCGTAAATCTCGCTGATGTCAAGCCCTTGAGCTGTTGCCGTGTTGGTTTATTTTCTCTCTCTTTCCCTCTTCCCATGCTTTCTAGTGTCCCCCCCCCCCCCCACTCAGTCTATTTCCACTTAGGTTCATCCCTCCCTCTTCTTCCCAGTATGTTGAGACCTTGACCAGAGGTTCAGTACTTGTAGCTGAATGATGCCTGCTTCAGGTCCATAACCATATGTGGTTCTGTGTATGTATATGTGAGTGTGTGTGTGTGTGTGTGTGTGTGTGTGTGTGTGTGTGTGCTGGCCTTTCTGTCTGCAATGGACGTGATGATTCAGGATGGAATGGTATAGTAAGTCACTATGGCAGGTGGGGTTGGGGAGCGGGGGCAGTGGCTAAAAAAATGATTCAGGCTTCCTTTCTTCAAATAGCTTGTCACAGGTGATACTGGGGGTGGTAGTGTTGGCGATAAAAAGGGGAAGAGGAAAGTTGTGTAAACAACTAGTCTTGGAAACATCAGGCCGGATGAGGCACAATCCATGGATCATGAGAATGCAGACGGAGGAGTTTAATTCTGACTAGGCTAAGCTTTCACTTCTGTCCGTCCGTTAGGAACAGAACACTTGATTAAATATTATGAGTGAGTGAACTCGTAATTACATTTATTACTTACTTAAGAAGTCTGGAGCTAAGTGGTGTCGGAGACTGTTCAGTCACTTGATGATCCTTCCATGTTTTTTCCATCCTTCTTTGCCATCCTCAGTGTTAATGGTCTTTTGCTTGTGACCTTAAGATGGCGGCTGCAGGTCCAGACATTGCATGTGCATCCCAAGCTTAAAGAAAGGGGCAAGGGCAAAAGACTTTCTTTTTATTAGGCTACAGATTTTTGGTCTTTAAGAAACAAGTTTTTTCTTCAGGCTTCAAGAAAATTTTCCTTATATCTCCCATGATCTGACCTGGGCGGCTAGCTGTAAGGAAGGACAGGAATGTGAGTAGCTAGCGGAGGCGAGTGAAAGGGCCATGAGGTATTCCCCAGGGATGCATGAAGTGTTACTCTCTTAAAATTGAGATTCTGTGAGAAAGGGGGAATGGGACTGGGAACAACAGCTGGGTTGGTCAACCTGTGGCATCTGTCATACTTTCCTTTAGTATATTTGAGAAAAAGGATATTTGTCTTACTATAGTTACTGAGCTGAGCCCTGCATTCCACCAGCAGATGGTCCTCACATGGATACCCTTCTCTGCCATTTGCTTTGTTGTTAGTCACCACCATAGTTCTTCCAACTACGGTTCTCTTGGAATAATATTGCTTCTTCTACACACGCCTCCACATAGGATTTCAGATGAGACAGCCCTGGGTTCAGATCCTATCCCAGATGTACCGTTCTCTAGCATCGTGGTCTTGGGCAAGGTGCCTAACCTCTTCACTCAGTAAAAATACACATAGTGACTTGTGTCTCATTGAGTGGCCAAGAGCATTAAATAATGAATGTAAAGTGCTTTGCACTGTGCCTGGCCCGAGGCAATGCTCAATAAATGAGAGTTTTCTCTTTTCTCCACATTTAAAAAATAATAATGGCTAGCACTTACTGAATGCTTACTATATAGCCCAGCACACTTCTTCTTCTTTTTTTTTAACAATTTATTTACTTGACAGAGAGTGTGCATGTGTGGGGAGAAGGGGCAGAGGGAGAGAAGCCCAAGCAGTCTCTCAGCAGAGCTTGGAGCTTAATGTTGGACTTGATCCCAGGACCCTGAGATCATGACCTGAGTTGAAACTGAGTTGGAGGGGCACCTGGGTGGCTTGGTGGTTGAGCATCTGCCTGGTTAGTGTCTGCCTTTGTCTCAAGTCTTGATCCCGGGGTCCTGGAATTGAGTCCAGCATCAGGCTCCCTGCAGGAAGCCTGCTCCTCCCTCTGCCTGTGTCTCTGCCTCTCTCTGTGTGTCTTGCATGAATAAATAAATAAAATCTTAAAAAAAAAAAAAAAGAAAGTGAGTCGGGAGCCACCTAGGCATCCTTGCCCAGCACAGTTCTTAAAGCCTCATGCCAATTAACTCATTCAACCCCCACAGCAACACAGTGAGGTCTACAGATGCATTATGTCCCTTAACAGCTAAGGGAATGAGGGACAAAAGTAAATTCGTCTACAATTCCAGCCATGGTAAGAGGCAGAAAAAAGATTGAATCTAGGCAGTTGGTCTTGAACCTGGGCACTGCCCACTGTGTGTACCTCCTCTCACACACAATCTGTCTCTCCTGAGAATGGATTCATGCTAGGACCAAAGCTTCCTATTAGGTGGCAGACGCTGACCAATGGGCAGCTTGAATGATCACAGTTGTGTGGTCACGGAGAATGGTGGGTTCTTCCAAGACTGAGTGCTGTCCGAGGAGAGGAGCACAGTGGGAGAGCAAAGTCACATAGGGGTGTGAGGAGACGTAGTGGTCAACACTACACAGCAGGCTTTACCCCATCCCTGGTGTCCTCACCCTTGTTGTGAGGACACACATCTCATTGTGCCACAAGAGCACCCAGCTCCCTGGGCACGAAGAAGCAGGGAATGGAAGTCTTCTGCTTCCAAAGAAAGACAGCTCTGGGCAGTTAGATAATTTTCCAGGTGGGAACTGTTGAGAGAGGGAAAAGATCAATATGAGAACCCAAGAGCACGAAATCACTTTGATATCTCCCTGGGTACAGCTTTTCTAATGGAAACAAGACAAAGCCTTGTTCTATGGAGGAATATGGTCATTTTTTGGCTTCTGAAAAGCCTCCTCAGACTCATTGAATGATTCCAATCCGTGGACATAGGCTATAGCATGAGGCTCCCCATGGAGCCCTGGAGCTCTAACACCTTTTGGTCTAAGGTCCCGGAAAACCAAGGGAGAGAAAAGATCTGAATGGAGAACTGAATCCTTGCTCTGCTGGCTATCCTACATTGAAGTCATTTCGATTTGATTTTTGGATGGTGACATTTTTTTTCTGTAAGGGAACCATGGAGCCAAGCCTTAGTACCTGCATTAATATGCATTCTATTAAAAGAAACAGATGAATCTCAAGCCATGCTGGAAAGGTGGTTGGATAAAGACAGAGCATTTTTTTTTTAAAGGGATTACACCACAGTCCACGAGGTCAGGTGGTGGGTGGTGGGTGGTAGGATGGTGGATGTGGAGATGTTTAACAACCGTCCTCTGAAGAGTGAGATTCCTCTGCACATTCCTTCGCCTCTTTATTGCTTTGTTGCCTTTGGATTTTGTTTGTTTGAGTAAAGGATGAGCACCCACTGTAATGGGCCAGAAAGTTAATGTAGCTGAGTAGCATCAGCCTGCCTTGAAATAAGTCTCTGCATTGTAATGATGAGGTGTGTGAATTTTTTACATGCCAGGTATATAATCAGTTTCTTACTTAGACCTATCTGAGCACTGCTGAACCCTCGATAATGACAAATTTATCTTTTTTTGGACAGATTTATCATTTTAAAAGTGAATTCCTGGTGCCTTATATCATATGACATCACAGTACCATGGCTGGAACTAGGATAAAGGAGATTTTAGTGCTATCCTGATTTTACAAAGAAGAAGACCTGGATACAGAGTAGCCAAATGATTTGTAGTGGGGTAAGGACTCTGACTTCTCATCTTTGGAAACAAATCTCACCACACCATTGGGCCCTTCCCTTAAGTGGTTGGGAGGTCTCCCCAGGTCTCCCTTGGGACTCACATTCAAAATGCATCAGGAAGTTCATGTCCAGCAGAAATGAGAATGGACCCATGGATGTTTTGGGTCATCAGTCCTCTGCCTCCACAGGTCAGAGCTGCAGGTGGGTTCAGCAGGACTTTGAGAATATGGTGGCTTATTAGGAGAAATGGAGGGTGGAGGCAGGGTAGTATGTCCATATTCTAGAATATGGACATACTACCCTAAAACCATACTACCCAAAAACCATACTGAACACTGGAATGGACATCAGAAGTTTCCGGAGCTAGTTCTCAGGAATTAGGAAAATGATACCCTAATTCTGCCCCCAATTCCAAAGTGTGGGTTTTCCCTGCCAGCAACCAGCTGAGTGTCCTACAATTCAATTTGATTCTGAGACTCTCTACCTGGAAATAGCATCAGATCCCACAGGCTAAAGAATCAGTCCTGCAAGACTGCCTCTGTCTTCAGTTGCCAATCCTAAATCTAGATTAACTGTGTTTCTGACCAACTGCTATAAATTGGATGTTCCAATGACCTCCCCCCCACTTACATTCAATTAATTTGTTAGAGTGGTTCCCAGAGCTCAGGAAAACATTTACTTATTAGATGACTGGTTTGTTATAAAAGGATATAATTCAGGAACAGCCAGAGAGATGCAGAGAGCAAGCATGGAGAAAGGGTGCAGAGCTTGAGCCATGCCCCCTCCAGGCTCCTCGCTCTCCCTGCACCTCCACATGTTCACCAACCCAGAAGCTCTCTGAATCCTGTAATTTTGAGTTTTTATGGAAGCTTCATTACATAGGCATGACTGATTAAATTGTTGGTCATTGGTGACTGAATTCAATTCTTTAGCCTGTCTCCCCTCCCAGAGGTCAGAGGGTGGGAATTGTAAGTTCCAACCCTTTAACTACAGGGTGGGTTCCCCTAGCAACCAGCCTCCATCCTTACATTACCTAGGGCCTTTGTAAACACCATCTCATTAACATAAAAAAGATACTTCTCTGACTCCCATCACTACGTGAGTTTTTAGGGGCTCTGTATACTAGGAATGGGAAAAAACTCAAAGATTTTATTTCATACTATAAATCACAATATCACAGAGACTCAGAGGGGTGAACTGACTGACCTAAAGCCACACAGCCAGAACACCATGCATTAGAGCTCAGATCCCTCTACAGGTACCGGGTCCAGTGCACTTTTCTCAGTCCCTCACTGCCTAATGTTTTGGTTTCCTTCCACTGATTGTAATTTGTGGACCAGAAAAGTGATTAAAAGGAGACAGCGGGACATGGTGGCAAGGAGAACAGCTCTGGGGGTGGCTGAGGCCCCAGTTTGAATTCCACCTTGACCATCAGGTAGCTATGTACCTGTGAGAAGCACATTCAAGGCAGCACCAAGGGGGAATGGCAGGGTTGTACTGGCTACGACTATTCCTTTTTCCCAGAAAAATTTATTCTGGAAGCAGCGTCCAGGAGTCTTCTGTTTGCATCTTATGGGAAAAATGGGAGGATCTGGCTCTGTCGAGCTGCAAGACAAAGAGAACATTAAGTTGTGGCCTCTGTAGTGGGAGGTAGTGAAGGAGAAGGGGATGGGACATGGTTTACTAGGAACAAGTCAACAGTGGGATGAAATCCTGAACTTCAGGGAGTAGGGAGATGGTGGCATGCAGTCTATGGCTCAGCCTCATGTGTAACCCCGGGAGGCAGTTTTCCTACTCCTTAAGAACCAGGTAAAATTGGTCCAAGTCTCCATTTCTTGGCACTGCCAAGGTTGTCTCCAGATGTCTTCATTTACGAAGGAGGGTTTTGGACTCACTGTCATCTCAGGCACAGCCCTCAGCGTCAGCTGTCTCTGTTCCACTTGAAGGATCACACCACTCCCTATGGGTGCTATTCCTGTTCTCCCCCAACTGACCTAGGACATTGACCTCTCTTCCACAGAGCTTCCCAAGCTCCGGGCACATGCTTTTTTACTAAGAAGTGAGTTTAGGGCTGGGTCCACTGATACCAGAGCCAAGGAAAAGTCAATGGAAGAAAACAAACTGGTTGCGCCATTGTTTCTACAATAGTTTTAGTCAGAATGAATTCTTTTAATTGTGTTTTGCCCTTTTGGGCCAGCCGAGTCTGTTTTCTTCAAGACCTCCCCATGCTGTTGTTTGTGTGATGCTGGATTCCCAGAGCAGAGTGGGTGTTTAATAAATTAGTTAAGTAAAGGGAAGGACAACCGTGAATCAGGAAGCAACCACTCATATAGCCAAGAGCTTTTGCGCAAGTTTGGAATAAGAAGGAAGAACAAGCTCTTTCAGTTAACTAGGGTTTAAAAAAACCTTCTTGAATCTTTCCCTTTTCACGTGAAAGATTTTCTTACTGTTTTTTTCAGTGGAGGGTATAAGTTTCAGTATGAAACTCTAGACACTTCCCATTGGGTCATTGGGATTGGGCTGGTAAATAAATAAATAAAATACGTATAAATATATTTATAAATATATAAAAATATATTTGTGTTTGTGTTTATATTATTTATATTTATATTATGTAATATATGACTTCATAAAACTTAGAAGTATTTTCACATACATAAAATATAAATATTTATTTATTTATTTAAGTAGTTGCCTACAATCTAGGTTATCTATCCCTCCATTTACCCACTCTTCAAACTACATGGGCTGCATTCCTGAGGTTGCCTTGGGGAAAGGAGCTCCAGGGGGAACCTTTGTGGCTCAGGTCCTGATCCTGGGGTCTTGAGATTGAGTCCTGCATCAGGCTCCCTGCTGGGAGTCTGTGTCTCTCATGAATAAATAAATAAAATCTTAAAAAAAAAAAAAAAAGGAGCTCTAGGATCTTAAGCCATAAGTGAGGGCACTGAAGGTTTTTTTCTTTTCTGCTGGGGAATGTCTCTGGGCATGGACCATGCTTGTGTGTTTGCTGTGGCTCCTTATGTGAAGAGTGGAATTGTCATTACTCAGATCCTGTGACGAGTAATTGTCATTACTCAGACAACCCCTGAAGGTGTCCTGATGGGTGATTTTCAGGCAGTGTGTTTAGGAAGCATGGGCTGGCCATAGTTTCAGGAAGTCGAGCTGTGATTTCGGAAGGTGCAGAGATCAGATTAGGTACTGAGAGGATTTCACTGCTAACAGATTCTAGAAAAGATCTTTTCAGGACCAGCATGGAAAAGAAGCCTCCTGTGTCAGTCCACTCTCATTGAGGGGCCAGAAGACTTAATAATAGGTCCATTGGCTCTTCCCTTAAGGCTCTGATAGATTTCAGCTGCCTTTTTTTTTTTTTTTTTTTTTTGATGGGGATGGGAGAGAAGGGTGCTGGAGGATGGCTGGAGGAAGTTAAATACTTCCACCTGGGCTAATGTTTCCTCCCTCTGAGCTGTAACGTGAGATTCCTTCTCAGAGGAATCAGAAGTGGAAGCAATAGTTTTGGTTTGATAATTCATCATCCTGCAGGTGGGATCAGAGGATGACATAGAAAAATCACACAGGGCCATGAGGAAGGTGGGGAAAATCCATTCAAGATGTCCATTACGGTGTGCGAAGAGTCAAATTGATTTCTGCAAAGTCACTTTGTATGATCTTCTGGAAGGGTGTGTTGAACAGCCGCTCTATTCAAATAATGCCCCTGAATATTTTCATCAGTGGGTGATGAGAAACTCAGGAGTTTCTCCAGTTGCCTGGAGTTCCTTTAAATGGAAGAAGTGTCACCCCACCCTGATCCCATGTCACAGATGAAGAGATTGCACTTGGGAGAAGACATTTGTTTACAAGGCAGAGAAAGAGCTCAGAGAGCCATTTAAATCAAATCAAGCCTTGGTTCTTGTTCCCATTACTGTCTTCCTGCCTCTGTGGCTGGGGTTGACCGGGGCACTGAGAAGGGGTGACATGCCAGGCGGACATCTCATTGGTGTTTTATTTCCTCAAGAGGCTTCAGCCAAACTGTTATAGCAGAACAGATTGATACAGACCCCTGCCTCCTGTCGAGTTCTAACTGTGGAGAACTACCGACCCCTCTCCAAATATGGCATCCTCTTTGTTGATTTGTGCCCCTGCATGGTCTCTCTGTCTAGAATCCCCATCCTGATTCTCTCTTCTGGGTAAGGCCCTATTCATTCTTTAAGGCCCTGCTCTGTGGCTGACCCTCCTAGGAAACCACTGAGGCCTCAGCCTCTTTCTAACACCCCTTCCGTAGCCCATCCCCCCAGACCTTGTCACTATCTGAGCAAGTACCTTCCTATCTCCCTGTCCTGTGTGCACAACATGAGGACAGTGACCTGGGCCTTTTGATTTCTAGGGGCTCCCACCTTCACAATACCTGATACTTAAAATAAACTGAAAAAGCACCAGTCACATAACAACTCCCACAGAAACCCATATTAATTCATGCTCATTACGCCTAACCTCTTGAGGGGGTTGCTGGGAACTCACAGAAACAAAGCCCAAACACTGAGGAGTACTGAGTCTGTCGGCAATTTACATTCTCATTCCACTTTTTACTCTTTTTACCGTGTCAGGCCCTTTCCACCCACCATCTCATTTACTCCTGACAACGGCACTACAAAGTAGGTGTTACTGTCCTCATGATTACTTTACTTTGGGGAAACTGGGATAAAAAAGATTATATGCTTGGCTCAGGGTCATGGAACTCCCCAACATGGCAAAGCCAGATTTGGACGTTAGTTGGCTGAAGGCTAAAAGTGGCTCTTGACCACTGAGCTGGATTACCTTTTAACACATCCATCACAGCATGTGTTTAAGTGGTACAATGATGGCAGGGGTGGAGGGCCCTGGGATGGGGGTGCCTCAGCCTGGGTTGAGCAGTTGTTTCTCCTTCAGGCTTAGAGTAATATTCCTAAATGGGGTCAGGCCTGGGGGCTTGCACTAGTGCTGTTTGGGTAATTTCTTTGGAAAGGTACCCATGCGCCCCCAGAATCAGAGCATCTATGGTGTCTACAACCAGCAGTGTCATTAATTAAGACCAGGTATGATGGTCTTCACACACACACACACACACACACACGTACGTGTGAACGCATGCTCATTCCGCCAAACAACTGCTTACCGAGGCCAAGCAATTCTAGAGACTCCAGAGTCTTTCACAGTATCAAGGGGAAAGGTCCTGTGTGGGGCCAGGCAAGACGCAGCATAGCCGACTCCAGAACAACACCAGTAAGAACAAGCCCCAGGGGGCCAAGTGCACGGCTCCTGCCTTGTGTTTGCTCAGAGTTCTGAGCAGGAGTTTGGGGTGGGAGGGGAGAGGCTTCTAGCCGTTCTGCGCCAGCCCTAGGCAATGGTCAGAGCCTGGGATTTGTCTGGGCTTTGCAACCCTGGAGGGCTTTGCTGCTTGCTGCAGACCCAAGAGCTGCCAGGAGGCCCCAGAAAATGCTTGAGAACAAAGAGGCAATAAACACACTCTGAACCCTTTTACCAACTGGCTTCATCCCAAACCAAAATGAGAAATGAATTGCTGGGGTAAGCTTGTGTGTGTGTGTGTGTGTGTGTGTGTGTGTGTGTGTTTGTCTTAAGCTGATGGGAAAGGAAAACAGTTTTAGATGGGAATAGTCAGTTTGGGCCATTTAAAGTTATGGTCAAATGAATATAGCCAATTTAATTTTGATAAATTGCTCCTTCCCAAAAAGCTGCTCTGATAAGCTATAAAATCTTAGCACCTCAAATTTTCATAAGTACAACATTTCCAGGGGAAAGGCAAAGCGTTTGCTTAACTTGAAAATGTATTTTCTGAATAGGGAAGCTCATCGTTATCATCATCATCTTCATCCTTTATTAAGCACAGTTTATGAACTAGGCAATCTTCTGGAAGCTTACAGATATTATCTATCATTTTTATAACAACTCCATTGGGGTGCCATCCTTGACTCCATTTTATTCAGGACAAATTGATGTTCAGATACTCACTTTGTTCAAGATCACGCTGTTGGTACTTAAATTTACGTCTTTCCGAGTCCAAAATCCACACTACTTCTGCTATACTTCCTTGTGTGCAAATTATTTGTTATTACTAATACAATGTCCTAGGGCAGATCAATATTCAGCAGTTTGATATGGGGATGACTGTCTTCTCAATACACTGGCTTTTCGTAGAGAACTTCAGGTGGATGGGCTGTTCCCTAAGCGTGGATCCAGGAGGCAGGGGCTGGATTCCATTTCTGGTTCTCAAGGACTTTTTCCATTCTTTTTTTTTTTTTGATAAGCTAAATATGATGCCTCTTGCCTTTATCCCTGTTTCATAAGACTCGGTGAATTCATATCTGCAAGTCACTCCTAATATCTAACCATTAGGTAGTCACACATTTTGCTAGTTGCTTTCTTTGTTTTTGAATAAAGTCAGACCATATACACTTTGTTATTAACTGAGCTGAAGTTTTTGGAGGGGTCTTAAGTGAGGAGATTGGCATGGTCAGCTCACCCTCTGGAAAGCTTTTTGAGGTCTTCCTCTCACAAAGGGCTCACTACTAGGGAGGCATCAGTGCGTCCAGGAGGTTGCTTGTCCCAGTTTTGTAGGAAGAGGGTCAACCCAAGAGAAATGTGGGAATGTAGCTTCACTCTTTTGGTAGCACAGGTAAGTCTGAACAGAAAAGTCACACTTCATATGAAATAATGGAAGCAAAACCAAGTACTGATGAGCAGTTGACCTTTTAACAAAACAATAACAAAAAACAACAAAGAAAACTTTCAGAACTTTTCTAATATGATTATTTGACCAAAATAAATTTTAGATATATCTGTTAAATTGTTGAATATGTGCCAGACTTCTGTGAGGACAAAGGAAAAGTATAATCAATGGGAAGATCTATACTCAATGATATTTAACATTATTCAGCATTTTTTAAAAAAAAATAATTTTATTTATTTATTTGAGAGACAGTGTGTGTGCTTGTACAAGCAGGGAGAGGGGCAGAGGGTAAGAAAGAAGCAGAGTTCCCCGCTGAGCAGGGAGGCCTAGGGAGGGCTCAATCCCAGGACCCTGGGATCATGGCCTGAGCCTAAGGCAGATAATTAACCAATTGAGCCACCCAGGCGTCCACATTCAGCACTGTTTTAAGGAGATTTATACAATGAAACCAATAATCCCCACAACAATTATGATCCTTTTCCAGATGAGGAATCTGGGTGCAGACAGAGAAGGCAAGCAACTTGTCCAAACTCACTAAATGGTTCTTTGACTCCATTGTTCATACTTAGTTCATTTATTCATTCATTCACTCAATATTTATTGGCTGTGATGTCTGGGTGCTATTCTCGGCACTGGAGGGAAAAGGTATGCAACCCCAAAGGTGACCCCTATGCCCCTAGTCCTTGTGTTTGAGTCAGGGGTGACTCTCAAACTGCACGTGTCATGTTTAACATAACATCCATACCTTCTGCAGCTCTGGGTGTGACAAGTCACACTTCTGAAGTGGTGGTGAATGCTGCATCTTTGTAGCAGGTATTTGTTTTAGTAAATTGATTGTACATTGTGAGTTCCACGGTAACAGACGTTGGAGCCTTTCTCTTATTTCACCTCATATGGATGTGAGTGAGAAGGTGTTTAGTAAATATTGGCTCTTTTTTAAGATTAGGAAATTATCGGTTCCTTGCAAATGAAGACTTTTGGACTAATGGAGCACAAAGTGCTCGAGTTTCAACCAGAGACAGAGGGGGACTCAGGAGGGATGAAGGCCTGAAGCAGAGCTCTCAGCGTGGATGCCTTGGTTCAGTCCTATATACACTGCAGACTGCTTTCTGGATTTGTGTGGGTTTGGTTTGAGCTGCACTCAGTAAAGGATGGGAACCGTGGGGACACTCTGAGCATCCAGAGGCCTTTCTCCCTTTGATGTTAGCTCCCAGTGCTTCTTGCTATCTTAGCAACAAAGACCTCTGAGGGCAGAGATTCTAGTCCTCTCCCTTGCCCAGTTCCTCAAAGAACTGGTTTGTTTAAGTACTTGCCAAATGTTGAATGGGTTAAGTTGAAAAGATCCCAGGACCAAGAGTCATGATAGCTAGTTTCTGGTCTTAGTAACTCAGGCCAGTTTGTCTGGGTCTCTGGGCCTCTGTATCCTCATCTATAAAATTAGGAGGCAAGTCCCCTCAAACTCAGACAATTGCAGATGCTGTTTTCCAGGAATTCTTATTTGGAACAGTAGATATGGAAAGTCCATAACTTACATTTTACCTCTGCCTCATAGCAAGCCCTATGGAAAACTCCAAATGGAGACAGCTCTGACTTTCTATAGAGTGCTGAAGGGCTGCAGGTTCTTTGTCAGGAAGAAGGAGATTTCATTATTCTTATTATTACAATCATCTATCATTTATTGAACCCTTAGAATATTCCAGGCGTTGTGCTAAGTAAGTGCTTTATGTATATTTTTTCCCCATTAATCTCTGAAACAGAACTATGATTTGGCCCTTTCATTTTCCTCATTTTATAAACAAGACAACCAAGGCTCAGAAAGATTAATTAACTCAAGCAGGCTTATAAACTAACAAGTGATAGACATGCCCATGTACATGCATGTATATGGGTGTATGTATGTGCAGGTGTTGATATCTTGGAATGAGACTATCTCTTTTTTCCTTTTATTTGTCTAACTCTGCAGTGGGAAGGTCTGTCCATCCCCCAGAGAATACCAGACTCTGGCAAAGATCCATAGCTTAAACAAAACCCCTTCCTGTCAGACCCACTGTCTTAGTCCATTCAGGCTGCTATGAAAAATACCACAGACTGGGTGGCTTACAAACAACAAACATTTATTGCTCACAGTTCTGGAGTCTGGAAGTCTGAGATCAGGGTGCCAGCATGGTTAGGTTCTAGTGAAGGCCTTCTTCTGGGTCACAGATTTCTCATTGTATCCTCATTCGGTGGAAGGGGCTAGAAAGTACTGGGTTTCTTTTATAAGAACACTAATTGCATTCATGAAGTCTCCTCTTTCATGACTTAAGCACCCCAAAGGCCCTATCTTTTAATACCAGCATCTTTGGAAGTCAGGATTTCAACATGAATTTGGGGAAGGGGAGACACAGTCAGATCCTAGCCCCTGCCTAAGCCAAGCCAAAGTGTGAGGAGAACTAGATGCTTTCCACAAAGGTGAAGAGAAATGAAGGCCAAGTCCAGATCCTCACTAACTGACTTCTCTGGCATGAAGAGCCTCACTGAGCAGGGGCATCAGTGATCTGTCAAAAAAGAACCTGAAATGATTCCCAGAGGGGAAACTGGGGTTGTTAAAACTCCTGAAAATTTTTGTGACCCTTATTTCCAGTTGCTTAAAATGCCTTCCCATAAAAGACACAATTTCACTCAATTCTTCAATCTCAAGATTATAGCCATCTTCAGAGGAGGGCACATATTCAGGCACCCATCAGACCTGGATTTCAAAAGGATTTGTCTTGCTTTCTGTTAACATTAACAAAACTGCCATTGACGAAAACCAAGGGCATTAAAACCCAGGGCACATCCACCGCCATGGGGGAATTAATCAGATGATCATTTTGAGAAATGGGCCTCCTGTTGGGACACACTGGCCAGTCTCCTTAGAACGTGTCCATGATTTCATTACAAAACCATTCATTCCATCTTGTGTAGAGATTTCTCTTGGGAACTCACACATACAAAATGGCCTCTGCTGGTAGGACAGCCTTCCTTGGACAATGTATTTGCTGTGTTGTTTCACAGAAGAAACAGCATAGGCCAAAGAATGCACATATCATAGTTTGGTGGCTGGAACACCTTGGTGGAGAGCACCCAATAAACTCAGGGGTGCTGATAGGGCTGTATTTATGTCAGGTGTGGGCCCAAGGCTCCCCGCCCGCCCACTTCCTATTCACAATACCTCCATCTAGTGTCACTGGACAAGGCCTCCAGGCCTACCTACTAAATGAAATTATTATGCACCTTCTACCTGGGTTTTCAATGTGCTTTGTTTTACCACTGCTGCTGGGTGTGCAAAACAATTGTTGGTGCCTCATATGTGCCTCAGCTTTGTTCCCCTGAGCCCAGTGTAAACTCTGTTCAGCCCCTGCAGGCCTCTCTGAACCTCACAGTCTGAGTTTAAGGGGATTGGAGAGCTTGCATTCTCATTGCACACACAAGGGTGAGGAGGAGCAGAGAACTTCAGTACATGGCCAAGGTTCCAGTTATTTGTTGTCAGAGCCAAGACCAGAAACTAGCGATCATGACTCTTGGTCTTGGGACCTTTGCATTTATTCAGTCCGACATTTGACAATCACTTAAGCCAGTTCTTTGAGGAACTGAGAATGGGGAGTAGAAGGGGGGGGTCTCTGTCCTGAGGAGGTCATGGTCTTTGTTGCTATGACTGCAAGAAGCACTGAGAGCTAACATCCAATGGAGGGAGACCTTGAGATGCTCAGAGAGCCTCCTCATGGCATCCATCCTTCACTTAAAGCAGCTTAATCCAAATCAGCACAAATCCAGGATTCATGGAATAAAACCACTGGAGAATAAGGTCAGAGTGAGACCTGGGCCAAGGGAACCAACACGGAGCCTTCTTATTCCTTCCTGAGAGGCACGCTGAAGAGCGGCCCCAAGTGACAGCCGTGGGACTCACGGCTGGGCCTTGCCCCCCACACCAGCACCGCCTGGGATGAATCACACACCAGAGAACAACAGGGCTATTTCTTGAGAGTCATTTGTCAAGTTGACATCCCTGCCTAGAGTTATTTAGGGCTTTCTAAAGACACTTCTTTCCCTCCCTGGTGCAGGAAGCACCTGTGAGGCTGTTGAGTTGTGGTTTCGCTCAATAGCACTTTGATATCCCTTACGGCCATCAATTACCCTTCTGTCCTTGCTGGCCAGGCTTTGGCCAATATAAAGATAGGAAAACTTACAGAGGATGGTGAAGAGGAAGAGGATGGTGGGTTCTTCTGGGATTTGAGGCCAGACACTGTTTGGAGGTGGGCTTCTTGCTGATTTCTGTGGGGTTCCTCTAGGCTAGGACCGTCTGCATCCTTGGCTGGCTGGGCTTGGGACGTCACTGCAGTGTTCCTGTGAGACCAGGCCTCCCTCCTGGAACACAGCTGTGCTCCTTGCCAACTACTTAGAGAAAAAGCAGGCCTGTAGGATGAATGTAGCTGGAGCAAAACTGGTCCTCTGATTCAGGTAAATGACTTCAGGGAGAGGGAAGTTGGAAAGAAGTCAGAAGAGAAGAACGCAAGTGACCAGAAGACTTGGTGAATGGGCCTCTGTAAGTGGTTAGGGGAATCAGACTTGTTGAGCCTAGGGAAGGAAAGAGTGAGCTAAGAACCAGCTTTGATTACAGGGAGAATAATTGTGCAGAGATTAGTGGTCATTTCCACCGAAAATATGATGTGGGTTACAGATGCTGAAATTGCTGCCTGAGGATTTTGTTCAGTGTGTGCTGGCCTGTCTGGGCTATTGTATTGTTCTTATTCATGAGGTGGGGGGGTGGCTCCTTCCTTGGAGATTTGCATGAATGAAAATGACATCCTCCCAGCTGGACTGGTTTAAAGAAAGTTTTAATGGCACATGGGTCTCTTCCCTTCAGTTCACACTGCCCACTGGCCCAACTCAACCCTTAGGTCTTAATCGGTTTGGCAGACTCTTGATTGGTATCCAGACATCCCACCCCTGACCCTCCAATCCGTTTTGCACACTGAGGTTCCATTAACCTTCCTTAAATTTATCTTGGGTTATGGCAATGTCCTGTTCAAAAAAAAAATGTTTATGCTTCATTTATTCCTTCAACAAATACTGAGCACCTATTGTGTTGAGCACCTATTATGTGTCTGGTGCTATACTAAGCTTTGTGCATATGCTATGGCACAAAATGCAGTACAGCCTTATGGAGGTCACTCAGTCTTCATAGCCTTGTCCCAGAATTTTTAAAGGCCACCACTATCTGGTTTTAATATGTCTTTCTGACTTTATGTCCACTGCAAAGACTTCTCTTCTATGAGCCTGGTTGACTCACCACTCCCAACTCACTGTGGGCCTTGCCCGTTGCCACTACTGATGCACTGAATACCCTCATCCAAAGCCTATGTCTCTTTGGAGCTAACACAGTCTCCCCTCCTTCAGCTGGACCTCTGTCATCACCTGGGTTTAGGAATTCTCCAGCATGTTAGCCCCCACAGTGCTTACTTAGCACTAGATACTTTCTGCCTGAGTACAGATAGCAAACTGGGCTGCTGATGAGCCTACTCTGACCACTGCTGCCTTCACTCATTGTGGGATAGGACCTGAGAGACATCATGAGCACCTGGACTTTCCCTCCCTATCCAAAGCTCTGCTGTGAGCTGTGATGGGGGTAGGCAGGTGGGGGGAGGTGAGAGGGAAGTGAAGAGGGTGAAGGGAGTGGTTGGCCTGGGCATGCAGAATGTTCTACATCATGAAGAAAAGGTCAAGGATATTGCATCTCTGAACTTAAAGGGGAGAAAGGCTCTTGAGACTGTTTAATAAAACAACCTCATTTTACAGATGTGGAAACTGAGTACCAGAGAAACGGATTTACCCAAAGTCACAAAGTAAAGTCATAGCCTGTTTTCTGATTCATCCAAAGTCACGAAGTAAAGTCATAGTCATAACATCAAGTCTGTTTCCCTTGTCCGCTAAACTATCTATCTTGTCTTTATTTGGTTCGGTGGCTAGAATCCTAAAGAACCTAACACTTCAGGACACACATGAAAGAAATAGGAAATGTGTTAGCTTCTTACTGTGGCTGCAACAAGCATAAACTTGGTGGTTTAGACAACCCAAATTTATTATCTTGCAGTTCTGTAGGTCAGAGGTTCAACATGGGTCTAATGGAGCTAAAACCTAAATGTTCGCAGGGCTTCCTTCTTCTCTGGAAGCTCCAGAGAAGAATCTGCTTCCTTGCTTTGCAGTTGCTAGAAGATGCCTCTGTTCTTTGGGTGATGGCTCCCTTCTCCTGGCTTCTGAGCCAGCAGTGGTGTGTGGAGTCCTCCTCACATTGCATCACTCCACTTCCTCTCCTGCCTCCCTCTTCTATTTTGAAGGACCCTTGGGATTACATCGGGCTCCCCAGGGTAATCTTCCTATCTTCAAGTCAGCTGAAAAGCAGCCAGAATTCCTCTTTGTCACAGAACATAACATATCCACAGTTTCCAGGGATTAGGATATAAACATCTTTGGGTTTTTTTTTTTTTTCCTGCCTATCACTGGAAGGGAGTAGGAAAATGAGAACAAAGATCAACTCTTTCTCTTGCTTTCTTGACTTCTCTAATTCTCTGTGGCCAGAAAAAGGCAATTTGAAGATATTTTAGACCTCTGTATTCAACCCCAGGCTTCTCTTCTCAGCTGTGATTTGGTTAGTATAGCCAAGACACAAAGAAAAGGAATAAAAATGCCAAAATTTATAGAAAAGGAGGCTCACAAATGTTGTCTAACATGGGATGAGGAGGAAGGGAAGGCTTACTAGTTTCTAAGGACTTGTGAATTCCCAGGCTTCAAGGGTATGGGCTTACATTGCCAGAGTGGGGTGTTTAAATGAAACATCCAGATGGAATCCTCTAGTACAAGGTTTGCTGATCGTTCTAATCAGTAAGAGTGGTGGTGTGAGAAAATGTCCTGAACAATTTAAGGAAAGAACCAACCAACTTCAATTTAGGATGGCTTCATAGACTCACATCCTCTCACAGACTAAAGGACTTTTTCTTTTTTTTTTTTAAATTTTTATTTATTTATTTATGATAGTCACAGAGAGAGAGAGAGAGAGAGGCAGAGACATAGGCAGAGGGAGAAGCAGGCTCCATGCACCGGGAGCCCGACGTGGGATTCGATCCCGGGTCTCCAGGATCACGCCCTGGGCCAAAGGCAGGCGCCAAACCACTGCGCCACCCAGGGATCCCAGACTAAAGGACTTTTAAGAGTTTCTTTGTCCAGCTTCTCACCTAGTGCAAGACCCTCTACCTGTACAAGATCTTTCACCATCCATCATCACCCTTCTTTGTAAAGCTCTGGCCAGAGATGGGAAATCTAGATTCTCTTAGATATTCTCCAATTCTCTGGCTCTATAATTTTTTGTGAATCCCAAATTTCATCTCTAATTACTTCTCGGTATTGGTAGGAAAATCAGACAAAGCATCCCCACCTCTTCCCCACCAGGATGGTAGGATGTTGACTTGTTGTTATATCTTCATGTAAAGGGTCCAAGAAACCTTAGACCACATGTAGTATTTCTCACAAATGGGGCTGCGAGGATAGGGAGGAGTCATCTGTCAGTAGACCTGGCGTCTTCATGGAGTTCTTTTCCTTAGTTGCTATATTAACTGCTATTTAATCTGCCTAGAATTCCCCACCCCTCTTGTGATAACAGAGACCAACTGTCCTCCTGGCCGCATGGGAGACATGACCTAGGAGAGCTGATCACATACCTCATGTGGTTAGCCTTAGTGAATGGGCCAATCAGCATCTCATCTTGGATTTTTTTCCCAGCCCCTAGGGGGAACGGGAGAAAACACCTATGTGCTCAGATCATGAGCTATGAGGAGGTGAGCTTTGCCCATGGCTGTGTCCCCACCTCCATGGAGGATCTGGTCTGGGAAAATAGCATCAAGCAAGAGCAAAAAGGAGAGAGAATGAGAGTCCTGAGGATATGCCTCAATCCAACTGTCTTTTTTGTTTTTGTTATATGAACAAATAAATTTCCTTTTAGGCTTATGCTGGTTTAAGATGTGTTTCTTCCATTTGTAACCCATGAGTCCTGAATAATTTAGGTCCTTTCTCAGTTTTCCTCTTTCCTAGAAATGCTGAAAAGTGAACTAAAAATCAGAAGCTATTAGCGTCAGAGTCCAGCCTGTCCATTATGATTTGGGGAAGAGTCAGAAAAAAGAAGGGACAGAACATCATTCAGGTGAGACAGATTCTTATCTGTGAGGTCCAGTGAGATGGAATCCACAGGTGATGCATGGGATCTTGCTACCTCTGCTCTTTCTGGACCTCTACTTGCTTAAAATAAATTATGACTCCAAACTCACATAGATTCAGCCCCAAATTGGCGTCCCAAAGTGAGTGTTTTTCTATTTTGGTGTCAATCAGAGATTTAGAGAGTACTCAGTAGATTCACTGGTAAACACAATGTTTTGGCAGCAGAGGGAGAAAAAAAAAAGAAAAATAGGGGGAGGGAAGCGAACAAAGTAGCAGGAGAATTAAGGAGAGAGAGAGAGAGAGAGAGGGAGAGAGAGAGAGATGACTCCATCAGCAAAATCCTGACTGAATATCTCCTATGTGTGTAAGGTTGTGCTAGTTTCAACCTGTCATTCCAAAGCAACAAGCAGAAACCTTTTTTGTGACGACAGACGCTAAGAGATAGGTGTGTCTGGTGTATGAAAAATGCACACCCAGGTATGAATGGCAAGCAGCAAAGTAAGTGGACAATTACTCTTGAAGGCTGTTAAGGAAGGAACAGGATGAATGGGCCCATGTTTAAACCAGAAGTTAAGTTAAAACATATGGAAAATGTTTTTTTGATATTCACTTAGAGCCTGGAACAGTCTACACGAAGAGGCTGTGGCGTCTCCTGTAGAGGGAGGCTGCTGCGAATAGTTTAGACTGCCTCATGGCTGCTTCACAAGCTTGATTACAGGCCTGCATCTCTGCCCTTCACATCTGCTTTTCAGTAACAGCATGGGGGAAGGCAAGCTGTAAAAGGCTTTTGCATTTTTTTCCTGGCGGACTTTGTTTCTCATGTTTGTTTTGTGAAGAAAAAAGTATATATATAGTGCAGTAAACAGTTGAACAAAATCTACACAGTTTTGTCCACACTTTTTAAATGCCCCCAGATTTGGATATAGTGTTTATTTTCGTGGCTCGAAAGTCAGAATGGATCTGGAAGGTCAGAAGATAGCTGAACTTTTGACTCTGCCCTTCAGCTCACACACTTTTGTGCATTGTTTTATCTTCAAAATGGGAAAACGAGGAACCATTCTTCAGCCATATCTCGCTCAGAGAGCCTTTCCCCTCCTGCAGACTGTGCCACCACCCGCAAACTGGAAAACACCCCAGGAAACCATCACACCATTGTGAAAGGACTAATCGCCACACAACACTTGCTTTTCCTTCCTGGACTGCGTCACGGGCCATGGCTGTGTGGTTCCCACATTGTTTCTGTCATGGTCCCAAGGAGCGTAACTCTTAATCCAGGGTCTGGGCAGGACAGCCTGTCTCAGCACGAGCTCTTATGTAAGTGGCTGTGGGGAGAGCTGGCAATAAACAAACATTTTTCCAGCCCTTGTTTTCCCTGCAGCCTTGAAAAATTTCTCTCTGGGGTTGCTGCTGCACTCCTGCAACACGATGGCAAATTCCCAGCTTAGAAATATCTTGCGCTGCATTTCTAGATTCTAAAATCAGAACAGAGCGATCCAAGTGTTCAAAGAAACTGAATTATTGTGGGATATTTAGATGGATTTCTCTAAAAGGGGATTTGAGGCAGCATTTCAGAAAGCTCATCCACAGGTCTGTGTCGCTGGTACCTACTGGTAAATTCCATCATCACTTCAGGGCCAGAGATGGGGAGCAAGCAGATGATAGGAATGAACCTGGTCATGGAAAAGTGATTTCATGGCTACCAAGTCATATCCACCAGTGTCAAAGTCAGACCTACTGCATGAACAAAATACACACATACCAGAACAACGAGGCCGAGAATTTGTAGACCCCTTTTTCCTTGGGCCACTCTCACTTAGAAACTCAAAGAAGGAACAGTTTACAATAATGGCCTCAAAACACTCTGCCTCTTACTCCCGTTATTGAATTTAGTGGACATCCCACCCAAGTAGGTAACATCCTGCATGAGCACCAAGACAGGCTCCCAGCCCACTGGGGTACACTGCTGGAGGCGAAAGCTCCTGTGGTGGACTTGGATGTCACCTGTGAGGTTACCTGGCCTCAGCTGCTTGTCCAAAGTGGTCATGGTCATGTCCTCCTGCCCACCCCCCATAATAGTCTCCATTGGGAGACCCCAGCCTAAATAACTGTGCTCTCAGTTTCCCAACAGTGGTCGGATGCTCTTTGGGCACTCCCTGTGCTGAAGGCCAAGATGGCTGCTCTGTATCTCTGAGTAACTCAAATCATTTCTCTATGAATTACCAAGTATGTTTGTTATTTGGGGGAATTGATAGTGATGGGAAGCACATCCACAGTTTCTTTCAGATTTCTTTGAGTCTATGGAGACCCCTGGAAGAGAATTTATTGCCTATAGCCTGAACACATTGCTACACATTCAAGAAGGCTTTATTCTGCTCGTTGGCAAGCCTGGGTCTGTGGCCATATTAATCTCATTTCTTTCATCATTGTCTCCACAACATCCATAAAACTAAGATAGAGCCATCTGGAAAGGGAATAGCCTTCCCAAGGCCACTTGGCTAGTCTTTGAAGACAGGGAACTAGGGTTGGTTGCATAATTTGCAGGGCCTGATGCAAAATAAGAATGTGGATCCCCTTTGTGAAAATTATTAAGAACTTCAAGACGGCAAGAGCCAAGCATTAAACTAAGTGCAGGCCCCAGGCAACTTGCACAGGTCACATGCCCCCAAAGGTATGATGTGTGTAGCTTTTATTCAAAGCCTCGAGTTATCAGAGTGGAGTAGCTAGAGGAAATAAGTACTTTGCATGCCCTGTAACAAAGTCTAAGGCAGAGTGACATTAAGTGGTGGCTTCTTTTTATTTTTTTAATTTACTTATTCATGAGAGACACACAGATGGAGAGAGAGAGAGAGAGAGAGAGCAGAGACATAGGCAGAGGGAGAAGCAGGCTCCATGCAGGGAGCCCGATGTGGGACTCGATCCCAGGACTCCAGGATCATATCCTGAGCTGAAGGCAGATGCTCAACCGCTGAGCCACCCAGGTGCTCCTAGGTGGTGGCTTCTAATGGGGAATCTTGTGGGGTCACTATGAATCACAGATACCATTCTAAGTACTTCCACATGTAAAATCATTTCATACACATACATGCACACACATATATATATATATAAATAATCTACATCTACTAAATCATAAATCCTCACAGCAACCATACAAAAGAGGCACTATTGTTTACCACTGCTTTATAGATGAGGACACTGAGGCACAACAGAACTTCAAAGAGCATTGACTGAATGATAGATTCTCAGCTTTCTGATGCTGACTCTCTATTCTTCTATCTACCTGGAGCTGACTGCATCATGCTAAACTCATGGGCAGTGGCTGTGTATGCCACAAAACAAATTTATTCCTACACAAAGATGGGTGCTACCCATATATTCATTCCCATAATCCAGGGTACACCTTCTTCGGGAATTAAGGTACCTGGGATGACTGAAGAAAAAATTAGAAGGTTTCTCAGTGAGCACAGAATCAAAACAAAGCTAATTGCCTAATCTCAGGGGGGATGTCCAGCAGACTAATACAACATCTGGGAAATCATCCTTCTTGTGCTTAATGCCTTTCTTCCTGGTGGACAGAGTGCTCCTGTCTGTTGAGCACAGGGTTTCTCTCCGGCACATGGTATTGTCTGGGCCACCTCATGCCAGGCCAGTTACATTACAACTGAATGGCTTCTCCCTTTCTTTATGTTGTGTTCTGATCTGGGATTTAATCCCAAATGTCAAGATTCCAGCAGTAACTTATTTACAAACCAACTCTGAGGATCCCCAATCCACAGGAGGACTGTTGCTTTCTACCTGTTTCCACTTCCTTGGGTGAACGGAATCTGGGCCTCTATGTGCTGCCTGAACTTAGCATTTAGGTGCTCTAAAGAAGAGTAGAATGGTAACATGTTAAAATAGATTATGTTAGTTCCACCAGGAATTGAAGATAAATATGCCAGGCTGGCCCCTGGGATGTAAGTTAACTCCCTAAAGGCTCTTACCCGACTGGCATTAAATAATTCAACAACGAAACTACACTTGAGTAGGTTTCAAGTGGAACAGAGGAAATAGTCGTAAAGTAAATGACTTTTGCATCATTCAGGAATTCATTCTTTTGTTTCGTTTTGCTTTGTTCGGTAACCCTCCACTTGAAAGTTGTCTTCTCCTTGCCAAACATTGGGGTGATTCATAAAATCAACTTCTGATGTAAAGAGAAACTGCTAGAGGTGATTTTGAAGGGCATCTCTGGAAGCCAGTTTAAAGAGTAGCATGACTGAATTATGAAGACGATGATGGCAATGATTGTGAATAACATTAAAAATAATTTTACATACAGGTGGCAAGCATTGTGCTAACTGAATAAAAACAAACCTATGAGATTATTCCCATTTTACTGAGAAAGAATGAGTTTGGGACCAGCAATGGTTATAAAGATAAAGGTGATGATTCTTAAATCCTGAACTAAAAGCAGTAAGAATTGGCTATAATTGGAAACTTGTCTGGGTTGGAAGAGATGGTTCCAGGGAGACCAACATGGGCTGGATACTTGTGGGGCACATGGAGGAAGACCAGGGACCACAACTAGCCAACCAATACACATGGAGGAAGGTCCTAAAAGGATCTGGGTGGGGAAAGGACCAGGTCAGGTCCTTCTTTCAGATTAGGCCCACCTGGGTGAAGCCCCGAAATCCCTTACAGAGAGAGGACCAAAAAGCCCACCAGGACCTCTTACTCTGGGCTAGGTGTGGATTTGAATCCTAACTGATTGTATGTGCTCATTTATGCTCAAGTTAACTGTTGAGTAGATTGGTTAGATGGCATTCCACAGGTGGATTTTGCCTCTCTTTCCTAATTTCTTTTGCTCTATCACAAACTCCAGATAATAAAACCCTCTCAATGCTGAGAGGCAGAAGCCAGCTGAACCCCACTTAGTCACTTAGTCTTCTGTGCCTCCCTTGGGAGGTGGTTTAATCATACCCATTTGTAAAAGAGGAATTGGTGGCTCAGACATACTCAGTAATTTTCACAGCTACATACTTCACAGGTGAGGGTTCAGACATTGGCCTCTGTCTCTCCGGCTCTTCCCTTACACTGGGGAGTCAGGCACACTGCCGCACTCATACACAAGCAGTTCACCAGGCTTATTCCTATCTTCAGCATGCCTCCCACTACTCTGCCTTCCTGTAGCTGCCCCTGGGCTCTAAGCCAGGTACACCATCTCCTTTAGCTCACTGCTTTGTCTACGCATATGCAGTTACTGAGAAAAGCAAAAATATGGCTGGGATGTCCTATCTACATTTTTATGTTCAAAATCAGTTATTTGAAAGCAATGTCAAAATACAGTACTACTACTACTACTACTACTACTACTACTACTACTAACAGTTCACAGTTAAAGCAGGAAATACAATAGTGCTTCTATAGCATCTACTATGTGTTAGGTACTGTTTTAAGTGTGTTATATTAATTCACTTTGCCCTCTATCTTCATAAAGCAGTGTGTGTGTGTGTGTGTGTGTGTTAAAGAATGCTAGAATTTCAGTTTTCTTCTCCAGTCTTCAAACTTCTCAAAATGAATTTTAGCAGGGCCTGACCTAAGTAGAACCGGTTCTAACCTGTGGCTCCAAAATGATCCCACTCTAATGCCTACCTCTTTGGCAAAGTGGGGGGCCAAACAAAACTCTAAGGTCTAAGTTGCATCCTGCATTCCCCCAGGCCTGGTCTCCCTGGGAGTGTTTCTCACAGTCTGTGGTTCTTTCTTTCCTTCCTTTTGCTTCCTCCCCTGTCACCACAAAGTCTTTCTTTTTCATCTTGAAGAGCCACATGCTAATTACCAAACACACCAACAAGCCACTCTCCTGGGGCTTTCAGGGCCAAGACTCCCTGCTTGTGGAACACTTGTAGCTTTCTCCCACCATGGAAGGGTCATGCCACAGAGCCATGAGAGACACATGTGGGCAGACAGAGGGGAGAATCTGGCTCCCAGGTCCAACAACATGCAAAATCAAGCTCTGGGGAGTAATTCCCCTCATAAATCTCGGCTTTAACTACAAATTATTTAGACTATCCAGTTTCACTTCCTTCTCCTCTCCCATCAGATTCAGAGGATTTCAGACTTAAGAGAAACATTGAATCTGAATTAAGTGTCATCAGCTTGATCATCTCTAAATCTCTCCTTTCACAGAGGAAGCCTAGGAGTGGGGAGATGTGGGGGCAAGGGGTCCCTGGGGCAGGGATCAGAAGATGTCTACAGATCAAAAGGAGCCTGCCACGCCAAACTGGATTTGGACTTACTAATGTTGAAGATGGTACCACCCAAATGAAAGACAAAAGGCTGTGATGTTACTGCCCTTCATAACTGTCCTGCGTGGTACCCTTCCGGAAGTTTGAAACAGGAAATAAACAAGCTTTCAGGGGTTACAGCAAGACAGTAATGACAGCTTTGGAGTGCAGCTGCAGCCACTTTCTGTGATTAGACCTCTGTCCCTCCCTTGGCCTTGGCAATGGGTCTAGGGCGCTATTTGATCCCTAGGCTTTCATTCCACCCAGTTCAAGTACCTGCTTGCAGGCTTTTCCTTGCCCAGCACACAAACAAACTTTAAATGACAAAGGAAAACACTGCCAGTGTTTTCCAAGGCAGGCCTGAGGCGGGGATTTCCCAGAATTTGTTATGAGAGGCAACCTGCCTCCCAACCAATTCCAAAGGAGCCAGGAACCAGGTGGAAAAGCCTTGAGTCAGGCCTAGAGAATTTCAGTTTCAACACCCACTCAGCAAGAGGCTGTTTAATTATACGGGTTACCTTCAATGAAAAGGTCACCCACCCTGTAGTAAATGATTAATTGTTGGCTGCTTCACATACTGTTCTGAGTCTAATCCCTTTACATTTCTGGTTAATTTTTGTAGGAAAACCATGATGCGCTTCGTTTTCTTTTATGAAATGGTAACCACAGTCGCCAGTCAATTGGTAAGCTGGCTCCATTTGACGGATCTTTTGCAAACAACTCTGTGACGGGTTGAAGGGTAGGGGATGGGCAGCATCATACCCAATTTGTTGTTCCAAATCTGCTGTAAGTGGCTCACTCAAGTCAAACATTCACTGACTGATTGGAAATCAGTTGACTAATCATTGTGGTCTACACACAGAAGGAAGAAAATACGCAGGCTTCTAGAGAGAACATTCATTGACACCACACTGCTACTGCATTCAGGGTCTTCCAGTGACAAACTTGCTGTCCTCAGCCCTCAGGGTGACTGACCCAGTAAGATCAGAAGGTCCCTTTGTAGGGCCTGTCTTAGGACACCTGAGTCTAAAACAATGCTTAGCCCTGTCACACTTGCTGACTTTCCTCTGATGGTGATGGCCAAAGGGACAGAGAAGTGTTGCTGAATTTGACCTATAACACATGCCACAATTTAGCGCCTTCCATTTCCCTCAAGAGCATGGTTGTTAAGAGTCTAATTTGTTGGGGATTACTTTTAGGGGAGATAAGGGGAATGATGGATTGGTAGATAGAGGGACTGTCAAATGCATTCTGATAATTTCTTCACCTTTTTTCCTATCTGGGACTCACTCAATATCTGTTGGAAGCTCCTTAATAACCACAGGCATATCATTAGAACCTGTATCCAGGAGACGACCCAGTTAGCTTAACAACTGTGGGAGCATTTATGAACATTAAATATTTATTCAGATTAAGGATAGAAATAGAAATAAATTTTAAAAATTTAAATGCTGACAAACCCTACAAACATCACACCCCACTCCTCCATCCCCCATAGCATACCATTTCTATTAACTAATTGCCTGACATACCTCTACAATACTGTTTTCCCCATACCTTTTTGGCTACATATTCTTTGATAGCCTCTTTATATGACAATAATTTTATAGGAAAAAACAATAGAAGGATAGTCTTTCCTCTGACATGGTTGATCAACACCAGTTTTTTTAAAATTTTAAATTAAATAGTTGGGATGCATGAACAATTCTCACAAGGATATATTTGCTATTTAAAGTACTACTCCTCAAGAGTTTGTGCCCTACGGACACAGAGAGAACTTCCTTTTTTACTACATGTCCATGAGAACTGAAATCTGTATTTGCGATTTTATACGTGTGATGACTAGAGGAATTCCCACAGACGAGCTTCTACTTTTGTAACCTCAAATCTGGGCGATCCTCCATTTCCCATCCATTTGCAGGTCTGGATTCTGCATAATGCATTTTATTGTGGTATGGCACCTGGCTGTGTGTCTTCATATCATGACACTAGATGAGTTGGTGCAGTGGGTTCTCAGAGTATTTCTAGAAGCAATTTTATGCTGACTTGTATAGCAATAACATAACTATTATATACAAACATGACTTTGAACCATATAAATGTATCCCATTAAATGCAAACCAAATGTATCTCCAACTCACCTTCCCTTCAGCAGAATCCCAAAAATGCTGTGGCAACTTGCGCAGGGGTTAGTGTGGTGAAGGGGAAGTCAGAGCAGAAGGATAGTTTTAACTGATTTCAGTGAAAATGTTTCACTTTTGCAAATCGGTCTTAGAGCTTAAGTTTTATTCACAGTAATTGTGCCTCAGCTTGTATCCATTTTAAAGCCCAGTTCAGTGCTCAGTAAATAGCTGTTAATTGAAGGAATGAGGAACTCAGTCTGAAAAGGACAATGCAGAGGGATGAAAGAGGACATCAAAGGTGAGGCTACTGCTAGCCATGTGTGTACCCCAAGCAGCATCTCAGCCTAATGTGGGAACCAGGAAGCAGCCACATGGCCAGCTGAAGGAAACTTCCAGGGGTGTATTGGCTGAGAGGATCTGGTTTTTGGATCATGACATTTTCCAAAAGTACAGAGCAGTCTTGGCTGTTAGAGAATATGAGAGGGCAGCCAGGATATTCCAGAGAAAAAGATAAAAGAGGTTGAATGTGGAGAGGAAAGGATGATAATGATTATGATTTTCTTCACTAGGCCTCTGACTCCCTCAGTAATGGCAATTCTGTGTGTGGCCTAGAAGGTCAGAAGTCACTTTTGGGTAGTAAGCACACAAAGGTTTCTGAAGTGACCCACCAATGAATGACAGCCAGTCTGCTGGCCCTGGAGAGAATTCCTTACTAAGTCTGTGTTTCTAGGAGGCCTTTGTGGTTAGTTCTTTTCCTGGGTAAGAAAACAGGTTTACAGGGGAGGGACTGTGATCTATGAGATTTATTTGTGAGCCTCTGAGATCTGTGGCAGAGCTGGAACAAGACCTCAGATTCACTACTTCCTATTCTCCAGGGTACCACTATTCTCCTGTTGGCTCACTGATTCAATGACTATGCATTAACTATGTATCGATCACACCTACAGGCCAGGTCCTGTTCTAGGACTAGGGGTACAGTGATGGACAGGACCAGCAAAGCCCTTGTCCTCAAGGAGCTTCCATTCTGTGGCAGGGGGTGACAAGTAATATACAAGCAAATGAATAATATGTATCAGCTCCAGGGCTGATAAGTGTTCTGGAGAAACTGAAATAGGGGTGGGATATGGGTTTTGAGAGGTGGAGAGGGGTGGTAACAGCAATTTCAGGAGTGTTTCACTTTTGGTGGATAATACCTGGGGCTAGAATGATGAGAAGGAGGCAGGTGTGCAAGCACCCAGGCAAGGATGCTCCAAGGAGAAAGGGAACACGAAGGCTCTGAGACCGAGATGAGCCGGCACATTGGAGGGCCAGTGTGTCTGCAGCAAAGTGAAGAGGTGAAGAAAGGCAGGAGAGGAGATGAGAGGGACAGGGGCCAGACCATGATGAGTTTTGTAGACTATGGTGAGTTTCATGGATTTGGACAAATTAGCTTCCCCAGGTTGACAAATTGACTCTCCATATTACAATACTATGCCACATTCCTAGAAGGGTACAAAGAAGGTGACTATTGTGAATCTAGAAACCACCAAACCAGTGCTAACAGCAAGTTCAGGGACCTGTGAGGGTGAAGGAAGGGTGTGCAGACCTCAGAGGAACAATGGAGTGAAGTAAATTGGTCTCACACGATCCCTGCTGGGGCATGTTCCAAGGCACTCAAGAGAGTAATCGGGCACCAGATGCGCAGAAATAGTCTTTATAGTTTATAAAGGACACTTTGGTTATACGAACAAACAGGCGGTAGTGGGAAAAGAAAGGTTACAGAAAGGCCAATTAGAAGGTTATTTTGGTTGTTAGGCTAGAAAAGCTAGTCAATGGTAATAGACGCAGGCATGTATCTTGGGGATAGAGCTGCAAAGACCTGCTGAACAACTGGAAGAGGATGTCAGAAAGAGGGGAGGAGCATGGTGTCATCATTTGCTGAAATGAGAAAGATGAGAGAAAAATAACATTTTGGTGGGAAGACCGAAAATTCTCTTTGACTGTGTTGTTTGCAACACCTAATAATATATTAAACGTTAGACAGAAGACATTAGACAGAAGATTGCAACCCAAGGAGAAATTCAGGGTTGCATTTATATATATTACTGGTTTCATTGGCTCATATTGATGCTTCAAGAGTGTTGTGAGTAAGCCAGGCAAGTACACAATTCAAATCTTGCCATTGACCCCTATGACAAGTTAACTGGCTCTTCACTAAAAATGCTTGCTCCCCCCCCTCCCCCCCAATAAAAGAGCTGTTGCTGGAAGCAGCTGCCCACTAGGACTCATTTCTTAGCCTCTTTTGCATTTAGGTGGGAATGATGTGACTAATGTTTCTAGGTCAAGGCATTTACAAAGCAATTATATCTTAATCAGTTTCTCCACTTCCCTGTTTAGCTGGCCGGATGCAGAAGATGTGTCCCTTGGGCAGTATTTCTCAACCTTGGCACTACTGACATTTTGGGCCAGAAAATTCTTTTTTGCAGGATCTCTCCTGTGAATTGTATATTCCTGGCCTCTACTTAGAACTGATAGAAAAAAACTACCCTAGAGGATAGTGAAGCCACAAAATGGGAAGAGACCTGAGTTTCTGAACCACTGCATGGAGGATAGCCATCACCTGCTGAGTAGAATCCACATTGTACTGTCACATGAACGATAAATAAACATTTATTGTAGTAAGACACTGATGTACATTAGGAGATCTTAAACATTCACATCACAAGAAAAGAAATTTTATAACTATGTAAGGCAAAAGATGTTAACTAGACTTACTGTGGCCATAATTTCTCAATATATACAAATAGCAAATCATTATGTTGCACACCTGAAACTAATAAAATGTTATATGTCAATTACACTTCAGTTAGAAAAAAAAATTAAAAACCACTGCCACTCACAGGAAGAAATATATTGTGACCTTGGACACACATGAGTTTCACAGTCCAATACTGAACATTACTATGAGCAGATGATTCTGATATAGATAGTATATTTGTATACTATCTATACCATTCAAGTTATGGCTATAAAAAGTTTGTAAGAAAATGGGAAAATGATTATTTGATTATGTTGAAAAACAATATGTTTTAACTGAGCTCTTTCCCATGGCAATCCTTGAGCACTATGTATAAAAGCCTTTTCTTTCTTTTTCTTCCTTCTTTTTCTTTCTTTCTTTCTTTCTTTCTTTCTTTCTTTCTTTCTTTCTTTCTTTCTTTTCTTTCTTTCTTTCTTTCTTTCTTTCTTTCTTTCTTTCTTTCTTTCTTTCTTTCCTTCCTTCCTTCCTTCCTTCCTTCCTTCCTTCCTTCCTTCCTTCCTTCCTTCCTTCCTTCCTTCTTTCTTTCTTTCTTTCTTTCTTTCTTTCTTTCTTTCTTTCTTTCTTTCTTTCTTCTCTTTCTCTTTCCCTTGCCTAAAAATGTTGTTTTTCTAATAGAAAGGAAACCTAATACCTTATTTGAAATCCAAAGAAAACCCAGGTTCTGGCCCCCACAATGATTCTGACAGACTATGTAATCTATAAAAGTGGTGTGAGGAAAATATGTTACTTCCACAAGGAATTCTGGAGGGAGAAAGAATTACATTATTTGTAGCACTTTCCAAGGGCTAGTTCTATATAAATATAAGGTATTATTTTATCTGCCTTTCATAATTAGAAGGAAAAAAATATTATGAAACATTTTCTTAAAAAAAAAAAAAAGAGACTGAGTCCTGAGTAATTGCTACCATGGACATTCAATAGAGCATGGAAGTTAAGCTCAAATGGTAACCTGTTTTTCTGTCTCACACTATTTTACTTGATTAAAAAAATTCTAGGTCCTAAATCTCCAGGCAACAAGGATCCCCGAGAGCTGCAGTTGAAGTAAAGGAACTAGTTTTTCTTGAGATATCTCCCTTTCTGGAGTTTTCAATGGAAAGTTTTATGAAAAGTAAGACATAACAGAGTTAATGAGAAGATAGAGAAGTCCAGTCTTGAAGACTCCAATTTTTCCTAGAGGACCTCACAGCTTTTCCTCTGCAATGTAATCTTGTGTGGTTACACATAACTTTGCCAATTGGTTCCAGAAGTTGGTCAACTGTTTTGATATCTCTCTGAGGAGTTATCTTTTGTTGCTCATGGCATGGACACTTCCTAAGACTGTAATTTCTTGGACTTCAATTACCTGTGAAGTCTCTTTTGGAAAGATTAAAACAAGTATCAAGGGCACCATCATCTTGCTTTTCCCACCCAGATCCATTAGTGTTTCATGCCTCAGTGGATAGAAAGAGAAATTATGGAAGGTAGAAGAAAGAGATTTTAAGTAACTTTAGGCAAATGATGGAGTTGGATATAAATGGAGACGATGTATAGAGAGACATGTTTTTTATTCCAGAAGGATGATAGAATGGAACATTATCACTATCACCCATCCTAGGAACTCTCTAGCCTTGAAATCCCTGGGCACTCTTAATAGTAATAATTACTAACAACTAATAATTAATAATAATAATTATATTTAATATGTAAATATTAGTATATATTATAACATATTATATATAATGCTTGTAATGAAAACCATAATAGCTGGACTAAACATTTAGTGATCTCTAAGTGATGGACACTGTACCAAGCATTTTATGTTTCATTTTATTATTTCATTTAATCCTCACAATAACCAAAGAGGTAAATTTTACTATTACTCATTCAGGAGGATAAGTAACTTGCCCAAATACCAAAGTTAGCCATTGGCACTGTGAGGATTTGAATTTGAGTAAGTTAGAATCCAAAGTTAATGTTCTTAGCCATTATGCTATACTGCCTTCTCGATGCTCATAAGACATCTACAGTAAACGTATACATTCTAGAGCAAGGTCTCAAGGCTAATCAGTGCTCTTTTGTAACACCTTTGTCTTTCTTAAAGAAATAATGCTTTCTCCAAAACCTAATGTACTAGATATGATACACTGTGAAAACATTTCTTTTTGCTTCTTTCAAATTTGTCAGTTTATGATTGTCCCTAAGTGATCATCTATAATTCCTCTTTCTCCTGGAAATAAATCCACTTTCTACGAGCACATGCCACTTTGGGTGTATGACCCAGGTCTAGCCACAGTGATTAGTCCAGACTTGGGCACACAATTCAGTTTGATCAATTAGAATCCTTCTCTGAGACCTTTCTAACTGGAGGTGGTGAGAAGACTCTTGCGACCTGAGCCAATAAATCTCCTTTTTGGGGGGTCTTACTTTATATTGAGCTTCTGAAAGAGTTCTGGTTAATGTAACCTTATCTGCAACTCTTCTTAATTTTTGTTTTATTGTAGGCCCTAGTACACTTTAGCTATAGGGGAATTTGGATTTGTACCAATAATACCAAAAAAAAAATCATTTGATATTAAATGAAAAATGAGTTAAAGAGGGGGGAAAGGTACTTATAGGAAAGCATCTTCATGTTTGAGACCTAGTGTTAGAGTGTTACAGAACATAGTTCCAAGGGAAGTTATAATATTTCTTCTCGAAATATTTGTTTAAATATGGTAAGAAATTTTAACAAGGAGGAGGTGCTAGAGAAGATGCAGTCCTGCCTAAATGTAGGAGAGTCCTGAAGATTTTCTGGATCTAATCTCTACTATTTTGTGCCAAGTTTGAGGACTCATTATACTTTAGGCTTTATAAAATATTTCTCCTCTGGGTGCTTCTGTTTGCGTAAATTTTCTATATTGGGCATGCATGTTTTTCTAGTGGAAACTTTCTCCATTGTACATCTTTTTTTCCCCTAAGGACATATAAGAAAAAAATATCATCTTGTTTTTCTATCTAAATGGAGGTTTGTGCTAAACACAAAAATCTAACTACAAATAAATTATGCTCTGATCTTGAAGGATAAAATAAACACAAAGCAATGCAGAGCTGCATTTTGTCAGAGCCAAATGGAACATGACGTTCAGAAGTTTCCAGTTGGGTTCCAAAATTAGAATGAATCTTGGCAAAATGCATACTCATGTCCCATTTAGGAATCTTATCATTTGAACTCATTACTGGCTACTCCACGCCTTACTCATTCCAGTAGTTCCCAGGAGGTCTGAGGACCTTCTTCCATGAGTTCTGGAGCTTCCCTAAGTCAGCTAGTTTTAACTTTGCCTAAGTTAGGAAGGAAATAGGGCATCAAAAACCCGACCAGTGATCTATGACTTGAACACCCACTTCCAGCCGCATGTCTTCTGAGAAATTCAGCTGTTGCTACAGAATGCATGCATTGAGTAGTCATCACAACTGGATTTTACAGCTTAGCCCTCTCAAAAGTATTTGGTGGTAGATGCTGAATCTAAGCCTTCTGGTTGGGCCACGAGCTCTGGTTACTATGAGAGTGTCTCTGGATTATATATTCTATAATAAATAGTTCATTTCTTGATTGGAAGCCTTCTTGGATAGGAAGTCTGGTTCAAGGGTGAAAGCACGGGAGTTCCTATCAGGAAACTCTAAAATAGCTGCCAATTAATGTCAAGCAAGGGTGAAAACTTGCTGAGCTCCCTTCCAGGGGCCAGAATGCCAAACTCCATAATCAAAATGGACTGGAAGATCTTCACTCTGTTGTTCATAGGGCCTCTAAGCTCAGTATTTCATCTTATCTCCCACTACTCATGAATCAGAGTGTAAATACTTTCATCAACCAGTGTCCTATGAGTCCCTTAACATGCTATGTTCATTCTAACTTCTGGACTTCAGCTCATTCCAGTTTTTCTCTTGAAACACTTCCTTTCAGTCCACCCTGTAAATGCCATTCACTGTCTCAAGCCCATCTCATACCTTTTTACATCCTGTATCAGGCATCTCTGCCAACAATTTCAACCCATTTTGGTTGCTTGCCTCTCTCTTTTTTAGTTGCCTCCATCACACAATTACTACTTAATTAATATTCTGTCTTTTATCTTTCTGCAATTGCATGCCACGATTGTATTAAAGCATTCTGAATTCAAGGCACATATTTTAGACTCTTTTTTAAAAAAAATATCTCTTGAAACTGGAAAGATATTTGGAGTTTGCCCAAAGTTGAATGTAAATCTAACAAAAAATGAGCAAAATCTGTAGACTGAAACATATAGAACATTACCGAGATAAAGTGAAGAAGACCTGCAAAAATGAAGGTATAGATCATGCTCACAGATTGGAAAACTCAGTATTAAAATCAGATGATTATTTTCATGAGCAGAGGAGAGGCAAAGATTTCATTAATAGCATTTATAAATTTTATGATGTACTAAATATAAAACTGGCACTACAGGGTATTAAAAAAGAAAAACTCCAGTGTGCCTGGGTGATGTAGTCAGTTAAATGTTCAACTCTTGGTTTTGGCTCAGGTCATGATCTCAGAGTCATGAGATTGGCCCTGCGTTGGGCTCTGTGCTCAGCGCAGAGTCTGCTTGAGATTTTCTCTCCTTCTCCCTTTGCCCCTCCCCCCAACTCTCTCTCTCTCTAAAGTAAATAAATAAATCTTAAAAAAAGGAAAAAAACTTCAGTTAATCAAAAGACACCATTAAAAGAGTGAAAAATGAAGTCAAAGATTGGAAGAAAATATTAGCAAATTATATACAAGACAAAGGACTTGTATCCAAAATATATAAAGATCTCCTACAAATTAATAAGAAAAAGATAGACGTCTAAACAGAAAAAAAGTGCAGCAGACTTGAAGAAGTTGTTTACAAAAGAGAAAATTCAAATGGCCAGTAAACATATGAATAGATACCTAACTTCATTAGTCATTAAGAAAATGCAAATTAAAATCACAAACTTCAAAAACAGACACCAGACTGGCTAAAATGAAAAAAGACATTCAATACCAAGTATTGGAAAGGATTTGGAATATTCGGAACTCTTGTACACTATTGTTACACAGTTGGTAAACCACTTTTCAAATGTCTTTAGCAAAATCTACTAAATCTGAACATATGTATATGCTATGAACTAGTCCTTCTAACTCTTAGGTGTATATGAGCACATACACTCATCAAAAGACATGTAGAAAAAATATTCATAGTAGCTCTGTACATAATGACCAAAAAGTGGAAACAATCCAAATATTTATCAGCAGTAGAGTAGGTAAATAAATGATATATCCACACAATGAAATGCTTTCAGCAATGAGAAAGATCAAATTATTGCTACTTGCAACAATCTGGATGAATCTCACAGATAATATTATTGAGCAAAAGAAATCAGACACACGGACTATATATTGTATGATTCCATTTCTTTAAAGTTCAAAAAAGGCAAAATTAATCTATGGTATAACCAGGACAGGTTTCAGGATGCAATAATGTTCTGTTTCTTTATCTGGGTGGTTGTTACAAGGGTTTGGTCTTCTTGTGCAAATTCATTAACTGTGCACTTATGATTAGTGCTTTTTTTTTTCTGTATGCATGAAGTATTTATGTTTAAAAGCAAAAGGTTTCATCCTAGGCAGATGAACTCCCATTCAATAGGTATTTTTATCCACTGCTCATAAGCTCAGGAGTGGAAAGTGAAGAGTTTTATTGAACAAACAGACCCATAAATCCAATTTCAAACCTCATCTTGACCTTGGAAAGAATAAAACACTGGGTTGAACTACTCAGCTCCTCCTGCTTCAACAAATTTACTCATAAAACCATTTTATAGACATTGCTTTGCTTTGCTTTCAACAAGGAAAGCATCTTTGTTAATAACCTTCCCGTCCTCATTATTTCCCATTGCAGCTCATCTCCTGGCTTAGAGTTGTCCAAGTCTCTCTCATGACTGTCATCTTGTTGAATCTTGCATTACAACTGTGGTATTCTTTTCTTATTCCACCACCCTCACCTCCTGAGGGCAAAGTAGCCCTGTGTGGCTCAGTTCAATACATAGGAAAGGCTCAAGGCTGGGTTTTAAAAAAATTTAATTTAATTGGATTAACTGCAAGGCTCAGGGTTATGAACTCAATGGGTGGTGTTGGCTACACCTGGTTATATTTTGGAATCTCCTGAATCAGGTAGAAGGCCACTATCCACATCAAAACCCCTCCAAGTGCTGGGGAGTCTTTGCTTGAGTCTGCCACACCCCAGGCTTGATTTTCCAAGGTTGTTCTTGGGCACTCAAATTGGTTTAGGTTATTCCAACCAGAGCACTTTTGAATGTTGAAGGCAAATTGGGAAATATATTGTCCTGGTTTTGTGTAAATTACATCCATCATACTAAAGTGTAAGAGAACATTAAATTTGGACTCTAGAAGTACTGAATTTAAAATGTTTCTACTTTAGGGATGCCTGGATGGCTCAGTGGTTGAGTGTCTGCTTTCAGCTCAGGGTGTGATCCTGGAGTCCCAGGATTGAGTCCCACATCAGGCTCCTTGTGGGGAGCCTGCTTCTCCCTCTGTCTGTGTCTCTGCCTCTCTCTCTCTCTCATGGATAAATAAATAAACTCTTTAAAAAAATAAAAATAAAATAAAATGTTTCTACTTTAGCCTTTACTGACTCTGAAACTTTGGTAGTGGAGGTGGGAGAGGGGCATGTAGCACCTGTTTCCTTATCTTCCTCCAATGGGGCAGTAATGCCACCCCACAGGATTACTGGGAGAATTCATTCAAGTACACACTGCACTCAGCTTTCAATGTTCGACATTTATTCAAAACATTCTATCAACTCTGGGGACTCACAAAATGTTCATAGTCCAGTTGGTGGGTAAGATGTATGAACAAATCAGTTCTGTATTTCTCAACCTATTTTTCATTACTGGCCTCTAAGGAACCTTCTTAGACATTCTTTTCCTTATCTTTCCCTGCTCTCCATGAAATTTTAATACCACAGGTACACTGTGCATATATTTATGGATTGTATTCAGATCTGTGCTTTATAATAAAAAAGAGTATGATTTTTCCAGACCCCTCCTTCAAGAACTACTTCTCTCCCCCTTGCTGGAAGATATATATCCTCCCCTGAAAATGAAGGAGACAAAGGGTTACAGGGGAGTGTGGTGAGTGCAATAGGAGAAAGTGGTACAAGTTGTAGAGTCACTCCACTGCCCATGGGTGGGGGAGACTGACTGTGGTGGGTGTTGTTTGGAAAGACTTCAGGGAGTAAAGGGAGATGCTAGAAATCACAAAGGAGGAATCAGAACTGTCTGGCAGGCATAGAGAGGGGAAGTTCCCATGGAAAGGCATAAAGGGTGTGAGGCAGTATGCCCACTCTGGGTGAGTACAGATGGGGAGGCCTGGGGCATGAGGTGGGCTGGTGTGGCCACAGAGGGCCTTGAATGCCTAGCCAATGGCTGACCTTACCCCAAAAGCATGGGAACACAAAACATCTTTAAGAAGCAGAATGACTTGATCAAATTCATACATTTGCAAGTTTCTTCTGGCTTTTGTGTAGATGAGGGGGAATCAGGTCAGAGTCCTTTACAGAAGTAAAGACAGAAATCGTGAGGCCTTGAATGAGAGCCTGTGAAAATGAAAGGCTGGAAAGAGATTGTAGAGACAGGATTAAGTGAAACGGTTTATGTGACAGCACCTGGTTTATGCCATAGGTAACCGAGGGCTGTTTACTGAAACTTAGCAATTGGGACGGTTTGGCACTGCAGAAGCTTCCCAGAGATCTCTGGACCAGATTGCTGGGATCTCTCAGTGGCCCGAGGCTTGATATCTGTACAGTCAATATGCTTCCTTGAGGTAAAACCTGGCAGAGTAAACCTAACCAGTGGGCTATGAGGGAACAGCATGGGCTGTTTCTGGGCTGGGCCCCGACTGCTGGGCTGGATGACTCCATGAATCATTACATACGAGTGTAACAACAGGACAGTACCGGCCACGGGCATTGTCAGGCCTGGGCAGGGCTTTCTGCATTGACTTCCACTGCTCTGTTGCCTTTCAGCTCCAGCCAACCTGAATCCACCAACTACATCACCAGCTGCTCTCGCCCTCTGGCTTTACTGTCTTCTGGGAATCACCTGATCTGTTACCAAGACCCCTGAGCGCTGACCACATGCTCCCATTTGTGACTCTAGTTCACAGTAAAATCACCGCCTATGGATTTTCCAACATGAAGCTGTTCATTTCACTCCTGTTAGCAGCTTTGAGGATTATGAAGAAATTTTAATTGTTTAAGAGAGAGAGTGTGTGTGTGTGTGTGCACAAGTGGGAGGGGGGGTCAGGGGAAGAGGAGGGGGAGAGAGAGAACCCTAAGCAGGTTCCATATTCAGCACACAATCCAATGTGGGGCTCCATCTCACGATCCTGAGATCACAACCTGTGCCGAAGCCAAGAGTCGATCGCCTAACTGACTGAGCCAGGAATGTATGCAGAAAATTTAAAAGGCAGCCGTGATGTGACATGTAGGGTAAACAAGGACTGAACGACTCTTCCACTAAGTGTAAGAGCAGGTGTCAATGGCCTTTTGGCCAAGGCACGCATGCAGGGAGGTGGGCCAGGGAGGTGGCAGCGGCCAGGAATGCAGCTTCTTCTCTCTCTTCTGGGGTGCTGGCAGTGGCTGCCCCACAGAGCTGCCTGCCTCAGGGTACCCAGGGAAGGGTCTGTCTGCCACTGGGGACCTTGTGGTACATACATTCCCTTCAGCTTTATACAGAACACACTCACCATGTTTGAGAAGATGGCTTTGAAGTAAAGGTTAATGCTCTTTTGCCCGTTTGGAATCAAATCTATCCACTGGCGCCACCTTCTCAGTGATCATCTTTATCATACCATGTCCCTTATAGTCCCTCTCATTGCTTCCAGAAGTCGCCATGATGGTGGCATGAATCAAGACCTGCCAGTTTCCCTGCCAACCATCCCTTTCAACCTCTCTGCTCTTTGGCTTCCCCAGTCTCTCCGCTCTGCCCAACCCCAGTGGGACAGACAATCGGGACGCAGCCTGTTTACCTTGGCTCCGACACGGAGTGCCTATAAAACACTGCCCTTCATGGACTTGCGATGAAACTTGGCTAAGGGGCCCTGGCCCTCTGCCGTCCTAGGGTGTAGGAACTGGATTCAGTTGGGCTTGCAGAACCTTCCAGATTCCCCTTATTTGTTAGGAGAAGGTGGAAGCCACAGTGCTGAGAGACAGCCAGAGCTGAAAGTGACTAAAGAGCTAGCTAGGGAGCTCTGGAATGCTCCAGTTAAGCCAGAGCTTCTGACTCACCTCGAAGTCCATCCCAAGCAGGGGCTACCTAATAGCTGAAAGGCTATAGCCAAAGATTGCAGGCCTGTGCATTTTGATATCTGGAGGGAGGTTTTCGGTGGGGTGCCACAGTTCCTGACATAGTCACCATTTAAAAATTAATTGGATTAGGAGCTTTGAGAAGATGTTAAACAAACACTGAGAGAATGCATAGCTGGCAGAGGAGACCAGTACACTGTGACAAGCTCCAGGATTTAGAGCAACTTCGAGGGGCTGAGTGGTGATGTAATGTTCAGCGAGAAATGTTAATGAGAAGTGTGAATTGTTTTTCTATTAACTGCGTAGTGCATGGGAGAGGACATGTGGCATACCAGCATGAGCTGAAAGGACCTTCAGGATTTTAGTGGATAATAAGACCAAGGGAATACAAAACAGACATGCTGGCACCTCAAATTTTACATACCCAAAACTGAGCCTGTCAAATTTGTTCCTCTCTTGACGGTACCAATTTCTACAGATTAGAGCTATTATTAGCCTCCCAGAATTATCTACCATATGGTGACAGTCTATAGCAACTATTTAATAAACATATATTTGGTATGTATTGAATAATATGTTTTGTTTTAGTGAGTCGTTTTATCATTCATTCATTCTTTCAGTAAATATTTATTGAGCACACAGTAAGTACCATACCCTTTGTGCAGTGCTAGAAATATAGTAGTGAATAAGATAGACACAATTCCTACCCTCTGAGAGTTTATCAGGCACAACAGGTATTAAACTAGTGCATACACATATAATTATTCAAAATTATAATCTTCATTAGTTTTATGAAAGTACAAGATTCTAGAGGGCATATAGGGAGGAGATAGGGCATATTTGGGAGGAGGATTCAGGGAATGTTCCTTGAGGAAGTGAAATCTGAGCCCCCTTATGGTTGTTCTGTCTGCTACAGTTGCCACTAGCCGTGGCATGTGGGTAATTAAATGCAAGTGGATCAAAATTAAATAAAATAGTTCAGGTCTTCAGTTGCACTAGCTACATTCCAATGCTCAATAGCCACCTTTGGCACATGGCTACTGAATTACATAATACAGATATCAAATGTTTCCATCATTGTAGAAAATTACATTGGGCAGTGCTGTGACACAGAATTTAAATAGCTGAAAAGGGGCCAGGGGAGGGGAAAAGAAATATCTTGAGCCAAAACAAAGATACTTCAAATTTAGAGAAACTTTATAATCTAAGAGAAATAAGATTTTTAGAATGTCCATTTGATGGTGAAGTTGGATGGTGGGTTTTAGTGAAGGATCAGAGGAGATGGGGAATGTCCCCTCCCTAGGTTTTCCAACTCAGGCGCAGACAGATAATACCCAGCCCATTGTTCAGGGCCCCCTGTTCTGGACCTTTGCCTTGGTTCCTGGGTGTAAGAAGTAGTCAGTGACCAGGACAGCAGAAAGGAGAACACTTGTAATATATAAAATAAGTGACACAGAATAGGGCAACAGGGAGTAAATTTTGAATTGTATCCTAAAAACCACACATAACTAAATCCTGGCAGTCGTCTGCCTCTGAGTCATCTGCCTCTTGCAACAGCCTCTGTTCTCTGCCCATCGAGTGAGTCCTGGTGCCCCTAAGATTCCTATTGTGGGCGCTATTCTCTTTTCACTCTGTCCATTCCTCTGAGTGTTACCATTCACTCCTTGGTTTAATGTGTATTCTATGTGCTGACAGTTCCCAAGTCTGTATTTCTAGTCCCAGCACCCTCTCTTGGGCCTCAGACTTCTAAATTCAAATGCCCACTAACCATCTCCAGTTGGCTGTTCCACAGACACTTCAAACTCCTCCCTCTGGTGTCTACCCAGACTGTACCTCTTACTCGGTTCCTTACTTCGACAACCGCAATGTTTTCTCTAAACCAGAAGCCAGAAGCCTGGGCACCATCCTTGACTTCTACACTGAAATCCCATCGGCCACCAAGTCCTGTTGGTTCTGCCTCCCAAAATATCTTCTTGAATTTATTGGCTTGCCTCCCTTCCCTTTTGTACTATCTTAGTTTATTATTCCCTGTCTGAATTATGTAACCATTTCCTAACCAGTTGCCATGGCCTAGTCTTGGCCCCCTCCAAATCATGCTCCACTCTACAGCCATAGCAATCTTTTGAAATCCAATAATGTCCTTCCATTGCTTAAAGCCTTCAATGTCCCCCCATTACATTGTTCCAAAGTCCTTTCTGTAGTTACAGGGCTCATCTTGATTTGGCTTTGCTCACTTCTCCAGCTGCTTCTCTTAACCTTTCTCCTGTGTATATTATTCTGTAAAAACACTTAGCTTTATTTAGTTCCAGGAACCCAGCATGCTTAACTTTGTGTTGTGATCTTTGCACACGCTATTTCTAGAAATATTTTTTATCACCATCATCCTCCTTCTCCCTCCTCTTTTTTCTGGCTTATTCAGCTTCAACGTTTTTTTTTGTTTTGTTTTTGTTTTTTTTTTTGTTTGTTTTTTTAAGAAGACAACCCCCAGTTCCTCAGTGTGGGGTTAGCTGACCTATCACACACCCTCTGAAGTAGTTTTTTTTTTTTCCTGAAGTAGTTTTAATGATGCCCCCGCAAATGTCCACATCTGAATTCCCAGAACCTGTGAATGTTGTTTTGATTGGAAAAAGGCTCTTTGCAGATGTAATTACGGATTTGAGTTGACAATGACAAGGGTCATTATAAGAAACAGAGAAACAGAAGAGGACATGTGAAGAAGGAGACAAAGATCTAGTGATGCAGTGACAAGCCAAGGAATGCCCAGGGCTACCAGAAACTAGAAAAGGCAAGGAAAGATTCTCCTCTAGAGCCTTCAGAGGAAGTGTGATCCCACTGATACCTGGATTTCAGTCTTCTATTGTCCTGAACTATGGGAGAACTAATTTATGTTGCCATAAGCCACCAGGTTTGTGGTAATTTGTTGCAGCAGCTGTAGGAACTAATATATCCTTCCCTTACTTCTGTATACCTGTTTTCACAGTGCTTCAAAGTGGCCTCTTTACTTGACTGTCTACCTTCCTAACTTGCAATAAGCTTCATAAGGCATGGGTTTGTTTATAATTATATTTCCAGCACTTGCTCAGGACCTGGTACAGATTAAGCAACAAATAATACTTGATGTGTGAATCTGATACACACAGGATAGATTAATAGGACCTACTCCTGCCAGATTTTCCCTAGCAGGTGTGCTCAGCTTCTCTGTGTGCTGGGAAGTGGTCACAGTTTGCCATGACATCTGTTCCCCTCATTTTGGTTGTCCAGCATCTGAATCTCCAGGGGAGCCCACTATAACACACACATTTTCATGTTCTTTGTGTGCCATGCTCAGAAAAGACTAGGAAATACCTTTAAGGTAAGGAGTCATGGAAGCTTCTTGAACTGAAACATGAATAGGGCCAGCTATATAATTGGTGGGCCCCAACACAAAATAAAAATGTGGGCCTCTGGTTCAAAAATCGTAAGCAATTTCAAGATGGAGATAGCAGACCATTAAATTAATATAAAGCTCTTCTAAGTGTGGGGTCTGGTGTAAGTGCCAGATCTCACACTCATGAAGCCAACCCTGACCATGAAAGATTTGCTGAAGATGGATATGAAGTCATTGTGTAAAATGGGTTGAGCAAGTTGGGGGTATATTTGGGGATGAGGTAAGAGGTTACTGCAATACACCAGGAAGGTGGAGGTGATGAGGCCCTGGATTCAGGCGGTTTCATAGGAGTATGAAGGGAAGAAAAAGGCAAATCTAAGAAATAAGAGATGATATGTGCTCACAGTCAGGGATGTTTCAGGGTCTCTCTATATTTCTCCCAGCAGAGGAAGCACTGAGAAGCTCCTGAGGAATTGGGGAACATTAGTGTGTCATTGACATTCTACTGAGAGCTCTATCGGGTAGGACTGGCCATTTTACTCCACAAAGGAACCACATGGAGACATCAGGCTGTACCTAATAACTTCCTGACGTTAGTGAGGGAGACCGATGCAAAAGGAAGTGGGAGAAAGGACAAGCCTACCATACTTCCGGGGGCCAGAATGTGTGAGGGTGAAGAATGGTAGGGACTGCCACAAGCTCTGGCCTGTCCATGGGTGACAGCCACTGTACAGCTTTAGCTGCACACAGTTATGTGAGAACACAAGGGCATGGTGACCAGAGCTTCAGATTTTTTTTTTAAGATTTTATTTATTTACTCATGAGAGATACACACAGAGAGAGAAGCAGAGACACAGGCAGAGGGAGAAGCAGGCTCTATGCAGGGAGCCTGATGTGGGACTCGATCCCGGGTCTCCAAGATCATGCCCCAGGCAGAAGGCAGGTGCTAAACCACTGAGCCACCCAGTGATCCCCTGGAGCTTCAGATTTTAAAAGAGAAACTAAAGGTTCAGAATTGTGAAATCATTCTCAGTTTTTAAGCATTGACAGTGAAGTTACATTGTGTGTGTGTGTGTGTGTGTGTGTGTGTGTATGTGTGTGTAAATACTGTAAGCCAAGACATATACACTCATGGGCCAGATCTGGCTCATGGAACTCAGCTTGCAGCTTCTGCACAGGACATAGTTGGTAAGAGCTGGGGCAGGGTTCAAATCCTGCTTCTGCACTTGACCAGAAAGGCTCCTCTAAGCCTCACCCTTCTATATAATGGGGATGATTTTAATATCTACCTCTTGGGGTAGCAGTGAGGTTTAATTGACATCTTTTAGGCAAAGCACAGATGGTGGTAACTGGTATATAAAATCTAAATAAATGTTAGCTGTTGCTGTGTTTACGCATCCACTACATGTCAGCTTCTGTGCTGTGTGCTTTATATATTCTATTTTATTTTGTGCCCACAACCAGGCCGTTAAGTAGGCTTTATTACAGTATACTCACCTCCCAGACGTGGGGCAGAAAGAAAGGCTCAGAAATCCGAACTCACTTGCCTCAAATCACAGGCTTTGAGTTTGAGCAGGAATTCAAATCTTATAATTTCTGCCTACCAAGGTGTTGTTTTTTAAACAGTCTCTCTTACCCTACAGTGACTCTTGTGTTTTATTCTGGAGGTTTTTAGAAAGAATGTCCTAGCCAACAGTACTTTTCGAAGAGAATTTAGTAACAAAACACACTTGAAAAAGAAAAAAGAAAAAAAAGCTCTCCCTCCCTCTTCCAAACACAGATACACAAATGCTCAAAACAAAAGTAACGAAAGCTGCCAGTGTATTTTCTCCCCCATCCAGTGGACTCTTAAATAACATTGTTTGGAACAACACATTATTCTTTGTATTTTCCCAGTTCCTTAGGACAACCACTGCATTCCTATTCTGGCTTAGAGGTGAAGAAGTTGACAGCATAATGGATAAGGAACCTGTGTACAGGCCCTACGGCAAGAGATTAACAGGTAGGACTCCAATGCCTTTATTGACTAAACAAACTCTCTTGGGTCCACTCAGCTATGGTGACAGGTGTCAGAGCCAAGCACGGGGCCCTCAGGCCTCTGTGCCTTGGAACGTAATTAGATATTTGCTCCGTGGCCTATACATCGTGTATATCCTCTGGTCTTACAAACTGATAACTCCATCCCCCCACTTCTCTTCAGGGCTTTACACTTTGGAGCTGGCTACCCAAGATTGTCCAGCAAGCAGTTTTTTTTTTTTCCTTAAAACAAGAAAGGGAAAGGAAAGAAAAGATTTGCATTGTTTGTAGGTCTGAAAGTAGCAAGAATTTTAACTTGTTCCTGGAACAAACCCTGGAGCATTCGAAATGGGAGTGGAATTAGGTAGGGGTGGGGGAGGTCCCAGCTGGGCAAGTCAGAGTGATGAAATTCATGGCAAACAGCTTTGTTTGAGTCTTTTGACTATGGCCAAGCCAGTAGGGCTGAGAGCATGATGTTCTCAATAACAGCCTTGACAATAACATGATTTGTTTTCCTCCCAAAGCCGAAAATGGCATCTCAGCCTGCAAAGGGGAGCTTTCTTCTGAACCTGTGGGATGGGAGAGCTGATTTCGTCCTTCACAGTAGGAAATGAAGGCATTAAGCAGAGCAGACTCAAATCTAAATGTCATCTGACCATAACACTTGCCTAAACAATACATATTTTATTTTGGAGGAGCTTCTCTTTAGTCTTTTCATGGGTAGGATTTCAGACTAGGATGTTCTGCTTTCCTAACCACCACGTTGAAACTAAATTTTGCCACAGTCTGAGAGTTACAATACCCATGTTATTTCTATATTTCACACCATAAACTCAGTTGTGAAGCTGGACCCAATATAGCTGATATTTTTTAGGTCCTGGGATGATACCTACCTAAATGGTTTTCCTTTTTTCATACTTTTCCGGGTTCTTTCAGAGAATTGGAAGGATGTAAAGTAAGCCCCCATGCTTTCTCAACAGGGAAAACTAAAGCTAATAGGCATTTATGCCATTAAGAAAAATAATGGTCTCAGTTAGCTGGCAGTTAATAATGATTGCAAGGGACTACAAATCTCTTCAGTTGCACAAATGCTGCAGATAGAAATATGTGAGATTCCCATGCTTTCTCCATTAGTGGAAAGCATGGATGGAGCTCAGTTCTGGCCAAAGCAGTGCTTTAGTGCTTCGGGGAAACAATGAGTCACCAGAGACATGATTGATCCCTGCCCTCACTGAAATTACTATAGAAAGCAAAAGCAGTGTGCTCACAGCCACACACATGCACAAACCTGTGAAAGATAGGCACAGACTCCAAGGTGAGCACTGTGCAAGTTCATTTCTAAATCAATGGCTTGAACTTAGGTTGTATTTGCCAATGTAAATTATAAATTATACCCTAAAGGTTGATTAAGTTCTCCAGTGGGCAAACCACAGCCCATTTGTTCCTTCAGACAAGGGTAGGATTTATCCACCTTCTGCAACTTTGTTTCTGTGGACTAATGAATTGATCCCCTTGGTCCTCACATTAAATCACAGAAGCTCTGTGTCACCATCTTGTTGGAGGGAATGTCCCTTCCTCTCTCCTTTTACTAAGCTTCTGCCTTTTATTTTTATTTTTTTAAGATTTATTTATTTGAGAGAGAATCTGTGAGGAGGAGGAGGGGCAGAGGGAGAGGGAGAGAGAGAATCCTCAAGCAGACCACCCCGCTGAGTGTGAAGCATGACACGGGGCTTGATCTCATGACTCTGAGCTCATGACCTGAGCCGAAACCAACAGTTGGACACTCAAAAGTGACTGAGCCTCACAGGCACCTCCTGAACTTCAGCTTTTTAATGGTTCCAGTGGGGATGAGGCCATGGTACCTGGCTATTGGTGGGAGCAGTGAGTGGTAGGTGCCTCGGGTGGAAATGGAAAAGCAGGGAGGGCTCCAGAACATTTAGGGAGCAGCTCATCTTTAGGCAGGAGTTTAATCCTCCCTGTGGCACTTCTTAGTAGTGGGGACTTAGGCAACACTGATTTAATGAGTCCCTTGGCCTTCAGGGACCCTTTGAAGCTAGGTTTCCACATCTGGAAAACAGGATAATAACAAATGATGCTTCCTTTATGGGACTGTTGTGCAGATAAGAAAGTGGGGGTGCAATACGACCAAGCACTTAATGTAATGTGCTGTCACAAAGTTGGCATTCAGTACATATTGGATCTGGATCTGTTAGAAAAAGAGACAACATGTATAAAAGTATAAACAAGTACAAATACATTGAATGCAAACTGCTTATATACAGGCTGAGAAATAGGTGTGGAATTATTTGGGTAGGAGGAGGTGATTTGTGGGATGGCAGATGAAGCTACCCAAGGAAACTCTGAGAAACTTCCATGTGGATGCCCCTCTACAAGACATATCTGTTAACACAGGCAGTCTTTTTGAGTTCTTCATGATGGTCTTGGATTGGTCAGGGCTTCTGTGTGGGGCTCCTGGCTCTGTTTCTGTTCCTGCTGATAGCAGGAAGCTCAGCCCCACCCTTGCAGAGTTGCAAGATTTGGCAAGTAAAAATAGAGAATGCTCAGTTAAATTAGCATTTCAAATCAACAATGAATAATTGTTTAGTATAAGTATGGCTTATGCAGTATTTGGGATGTGCTTAAATAAATAAATAAATTCCATTGTTTAATTGAGATTGAAATCAAACTGAGTGTCCTGCAGAGTATTTGGAGACCCTACCCCTAACACCTCAACTTGTAAGAGACCAAGGGCAGAACTCAACAGGATACTCTATACTGATATGTAGTTAAGAGGAATTAACTAAGAGGTTGGATTGATTGAAGAAAAAGAGCAAGGGCAAGGTGGAGGTATATGAAGGATGTCTTTGTCAGAAAAGCCCTCTCCTCAACTCTATTTGGATCAGGGGGTCTCCTAGCATAAGCACCAGGATTGATGCTTATTCCCCTGCACTGTGGCAGTGTGGGGAATTTGGGCCCAGAGGGAAAGTGCTGCCTGCCCTGGATAAGGATCTGAAAGAAAGTACATGTGACCATTGGTCAGGAGTTCCCCTAGATTCCAGTCAGTCTTCTGCCTCAGCGTCAAGTCTTATAGCATCAAATCCACTGCTCCTCTCAGCACCCACTGTTTTCATGTTTCCCTGATGGACACAGAGACTTTTCATTAATCCTCCACACTGTGGTAATGCCCCTTAGTAAATTCTTAGGACAACAACATGGTTTGAAGAGAAGACAGAACAACGTGGCTTGAGGAGGCAAAGAGAACATTAAAAATATAAAAATAAATGGTATCACCAACTGAAGTTTGGAGGGAGATGATGTTAGAAGAACTTTAAAGCACTCATTTCTTAATCGTATATAGTGAAGAGTAAACCAATGCTATCAAAAGCTGATGGAACAAGAGCCAAGCACATAATTTAGAGTTATACACATAACCATTAGAAAAACTTAAAAATAATAATGAAACTAACCATACTCAAGAAGTGGGCAGGAGGGTAAGGAAGCCCAAGAGAGTGTAAGAGGCATTCATTCTTCATCTTTCAGAACAGGAAGCAAACAAAACAAAACAAAGCAAAAACACCTATTAAAACCTAAAAAGTATGGGGTGCCGGGGAGGCTCAGTTGGTTATGTGTCTGCCTTAGGCTCAGGTCATGATCTTAGGGCCTTGGGATTGAGCCCTGCATGGGGCTCCCTGCTCAGCGGGGAGTCTGCTTCTCCCTCTGCCTCTGGCCTTCACCCACTCTCTCTCTCTCTCAAATGAATGAATAAAATCTTAAAATAAAATAAAACTTAATAAAGATATATAAGTGTATCATTTTAGCTTTCTTTCTTTTTTTTTTTAAAGATTTTATTTATTCATCTGACAGAGAGAACACAAGCAAGGGGAGCAAGACAGAGGGAGACAGAGAAGCAGACTCCCTGCTGAGCAGGGAGCCTGATGCGGGGCTTGATTCCAGGACCCCAGGATCATGACCTGAGCCAAAGGCAGATGCTTAACCAACTAAGCCACCCAGGTGCCTCACAGGTTACTTTTGATGGGTTATATTACAGCAAAAACCACTGCCTAATAATAAAAAGATGATTTATTATTTTGCTTATAAATCACAGAAGGCAGACTCACTCACATGTGGGGACCTGAGAAATGACATGGCCAAGAGTTCTCTGGGTTTTCTTTTTTGCCTCATATAGTCCAGACTTGAGCTAAAGAAGCCAGCAACCCAAAAAGGCCAACAGGAGCAGACAACAACAGCAATAAGCCCTAACTAAGAAAAGCCTGCTTTCTCTAGTCAAAGGAAGAAGAAAGGAGCAATCTAGAAAAACAGAACATTTTTAGACATTAACTGCTCCTTCAGCCAAATACCACAGAAAAAGCTGTGGCTCCATTCCCACCCATGCCGGTGAAGACCATGTGAAGATTCAATGCTTCTAATCCTTGTGAGCTTGTATTGAGGTACTCTTGAATCCCCCACTCTGGGATAGGCAGAGAAGGCCAAGTAGGGGGCTAGGACTTTCATCCCAACTGGCCTGCAAAAGTGTTCCCTCATCCCCACTTTGAAGGGTAGGTGGAGATTACATGGGAGCTGTATCTCCCATTGTCATCCAGCAGTAACAAGAAGCCCCTTCCTACAAGGGTCAATAGAGACTGTAAGGGGAACGTGGATTTCCGTCTGCTCCCTGGCAATAACAAGGTGTTTCTCCATCCCCCACAACCCTGCGACCTCCTGCAAGAACAGTATCAGAAAAACTCACTTAACAACAGAAATTTTTATCAGACCCAGAGTCTGAAACTTTTTTTTTTCAGAGTCTCCTGTTTTGATATATAGTTTTTTTTTATTGGTTTCCTGTGGCTGCTACAACAAAAACTGGATGGCTTAAAACAACAGAAAGTTATTCTCTCCTATTTCTGAAGGCCAGAAGTCTGAAATAAAGGTACTGGCAGGGCAGCTTTCCCTCTGGGGGCTTTAGGGAATAATCTGTTCTTTGCCTCTTCCAGTGGCTGGTGGCAGTCTTGTTTTTTTGACTTGTGGCCACTTCAATCCCATCTCTGCCTCCATGGTAACAGTGTGCTCTCCTTTTTTATCTGTTTCCTCTGTGTGTCTCTTATGAGGACACTTGTCATTGAATCTAGAAGCCACCTGGATAATTCAGGATGATCTCCTCATCTGAGGATCCTTAACTTCATGACATCTGCAAAGACCTTTTTGCCATATAAGGTCACATTGATTCATTCCAGTGATCAGGATATGGGCATACCTTTTGGGGGACCACAATCCAACCAACTATAAGGTTTAGCTCAGTTCTATCAAAATATCAGCAAGATTTTTGTAGACATAGACAAGATTAGCCTAAAATTTATATGGAAAGGCAAAGAATTTAAAATAGCTGAAATAATTTTGAAAAAGAAAAATAAATGAGAAGAATCAGTCTACTAGATTTTAAAATTTATTATATAGCTGCAGTAATCAGGATTTGTGTGATATTCGTAGAAGGATAGATAAGATGGATCAATAGAACACAACACAGAACCCAGAAATAGACTCTTACAAATATGCCCTACTGGGTTTTGACAAAAAGTAAAAAGAAAGAAAGAAGAAAGAAGAAAGAAGAAAGAAAGAAAGAAAGAAAGAAAGAAAGAGAAAAAGAGAAAAAGAGAAAGAAAGAAAGAAGAAAGAAAGAAAGAAAGAAAGAAAGAAAGAAAGAAAGAAAAAAGGAAAGAAAGGAAGAAAAAAGGAAAGAAAGAAAAAGGAAGAAAGAAAAAAAGGAAAGAAAGAGAAAAAGAGAAAGAAGAAAGAAAGAAAGAAAGAAAGAAAAGAAAGGAAAGAAATAGAAAAAGAAAGAAAGAAAGAAAAAGAAAAAAGAAGAGAAAAAAGAAAAGAAAAGAAAGAAGTGGTTCTGGATCAATTAGATATCCATAGACAAATATATGAAATGCAACCTAAGTCTCCTTTCTTTATAAAATTAACTCAAAATGCATCATGAACTTAGATGTAAAATGTATAACTATAAAAGTCCTAGAAAAAATAGGAAGATATCTTTGGGATCCAGGGCAGAAAGGTATTAGACTTCATACCAAAAGTATAATGTTTTAAAGGAAAAACTGCTAAGTCTGAAACCTCAAAAAATTTGCCCTATGAAGAGACCCTGTCAGAAAGAAAAGACAAGCTATCTACTGGGGGAAAATATTTACAAACCACATACCTGACAAAGGACTAGTAGCTAGTATACGTAAGGATCACTCAAAACTGAATAGAAAAAAAAAATCAATTAGAAAATGAGCAAAAGACACAGATATGCCACCAAGAAGAATATACAAATAGGAATAAACACATGAAAAAAAGCTCAATATCATTAGGGGTGCCTGGGTGGCTCAGTCAGTTAAGCTTCTGAGTTCTGATTTCAGCTCAGGTCATGATCTCAGGGTGGTGAGATCTAGCCCCATATTGGGCTCCACACTAGGCATGGTGCCTGCCTAACATTCTCTCTTTCCCTCTTCCTCTTTCCCTCCCTGTTATTCTCCCTCTCTTAAAAAAATGCTCAACATTATTAGCCAGAAGGGAAACAAAAATTATATTTGCAATGAGATATTACTACCTACTTATCATAATGGCTAAAATAAAAAACAGTGACAATACCAAACAATGGCAAGATGCTGAGAAACTGGATGATTCTTATATCGCTGATGAGAATGTCAGCCATCCTGGAAAACAGTTTGCATTTTTTTTTTAAAGCCAAACATGTAAGTACTATATGATGCATCAATTGTACCCCTAGGCATTTATCTGAGAGAAATGAAGACTTACGTGCACACAAAAACCTGTACATGGATGTTCATAGCAGCTTTCCTTTAGTAATCAAACGGTAACTACTGGAAGCAACCCAGATGTCCTGCAGTACATGAACAGTGAAACAAATGGTGATGCCTCCGTATCTTGGGAAACCTAGTAATAAAAAGGAACAAACTATCAGTGCACTCAATGACCTGGAGGAACTTCTCGAGAATTGTGCTGAATGAAAAAAGCCAATCCCAAAAGGTTATAGACTTTACAGCTACATTTATATAACATTTTTGAAATGACAACATTATAGAAATGGAGAATAGAATAACAATTTCCAGGGGTTAAGGGGAGGGTGGGAAGGAGGTGGGTGTGGCTATAAGAGAAAAACATGGAGGATCCTTGTGACAAAGGCCATGTCCTGCATCTTAGCTGTACAGATGTCAGTATTCTTGTGATACTGTACCACAGTGTTGCAAGATGTTAGCATTGAAGGAAACTGGGTGAAGGGTAAAGGAGACCTTTCTCTATTATTTTTTAGAATTGCATGTCAATCAACAACTGCCTCAAAAAGTTTAATTAAAAAAACCTGAAACAAACTTTAAAAAACCCTTATTTTTGTATTACTTTGATCATTAAAAATAAAAATAAACAACCTACAGGAAAATATATTTAACATAAGTTACAGTAGTTTAATGTTATTATTGTAACATGATCTTTATATAATTGTTAAGAATAGACAAGTAGATAGAAAAATAAAAGCTGCCAACAAGTAAACCTCAAACTGAGAAATGCAAATGGCCAGTAAGTAGTGTGGCCATGAATTCCATTTGCTTCCCTACTGGTTAGTGCCTCTTTTCACTTTTAACACACTCCAGACCAGACAACCAACTGATAAAAAGATGTTCACCTTCATAAGTAATAAGAGAAATGTGAAAAACAAGTTATTGCTGTCTCCTATCAACTTGCTAAAGAATAAAAGTCTGTTAATTCTCACTGTTGGCAAAGGTGTGGAAAAAGTGCATCTTATGTTTTGTTGGTGAGAGTATAAGTTGATTCAAGTTTTCTGGAGAGTAACTGATCAATAATGTTAAAAATTTTTGAAAAGTATATTCTCATGAATAGCAATTCCATTTCTAGAAAATTAGATAAGTAGACAAAGGTATATGTTGAAGGATTTGTCCCTTAAATGCATATATATGGTGAAAACTATCCAAATAGCAATCATCATTAATACTTAAATAATGGTACCTACACATGTACATGTCGATGAAATGTTATGTATGTATAGTAAGATATTGACATATCTCAGTAAATGAGTAATTTGCTAATGCTTATTTTCTTATGTATATTATTTGTGTTTTCTAAATTATTTTTAAAAAACATGTATTATTGTTATAATCAAAATACAGCAAATCTATTTTAAAAGGGTCCTGAGAAAATTATACCTAGAAGATCAAGGTAGCCTCAAGGAGATTAAGTGAGGCAAGAAAAATGCAGAGTGTCATTTAGGAAAGTGGCCTCCACAGGATGTAGGAATTGATTCCAGCACCTAAGAACACAGTCAAGGCTGGGCCTAGTCATCCTGAAAAATATAGCCACCTTGCTGTCCCGCAGTGTTGAATGCAGTGGCTGCACTCAAAATTAGAACATATGGGACAGGTACTTCAGAGAGCATAAAAATCTATGAAAATGTAGCTTATCACTCTTGTTACATGTGGCCTCTCCTTGCTGCTGAGCTGGGGTTTAATGGTAGCTCTGGAACACCAAAGAGCCAACTGGATCCTCCTTGCTCATGAATGGGGCGCTCTGGTGAGCAGTTCACATTCAACCCTTTGGCCATCCTTAGGCTCCATGCTGAGACATCACATGGTGTGGTGCCCAGAGCAAAGGTTTGGACATCATAAGGCACGGGATTAAATTCTGACAGACCCATTCATCATTTCAGAAAACCTGGGCAAATTGCTGTAATTCCTCTAGCTGTGTCCCCTACTTGGAAATGAAGAAAACAATAATCCTTATATTAGAGGACTTTTCTGAGGATCTGATGAAATGGGGTATGTGAAAGTGCTTTGTAAATGCAATTTCTGCAAAGCCCAGTTATGCGTGTTAAAGAGGCAGTGTGGATACTAGAAAGGCATGGCATTCCAGTGTGCAGCCAGAATGACCATCTGCAGTCACGTGAATTTGACAAGTTTCTTTAAACTTCCATTTCCCCATCTATAAAATAAAAATTATAATACCTTCCTCATTGTGTGTGTGTGGTTTTTTTAAGTGAAAATTACATGAGATAGTGACATAGGGAAGGAAACTCAAATTTATTAAGTTTACCTGCTATGTCATACACAAACTAGATGCTTTTATATGATAGTAAATACACAAATATAAGGCATATTTCCCTCCAAAATACCCCTTGATGTAGAGAGTTTTGCCTTACATTCAGGTTCTTACAACGTCTCTAACTGTGGGATGTTCTCTCAGTTATTTTATATGTGAAAGACAACATACCATTTGGAAAACACACTAGACCATAATGACTCAATGAATGCTGGTTTGGGACACATAAAGGTCATTTGATGGGATCCGGGAAATAGGAGGCCTGAGCGCTGAATCAGGAAGCAGCATTCCAGATGGTTAACCAGCACATGAGGGGCCTGACTGTGAATCAGCATCTTTAGAGGGGGGTTTCTAGCTCTCCCTACATCTTTAGTGAAGTCAATTCTTTGGTACAATGAATAGGTCAAGACTGGGGACTGGTTAGGTATGTTGTAGAGACTCCACCCTCTTTCATAAGACAAGAAGATGGCAAATCTACCCATGCCACCAGCCCCAAGGGGCTTTTGTCCTTCCCTTTACAGAGGATCCTCTTGCCCAATCCAACTCAGAACTGCCCAGTGTCTTGTCCCCATGCCAGCCTTTCATGCTCCATGCTCACTGGACTGCTGGGGGCCTCTCCAAACTACTGAATGAACTGAATGGCTGTTTTTGTGCTTCCTTGCCAATACATGTCTGTATGTTTGGTGGGGTTTAGTCTAACACTTCTGAGGTTATAGGAGAGGGGATTTATAGTTCTCCATGTACCTCTAACCTGAAGAGCCTATCAGTCGTTAAGAGAAAGCCCTGATGTTTGCAGAATGGCCAAATTTGCTGAAGTCAGTTCTTCAAAAATCTTTCACAATGCTGTCTGTCTCTCCACCAGGACATAAACACTTTTAAAGTAGAGATCATGCCATTTCTGTTGACCTCTTTCAAATGCCTAGTATGGTGCTTTGCACAAAAGTAAACATGGGAAGCAGATACCCTTAGTGACTATAAAGGTTGGATTTGGAATAAAACTTCCCCCATTAAGTAGGTGTAAAATGTTTGTTGAGTAAATTATTATTAGCAGTAGTACAGGATTCTGATAATTGCACAAGAGTTATGTCCAGGCCAGCTACTATTGTGCAATCAGTTGTCATAAGTCAACTATTGGTTCAAATGTATCCCTGTCAATAAATTCACCTGCACCACCTACTAAGCCACCCCCGGCAGGGTTGGAGGCAGTCCACACAGCTAGCCCCTCCATCTCCCATTCCTGCTTCTTGGGAAAAGCCAGCAGGATACTTTCTGAGAAGGCTGCCTGAGATCCAGTCCCAACTCATTCCTAACGAGTACTGTTTTTTCCAGTCTAAGTGACCTCCGCATCAGGATGTTGATTATGACAAATGGTAGACATTTTTTGTGCCATTCTATCTCAAGACTTTACACTGCTCTTTCCCCCTAACTATGCTAGGTGATTCCCAGAGGGGGAGCTGGAATGAGAACAGAGTATTTGTTGACTCTTGGAAAATAATAGCTTTTCCCATCAGAGTTGGATTTGGCAATTGTTTTGTGGTTAGGCTTACATGCGTGGTGCTTGTTCTGTTTTGCAGCATCACGTGGGTTTCCACACACATGCCCAGAGGCACCAGTATACCCATACAGATCTACGGGAGAGAGGGGACTGGTGCACCTACATGTGTACATAAGCCCCTCCTATTCTCTACACAGATTCCAAACTTATCCTGAAAAGACCTGGCATGGGGAGAGAAGGGAGGGGAAGCAACTCACTTTAGTCTTATCATATTTGTTTTATAATTGTTTTTGAAGAATCAGGGCCTCTATACTCATGTTCATTCTTTCTCTCTCCCCGCTTGGCTTCCATCCTGTCCTCCACCCTGGGAGGGCTCCAACTGTGGGCATAAGCCCAGGTGTGTGTGTGCTGAGCTCAAGATGATGATTCACTCCAAATATAGCCTTGTAGGCCCTATATGTGTCCAGTCAGGAGGAAGTCAGGATATTGCCCTCCCATATTAACCATCCTCTCTGCTTGCTTGTGGCTGTGGTGCTTAGGATAGTCATAGGGAACAGGCATTCTAGACTTGAGGGGTGATAGTCTATCTTTCCAGGACTGCCTTCATTATTTTAGAAGCTGCTTATCTCAGGAGACTGTGCCTTTGGGATCCCTAAGTACTTAAAGGCTGCTGGCTCCCACATCCTTGAGATGGTCCCACTGGGTTCAGTTCATTTCAAACAGTTTGAAACTAATGTTGCTTGTCTTACATGTCAAGACAGCAAACATGAGTGTGAGTTCCATCAAGAGGAGGAAAGGCCTCTCCTTCTCGTCTAAGATGGTGACAACATGGCCCTACTCCTCCTACACGAAGGAGGTTCTTTATAGTTAGTGTCTAGGGCCACCAAGGCGTGCCTCTATAAATGGAACTTTATAGATAAACTTTCCAAGCGAATTTTATCAGGCCCCTCAATAGTGTTGGCTGACAGGGAGAGGCAAAGCTGTATTAGCTTTCCACCAGCAAGTATGTATGACAAGTGAGATGTTAATGAAGTTGAATAGGTAACTCCTGGCCTAGAGAAGAGCAAGAGATAGACATTGTTTAAGAGATATGGGCTCTTTCACCTGGCACCTATGGTTTGTCTCTCCACTGATTATGCGCTGGCTTCAGCAAAGAGGGTAGGTAATATAGGTAAAACATGATTGTATTCTGGTTGTCAAGGATACAGGAAATCTGTTTGCTTAGCTCAATACATAAGCAAACTTAGTAAGCACAACCCAGCATTTGGATTTCTGGGCCTTTACCAAATCTCTGCATCTCTGCCCCAAAGCTATGCTAAGTTTCATGATGTGTGGCATCTTCTTTCCATGTTCCTTTTCTCTCTACCACACGGTCGGCCTATGAACTACTGACATAAAATGAAATCCCTCATGGCAAGGGAGTTTCAGCCAGCAGCAGAGTTTGCCTGATGTTGTTCAGCCCTCAGAATGATAGCACTAGGCGAGGAGAACATTCACAGCCCAGCTCCCAGCACTGATTCCTCAGGACTGTGAGGAAAGCAGAGATTTCCTCAGCTTGTTGATTGGCTTGGTTCAAAGGACAGGTGACTGTAATGGAAAATGTGATGTTGAAAGGCTGAAGTAAAAGGGTCTTGGAGCCAGAGAGAAACATTGTAGACCTGAGAGCAAGAAGGCTAAACCATAGATGTTGTTGACATGTTTTCATATCAATCAAGTGCCCGGGACCCAGGTACTAGAATGGCAGGGTCCTTCTGGCAGGATGGTGGGGAAGCTTGTGGGACTTGTCAGGCCATGGTGAGTCTCACTGGCTGTTCTGTTTTCCTGGGATCATCTCTCGTGGAGTCTGTTTTCCTTTCGTCAATTGGCAAATCATTATAGAGTCACAAGTGGACTACATGTGAATGTTCCCCAGGCTTCATTAGCTTTGCACAAAAATGAGATTGTCAACCCTTAGGATCAAATTTTGTTTGCTCAACTGCATCCTCCATGGGATTTTGGTCTTTCTTTCACAGTTCTGGCCCCACTAGTATCTCTTGGAGTTCTGAGGATGTGTCTTTTTTTTTTTTATTTTTTAAGATTTATTTATTTATTTTAGAAGGGCAGGAGAGGCAGAAGGAAAGAGAGAGAGAGAATCTGAAGCAGACTCCCTGCTGAGCACAGGGCCTGATGTGGGGCTTGATCTCACAACCTTGGGATCATGACCTGAGCTGAAATAAAAAGCCAGATGCTCAACTGACTGAGCCACCCAAGTGCTCCAAGGATATGTCTTATATGCTTCATGGTCAGTCCAGATGCATGGAAACAGCACCCTGTGTTCTGTGAGCCACTGTTTAAGGGGTCGCCCTTTAGTAGATCAAGGTTGAGTTATATATGATCCTTTCTCTTTCAGGCACACCACAGAGGATAGTGAGGGTAAAGTCCAACAGAAGCCATGCATGCCTTTCACTTACACTGTACTCTGAGATGCATTCTCCCTGAGTAGGCTCATTCTTCCTTTATGTTTGCCTTCTTTTATCCTCTCCTCCCCTGTTACAGTTCACTGGTTGAAGAAGCCAAGTTCACAGAAATATGTTTTTGTAGCTGAATGAATCAAAATGTACAGGTAAGTGTGGAAAAATCTGATTGCATCCACAGGGAGGAGGGCCTGAGGGAGCAAATGAGGGGCAGGCCTAGAGAGCCCCCTGGGAGAGGTTTGCAGAGCATGGAGAGAGCTGAGAGATGAGGTTACTGGAGATGTGGGAGGAGGACATCCTATGTGCCTCCATAGCAACCCAGGCTTTCCTGACTTGCCTACCACAATTACAGTGCCTTGTAATTGCTCTTTCAGCTGTCTCTCCACTAATCTATGAGCTTCAGAGACTGAAGCTTTAATCTCTGTATTCCCAGAATCCAGCTCAGTTCCTGATATATAATAGGTGTTCAAAACACAGAAGAATGGCTTGAGCAAAGATCTGGAGGCGAAACAGGCAAATTGCGGGCTGGAGGCAGTAAACAAACTTGCTTGGTTCAAAATGATGGAGATGACTCTTATGAAGGAAATGACTCTTATGAGGGAGGGTGACACTTTGGCAGTTAGCCTTGAGTACTTGGATTTTACTTAACTGTGAGTCAGTAGCTGGAATCAATCCTTTAATGTAGATCCAACAATACAGTTTAAGAATTAATATTCAGAAGGTGTGTTTAGAATGCTGGGTGCAGGGACAGGAGGAAGGAAGCTAGGGGCTGAGGGACTTACCTAGAAGATGTTATAGGTAGTAGGCATGAGATGAGAGAGGTAGGGACTGAAGGAGCATTTATGGAAATAAAAGGGGGGGGAGGCAAGAGGGAGGTTGAATGAGCAGGAATCAGGCTGGACTATTTGAAAGAGTTATAGATGTGGATTCATTCATTTACTCATTTTTCATGAATTCATGTATGCTTTATATAGCGTTGGGTTGTGCCAGGGCCCTTGCTAAGCACTCTTCTCTGTTGTTGACTGTCAGATGATTGTGGTAGCACACACCACAGTCAGTGAGTAACTGTGCAACACAGTATGGACTCAGGCTTCAGTTTCTGCTGGTTCATGTCCTAATTCTGTCTGTATGCTTTTTGTCAAGTTTTTAAACTTCTCCAAATCTCACTCTCCTCGTCTGTGACATGGGGATAATGACCTGGCTCACAGAGTTGTTGTGAGGATTGCCTGAGCTAATACACAGAGAAAACTACAGCTAGCTATCATATAATAAATGCAGATGTCTTAAAGAAATGCCCATGTGTTAAGCACTGTGATATTAGGATATCCACACATAGACAGGGAAGATCCCATCTTGCCCCCTAGCACCCTGAAGACAACTTTGGGGGATGGAAATTTGCCAACTGTGCTGTGTAATATAATGTGGTAAATGATCTAACGGAAGGACGATGTTAGTGCCATGGAACTCACACCAAGAGATTAAGGGGCCTGAGGAGTTAAGAGAGATGCCATAAAGGAAATGGTCATGGAACTGGATTTTGAAAAGGAGTAGAAATTTGAAAGATGAGAGGACGAAGGAAGAAAAGGAATTTCAGACAAAAGGTAAAACTGTACAAAAGAACAAAAGAAAATGACACACCTTTCTCGCAGTGTTATTGTAGGGGCTGGACTGAAGTACCACAGATGCACTGTACAAAAACCTGCAAAGTGCATAGTAAGCACTCAACAAATCAGCAAACACTAGGTCTCTCCAGGCCTTTGCTGAATATCAGCTGTATCTTCTCTGGAAAACTTGTAGCTCAAACCAAGAAAGGAGGTATGCTTCAGAAAGGAGAGGAGAAAGAAAGCTGGGGTTCTAAGACCAAGGATTTTATGACCCTGGTTAATGAGTGAATGAAGAGGGAGGAAAGCAAGTGTCTGCAAAGGAGGGTGACAAGGTCACTCAGGGTAAAGAGCAGAAACAAGATGATTCATGTCATAGAAGCCAAGGAAGGAAAAGTCTGAAGAATGAGTCTGGTCAGTTGTGTCAAATGTAATGTGAAGTAAAAAATAGAAGAACATTCTCCGTAGTGCTTCTGGTGGCCTTCAGCATCCTCCTCAGAAGTTGCCATGGTAACCACTGCAGCCACTCTAAAGGGCTATCTCTCCAGTGTCTACTCACAGCTCCAGAAATGGTTCTTCTTCCTCTGGCATCCCTACTGTCCTCTGCATCCCATACCTTCCCCAGGTTCATGGTGTAAGCACATCCCAGAGAGGTGGGAGCAAGAGGGCACACTGCTGTACCTAGAGCCACCCTACAGACCAAGCCACTCTCCCAGGACAGCCCCACCCACCTGAACTTTTCATGGTTACAGCATCTATGTAGAAGAATGCCACACCCCCCCCCCCCCCCCGAGGAATTTGGTCACTGAAATAAAAGCAAAACAAAGCTTTCCCATGTTATTGTTGCTGGGATTGGTCTTCAGATTACCTATTGGTACAATTCTCCCAGGAGATGACCTTAAGGACTCAGACCTCAAATATTTAGTGACAAATAAATAGGGTTGTCAAGATAAAGTCCTATGAGACTGGGTCACTCACAAAGGCACTGATAAATAATGAGACCATATCAAACTACTAAAATGTCAATCTATCCCAGCACCTATAACAAAATTCAGGGAACTTATAGTTCCTAAAAACTACAGATCAATAGGCCTTCCTTTGCTTGAATCATATACCAGTGCATCAGGACATGGGCTCCCTCCGCTTTATTTACAGTTGAAAAGTAAAGTAGAATAAAATGGAAGTTACTCTGGAAAGCACAGAAATACAATGGAGGAGGCAAACACGATCGGAGGTTTCCTTTTTTGTGTCTCTTCTTTGCCTCATATTTTCTAAAACTTAGTGAATCAAATCTGAAGAACTACTCCAAAAAAGTAGGATAAACTAGTATGCTAATGTTTAATTCACGTTTGGTTGATCAGTACCTTAAAACTTTGACCAAAATGGACTTAAAAGATGAAAGGAGATCTTGATATAATTTTGGTGGAGAAGTAAGGGCAAAAGCAAGTAGTTAAGGAGGAAATAGTTTGTAAGGAGGGAAAAAAGCTACAGCTAAGAAATTGGCAAACAGAGCAGTGAGGATGGAAATCTGTGCTAGAAGCTCTTGCCTCTTCATCGGGTACTGAGCTGTGTTCTCACTGTAGTTCCCATGCTGCTAGACTTCCTCACTCCATGCCCAGTAAAACTTGCTCCTTGGTCACCCAATAGATCAGTCCTAACCTAGCATCTGCTAATTGCAAAGCAGAACACTGAGCATATGGAGCACAGAAAGAATAAAACTCGAAAGCCTCCTTCCTCTTCACCTATCTCAGAGATCCTCCTCTGATCCCCCCCACATGAGATCAGGGCCCTCATCCTGGGCTTATGAAACACCCCGAGTGTCTCATTCACAATAGCTATCACCCTTGTGTTTGATTAATTTCTGTCTGCCTATAAGATGCAAGCTCTAAGAGGGCAGTGACTCTTGGTGAACTGATCCTACCTGTATCAAGGGCGTCTCGTATAGTGCCTTACACAGACAGAGGGGCTTCCATACAGGATGAGGGAATGAGTACACAAGCAATGGAAGAACGGATACCATTTCTAGCCTATGGAGATCATTACCTCACCCCTCTCTTGGAACAGCAATGGCAGGATGTCATTCAAATATCAGCTCATTCTCCCCTTCCTTCTCTTTCCTTTTTTTTATGCTTCTCCTCATACTGCCACATGCTTCACTCCTCACCCCTCCCACCAGCCCCTCAAATATTAAAATAACAACATCATCAAAAACCACAAAATGCATTCTGAGTGTCTGCATCCTGGAGGAGGTGGTGGTGCCAAAGTGGGCTGGATGAGCACAGCCCACCTCCTCTGCTATGCCGCATGGGGTTTTTGTATAATAGGAACATGTCGATTGGCATGTTCTCAGTTTGGAAAGAGAAGCCATGCCTTGTTGTGGCTTTGAGTTCAGACCAATTTTTCTTAATCTTTGAAGATGAAGAACCCTATAAGCAAAGCAAGTCAAAATGAGCCTAAGTGCTTCAAGCTCTAGGCAAGGCAGGAAGAATGCCATGCGGTGGTATTGTTTAGAAAGAGACTTGGTAATTGCTGTACTGGAGAGCCGACATTTGCAGAACTCAATTGTGTGGCGTCCGACTGAGTAAGTTAGCAAAATAAAGACAGATGGCAATGGATTAACTCCAACACGCCCACCAGACAATGGCAGCCAACATGGAGAACTGCGGAGCGCTCTAAAAATGCGCTTTCTGGAATAGCTCTCCAAATGCCTCTATTAGATGCCACCTAGTGACTCCCCAAAACATTGCATCTTGTACAACCACGTAGGCTGAGGACACAGGTTAAGGAGATCTTGCCACACATAGATGGCTTTTTTTTTTTTTTTAATAGGAAGAGAGTGAGAGATGGCAGATCATGAGGGACTTGAGAATTTATAGTTTAACGTCAGTTCACTGAGAAAAAATGGTTGAATTCTGTATTCTAACTTGTATGTTTAGAAGAGAAAAAGATGAAAGAGAGAGAGAAGGAGGGAGGGAGGAAGGCAGGGAAAGAGGAGGGACAGAGGGAGGGAGGAAGAAAAAAGAAAGAAAGAAAGAAAGAAAGAAAGAAAGAAAGAAAGAAAGAAACAAACAAACAAACAAACAAACAAACAAAAGAAAGAAAACAAATCCTGCAAGACAGGCAACTATCTTGCATTCAGAAATACATGACTCAGAGGTAGGTGCAAGATTTAGGACAGTTTATGCATTTAGGTCCTGATTTTATACAAACTAAAACCTAGGGTAGTGAATCATTTCATTTTTTAAAAACGTATTTTATTTGAATTCAATTAGTTAACATATAGTATATCATTAATTTCAGATGTAGAGTTAGTTATTCATCCATTTCATACAACATCCACTGCTTATTACCTCACGTGCCCTCCTTAATGCTCGTCACCCAGTTACCCCGTCCCTCCACCCACCTCCCCTCCAGCAACCCTCAGTTTGTTTCCAGTAGTTTAGAGTCTCTTATGGTTTGTCTCCCTCTCTAATTCCGTCTTATTTTATTTTTCCTTCCCTTCCCCTATGATCTTCTGTTTTGTTTCTTAAATTCCACATATGAGCGAAACCATATAACTGTTTTTCTCTGATAGACTTATTTTACTTAGCATAATAGCCTCCAGTTCCATCCACATCATTGTAAATGGTAAGATTTCATCCTTTCTGATGGCTGAGTAATATTCCATTATATATATATATATATATCACATCTTCTTTATCCATTCATCTGTCGATGGACATCTGAGCTCTTTCCATAGTTTGACTAGTTTGGACATTGCTGCTATAAATATTGGTGTGGGTGCCTCTTCGGACCACAATGCTCGTATCCTTTGGGTAAATTCCTAGTAGTGCAATTGCTGAATCATAAGGTAGCTCTATTTTTAACTTCTTAATGAACCTCCATACCGTTTCTCAGAGGGGCTGTACCAGTTTGCATTCCCCTCAACAGTGTAAGAGGGTTTCCCTTTCTCGGCATCTTCATTAACATCTGTTGTTTTCTGACTTGTTAATTTTAGCCATTCTTACTGGTGTGAGATGGTATCTCATTGTGGTTTTGATTAGTATTTCCCTGATACCAAGTCACATGGAGCATTTTTTCATGTGTCTGTTGGCCATTTGTATGTCTTCTCTGGAGAAATGTCTGTTCATTTCTTCTGCCCATTTCTTGACTGGATTATTTGTTTTTTGGGTGTTGAGTTTGATAAGTTCTTTACAGATCTTGGATACTATCCCTCTATCTGACAAGACATTTGCAAATGTCTTCTCCTATTCTGTAGGTTGTCTTTTGGTTTTGTCAATTGTTTCCTTTGCTGTGCAAAAGCTCTTTATCTTGATGAAGTCCCAATAGTTCATTTTGCTTTTGCTTCCCTTGCCTTTGGAGACATGTCTAGCAAGAAGTTGCTGCACGTGGAAGACCTAAATGTACTATATGTTGGCAAATTTAATTTAAATATATTTTTTAAAAGACCTAAATATGAGACAAGAATCCATCAAAATCCTAGAGGAGGACACAGGCAGAAGAATCATCCATTTTAAATGCCAGTTCCAATTGACTAGCTGAAGCTCTTTGGATAATGTGGAATTGTGAGATGGCTTCCAGGCACAGAGTTGGCACTTTGTGGTCATTGAGGTTGTCTGCAATCATTACAAGATGAGGGGACTAGTTATGCTTGGGTGCATATTAGAGAACCATATATCAGGCTATGAACTCTCCTAATTTGTTTAATAGTGGATATTTAGCCAAAAAGCTCTTTGTATTTCTGATTGTCTGAGGGCAGAAGCTGAAAGGTGCACAGAACCTATAGAAAAGGTGATGCTTTTCCATCTAAAGGAAAGGTGAAGAAATAATACAAGCAGTTTTGCTAGGTTCCACCAAATTAGGGTTTCATTATGTTTGCTCTTCCATTGTGGAAGGTATTGTTTGACAATTTGCACCATTAGCACATAAAATTTAAGTCTTATAGTCCTTGAAAATGTGCTTAGTGATGAGATATTGATTATTCCTAACTATAGGATTTATTTTACAAGTGAAGGTCTCGACAATTTCAGTAACTGACCCAGTATGCAAAGTAGTTGAGGAGAGAATGAGCTTTAGTTTCTGGGCATCTCCATCTCTACTACCATACTGAACTGACACTGTATTTCTTGTTTCTTCCTGGCAGTCTCCTGGCTGCATTTGGGTCAAAAGAGAAATTCTTTTCTCTATTGGTTTTTAACAGCTTTTGGTGACCAGAAAACAATGCCAGCTGTGTAGATTTTGGGGACTTCTAGTCTATAGGGTCAGGTAGTTGTGTGGTTAATTGATTTGACTCTATCCAACAAGATCCATGTATCCTAGGTGAGAGCCTGGGTCCCCAGCTGCTACAATTCTGTTTTCTCAAGCAACTTACTCCTTCTTAGAGGAGTCATGACTGAGGCCATGACTAAGGGATGTGAGAGCTAAGTGAAGAAGGTGACATTTCAGCTGGGTCTTGAAGGGTGAGGAGGAGTTGGACAGGCCAAAGATGAAGGATTAGCGTTTACAAGGGCAAGGTCACATAAAAGGCAATGTGTGATGCAGGAATAATGAGTAGAGGTCCAGGTTGACTGAAATACAGTAACAAGAAGCCATTACTAACAAAGCCAGGAAGGCTTTTTGTATCACTTTTGCTTTGACATGAGCTTCATGTTTGGACTTTATCCTGTAGGCTATGGTCCCCAGTATTCACTCTTAAGGACTCCCTTTTTATACTTTCTTCCCAATTGATCATGTCGTCATAGATTTCTTTTTAATCTTCCCAAATATCACCATTAAAAAGAAGTAACTAATTGTTTCCCATTTTTTAAAGTCATCTAACTTCCATGACTTCCAATTGGAGCCATGGGTAAGTATGAGATACAGCATATTACCACACCGAGTTGATAAAACACCATTCAGGAGAAAAGAAGCTCTCCTATTCAATGAACCATATCATGGGGTATGTTCCAGATATAGAATTTCAGCTGCTGTATCAGACAAACCCTCAAATCTCAGTGGTTTAACACATGAAGGTTTATTATTGCTCAGGTGAGGTCCACTGTGGATTGGGAAGCCCTCCTCCATGTTGCAGCAAGGCCACTGAGAACAGTTCCTCCAGAGTTCCTGGATCAGGGGAAGACAGAACACGGAGGAGGCACCCCATCTCAACCTGGAAGTCACACTATCACTTTTACTCATAATCCATTGGACAAAACTAGTCACGTGCTCCAATCTGACCTCAGAAGAGGGTAGATCACATGGGGATGCATGCAGAATATTTGTTCATCATTTACTGACTCTACCACATAGCATAAATGTGCAGTTTTGTTCCGGGGTTCTTAGGAGTTCAGGACAGCATCCAGTGGAGAACCACTACTCTGGCAATAGGAAGCAGGGGAATGACTGGATTGATTTCTTTCTCAGAAAGATCACATAGGTGGTGTTTCAAAGAATGGACTGTAATGGGTAGACTGGAGGAGGAAAGACCAGTTTGGAGGCACTAGGTCCAAATGAGGGAGGATGAGGGCCTGGCCCAAAGCACTGGCAGTGGGACAGAGCAGGGGAATGGGTTCTAATAATAATCTGGATAAAATTCTTTGGTATTGGACACAAGATATAATGCCCTGAGGGTGTTGGAGGTGCCAAAATTTATTCTTGGGCTTCTAGGCTGGTTGAGTCAAAGACACTATGACAGCAACAGCATGAGTCAGAGCAGAAGGCAGGGCCTCCTTCAAGGTTGCAGGTATAATGGTAGCCAGTCATTCTTTTTCCTTCTGACCTAGTCATTTGCCCTACCCCCTCCCCACCCAAGAGAAGGCCTTAGTCACAGCCTGTGGGAATTCAAAAGCCAAGGCACCAGAGTTAGGGCAGGTCTAGCTAGAAGTTTCAGAGTTCAACCCAGGGATAAAAGGCTTTGTTGCTCTACCCATCATGTTTAGGTGCTCTATTAAGTGTTTGAGCCACAAGTGCTATCACCCAGTGCTCCTTCTTCTCTTCTACTCACTTTCTTTCAACAGTTTTTTTCCTCTGAGACCCTTCCAAATTATCCCCACCAACCTTTCCAATTTGCACCAACCATTACAGCAATCTCCTACTCACTCTGGGTATATTGGAATCAAATGTATCTGTGCACTTCTTATTCAGAAACCTAGTCTGTCCTGTCCTGTCTCCCAATAGACAGCATCCCTGAAGAAATCACACCTTCCCAACTGCTGTGAATTGAACAGGGGGGGTGCAAATCCCACCCTTTTCATAAGAGTGCTATACCCTTTACTAAATCTGGTGTACTCTGGACATCAAACCTTGAAACACAAAAATCAACAGTGTTCCCTTGTTTGAAGCATCTGCCTCTTAGCAGAATCTGATGTCATATGGTTTCTTTGAACTTTATAGACAATTGAAAAAAATCACTAGAGCAGAATTAAAACCACACTTATGAATAATCTGTTCAGTTTCCTCAAAGTTTATTCCATTCACTCACTACAATGAACTACGAATCAGTACATGACCCTTATCATGGACAGCAGTAAAGAATGGTCTTGGGCATAAGCCAACAAAACCCTTGGTACGGGGTTGTACCTCTGTGGTTTACTACATATTACAGGACTTCTCTGAGCTCATCTGCGAACCAGGGGTGATAAAAGGCAAACAGCAGTGCTGTTTGGGGTTTGGGCACATGACTTGTAGAGAATTGAGTGTAGGCCTTGCCCAATAAAAGGTAGCAATACCATAGTTACTATTCAGTTCCCTTCCTTATGGTGTGCGATATTGCAACTCCAAATGTTTCTGCCTTCCTTCCTACCTGGGTTCCCTTGGTTTTGACCTTCTTGATTTTTATTATGCACTGATCCCCATCCATACCTCACATGAAGCCTTGCCCTCCTCCTCACTTCTTAGATCTAGTAGTAATTTTAAAGAGTTCTCAGTATTTTGTTTGCTCAAAAGTTGAACCTAAAAGTACAGAGTTTGCATCAACTGCTTTTATCCATACAGTCTCAGTTATTTATATTTCCATTTGCTGCTCTATGAGACCGTGCAAATGCCAGAGAGATTTGCTTCCAATTCTCTGAGAGCTTCCTGGGAATATTGTCTTGTGGTAGAGGAAGCCGAGCCAGCAGATTCTCCTTTTGCCAGAAGTTCAATAAGTCTCCCTGCCTTTCAGTGGGAAGAGAAATATTTTCAGCTTGAAATGAATACACTGCTCAGAGATAAATTACTTCACGATCTGACTTTTGTGTGGCCATTAATTATCCATGTTAACTGTAGAAACTGGGGTTGAAATCCAGACTATTGTTTCCTTGCTGCTGTTGTGCTCTTCAACCATTTCTCACCGTTTATATGTGTGGCACCAGCAACTCTATGCCTATGTGCACTCTGGGAAGTACTTAAATTTCTTTTTGACATGTGTGATACATTCCTGACCTAGTCTGAGCATTCAAAACAGCTCCACATAACCTTCTGAGGAAAAATTTGTAGGACTATACCCAAAGAAACACAAACACTAAATGACACACTTTTCCATCTGGGCCTGCAGACAGTGTCATGGCATCCTTAGGGTATTTTAGTACTTGAGTTGCCTTCCATCTCTTGCAAATGTTTGACCAGAGCATGGAAGTAACCACATAGGAAAAAGAGAGAGGAAATTACATCTTGGGAGAAATAGCATGGCTGGAGGTATGGCTAGAATGGTAAAAGAGCACATGGTAAAGGAGAGGAGGAGGTGGAAATGTGCTACTATGGGCTGAATTGTATCCCCTAAATTTATATGTTGATGTTCTAACCCCTGAGAAGGTGACTATATTTGGTCTTTAAAGAGGTAATGATGTCAAAGCAAGGTCATTTAGATGGGCCTCAATCTAATATGACTAGTGCCCTTATTAAAGAGGAGGTTAAGACAGACACCCACAGAGGGAAGACAACGGGAAGACACAAGAAGGAAATGATGGCCACTTCCTGCCAAGAAGAGAGGGAGGCCTTAAGGAAACCAACTTTGCTGACCACCTTGATCTTGGACTTCTAGCCTCTAGAGCTATGAGAAAATAAATTTCTGTTGTTTTAGCCACCCAGTCTATAGTGTTTTGTACCACAAGAAACTGATACAAATACCTTACTGGTATATAGCAGCAAGTGAATATTTAACAAATAAAGAAGTTTAGGAAGGCTGGACAAATAATTATGTATCTCTAAAATATTGTATGTAGGTATGTTGCTATTTTATATATATTTGAAGTCACTTTCTATCTCCTACTCCTGAAATGCTTGCTCAAGTTTAAATTGTTCCAGATCTTGTGGTCCATCTCACTTAAATCACACTCAAACTCCCCTCTTTTAGAGAGAAGAGACATTAATTGGTAATTCTCAAACTCTTCTTTCCAGGTATTTCTAAAAGCAGATAAGAATGGTTGCAGCAGTGAATTAGCCTGGAAGGGGAGTTTGAAGTAACCTGACTCTTTTAAGAGTCAGGTTTATTGAGATATAATTTACATAAAGTAAAATTAACCCTTTTAAATTGTACAGTTGGTTAAATTTTTCCAAATGTATACAATCATGTAACCACCATCACAATCAAGATATAGAACATTTCCGTCATCCCAAATTTCCTTGCGCTCCTCTGTAATTTCCTTCCTTTTCTTCCAACCCCTGGAAGCCACTGATATAAATTTTATCCCTATAATTTTGCCTTTTTCAGAATGTCATATAAATGGATTCACGTGATATGTAGCCTCTTATGTCTGGTTTCTTTCATATTTTTTGAAGTCTATTGTTTTGATTCTAAAATTTATTTGAATTTTATATGCAATGCTGCTATATATGTATATATATATAAGGTACATATGATATATCTTCAATGATGATATAATACATATATACATATATGTGTGTGTGCATATATATGTATATATATAAAATGCTGAATAATATATTCATATTTGTTTTAATATTGCAATACATTTGAACCTACTTACCTAGTTAGGTTACTTAAGTATGATCTAATAATAATTAGATAAAATTAATGCTCCATGAAGGTGCCCCATTTACTAATTTAAAAATATTACTACTAATTACAAAGATGTTGGTTGCAAGACATGTCCAAGAAAGTTCAAAGAGATATTCTTTAAATACTGGAGAAATATGGAACAGAGAATAGTGAGCAAAAGTCTTCCTACCTTTTACCAGAGACAGAGATCATAAATGACTTCTTGGGGTTTTAGAGACAACATTATATGCAAAATAAATGGAAAACATTTTTAAAAAGAAAAAAGTATCCAAATAGGCCACAAGATAATCTCAACAGTGATATATCATTAAAACATGCTGAGGTCCAGGGGTGCCTGGGTGGCTCAGTTGGTTGAGTGGCTGCCCTCAGCTCAGGTTATGATCCCAGGACCCTGGGATCAAGCCGTGCATGGGGCTCCCTGCTCGGTGATGAGTCTGCTACTCCTTCTCCCTCTGCCTCTTCCCACTCATGCTCTCTCTCCTTCTCTCTTGATCACTTTATCTCTCAAATAAATAAGTAAAAAAAACAAAAACAAAAACAAAAACATGCTGAGGTCCTAAAGTTTACTACTATCCTGATAGCAGTGGTAGTAGCTATGGAGACTACTGTTTCAGCCAGTACCCACCAAACCACTTCCTCACAACTGGAGGCTTTTTAGTTGGTTGTTTCTCTGGGCCATAGCCTATCTGCAGGACAGGTTTCATATATGTTTCTAGATTGGTAATCAAAAAATAGTTTTGGGGGCACCTGAGTGGCTCAATTGATTAAGTATCCAACTCCTGATTTCAGCTCAGGTCATGATCTCAGGGTTGAGACTGAGCCTAATGTCGGGCTCTGTGCTTAGCACAGAGTCTGCTTGAGATTGTGTCTTGGTCTCTCTCTGCACCTTCCTCTCTTCTCTCTCTAAAATAAATAAATAAATAAAATCTGGAAAAAAGAGTTCTTGAATGAAGGTAATTCTTTTCATGCAAGGTCCAGGTTTTGGAGGAGATCAACAAATAGAAGGAGGGGAAGAAGAGGCACCCACTTGATCTGCTGGACAGTACATTTTCTGCTCTTTTCACAGTCTCCTTAAAATTCTTTAAGATCCCACTCAAATCTTACCTCCTGTAGTGTCTCCATTATGGCCCATTCCCTAACTCAAGGCAGAATGAGTTACTCTCTCCTTGGACCCCTTCTAACATTGTGCACAAAGAGTTAGCACATTTTATGATAATTAGTTCTTTATGTGTATGTGTCCCCTGCTATTCTTTAATGAGCTTGAAGACACAAAGATTGTCTTATCTCTCTCTGTATCCCTAAATCCTTGCATACAGCAAATACTCAATGAGTATTTGCTAAATTTAGTTGGCCCCTATAGCACAGGATATGCCACATGTCACAGGCTCACCTCAACAAGACTTTGGAGAACTAAGAACTGGCCTGTGTGGATGAAAAGCTAGCCTCCATTTTAATTTGTGCATCAGGCCTCATGTTTCCTGCCAGTCTGCCAAGCTTTTGACCCAGATTCTTTCTCTGAGCCTATTTGCCTGGTCCAAGTGCAAATATAATTCCTGATCTGACCCAGATCCACTGCTTCTACTTGTTCCAGCTCACCAGGGTCTCCTGCTTTGGCTTCATCTATGAAACCTGATGTGTGACCGAGGTCACCCTGGTGAAGGGCCAGGTGGGACAAGCTGGATTGCAAGGTCCCAGAGTGACATCTGATTCTCCTGCCTGTCTGTGAGGCAACTGGGTGGGCCAAGTAGAATAAGCCTTCATGGGCTCAAGTATCCACATGCTCCTCACAGTGAATCCTGAGGCAGGAAACAGGTGCAGAGGTGGGCCAGAGCGGAGCCCAGGAAGGAGCAGATTGGTTGGTTGGAATGTACTGCTTGTCCCTCTGGCCGTGTTCATCCCCTTGAAGAAGTATGGATGAGATTGGAACAAGAATACAGGGAAAATAAACAGGAGTATATTCTATTTATACCTAATTAGGGCCCTGTTACCCCTTATAGTATGTTGAATAGTTGGCCCCAAAAGGTATGTCTACGTACTAACCTCTGGTACCTGTGAATGCAAACCTATTTGGAAAAAAGTGTCTTTGCAGATAAAATTAAGTATCTCAAGAATTAAGCTGAACCCTAAATCTAATGACAGATATCCTTAACATGGAGAGGCAGGAGGAGATTTGGGACAGAGACACACAGAGGAAGGCGGCCATATGAAGACAAAATCAGAGATTGGAATTTTGCCGCCACAAGTCAGGAAGGCTTGGAACCACTTCTTGGAGCCAAGAAACTGGACGAGGCAAGGAAAGATTCTCCCATAGAGTCTTCAGAGGGAGTGTGGCCCTCTTGACACCTTGAGGTCAGACTTCTGACTCCAGAGCTATGAGAGTATGAATTTCTGTTGTGTTAAGCCACCAAATTTATGGTACCTTGTTACGGCAGCCCAAGAAAACCAATACACCCCTCCTTTGCTTATATACCAGAGAAATAGGTATACATTGGTGCGCTTGGTCCATGAAGGAGGTTTTAAGAGGATTAGTGAGAAAGGCAAGGCACGAGGGAAGTGACTGGCTCAGAACCACTAAGAAATAACTCCTTTTCTCCCCAAATCATCAGTAGAGACCAAAAGCAAGCACAGGAAAAATGTTTCTACTATTCAATGAAGTTCACTCCAAGAAAGTATCTTCCACTTATATAAGAAGTAATAGCAATAGAAATATTAATATTACAGAGAGCATGCCATATGTCAGGTGCTGTATTACGTGTTCCATTTTTCCAATGAGAAAATTGAGGCTTAGAATGATGAGGCAAACCTTTATACAGTACTTAGGATATGCCAAGCCCTGTTCTAAGAACTTTACAATGATTAATTCCATCCTCAAAACAACCTGTGAAGGAAGAGTTATTTCTGTTTTACTGATGAGAATACTCAGGCACAGAGAGGTTACATAACATGTCTAAGGTCACACAGCGAGGAGCTGGGATTCAGATCAAGCTGGGATTCAAATCTTTGTCCCAAAGATTCTTCTTTTACTTAAGTTATTCCATAGCTCTCGGTTTAAAAAAAAAAAAAAAAGGATTTGAATGCAGGTGTGTCTGACCCCAAATCATATGGTTATTCCATAAGCTACATAGCCTCCTAAAAAGACTGAGAGGTAAAATCACATTGTGAAGAGTGGTCCTGCCCACATGGCCATCCCAACCTGCCCACTCAGTTACAGGCTCTGAGGGTCTTCAGCCAGGAGGCCTGATTCCTCCCAATTGCTTATACAATCTTGAGCGTAATTACCAACATAGATAGAAGCTCAGATCCACTTTGGGGGAGAGACTGAAATTGGTTTTGTGGGCCAGTCTCTGGGAGGTCACAAGAGAGCCCTACCCACCCCTTTCCCTGCTCCCTCTTGCATACTGTCCTGCCCATATTTACCCAGTTGTGTAACTGAAGTTTTTATTGTTTGAACAAATATTTATCAGGCATTTATTGCATTCTATGCAATATGGCAGATGCTGGAGACAGAGTAAAGGCCTAGGTCCAGGCAAGGCATGCATAGTCTCCAATTCAGAGTGATAGATGCTACCAAGGAAGAATAATATTAATTAACAGCCAGTACTTTTTTTATGTGCCAATCATTATATAATCCTCCTACCCATGCTGCTCTGGCTTAACATAGGAGGGTCATCTAACCCAATCTTGGGAAGTCAAGGAAGGCTTCCTGAGGGATGAGTGGGGGTTAACCAGGTAAAGAAAGGGAGCCACAGAGAATGGTCTTCCAGGCAGAAGCCTGAAGCTGAGAAAGCACATAGTATACGTTGTAGAAAGGAAAAGTAGCTTAATATAGTTGGGGGCAGAGCAGGAAGTAGGAGTAGTAAAAGATGTGGTGGGAGAAATGTCTGTAGGTAAAGATTCCCTTGGCTTTGGAAACCAGGATAAAGGTTTATTAGTCCAGCCAGATTGGAGTCCTCCCTATTGGCACCTGTCAGCAGGGGCCCTCAACATCTTTCCCCTTTTGCTGAATTCCCTGCCCCTGTCTACTGCCTGGAGTCTTCCTTCCAGGTGGATGAACAACCCAGAGCTATGACTCTCCCACCCAACTGACTATAAGCATCATTATTGCCCAAAAGCTCCTTGGATATTGACACTGGCCTTAGTGGCTCTCAAGTTCACAGCTCCCCACACCTCCAAATTGATGGTTGGACACCACCAGCCCTTTAGAGCAGATCCATAGAAAAGTTATTCCTCTAGGTCTGGCTCAGTTGCCCCTTCCTCCTCATTATCTGGTTGCTTAGAGGGTCCCTGAATGTTTCAGGAAGATGTCTACCATCTGAAGGTTAAGAAGAGATTCAGAGCTGTTTCTAAACAAAGACTACTTAACTGGTTAGTGGGAGGGCACCCTAGCCTCCTGACTCTATGTCCCCAGTTTTGGTCAAGTGCAAGGGTGTAGCCTGTATCTGAACACTGATTGTCCTGCTAACCAGTAGCTGGGTGATCTTGGAGCAAGTTACTCAGCTTTCCTAAGCCTCAGTTTCCCCAACTATAAAAAGGGATAAAGTTTCTCTACCTATTAGGATTATAGTGAGAATTAGAGTGTGTATAAAGAACTTAGCCACACGGCCAGGCATTCAGAAGACTCCTATTATGAAGAGTGTAGTGGATATTGTGGAAACATGCCAGGTTTCCCTTCATGTCTGAAGCATTCACTCTCCTGGTGCTGATGGTTCCCTAGGCCAAAGGTAGCTTTCTTGCTCAAGGCCGTGGCCCTTTTCTGGGGTAGCCCACATTCAATGATAGGTTGATGTGGGAATACAAATTCTGACCCCCTTTGCCCCATAAGGGTCATCAGAAGAGTCTCCTTCCATCTTCAGAGTTCCTCCTGAGATCAGCTGAGGTCTTTGTTGCCACTGCTGGGGAGCTCAACATCTTCCAATCCCATTTCCTGGGCTTTCTCACAACTGCAACCCCCTGGAGCAGTCCTGGATACATTTTCAACATGCATATCTCAAAGTTTTAGATGACCCAAGCTGTAATGATGAGGAGGAAGATGGTGTGGTGACTGTACCTCACTGCCTTTAAAGATCAAACCTGCACTGGTATTGACAAGAATATTAAACTGGTAGCAAATTAACTTACTGGATTTTATTTCTTACTTATTCTCAAATAAGTTATTTCTTTGTTTATTTGAAGTTCCTATTACAAAGAGAATATACAAACTCAAATTTCACATGTATGATTTACAAAAGTGTGATACTTCTTAAGAAGCTAGCTTCAGATTCCTCCTTTCAGACATTGATTGTTCTCAGTAAGTCACATATGTGACTTAAGCAATATTTATCATTTATGTTAGAACAGAAAATCAATCAATATCCAATTGGTGAATTCAGTTATAATTGTTGTTAACTATTTTTTCTCAAAGTCTAAATCATATACATTGTAAACTCTATTACTAGGCTTGGTAAAAGTATGGGACCATTTGGGCAAACCAATATTCTGATAGAGTTACTACATTTCCACACATGCTTTACCAATTTTAATGAATTAGAAAACTGTAAAACGTATTTAACACTAAAAGTCTGCTGTTCACAGTTCAATTTTATTTTTGATAATTTCAAAGGCATTTGACATTTGAAAGATTATCAGTGCATTATAATTGTGCAGAGATAAGTTACTGGAGAATGACAGATAGCCAATTTTAATCTGCGTCAATGATATACATGAATATCCATATTTGCATATATTAATTTTGTTTAAATATAAATGAGGACTATTATAAAAATTGGTAATTGGAGTATAGCTGTTCATGGGCATAGTAGGGGACTCATCTATCTGAGTGGGATTAAATAGCTCAATTTTAAATTAAGATAAAATTTACATACACTGCACATCAAGCATACAGTTTGATGAATATTGAAAACTGCACATAACTATGTAATCAACAAACTGATGAAGATGTGTCCAAAGCAGGGATTATGTGGGACAAGTCTTCTGGATTTCTGAATGTCCTCAACAGTATGCTCAGCTTCAATAGAGAGCTGGTCAGCTGTTGGATCCTGGTGCCTGCTTCACCCTTCTGATCTCCATTGCTTCTGGCAACTTCCATTGGCATTCCTTGCCCCTCTTCTCTGCTGAACTTCACGGCACATAGTTGTCATCAGATTTGGAGGTGACTTCTTTCACTTTCCCAGACAAAGGCTGTTTCCATTTTTTCCTTGAACACACACAGTGATCAGATTTCTCCACTCCTTCCAGGACCTCTCTAAACCTTTGTTCATAAATCTTCCCAGTACAATCCTGGGTGATGAGTGGGCAGCAAGTCATATGCTCTGCTTTTATAGATGGAAACCTTGAAGCAAAGTGAAGTTAAATGGCTTCCTGACCAAGGAGACTGACACTGACTCACAATTATATGACCCAGTTTGTGCCATGATATTGTTTTATTTTCTCCAGAAGGAAGGAGAGTATGGTGGAGTTCAGGAGCCACTTTATCTATTGAAGCCTCTCTATTTTTTCCACCTCTACCTGAGAGGTTACTCCATGGTTCAGGGGTGAGGACAGAGCAGCCTGGAGGGAGATGCAGCAGTAGGAAGAGACAGAGATTTGGTGTGAGAAGCCCTGGGTCTTGGTGATGTTTTTAGAGATGAGAAGCAAAGGAGAAAGAACCAAGGGCGGAAGATGGTCAGACAGTGCTTCTTGGGGCACCTGGGAGGCCTAGTAGGTTAAGTGTCTGCTTTTGGCTCAGATCATGATCTCAGGATCCTGGGATCAAGCCCTGCATCGGGCTCCCCGCTGCTTCTCCCTCTCCCTCTGACACACACTATCTTTCTAATAAATAAATGAATAAATAAATAAATTTTTTTCATAAAACAGGGGTTCTTAACACTTCTTGCAGTTTTATCTTCAGTAGCTTATATTGGCATTTTTAATTATCACTATCAAAAAGATGGTGAAGAAGTTTGTAAAGAGGTCATTGAATTTTACTTTTTAAGAAGGCATTGAATTTTCTAAGAAATCCCCCTTCCCCACTGCAAACATTTCTCCCTCCAAATGTTGTTCTTTATGTTAACTGATTGGCTTTGTTGAAATAGCCACATTTAGTTCTTAGGAGGAATATATATATTTAGAGGCTTAGGAAATTGTACCAGAGGATTTTCCATGTTTTCAGCAATGGGAGGTGTAGCCACCCAGTGTATTAAATTTTGTAAAAGGAACTGTGGGGCTGGCTTTGCCCCTGCCCTACCTCTCCAAATGGAGCCAAGAGACTGGAGCAATCGGAAATGGTACCACTCTCCAGCTGTTCTTATTGGCTGGCTCACAGTTCACCTCATCTCCTTAGCATAACGACTATGCTGTGGGATTTGACAGTTGCAACATCAAATTGCCTCAAAGGCTCTTTCTCGTTTCCAGGGAGTTCCACTGGCCCTCCCTTAGTTTGGTGTAAGAGCTAACCACAACTTTAATTATTAGTCTTCTTGAGAGAACCAGGGAGACTGTCTCTCACACTATGACTCCATCTACTCAGCTCTGAATGAATAATCCAGCTTTTTACAGTTAACTCCCCAAATAAGCCTGACACCCCAAAGAGTGAGTAAAATAACTATATGCCTTATTCATCACTACCTGGGCATGCCGCTCCTATTTTGCTCCTTACAAAATATTTTACATTTATCACAGCCTGAGTTAAACTTTCTCTGGTACCTTCTGACTCATAAGAGCATCAACCTAATCCACTGTAGACAATCAAGAACTCTCTTTAACTGTATTTCTGGAAGAGGCATCATCATCATCAAGGTTGCTTAGCAGCAGAAATTGGTTTATTAAAAACAACTTTCTGTGAGGAAAGCACCTTCACATTTTTTTGTGGATTCACATCTTCTTGTTGACTGACTTGCTAACTGAATTACTCAAAAGGTTTTCTCCTTATATGTGCTGGGAGGGGGGACCTAAGGGGCAAAATGGCTGGGAAAGACTTGATATTAGAAAGTGGATGAGACACCTTGAAGCAACTAGGGGAACCATGTTTCTTCTGTCCAGAAATAACATGTGTACTTTGCCCTGCTGTCCAGTCTCATTATGGGCTCCTGCAGGATGAGGGAGAAGCTCAGACAAGAAGGGACACATGTCAGGCTGGGGATGGGGCCAATGAACCCAGGAGATGTTGCAGACGTGGGTTATTATCTAGTGACCTGAGGCACCACAGTTGCCAAGCTCATTTTTTTTTTTAACTATTCAGACCAACAGTTATGCTCTGAAAAATAGCAAAGCTACCTGTGTAAGGGAGGTGAGAGGGGAATCACTGACATTTACTGAATGATTATTATATGCTAGCCACTGTTTCAAGCATTTTTCTGGACGCAAAAATAAATACTATTGGTTTAACATTGTCCGTAAAAATGAGAGACATAGGGCAGCCCAGGTGGCTCAGCGGTTTAGCTCTGCTTTTGGCCTAGGGCGTGATCTGGAGATCTGGGATCGAGTCTCACATCAGGCTCCCTGCATGGAGCCTGCTTCTCCCTCCGCCTGTGTCTCTGCCTCTCTCTCTCTCTCTCTCTCCCCCTCCTCTCTGTGTTTCTCATGAATAAATAAATAAAATTTTTTAAAAAATGAGAGACATGGGGCACCTGGGTGGCTCAGTCAATTAAGCATCCAATTCTTGATTTTGGCTCAGGTTATGATGTTGGGGTCATGAGATTGAGCCCCACATCAGGCTCTGCGCTGCGCATGGAGCCTGCTTAAGATTCTCTCTCCTTGCCCCTCCTCTACCAGTTCATATATATATGTGTACTCTCTCTCTTTCTAAAAAACGAAAATAAAAACCAAAATAAAAATGATAAGCCAAGATTTTGAGAGGTTAAATTGATGAATATGGTTATCTGTAAGTAGCGGGGATGGGATCTGAACCCTGGCATCCAACACTCCTATCCACTGCACTTCTTAGCCACAGGGGGAATTGTGGCCGAGTTGTCAGATTTTCCCATTTTTCAAGGAAGCCAGTTTATTTGAATTTATTAATGAGAAATTTCTGAATTTTTAAATTGTTGTCAATATCTTTTTAATTTTTTTTTTGTTTGTTTGTAAAACTCATTTCAGGTCAGCAACTAAATGCAGGCTGAACGTGATCAAGGATTACTTCCTTTTTGCCAGTCATTAGGTCATTGCTCAACCTGTAACTCTGTGTACATACGGGACAAACCTGGACCAAAGAAGTAGAAATGTAAACAGGAACCTGCACTAGTATCATTGTAGTAAATGCTCATCAAGGAAGCTTTGAAAGATTGGGTCATCAGAGGGAGTCTGACTCCCTCGGCTTTTGCTAGTTTCACCAGAAACCAAGAGAAAATGTGGATTTCAGATTTGTAATGGAGCAGAGTCTAGACCTGTGTGTTTCAGCCTTAATGCTATAGTCTTATGGTTCAAAGAGGTCAGTGGGTTACAAGTGAGCTGAGATACTGGCGCTTTCAGTCCTCAGGGGGCTGAGAGTTTCTGTGGTCCAGAAGTCCCTCACTTGGTCACCTCTGGCCTTAGGTAACTTCTCCTTCTAGTTCACCACATGTCGCAGACATTATAATTTTTAAAAATGTGTGCCATGAAGTTAAAACAATTAGGAAGCACTATGATGGTCTGTTTCTTGTGTAATGTGGATTGTTCTAATTTACCATCAAGTTTTTTTTTCTTCCTGATGAATGGGATTTACATCTTTATATGAATCCTTTAATTTAAGTTTTGTCTTCTTATGTTCACCTGGATAGTAGGATATCCTCCTCCCGCTTCTCTCTCTCTCTCCCCCATTCATGGATCTTTTTATTAAAAGCAAATTATAAAAAATAAAATAAAATGAAAGCAAATTATTTCAGGGTGGTTCAGTAGGATAAGCATCTGCTTTTAGCTCAGGTCATGATCCCAGGTCCTGGGACTGAACCTTGCATCTGACTCCCTGCTCAGTAGGAGCCTGCTTCTCCCTCTCCCTCTGCCACTCCCCCTCCTTATGCTCTCTCTTCCTCAAATAAAATAAAAATCTTTAAAAAATTATTTCATTCATTTGTTCATTCGTTCATCCATTCATTCATTCCTTCATTCCAGTTTTCTTCCTGACTTCTTCTATTTTTTTTCCTTTTTTTTTTCTTCCTGACTTCTAATCTCACATGGCAATGTGGTATTATTTGGTATCAATTCATTCAATAATTATTTGTTATTTGTTTGGAAAGGGGAGAGGGTAAGGGACCTACTGGGGCAATCAACTTATTTCGGTCTTCCTGGGACATCTGTAGCACTGAAAGTCCCATGGATTCCCTCCTTAGTCTTGGGCTAATCAGAATAATTAGTCACCCTAGGCCCTAGCAAACATGTAAAGATGTTGTTATAGACATAATAAAAGACCATTCTTCATTTGCACATCTAGATATGAAGAAAACCAGGGGCGAATTTCAGACAAAATAACCTCAGTTTTTTACTTAGATAGATGTAAGCTCATCTGCTGGAAAGGAAGGTGAACAGATGGTAGAGGAACTGTCACTCAATGAACCCTCCCCCCCCCATATTCTAAATAACAAACCTAACAAGTTATACTCACTCAAAATTGGGGGAGATGTGGCTATTATGGAGGGAAGCACCTAATGTGAACCGTGGCCCATAAAGATCCAGTGGAGAGTAGATACCACCAGGTTGTGAGAGAAGCCAAGGACAGAGCAAGCAAAACTCAGTGTGTGACCTGGCACAGGTGTGTAAATGTCTGTGCCCTGGGCCTCCATCTGCAAAGTGTAGGAGTGGACCATGCACACCCCAAAGTCTCACATGCATTCTAGAATTCTAGCATTTATTCAAGGATTACATGGGGAGATAAACAGTTACAAACACACACAAACACACACAAATGTTAGAAGTCCTTGGTATGTGAAACCAAAAGAATAGGCCAGGGATCCCTGCCAAAAATTAGGATTACGACTAGGATGGAGTAAACTCTGGCACACCAAAAACCAGGCAGCACCCTGAAAGTTTGGGATGAAGGAAGTTGCATTCCCCACATCAGAAACAAACTTCTCACTGTATACTTTAACAATTTAGAAAATATCATACAAATCAATAGCTTGTAGACTGAGAAGCATTTGAACATAACAGTATTTCATTTGATCCTCACATGATCCTGGGAGGCAGACAGCAGAGCTTTTACTCTCCCCATTTTATAGATGAGAAAACAGTTTCCAAGTAGCTAAGGACACAAAGTCAAGTCCTGGATTCTGTTCTCATGAATTTCTGTAATTTCTGAATTTCTGCTTAAAGAGAATGGGGGTCAGCTGCATCTTATCACTAGGCAGCCATTTCAGAAGCAGAAACCCTAGGCAAGAGCGTTAGGGACCCATGGGACACACTGTGCCCTTCCCGGACTGGAGCACAGGACTGTGGTTATGAATGCCATGGTTGGCTTGTTCTACAGAGGGCTCTTCTTGGTATCACCAGAGATGTCTCTAGATCTGAGGGTAGCCTGATCAGTCTCTATTACCCTCTCCTGGGGCTGTGCCCTTGTGGTCACACTTCTAATCAGGTCACTGCTGGAGTCCTTCTTCCTAAATGTCCCAGTGCCATCCGTAGCTTTGGGCTTTGGAAGGCTGTGGGATTGAAATGATCTGAGTCTATGAGGACTCTTGCTTTTCTGTTGTGTGCTGTTATGTGAAGCCCAATGCAATTGTACCACTTTTGTTGCTGTTTAGATTTTTTTTTTCCATCATAGATCATTATTCCAAAAATAGACTGGTAATATATTCTTATACATCTGAATTTAATTAAGGATCTTCTCATTGACATGGATGTTGTTTTACTGCTTCTGGCCAGGCCAGACAAGGGTGTCTAAGGATGGATTTCTGAATTGTGGGCTAATTTCTCTGATCTTTTTAACTTAGGGCCCCTGCTCTGAGATGGTGATTTAGGACTTTGACGTGCTGTCTTCCACCACACTCTGGTCACTAGGGAGTATATCAAACCTCACAGAAACACTGCTTCTAGGAGTCAGGGTTGTCCCCTCCAACCTCAAAAGGATCCTCATGGAAGTCAGAAGATTATTTAATGTTCAGTATTCTGAGGACTGTCAGAATTGCCCTGGCCTTACTGAATCATTTCATGACTTGGGAGGGTTGGTGATGGGATTAAATCTTCCACACTGTGGTCCATTTCTGATGTGTTTGGTCTATGGAGACTCCAAGGGCATTGTGGGCTCTACTTTGTTTCCCAGAAGGACTAACCAGAAACTCATGTACTATTTTGTTCGGTAGCTTCTCTATTCAGCAATACCTCACCCTTGAAGCTGATGCTGCCTAAAGAATGAGAGAAGGTTTGGCAGAAATGACAATTATTATTATTATTTAAATATTTTATTTATTTGTTTATTTGATGGAGAGAGAGCACAAGCAGGGGGAGTGGCAGGCAGAGGGAGAGAGAGAAGCAGGCTCCCCACTGAGCAGAGAGCCCGACGTGGGGCTTGATCCCAGTACCCTCGGAGCATGACCTGAGCCAAAGGTAGATGCTTAACCAACTGAGCCACCCAGGTGCCCCAGAGCTGACAATTGTTACCAAGTATGCTTCCCGTACCCTGTGCCCCTCTCCATATGTGAAGTCCACACCGCCTGCACCTGGGGCAGTAGAAGCCTACATCCTTTAACAACCTCACTGGTGTTCACCCCAGCTATTGACTCAAATCCTGGGGAACACTGACTGCCTTTTTGGTAGATGTCAAAATCAGGAAATTATGGCTCTCTTCATCTGGAGTTCACACCATTTGGAGCCCAGAATTTGGGTGGCAGAGATGATGGGACGACAGCATCCACCCATCCATTCATTCATACCCACCTCTAGTTATGGAGCGCCCAGTGTGTGCCACATGCTAAGCTGGATACTGGGCATTCAGCGGTGAATAGAGAAGTCAAGGTCTCAAGGAGGGGGTTCTGTTTTGACAGAATAGCCCACAGAACTCCAACTGCTTTTGCTTCAGGTGTGTTAGTTACTGCCAAGAGTTTTTAAGTATTTAAGGGCCTTGCTAAGTTTGGAAAGCTCTGGCTCCTCTCTGCTCCTTTGGAGCCTGGCCTTGAGTGAGAAGCTGGTTCCTCAAAGTGCCACTGTCAGCACTCTCCAGATGAGTACTATGCATGGGGAGGGCCCAGGGCGTGGGGCCCTCTGAGGGCTGTGTCATCCCCCGCTCCAGCCACAGAGGTTACATCACGAAGGGAAGCTGAGCTGTCAGCTTGTTGCTAGGCTGTGGCTATTTATTTTTATAAATGAGACTTGTGCTTAATTTAGAAATCTGCTTTTCCTTTTCCTTTCTTTTCTTCAGCATCATCTGGCTGTCTGGCACCACCAGAGAACTGCATTTCTGACCCAAGGAGAGCTGGTGGGTGGATGGGGGCAGGAAGGAGGTTGGGGAAAGGATGGATGCCAGCTCAGCTGCCTCATAGGGAGGTAGAAACACGTGGCCAGGCCATTAGCATCCAGTTGGGCTTCTAGATGGGTTTCATATGTGACACCTACATAGTCCTCACTTGGAACAACAGAGCAGAAAGCCACCCTGGTGCTAACTCCTCTTCTGAACAACCACACACTGGAATACAGCAGAACAGAAGGCAATGCCACAAAAAAGAGGATCAAAGTCAGCCAGAAGCAGGTGACATCTAGACTTTTAGAACTTTGGATGCAGCTATTTTAATATTTAATAATATTTAATATATTAATAATAAAATATAATATATTAATAAATAATATTTAATATTATTGCAGTTGTTCTGACATGAGGATATTTAGATTTAGCCTAAAAATTCAGCCAATAAATGTTCTGATTTTCAAAAATAAATAAGTAAAATGGGCATTTTATATTCCTTCTGTGAACTCCCTCCAACTCCAGTCTTCACCCAATTACCAATTCTACCTTTGGGCATCAAGGTGAATGGGTCAGGAACAGGTAGGGGGAAAGGGGGAGAGAATAAAAATGGGAGAAATACTGAGGATCAGGTAATGGTCAAGAATGAAGTAAATGTCAGGAATGAGGTGCCCAGTCAGGAGTAAAGGAGAGGAGGGTCAAGAGGCCTCTAAAATCAATAAGAAGGTCACAGTGACACAGAGCAGAAGCCACAGATAGAATGAGGGGTGGGAAATTGGTTATAAACATAAAATACAGTGAGTCTGCATTTTGGCTCACCTGTCTTGAGGTTGTGTGAGAACAGTTGCATGAGAAAACAGTCTACTTAGGATTCAGAATCATTCATGTTGGTTCTTCCACGGGCAGTGTCTGACTCATAAATGTCTACATATTTCACTTGAGGGCTGGAGCCTCAGTTTCCCCACATAAAATGCAGATGATTATGTCTATAATTCCTCTTTCCCCACCTTTTGCTCTCCCTGCAGGGGACATGCTGAGGATGAGCTAGCAGCTTATAAACTGCTCCCAGCCTCTTGGAGAAAGGTGCTTCTGTAAACAGTGGGTATTTGTGTATGTGACTCAGGATTTTGGAGTCGGGCAAGGGTAGCCGTCTGGTGATTCATGTGAACACGCTGATGCCTCTAGCTGGAATGTATAGTGTTTGGGATGAATTTGTTCTTGCCACCACAGAGAACTTCACCTTCCCCCAAATGCTAATACTTGAGGAGTCTGCACATGGTCACCAGGACATTAGCTGTGACAAGAGGTGAAAGGAATCTGGCCTTTCTGCCCATCCATCATCTATAGTTTTGTACAAAGAGCTATAGCAGCACGTCTATGCCAAATCATCCACTCCCCTTTGCCAGCAAAAATGTCTTCCAAATACTTCTGCCATTTGTCAAACTGGCCAAAGTCCCCCAGAGGCAGTTCTGTAATTGAAGGTAGATGGAAGAGAACACTCTCTGCCAGGCTTAACTACCTTCTGTGTTGACTTTCTGTATTGCAAGGTGAAACCTCACTGATTTGATCCTGGAATGTCCTTCTGGAATTGGTGCGAGGCAGCAGGGTGCTGGGGCCTCAGCTTCCAGGAGCCTGACCTGAAGTCACTACAACTGGGCAGGGACCTTCCTCTAAGCCCTCAAAATGGAGGTGAAGGAGGCACATATCTGCAGCTCGGCTGCCCCAGCTCTTCTACCAAGTGTGAGCTGTCACCGACCCTATTCTAGAAGCCAATGTGCCATCTCCTTTGGTACAGTTAAGCTTTGTTCCTGCTACCAACTCATCTTTCTTTGTTATTTCTCACCATGTCCCTGACTTCAGATTTCTTATGGATTCCTTTCTCAGACATCGTGTTTTGATTCCCTCCTCACATTTACTTCCAATTGCCAAGAACAACTCTGTTCAGGCAGGAAGATATTATTTGGCTTAAAAGAGAGCGAGCAGTGGCTTTTCTCCACTAGCATTCTTTGAATTTACGTGGGAATGTATTCTGGGAACTGCTCAGAGTCTCCCTCAAGTCTCTCCCTCACCATCAACATGTTTCCGTCACAGCGTTGCTTTGCTTACATTGTTTTTAACTGGGTAATGATAAGAGTTTTTCTTCTGGAGCCCTGCTGTAGGGCTCAGCACCCTCCCCATGCTAATACTCCCCAAGGACCTTGGCTGAGCCCACACTGAATATTACAATGGGTTTGTTACTGTTGTTACAGACCTGAGCATTGTTCCCCGTGTTTGTGCGATAAACCTTGAGTCTACCTTCAAAGTTGTTCGTTTTTCCAACTCTCGGGCATCAAGTTCGCCCTTGAAGGCAGCCCATCCCAAGGAAATGACAAGCATTCTTGATTCAGCTGGACAGATAGGGTCCAGCTGACATGGGCTTCTCTGTTGACATCCCAGAGGCCTGAATGACACATGTTAAGCATAGTGGCTGATCCCTAGCCATGTTCTGAGGAAGTTACATCCCTCCAATCACTTTGTATAGTGATTCAGGAATCTGCTGTTTGACATAGAGTTAAATGATAGGAGGGGCTGGGCACCACCCAGACAGCAAGCAAGTCTGCTCGGCCTGTTCCCAGAGCATGTTCTGAGAGCCCCTGAAAGTGTCCTGGTCCTGGACCTGATCTGCCTGGACCAATTGCAAGTAACAGCCTAGTCCTCCAGACTAAGGGACATGCTGCCCTCCCTGAACAGAATGCCACACTGGGGGTGAGGGAAAGATCTCTTTGAGAGGGCTCAGCCAGCAAGACCAAAGTCTCAGAGCCTATAATCAGTGGAATGCACCAAGGCTGAGCAATGAGCATCCCTTCCATGTGAAGGTGCTTCCAGATATATGATGGGCTCCTTTGAGTCTGCCCACAACTCCTGGAGGTGAATTGAGCAGGTGTTACTACTCAGATTTTAACAATGGGGAAACTAAGTTCCAGAAGTTCCTCCTAAGACAGTGGCCCAGCTCCTTCCTCCCGGGAGCACCACATATGTGGGGGCCTTCCACACAGTCAGGCACCTGCTGAGAGTGGCAAGCGTGCACCTCCTGGTTGGGCACTGCTCTTCTTCAGCCACTGAATGGGAAGACTGTGACTCTGCTAGTAATAAATTACAGAGCTCTTCAGGTTGGAAGAATGTCTTCTCCTACTTATCCCGGAGGGCCCCCGCATCAGGGCTGCATGGATGAGAAAGAGAGAACTGAACTCAGTGTCTTAAAAAACAATGCCAAGTCGAAGTAAGTGTGGAGGTTCCCTGTTGTTTTATCTCGTTTTGCCGACCACATGGACTTCTGAGCAGGTGCGGCCTCAGCTACTCCTTACTAGCTCTCAGGCCTGATGAGCAATGCCATAAATGCTCACTTTCGTTGACTGTGCCTGGATTGACTTGCTCTATAAATTCCTCTTCATGCAGCAGCAAGAGAAATCTCTGGAGCATGGGAAGGTAGAGCCAGAGCTCCCTGGAATGGAAGTGGGTTCCTGGATGCCACTTTCCCATCAGTTCTCCTGGGTTCCAGCAGACAGCAGATTGGACTTGCAACCAAGCAGACACATGAAAGCAAACGTGCGCTTCTAACATTTTGTAACCTGCCTCCCACAAAACAGAAGGCACTCTTCCCCTCGCATTATTCTCTGCCTTGTTCTTGACATTTTTAATGTGCTGAGTCTACAGCCGACTTTGCATTCCCGACACCTCCCACGTGAATTGGCTCCTGGTCCCTCCAGGCCTGAGGATCCCAGTCATGTGCTATACCCCAAGAACACTCTTGGCTCTCTTTCTAGCCAGGCTACACTCTCCTCACCTTGACATTTAGGGCCGGCTGTTTCTTTTCCTCTTCTGCTCCAATAAATCGGGTCAGTCAAGATTCACTGTTCCTGGGCAGGGTTTAGGGAAACTAGTGTTGAGATAAGGGGAGGGGGGGGGTCTGTATGTGTTCGGTGAAAGCAAGCATTCCCTTTCTGCTCCTGTTCCCTGGCTTTGCAATAATGTGAAACCCTAAGCAGAATGCCTGGGCTCTGTTTCCAGGCCTTTGTCTACATGGAGCTGAGTATATCTTTGAAGTTCTTCTGTTTAAACCAGACAAAGCTATACTGTCCCTTTCCTGGGTCCTTCCTTATTGATGGCCCAGGCTGAGTGGCTGGTTCAGCTCATTCACCTCACGGTGTCTGGCATGGAATGGAGTCATTAATAGCCTGAGGGACAGAGGTTGGACCAGTTCTGTCCCTCCCCTCCCCCCAATTTCACATTCTGGACTTTAGGTGTAATCCAGCCTAGGAATGAAGGGAAGTCAAGTGTCAGATGCTAAGTAATGCCTAAGGATACCTATGCATGGGATGATAAAGTCATCTGAAAGAGAGAAAGGGGAAGGGAAAAGAAAGCAGACAGGAGAGATAAAGAAGGGAAAGGAAGAAAAAGTACAAAGTGATAGTAATGCAGCAGAGTGGCTGAGTGCCACCTACAATGCTTGGAGTGGCACAATTGCCATCTGTCACCCATCCTCGTTTCAAAGTGACATCAGGAGCTGGTGAACACATATGCTTGCTCCAGAGAGGACACACAGCTCAGATTTTAGAACCATGTTGCCTCCTATGATCCCCTGGAGTACAAATGAGCAAAACCCTCCTTATTTAACCCTGAATGGTCTTGACCAGAGGACTCTAAAATGCTCTGTAAAAAAATAAATATAAGATGGTATTTTTTTTTCTCCTAGTCACCTCAACACTTGAACACATACTGTTAGCACAACCCTCCAAGGTTAATTTTAAGATGCTGGTTTACAACATTTTTAAGGGAAGAGACCGTGAAAGCTGAATTAGGTATATTGCCTGGCACACAGTGTGTGTTCAATAAGCATCTGAACTTGAATTAGTGAATGAATGAACATGAGAGAAATATAATGAACAATAAATGAATAAGATATTTGAATATTTAATGTCACTTACTTTAAAAAAACTTCATGGCCTTTGTTCAGGGCCCCAAGGACGAGTGAACTCTGATACGTAAAGTCAATAGGTGACCTGAGATCATATGCCCACACTGGAATGCTTGTGCAAGGAAGACATGGACAGGGCACAGGGATGAAGGTGGCAGACTGTGCCCAGGAGCTGCTGAGGTCTCACCAGGCCCTGGATGATAGAACAGGACAACAAAGTATGAAACAGCCCATTGTGTCAGAGAGCTCAATACCCTAATACCAGGGGATGGCTGGTGTAAATGGAAAGGGTATGTGTGAGGGGTGGGGTGGGATTGTGGGGAAAGCAGGGGCCTTGGTGCGAGAAAACACAGACAAGATAGAGAGCCTTGAATGCCTCTGGTAACCACCAGCTTTTGCTGGTGACCATAGGTATTAGAGTGTCTTGTATAAAGGCCAAGCACTGGCAACAGTAGGTTTCACTTATCTAAATCTTCCTGGAAGGCTGAAACTTCATGTATAAACTGCTGCTTGGCCACTGGGGAGTGTGTGGGTATCTCCATGTCTCCTTATAGCCTCCAAGCTGATGGAAGAGGGGAATGATCTCTGACGCCTATGTGATTTCTGGTCTGTATTCCTCTCTGCTGTGAGCCACTTAAGCACAAAATCTCCCTGGTCTCTGAGCAGACTGAGCACAGCAGAGCTTTACTCTGTATGTATGTATGATAGATGAACATATGGATGTATGTATGTATGTAAGGATGGATGGATGGACAGACAGATGGATTGGTGGATGGGTGGACGTTCAGAGTCCTACAAAGGCCTTTATGCCCCACCCCTCTCTCCTAAGGGGGCAAAATTCATCTTTACCACCAGTACTTGTTCATCATTAGCCTTGTAGTCTCTCACAGGCACAGAGCCCAGAAGAAATCAATCTGGAATGAAAGGAGACAAGGCTGAAGCCTCCAAAGAACTTAGAAAGAAACTTGGTCAGAGCTTATTGGAAGCATGAGCAGCACAGACTCTAAGGCCTAGAAGGAAGAAGGGGCTCGAAGGCTCTACAGATCCCCGGGCTCTTGTGTGCCCAGCAGCACTGGCACAATGGGCCCAGGGCTGGAACACTGTGAACACTTCTGCTGCAGAATGCCTTGGGAGCCAAAAGATTTGATAAAGCCTGAATCAGAGCAGATAAAAGGCAATTATGTTCCCACATCCTGGGCTCCTGCCACCCTGCGGCTCCCTGGGGATATACTTGTGGCATTTGGATATTTCTCTCACAAAGGCCCGCAGAGAGAAAAACAGCCACTCAACATCTAATAAATTATCTGCCATGCCACTGCTTCTGCTGGTCTCATTCTGACACTTCTCTCCTTCTGACTGTAGACAATAATTATCTTCTAATTGCTTAGATAATCTTGTTCATGGAGCTACAGCAATGACAAAAAGCTCTCATTTGTTATTGCTTATTCTGAACGTTGATTCAAGCCGAATTACACCTTGGGTGTACGTGTGACTGTATTCTGAAGAGTAGAGCACCCACCCCCCACCCCTACTGATCAAGGTCTCTAAGTGGGTATCAGCATGTTTCTTGCCTCTTTCTTTGCTCAAGGGCTGCACTTGACTTCTGGGAGGTCATTACTCAGCTGTTCCCCAAATAAGGCACCAAAGTGGGGTCCTTGTGTATTTGAGGGCCACCAGCCAGCCAGCAATGGATGGAGAATAAGTACAGGAAGGCAGTGAGTGAATCCAAATCCCCACCCCTCTAACAGTGGATATTCCTGGAATTCAGAACCAGTCTTTGACTCTGTGTGTCATTATCTCTTTTTTCAGAGCACAGAATTGAATAACAGAGAAATATCACAAATCATTGACTTAAGTAGTATTCACTTCCTAATGCTAGATGCTATACAGTCTTTGAGAAGCTTATTTCCTGTAATATGAGCACAGATTATGCATTGAAGGCACCATGAATATACAGAATATATAGAAATATGAGGTGAAGGTGCAAATCAGACATAGCAATGAGCATGGATTTTCAGAGCAATAATCAAATGGAGAATGCTTGAGTAAAATACCCAAATATGAGCTGAAGGGCAGGAGATCAGGCTTGTAGATCTCAGTTGCTGGACTAATTACTTGGTTCATTTGTTCAACTCTATTTATTGAGGACCTACTAAATGACAAGTACCAAATGAGGTACAGAGAGTTTTAAAAAAGAATAAAACACTGCCCATGGCTTTGAGGAGCTCACACTGTGGTAAGAATTAAAGCATGAATGTACCATATGAATAATTCATGTACAACAGTACATAGAAAAGTTGGGGTATTAGAAAAGCACTGACGAAAGATGAACAGACTCAGCCTGAGGAGATGGGACTCCCATTTCAACTGGGCCTAGGAGGGTTGATAAGCTTCTGAAAGCTTTGCTGAGGGCATTTTAGGCCTTGAAGCTGAAAAAACAAGGAGTCATTAAAAGAATGTGATACTATTCCATGTGACCAAAGAATATGTGGAGGGAGGCATAGTGAGGGGATGTGGCTGGAGAGGCTGGGGCTAGTTCTGAATAACATGTGATGGATCTGGGCTTTTACTTCAAAGACTCTAAGTGGGGAGAGGGCATAAAGAGGTTCACTCTGGCCAGTGTGGAGGGAAATGGATGGAAAGAAGGCAGGCAGGAAGCAGACACAGTGGAAAAGTAGCAGAATTAGTACAGCAGAGAAGAAGCTTCCAGAGACCTAAGAGAGATGGAGGCTTTGTATTTTCAGTGCATGTGGGGCACTGTTACACAGAGACGTTTTATTATTTGATTCTCGTAACCTGCTTATTCTAGAAACCTGTCCCCATTTTCTTGGGCCTTGAGATCTAGCCATTATTTATGCAATGTCAGGGTGAACACTATTTTTCATCTTTGGCCAGAGAGAGATCCCAGGGTGTACACTCAGGTTAACAGAAGTTTCACGTCACAGGTTGGACTCAACTTGAAGCCCTTCCTTTATGATAAAAGTAATTATGCTTTCTCTTTTCAAGCTGACAAATTCTCACTTGAAGCTGAAGTTATTTGTGTAAGGACACAGATCTCTCCTTACTTCCTCTATCAATGGTGTTAATAATCCCGAGATCAAGTCTCAGCTGGACACCTGCTGTTTACTCTTCACATCATTATTATAGGTTGTGTTCAAGAAAGAATGAATATTGTTCAATGGCCAGAGGAAGGTTCAGGTCAGGTGTTCACAGAAATATGTAGTCCCTACCTGGTTTTGAACTCAGCCAACCTTAAGCTAATGGTGAACACCTTTTCCTTTCCAAAGTCCTGCCCATTTGCTTGGAGTACCTCTGATGACTCAACATCCTCAGACTTCCTACACACAAACATCTGTCTGGGATAATTGTCATGTTGTTTCCAAATGATTTCTGTGAAAAGTGATAAATGAAAGTGCTCTCTAGGAGCCCTCAAAAAATGCTCTACTCTGGACCTTGACCTCTCCTTATTTTCTCCACCAGCTGTGTTAATAATCCAGGGGTCAATAATCAGTCAATCCATGGTCAAAGATTTATTGGACACCTGCTGTTTACACATCACACCATTGTTCCAGGTTGTGTTCAAGAAAGAGTCTAGACTGAGTCTCAGCAAAAGTCCCTTTTAATTCCTCCCGCTGTCTGCAATCCTTCTTGCTACCTCAGAATAGCCTATGTGCTGTTGTGAAAACTAATCTCTCTTAAAATGCTTGCAAAGCCTGATGCGTATCAGTCATCTGCTCCTTACCAATGGACAGAGAAACAAGAGAAGGGCTAGTCTCTGAAATGCTTTTCAGATATAAATCTCCAACCATACGGAGGAAGCAGCCTCTCCCTCAGAGATGGTACATTGATTTGCCTAAAAACAAACAAACCTACATTTCTCTGAGCCTGTTTCCCATTTCCCAAAGGTAACATATTCTGGAGAATAAAACAAAATGAAAATATATTGACTCAGCATATCCTGTATGTGTGTGTCTCTCTTAAGCACCATTTAGGAACTATAGGGTCACAAAAAAAACAAAAAAACAAACAAAAAAAAGACTTGACCTCTGACCTCATAGAGCTTACATTTTACTTGAGGACACACAGAGCTTGATAAATACCTTCACAGGTCCTAACATGAAAAGATATGGTCCCTCCCACCCATATACAGACCAAAATTTTAAAAAAAACAAGCACAGTATAAAACACAGAACTACCTGTATGTAAAAATTCTAGATTTTTCTGATTGCAAAATTCTAAATGTTAATTGAATCAAAGCTGAACTTATCTTACGTTTTTGTACTCCTGCATTATTGACTCTTAATGTATGTGCTTCATTTGCCAACTAGTAAACCAGATGAGGGCCTTAACTATACACACCACAAGATACAGGACTGATCACACCAGACAATATTACAAGAATAAAAGGACATGGTGGGTCCCTATGTCATTTAGAGTTCTCAAGAGACATAGAACTAGTAGATTATATACATATGCTATATACAGTATATTTATAGTGCACATATATGTATATGCATATATATACATATGCATACAGAGAGAATAGATTTTATATATAGGTGTGTATATATATACACACACACATTTACATATATGTATGTATATATGTATTTATACATATGCATATATAGAGAGAGACAGAGACAAAGAGAGAGAAAGATTTATTTCAAGGAATTGGCTTAAGGAATTATGAGGGCAACTGGCAAGTCTGCAATGTGTTAAGTCAGGTCAGCAGCAAACTGGAAACTCTCAGGCAGGGGCTGATGCTGCAGTCCGCAGATGGAATTTTTTCTTGCTCAGAAGAACTTGTTTTGCTCAAAAGGCCTTTCAATTGATTAGATAAAGCCCACCCAGATTATCAAAGATAATTGTTACTTAAAATCAATTTAAGTACCTGTGAATCCTATCTACAAAATACCTCCATAGATGACTATAGCTTGGCCAAGTAGACACGTGACACTGACCATGACAGTCCCCTATAAAGGATTTGGCCAAGAGCAGGGTAGATGAGCGGAAGGAATTCTAGACTGTTGAGAGCTGGAAAGGGATTTGGAGATCATCAAGCTCAAGTCTTCTGCACACAGGGAAAGGGCCTACAGTGCTTGGTCTGTACAAAATTTTGAAAACTGATTTTTCCCAACCCAGAATCACATTTTATGTGAGGAATTCATGGGGATTGTTACAGAGGCCTGGGGTCTAGATTTTTTGTTGATCAAGGCCTGATGGAATAGAGTGTACACAACAGGTGCCCATATTTTTTTTCAAACAATATTTTAAAATCAGGTCACGTGGGTATTAGAACTGGGTCTGAGGCTTAGCTCTACGCTTTGAGGAAAGGGTCCAAGATGATCAATTCACTGATATCTCCCTAGGGCCTAGCCAAGTTGTGGTATGTAATAGGTGCTCAAAATTATTGGTGGAATTCATGAATTGAATGAATGCATGGAATTTAGGCCAGGTGGGTGTGCAATATCCTGGTTCCAGCCATAGGAATGCAGACACAGAAAGAAAATATTTTAAGTGTGAACTACGGTATTTTCTGAGTTTCCTCATCAGTCCAATGGAAATGGTAGTATATTACCTATTTAGTAGCTGTATTCCAAAGACAATATGGGTAGACAGATAGATATAACATTTAGCACAGCACTTGGTATATAGTAGGTGCTCAATAAATGGTAGTGATTACTATAATCACCATTATTTCACACTATCCGGTTCCAGCACATTCTGTTGGTGCCATACCCAGACTCCTTTTACCCGCCACTGCACCCATCCCCCAGCTCTGGGAATTGAGTGCTAACAGCTCACAGTTGTCCCCTTCTCCAGAGAATTGCCCTCCACTGAACAAAAGCTGTGTTCACCAGGCAGTTATGGTTCCCTGCTCCTAAAGGACAGCTCACAGCCAATGACTGACCCAAAGGAGAAACACAGCGTTAAGATGGCACCAATCCTAAAGCTCATGCTAATCAAACTGCAGCTAGTGCTGAGCTGGGCTTACATGCTGGCATTTCCCCTGCGCTTTTCTGTTCCTCTCACTCCCTTTCTCCTGAAAGCATGTCCTCAATAAATCACTTAGACAAGACTCCTCACCTCAAGCTCTGCTTCTAGGGTATTCAACTTAAGACACAGTTACTTGGAGACGGCTCCCCTTCCTTGTCTATGCAGGAATGAGCCAGTTTGCTCACTGTGGTTCTGCTATTTAGATTCTTGGGTAACTCACATGATGTTCCTAGCCAGAAGAGTAAAAGGGCTTTGCCTCTGCAGCTGGCACCTGGCTCATCTGCATCACACCTACCCAGTCGGAGAGGCTGAGTCCTCTTTATCTTACATTTTGCCTAATTCTTCCTGGCCAAGTCCATTCAATTAGCTTGTCTTGCTCTGTAAACCAAATAATCGGGCAGCCCGGGTGGCTCAGTGGTTTAGCGCCGCCTTCAGCCCAGGGCGTGATCCTGGAGACCAGAGATTGAGTCCTACATCAGGTTCCCTGCATGGAGCCTGCTTCTCCCTCTGCCTGTGTCTCTGCCTCTCTCTCTCTCTCTCTCTCTCTCTCTCTCTCTCTCTCTCTGTGTGTGTCTCTCATGAGTAAATAAAAAAATCTTAAAAAAAAAGCTTGTGTTAAAAATAAATAAATAAACAAACAAACCAAATAATCACGATTTTGACCACCACACTTGAATTTCTGGGAAAACATTCATTCATCTATCCGTCCATCCATCCACTCATCCATCCAACAGTTAGAAAGTATTGTCCAAGTAGCCAGGTATTATGCTAGGTGCTGGGGATGTGGCTATAAGCATAGATAAGATAGAGTACTTGCCCTCCAGGAACTCATTCTGGAGGGAGAAATGGACAAGCAAATAGGCAATTGTACATGATGTTTATAACCCATGCTCTAATATGATGCTAGGAGAACACAGAGAAGCTCCTATATCAGGCTGGAGGTTCAAAATGCTTGGTTTTTATTGTGGTTGATTTACACGCAAATAAATAGAATGGAGATCTCTTAGAACAAACCAGAGTGGTTCCTTCAAAGAATAAGGTGTTACAATGTAGAAAGAAGTGTAGTTTTAAGCACAAAGAATGGTTGCTTAGTGATGGGCAGCATAACAAGATATAAATGCAAAGGACTCTGCCTGCTGTGTTATTACTGCTGTAGCTTTGCTCCCACTCAAATGTTCACTTCCTGGGGGCCCAAAGAAAGAGGAGCTGGATTTTGGTTTCTGCTTGGGGACTGGCTAGATCAGTGGTAATAAAAACCAAGTTCTCCCACTGGCTTTCTACCACCGTCGTGGCTGATGGTCCACAGCATAGTCAGGATGCAGGGGTCTCATGGCACAACTGCCTTATTATTGCTTATTCCTCCCCTGCCATTCATTAGTCTACTCCGGCAAGACATGCAGAGGTTATAGCATAACTATGAGGTTAGGAATGCTAATTGTTCTATGTTGATATTAGTGTGGCTGGTGCTAATGCGAAAATAATTACTACTCTGTGCCTTTATGGACATTTTCATTGCCCTCTGGTGGTTACGCACTTATTTGGCTATAGATGGTAATGACATAATGCATGGCGGCTATTATTGCTTTAGCTATACAACTCGGGGGAGTCAGAAAGGAGAAGGTGTTTGGGAAGGAAGGCTGGGATTTGATAAATTATTTATTTCTTGAACTTTTTTTTTATTTTTTATTTTTTATTTTTTTGGTCTTTGCAGAGAGTTCTCTTTGGCTGTAAGAATATAAAGTCCTGGGATGCCTGGGTGGCTCACTGGTTCCGTTTCTGCCTTTGGCTTGGGTCATGATCCTGGGGTCCTGGGATCAAGTCCTGCATTGGGCTCCCTGCAGGGAGCCTGCTTCACCCTCTGCCTGTGTCTCTGCGTATCTCTCTGTGCCTCTCATGAATCAATAAATAAAAGCTTTAAAAAAAAGAATATAAAGTCTTAAGAATACCAGTGATTTGGTGATCAAGAACCCCAAGAATTTATGCACAAGTCAGCTCTTCTGCGGATTACATGCTGAAGTCTGAGACATAAGAAGTGGTCCTGGAAGTGTTCCTCTCACTCCCCTCCCCCAAGCTTTGCAGTTATCTAGATACCTCCATTTCTCATATCCTCCTGTGTAGTCTCTTCATTGGCTATAGAATAAAATAAAAACTTCTTTTGGAGATGCTTCAAGATCTAATTTCTGCCTAGCTTTCTAACTTCACCTCCTTTCCCATTGCCCTGCCATTCCCAGTAGCCTGTGTCTGACCCACTGTTCTTCCCCAAGCATATCATGCTTTCTCCTCATATGCTGCTCTTACTCCCTGGAATGCCCTCATCCTTCAGAGGCTGGTTCATCTGAGAGCCATCCCTAACTCCACTAGGCAAACATGATCATATCTTTCCTGTGCACTGGAGGTTTTACCCAAAGCATAGAAACAACCCCACTGTATGATAACGGTGTTAGTTCACCTGTTTCCCCATAAGACATGAACTTCTAAAGAGAGGTTCATGAGGCTTTTCTCTAATTTCCAGTATCTGGCTAAGTGTCAGGCACATAAGTGATTAATATATGCTGGAATAAATTAATAAGGTGGGTTTCCTCCTCATGGGCGAGGTTCTTCTGGATTAAAATGACAGATAAATCAATTATACTTTATAAGGTTCACATGAGATGTTTATATCAACAGTCATAGTCACATAATCATATCTTTTAGAAGGCCAGTTTCCTTCTCTTCATGGACCTCACATCTGCTGTTCCTTCCACTTAAAACACTCTTGTTTCCACTCCATATGATTCCAGCTTAAACATGTATTCCTTGGGATCCCTGGGTGGCGCAGCGGTTTGGCGCCTGCCTTTGGCCCAGGGTGTGATCCTGGAGACCCGGGATTGAATCCCACATCAGGCTCCCGGTGCATGGAGCCTGCTTCTCCCTCTGCCTGTGTCTCTGCCTCTCTCTCTCTCTCTCTCTGTGACTATCATAAATAAATAAAAATTAAAAAAAAATAAACATGTATTCCTTAAAGAAACTCTGAGCACCTTTCCAGTCACTATCAGACAGGCTAGATCCCCATGGCATCTGTATGTTGTTTTCCATTTTATTTACACAAATTATAATTAGAAAATATTTGCTCATTTATTTGTTTAATAATTGTCTAAGCTATAAAATGTTAAGCTCCTTGAATGCAGGGGCTGTGTTTATCTTATTCACCACTGTGTTCCTATTGTCTTGCCTATAGAGAGTTTACGATAAATATTCCAAATAATGAACTAAAAAAGTCCCTAAGGCAAGACATACTTCTGTTATCTACTTATATGCACACATTATAAGGTTAAATAACTACATCCCTTTTCAGAGATAAGCTGAAGTATATGTTTTCTTATGTAACATTTCAAGGAGCACACTGAAACTTCATCAACTTGGACTAAGAGGAATAGGAGAGAAGAAAGGTTTAAATATACGATAAATTTCAACTTCGAGCTTCTTCTTCCAGATGGGTTTAATTCAACATCTACTAAGCACTACTTTGTGCTAGGCACCATCCCAGACTCAACACAGGGTCTGCGAACATGAATACAACATGGCACCTGACTTTGAGATGCTTAAAGCCCTCTGAGAAGTGTCTTTCTTTCTGTAGATTCACTAAATTCATATTCACTCTAAACACAAATTGTTTTTTTAAATCATGTGGTCACCTCTGCCCATTTCTGTGTGCAATGCTCTTTCCTGTCTTGGACCATTTAGTTAATTATAATTTTTCTCTCCCATAACAAACCTTTTTGATAAGATCATACACTTCCTCCCTCCTTCCTTCCTTCCTTCCTGTCCTTCCTTCTCTCTGTTTTTTCCTCAGAATCCTACCCTCATAGCTCCTTCTCTGCTCTACTCTCTTGTTCTCCCAGGGCCTCTCCCCATAACACTATTCATTGCATCTTCCTCACCCCTTTACTCCTGTTCTGTATGCGTCTTCAGGACAGATACCATCATTTTGTCTGTCTCTAGCACAGTGACTGAGCCATAGGAGATGCTCAATGATTCTTGTTGTTATTACAGTGAATGAATAAATGAATAAAACTAGTGTTTATGATTAGAGGTCCTGCGAGACTATTTTTAATGGATTGTTTACAATTAGGAATACTCACTCTACAGTGATCTAGACCCTCAAAGTTCCTCGTTTGTTTTTTCCTTCAGTCAACTAAGTTAAACATCCCCTCATATATTCGAGATTCTATAAAATTCAGCCATATGAAGTTACAATTTTTGTGCACTCAAAACGACTATCAGCACTTCCCATGTGTCAATCTCTTAGAAAATCCACTTGCCAATGATGGTGCCAAGGTGAACATCAAAGTGTCTGTATTTAAATGTTCCAGATTCCAAATGTAAGAACTGTTTTCCTTATCTTGGCCTAGGTCTACCTGGCTTACATATTCAAAGCTATTCAGAAGGGTCTGCTAAGCCCACTGCTTCTTACATTCTCCCTAAGATCACAGATGCTTGGAGTGCTATGAAAAAATAATATTTTTTAGGATCACTTATGAAAGGTTAGCATGTTATAGCCAATTACTAGAAGCCTTGCACAAAGTAAATGTGAACAGAATAAAGGAGATGTACAACAAAACCCCAGCATAAAGTAGAGGTACATTCTTTGAGAACTAAGTAGCACAGGAGGTATTACTCACATCATGAAGAAAATCACCAGTTGGTGGGAATGCAGGAGCTTGTGGGATGGTGGTTTGGTGAAGTCCCTTCATTTCTGGAATAAGAGTCACACTGTTTGGCTATTGTCCCTGCGTCTTTAACTCCACTGCCCTGCTCCTGTCCCATGTGGCCAACACCTACAGGCCTGAGCTGTCCTCTGAACTGTCTAATCCACAGCTTCTAAGACTTTATGGCTCATGCCACCCTTTACTCCATTTTCCACACAACTGGTGTTGTTAGCTCCAAGCGTCTTGACTCATCTCCTGTCTATGGGATAATTACACTGCAAAAATCTCACAACCAGTATTTCTCTACCAGGATTGTCCTAGATTTCCCTCCTGAATAGAGGTCACTCAGAATATCATCTCAGGATGTTGACAGAGCCCCTGAGACCCAACCTCCAGCACCACATCTACTCATCTGTTGCTGTCTGTGCACCTCACTGCTATTTCCCAGCCCCTGAGATGGGTGACTTTGCCCCACAAACGACCTGTGGCTGCGAACACAGGCTCCTCTAAGGTTCAAACGTCACCTAATATTGGTCAAAACTTAGCCTCCACTCAGCTCTCTCTTCATATTTCATATTTCTCAGGCTTACCGGAAAGGTGAAAGAAGAGAAGCCGGATGAGAGGCGTGAAGCCCAAGACCTTGGGTATTTTTATTAGGTACGAGTCAAAACTGACCTGGACAAAGAGGAGCTGTGTATGGAAGGGTATTGTGTAGTTCAAGGCCACCACAGCTATACAGGCCAATGTCACTTTAGCAAGAACGCTGACCTGGTTCCCAGGGAGAACTGTTTGTTGCTTTCCCCTGTAGGTATTATCCCTTTTTGTCCTACAGACAAATAAAATCCCTGCTCCCACCTCACAGGATTTGACCTTCAGTTTGGGTCCTTGGTTTCCTCCCAGATCCCACCTCTCAATCTTCTTTTTCCTTATTCTGTCACACTTGCTGAATGAGGCACACAGTTTGCAGTCACTGCAGTAAACCTTGTGATTGTGAGGTAATTGGATAATATTATCACCTTCTCAGAAAAGTCTTCAAAAATTATCATGAGGAAGTGAGGCATTCCTCTCCTGGTAGGTATCCCTGTGGTCAGATAAGACGGCTGCTACATTCCATTCTGATCAGGTCATTCAGCCATTCTTCCATAGCGGGCACCTCCACGGAGACACAAGGGATGTGATAGTGCAAATCGCCTGGCTAAAATGGAATTCCAAACATAGAGCCTACACTTGGGTTTCTTTCTTTCTTCTTTTTTTTTTTTTTTTAGATTATTTATTTATTTATTCACGAGAGACAGAGAGAGAGGCAGAAACACAGGCAGGAGAAGCAGGCTCCATGCAGGGAGCCCGACATGGGACTCGATCCCAGGACTCTAGGATCATGCCCTCGGCTGAAGGCAGGCGCTAAACCGCTGAGCCATCCAGGGATCCCCCTACACTTGGGTTTCTAATAATCAGTCCATATGTAGTCTGTCCACAATCAAGGGCTTAGTTTGTTCTCTCTCTGTTTGTTTGTTTTGTTTTTGTTTTGTTTTGTTTTTGCTTCCTCTTGCCCTTCAGTAGTTTCAAGAAAAGTCAGCGTCATCTTGCAGATGGTGACAAGTGTCCATCATCAAAGTGAGCTCTCGTCACAAATCCCTTTTGTCATATGTAGCGTAAAGCACAACCATTAATACGTGGGGCTTTATGAGCTAGATTGGTTGGGTATAAACCTTCGCTCTGGCCATTTTTAGGTTTTTAAACATGAATACCTTACTTAACCTCCCGATGCCTCAGTTTCTCATCTATAAAGCGAGGATTTTAATAGGATGTGACTCACAGATCATTGGGAAGACTAAACACACAGCATGTGCAACAGGGCCTGGCAAAAGCTGACCAAAAAAAAAAAAAAAAAAATATATATATATATATATATATATATTATTGACAGGAATGGTTAAAGATCATGTTCTGTATTTGCCTTAGAGGGGTGTCTGTCCTATGTGAGAACTCAGTGAACCCCTGAATGCTTCCCTGAACCCTCCGAGCTCTCTAGCCCCGGCACTGGGTTTAGCAGAGAGAGCCCCCGCCTGGAGGGCAGACGACCTGGGAATTTTTGAGGTACTTTTGAGGTATTTTTCACGAATAACCTACCACAGGCCAGTCCTGGCGCTAGACTCCGCTCCTACGTGTTCCTCACACCAGCTTCCCAAGGCGGACATTACTGTCCCCATTTCACAGATGAGGCAACGAGTCCGGAACATTGTAACCACCGGGCCGGCGGCGCCAAGCCGCGAACAGTTCCTTCTGGAGCCTTCACTGCGATCCCAGCAGGTGGGTCTGGGGCGGGTGCTTCGACCTGGGTGGCCCTTACGTGTCCGGCCTGTGAGGCGGAACTAGCCCTCGCGGGGTCAGGAGCGTCTGAGAAAGATTTCACGCAGGTCGCCGGAGGCCGCGAGGCTCAGGCGGGCGCGGACCCGCTCGGTGGAGCGCTGAGCGGAGGCGCACCTGAGGCGGCGGGGGCCGGGAGGAGACTGCGGCCCCGCCTCCCCGCCCGAGCCCGGATAGGCGCGCCCGGCTGAGTGGCAGGAGCCTCGGCCAATAAGGGCCGCGGAGGGCGGCGGGGGCGGGGCTGTCCCGGGGCCGCGCTGGGCCCTCTGGGAGGGCGGGCGACCTCGGGGGTCGTCGCGGCCGCGCGGAGAAGCCCGCCCCTCAGCGCGAGGCGACGGGCGAGGTGTCGCCGGCGGGGACGACGTGGTGCCGGGGCCTCGGCCGGCTCCCGGGCTCTGGCCGTGATGGCGACCCGGGGGCACCCCCGCCTTCTGCTTGCCCTGCCAGCCCCGACGGACCCAGGGGTCAGGGCCCGCCCGGGAACTGGGGACGGTTTTCCTCCCGGAAACACATTCGCCGTCCGCCTGGGAGGAGGAAGCGGGAGCCGCGGGGTCGGCGAGAAGGGCAGCTGGTTCCCGCGGTCGGGGCGATCCAGTCGCTGCTGCCGCCGCCGTCTGCTCGCCTGCTCCTTTATTTTTTTTTAATAAATTTATTTTTTATTGGTGTTCAATTTGCCAACATATAGAAGAACACCCAGTGCTCATCCCGTCAAGTGCCCCCCTCAGTGCCCGTCACCCAGTCACCCCCACCCCCCGCCCTCCTCCCCTTCCACCACCCCTAGTTCGTTTCCCAGAGTTAGAGTCTTTATGTTCTGTCTCCCTCTCTGATATTTCCCACTTATTTTTTCTCCTTTCCCCTTTATTCCCTTCCACTATTATTTATATTCCCCAAATGAATGAGACCATATAATGTTTGTCCTTCTCCGATTGACTCATTTCACTCAACATCATACCCTCCAGTTCCATCCACGTCGAAGCAAATGGTGGGTATTTGTCGTTTCTAATGGCTGAGGAATATTCCATCGTATACATAGACCACAGCTTCTTTATCCATCATCTTTCGATGGACACCGAGGCTCCTTCCACAGTTTGGCTATCGTGGACATTGCTGCTAGAAACATCGGGGTCCAGGTGTCCCGGCGTTTCACCGCATCTGTATCTTTGGGGTAAATCCCCAGCAGTGCAATTGCTGGGTCGTAGGGCAGGTCTATTTTTAACCCTTTGAGGAACCTCCACACAGTTTTCCAGAGTGGCTGCACCAGTTCACATTCCCACCAACAGTGCAAGAGGGTTCCCTTTTCTCCACATCCTCTCCAACATTTGTTGTTTCCTGCCTTGTTAGTTTTCCCCATTCTCACTGGTGTGAGGTGGTATCTCATTGTGGTTTTGATTTGTATTTCCCTGATGGCAAGTGATGCAGAGCATTTTCTCATGTGCTTGTTGGCCATGTCTATGTCTTCCTCTGTGAGATTTCTGTTCATGTCTTTTGCCCATTTCATGATTGGATTGTTTGTTTCTTTGGTGTTGAGTTTAATAAGTTCTTTCTAGATCTTGGAAACTAGCCCTTTATCTGATATGTCATTTGCAAATATCCTCTCTCATTCTGTAGGTGTCTTTTAGTTTTGTTGACTGTATCCTTTGCTGTGCAAAAGCTTCTTATCTTGATGAAGTCCCAATAGTTCATTTTTGCTCACCTGCTTCTTTAGCATCTTGGTTCTGTGACTGGATTTTTCCTTCTTCAAGCTTTGCCCGTTGTGGTCAGGCTCCCTGCCCCACCCCGCTCCCCCCACCCCCTCAGTGATCTGGGCTACATGGTCCAGACATTCCCTCTGCAGGAAACCCCTCTGTGGTTCCCCACCGCCCTCAGGAGGAAGGCCCGAGGACCGAACATGGCCTTCAGGGCAGCAGAGGCTCTGGCCTCCGGCCCCAGCCCCACCTCCAGATACTTCTCACTGCCTTTCCCTAATAAAAGTGAATTATTCCTCAAACCATCAACAATAGTGTCAAGTGAGAAGTCCTCCATAATTTGAACCCTCGTGTGTTGGGTGATCACTTGAGTTGGAGAAGGCAATTCCGCCCCCAGAATCCCAAGAAACCTCCAATCCAGTTCTTGCTTATCTGCTGATTTCACTGTGTGATCTGTCCCATGTTTCTTCCAGTCTCTGTTACTTATTTATAAAATGATGTTTTCTTTTTTTTTAAGATTTATTTATTTATGATAGACAGAGAGAGAGAGAGAGAGGCAGAGACACAGGAGGAGGGAGAAGCAGGCTCCATGTCGGGAACCCGACGTGGGACTCGATCCCGGGACTCCAGGATCGCGCCCCGGGCCAAAGGCAGGCGCTAAACCGCTGAGCCACCCAGGGATCCCCATGATGTTTCCTTTTATTTCTTCTTTCTCAAGGTACTTTCAAAGATACATCCACAGTACATGGAAAAGGATTATAAATTCAAAGTATTGTTAATATATGTCCTTTAGACCAAGTCTTTTTCTGGGTCATGGGGAATCTCTACTTTACATACATTGCATAATACCTGAGGCCTATCTTTATATCGGCATGAATTTAAAGCCCCCCACAGGTTACCTTTTCCTATGGCTGGATCTGAGGGGCAGGCCTGACTGGTAAAACCTTCTCCACTTGTGCTCACTGGTTACTGTATGTAACAGAGGGACCTAGAGAGAAAGTAAGATAGAAGATGTTAGCTAAAGAGTCCTGCCTGGATAGAGTAAAAGATGGATCTGTCTTAAGAAAACCTTGAAAATTAATTCTTTTTGATTCTTTTTGTGCCACATATAATGATTGCTCTCAGAGGAATTGGAATCACATGGAAAATACTAGAATGTGGGATCGCAAGCTGTAGTAGGCCCCTGTTCATTCTATATTCGTAATCACCTTATTGTCTCAGCCTTCAGTGCCCTTTCCCAAGCTGGGGTTCATTTCTCCTTTTCTTCCCCCAGCCTCCTAACACTTAGCTAATTCTCAGAAGGTATAATAAATATTGAATGAATGAATGAATGAATGAATGAATGAAAAAATGAAAGGGTGAAGGATGGATGGAAGGAGGGATGCAAATATAAAGCCAGAAGATCTGGGTTCTTCTGTAGATCAATGCAACAACCTTATGAAGTAAATACAGCAGCAATTATTGTCCTATTTTGCACATGATGAAACTAAGGTTCAGAAAGTTATGTGATTCAGCGGAGTACACACTGTTCAAAAGCGACAGAACTGACCTTAATTTTTACGACATTTTTCTTCCCACACATCCTCATTCTTGAAGGTAAGAAAGACTTAATTTCTACATTTTAGGCAGAGAACAAGCTGAGAACAGGACATTGATATGCCTGTCTCCTTCACCACCTCCTCCTCCCCTAAGCAAGTGATTTCAGAGGCAAGCCAGTACTTACAGGCTATTTTAAAGACAGGGCTGGAAAGTGACACCTGGTAGGAACACAGTAAGGAAGAATTAGACATAATGAGATTTCAGCCCATTTTTGCACCAACTTTTAATGGAAGATTCAGTACAGTTCTCTGCTTTTGAAAGAAACCTGTTTCCATGGCAGAGGAGGAACTGAGGGAAGGAGAGAGAAAAAATGGTAAAAACATATTTTCTGGAGATTCCTAGGTGGCTCAGCAGTTTAACGCCTGCCTTTGGCCCAGGGCTTGATCCTGGGGTCCCAGAATTGAGTCCCACATCAGGCTCCCTGCATGGAGCCTGCTTCTCCATCTGCCTGTATGTCTGCCTCTCTCTCTGTGTGTCTCTCATGAATAAATGAATAAAATCTTTAAAAAAAAGCATTTTCTCAGAATCATTTTTCCAGATACACTGAACAATTCAAAGGATAAGAGCAGTTCAGTGACAGAGAAGTATGGCAGTAGGTGAGCTCTGAGAAATAGCCCAACTCTTTAGGTTTCATCTAATGGACAAGATAAATGAGAAACTTGGAAATGTTTAATTGAGCCCATGAGCCTGCCTGTTTCATTTATTGTGGCTCAAATCTCTTCATTTAGACTCTGAAACTAGACTTCTTGGATATTAAACCCCAGCTCTATCACGAAACGAGCTCTGTAATCATGGTCATGATTCTATCTATCCTTATCTATAAAAGGATGTAAATAATAATGAACACCTCTCTTGCAGGTTGTTGGGAGAATTAATGAATTCATTTTTATTAATACTCTATGATCAATGCCTGGCATATTGTATATGCTATTGTCACTAACATCATCACAGCTGCCTCTTGATAATTGAAGCAGGGCATATACTTTAAGCTTTATTTTCAGTTGCATCAGAAATGGAGGAAAAAGTCACAAGATCACCTGGAGCACTTTTACACGTCTGGTCTGCCTCTCCATCTCCTATCTCCTGCCTTCTGGAAACTCAGACTCAAGAGGTCTGGAGTAAGACATAGAGATCCATATTTTGAAAAAGCGTATCTAAAATGTTTTCTTTCATCTTTCACTTCAACCTGACACTCCACTGGAACCCCATTTTAAGGGATTTCACCAGAGGATGAAAAATATTTTTACTGCATGAGGATTAGCCAGGTAATATGGGCAGGGCATGTATGTATTATTAAGTCCATCTCCCTACCTAGATCAAAACCAACCTAAGATAGGATTCAAACTTCTGCATTATGATAAACTGATGAGCCTGCCTCCAATTCACAGATGATATTGTCATGATGATACTCTTTCTGGAGAAACTAAGCCCTGGTGATGTAAAGTTTGGTCATATGGTATTGTGTGCATTAGGCTGCAACTCACTTTTTTTTTTTTTTTTTTTTTTTTACTTACTGACCTATGTGGACATCCTTCCAGGTTCATGTACATAGATGTAACTTATTATTTTAATAGCTGCATAATATTCCATAGTATATAATTTCCATGCTTTTTTCAGCCATTGCCTATTGCAGAAAATGTGAATTGTTTGCTACCAGATTTTAAACACCAAATATGATGTAGCAATAAACACCCTTGCATGTATATCCTTACATACTTGGGTGTTTTTTTCTTTCTTCTTAGGATAGAATCAGAAAATGTAATGGCTGGATCACAAAGTACATACATTGTTAATTTAACTTCACTTTAAAGATTTTATTTATTTGAGAGAGAGTGTGTGCTCCCATGCACAAACTGGGGCGGGGGGGGGGGAGGAGGCAGAGGGAGAAGCAGACTCCCCACTGAGCAGGGAGCCTGAAGCAGGGCTCAATCTCAGGACCCTGAGATCATGACCTGAGCTGAAGGCAGACGCTTAATGACTGAGCTACCCAGGGGCTCCCACGTGGTTAATTTTAGATGATATTACCAAAAGGGTATAATAATAATGAACTTCACCACTGCCCCTGCCCTGAGCTCCTCCTGAGCATATTCTGTGTACTGTGGAAGGGGCAGGCTGACCTGGAATACCTTCAAGTGGATGCGGTTGTGAGTATAACAAGACTATGATTCATGGTTTGTGAGGCATTTTGCATTTTATGGATCTGCTAAAACCTCATCAGATCACAGGCCGCCTTCCCTTTTTTAACCATAACGGAGTCTGGTGTGGCTGAATTTACCACCCACCATGGCATAGCCACAAGCTTCGATCTACCTTCCATCCCTGTTCTTAGTTTTGTATGATACCTACTTGAGGGAGAGAGGGGGTGGGTGGGAGTAGATGCAAAAAAAAAAAAAAAAAAAACACACACACACACAAAAAGAGTTCAGGAGCAGATAAAAGGAATGGAATTGTGGGAGCGGAAACTCAAGCTCAACCCAGAGACCACAGGAGAGAGGTCAGATAACAGGATAAAATCTATTTCCTTATTTTCATGCTCTCTCTGCTCAGAAACATATTCAGCTTAATAGCCCCTGACTTCGATACCACCCTCCTGTAATCTACTGCAAATCCAACGGACGCCGTTGTCACACTTCATCAGCTGTGCTATAATTCCCAATAACTGGCACACAATTGATGTGCTATCCCTGAAAAGCTGGCCCCAAAATAAATGGCTTCAGAGGGTTTAATGATAAATCAGTGGCATTCTGAATGGATTCTGTAAGTATTCTAAGTCAGTACAAATCCTCCCTGGGATCCAATTTGGCTGGTTCATTACCAGTTCTATCTCCTGCATGCAAAAAAGATGATAAACAACATTGTAAAGATGTAGATGAGATTGGCTTTTGTGACCTAATGTTTCTGGTGAAGGGAGAAGTACATGTTGTTAAAATGAGAAAGAGGCACACAACCCACTGGCAACAGATTATTATAAGCTTCATTTTGAGCAGGAATCATTTGTGATTTTATTACCGTGGAGACAAAGACCTGGCTGCTTTTGCATTTTATAGTGGCTTAATTAACCTTTGTGCGCAGAAATCTGGTACACCTACTCCATGAACAAAAAGCCACTTAAAAAAATCGAAAGCCACCAGCTATTTCTGATAGACTCAGACGGAGATTCTGCAGGGGCTTATAGTGGTGAAAGCAGAATTTTCTGGGGATGGGTCCCAGCAAGTGACTTAACATCTCTGTGTGTCCATTTCTTCCATTTGGAAAGTGAGCTAATAGTAGTTTGCACCTCATTTCTTTTAAGTGGCACGAAGACAGGCCAATAAATAACCAAATGTGAGAGGGATAAATAATCAAATGCAAAGAGGGAAAATTTAATTCATCAATCTAGCCTTGGAGAAACCATCAAGAATCATTGGCGTTTAGCTGTCACTTCAGGTTAAGAAATCTCCACATAAGGTGTTGGAATTGACAGTAGAGTATTGTGTTTCTGTTCATGGCCTTTGGAGTCAGGTAGACCTGGAGCCCTGGACCTGATGGCCTGGTCAGCTCCCAGATATTTCTTGAGTATTAGGTGTAACCTTGGGGAATTTGCTGACCTTCTCTATGCCTCAGTTTCCTTATCTGTACATGAGTATTGTTAGAGTACCCAGCTCAAGGGGTGCTCAAGAGGACTAAAAGGTGCCTAACTCACAGTAAACACTAGGTAAGTGTTGGATGTTACTAGGCACTTCTGTGTATACAGCTGGAGAAAAGATTGGGAACCAGGTAGGACACTTGCTACATTTCTAAATCTAGAAATCCCTACCATCTGTTTTTTCCTTTTGATTTCATTACTTGCTTCTAAGAGCATTATGCAGAGAACATTTTGGTTAACCAAGGACCATGGTTATCAGGACACTCATGAATTAAGATTTTTCTATATAATTATGTGCACTGCATTAGTAGACATGTAAAAGGGCAGATCCAACTCCATGGGGCTGGAAACTTGCATAATTCAGGGGCCCTCTTGAGGAAAAGGAACGCAAAATCCCAAATACAGAAATAGGCACAAAAGTGACTATTTACTTACAATGAGAAAAGAAAGCACAACAAATCACTGGTTCAAGCTGGTCCTGCACAGGAGGCAAATGAAATGCAGATTTCGGGGGCTGACCTGTGCACAGAGTGGTAATCTAGGTGGAAAGAGCAGCAGCTCCAGGAGTGGCAGACTGTATGACCACACCGACAGTCCTCTCCAGGAACAGACATCAATAAAATTAAATCCACCAGTGCATAAAGATGATTTATTACATGTAAACTAAAGGAATTTATGTTCCCTTTTTAAGACTTCACAGATACGGGCATCTGGGTAGCTCACTTGGTTGGGCATCTGATTCTCGGTTTCTGCTCAGGTCATGCTCTCAGGGTCTTGAGATTGAGCCTCAGGGTGGACTCTGCACTCAGTGGGAAGTCGGCTGGAGATTCTCTCCCTCTGCAGACTTCACAGATAAAGAAATGTATAGATGTGTCTGAACCAACATCTCAATTTGGGAGCAGGAAAATACGGTCCTGTGTTTCCTTTTAAGTTCTTAGCCTTCATCTCAAAAAAGATTCTCCTTCAGTTCTTATCTGGATGGACAGGGGTGCCTGGAAGTGTGTCCTTGGGGCATGTCAAGACTACAGTCTCTTCTCTTTCATTTCTCTCATGTGCTTGAGTTTTCAAGTGCTCTATGGCTGGGAGAGAAAACATGTGTTTAAGAATTTGTGTGGTGAGTCTTCTGTCCCCCACCACCTGCACCACACACATCACTTCTCAATATTGTCCAGACAATTTTGGAAGGGTTGAAGGCATTCTAGGAAGTATTATCCTACACATACAACTACTGGAAGGGGGACAAAATCAGTCTCTCTCTCTCTCTCTCTCTCTCTCTCTCATTTCTTTTTCTCTATCTTCCTCACCTATTCCCACATACCCCACCATTCCAAAATCCTACACAGATACCAAGTTAAGAAATCACTTGCTAATTAAGAGCTCTGAAATACCCCAAAGCATATATAACTAATGGTGAAAGAATTTTGGATGCTGTGACAGGAAAGAGGAAGTCAATATGGGGGGCTGCAGGAAGGATAAGCTTCCAGGCACTTGCCAAATGACTCAAAAGCCATGGCTGCCCACTTCTTTTACTCCCCAGGTCATTGCTGCTCTTGGAGATAAGCTGATCCCTATATTGGGCAGTGCAGCGGGGCCAGCTCTGCCAGGCCCAGTGAGGGTGACACACCCACACCAGCCTGTCCACACATCCTCCTCTGCCAGAAGCTACAGCACATAGAGGAGTGTTGTGGATTCCAGTGTGGGTCATCTCAGAACTAATGCTTCCTGAAGTCCAGGATTCATCTAGATGATTCAGGGACAAGCAAAGAAGTAGGAAGAAATTTGGCATCAGGTCCTTGACAATACATGAGACTTGATTCTACTGAATGACTTAGAGTTCCATCTTGTTAACAAATATGTATAGCAGCCATTTATTCAAATATTCATTCAACAAACAATTCTTAACACTTGCCAGTCTTGTACAAGTAAAAGATACAAAGAGAAAGTTCACACAAGTTTAATTATAAAAACATACAAGTATATCAAAAGCAATATAGTATAATGTGATACTTGCTGTAATGGTAGATAAATAGAACTTTAGGGAAGCCAAGAAATAGGAATGATTGTGTTTATATATGTGTGCACCTGCATGTAGGGGGCTCTCAGCGAAAGCAGGGAAATGTGATTTTGTTTCATATGTAACCCAAGGATCTGTCTCCTGACAGTATAGCCCCTTTCCTGGTAAGAACTAGCTTCCCCCTCCCACCTTCCCATCAGGGTTACCTTCTAAGACAGTTTCATAAATCAAGGTCACACTGATGAATTTTCCTTTGAGAAGCTTCTCCCCTAGACACAGAACAGCAGCAGTCACATCATTGTTGTGAGAGCATTTGTTTTTTACCCCCTTAAAGGTGAGAGGGGGGAATAAAATTAAGTCTTACAGATCTGAGTCTCTTATGGAGTCCCTTTACCCAAGAAGGTGTGTGGAGCAATATGGAGACCAAGAAGACAGGTTCAAGAGAGTGATGGCCCAATTGGGTTGAAGTTTTGTACATCTGTCCATCTGGACATATGTCCTGGACAGATTCCTTGAATCCTACCTCCTGCAAGTACCATAGGTTTCATGTTTTCTCTTTTACTTCAAAATTGTGATTTTAATCCATGAAAGAAGCCCTGAAAAGATCAAATAGCTACTTCAATCATGGCAGTCTTCAGCTTCTGTGTCAATGGCAGCACACATATGTGGGCATACCCCTTCTCTCCTTGCCAACTCAGCCTGGTCAAGTAATCCGGCCACAATGCCTCAGATAATACAGAATGAGAATTAATGAAGATTGAAAAAGAAAGATTAATGAAGATTGAAAACTTGCTTTGGTTTAAATGATCTGAGCAATGTGAAAAAACAACTTTTAAATTTTAATTTAATTTTTTAAAATTTGTATCGTCCAAGACTTAGGTCTTCTTCAATCAAGCTTTCTAGTAATTTTTTTCCCTCCTTCTCTGAGAGATAATTTCTGGCCCATTCTTAGGGCTATGGTTTTGGCCTCAGCAGCTCTGCCAACCAGACTCCACTGTTGTGCTGAAGCATCCACCCCCGCCCCTCCCCGCTTTGCTCTCGTTGTGTTCTCATGGCAGATCTTTGTGAAACTTTCTTGCTGGTTAGAATCACCATCCCCAGAACTTGGCAAGAAGGGGCTCTCCTCTGAGGCAGTGGTTGGGGTCAGACACAGAAGTCCCCTGGCTACCTGCCTGGTGACTATTACCACCACCACATGAGGCCAGGGACCACTCTGTGTTGAGTGGGTAAGAATGTTCATGGTAGTACTTAGTATGTGGGTTGTAGTTCACCATATGGGATAGAAAGATGAAGCAGTAGTCCTGAGCAGGAGGGCACACATCATGGAGACTCAGAATTGTCAAATACAGCATCTGAGAGAAAGGGGACAGGGATATATGGGAAGCAAGAATGTTGTTGCTTAGGAGCTTTAGGAATTCAGAGGGAACTCCACTGTTGGAGAGATTAATGCAAAGAAAGAAGCTTGGGGCACCTGAGTGGCCCAGTCGGTTAAGTATCTGCCTTTGGCTCAAGTCACCATCTCAGGGCCCTGGCATCCAGCCCTGCACTGGGCTCTCTGCTCAGAGGGGAGTCTGTTTCTATCTCTTGCTCTGTGATCTCTCTCTCACTCTCTCTCAAATAAATAAGTAAAACCTTAAAAGAAAGAAAAAAAAAAGGGAGGGAGGAAGAAAGGAAGAAAGGAAGAAGGCAGGCAGGCAGAAAGAAGCCTAAACCAGCAAGAGGCAATGAACCCAAATTTCTGAGACTGAGAGGCAGCTACTTCCCACTTGAAGCCACCAGCCCTCACAGATTTCTCCCTTTTCCCGAACTCCTCTCACATTTTCCATCTTTATTACACGTTTTCGCATTTATATCATAATCTGTCTTATGTTGCTTCCCAACTATGGTTTCACGTATATACATGATCTCTTCCCAACATTGAATATAAACTCTTGGAGAGCAAGATCAAGCCCAACAACTGGCAAAAGAGATGAGTGAAACCAACCTTTACAACTTGCATATATAAGAGACACAGTACAATGGAGTTGTATCATGCATAGAAATAAAAATTAAGTATTATAAAGAAACCAACCAGCACTTTATAAAAAAGCATTCTTTATGTAATTTCCTGGTTCAGAAACTATTTTTAAGGATTTTAATAATAATAAATCTTAAACATACACTCAAGTAGAGAAAATAGTTTAACCCGCATACCACCATCACCCAGAGCCTCAAATTTTCAAGTTTAACCACTCCTGTTTCTTCATTCCCCCTTGTACCAAGAGTAATTTAAATTTTTTTTTGAGTAATTTAAAAATTTTAATCACAAATCCCAGATATGTTACTTTTTGGTATGTATTTCAGTATGCATCTCTAAAACATATGAATGTTTTCTTTCTTAACCACAATGCTTTCATCAGCTCAATTAGCATCAACTTAAAATTAACAACAATTCCTGGATATCATCTCAACTTCCCTGATAGTTTCCAAAGAGTAAGAACATCATTTAAAAGAAGGCCTGTTTTTCAGCCTGTTGCAGAAAGCCATGCTGGGAACTGACAAGAGAAGGCTGCAATTAAATTCAAGGTCAGTTCTTGTTTGGCCATAGTAGCCAAGTCTGACAATCATAGTCACCAGCTCACTTAGGACTGGGTCAGAGTCCAGCATTCTGGAAAGGAGCTGGTGGGTCCCAGACAGCTAATTCTGTGTAGACATGTGTATATGTGTGTCCAGCATAGGGGCCATTTCTGGGGCATTCAAGTGGGAGTAGAATTCAAGGGGGGAGGTGTGGCATTCGGGGGGGAGGGGAGAGACTATGAATTTAGATGAGAAGCTTTAATAGAAATTCAAAATTTCTTTCAACTATAAATATAGACAAAAAACCACAGAAGTATTAGTACCTATGACTTTGTCACCAACAAAAATTAAAATATTTTTAAAAAGAAATTACAATATTTTAATATTATACTATGATTGCAGATTTCAGCAAATATTGCAAATACCCATTATTTACTTTGAGCTGATGTTAATTGTTTTCCCACCTCTAGATCTTGTTATGTTCAATAAGAAAGCACATATATTTCTATATCACAAATTTGGTTTGTTTTGCTTTTTTATTACTTAGATAACTGCATTTTGATATGCTTGATTTCCTTTGTAGTCCCGAGCATTCTATTTTAAACATTTTAAAACAGTATTCTGGGAAAGAGTCCACAAGCTTCATGAGACAGGCAAAGGAATCCATGGCACAAAGAGAAAGGTGAAGACACCCAGGAAGCCTAAGAGTGAGAATGCTATGAGTGATGTTTAGGGGAGTAAAGGGATTACCCCTTGACCGGTTCATCAGTTCTTTGAACTCTGGACATAATAATTAGGGATGAGATATCAGCCCTTATAAGGAGCCTGGAAGTTGCTGCAGGAGCCATACGAAAGCCCATCTCCAAAACATTTCTGCAATGCTGGCATATGAGTCACAAACTTTGGCCAGCAATTTTGAAAGGATGCTCAAAGTCCTCTAGAGGCAGAGTACTATAAAAATCTAAAGTATTAATAGAATTCCTCCTACCTCAAGGCTGTGGCTCCTCCCACGGCCTTGTAGGCACCAGGAGAGGCATCCTGCCAGGCTGACTATGTGGAGGACTGATGGAGACAGCTCTCAGCTCACAGTCTGATGCCAATACCGACTTGCTGTCGTGAATGGTGTGAGGGGGAGATAGAGTGATTTGCCTAAACTTCCTTTTCTGGGAAATGGGAGCAGTGCCACTTGCCACCTACCTCACAGAGTTTTAAGTCAATCATCACGGTGTTATGTTAAATCCTAGGAGTGTCACATTATCATAGCATGAAAAACTTACCAAGCTTTGCTAAAGGCAGAGGGTAAATCTAGCCAGCTATTATTGCTGGGACCACATAAAGCCATATTCTTTACTCGTAAGTTCACCAACTTTATATGCTTCTCACTGACTTGTGACTATTAGCATTATGCAGTGAAGTGCATACAACTGCCTTATACAGTAACCATATCTTTAAATTTTCCAAGCAAGAAAAAAAGCTCTTTCACAGTTGTTTTTGCTTCCGATAACCATAGCCAATTTATCAGCCTCTGAATTTCACATTCACATGTGGTGTGACTTTTGGCAGGAGTGTGTTAACAACCATGAAACATTAAAAACAGCTGGCAACCATTCACATTAGCTCCAAACTGGAAATGACCCAAACACCCATCGATAGTAGGACGAATTAAATAATTTTTGGTACATGCCTGCAAGGGCATACTATACAGCTGAGAGAATGAATCAACTATTGCTATTGGCAACAACATATATCAATCTCACAAATATACGAATGAGGAAAAGAAGCCAAACAGCAAAGAGTATACCTTGAATGGTTCCATTTATAGAATTTATAAATGTGGGTTGGTGACTAAGCAAGCCTGGGACATTAGAAGTCAGAGCAGCGATTGTCTGTGGATGGCAAGTCATGACTTCTTAGAAAACACGAAGGGGTTTCTGGGAAGCTAGCACCAATTCTGTTTCTTGACTTTGGTGCTGCCTACTAGGATATACTCATTTTGTGAAAACTTACTTACCTGTACACTTAGAATCTGTGTACTTTTATGTGTGTATGTTTTAAGCTTCAACAAAAATTCAGACTTAAAGACATGAACAGGGACTAATTTTTTTAGTACAACTTCTGTCAGAGCACATACTTTTTTTTTTTTTTTTGAGAATTGGCAATATTTTAACATAGTGTTAAGAAATCTGGAATTCTTAATTGGGATTTTTGGTAATATACAAATCACCAAAAAATTAGCTATCCTGCCCATCCATCCTCCAATTGGGTTATAATACTTTCTATTGACATATTTGTTCATCTTAAATGATAGATATCATAAAGCCAACTGTGATCTGTTTTAATGGCTTCTTAAAGTGACCTTATATAAAATGAGCAATGATGAGGATGGCTTTACTGGAAGCTTCTCCCCAGGAGGAAGGTTGGTAGTGTAATTTTGGCTTGGCAAGGCCACCCAGCCAGGTTGATGCTCTGCATCCTGTGTAGTGCATGCAGCAGGAAGAAGGAGGAACTTCTAATTGGTCAGCCCAGGAGGGCTTTCTTCCTGATTGGTGGACCTAAATGGGTACCATTTTAGAAGGAGGAGGAGCCTGGGATGCAGTCCTGCATCTGTCCCCTATAGGGACCTTTCCTCTGCTCATCTCTATTGATGTAGGACACTGTCCCTCCCTCCCCCAATTGCCTATCTTCTTTTTTCCCTGTCTTTACATAGGAAACCTTTGGGAACCATGTCTTTTCTTGTATGTCTCCATTTCATCCCACCTCCAATTCCAGAGCAGAATTGAAAAATTTCACTGTTCACTTAGGGATGAAAGGTGGGAACACTGTTTATGAGTCACCAAAACCTAGTCCCTATCCCAAGGCTTGGTGTCTAGGAGGAGGTTAATAAACACTTGTTCAGAAAAGGAACTGCAGAATATTGGTATCTCTTTTGGCCCTTTTGCATTTTTGTCTTTCTGTTATTCTTTGCTATTCTGATTATCAGTGTGGTACAGTGAAAAAAGAGCAAGTATCAGAGTTAGATCCCATGCCAGAATCTTGATAGTCACTTGTCACTTGTTAAACCCTGGTCAAGTTGCTTATCTCCAGTTCCAGTTTCCTCAACTAAAATAGAGATGATACTATCTTCCTTGCAAGGGTCTGGGGAGAATTATATAAACAAAATGTATGTGGCTCCTAGAACAATATTTGCACATAGCATTGAACATTCATGCATTTCTCCATTCATGCACTTGATAAACAGAATCCTGGGGAGGGATGTATTTGTAATCCATAAATGTAAAAAAAGCTTTTACTTATAGAATTGTAATAGAAATATAAGCAGGGATATCTATGTATTCATCATTTAGCTGTTCAGGCATCCATTCTTCTGTCTTCACATGTATGTGATTCTTCTATCTGCATCTGTTGTAATAATATCAACGACTATGTGTGTTTGCTATTATTATTAATGATAACATTACAACTGCACATAAAGAAAAATGCTATGAAAGTTATAATTATATACACCGAGGTGTTTATATTATAATTACTTCTGGGACATAAGATTTGAAGTGGGTTTTTCCATTTCTTCTTTCAACTTTTCTATATTGTTTGAAATATTTAGCAGTAGGTAACGTTTTCAAAAAATTAAAACACAAAGGGTTTTATGAACTAAAAATTTGAAAACCTAGACAAAATGGAAAATATAGTCAGTGCCGAAACTGACATAAGAAATAGGGAACTGGAAGAGATCAATAAGTTTTAAAGAAATTAAATTACAACTGATAACTTCCCCTCTCAAAAAACTGAATGCCCAAATAGTTTTCCAGGTGAGTTCTATCAAAGTCTTGAGGAAAAATAAATTTTTATCTGCATTATAAATTATTCCAGAAGAGATAAAACCGAAAGCTGCAAGCTCATTTCATAAAATTGGTATGATGATATGAACACAGCATAAAAAGAAAGAATGAAAGAAGACTATATCCTATTCTCTTATGCAAGTAGATGAAAAATCTTCTCAAATATGAGCTAATTGATCCCAACAGTTTGTTTTAAAATAATACAGCTTGGCTAATTGATGGTTGATCATTAGGAATTCTGCCAACATAATACAGAAAATTAATAGATTAAAATTTTAAAACTCATGATAGAAAGAGCATTTGATAAATTCTTTACTTATTTATGATAAAACTCTTAGCAAACTAAGAGTAAAAAAAGGATTTCTTTAATTCCCTTAAATGGATGATGGTTATATTCCAAAACCATTTTTACTTAATGGAAAAGCTTTAAGGGCATTCCTGCTAAGATTGGAACAGGAGAAATATTGTAATATATTACAACCAACACTATAATATTGGAAGCCCTGGCCAACACTGAAGAAAAGAAAGAAAGAAAAGAATTGGAAAGAAAGAAACATAACTATCAGTTTTTGCAGGTAATATACTTACCTACTCAGAATAACCAACAGCATCAACAGGTAAACAGTAAGAACTTGATGGGTATATGGTCAAATTATGAAAGCATTTCCAACAGCAAACAAGTAGAAAATATTATTTTAAAAAGGCAAGATACCATTCACATAGCAACAACTGAAAAATGTTGGGTAATTAACCAGGAATACATAAGGCCTCCTTGAGAAAACTTAAACACTCTAATAAAGGACATAGAAAAACCTCAGTGAACAAGGCACATTCCTTGTTCTTGAATCAGAAGACTTAAAATTATAAAGATATCAACTCCCCCACATTTACCTAGTAAATATAATGTAATTGCACCAAATTCCAGTTCGATCTTTGAGATACATGATAAATTTATTTAAAAATGTGTCCGATGTTGATGCAGTAGAGGACCTTTTAAGAAAAAACTTCCAAAAAACATATAGGATAAAATTGATTAGAGAGTACATCAAAGTTAAGGATTTCTGTTATACAAAGGGAGCAGGGATAATGTTAGAAACACTTCAATATGGGAGAAGAGCTTTTACAAAGTTCCAACTGGATAAAGGGTTCCTATCTAGAATATAGAAGAAGATAAATCAAATAAGGAAGCAAATCAAACAAATCAACAAGAAAAAGAGACCTCAATAAAAAAAAAATGGGCAAAGTACATCAACAGGCAATTTACAAAGCGATACACTCAGAAAGCTAACTTAACATGAAAAACTCAGCAGATTGACATAACAATGAGCTATAATTTTGTACCCGTTTGGCTGCAAAAATTTCAAAAACTGAATTACACTCTGTGTGGGCTGGATATGGACCTATGTCCTGCTGATTACTCAAGTAAGGACCAGCATGGCCATGAGGAAGCACAGTCAATACTATTCAGGCAAAGTAAGAATACCCATGTCTTATAGTCAGCAAGACTGAAAGGAGGCATGGTAAAGAAATGAGAATAAACAACAAGGTTTCTGGCATACTTGACAGAGTAGATTCAGGTAACAGCACCTGATATAGAGAAAGAAGAAGGAATGAAGAGCTGGTTTGGGGATAAAGATGTTTTCCAATTTGGATCTGTTAAGAATTATGAACTTGTGGGACACCTGATGGGATTAGTAGGCGTTCATTCAGTCAATATTAACATTCCCCCATCAAATAAATTCCATTTTCCTCTGTGTTTAGGAAAAATGGAATCTTATTTTGTAATTTTTTCCAACTTAAATTCTGTTAGTTTTTATACTTTGTAGTGTAAGGACCAATATTTCTATTCACCCCTTGTCAATAATAAAAGAATGAATAGATAACAGCTGATTTTTAAGGTCATGGAAACTTTGAAGCTATCATTAGGAACTGACTGGGAAGATATGCCTATTTTTTCCAAGTCACCGAATGTCCATGTTCTTGGACATATTTTTTATTTTATTTTTATTTATTTGTTAAAGATTTTATTCATTTTATTTTATCTGAGAGAGAGAGAGAGGGGAGGGGAAGGAGTAGATGGAGAGAGAAAGAATCTGAAGTAGACTCTATGCCCAGCAAGGAGCCTGGCACAGGGCTCAATCTCATGACCCGGACTCAGGACCTGAGCCAAAATCAGGAGTCAGATGCTCAACTGACTGCACCACCCCAGGGCCCCTCTTGGGCATATTTTTAAAAGTGGGGTAAAGAATGCTTAAGAGACATAATTTTAGACTGGAAAGCTCATGTGTTTTGGTGCCAGAAAACCTGAATTCAAAATCCAGCTCTACCATTAGCAAGTCATGCACTTCTGGGGAAGATAATGGAGCTAATAAAAATTACCTCTTTGTAATGTTATTAAGGTTAAATAAAATCATATAAATCAAATATCAGACACAGAGTACATGCGTCATGAAGGCTATTATTATTATTTTATCATACTGTTGTCTTCAATTCTTATTCTGTTTTTGTTTTTAAGTAGGCACCATGCCCAGTGGGGAGCCCAACATGGGGCTTGAATTTACAACCTGAGATTAAGATCTGAGCTGAGATCAAGAGTCAGACACTTAACCAACTGAGCCACCCGGGTGCCCCTCAATTATCTTATTAATTTGAAATGTCACAGAATAGTCTATATTAGCACTGTCCAATAGGAACATAATGTAAGCCACACATGTCATTTAAAATTTTTAGTAGCCATATTAAGAAAGTAAACAGAAACAAGCCAAATTGATTTTAATAATCCACTTTAACGCAATATATATAAAATATAATTCCAACATGTGACCAATATGAAAGTTATTAATGAGATATTTTACATTTCTGTTTTTGCATAGTTTTCAAAATCTGGTTTGTATTTTATACATCAAACCTACCTCAGTTCCAATGAGCCACATCTCAAGTGCTTAAAAATCACATGTGACTAGTGGCTCCTGCATTAAGCAGATCTAGATGCAATGTTTTAGATCTTGCATAATTTAGACGTTCTCTTTAAAATCCATAAGTTCCTCTGTATTGTTCTCAGACGATAAGAATTTGTCTAACACACAGCATGTCATGTTTTCCCACCTCTGTCATTAGAAATGGAGATTCTTTGGAACAATCATTAGGCAGTTAGTACTTCTGGCAAGAGGTCTTTGCAAATTCTCCCTCCTTCAGCCAGACTGACTGGGGCCTCGGAAGGATTCCCTGAACCTGTCCATGAAGCAATTTTGGCTGCACTTTGAGGGGCTGCAGGTTTTCTCCTCCGGGTTCAGAATATGAATTCTAAAACAGATCTTATTCCCTTCCAGACCTGGGAAGATCCAAACCGCAGTAGCCATGAAACAAATGGGAAGGAGGGAGGCAACTTTTTCCATTTGGGGCTTACTCACGTTCCAGTGCAATCAAGCAGACCATTTGTTCTGTTTGGAATTAGTTTGGAATGAGACAGAGAAGAAAGAAATACATATTATATAAACTTACGGTAACCACAGTTTGTGGTTATTAACAATACTCGAAACAAATGAAAATATATGAAATTACTATCTTTTTCTGCAATATCTAACGGAATATCCTGTTTTGGGAGGGAGGGTGACTGGGTGACTTCTCTCAGACCCATTTTAAGTCTATTTATTCTCTTGTTTTTGAAGTAATTATGTAGAGAACATTTTTTTGAACTTGTGGTAAAAACACATAACATGAAATTTCCCATCTTAACCACTTTGAAGTGTACAGTTCAGTAGCATTAAGTATATTCACATTATTATGAAACAAATCTACAGAACTTTTTCATCTTGTAAGTCTGAAACTCTGTCCACATTAAATGACAACTCCCTTCCTCTCCACACCCTAGCCCCTGACAACCACCACTCTACTTTCTGTTTCTAGGAGTTTGCTGCTCTAGACATCTCATATACATGGAATCAAACAGTATTTGTCTTCTTCTGACTGGTTTATTTCACCTAATATAATGTCCTCAAGGTTCATCCATGCCGTGGGAACATTCTTTTTAAGTTTAGTTTCCCAGATTTATCATTTTTAAAAAAGGCATTTGACTTGATCCACCAAACTTTAAGCAACCACTATATGCTACATGCTATACCTATTTTTTTTTCTCTCTCTCTCTCTTTAAAGCAGGTTTCACACCCAGCATGGAGCCCAATGCACAGCTTGAACTCACACCCTGAAATCAAGATCTGAGCTTAGATCAAGAGTCAGATGGTTAACCCACTGAGCCATCCAGGAGTCCCTATACCTATTTTCATGTGTAGTGGCTGGAAAGCTGGAATCTTCATTCTCAAGTTAATGTAGCCATGGTTGGGACTTCCTTGACTTATTCCCAGAAGCTCTGAAGAATATGTAGGGAACACATAGCAGTGTATCCAACTTAAAATTTGTCCATGCTCCTCAGCTAGGCACTTCATTTATCTGTGTTTTCTCACTCTCCTAGGGGACGATTTGGGTCCACAGGCTATGGGGAATATGGGATTATGGGGAATATGGATAAAAGTCAGCACAAAATGTGTGTGTAGCCATGAATGAAGATCAATTCATAAGCTCATTATTTCATGCTCAGTGATTTGGGTGGTTCACAGGCTGGCCATAGAGAGGCTGGCCAATGGCAAAGAATCCCACATCACCAGACTCTGTCCCCACCCTCTGTCTTTTCCACTCCTCACACTTGACATCTCCAGAGCAGTGGGAATACAGCCCTGCCATGTATATCTTTGCTCAAACAAAAAAAAGCACAGAGCTCCAATGTGTGATTCCCAGCCTGAAAGGAACCAAGTGTCTTCTGATAAACAACATTGAGAATTTTTTTTTTTTATGAAGGCATTAAACTGACCTTCTTTTGAAATGCGCTAGACGGGGCAAATAGGAGAGATCTTGTTTTCCCTTCATCCTGGAAAAATAACATTTCTCCCTTTCCAGCTCAGTACAGTTGACTGAATTGGAAAGGAATCTATTTTCTCTGGAAAGATTTATTTGCCCAACAGTCGTGTTTTTGTATATGTGTGTGTGTTGGCAAGAGGCGAGAGATTTTCAGAACAAGGGTCGTCTTGTTCACAGTTTAAAGGGGCCCAGAACTTGACTAAGGAATTTAACGTGAGGGAAAGCTTCTGCAGCCTTCATTAATGCTATGTACAAAATCCAACGCCTCTCAAGTTGGCCCCTGTTAGGACAGGGAGGTAGGGTAGGGAGTCTGTGGTCCTACTGTACTCATCTGAGAACTGACAGAAACATCTCTACTTTCTTCACCTCGATCTCAAGACATGTGACAATCAGTCTGTGAGAAAGCATCTGCATTTCCAGTTGTTTCCAAAATAGTTAAACAATATTTGAATAAAGTCATATGGAAAAACTAAGAGTAGAATTCCTTTCTCTCTCCACAACCAGACTTCTTTTCACAGCTGAGGACACGTGTCCCAGGATCGAGCAAAGAAGGTATAAATTTCTGTCTGGCCAAATTAGAGACAAGACTTACAGGAATCCCTAGCTGTCTCCATCTCCTGTCTCCTCCCCTACTCAGCTACCCAGAGGACTGGTATCACACTGAAAATTTTAGAGCAAATATGTTCTACTTTATGAAGAATGGATTTTGCTACTTTTGATTTTCTCATACTGTGTGCCAGGCATTAATATCATAGAAAATAAACTTGTATACTTTGGGATATTTTCTTGAGAACGTTTCTTTGAAGGTGGATGACTTCTTGTCAATTCAAAAAAAAAAAAGTTGAACATCTGTATATATTTTAGCCCTAGAAATGTACTGTCTCTTAAGCGGCTGCTCCTTCCCCTGATTTTTATTTGTTTGTTTCCAAGTCACTGCTTGCTGGACTCAACTGACAGCTCAGCTGGATTTTGCACAAATGACTTTTCACTCAGCTGGTCTTTGCCTTGCCAGGTGTGGCTGGCCAACATAAAGGAAAGAAAAGGTGTTTTTCCTTTCAGCAGGAACGTTAAAACTTTTACCACATTTTCCATCACCCAGTGTCTGTTTTCAAGGAAGCACAGATCAGCAGAAAACAGGAGTCTGAGATTTCTCCTTTATAGATGTTGGCTCTCAGCCTCCTAGCGCATTTAATTTAGCAGAAGTCCACATCATTAAACGAGGGGAAAATGTAATTTTTCTTTGATGGCAAAATGGTTTCCATCAGGAGAAACTGGCTGATGGCATTGAGTCTGGTGTTGCTGGAAGACTTCACTGTCCCCCGGCACCCGGGCTCTCAGCGTTCCCAGGGGCAGGCAGCACTCGCAGGGCTGAGCAGCTTTCCACTTAGCAAGTGTACACATTCTTGAGGCATTTTTAATTTTTACCAATACGTTCCCATTGTGTGCCAAAGTCCGCGTACCTGGGAGAATTGGAGATTTCACTAATTCCTAGTGTGTTCATTAGCATGGTTTGAAGGTAGTGGGGACCAAATCTGAGCTAAATGAGTTTTGTACTTGTTTTTAAATGGCCCAGCACACAGGTTCCTGAAGAATCAGTAGGCTTCTTTGGGAAAGACCCCGGAAGTTTTCCAGAGTAGGGTCCAGCTTTTCTTCTTAATCTCCTCTCCAGACATCTCCCCCATGCTTGGTGTTAAATAAATTTTAATTGGAAATGTTGACCACGAGGTAACAGAAATAGAAAAGAGGAGAGAAAAATCTCAGTTCGCTACAGCTTAGTCAAGATAAAACAGAGGTGATCATCTAAGAGACCTGGACCCGATTCCCAATCTCTAGGTTATTCTTGTAGGGCTCACTGCTACCAGAAGCTTCCATGATCCCTTTTGATTTGCTTCCAGTGGTGCCCCCTCAACTTTGCCTATTCATTCTCCAACAGCACCCTTCCTTTCTCACCCCAAAGTGCTGAGTAGCATCCACGGCACGCCTCTCCTGTCTCCCATCATCTCTCTTCCCCTCCAGCCAGTGGCCTCAGGAGAGAGGGCAATTAGAAACAGCTTCTTCACCAAGAAGCAGTGAAATCTCTGGGATGGAATATTATGTGGCTAGAAGAATCCTGCCCCCGAGGTTTCCACATGTAGAACAAGAGGCAGCTGCCTGAACAGGTAAGAAGGAGACTTAACGTGGAATGTTGGCACTTGCTACCAATTAGTCAAGGTGGGTTGTCCACAGAAATGCATTCCCTCCCTTGGTCTGTGGACAAGCTTACTGTAACAGAATAGGGTGAAAATGGGCTATCTCAGCAGCTGGCTTTAAAATTTCACCTATTTTGATGAGCCAGCCTGATGTGAAGGGATGAGCTGGAAGGTTAGGCCTCAGAAAAGTTATGGAAGGAAAAAATAGAATGGTGAAAGGGAATAAAGGGGAAAGGAGAGAAAATGAGTGGGAAATATCAGTGAGGGTGACGGAACATGAGAGACTCCTAACTCTGGGAAACGAACGAGGGGTGGTGGAAGGGGAGGTAGGCAGGGGGTGGGGTGACTGGGTAACAAGCACTGAGGTGGGCACTTAATGGGATGAGCACTGGGTGTTATTCTATATGTTGGCAAATTGAACACCAATAAAAAATAAATTTATAAAAAAAAAAGAGAGAGAGGGCTGAATTGGTCTATGCAAAACAATGAACCTGTAATGCTTTTTGCTGGTGAGGATGGGAGTAGAGGGGAGAGTAGTAGGTCTCAGTTGATGGAAAGAATATTTATGTCATATCATTTTAAATTATTTGTTTGCATCAGTATAATGTAAACGTGATTTATCCAACTAAAGGGTATAAAGTACATATAAATTACAATAAAGTATATATAAAGACTGTGTGTGTGTGTATGTGTGTGCATGTGTGTGCATGTGTGTCTGTGAAAATCAAGGGATCCTTCTGGATTTTCTACATCCAGACCCACATATTAGAGAAAACCCACAGTGGGCAATGAGGTGATACACATATTGAAACATAAAGTCAATAAATCCATGGGAGGAGCTATTGATATCAATATCAAAATGCACACCTTCTTTATGCAACCAGAATCCAGGATGAAGAGGATGTACAAGCTCCCTCAGGTGGGAATGAAAAGCAATTCATTTGAGACTCAAGACACAGATTTTGTTTTTCTCTGATACCTTGGTCAAGTGAAGAGCAAATTTGGCAAAGTAGGGGGTGGGGGATGAGCAGCCATTACTGACTTGATTTGGGTCTAGCAGTATTACCTGGGAAAAGAGACAAATGAAAAGAAAATTTAAACTTCTATCTAGTACTTTGATGCTATTGATAGAGATTCTTACCTTCCTTCATAAAAACATAAGGATCATAGATATATAGAATCATCCAAAAATGTTGTCATGAGCCCAAATTTAACAAAAGCCATAGAACATATGAATCCAATCTCTGGAACCAGTTACTTGGACTTGATCCCCTTCCCTTTACTTGTAAGTGATCTTATGCAAATTTCTTAACCTCTCTGTGCCTCAGTTTTCTGTTCTCTAAAATGGGGATAATCATAGTTCCCAGCTTATAGGGTCCTTGAGAAGATGAAGTGAGTTAGTTAGGGTGTAGAAAGCACTTAGAATAGCTGTGGCACATTCAGAACTTTAAAAATTTAGAATTGAGTTAATATTATCTTGTCTTATCACAGGAAGCTTGGAAGGAGATTATACCAGAAAATTTGCATACACATTTCATTCCTCCCAACAATTAATTTTCATAACAATGGAACATTATTTTCTCAGCTGAAGACCTGAGACCAAGGATGATAAGTAGATTTTCTAAGGTCACACAACTGGTTAGAAACCCATGCCAATATTGTGAAAATGTCAATGCTACCCAGGGTAATTTACACATTTAACGCAATTCCTATCAAAATACCATGGATTTTCTTCAAACTGTTGGAACAAATCATCTTAAGATTTGTGTGGAATCAGAAAAGACCTCGAATAGCCAGGGGAATAGTGAAAAAAGCAGAGCCGGGGGCATCACAATGCCAGATTTCAGGTTGTACTACAAAGCTGTGATCACCAAGACAGTGTGGTACTGGCACAAAAACAGACACATAGATCAACGGAACAAAATAAAGAACCCAGAAATGGGCTCTCAACTCTATGGTCAACTAATATTCGACAAAGCAGAAAAGACTATCCACTGGAAAAAGGACAGTCTCTTCAATAAATGGTGCTGGGAAAATTGGCTGCACTTCAGCCACGTGCAGAAGAATGAAACTAGATTATTCTCTTACACCAGACACAAAGACAAACTCAAAATGGATGAAAGATCTAAATGTGAGACAAGAATCCATCAAAATCCTAGAGGAGAACACAGGCAACACCCTTTTTGAACTTGGCCACACCAACTTCTTGCAAGATACATCTATGAAGGCAAGGGAAACAAAAACAAAAATGAGTTATTGGGACTTAATCAAGATAAAAAGCTTCTGCACAGCAAAGGATACAGTCAGCAAAACTAAAAGACAACCTACAGAATGGGAGAAGATATTTGCAAATGACATATCAGATAAAGGACTAGTATCCAAGATCTAGAAAGAACTTATTAAACTCAACAGCAAAGAAACAAACAATCCAATCATGAAATGGGCAAAAGACATGAACAGAAATTTTACAGAGGAAGACATAGACATGGCCAACAAACACATGAGAAAATGCTCTGCATCACTTGCTGTCAGGGAAACAAATCAAAACCACAATGAAATCCCACCTCACACCAGTGAGAATGGGGAAAATTAACAAGACAGGAAACAACACATGTTGGCAAGGATGTGGAGAAAGGGGAACCCTCTTGCACAGTTGGTGGGAATGTGAACTGGTGCAGCCACTCTGGAAAACTGTGTGGAGGTTCCTCAAAGAGGTAAAAATAGACCTGCCCTACGACCCAGCAATTGCACTGCTGGGGATTTACCCCAAAGATACAGATGCAATGAAATGCCAGGACCCCAATGTTTATAGCAGCAATGTCCACAATAGCCACACTGGAAGGAGCCTCGATGTCCATCAAAAGATGATGGATAAAGAAGCTGTGGTCTCTGTATACAATGGAATATTCCTCAGCCATTAGAAACAACAAATACCCACCATTTGTTTCGACGTGGAGGGACCTGGAGGGTATTATGCTGAGTGAAATAAGTCAATCGGAGAAGGACAAACATTATATGGTCTCATTCATTTGGGGAATATAAAAATTAGTGAAAGGGAATAAAGGGAAAGGAGAGAGGATGAGTGAAAATATCAGTGAAGGTGATAAAACATGAGAGACGCCTAACTCTGGGAACGAACAAGGGGTAGTGGAAGGGGAGGTGGGTGAGGGGTTGGGGTGACTGGGTGATGGGCACTGAGGGGGGCACTTGATGGGATGAGCACTGGTGTTATGCTAAATGTTGGCAAATTGAACTCCAAAAAAAAATTTAAAAAAATAAAATAGTAAGTGGGGGGGGGGGGGGAAAGAAGCTGTGTTCTATGTATACAATGGGATATTCCTCAGCCATTAGAAACAACAAATACCCACCATGTGCTTTGACGTGGATGGAGCTGGAGGATATTATGCTGAGTGAAGTAAGTCAATCAGAGAAGGGCAAACATTATAGGGTCTCATTCATTTGGGGAATATAAAAAATAGTGAAAGGGATTATAGGGGAAAGGAGAGAAAATGAGTGGGAAATATCAGTGAGGGAGACAGAACATGAGAGACTCCTAACTCTGGGAAACGAACAAGGGGTAGTGGAAGAGGAGGTGGCTGGATGTTGGGGTGACTGGGTGACGGGCACTGAGGGGGGCACTTGATGGGATGAGCACAGGGTGTTATGTTATATGTTGGCAAATTGAACTCCAATAAAAAAATAAACAAAAATAAAAAATGAAAAAAAAAAAGAAACCCATGCCTTTGTGGGTCATTTGTTTTGTAAATTTACACAGCAAGATTATAATTATTGATTATAGCTCACACAGGAAATAGTCCAATATCTTCTATGGCATTCAACTAGAAATGGAAATCAAAATAGGGAATAGCTATATGTTAAGTGCACGAGCTCAGCTACACGCCATTTTAAATGGGAAAGTGCGAAATGTAGTGAAACCGTTACAGTTAATCTCTGAGCAGAAAGCATCATGGGATAGGCAGTGCAGCTGAGCTAGCATGTCTGCAGAGGTCTGCATTTCTCAATTTCTGGTCTGCTGTTGCTTGAATTTTTTAAAACAATAGTAAGAGTAGATTTAGCTAACGCTTCACACACTAAATATATATGTATTGGCTGAAAGAAAAATAATTTTTCTCCTGAAAGCTGTGTCTAAAGTAAAAGTCCCTTTTCCTCTTAGTAAGCAGTTTGGCCAAGCCTGGTTTACTGGCAGTTGGCTTTCCCATCCGCCTTATGGCTTCGAGCCTGATCTTGACCTGGGCTCTGGGGCTGGGCTGGGACTGGACAGAAGCCTTTTTCATGGAGCACCTCCTACTGCTGGTGCCATGCTAGACCCTGGGCAACCACCATCCCTTCTAGTTCGCACGTACTTCCATCTTCTGAGAGCGGTACTCTCATCTTTTTAGAGTTGAGGAATCTGAGGCACAGAGAGGTTAGGTGACTGATTTATTTTCTAGAAGCTATTAAGAGGGGACACCAAGCTTCAAACCAAGGACTGACCCTACAGCCCATGCTCCTGTTACTCATAATTTGCCCCCATTAGTTAAAGATGGCTCCGCATCAAATCAAATGCCAGGCCAGGCTGAGTTGTAAAACTCGAATCATGCGTGTATGCGTACGTAGAACAGAAGTGAAGTTTAGGTACTTCCAAGCGATTGCTGGATGGACAAACAGAGCACAAAGGGCCCTCAGATCTGAACAGTTGAAGAAGGGCTGTGATTTGGTCAGATCATTTCTTACGTGGTTACTCAACAATCCTTGACACCGTGCAAAGAAATTCATAGGCTTTAATCTCTTAAGCCAGTGGTTCTCTTTTCACATACGAAATAAATGGCATATTTTGTTCTAGTGAACGATACGCTCCCCCGGGTGTACTCGGGGCTGTGATAAATTTGCTACATCTACATTACTTTCTCCTCCGCTTATGAAAACCTGTCAGAATGCAAGTGAAGTGAACACTGTGTGGCTATTAGAGCCATAACTTTGGATCCATGCTCATTTATATAAAATAGCACATCATTTGCAAACCTCAGCACTTTCATCATTTTTTTTTTTTTTTGGTAATAAACTACATTAAAGGTACCAAAGATCTGTTATTCAGATGTGCTTAAAATCTAAACAAAGCAGATATGGTGGGTGCCTATTTCAAAGCATCTCCAAAGGAAAAATTCTGCATGTTCCTCCCTTTTTTTATCTTTTCTTTTTTTTTCTGGGATGCTCTGTTCTGTGCTCTGTTTCCATCAGTAGAACTAACTTCCCTAGAGTTGTCCAGACTCAGGATCTCAGGGCCCTTTTAGTGCCAGCCTCACAATCCAATACTTCTCTCAGGCCTGGTCCCTCTTCTCCATCTTTTGTTCAGGTAATTACTTCTGGACTAGCCTCTGTCAACTTGATTCCTTGCCTCTTTTCTCTATAAAACTCTTTTCATTTAATTGCTGCCAGGTGAGTATCTCCAAAATACAGTTTAAATACTATCATTTTATTGTAACAGAACCTTAAAAAGTTACCAGATCCAGTGTGAATGCCTCGTTTGAGCCCCTGATAAACCTTACTGTTTGACCCCAGCAAGCTTTCTACTATCTGAACCCAGTGCCTTAGCTGATATATAACTGAAGCCTGTGTTTCTCTTTGATCATCTATTTTGTTTTTTATTAAAATGCTATCAAAAAAAAAAAAAAGCTATCTATCCTGGGACACCTGGGTGGCTCAGCAGTTGAGCATTTGTCTTTGGCTCAGGGCATGATCCCAGAATCCAGGGATCGAGTTCCACATTGGGCTTCCTGCATGGAGCCTGCATCTCCTTCTGCCTATGTCTCTGCCTCTCTCTCTCTCTCTCTCTCTCTCTCTCTGCATCTCTCATGAATAAATAAATAAAATCTTTAAAAAATATTTTTAAAAAATGCTACCAATCCTTCAAAATCCTTTTCAACCTTCTCCAAAAACTTCTCTACTGAATCTCTCAATCAAATGGAATTTTTCTTCCTTTGAATCTTCTGTCATAAAATGAGCAGAAATTGCTGTATCTCACTAATTTCTCTTATTATCTCCAGTTCTCTGGTCTTTTGCCCCTGTCCTCCCCCACCTCCCACCTCCCAGTAAATTATCATTTCCTTGGCAGTTGAGACTTTGTATCCCCTATAGTTCTGGTATGGTCTTTCCCACGCAGTGGTAATTGCAATCATAATGTTGGTGTTGCTAATGAAGGAGGAGGAGGGAGAGGAAAAGATGGTTAGAGAGCTCTTTTGTTTCTTTAGTCATCATGGTTGGACAGCTCTAATTGTTGAAAAGTTTTTCCCCATATTCTTCTGAAATCTGTCCCATTGAAATTTGCTTCCATAAATATTTATTGAGTGACTACTGTGGAAAAATTGCACCATGTTAGGCACAAATCTCACTCACTGATTCCAGTATAGCCTGTAGGCTCACCTTCCCATGACCCATCATCAGGGACCTTCTTCTCATACATGGAGAAGGAAAAATGTTGTTCCTGATTCCACACGTTTAGTAGCTTCTCCAAGCTTCTCTCACCTCACCCTGTTCTCCAAGTCAGTTTCTTGAAAATATCTTTCTACACTCATCTGAGCTATAACATTGTATAAGGGTGCTTATCATCTTGCTGATTTACTGGATTTATTATCGCAATATATAGCAAATCCCTTGGGGTCAGAGGCAGAAAGATTTGTCCTTCCATTTATGAAAAAAAATGCATCTCATCCTCATGGTTGAGTCTTAAAATATTTGAAGATCACTACCCTATTTCCCATAAATTTTTGGAAAGATTTATTTACTTTGGAAACAAGGAGCAGAGGGATAGGTAAAGGTTCATAGTTAAAATAACTCCTCATAGTTAAAATGAGGAGTCATTTATGTAGGGCTGAGTAGATAAATGACAGTGCATAATTACCAAGATGGGGATAGTTTTGTGAGTGTCTGATTAAATTAGACTTTGGTGGTATTCTTGCATAGCTGGTAGAGAAATAACTTTGGTCTTAAAGGTTAATTGCATGACTCAGACTTTGCAGTAGGTAGCTGCTATGCAATGCACTCTCTGATTTGACACTGGGAGCAGCCAAATCCACTGATGTCCATCTTTCCAATACCACTGCCTTTACTCTCATTGTCTCTCTCCCAGAACATGCAGTAGCCCCCCAACCAAGATCTTTTTTTTTTTTCCAACCAAGATCTTTATCTCTGATTGCTCCTTCCACCAAACCATACCACCTGATTGGCCAGTGAGGCCAATCTTGCTAAAATGTAGCTGTAATCATGTTCCTGGCTCAGCAGCCCAGTTTCTTAAATCTTAAATCTTAAACTCAATGCCCCTTCCTCCCTTGTCCATGGAGCTGTTCTTAAGCTCCATAAAGAGTTTACTATTTCTACGTTTTTCCTATTATTTCTAATGTGGATTCTAGTCATAGTACTGTAACACTATTTCTTTACATCTCTCTCTTACTTCCAAGACTGTAATTTCACATTTGTATCTCCCGTGCATACCGTAGTGTCTCACATCCAATGAATGTCTAATATCTTGTCTTAGGAATGAATGTAGGAGAAAACCTAGCTCCCTGGTGGAGCACCGTAGGCATTCCATAATCTTGGCTCACCCTATCTGTCCCATATGCCTACTCATGGCTGCTGTTTCTTTGCAAAACACAAGGCAAAATTTTCCCTTAACAAGGCTTGAATCTTCCCACTTCGATGGGGAAATTCTCTGTCCAGTCTGTTGCTTTCACTTTGATGGCCATTTTTTCCCCTCTGCTTATTGAAACCCTACTCATTTCCTAAGATGGTCCAGATGTCCCTTCTTTATGAGGCCTCTCTGTGCTCTGATCACAACTGGTTGATCTTTGACAGCATTGATCAGACACTTATTTAATGACCTCATTCACTTTCATGTTCACCACAGCCTTTAGAATTGGCAGTTGTCCAAATAGGTGCTAAGAAAATTGTGTGGAGTGGAAATAATATGGCTCTGTGCCTTACTAGAATAAGGCTCTGCTGACTTTGCTGATTAGGCAGCCCTGTCCCACATGCCTAGATCTTGTTACTGAAAAAATGTTAGAAAATGGCACTGAAGGCATAATTAGAACATGATCAGGTCAAAGTCTTTTTTTCTTTATTAATTTTCTCCAGAAGAGTAGCCAGCTGGGCTGTAGAGCCTAGAGCTTCCCAGCCTGTGAACCCACAGTGATGGGTTACATACAGGTGTATGGAGAGAGGGATTCTTCTCACCCCTTAGGGTATCTGGACCAGGTTCCAAACACCCAAGCCCCTGAGTGTTAATCCAGTGTGCTCACAGACACTGTATGTGTGTCCTGTTTAAAAAAAAAAAAGTTTGGGGAGCACTGAACTTAGTCAAGTAGGGCAAAACCCCCAACAGGTGGGCATTCACACACTGCAATGGCCGATGCCTCTGTTTGGGTTTGGTGTCCCCTGTGCGGGCACAACAGGAAAAGTCAGGAACCCGGAGTCAGGAGCTGTATTCTAAACCCATCCCTTGGGTATGTGTGACTCCGAGCAAATCATGCACACTTTCTACACTTCTATTTCCTGGAAAACGTTTTGTTCTTCACGGATCTTTTTCTTCTTAAGCTGGCTTCCTTTGAGGTTAGGGGAAAGCCATGGACTAAGTGATGGCCACACTCTCTTTCAATGCTCATGTCCTTGGAGTCTGTGAAAACCTATTTCCTGGGATCCCTGGGTGGCGCAGCGGTTTAGCGCCTGCCTTTGGCCCAGGGCGCGATCCTGGAGACCCGGGATCGAATCCCACATCAGGCTCCCGGTGCATGGAGCCTGCTTCTCCCTCTGCCTGTGTCTCTGCCTCTCTCTCTCTCTCTCTCTCTGTGTGACTATCATAAATAAATAAAAAATATGTTTAAAAAAAAAAACCTATTTCCTGTCACTATTGAATGTAATTAAATTAATACCCATTAGGCCACAACTATTTCATTCTTAAATAAGGTAGACTGTTTTAGTGGTCTGGTCACTGGATCATGTGATTTTCTGAGAAAGTAGAGTCTTTTGTGATATGGGTGTTAAATCTATACAGTTAAAAGCAAAAAGTATGACTCCTCTTGGCAAAGAAATATGAATGTCCTTTGGGGCATCAAATGACATAGATATCATTTTCAGGTGGCTTAATTCTCCACAACCCCCCCCAATTAAATATAACACAACCGTGAACTAACTTTAGAAAAATACAACCTGTAGGTTTTGTGTTCTTCATTTATTACTTCAACAGATAATTGCTTGCAGTAACCATACCACTGTTTACCTCAAAACAGTTCAGGTTGGATTTTTTGTGCATTAGGTGATCTCTGCTAGTTATCTTTAACACTTCCTTTCACTTCACATACTGAGCACCTTCTCTATGCCAACAATCTGCCCCTCAAGGCTGGGTCGGTATAAATTCACACATGACTCAGCTCATTCAAAACAGAAAACTGGGCCAAAATAACCTCTTGAAATCTCTGCTTCTGAACTTGATCACTTGAAGGTGATTAGTAGTAAATCAAGGATGGTGGACTCTGAATGCATTACAGAATTTGGAATCAAACCCTCTAATCAAGCCCTGATTCCATCTTGGATATGAATTTTTAGAATATTCTGAATTCACGCTTTCTCCCCCTGTGTTTGCATAATTATGGTTTATAAAAGTTTGGTTTTCCACATAAGGAATTTTGTCCTTGGTGTGGACACTCATCAGAGCTTGACAACAGAAGCCTCCTGGTGCATCAGAAGCCAGTCCTTGAGGCAAGAATCACTTGGTGAATGAATACACCTTATAGGTGCAAGGTGTCTTCTTCACCATTCCCAAGCATGATTTATTCACTCTTTTCCACACATTGGCTTCTGTCTTCACCCACAGAGCTAAAAAAAAGGGTCTTGTTTATATAAAGGTGTTGTACAATGAATCCATCCCCCCAAGGCCTCCTCCTTTGCCACAGGAAGGACTCTCCTTATGCCCTGCACTGTATAAACACACACTTTCATCAACATGTGGCGTGCTTTATCCACTTAGAGCCTGTGGATTCCCTTCCTTTATTCTGATCTAGTAATGCTTCTTTCTTTACCTAGAAGTGTGATTGGGCTTCTGGGATCTTCTCTTTACTAATGTTCTATGATGCCAGAGTGTGGTAGGTCCTGTTTAAGTACAACCTTGTCTAAAGCCTTCACTGACCCCCACACCCTCTACCGTGGAAATAAGCTCTTCTTCCTCTCATTTCCTATAACATTTCTCCATAATCTTTCTTCTTGCATTTATCACTGCTTAAAATGATCAAAGATCTTCATCTTCCCATCAGGGCTGGGACTGTGTAAGATAAGGGACTTGTGTCTGATGCAAAATTAAGGGGAGGGGCTAAAAACCCAGTCAAAATAAATAACAATGTAATGTAACATTTAAAAAAATAAGTATTGGTGAAAAAAATCCATGATTTTGCCATGAACAAAACATCAAAACTTCCCATAAAGGTGGGATCAGTATTTTCCTTATTTTCCCTCTTCCTTTGAGTATTTTTCTTTTGACTCAGGCTCTGATATGGCCCAGCACTGTTACTGATTCTGCTTTTATTGGAAATTTTGGTATTTTTGTCATCAGAGATTTTTGCATTCATTTTGAATTTTTAAAATGTATTGCATTAAAGTGTTACTTATCTTGATTCCAAAGTTTTTGGCATCCCCTTAAATGTTGCGCTTTGGGCCAGTGCCTCAGTTGCCTTACCATGACCCTAGCTCTGATTACCATAACAACTGGCATAGGCCTTTGCCCCTTCTTATGAACTCAATATTTCATGAATGAATGAATGAATGAATGAATACTAGAGGAGATACCTTAGGTGATTTTTTCTAAAGGCAAAATGACACCTACACACAATTTATCATCTACCATGACATCTAGATGGGCAATGATACAGGGAAGTAGCAGTGGTCTCAAGTAGTTGCCTGTAGTAGCTGTCAGTGTTGCTCCTGCCGAACAAAATAATTGATCCTAGACCTCTTTCACTGTCACAAGCAAACTCCCCTCCTGTCTTGTTTTATTTCATAAACAAATAATTCTCAAGAAGCAAAATAGTTGCAGAGATACAGAATTATCTTTCACCTTCTTCTAGTGAACTCTGAGCCACTGAAAATAAAAGTAACTTCTCTGGAAATCCAGAATATTGGGAGCAGGGGTTCTGTGGATGGGTTTCTGTCAGGAGCCTCAGCACCTCTAGGGAGAGGAAGGCAGAGGGTTAGAAGACCAGACATGGTGGAGTCTGCCCCTCCAACTCTACTACCCAGCATGGCAGAAAGTAGAATTTTGTTTCATTACAATAGCACAGATACATAGAAGAGGTTCTCATTTCTTGGGGGAGAAAGGCACAGATCACAGGGGTGTCAAGTCTGAGTCTCACACAGGTCCCAAAGAGTATAATTGACTCCTCAGTGTATTCATCAACATTTATCTTTAAAAGACAAAAATGATCATTTGCAAATCCTCTCACAAAATCATCTCTAGAAAGTTGAGCCTGTAATAACAAAATTATTTCTATGCCCTGGTAGATCGCCCATGAAAATATGTTTTTGATTTAGTTACAGGAATTCTATTCAGCAAACAATGCTGTTAAAGTGTTTTCTCTGGGTTCTGTCCATGTAATAGTCACTGTCCCTGGGAGAGTGGATTTTATTCTGTAATAGTTACAATGATTTACACTTTGGCCTAGTTATCAAATGATCGTTAGTCTCTATTATCCCCACTGCTCTAACCTTAAGTGGTCCAACAGTAAAAACATTAACTAAATTAACTTTGAGAAAACAAGAATAGCCTACCTTCCCCCCAATCCAGGAAGGAAAGAAAGAAATCTAGGAGAAAGAAAATGGTTCTTAGAGACAGCTTTTTTGTTTCTCGGACCGTCTTCAAATTATTTTTTCCATATCATATTTTGGCTGTTCTATGCAGTGACTGAAACTTCACTTCTGCTCTACCTCCGGAAATTTGGGGATCTGAGACCCAGCGATGCAATCATTTTAACAAAGCATCTTACTGGAAGAATGTTTAGATACTTCCTGGAGTCTCAAGAGAGCCTCACTAACACGTTGGGTTTCTATTTCACATTTCCTGAGGGCCTAGTGTGTGGTAGCCACCGTGCTCGGCAGCTTTCCCCTGTTAATTTATTTGACACTTTGAAGAGTCTAGAGGGAGAACAGGTATGGTCAAGCTCATGCTAAAGAAAAAAAAACAAGGCTGTAAGAGGTTGTAATGTGCCCAGGGCTGCAAGACTAGTAAGGGGCGAGGCTGAAGCTTGGCGCAGGCTCCCTGCTTGTCATAGTACATACAACTGCCTGGTTATTGTCACAGAAGGGAAATATCATGCTGCTTCTTCTCCGAGAGATGTGGAGAATATGTTTATCCAACCCAATTTGTCATGTGGTTAGTTTCCATGGTGAAATGAAATAATCCTAAGAGGCGTCAGACATTATTTTAACCTATTTGAAGAGACAAGCACCATCTGTCCAGCCCTCTAGACCTTGTATATACCTTCCCTGGAATTCTAGGTTTATCAGAGAAACTTCTCCCTTTTCAAAAAAGTCACTGTAACTTCCAAAGAGGCTTACAAATAATAGTTTCTAGATAACCCTGGAAGAATTGGTAAGGTGATTGTGCATGAGAAAGAACAATTTGATCCTATGGAAAGGAAAATGCACCAAAGTTTATATACACCTGAATTTTGGGAATGTATGTGGGCATAGTTGATGTAAGCTAAGGGTTGGGGGAGAACATATACAACAGAAATTGAATGATGCTGAAAAATAACCTCCTAATCACTTGGGACCATATTTTTGATAAACAAGTAGTCAAGTATTCATGGCTACAACAATAATGGATAAAATGACTCAAGTTAAAAACAGTACAGGAGAAGTAAGAATAGCATGGCACGGTGGTTAAACATGTGGGCTCTTAAAGTCGCATGAGTTTGTATGCCAGTTCTGCTGCTTACTGGTTGTGTGACATTGAAACATCACATAGGGGCACCTGGGTGGCTCAGTCAGTAGGTGTCCGCCTTCAGCTCAGGCCATGATCCTGGGGTCCTGGGCATGGAGCCCTGCGTTGGGGGGGGGTCCCTGCTCAGCGGGGAGTCTGCTTCTCCCTCTGCTCCTCTCCACTGCTTGTGCTCTCTCTCTCTCTCAAATAAGTTAAAAATCTTAAAAAAAAAGAATAGTGAATATGAATCTAAGTTAAAAAACAAAACAAAACAAAAGCCACATAAAAACAAACAAACAAACCCTGTGTGTTCCGTATTCCTACCTATACAATGTACACAATAACAGTAAATATGCATAAGGATGTTGTGGAGGTTAAATGAGTGTATATAATATGTCTAACACGCCACAAAAGTGTGGTATTGTCAAAAGGAGGATATATATATATATATATATATATATATATATATATATATATAATTTTTGAGCTCCTTGTGGAAGAATAATGTATTTCTCAGGTTCAAGACATTGGGAAAGTTTTAATTACAACAGGAATTGTCATCAGACTTAGAGATAGAGGATATGATTTTATTAGTGGAAGTCAATATGACCCCAGTAAATTGGGAGCACAAGACCTACAAAGCAAGGGGAAGAGGACATCCAACTAATAAATAGTAATAATTGCAGTATTATTGGCAGCTGAACCCTTGGAGCATCTACATGCCTTTAACAATTAATAGGCAAATAACAATTCAGTGGCAGTGGATCTGCACTGACCATACAAGAGGCGCCAGCAAAACTAGAAAAAAATCCAGCAGATGCCCCTTGTAGGAAATTTAATTAGAGTGGAAAGGACTGTAATAACATTCCCATTGTGCTCTTGACTCAAATTGGAGAGGCAGAGCATTGTGTGAATTCTCCAGACCAGGAGGCTGGCATGGAAACAGCTAAATACTGCAGGGCCTCCTCAGATCCTGCCAAGGGGACCCTGTGGCTGTGTCAATTGATCATCATCTCCCCAAAGTCACAGGGCACTTGCAGATCAACAACAATTCTAGGTCACGAAACGGGTGGGAAGCCACAGAGCTCTGAGCCCTATAAATGAAGTTAAAGATGATATCATCTGTAATGAAACACCTTCATATCTCCTCATGGCCACTATTACTTAGTCACTGATAATACAGTAAACTCTTCAGAAATATTTCAAGGAGCTAAGAAATCAAGCCCCTCCCTTTTATGTTCTAGGGCATGAGCAATGGCTCCAATTCTTGAAAGAGGATGTAAAATCTATTACACACCCTCAGCCCATGATATTTTCCTGCAAATGGGTGAGACCTAAAATCTGGGAAGGTGGTAGGTAGTTCCAAGGGAGACGGTGCAATAGGTGCTTGCCCTTGAATGGAAGAACCTGGTTTCAAATGTGGTCTTCACAGCACTGGGCAAATTATTTCATTCTTGGTTTGCTTATCCTCAAGATTGAGTAATAATTGCGTCTACCACATACGGCTCCTGTGCCTTGTCAGCTATGATGCCCATTCTTGCAAGCAGTTAACAGTGGCCTCACTTATTGACAATCTAGCAAATAATTTTTTGAAAAAAGATACATACCTATAAAATGTGTATTTCTTATAAGTAAAATATCTAATAGGATATATCCTTAGAAGTGTGATTGCTGGGATCATAGGGTAGTTCTGTTTTTAATATTTTGAGTAACGTCCATATTGTTTTCCATAGTGGCTGCACCATTTTACATTCCCACCAACAGTGCAAGGGTTCCTTTTTCTCCACATTCTTGCCAGCACTTGTTGTCTTTTGTTTTTTGTTTCTCAATAATAGCTATTCAAACTGGTATGAAGTGATAAATATCATTGTGGTTTGGTTTCACTTTTTGTATATTAATTATATCTTAATAAAGTTGTTAAAAATATCTTATATTGTTTCTTACACATTATAGGTAGCTTTTGACATTTTGATCGCTGTGCAAAAAGATAACATGTCTTGCTTATTCTCTGGATGATACCCTCCTCCTTTGGTAACTCTACTGCTTTGACCTTTCCCAGTAGACCTTTTGAAAGGATGACAAATATCTGCCTTTGGCAAGTACTTACAGGGTTCATTCTAAATGACATACACCCAGTAGGTGCTAAGAATAGAGTTGGGGGGGCACAGGGAGGGTATGGATGAGGTCCCTCCTTTGTGGAACTTTAACTCTGGTTAGACAAATGGTAACAGCAAAGCCTGAGAAGCGTTAGCATTGGAAACTCTGAGCGTGAGGGAGTCATGTGGCAGGGACTCCTAGAAGGAGGAAGAAAAGGTTTCCCTCATGAAGTACAATTAAAGCTGAAAAATGAAGGCTTCTAGGGTTAGTTACACTTGAGAAAGTGCTCCAGGCAGGTTGAAGAATAAGGCTCCACGACCCTGGAAGGAAAAGAAGTCTGGAGCTGAGAGGAGCCATATCCCCCTACCTGTAGCTACAGGAGATGCAAGGTAGATAGATGGTGGCTAGACTCCGGTGACCTTGTCAAAGGGTGAGACTTAATAGTTCTCAAGTAGGGGAGTGAAATGATCTGATCTGAGATTAGGAAGCATCATTCTGGCTGCTCCATGAGGCAAGAGGGAATGTGGGAATCCTGGCAGGAGGCATAGATACCTCATGTCTGGATGATTCTGGCCCAGACTTGAGTGGTTTAGAAACAAAGTAATGAATAGATTTGAGGGAAATTTAAATATTTGGCTTCAAACCAAAGCTACCACCTCCCACCACCACCCAGATAGGGATGAGGTATGTAGAAACCTTAATCTTTAGCCTGCCCCTCTGCAAACAACACCCAGAACATATTTAGTTTGGAAAAAAGAAGGGAACCGATATCCAAAGTGGAACTAGAGGGTTGTCCGTGTCAATTATCTGAGCTAATCTGCTTGACCCACTGCTTCAGCTAATGAAGGGCTGCTTGCCCTCCTTCTACCCCAATTACGCTTATCATCATGCTTATCATTGCAGGGCCCCAAAGAAGCCAGGAATAACTCAACACCAGTCCCTCTAGCCAAACAATCAGAAAACAAAGATAACTTTAAAGAGTGTCAAGCCCAACTTTATGACTCCCTTATAGGCACCAAGGGCATTGTCTCAACAGCCTAAGCCACCAGACAAGATAGCCCAGGACTATTTGTGAGTTGACTTGCTAGGACCAATCATGACTCAACTGTTTACAGCAGAGCAAAGGTAACTCGGGATGCGAAAATTGACAGCTGCCTCCCGGGAGACCATTGCACCTGGAAACAAGGCACTTGGTTTCAAAGGGAAATGTTTGTATTGGCACAGACCCAGGCTGGATAAAGTGTGCCCGATGAGAGGTCACGCCATGGGGAGGTGAGTGAGCACATGCACATATTTTAAAGAACTGGAGTCTTCACAGCAGACTGTTTCAAGGCACTCTCATGGTTACCCTGAGCAGCTCAGAGGCCAGCAATCATCACTCATATGTGCTCTGCTGTTTACATTTGGATATAAGCAGATCTTCTCAGAATCAGATTTCATTTCTTGGCAGAAGTAAGATTCAGGGCAGCAATAATAAGAGTAATAATAGCAATGCTAGTATCATTTATTAATGGCATATTACATTCTGGAGGCATTATGTCATTCGGGTCATATACATTACCTCTACTGTCATCACAGCCTGGTGCACATACGAATCACTTGAGGAACTTTAAAATACTGATGCCTGGGCCCATCCCGCAAAGGCTGTGATTTCATTAATCTGGATGGAGCCCAGGCATTGGCATTTTAGGGCTCCCCAGGGAATTCTGATGTACAGCCAGGGTTGAGAACCACAGCTTAATCATCACGACAACCTGCAATGTAGGGCTCTTTTGCTTTATTTTACAGATGAGAAGAAAAAAAAAAAAAAAGAGCCCAGAGAGCCCAAGTAATTTGCCTAAGTGCAACCTGGAGTCTGTCTGGCTACCAACCCTCCCTCTGAAGTATTGCTCCACACACTGTGTAGGGAATCCTTGGATGAAGAGTAGCAGAGAGAGCACACGGAGGAGAAAGGGCAGCCGAGGGCAGCACCCCACGGGTACCTGGGAACTCTGAGCAGGAGGCTCCACCCCCCCCCCACTCTGAGCCAGCTGTGCACCCCGCAGGGGGAGGATCTGTGAAGGAGAGGAGCTGAGTGGGCAAATAACCCACCTTCGTGGTTGCAGCAGCCCTTGGCCGCCCTCCAAGCCCCAGGGGATGGCACAGAGGAGAAAGCTGAGCAGGGCATGGCCGGGCTGGGCAAGCAACCCCATGCGCACTCATTCACCCCTTGCTTTGTCATACTGCTTCAGGGACATGAACTTCCTTCCCCAGCTTCTGCCTTCCCACCCTGGGCCATGCCAGGGTGTCTGCTCAGGGCTGTGCCAGGTTCCCCAGCTGCCTCTTACCTGTACTTTTGAAACCTGTTATCAACCAAAGGAGGTCGCTCTGACGGATACATTATTGAATGGAAAGGAAGCATCCTCTGATTCTTGTTTCTCAATCATGAGCACCCTTAGCCATACATAACTGCCTGAAACAAATATAATCAAACAGGAACGTGAAGCTTCCTTTTTCTTCTTCCCCTGCAGGGAAGAGCAGGCCTGGCCCTTCTGCTCTCCCCCTTCTAGAGTGAAGCATGGATACAAAGCAAGGAGCTGGGCTCCTCTGTACCGTCCCACTCCCTAGATGAAGGCAGATCTTCCAAAATATTTCTGATACTGCAGGGAGTGGCTGAGAAAGGATCACACCCCGGTGGGAAGAAGTTTCTGGAACCTGTGGTGGGCAGTGTCTGACCCTCTCTGTACTTCAGGTCTGAACTCTGCTCTTATATTCCCCATAAAGGCTTGGACTAGCCAGCTTCATTTGTTTATTTACTAATAGTTATTAAGGGTTTGTAGCACTGGGGTTTCTTAGAGGAGGAAGACCCGTCTCTGGCCTTAAGCAACTCACGGTTTTAGCAGAGGAGTCATACAAACAGCAATATCACAGTGGGGGAAGCAGTAATGTGGTGGGGGACACCAAGAGAGGCCCTAGGCCCAGTCAGAAGAGGGCATCAGTGTTCTAGAGGGGTGACCCTTTTCTGGAGACTTCCTGCAAGCCTTGTTGGAGTTAGCTAGGAAGGGGGGAATTGTTTTTCTAAGTGAAGCTGGCAGCTTCAGCAGGGGAGCTGAAGAGTCTGTCCCTGGCTTCACTAAGGGACATTCCTTGCTGGAAAGTCACTTAGCTGCTGGAATGCTTCCCTCTCTAGGTTGCAGAGATTTGGAGTTCCTGCTCTAGATTCAGGTCAAAGGGCCGAGTCCAAAGTGCAGCTGAATTCCTCACTCAGGTTTTTTTTTTTTTTTCTCAACAGAAGCAGATAGTGCTGAAGGCCTGCCAGCCACACCAAAGAGCTTCTCACAAGAAGGCACGAGCCAGGTTGAGGCAGCTTCACAAGGGGAGGAATGACCTGTTTTGGACCAGAAGCCATGACTCGAATGAGGCTAACAATACACAAAGCACAGGCACCGTATAGAAGAGTCATTTTCCTCCTCTCAGGTTTCATCATAGTAACTGTCATTACAAGGCAGACAGAGATCCATGGATGGAGGTGTACCTGCGTTTCCAGTCCTGGCTCTGCTATGTAGGGTCTTGGATGACCTATGACAGGTCGGATTTGGTCACAAATCCAGAAACGACTTCATGTCACTGAGGTATTACTCTGCTGCTCTCTATGTCCAAGCCCATTTTTATATAGTTTTATAGTCTTGTCTCTCATACTACGCACCTACCAGCCAGACACACCTGGGCAGGCAAGGAGAGCGGGAGTACTGGTGTTTGTTGCATATCTACTGTGTGGTGAGCATGGACACTTTAAGGTACGTTTAAATTTACCTACAAATTTGTCTGGAAGTGTTTTGATCCACACTTTCAAATGAGGGAACTGAAGCTCAGAGGGAGTTAATGACTTTCTCAAGGGCAGTTTGATACCAGATACAGTGACAAAGAGAAAAAAAAAATTGTGGGATGGAGCCTATTAAGCCAGGCTTCATGGATCTGATAGGATCCAAGCCAGAGCCTGGTCTGGTGGGCAGGATGGGAGAGCACTGTGAGCACAGCATCACAAAGGTTTCAGACTCAACATGACAGTGTAATCATTTATGACTTTCAGAGGTTGTACCTGATTTCCTTTAAGAATGAGGTATTCGAGTTAATTGCCTGGTTTTGAGCATGCAAACACTGAAATGTGCTAGAAGGGCCAAAGTTCAGGGGTAAGTGAACTGTACTGCAGCATGTTAGGAATAGAATAAATGCTGACAAAGCAGCAGAGATTTTTACATTTTAACTGCAGGTCAAAAGAGGACTCTTCATACAAGATGGCTGAAATTGAGCAAACACACAATCCCAGATGGTTTCAGACAGCAGGATAAAAATGAGTAAACCAATATGGGTTCATTGAAGATAACGAGTGTACCACTCTGTGTTGAGTGTGTGTATATGGGGCGGGGGGGGGGGGCGGAGGGTATGTAGGAACTCTGTATTTTCTCTTCAGTTTTGCATGGACCTGAAACTCTTCTAAAATAAAATCTACTTTAAAACAATGAAATGAAACAACTTAAAAAAATTGTTTTAAACAAATGAGGCCAGGTCCCAAAGCTGTCCCCTGAGGCATGAGGGGAGGAGAGTGTGTTCCCTCTCTTGGTAAACTGGAGCAGACACCTTGCCCAGCTGTGGTGAGTTTTGTCATCTTTAATTTTTCTAGTTCACTTGCTAATGAAATGCTGATGAGCATCAAAGGCTTTAAAAAGCAAGATACGGAATACGAAAAAGTAGAAAAAGGAAAATGAAGAGGAGGAATTGAAGGATGCTTTAACAGCCTGCATATTAAAAAATAATAAGCTGGCTGCATGTGCAGGTTGCAAAAATTTAATGATTTAAACGTCTACGAAGAGGAGTTTTACAGAACATCCAATATTTGGTAACACTGGGAGTGGTGCACTTGTCTCTTTTTCCTTTATCTATTCTCTAAAATAGAGATAACAATACCTGCCTCCCATGCTTATGGTGAGGATTGAATGACATAATGTTTATAAAATTCTTAGCCCATGGGCGCCTGGGTGGCACAGTCCATTGGGCTGCTGACTCTTGGTTTCAGCTCATGTCATGATCTCAGCCATGAAATTGAGCCCCAGGTTGGGCTCTGAGCTCAGTGCAGAGTCCACTTGTGTTTCTCTCTCCCTCTGCCTCTGCCCCTCCCCCCACTCACTCATGTGTGCTTGTGTGTGCATGTGTGCATACACACGCTTTCTCTCTCTCAAATAAATAAATCTTTAAAAAAATAAAAGTCTTTGCCCAAAAGTCTGCACTCATTCATTAAAAATAGTTATTGAGTTGCTGATTATGAGCTAGATAACAAGTTGAACAAAACAGATGTGAGGCCTCCTGACTCATTACTGAAAAGGGAGAGCCAGATGTTAAATAAAGAAACATAAGATAATTAGTTATAAATTGTGAAGAGTACCACAGAGGAAAACTTCAGAACATTGTGAGAAAATGACGGGGCCTCAGAGTCCATACTCAATAAATAGTAGTCATTTCAAGACACATTTCTTTGCAACTATGATAGATTAGTTTCTATCAGACTAGATCCTTCCACAAGGGATAACTGGGAACCCTTGGATTAAGAGAATAAAAAAGGAAATCTGTTTGAAGGAATACAAATGCTGCCAAGGCGATAAGGGCATTAGTAGACAAGATTCCAGAGCAAAGGTAAATGAGAAGAGGTCAGATTCACATGCTGCTCTACTTTCTCCAGGAAGCATGGGTAAGATAATAAGTGGCTGCAGAGAGGTTTCAGCAATCTCATGGGACAAAATTGGAGTTCATGGCTTCTAAGGAGGAGGGGCACTGAGAAACACAAAGGAAATACACAAAAGAGGTCTTTAGGCAGAAAAAAAGTGAAGCTAAATGACAGCAAAAATTCTAGGAAAGAAAAAATAGTAAGGAAAAGATATATATGTAGGGAAATCTAAGTAAATATTAACTATATAGAAATAATACTAATAATGTCATGGGGATTTAAATATATGTAGAATTAAAATAAATGGCAATGATAGTATAAAATTCAAAATGAAGAAAAGTCAAAGTGTTTAAATGTCCTTTCATTGTACAGGAATTGATAAAAATATACTGTTGTATATTATGCTTTAATAGAGTCAAGATTCTTGCTGAATCTCTAAACTAGCCTCTGAAAGAAGGCCAAAAGTTTTCGTAACTGCCAAGATGTGAAAAAAGTAGAGTAGTAAAACCTACTTGATTTACCTAAAAGAAGGTAAGGGGAAAAAGAGGAACGTAGAATGAGTGGGATTATTTGGAAGAAAAAAATAGTAAGATGGCAAATTTAAACCCAAATGTTTCAGCAATTATATTTGTTTAAATATAATAGACAATTGTAAATAATTTTTTAAAATGTATATTGTCAGACTGCATTAAAGATAACAAGACTCAATAGTATAAAACTTACAGGAGAAGCATCTTAAATACAAGGATACAGAAAGAATAAGAGTAAAGAATAAGGAAAGACACACTCTACAAATCCTAACCAAAAAAAGTGGCATTGGCATAGTAGTATCAAACGAAGTAAAATGTATGGCATAAAGGGACCATTTAAAAGTAATAAGGGGCACTGGGGTGGCTCAGATGGTTGAGTGTCTGCCTTTGGCTCAGGTCATGATCTCCAGGTCCTGGGATCAAACCCACATTGGCTCCCAGCTCATCAGGGAGTCTGCTTCTCCCTCTCCCCCTGCCTCTCTCCCCTGCCTGTTCTTCCTGTCAAATGAATAAATATGAAATCTTTTTTTAAAAAGTTATAAAAAGATAAAAGGATTAATCCGCTAGGAGAATAGAATAGTCGAATAGTCGAATAGTCTTAAAGTTGTAGTATTTAATAACATAGGTTCAGAATATGTAAAGAAAAAATGATAGAATTAAAAGAGAAATAAGCAAATCTACAACCACTGGAAGCTTTTAAGCATATTTCTCACCAAAACTGATAGAACAACAACAACAAAAAATACAATAGTGAGAAAAACCAGACATGGTCCCTGTTGGACTGAACTTGCATTAGAGTAAGAGACACAAATAATAATCAAATAAGAAGGTGAATGAATGTAAAATCGCACATTGGCTGAGTGCTCTGCTCAAAGGAAGGAAAGGAAGTGCTCTGCTCAAAGGAAAGGAAGACAATTCTAGAACATTGAACATGACTTGAACTGAGGGAATAGAAGTCTTTCCTAAAAGACGGGACACTTGATTTCAGATCTAAAAGATGTAGAAGGATTAATTAGGCGAGTGAAAGTGGAAGGGTGAGGCAAACATCTGACACAGCAGACATCAAGGTACCTGCAGAGATTTCAGTAGGAGGGAGCATTGTGAGTTTGAGGAGCTGAAAGGAGGCCTGAGAGTGACTGAGGCACAGTGAATGAAGGAAAGTAGCTCAAAGTCAAGCTGGCAAGGTAGGCAAAGCTGGAACACTGAGTACTTTGTAGGCCACATTACAGATCTTGGACTTTATCCAGAGAGTAACTGGAAAGCAATCAAGAATGTTAAAGTAGTTGTTTTTTTTTTAAGTTTTTATTTATTTATTCATGAGAGACACACGGAGAGAAAGAGAGAAGCAGAGACGCAGGCAGAGGGAGAAACAGGCTCCCTGCAGGAAGCCTGATGTGGGACTCGATCCCAGGACTCCAGGATCACGCCCTGGGCCGAAGGCATACACTCCACCGCTTAGCCACCCAGGCGTCCCTTAAAGCAGGTTTATATTGTCATTGGACTTAAGTTTGGAAAAGATTATTCTCGCTGTGGCACGAGAATGGATTGTAGAAGGTCAGAGTCAACAGAGGAGGCTAAACAATTCAGCATTCCTCAGATGAGCATGATGGTGGAGACACAGAGGTGGAGAGGAGTGAAATGCAAGAGACATTTAAGAGGTAAAAAGCAACAAGACTCAGTGAAGGATTCTACATGGTGACTGAGAGCAAGGGAGACATCAAGAATGTCTTCTTGGGATCCCTGGGTGGCGCAGCGGTTTGGCACCTGCCTTTGGCCCAGGGCGCGATCCTGGAGACCCGGGATCGAATCCCACGTCGGGCTCCCAGTGCATGGGGCCTGCTTCTCTCTCTGCCTATGTCTCTGCCTCTCTCTCTCTCTCTGTGTGACTATCATAAATAAATAAATAAATAAATAAATAAAAGAATGTCTTCTTGGGTTCTTGCTTGTGCAAATGTGTCCAACAGTGATGCCATTCTCAAGATAAGAATCAGGAAGAAGGCCAAGTTTTGGAGGGAAGACCATAAATCCAGTTTTGAACATATTGAGGTTGAAGTGTTTTTTCTGTTACAGATTATCTCTAGAACGTCCTCCTCAAGGCTCTTAATTGATTTTTCTTTGTGGTGTTCAGTTTGTTTTATTTGCTTCTCTTACCCCCTGCAGTCTAACATTTCAAAAATGCAATTGCAAGTCTTAACTGTGGATATTTATCGTGTCACTGCATCAAAATATTGACATTTGCCTAATTTGAACCTTCCCAGGAAGTAATGCAAACAAGAGAGAAGATGGAAACTTTGTTGTGATCCCCAGGAGTGCTTGCAGGATGTTGGACACTGACCCCAGTTAGAGTCCAAATGTGCCAGAGAACTTTCCTGGCTCTGGTTGTCAAAGGCCATTTAATATGGCAAGATCACTTTTCTTAAAGATGCTGCACAAGGATGAGCAAGCCAAGGTCAGGGGAATTGGCTCTCAATATACAGGGAAATTTCAGAGAAACATTAATGAGCTCCCTCTTCGTTGAAAATTAAATCTGTCAAGGATATGAATCAGGTGTCATGTGAAAGAGCCTGATCAACTCTTTCAAAGCAATTTCCTATTAGAACTCCAATCCTGGAAGATGCCATTTCCCTTGCTCCAAGGTAGTTGAGATCCCGTTGGCAAGTTGTTTTGCAATCCTTCCCATGAGAAAGAATACAGTAAAGATGACAGCCCAGTTAATTCACATCCAGAAAAATGAAATGTATATTCATGGTCATTTCTCTTTTTCTCGGCATTGATCAGTAACCTTGGGAGAGCATATCAAGCCCTTTTTTCAACACATTTTTCCTCTCCTTCTTCCTCATGTCGTTTAATTCTTTTGTGGCCTCACTTAAAAGAAGAAATTGAATTTCTATCTATTAAGATAGAAATTTTGATAAGAAGTTTGGTTACGTAGGTTCATAGATTATATGAGCTTTAAATTATGTATTCTTCTTTAAGGCAAGTTCAATTTTAAGGTTTTGTCCTAAATCTTTATAATTGAGTCTGCCTGCAATTTCAACAGTTGTCATACTAGGGGGGAAGATCTGCTTCCTTACATGGAGTAGAATCTTGAGTTTTGTAATTCTATGAAGAAGATAAGAGACAGATGATTTACAGCTGTTTCACAAGCTATGAACATAAGCCAATTATTGAAGGAGGAAAGGTAGTAGATATTCAGGAACTTGTTATTTCATGTGGTTTTCTGTATTTTGGATTTGCTTGAGGATCATCGTTTTAGGGATTTATAAAATAAAAGGCTAATTACATGTAGCCTGGAACCAAGTCAAAGTATCATGACCTTTACCAAAGCTGCTCAAACAAAAAGCACCACAGAATTTTGAAGCATAGGGGCACGTTAAACCATCAGGTAGTCCAGGGCTTTCTGGGTGGGGGAGGGGAGGCCCTGTGATTTGGGATCCTGTTTTTAATCCTCCCTACCTCCTATTACCATAAAAGGAACAAATTCCAAGAGGGAATGTCCTGGTAAAAGTCACATGACTTGTATCTCAGAATTCACCTTCTTATGAATTTTCTTCAGGGAAAAGCAGCAAGAACTTGAGCCAGTCCTTATTCCAACAGACTGATTAGGTATATCATAAATGGAAAGTCTCAAATGATAGGATTAGGAAGAATTACCCTACATAAGGTCCCTTTCTGGAGACTCTGGGCTTTGGTTGTGTTTAGGCTATTTTATTTCCATTTTGTATTCCTATAGACTCTGTGATTTAGAAGAAGCCATCAAGTTCTTGGATGATTGCTGAGTGGAATTGAGAGAAATGAGAGGAGGGGAGCATCTTAGAGCGTGTCTGAACTTGCTCCTTGCTTTGGCCCTGTCCTACACACTGACAACTGAGAATAGAGTTGATGAGCTAATATGTAAGGTGTTGGACTTGAATGTTTTGCTTTCTTGTTTGCGAGCTTTGTGCTTGTTTCCTTTCCTTGAAGAGAACATTACCTCCTTTCCTTGTGGCCCCCAACCACATATGGGGAAATATGGGCCAAGTCTACCTTTTAATAATTTATCATGGTGTTGCTTATTCTTGAATTTGATGGATGAAACAAATGACCCAGAGTTTGTGATTAATGGAACCCCATCTCTATTCCAACCCCAACTCATGAACCAATGACTTCTACTTGCGCCTGTCATATTAACAAATTTGTCAGAGGCCCTAATTTAAATCTGGAGCTAAGCTGGTGATCTCAGTTGAAATACTCTGATTTATTCTGAACAATCATTTGATAGAATAGTCTTAGTTTTTCCATCCGTAAAATGAATTCCATGTTGGTAATACTGGTGTTATAGTAAATAACTTTAAGAGAATTGCTGAAGGCTGTGACATATGACCCACTGTATTATTATTTTATAACGGAGAGTTTTACCTTCCAAAGAGAAGTGCTATCGGCTTCTCTTGGCATCGCTAGTAATTTATTATTAATGATATCTAAAAATTCCAGCATCCCAGGAAGCTTCAAGCATCATTACTGCATTACATTTTGCTTTTGTGTTAATGGACAGCCATTTTTCACTGTCATTTTCACGGGTAGCAAGAGAGCACAGATGAAAAGTTTTCACGAATGTAGGACAGTACAGACATATTCCAGGCTCTGTTCCTTGTTATTAATCGAATGATCAAATTCAGCTTTATCAGAAGTGAGAATTTTCTAGATGTGGACAGTAACCTATGTACCTCCTTCTTCTTGGTGCCCTCAATACATCACACCCACTTAGGGGCAAGGGTTAGGAAACACTGAATTTATTTAGTACTTTCATGTTTGAAGAATTAAGAAATCCACATCATTGATTTTTTTGCTTTTTCATAATGGAGAAGAAAAAAGTCATGGTTTAATTTCAGGCAGTGGAGAAGCTTCCATTCAATTCAACTTCTCTATGTTGAGTAAGGAAGTCCCTTTGATGCCACCAAAGAATTTATCCCTCTAGAAGGAGGAGAGGGTTTTCTGCTTTGAAGACAGTTCTTGTAGATAAGGACTCCTTGCTTCCACAATCTGGAATAATCTAAGTCAAGCCCAGCTGACATACTATACAAGCCAAACTATGCTAACCCTTGATGTTACAAATGAAAGCAGTTCTTTTCTCTCTAAATCACATTGCACATCTCCAGCTTGTAATTTGCCTTTCTTCAAATGTTTATGGTCTTGGGATGGCTGTATCAGAAGATGCTAACAGTCAGCAAGAACAAGGGTATCAGGGGTCTTGTTCTGTCTCCTTTCTTGTACCTGCCCTTTGGTTAGTTGGCACTATGTGAACAAACTTACAAATTTGAATGGCAGGGCATTTGGGTGGCTTAGCTGATTCAGTGTCTTCCTTTGGAGCCTGTGTTAGGTTCCCTGCTCATCAGGCAGTCTGCTTCTCCCTCTGCTCCTCCCATGCTCATGCTCTCTCTCTCTCTTTCTCAAATAAATAAAATTTAAAAAAATTTTTGAATGGCATATTTTCAAAGGGATGAAGAATACCAAGACAATAGCTCTCTGCAAATGTAGTATAATTGGCAGACATAAAAAGTAGAGGAAGGAGATATTTAGCAGGTATATACTCATTATTAATAACTTACAGCTAAGCAATTTCACATTTTGTTTTGATTTCTTCTGACTTCATAGAGTTTTCCTTTATACAGTCCAAGCATGTACAGCAAATACTTTTTCATCCAATTACAGATGGCAGTGTATTTTTCCCAATTAGCAGGGTGCTTGGGTGTGTGGTAACAGGAGAAATAAGGACATCAGGGGTCTCATTCTTCTCTCTTATTTTCCATGCCTGCCCTTTGTTGTTTAGTTTTGGGTTATTTTGCCAGGAAACAGCTCTAGATGCGTCATATTTCCACCCATTAATCAATGCTAATCCAAAGAAGCATGAGGCATAGACAGGGAAAGTCTCTGCCTTCACTTACAAAACAAGTCAGTGTTTATACTTGGAATCTGTTCTAGACAAATTAAAGGATGAAAGAGAATGCCCTGTCCATTAAGCATCATGACAACCTGGCTGTAAAAACTCATAATTTGTTCAGAGCCAGTAAATGGATATTCTGATATTTGTAATCTGTATTATGGTCTAGTGAAGTATTTCCTAAAAGGCATTTCAGGGAAGAGAAATCCCTGGAGATGCTTCACAGAAGGGATCTGGAATTCAGTAAGTTTGGGGGAACATGTCACACAAGATTTCCCTTTTTGAGACTCACAATGCATAACAGAATTTTACAGCTCTGACAACTCCTCCTGTTAAAAACAAAGAAACAAAACTATTGTATTTTGTATAACCTAGCATTTTAAAAACTCATTTGGTCTTAGACCACATTTTTTAAACTTACTTTTTGGAATAATACTTATTCATATTAGTTTTTTTTTTTTTTAATTTTTTTTTTTTTTTTTTTTTTATTTATGATAGGCACACAGTGAGAGAGACAGGCAGAGACACAGGCAGAGGAAGAAGCAGGCTCCGTGCAACAGGAGCCTGACGTGGGATTCGATCCTGGGTCTCCAGGATCACGCCCTGGGCCAAAGGCAGGCGCTAAACTGCTGCGCCACCCTGGGATCCCTACTTATTCATATTTGAAAGTAGCAAGTGAAGTAAGTGATCTGTAAGCTATAGTTTGGGAGCTGATCAGTACTTTTAATCAAAAGATAAAGTTTCAAAGCCAAGGTCTGCTCTTGATTTGTAGTACAACACAAATCACCATTATATCCTGCTACACCCCAACAATACTTCCCACTTTTAAATGAAAATAATAAGTGAAAAAATTTTAAATTCTTATGATGTGTTAGGCACTGTACTAAGTGCTTGAGATGCCTTATCTAATTTATTCCTTTAAACTTGTATTTATTTTTAAATAAACCAAAGTAATGAAAGAATATATTCTCACTTATTAAAAGTAGAAAAAAAACCTACAAAAAAATTCCTTTTGTTTTAGCATGTAAACATCTGTATCTTTTTCTGTGCATTTAAATAAAAATGTTTATTTTTTTAAACATGTATATGTTTAAATACATATGAATACATATACATAAGAAATATATATGTACACATTTCTTATTTTATCATACATTTCTTACTTTATCATAATCAGAATTATATTATGCATTCTGCTGTGCCCTAGCTTTTTTTAAAATTCAAAGTATGTGTTACAGATATTTCTATGTCAGTATATGCACATCAACCACATTCCATTTAGTGGCTTCATAACATTTATGGCGTATCACACTTCCAATTTTTAAATGTTAGATATTCAGCTGATTTGCAAATTGTTCAACAATGTAAACAATTATTTTTGTTTCTATTTCCAGTAATATGGCAGATAGGTAACTTGAATGATGCCCTACTTGAGACAATCAGAATGCTGGAGAAAATACAAGCTGTATCAGCTTGTATGTAAAGAAGGACTACTCAGAGCTCAAAAGATAAAGTGAAAGCATGGACCCTGTGGAGCAAGAGATGGCCAAGCTTGTCTTTCTGAATTTTTTTTCCACAGAACCCTGGAAAATTTGACCAAATTCATGGTGAGATGCAGAAGCCAGGAAGTAAAACATACTCAGCTCATAAAAGGAGCTGAACCAATAGACAACACCCAACATAAAGCCTGCATCTAAAGCACTATACCTTCAGTGTGACAGTGTCCCCAGAAGGGACAATTTACCTGGCTAAGTCTGGGTGCTATAGGTAAGCGATGAGGATAATCTCTTCCAAGAGTTTAAAACCACAAACCTGACTTTATGTGGCTTTGAAATCTAGCTCATGGTATCTTTGTTTTTCAAAAACACCAAGTTGAAAATATATAGTTGATCCTTGAACAACCCGGGTTGCATGAGTCCACTTATATATGGATTTTTTTCAATAAATATACATACATTACTGTGAAAGTATTTTCTCTTCCTTATGATTTTAACATTTTATTTTCTCTAGCTTACTTAATTGCAAGAATACAGTATACAGTACATATAGTATACAATATATGTGTATTACCAGTAATTCTTCTAGTCGGCAGTAGGCTATTAATAGTTAAGTTTGGTGGGGAGAGGGGAGTCAAAAGTTATACACAGATTTTCAACCATGCTAGGAGGTCAGCTCCCCTAACCTCTGCATTGTTCAAGGGTCAACTATAATGTGCATGCAGGTTAATGATGCCCCTAAGCATATGATGTAAGTAAAACAAATCCAAATCCTCTTAGAGAAATTTCAACCCAGGCTTCCAAGAATTCCCAATAGCATTATAAGAAAAATTACCAGTGTACAAAGTTCACAAGACACACAGAAACCAAGATACCATGAGGGAAAAACCAGCAGAACAATACACAGGAGACTCAGACTTCATATATTGGAATTATCAGACACTAAAATACAGTTAAAAAACTGTATTTAATGCTTAGAGAAATAAAAAAAGTTTGAGGATATGAACAAGAATAAGAAATTTTAAAAGAAGAACTAAATATATTTGCAAAAGAATTACTAAAAACAAGAATTCTAGAAGTCGTAAATATACAGATTGAAATTAATAAGGCAATATAAACAGCAGATGAGACAGACACAGATAAAGAAGTAGTCAATTAGAAGATATAGCTAAAGAAGCTATACAGAATACAGCTCAGAGAGATGACGAGATAGACAATGTGAAAGAGTGGCTAAAGACATAGAGGATAGAGCAGGAATGCTTGACATACATTAATTAAAATTTCAGAGGCCAATAATCAAGATAATGGGGGAAAAAAGTAATTCTAATTACTGAAAGACTTTAATCCTCATTTTAAAGAAGGCCAATGAGTTACAAGTATGATAAACAAGAGAAATGGGTTTTGTTAAGCCTTTATTTATTTATTTATTTATTTATTTATTTATTTATTTATTTATGAGAAAGGAGAGAGAGAGAGAGAGAGAGAGAGAGAGAGAGAGAAAGCACACAGGGGGAGAAACAGAAGGAGAAGGACAAGCTGACTCCATGCTGAGCATGGAGCCTGATGTGGGGCTCAATCCAACGACCCTGAGATCATGACCTGAGCCAAAATCAAGAGTCAGATGCTTTACTAATTGAGCTACCCAGGCACCTCAACAAGAGAAATGTTTATATCAAACACATCTAATGAAGCAAAACACCAAAAATGAAGAGTTTAAAAAAAAAAGCAGTAAGCAAGGTGGCACTACAAAGTAAAAGCAATTAGAATGGTGGGTAACTACGTAAAAGCAGCAATGGCAACAGTTATCTGTTCAAGTTGGGAATATAAATGTTAACTTAGAATCTTATACTAAGAAAACATCTTTCAAGATTGAGGTGAAGTGAAGATATTTTCTATCTTTTTGCTTAGCCATTCTTACTCTGTGCTATTTACCTTGTCACAGAATGGTTGCTTCACCTCCAAGCATTGCCCCTGTGTTCTGGTAGGAAAGAGGGAAACAGAAAAAGGGGGGAAAAAGGCCAATTATTCTGCTCCTCTTCTTCTAGAAGCCCCGTCCAACTTCACTTACATCTTGGCCAAAGATCTATCACATGTACTCACTTATCTGCAAGGAAGCCCGAGATGCATTGCCTCTCCCAACAAAATTTAGTTTCTGTTTGTGAAATGGAGGAGTAGGTTGGATATAAGATAAGCTACTAATTAGTGATTTCTATTACAATAAAAAAATAAAACATGATTCCTGTCCTCAAAGAATTCAATCTTGTGAGAAAGAGGGACCTATAAGAAAGGTACCTCCAGACATCCATTTCTACAGTTTTTTCTATACATTAAAAGGGGAGGCTATTTACTACTTTCATTTTGAGTCTTTATTTATTATCCCATCAGCAAACCAAGCAGCTGACTTTAGTAAGTAGGCTCTTGTGCTAGGAATTATAGTAGGTCAGGGGTACAGAGAAAAATCAAAGGTGGTTCCCACTCTGTAAAGGCTTATGACCTTGTGAGTGATTTCAGGTAGAAAAAAATACACTAGTGGGCAGCCTGAGTGGCTCAGCGGTTTAGTGCCACCTTCGGCCTAGGGTGTGATCCTGAAGACCCGGGATCAAGTCCCACATCGGGCTCCAGCCCTGTGTCTCTGCTTCTCTCTCTGTCTCTGTGTCTCTCATGAATAAATAAATAAAATCTTAAAAAATATACACTAGTGCAAGAAATTATTACAACATAAACAGGAGAAAAGGATTATAAGAGGATATTATAGATTGAATTGTGTTCCCCAAAATTTATATGTTGAAGTCCTAACCCCAAGTATCTTTGAATATGACCTTATTTGGAGTTAGAGTCTTGACTGAGGTAATCAAGTTAAAATGAGGACATTAGGATAGACCCTAATCCAATAGGATTGGTGACCTTACAAGCAGGAGAAATTAGACAGAGACCAGCTTAGAGGGAAGGCAGTGTGGTGAGATGGAGGAAAAGACAGCCATTTATAAACCAAGGAGAGCATCTAGGACAGATCTATGCCTCACAGAACTCAGAGGGAGCCAACCCTGCCAACACCTTGATTCTGGACTTCTGCCTCCAGAACTGTGAGACAATCAGTTACAGTTGTTTAAGCCCCCATGGCTGTGATACTTTTTGTCATGGCAGCCCCAGCAGACAACTACTGAGGGAGTGGCACATTGTCCTCATGGCATAGAGAGTACAAATGTTCCAGAAAGGCTTCCATGGCTTACCTAAATGTTGAGTTGCAGGATGAATAGACATTTGCCAGGCAGAACTGGAGAAGGAGAAGCCATAGGAATTTCATTCCAAAAGGACATCATGAATGAGCAGTGTGACGAAGCATGACAAAACTGACAAAACACTAGAGTAGGGACATAGGTTTGGGGTAAGATACTGTGAGGGAGAGGGCTGGAGTAGCAGGATGCTCACATTATGAAGGACCTTTGATTCACGCACACGAAAATATCTCTTTGAAAAATAAATAGGAAGCAGAGAAGCCTTTGTAGCTAGTTTTGTACTGGATTGAGTCTGTTTCTGATTTCTTTGATGCCATTTAAATGAGCCTTCTTCATGAGTTAAAACTCATGCTCTGATGAAATTTGCACCCTCCAGCGCACATCTCCAGTGCATTATGCACAGTACCCCATACGCTTCCAGGCACAAGTTAAACAAATAACTCCTGATGGAAATAGGGGTACTCAGTACTGTATACTCAGTGAGCAATGAAGCTACACAGCTTGACATACTTTCAGGAAGTCAAGGTCTTATTCTTAATACAAATATGTTCTTTTGATTCCTTTAAAGATAGCTTAAAGTTGCACCTTTGCTTAAAAATATGAAATCGTTTAATGTAGAAGATTGGGATGTCTAAAGATAGGTTGATATAACACTGCTATAATTATGTGTCTCTTCAAATAATTGTGATATCCTCATGCCTTTCTAATTTGAAATCTCTGATCCTGTTATACTAAATTTAATAAAATCAAGTATATGCAGGAAACATTAGAGGAGCATCAGATACTAAGACTTGCATGTTCAAAACCAGAGAACAGAAACTCTTGCATGTTTTAAAACAGAAATTATTTCTTCTTCTTCTTCTTCTTCTTCTTCTTCTTCTTCTTCTTCTTCTTCTTCTTCTTCTTCTTTCTTCTTCTTCTTCTTCTTCTCCTTCTCCTTCTTCTCCTCCTCCTCCTCTTCCTCCTTCTCCACCTTCTTCTTCTTTTTTAGAGAGAGAGAGAATTCAAGTGTAGCAGGGGTGGGCGGGGAGAGGGAGAGAGACAGAATCTTAAGCAGGCACCAGGCTCAGTATGGAGCCCAATACAGGGCTCAATTTCATGACCCTGAAATCATGACCTGAGCAGAAATCAAGAGTTGGATGCTTAACTGACTGAGTCACCCAGGCACCCCTTAAAATAGAATTTTTTTCAATTAAACCAACTCCCTCCTGCGCAATAAAATTCATATAAATCAAATTTGATGCCAAGACTTTCTCTCTTTTTTTAAGATTTTATTTATTTACTCATGAGAGACACAGAAAGAGGCAGAGACACAGGCAGAAGGAGAAGCAGGCTCCATGCAGGGAGCCTGATGTGGGACTCAATCCTGGGTCTTCAGGATCACACCTGGAGCTGAAGGTGGCGCTAAACCACTGAGCCACCTGGGCTGCCCCAATGCCAGAACTTTCTACTTGTAACAAATGACTGTTAATCAGCATAATCTTTATTATAATACTTGTCACACCTTGAATCAAGGTTATCAAAAAAACTGTTTTATAATAGACATAACCTTTCATTACTGACTTTTGTTATGCCTAAATTCTAAACGAATAGTCCATCTTCAATAGAGTAATTAAATTTTAAAAGCAATAAAATAAAATAATATATCACAAATCCTGTGAAAGGTATTATACATCAGGAAAGTCTAAATAACATAGCAACTGGGTTCCATTTGAGAAATCTGTTATCCACTCATTATGAAGCTTTGGTAAACCCTTCATCACCAGAGTACTTCTGCTTTTTTTTGTTTGTAATATTAAAACAGGAGAAACAGATGCCTATTCATCCAAGGAAGTACATTGGGATCAAAGTACTAATATTCCAGTAGTACTTGCTTAAATGTATCCAAAAAATATTACAGAAAAATAAGTATTTTTGCTTGAAAAGACTAAAGTAATGTATAGTTAATGTTGGAAGACAGTGCTCAGACAGAAAGATAGGTTAACACCAATTTTGCTTATGCAGAGATTAATTTTTTATTCAGAGAAATTTACAAAAAAGGAGAAATAGTCAAGTAAATAAAAGTTCTTTAGAAAAATAGAGTTATTAATTGAATATGAAAATTGGTATCACTGGAGTTGAGCACTCTTGCTGTTTTGGGAACCGAATTTGAAAAAGTTATAGTTCATACAAAGGACTTCATACCAATTATTTGGAATGGAAATAATTTGCTGGGTCTCCAGACTCCCTTGTTATCAGCACAGGTTGTTGGTATGGCTCTTCCCTGATATCAGTCCATTTTCATCACAAATTGAAAAGGTGCTACACTTTTTATTTGTTAAAACACGGGTTTGAAAATCTGTAGCAATCTAAAAGATTTTTAAATATTAGAAAATTGTCTATTTTTATAATAGTGCAGATCAATGTTTTAAAAATAGGTTGTCTATACAATTTTTGGCATCAAGATTATATAACTAGGGAGCATTTTCAAGCAACTTTTTCAAACTTTCTCTCTACAGCTCATAATCCCCTCAAAAGCAATTAATTTGTCATTCTTCATTAAAATAAGTGTGTTCATGTTTTTAAATACCAGTCACTTAATGATCAGCCTCTTGTCATGGTTGAAATGGTAATCAATTTTGGTTCATTCATCTTTAATAGTAGAAAGTAAGTCATCTTAAAATTTAACAGATCTTTTAAATACCTTGCATGAGAGAACCAGGGAGCCTCTGCATTAGTAAAGAACACTACAGTCATGGGCACTGACACATGTCAATTGCAAAACATCAGAATATGCTGAAAATGAACAAAAGCCAAAGAATAAACTACAAGAGAAAAACAAGACAGTTGGGTTTTGTGAGTTGTTTGGCATTAACAATTTCTCTTAAAATTAAAGAAATAAAGAAGAAAGGGAAAAGTATAAGAGGTAAAAGGAGAAAATCTATCCTTTTCATTCAAATTTTAAAGATTTATTTGAGAGAGAGAGGGAGGGAGAGAGAAAGAGAGAGCTAGCAGGGGCAGGGAAGAGGGAGAGGGAGAGAGAATCTCATGTAGACTCCCTACTGAGTGCAGATCCCAAAGCCTGACTTTGGGCTTGAACTCACAACCCTGAGATCATGACCTGAGCCAAAATCAAGAAGTCAGATGTTTAGCCAATGGAGCCACCTAGATGTCCCTGTGTTAAGATTTTAGTGTTTGGTATTTGAATCTAGTGTCTCCAGTGCAAAGCCAAATAGTGTCCTGAAACTTCATTCAAGTGGCTACTGGCTCTTAATTCAGATTTTAAATATGCAGAGTCCATAGAAGTTTAATTTTTCATCTGTATAGTTAATGCCATTAAATTGATACCAGCTATATCTTAGACAAAAATACAAACTTTAACACTTTCATTTGTAACAAAAGTAAAATGTACAAATTTTGACTTTATTACTTTGTAACATTTAATCATTCTATGTTCATCACCTCTAGCCTAGTAATTATACTTTTGGCATTCAATACTGAGAATGTGTTAATAAAAACTTAATGTAACTTAAAATAGCATAATATTTTATGCAACCTAAAATAACCACTAGTAGGAGATAGTTATGTAGCCAATGTTAGCTGTTGATAAAATATTATGCAGATATGAAAGGTTATACTTATAAAGCATTTTATAACATGAAAAACATCCTATAAAACTAAGTTTTTAAAGCTCTGTTCTGAATTACATATAAAGTATAAATACAACCAAGCCAAACCTCATGTGTAGAAAAATTACTGGAAAGAAATATTATTTCATTGTGTGTGGGTGCTACAGTTATGGGATTTTCTTTCCTTTTCATGTTTTTCCCCCTAAATTATCTTTATTGTAGTGCATATTCTAAGCTGCCATCATCTCCTGCCTGGACCATCACAAGAACCGCCCCCTCCCAGGCAACCTCCCCATTTTCATTATAAATGTTTTTTTTCTTTATCCATATATTAGCCAAGAGTGATCTTCTTAAATAAGCTGGACCCTTCTTAAAGTAAGTTAGCTTTCTATTACAATTAGAGTACAATCCAAAATCTTTAACCTGTTGACAATAAACTGCTTGATCAGTCCTGCTATATAGGTCCTGTTTTATTTGGTACATTTTTAAAGGATTTCTCATTTCTCCTGAAATCCATCATTATCTTCCTGAAATAAAACTTACATCTTAAACAAACAAACAAACAAACAACAACAACAAAAAAACTTACATCTTATTTATGCTCTTCAGTTCAGTAAATCTCACTTAAATCACTGACTATGAATTATATTTCACACTCACAGCTTGGACAACTTGATAATTTCAGCAACTTTTACTAAGAGAACATGTGTATTTCACATTCTACCCATAGGTGCAAATAACACAAATAACCTAAAAATGCTGCTAGTAATAGACACTGAAGCAAGGGAGTATGAATGAATGATTGACAAGATGAATTCATATTAAGCAGCTTTTTCCTTACTGAATATATAGGAAGGGTGTGCTTTCAGTAGCAAAATCTGATTGTTCAAGAGAGATTAGATCATTTGCTCTAGGAAAAGAGAACTGCATTAACATTTATTGAGTTCCTACCTGTGGTAGATAATTAATATTTGTCATCTCACTTAAGACTGGAAGTGTTAGTAAATACCTGATGCAATGAAAACAAAGATTGCCAAATAGCAGTCTGAAATAAGCTGAATCTTCTTTTTTGTTCCAGTTCAGTGGATCTCCCCGAGTAGAAATTAAAAGAGCTAGATCAGTGTTGTCTAATAGAAAATTAATGCAAGCCACACAGGTAATTTTAAATTTTATAGTATCTATATTACAAAATTAAAAATGAAACAGGTGAAATTAATGTTAATAATGTATTTTATGTAACCTAATTTACTTAAAATATCAATATTTCAATATGTAATCAATATCAAATTATTAATGAGATATTTTACCTTTTTTGTACTAAGTCCCCAAATTCCACTGTGCATTTTGTATTTAGAACCATCCCAGTTTGAACTAGCCCATTTCAAGCACTCAACAGCCATCTCTGGCTAGGGGCCATCAGGCTGAATGGCATAGGATTCAATAATGATCCAAGAGGAGAAAATAAACAAATAACAGAGAGCCTAAGTTTAGTTTTCTGGGTGGCTTATGAGGCAAACCGTAAATACTTCTCTGGGATTGGTTGCCTTCAGTTTTTGAGACACCAAAGCTGGGAAGTCTGGATCTAAACAGTCTGAACTGGATTGTCCAAGATCCCAGACAAAGGTCAATCAGTATATGCGCTTGGTTGCACACCATTGAAACTTGGCAAAATTTCTTTTTGCCATCCAAACAAGTCTGCAATCCACCACAGATGAGAACAAGAGTCTTTTATTGTTTCATCAACCACATTGATCTTTAGTTAGGATGACATTATGATTGATTATTTAAACAGGGATACTTTTGAGAGAGAAAAGAGGTGCTCTTAATAATTACCTTGGGGCAACAGGCATAATAGGAGACTATCCCTGCTGGCAGATCAGGACACATGGTCACTTTACCTTAACTTCACATTTTCACCTCTCAGACAACCTGAGTTACTGCCAGTAGGTCTTCAGAATCTATGTAACTCTATGAAGAAGAGCCAGTTCCCGTAGGAGCCCTGCACACAAGGCCCTAAAGTCCCCCTATAGAATTCTAGATCTCATCCCAAGGATTGGCACCATAAAGGGGTCTTTTACTCACATGTCTAATAGCATTGCTTTGATGCAATTTGCAAGCTTCCTGTTTTGCAATATCCCACTCTGGATCTTGCTAAAATTGGGGGTTCAATGAGAAATGGCTGTTATCAGTTAAATGGAGCTTCTTGGCAGTGTCTCCCAAGGAAACTAGAGGACCAGTAAACAAAGCTGTGCGTGCGGGTAGCCAGGAGAGGGTGGATTTTGTGTGTGTGTGTGTGTGTGTGTGTGTGTGCGCACACGTATGTGTCTGTGTGTTTGGTGCTTTGCTTTGCTTTGCTTTTTTTTTCCTTTCATTTTCTCCTATATAAAAAAAAGAAATAGAACAATCAGCAATGACAGATGAAGGAAATATTCCACGCAAAGTAACAGATGGCTCAAAGCCACCTTCATTTCTGAGTGAGAGGGAGAAGGCCCATGGGCCTGGAAAATTGAAGGTTTGGGAACTAATTTTGTTTGACTCTTTAATCCATTTCAAACATGGGCCCCAAAATGAAAGATTAAAGGATTTTACTTTTGCTGCTGAGTATATTCAGCTCAGAAGGGTAAAACACACAAAAATAAGATGTCTGCGAATGGAACAGCAGGAGATTGAACAGGAGAAACTTACTGTGATTAGTCTCATGGTAGTTGAACAAAACTCTCAAATTAGAATTTTGTTGTTGTTTACATTAAGACTAAAGTATTTTACACTCATTACCATATGAGGCTATGTTTTATGTAGAAACTACAGGCCAGATTACTCAGATCAAAAAGTCATAAAGGAAGATTTAGAGGTTGGTTAGGATAAGCATCATAGCAAAAGTAATGAAAAGCACAAAAGATTCAAGTTTATTCATTCGTTCATCAAATATTTATTGAGTGGCGGGCAGTGTTCCAGTTCAGGTTTGGGGATCAGCTGTGAACAAAGTGAAGTACTCTGTTCTCTACATTACAACAGCAAGAATTTGACAATAGAGAAGTAAACAAACAGTAAGATAATTTTGGATATCCGTAAACATGTGAAGAAAATGTAAAAGGGTGTTATTGGGAGAAAAATTAGTAGGATGAAATGGGGGTACTTTAACAGTATGGCCAGGGAAGACCTCTCTGAGAAGGTTGTATTTAACCTGAAACCTAAATGGTAAGAAGGAGCTTTCCAGATGGCAAGAGTAGTGCAAAGACAGCTTGACCTACTGCATGCTGGGTATCATTCTAGGTACTAGAGATGTAGTGCTCAATTTACAAATCAGGCTCAATTCTTGCCCTTCTAGAGCTTACCTTCTTATAGGGGTAGAAAATTAAGTTAGGGCTAAATAGAAGAACTTAACTAGAGGGTGGAAGGTGGTAGGTAGAAAAGTCAGTCACGGAAGGCAATAGGTAATGGCCCAGAGAAGGTTTCACTGGGAAGTTGACATTTGAGCAAGGACTTACTTAGGCAAGAAAATGAGCCCTGCAAATGTATGGAGGAAGGCAAATGTTCTAGACAGAGGAAACAGCCAGTGCTGTTTAGACCTTAGGCAAGAATCTGTGCAGCTTATTTGAGTAACAACAAGGAAGCCAATATAGCTAGAGTTTACCCCTGAAAAGGACAAGAGCAATTTTTACTTAATAGTTAATATCAGATGGATGCCTGGCACATGGAGAGAGTCTTTATCGCCCAGAACTATCATACCTCCTGTACAGGGAAGCTCTTTCTCTGACAGCGGAAGGCCTATATCTAGCTCTGGGGAGATAACACTCACTTTAAGTAACATCCTTTCATTGTCATATCTCCCTCACATTCCTCAAGTTCCACAGTTATTTCCAGACATTGTAAACTCTACAATTTAAAATGTGTATTCAGAGGTAGTTTGCTTCAATATTTTCTTTTTTATTTTTTTAAAGATTTTATTTATTTATTCATGAGACACACACACACACACACACACAGAGGCAGAGACACAGGCCGAGGGATATAAGCAGGCTCCATGCAGGGAGCCTGACGTGGGACTCAATCCTGGGTCTCCAGGATCATGCCCTGGGCTGAAGGCGGCGCTAAACCGCTGAGCCACCCAGGCTACCCACTTCAGTATTTTCTAACTTGATTGTTGACAGGAAAGACTAAAGATTCCTTGGCCAAAATGCAAATCAAAACCACAATGAAATATCACCTCAATCTGTCAGAATGACGAAAGTTAACAACACAAGAAACAACAGGCGTTGGCAAGGTGGCAGAGAAAGGGGAACTCTCCTACATTGTTGATGGGAATGCAAACTGGTGCAGCCACTCTGGAGAAGAGTATGGGGGTTCCTCCAAAAGTTAAAAATGAAACTACCTACCCTACAATCCAGCAATTGCACTACTAGGTATTTACCCAGAGGATTCAAAAATATTGATTCGAAGGGGTACATGCACCTCAATATTTATAGCAACATTATCAACAAAAGCCAAACTATGGAGAGAGCCCAAATGTCTATCAATTGATGAATGAATAAAGAAGATGAGGTGCATATACACAATGGAAAATTACTCAGCCATCCAAAAATGAAATCTTGCCATTTGCAGTGAGCTAGAGTGTTTTATGCTAAGCAAAACAAGTCAGTCATCGAAAGACAATTATCATACGATCTCACTCATATGTGGAATTTAAGAAACAAAACAGATGAAAATGTGGAAGGGGGGAAAGAAAAAAGAGAGAGGGAAACAAATCATAAGAGACTCTTAATGATTGAAAACAAACTAAAGGATTGCTGGAGAGGAGGTGGGGGAGATGGGCTAGATGGTTGATGGGCATTAAGGTGTGCACTTGCTGTGATGAGCACTGGGTGTTGGATGTAAGTGATGAATCACTGAATTCTACTCCTGAAACCAATATTGCACTGTTAACTAAATAGAATTTAAATAAAAATTTGAAATAAAAAAAAAAGTTTCCCCAGCCAAAAATATCAAACTTCAGGATTTCATCAACTCTTAGTATGTTTTATAATCTTCAGTTTAAGGGCACCTTATAGATATCTTTCTGTTATTAATTTTTACTTTAATTCATTATGGGCAGAGAACATACTTTATATGATGTAGACTATTTTACAAATATTGAGATTTGTTTAATAGTGCTCAATGTGGTCGTAGTGATTGTTCACGTACTTTTGGAAAGAGTATGTATTATTCTGCTGTTGGGTAGAAATCCTACAAATGTCAATTATATCAGTTGGTTGTTCAATGTCCTATATTCTTAAAAATTTTCTATCTAGTTTTAGCCCACCAGTTAGTGAAGGAAGTATGTTGAAATACCCAATTATAATAGTGGATATGTTCATTTCTCCTTCAGTTCTCTTAGATATTTGCTTGTGTGTTTTGAAGCTTTATGACAGAGATAGACACATTTTTAATTGTTATTCCCTCTTAATTTGTTCATGATTATGAAATACACTATTTTATTGCAGATAATATTTCTTGAAATAAACCTTATCTGATGTTAATATAATTGGATTTGCTTTTTTGTCCAACCTAACAATCTCTGCCTTCCAACTAGATCATTTAAACAATTTGAATTTAACGTGACTTTTTATACAGTTTAATTTAAATCTACCACTTAGATATTTAATTTATATTTTTTGGTTGTTTGTTTTCTTTTACTCTTTTCCTGGTATTTTTTGGAATGAACACTTCTTGTGATTCCATGTTCCATCCACTAATGTCTTTTTAACTATACCTCTTTTTATATTTTTTAGCAATTATTCTTAGAGTTATCATATTCATTTCTAAATTATCACTGTCGACTTTTAAATAATAGAGTGCTTCTTAATGTATAGTATAAAAACCTTGCAATAGAGTATTTCCTCTTTCCATCTTCTGTGTTATTGCTATGGCCATTTTTTTCTTCTATATATTGTAAACACCACAATACACTGTTATTAATCAATGCTTTAGTCAATTATTCTTAAATAGAAAAAACATGAGAAAAATATTTCATATTTACCCACATAATAACATTTCTGACACTTTTCATTTTTTAATGGAGATCCAAATTTTCAACTAATACTAGTTCTTTTACTTCTCTTTCTTATATCATAGATCCTCTGGTACTGAAATCTCTCAACTTTTCCCTTAAAAAAAAAAGTCTTTATTTTCCCTTATTTTTCAAAGACTTTTTCCTAGGTATGAAAATCTAGTTGGACAGGTTTTTACATTTTTTTCTTTTGGTGTGTCTATCCATTGTCTACTACTGTCTATAGATACTAAAAAGAATTCTACTATAATTCTTATATCTGACCTTCTGTACATAATGTCTCTTTCCTCTTGCTGCTTTTAAGATTTTCTCTGGGGATCCCTGGGTGGGTCAGTGGTTTGGTGCCTGCCTTTGGCCCAGGGTGTGATCCTGGAGTCCCGGGATCAAGTCCCATGTCAGGCTTCCAGCATGGAGCCTGCTTCTCCCTCTGCCTGTGTCTCTTCCTCTCTCTCTCTCTCTCATGAATAAATTAAAAAAAAAAGATTTTCTCTGATTATTGATGTTCTGAAATTTAATAACAATATGACTTTGTGTGATCTTTTTTTATGTTTATTTCTTATAGTCACTGAGCTTCTTTTACCATCATATTATTTCTTAATTTCTCATATCTTACCTTTTTTTGAGTAATCAATATTTTTATTATTTTATTTCTCCCATTAGTTTGTTAATTATCATTCTAGTGATTAAAGATTACAATATGCACACTAAATTATTACTGTCTTCTTATTAAACTTATTACTAAACTATGTTACTTATAAAATTAGCATTTTTAACACTTCCCATAATAATGCAAAGAACTTAGAATACTTTAAACTCATTTACTCTCTACTGTCTTTTGTACTGTTGTCGTGTGTATTAATTCTGCATGTATTTTCAACCTCAGAAGATATCTTTATATTATTACTTTATTTTATTGTTTTATACAAGTCAATATATTTACTCACATATTCACCTTTCTGTGACTCTTCCTATCTTTGTGCACTTCTGTGATTTCATTTAAAATCAATTTTTTAACAAAAATCATTTTTCTTCTTCCTGAAAAATGATTTTAAATATTTGTTATTGTGTAGTTTTGCTGGTACTTAATTCTCCAAGTTTTTATTTATATGAAAACATCTTTATTTCCCTTCATTTCTGAATTATATTTTCATTCAATATAGTGTTCTGGGTTGCCAGTCTTCTATTTCAGCACTTTTTAGATGCTACCAAATCATCTTCTGACTTCTGTTATTTTCTGTTGAGAAGCAATCAATTTGTAATTGTTACTTTGAAAATAATGTCTTTTTTTCCCCAGAGACTTTTAAATTATTTTAGCTTCTGCTTTTATTTACAGCAGTTTGACTACATTGTTTTTCAAATGGTTTTCTTTGTATTTAATAATTTTAGGGTTCTTTGAGATTTTTGAATGTGGGCTGATATGTTTCATCAGGTTTTGGAACTTCTCAGTCATGATCTCTTCAAATACTGCTCCTGTCCTATTTCTCTCTCCTCTATTTTTGTAAACCCTATCACAAATGTTAGCCTTTTGGTTTTTTTTTCTTCTTCTTACTAGATTTTGGTACATATATACACCCTTATACACTCTCTGTATTTTTGGTCTTCTTTTCTCTCTGTGGTTTAATCTGAATTTTCCTTCACTTACCTATTTTCCAGTTCACTAATTCCTTCTTTTGCTTTAATTTTCTATTCAACCTATCTATTGGGTTATTAATCTAAGATACTTTCTTTTTTTTTTTTCTAAGATACTTTCTTTTTCAATTGTACTTTCTATTGGATTCTTTAAGATTTCAGTTTCCTATTCTTCAGCCTATATCAGTTTTCTCAAAACTACTAATATCATTAATTTGAGGTCTCCTTCAAATAACTCCAATATCTTAATTGCTTATGGATCCATTTCTATTACTTTATTTATATCTTGTGATTTCCAGTTATTTGATCTCCAGGCATGCCCAGTAATTTTCAACTGAGTAATGAGTAATACCTATGAAAAATTGTAGAAGATCTTGTGGTATTATTTTTCCACAAAATGTTGACTTTTCTTCTGGCAGGCAATTAGAGTAGGAGCATGTAACTGTGATTCAAGGGGCTATTGGGAGAAATCAGGTTGAATTTCAATAGTTTGTGAGGGTTTGTCTGTTTCCAGTTTGCCTTTACTTTTCACATGTAGTTCTTCATGGGTCCCAGCTAAGAGTCGAATGTTTACCATTGCCGCTCATCCTTGGTTGGGATGCGAACTCTCATTTGTATCTCCCCATGATATCAACAAAAGTTTGCGAGGCTATAAACCTCTTTTGTGCATCATTATGTTTGTCGTCTAATCTTTTCAGCTTTGCAATGGCAGCATGTTTCTAGGGGAAAAGCAACAGAAAATGTTAAACTGTCTCATTGCATTTCTTCCTTTTCTGAAAATTTATCCCCTACTCCTTTCCCCCTTCATAGTTCTTTAGTGCCTTCACATTGCTACATTTTAGCATTTGTCTGGGTTTCACTGAGGTTATCAGAGTGAGAGTTGATTTGGTAGAAGCTATTCTGATTCTCAAGTATGTAGATTAATGTAGTTTAAATTTTTTCCACTTCTAAATATCATTTTGATGAAAAAAATATTTAGGTATCAAATAATCATTATATTTCTGCCAAGTAAAATAACAACGTGAGGTAATAGGACACTTATTACTTGACAACCACATTTTTAAAGGATGACTACATTGTGATTATGCTGGAGACCAAGGGATAGGAGGAAAGAAAGAAACCATGAGATCATATTACCAGAAAGATGTTATTTGAAACCAAAGGAAAAGACACTGGAAAACAAGTTCTGCAAACAAGTGGGTGGATGTAGGAGGACGAGAACCATTAATAGCCTATTTATTTTTAGAATATCTTTTTCATTCTAAAAATATTATCATTTATCAGGTAGCACTATGATCTTTCAATGTAATTTGATAAAAGATGTTGATTGAAAGGTGATATTAATTATTCTGTATCTACTGAAATTTTGAAAATAAGATGGCAGAACTAAGTGTCCCCCTTTCCTCAGCTATTAAAAATCCAACTGCATCAGTTAAATTAGAGACAGCATCACATGGTAGCATTTGTGGAAAAGTGTTATTCTGGGCCCAATCTATTGTAAAAGCAGTTATGGAAATGAGCAAATGAGGGAAAAAATTAACAAACACAACTTCCAGACCATTTATTTGGGTTATCAACATCCAGCAAACTATTGACCTGCCCTCACAGAACAAAAAGGCGCAACCACTGGAGAATGATGTTACAGTTCACCAAACAGGTGAAAGGTGAAGTGTATGAAAGAAATCCAGAAAGAGAGTAGAGGAATGAGAAGGGATCGTAGAGTCACAATATCAAGGTTCAAATTCCTGGTTTTGTCACTTCTTAACTATGTGGTCTTAGTCATGTTGCCTGAGTTTCTGATTTTTTTTGTTTGTAAAATGAGGATCATGATACCCACTTGCAATGCTGTTACACAGGTTAAAAATATCCTAGCAATGGGTACCTGGGTGGCTTAATCGGTTAAGAATCTGCCTTTGGCTCATGTTGTGATCCCTTCCCCCATGCTCTCTCTTGTGCCATCTCTCTCTCAAATAAATAAATAAAATATTTTATCTTTTTTGTATATTTTTATTGGAGTTAGATTTGCCAACATATAGTATAGCACCCAGTGCTCATCCCATTAAGTGCCCCCCTCAGTGTCTGTCACCCAGTCACGCCATCCCCCTGCCCAACTCCCCTCCCACTACCCCCTGTTTGTTTCCCAGAATTAGGAGTCTCTCATGTTTTGTCACCCTCTCTGATTTTTCCCACTCATTTTTCTCTCCTTTCCCCTATAACCTCTCTACCTAGCAAAATGACAGACATAAATAGGGTCTCAGTAAGTCATTGGTATTTTTGTGATCTCTTTCTCAAAATCACCAGGATAATAATGTCTATTTAGTTTACTTATTGTCGTATAATCTTTACGTGCAAGACAATTTGCCTTAGAGGTGCCTTCTGAATGAACTTTCAATTTTTATATTAAAAGAGTTGGGGATCCCTGGGTGGCGCAGCGGTTTAGCGCCTGCCTTTGGCCCAGGACGCGATCCTGGAGACCCGGGATCGAGTCCCACGTCAGGCTCCCGGTGCATGGAGCCTGCTTCTCCCTCTGCCTGTGTCTCTGCCTCTCTCTCTCTCTCTCTCTCTCTGTGTGACTATTATAAATAAATAAAAAAAAAATTAAAAAGAGTTGTGCAAAATTTGCAAAAGGTTAGGTGATGATTTCATTAAAAGAGTTCATAATCATTATCCCAGGAGCTATTAGTAATTTCTCATGGAGAAAAGAAACAAATACCATAAGGTCGGGAAAAAAAGGAAATCAAACAAATGCTTTTGTAATTATGATTTGTATTACATTTATCATTTGAATACAATGAGATTTCAATACAGGCTTCCTTGTCCTCAGTGATTGGAAACACAATATTAATTTGTGGCACAATGACCTCAACACTGATCAGTGTACTCTTTCTGTACCACAACTTTGATGATTGTTCATAAACAAGAACATCTACTTCATTGATCTCACCATTGCTGTTCATCACCTTGTTCATGTTCATGTACATGTCCTCAACTTACCGTCTCACTAGGTTGAAGATCCCTGATCCATAATTATAACCACTCTATCTCCCACTTAATTTTCTCACTCCTTCCCCTTCCATTATGAAAGCACTGCAAAACATCCACTTTCTCACTGTGACTCATTCCTCTTTATAGAAAAACTTGCATGCTGTATGTTGTCCTCCCTATGTTCCCTCTGCACTCTTTCTCTCTTAAGCCCACCCCAGCCAATCAGACTTGTGCATACCATTCCTCTCAAATTGTCCTTATCAAAGGCAGCAAATCCAGTAGTCAACACCACATCTCCCCCTCACTCAGCAGCATTTGATGCTGATGATAATTCCCTACTTTTTAAAAAACTTTAATTGGCTACAGGAACACATAATCGTCTACTTTGTCTCAGACTTCACAGGTTGTTACTCCTCTGAAACTCCTCCTCCTCCTCTTCTCCTTTTCTTGATTTTGCAGTCCACTGGGGCAACTTCTCTGACTCCTCTTTATCCACATTCTCTCTCTTGATCATCTTGTCCAGACTGTGGCTTTAAATAGTATCTGCCTATTTCATCAAGTCTGAGATTCTGTGATAGGCTGAATCGTGGCTCTCAAAGATATCCAGGCCCAAATCCTTGGTTTCCATAAATATTACTTTATATGGCAGAAAGGGTTTTGCAAATGTGATTAAGGTTTGAATCTTCATATGGGAAGGTGGATCAGGGTATTCAGGTGGGCCCTAAATGTAATTAATCACTAGTGTCCTCATAGGAGTGAGGCAAAGGGAGATTTGACTACAGAGATAGAAGGTGATGTGATGACAGAGGGAGATGCTATGCTGCTGGCTTTGAAGATGGAGGAGAGGGCCGCAAGCTGATGAATGCAAGGACTGCAGCTCTCAGAGCTGGAAAATGCAAGGAAATGAATTTTCCCCTAGAGTCTCTGAAGGAATGAGGCTTTCATTTCAACCCAGCAAGATCATTGGACTTCTGGCCCTCAGAACTCTACAGAGTAGAAACTTATGTGGTTTTAATCCATCAAGTTGTTTGGTTTGTTTTTAATTTTATTTATTTATTCATGAGAGACACACACAGAGAGACAGAGACTTAGGTAGAGGGAGAAGCAGGCTCCCTGTGGGTAGCCTGATGTGGGACTTGATCCCAGGATTTTGGGATCACAACCTGAGCCAAGGTAGACGCTCAACCACTGAGCCACCCAGGCACCCCAAACCCTCAAGTTTATGACAATTTCCTACAGCAGCCTTAGGGAACTAATGCCGTTACAATTTTTTCTTTGCATTTTAATTTCTTTGAGATCAGGATGCACGTAACAATCATGCACCATGCAGGAGAACTGCTGTCAGCCAGACAGAAGTTGTGACCTAGTTCGAACATTTGGTAGTGCTAAGTATGTTTACATTGTTGTGCAACCAATCTCCAGAGCTCTTTTCATCTTGCAAAACTGAATCTGTGTATTTATTAAACAACAACAACCTGTTCTCTCCTCCCAGCCCCTGGCAACTGCCCCTCTACTTTCTATCTCTATGAACTTGACCTCATGTAAGGGGAATCACACTGTATTTGTCTTCTCATGAGTGGCTTGTTTCACTTAGTATAATATCATCAAGTTTCATCCATGTGGTAGCATGTTCCTAAGTTTCCTTTCTCTTTAAGACTAATAATTCATTGCAGATATACCATATTTTGCTTATAATGTATTTACCACATTTTGTTTGTACATTGGTCTATCAATGGACATTTGGTTTGCTCTCCCTATGGCTTTTCATCATGCTTGGGATAAAATTGGAAGTCCTTATGATGGCTTACAAGGCCCTCTATGATCTGGCCCTTAGCCATCTCCTTGGCCTCATTGCCTATTGAGCTTCTCCTCACTATACTCCAGCCACCCCAGTCTCCATCACACCCATGCTGTTTCCTCTTTTCTCAAGACTCCTCTGTGCATAGACCACATGGCTCCTCCCTCTCTTCCCTAGGGCCCCCCTCAAATGTCCCTTCTGAGAGATGATACCCTGACCACCTCATCTGACACAGTGCTGCTTCTCCCTGCCCTGCCATTGTGTTGTGCTGACTCATGTTCCTCCATACCTCTTACTGCCTGACATTATTTGTGTTTTTATGAGTTTATTTATGGCCTGTCTCCCAACGAGAATAATATACCAAGAGGGCAGGGATTTCGTGTCATTAAATGTTGACTCCTGAGTGCCTAAAATAGGAAATAGCACATACTAGAAATTCAATAAATGTCCTAGCATATTGAATGAAATAAAAGAGATCAGCTTCAGCGATTCATTTTCAGAGTCTTTTAAATTTTTCAATGAAAAGACTTTATTTCTTGGGGTACCTGGGTAGCTCAGTCGGTTAAGCATCTGACTTTTGATTTTAGCTCAGGTCATGATCTCAGGGTCATGAGATCAAGCCCCACAATGGACTTGGCAGTGGGCATAGAGCCTGCTTAAGGTTCTCTCTCTCCCTTTTCCTCTGACCCTTCCCTCCCAAAAAAGACATGACTTAAAAAAAAAAAAAAAAAGACATGACTTATTTCTTAAAAGAGGCTTAAGCTTTCCAAAAAGAAATGCACAAACAGTACAGAGTGTTCCAATATACCCCTTCTAGTTTCCACTGTGATTAACATTTTGCTTTACTGTGATGTGTGTGTTGCAGTTGACAAACAAATATTAATACATTAGTATTAACTAAACTTCATGGCTCACATTAGGGTTCAGTCTTTGTATTATACATTCTATGGATTTTGACAAATGCATAGTGTCATGTATCTACCATTGTGGTATCACACGGAATAGTTTCACTCCCCTAAAATTTTCGTGTTCTCCACCTTTTCACCTCTCTTTCCTTCTCCCCAGCCTCTGACAGTGCCTGGAGTGTTTTAATTTTATATGACTAGGTGACTAGACACTTCCCAGGACAGATATTAGAAGTCCATGTGTGAGTTTTCTGCTGCTCCAACACACTGTCTTCAGGCTGAATGTTCTTGCCTTTCAAAGCTATTAAGGAACCACAACACATTTCTTGGGTTAAAAAAAGAAAGGAAGGAAAAAAAAAAAAAACACTTCACCTAATAATGTTCCATCTTGTTCTCCTTTCTGAAAGATTGGTTGGTTCCTAATTATCACCCAGCTGTGGTCCCAGAGGCTGACGTCTGAAAGCTGTGATGAATAGGGAGACTCACCGGGAAATCATTTCTCACATAGATTCATTTCCTCCTCCTAGGACTCTCCCCACTCCCACTTTTTTTTTTCTCATCTTCATTTTCTAACAAGTTGGAGTTATTGAGATTTCTAAATCTGTTTTTATGCAATGTCACTTTAATTAAGAAACAGACACAAGCAAATTGATTTTTCCAGTCAGTTATGGGTGGAAGCTGTGCCTGAAAGTTTCCAAATCAACCAAGGCTCTACTATGGGTATTGGGGGTGGGGGTAGGGAATACGGAGAGCCATCAAAGGCCAGGGTGTCTTTCTGTGGGGATAGAGACAGAGGAACCGCTAAGTGAACGACTTGTCTTTCCTGATAAGGAGAGAGTCTCTATCCTATTTACTACCTGTGAAGATGACTGAAATGTGGCAAGGGGGAATAAGGCTTTGTGGTCTTCAGCTTGGCTCCTGGAGGTTCTTCCTTCCTTTACTCTGATCACTAGCACTGGACCATTTCATTAGCCTTCAGTACGAGGCTCTGTCCCGGGAGAAACTTGCCAGTTATAAAATCACAGCTTTGCTAAATGCAGAGAAGTCTCCTGAGTGCTAAAGAAGAAGACAATGTATTCAAGAGAGGAAATTATTTATGTTCGTTGTATAAATCAAGTTCTTAAGAATGGTTTGTTTCCCCAAATTGCTTGCCATCTCCTCAGCACATAATTCGTTCATTCACACATGTTTTCCATGTGCTCACCCGATGTCAGTGCTCCCTTTTCTTTCCATTTCTTTCTTTCTTCCTCTTCTCCCTTGGTGACATCTTCTCTGTGGCCCCAGGGAGCAAGTCACTCCTTGTTCAATCTCCCCTTCATTCCTTACGTAACACTTTTTGCTCCCCTATTAAGTGAGAAGTTCTTTCTTAAAGGCAAGAAGTTCATCTAGTGCTCCACAATCCATAGTTAGGAGCTCTGGAAATTATTGATTGCAAGAATGAGCTTAGATCTTTCAACTAGAGTGTAGCCGGAATCCTGGGTTGGGTGCAAGTCATGGGGACCCTGTGGCCACTCCAGGATGTCTGGAGGATAGGTGGAACCGGGTCACTGCAGGCTGTTTTCATGAGGACAGAGAATCTCTGGGGAAAGAATCAGTACTACAAGACTCTTTCCTGGAAAGCCCTAATCTCTCCTGCCTCCAGGCCTCTCTACACATGCTCCGCACATGTTCTGCCTGAAATTCCTCCTCCACCTCTGTGCCGAGCTAATTTCATTTATGTTACAGAGCTGAGTTTAAATCTCATTTCCTTAGGAAGCCTTTGCTAGCCACCCAGACTGTCAGCTTTCCTCTTCTTCACTCTCAAAGCCTGGGGATTCCTGCATCAGTGCCTAAATCATGCTTAGGTATTGTCCGGTGTCTGTCCTGCTCGCTCGTAAATTTCGTAAGGTCAGGATGTCCCTGTTTTGTTTACTGTTTTACTCCAGAATCTGGCTCAGTTCCTGTGCACAACAGTGACTCAAAAATATTTGTCAAATAAACAAATGAGTATATGCAAATGCTCCACTTCAGTGACTCATAAGCACATCAAACTGAATATGTTACAGGCTGCTGATTCTTTTTCTCAAGTCTGTTCTTCATCTTCCTCATTTTAAAAAACGCATCCATATTTATCCAGTTGCTTAGCCCAGAAACTTGGTGGTTGGTCTTCATTCTTCTTCTCTTTTACCACACCTCCACATTTAACACATCCGCAAATCCTTCCAGAATACCTCTTCCGTTTACTTCTCCAGTGTTACTGTCCTCCTTCAAGTCACCATCATCTCTCACCTGGATGACTGCAAATCACGGCCTGTCTGCTCTGCCTGCTGGCACTCTGTTCCCTTCTACTTGCTATTTAAACTGCTAAATGACTAATTCCCCCACAGAGCAGTCAAGATGATCTTTGCAAAATGTAAAGAAAACTATCGCATTTTTCTGTTCTTTAATGCCTATCCCACTACAACCCACAAACCCAAACATAGCCCGACCATTCCCCTCTGCTCCAATCCCACCTTTTGCTACTCTGCCTCTCTCACTCAGCTCTAGCCATGCTTGCTCCAAGCTTGTTTTAGGTCATTGAATGTACCTTACTTCTTTCTTCCTTATGGTTTTTTCAATTCCCTTTGCCTGGAAAACTCTTCACTCACCTCCTTGTTTCCTTCTCATCCTTTGGGTTCAAGTTACATGTCATTTCCTGAATGAGGTTTTCTGACAACTTCATCAACTCTTGTTCCTTATTACAATGTCTCAACTATTTCCTTCTTAGCATTTCATATCAATAGCTTTTCATTTATGAATTTGTCATAATGCTTGTTTTGCATGTAATTGTGTACCATAAGCCATGTGCTCAGCATATAATAGAGGTTCAATAAACATTTGTTGACTGAAAGAGCATGAACAAAGCTCAAGGGCAGTGGCATGGGGATAGAGTAGAAGGGCAATTATGAGGAAGATGCAGGATCTGCAATGGCCCAGATATCACTTTCCTCTGCCTTGGCCACCATTAGCCTTGGTGTAGACATCTGCAACAATCAGCCTTCCTGTGGTTCAGTGGAGGCTAACCTCTCACCTAAAGCACAGGAGAGATAGATGCAGCATCACTGAAGGCTAGACATACTGCAGTCCCATCAGGGCCAAGAAGTTTAGTTGTTTGAACCCTTGGGTGGTGCCATATGGAAAGAAATTGGGCCTTGCTAGGACCAATAGGGAAGAATTTCAGGGGGCTAAAGATTCTACAGAGTGAGTGAGGGTAGAGCTAGAAAAAATGCCATTTTGTGAGCACTGTGGCCAATCACATAGAAGTTTTGATTCTTTGAAGCCTTGTCTCTCAATCAGTAATTTATTTGGGGTTTGATTTTTATCTTCAAGACACTTAGCATAAGTAGCATTAATAATCACTGACATTGATAGTGATGGAAGATGAGGTCTCAGGGAGTTGAACAAAACCTCAGTCCCACTGGTAGGAGTGCTTGCAATTTTATGAAGTCACTCTGGAAGTACATTAAAAAGCAGACACAAAAGGTCTTTGAGCCATGTTCCAGCTGCTGTAGAAACCCTTCAGGTATTTATGTCAATGAGTACATTAACAGTCTTAATAGGTCACAGGTGGCTGCATTTTATTTTTTAAAGCATTCTTACAAGGCGATCCAATTTAAGTATACATTCGGGCCAAATTCTCATCCTTTTATGGCTCTGTGGGGACATGAATTCATTAGTGAAAGGCATAGAGTTCTTTAAAAGGAAGAATTGTCTACCAGTTAGTGAGCTGGCCTAAAATATTAGGAACTCTATATCCTGTTTCCACTCCATTTGTTGTCGCATTATTTCCTTCAATGTGAGCTAGTTTTCCTCAGGGCTGATGTTTCTTGTTGTCCTGCCCAATATGGGTTTTACATCAGGAAGGTGAGATCACAGCAAACCAACATGAACTAGTCTTTCTCAATATCCAGCTTCTTCAGGCTTCCTCTCCCTCTGTAAATGAGGCTACATAAACCCAGTTTCAGGCTCACCCATTCCCCAGTGAGATGTTCCAGAACACACCCTGGATCTCTGCACAGCGTCATATGTGCTGCCAGTCCAGCTCTGACCTTCTGCAGAGGCCTTTCTGTCTAGAACTAGTCTCCACCTCTTGGGCCAGTTCTAAGAAATGGATTTCTCCCTCTTCCCTATGCCCAAGTTTCTGCACTGGAAACCTGTTGCTACCATTGTCTCTCTTTATCTAGTTTACTTTTTTTTTTTCTTAAAAAATCATTTAGTGGTAAAATATGCCTAACATGAAATTTCCCATTTTAACCATTTTGAAGAGAACAATCCATTCACATTGTAAATTCATTTATATTGTTGTAGAAACATCACTACTATCCTTCTCCAGAACTTGTTCATCATCCCAAACTGAAACTCTGTACCCATGAAACATTAATTCCCCATTCTTCTACTCTTGTGGCCCCTAGTAACCCCCCTTTGACTTTCTGGTCAGTGTCTCTCATACTGAACCTTGCCTCAATCTTGCCTCATCTCTTCATTTCATAGCCACAAGGACTACTCAGAAACTAGAATGTTATTTTTGAACTTTGATATCAGAGATGAATCCTGCTATTTGCTAACAAAATTTTTATATTTTCTGCCTGTGTGGACTTCTGAGTATCCCTTCCTACTCAGTCTTCCCTGCCTTTCTCTGCTGGTCTCTCAGGTTCCCTACTATTTTGCTTTGAGTTCCTTACCCTTTGACACACTCTTCCTACTTCCAATCTTCCTTTCTCCACGTCATGTGACTTATTTCCATACTCTCTGAAGGAGTGCTCTATCTGCCAGACTACACTTCTCAGCACCTGTAGCAGGATGCTTTCCCTACCATCTTTGTTCTAAATCTACGTCCCTCCCAGCATATTCTTCCAAGGTTACCTGGCAGCCTCTTAAGGCAACAGAACATTTCTATTCAGTGATGGTCACATGGAGACAAAACCACTGGCTGTGAAAACTCTTGTATATAAAGTTCTATGTCCTTTTGGAGGACATAGATTCAAGTTCAGAATTAGTGGGAAACAGCAATGAGAATTGACAAAGTACTGCACAAGGAGAAGAGTTAGCACTCAGGCAACACAAATGAAATGAGTTTTAATGTACTGGAATGATCCAATATGAAATCTCATTTTCTATATAGATTTAAAAGACTGACTTCAAATGTCATTAACTCCATTTCCCTAGGCCCTTTACACCAACTGTGTGGAATGTGAATCTCTTTGCCATACCCCTCAAAAGGACAAGAACTAACTACACCTCCTAGTGTCCCATTGTGTCAGAACAGGTTAGAATACTAAAGTCTAAGATCCTATTCTGAAGAAAAGCCTGCTCTTCCAATGTAGAGTATTATTCCTCTCTTCTATTAAAGATTGAATCCACTAAAGAATTAGTTTCTATACCATTTTAATAGTAGGTATTTTTAGAGGTCAGTGAAATATTACTGTGAGATTGAAAATAATGACCCAATTCCTCATCTCCTTCAAGAGAAATGACACATATTAAGACCTATCTCCCTGAGAAGACAGATGAAGTAGAATTAGATATTCATAATAACTCCGTGAAATCTCAAGTACTTCATTTTTCAGTGAACCTTTAAAAATAGTTCAGAGGGCCTATTTAAAATAGCATTTGGGTCGTCTATAACAGTCTAATACTCTTTGCTGTGTGTTACTCCTGGTCAGGACCAAGGCAAAACAGGGACAGGGACAGGGACCAGGGTCTCACCATGAGGCAGGTAAGTAAAATGTTTAAAGCAGAATTTTCAGCTAGAAGATGAATAGGTCTGAAGATCTAATGTAAAACATGGTAACAATAGTTGATAACACGTTCGCTAAGAGAGTAGAACTTAAATATTATCACACACAAAAAAGATAATTTTTAAAAAAGTCTGAATTACAGTGTGGAAACAACTGAAGACAGAAGAGCAACTTCTCATCAGCTGAGCAGGAATCAGAGATGTAAAAGTTGATCAGTGATTAGACTCAAATAGGAAGCAGAGACAGTGAAAGCATTTGCAGGGCAAATAGAAAATAAATGACTGAAATTGAGATTTGGTGATGCTCAGAAGAATTTCCTAGTTCTTTGTACCAGTGGCCAAAGCCCACTTTTGGTGCTTTCACTCAATAGGTGACATCTTGTTCTAGATGGCTGCTATCTGCTGACATGTGCCAAAGAACAGGACCAAGGCTTTTTCAAGACACATTTAGTGGTAGAAAGGGTGTTAGATTTTAATTTGCAAGAGCAGGTTTAAATTCCAATTCCATTACTTTTTAAATATGTATTTGGAGCAAATCACTTACTATCTCTGACCCTGTTTCTTTCTCTAGATGATAACAACTAAACTCATTTTACAGAGTCCTTTTGGGTATCTAAATGAGTTAAGGAGGCTTTGAGCATTGGAAAGCATTGTATAGTTATAAAGGCTAGATTTTCCTAAAAGAAACAAGTCTTGCAGGCTCTAAAAAGAAAAATCCGGCTCTTTGTTCCATAAAAGAGTCAGCTGTATACAGAAAACAAGGTTGAGAGAATTTGTATTTTCCTCTTCAGTTTTGTTCAAGAGTTCCAAGTCATGTTTTCTCAGCTGTTAATAATGAATATTTCTGCCAAATATGTAACAGTGATAATACTAACTCTAAACCTTTTCTGGCTGCCACTTTAGCACTAAGCCAACACAGAGCCAATGGTACACATTTTTTCTGGAATGTATCTGTGTGATATCAGTTAATTTTATCCCAGACTTTCTATATAGATCTTCTCTGATCAGTCTGGTTGTACTGCAGAAAAGAGAAAGAATTTTCATCTTTTTAGGAAACTTTATTTTTTAGGACAGGTTTAGACTTATAGGACACTTGTAAAGGTAGTTCAGAGGGTTCCCCTATATTCCACACCCAGTTGCCTCTGTCATTAACTTCTTTTTTTTTAAATTTTTTTTAATTTTATTTATTTATGATAGTCACAGAGAGAGACAGAGAGAGAGAGGCAGAGACATAGGCAGAGGGAGAAGCAGGCTCCATGCAGGGAGCCTGACATGGGATTCGATCCCGGGTCTCCAGGATCGTGCCCTGGGCCAAAGGCAGGCGCTAAACCGCTGCGCCACCCAGGGATCCCTGTCATTAACTTCTTACATATTTTTTTACAATTAATGAGCCAATATTGAAACATTATTATTAAATGAAGTCTAGAATTTAGTTCACTTTCCTTCGTTTTTACCTAATGTCCTTTTTATGTTCCAGGATACCACATTACATTTACTCATTATGTCTCCTTAGGCCTCTTTTAGCTGTGAGTTTTTCAGATTGTCCTTGGTTTTGGTGACCTTGACAGTTTTGAGGAATACCGGTCAGATCCTTTGTAAGATGGGCTTTAGTTAGAATTTGTCTGATTTTTCTCATGGTGAGACTGGGTTTTAAAGAGAAAGACCATAAAGTACCATTTTCATCATATCATATTAGGGTGCATTCTATCAACATGACTTATCACTGCTGCTGTTCACCTTGATCACCTGAATGATGTACTGTTTGTTAGGCTTCTGTACTAGGAAGTTATTATTTTTATTCCTCCTTTTCACATTGCACTTTTCTGAAGGAAGGCACTGTGCAAGGACTATATGACCACTCTTAAGGAATGAGGAGTTATGCCCCACTTCCTTTAGGATGTAGTATCTACATAAATTATTTGGGATTCTTATGTGGGATATTATTTCTTCTCCATCCTAATTGTTATTTATTCAATTATTTATATCATTTGGACACATGGACATTTATTTCATACTTTGGATTATAATCCAATACTACTTTGAGTTCTTGCCCAAGTTGTTCCAACTTTGGACACTAGGAACTCTTTCAGTTGGCTCCTGTATCTCTTTGTATTATCTTCCTCATTATGGGATTTTGTTTACTTTGTTTTTCCAGTTTTTGAGCACTTCCTGGAACTATAAGATGCTCCATGCTAATTTCCCGTCTCAGCCCTAGAATCTGCCATTTCCCCCAAGGAGTCCTGGCTCCTCTTATTGGAGAATGATATTTAAGAAACCAAGATCTGGGTGGTAGGTGTGTTTGCTGCTATGGAGTGTTGATGCTTCTGGGACCTCCCAGCTGATAGAGCAAGGGGATATATGTATATGTATGAACCCATGTATTTCACATATCTAAAAATATTTTGATGTGTAATCATCTTTATCTATATTAAGCTAAACATGGGTTCATATTGATATCTCCAACCCTAATCCATTATTGCATGGATCACGTGGCTCTCTTCTCTTGCTTATTTGTAAACTTCTACTCTAACAGTGAGAAACTTGGCTCTCGCCATCCGCTATCCATTTACTTGATTGTTCAATTCCAGTATACGTGTATAGTAATTTCAGAATTATTTAGCCACACCCTTATGGGGAAAAAACTTTGTCAAGTAGAGTACAGTGCTGACGCACAGTTTTTTTTTGCCTTTAATTCTTATGAATTCCAGTCATTCCCTAAATTACTTAAGTCAGCACCTTTTCCCCACCTCCCTTAGTGAGGTTGTTCCATACACTGTAGCACAGTTCAGTTCTCTTGTGATAGGCTACATTCCTCCCCAGTATCCCTTGACATTCTAAATAGTTTCTTAAACTAGTAAACTAAGTTTTGCTCTTGTGTTATAAACTTCAAAATACATATAGTGCTATATCCACAATTATAGCATCATACAGAATAGTTTCACCATCCTAAAATATCCCTGGTACTTCACATATCAACACTACCCCCCACCACACCCCTGAACCCTTGGTGACTACTGACCTTTTACTGTCTCTATAATGTTGCCTCTTCCAGAATGTTACATCGTTGGAATTTTATGGTATATAGCACTTTCAGACTGGCTGTTTTTATAAAGCCACATGCATTTCAGACACATCCATGTCTTTTTGTGCTTTGTTGGCACATTTCTTATTATGGCTGAATAATATTCCTCTGTATTGATGTACAATAGTTTGTTTATCCATTCACCTACTGAGGAATATCTTGGTTGTTTCCAGGTTTGGGTGATTATGAGAAAAGATGCTATAAGATTTCAGAAACAATCCAGTTTTAGCACATTTCCATCAATAGAAAAAGTTTCATTCAACTACTGGCAGTCAATCTCTGCTCTCTCCCTAATCCCAGGCAGTATTGTCTTTTTCAGAAATTATTTATAAATGTAATCATCATGGTCTAATATGTCTGGCTTTTTTCATTTAGCATTATGTTTTTGATGTTCAGCTGTGTTGCTGCATGTCAGTAATCCATTTCTTTTTATTATTGTGCAATATTCCATTGTCAGGATTTACTGTTTTTTATGGATTCATCAGTTGATGTACATTGCCTTTTGCGGCTTTTGTGAGTAATACTACTATGACCATTCACATGCAAGTTTATGTGGACATAAAACTCATGTGGACATATGTTCTTATTTCTCTTGGGTAGGTAATTAGGAGTGTAATTGCTGGCTGTTTGGTAAGTTTATATTTAACTCTTTAAGAAACTAACAGTTGCCCAAAGTAGTCACACCATTTTGTTTCTACCTGCAACATATGAGGGTTCTCCTTCCTCTCCACCCTTACCAACACTCAGAATTTTCAGTCTTGAGTTGAGACACTCTAGTGGATATGAGGTGGTATCTTGTGGTTTCAATTTGCATTCCTTAATGACTAATGACATTAAGCATATTTTCATGTTTATTAGCCACTTGTGTATCTTTGGAGAAATGTATATTCAAATCGTTTGCTCATATTTTTTTCTTTCCAGTTTGCTCATTTTGAAGGGAGTTATTTGTCTTCTTAATGAATTGTAAAAGTTATTTATTCTATATAAAAGTCCGCTATCTGATAATGTTTTGTAAGTATTTTCTCCCAATCTCTGTCTTGTCTTTTTATTTTCTTAGTGATATTTTGAGAAGACCAAAAATGTTTTATTTTGATGAAGTCCAATTTATCAATTTTTTAATGGATGTGCTTCTGATGTCATATCCAAGAAATATTTACTAGCCCAAAATTACAAACATTTTTCTCTTATGTATTCTTTGAGACATAGTTTCAGCTCTTACATTCACATCTATAACTGATTTAAAGTTTGGGGAGGTGTTTTTTGGCGAGGGGAGTGTTTTGTTTTGTTTTTTATTTTTTTGCAAATAGATGGAGCCCCATTTATTGAAAAATTATCTCTCTCCATTGAATTACCTTGGTACATTTGTTGAAAATAAAATGATCATATATATGTAGGATTTATTTCTGTACTATTCTGCACTGTTGATCTTTATGTCTATCATTATGCCAGTATCACACTGTCTTACCAACTATTACTTTGTGTTGACTTTTGAAATCAGGCTGTGTGAGTCAACTTTGTTCCTTTTTCTTAAAATTGTTTTGAATATTCTATGTTGTTTGTATTTACATACGCATCCTAAGATCAACTTATTGATTTTTTTAGCTTATTGATATTTAATAAAGGAGGCCAGCTGAGATTTTGGCAGGGACTACTTTAAATTTCCAGACCAGTTAGGAAAAAATCAACATCTTATCAATGTCAAATTTTATGATCCATGAACATAATATATTTCTCACTTATTTAGGCCTTCTTTCATTTTGTTCAGTAATATAACGTAATTTTCAATGTATAGAACAGTATTACTTTTATTTTTTTTTATTGGTGTTCAATTTACTAACATACAGAATAACCCCCAGTGCCCGTCACCCATTCACTCCCACCCCCCGCCCTCCTCCCCTTCCAACACCCCTAGTTCGTTTCCCAGAGTTAGCAGTCTTTACGTTCTGTCTCCCTTTCTGATATTTCCCACACATTTCTTTTAAAACTTATTCCTAAGTATTTTCTTTTTTTATGTTACTGTGAATGGCATTTTTAAATTACATTTTTAGATTGCTTGTTGCTAATATATAGGAATACAATGCTGTTTGTTCTTCATTTTGTATCCTAGACCTTGCTAAGCTCTATTAATAGTTTTATTAGTCTTTTTCTTAGAGTCCTTAGACTTTTCTGCACAAAAGATCATTTCATCTATAACTAAAAATTTTTATTTCTTCCTTTCTAATCTATATGCATTTAGTTTCTTTTCCTTGCCTTAACTCACTGGCTAGAACCTCCCATACAATAAATTTCTCCAATCTAAGGAAGAAAGAATTTAGTTTGTCACCAGTAAGTGTGATATGAACTTCAAGTTTTTTATAGATTCCCTTTATTAAGTTAAGGAATTTCTCTTTCCTTCCTAGTTTACTGGGAGTTTTTTTGTTTTTGTTTTTTTTTAACATGAATGGGTGTTGGTTTTTTTTCTTTTACCATTTTTTTCTTTCTCTATTGAGTCGGGTTGTGCCCTTTATCCTCTTAATATTGTGTATTACATTGAATGATTTTTCAACTTTACTCTTGCAAATCCCACTTTTTCATTGTTTATAATATTTTCCACACATTGATGAATTTGATTTGCCAATGTTCTGCTAAGGATTTTTATGTCTGTATTCATGGGGGATATTATTCCATTGTTTTTTTTATTTATTCTTTTTGAGATATGTGTCTTGCTTTGACATCAGGCTAGTACTGGCCTCTTTATATCAGTAGAAAAAGTATTCCTTCCCCTATTGTCTGCGTTTGTGTAGAATTAGTGTTACTTTTTCCTTTAAATGCTTGATAGATTTTATAAGTAAAATCATTTGGGACTTCGCTTTCCTATGTGGAGAGATTTTTGTGTATTAATTTATTTACTTGATATACATCTATTCAGAGTTACTGAATAAAAACTGAAGTTGTTTTATGAGTCCATTTCAGTAATTTGTGTCCTTCTAGGAATTTGTCTATTAATTTGTCAATCAGTTTCATTTAAATCATCTAAACTTTTAGCATAATGTTTTTTATAATATTCCCTTATAACTATTTAAATCTCTTTATGGCCTGTGTTAATGTGCTCTTTCATTCTTGATTTTGGAAATTTCTGTCTGCTTCTACCTTTCCTTGGTCAGGCTAGGTAGAGATTTATCAATTTTGTTATTTATTTATTTTTTATTTTATTTTTTTGTATATTTTTTATTGGAGTTCGATTTGCCAACGTATAGTATAACACCCAGTGCTTATCCCGATAAGTGCCCTCCTTAGTGCCCGTCATTCAGTCACCCCATCCCCCTGCCCACATCCAGCCACCTCCTCTTCCACTACCCCTTGTTCGTTTCCCAGAGTTAGGAGTCTCTCATGTTCTGTCTCCCTCACTGATATTTCCCACTCATTTTCTCTCCTTTACCCTGTAATCCCTTTCACTATTTTTTATATTTCCCAAATGAATTAGACCATATAATATTTGTACTTATCTGATTGACTTACTTCACTCAGCATAACACCCTCCAGTTCCATCCATGTCGAAACAAATGGGTATTTGTCGTTTCTAATGGCTGAGGAATATTCCACTGTATACATAGACCACATCTTCTTTATCCATTCGTCTTTCGATGGACACCGAGGCTCCTTCCACAGTTTGGCTATTGTGGACATTGCTGCTGTGAACATTGGGGTGCAGGTGTCCTGCCGTTTCACTGCATCTGTATCTTTGGGGTAAATCCCCAGCAGTGCAATTGCTGGGTTGTAGGGCAGATCTATTTTTAACTCTTTGAGGAAAATCCGCACAGTTTTCCAGAGTGGCTGCACCAGGTCACATTCCCACCAACAGTGCAAGAGGGTTCCCCTTTCTCCACATCCTCGCCAACACGTGTTGTTTATTGTCTTGTTAATTTTCCCCATTCTCACTGGTGTGAGGTGGGATCTCATTGTGGTTTTGATTTGTATTTCCCTGATGGCCAGTGGTGCGGAGCATTTTCTCATGTGCTTGTTGGCCATGTCTGCGTCTTCCTCTGTGAAATTTCTGTTCATGTCTTTTGCCCATTTCATGACTGGATTGTTTCCTGGGTGTTGAGTTTAATAAGTTCTTTCTAGATCTTGGATACTAGCCCTTTATCTGATATGTCATTTGCAAATATCTTCTCCCATTCTGTAAGTTGTCTTTTAGTTTTGTTGACTGTTTCTTTTGCTGCGCGGAAGCTTTTTATCTTGATTAAGTCCCAATAACTCATTTTTGCTTTTGTTTCCCTTGCCTTCCTAGATGTATCTTGCAAGAAGTTGCTGTGGCCAAGTTCAAAAAGGGTGCTGCCTGTGTTCTCCTCTAGGATTTTGATGGATTCTTGTCTCACATTTAGATCTTTCATCCATTTTGAGTTTATCTTTGTGTCTGGTGTAAGAGAATGGTCTAGTTTCATTCTTCTGCATGTGGCTGAAGTGCAGCCAATTTTCCCAGCACCATTTATTGAAGAGACTGTCCTTTTTCCAGTGGATAGTCTTTTCTGCTTTGTCAAATATTAGTTGACCCTAGTTTGTTGTTTATAAGGAACCAAATTTTAATGTAATTGAAATTCTTTACTGCTTTGAATTTTCTATTTTACTTATTCCCATCCATTTTTTATTATTTAATTCCTTCTACTCCCTTTGAATTTGATTTGCTCTTCTTTTCCTAGCTTATTGTGATAGAAACTTAGATTACTGACTTTAGATATTTCTTCTTTTTTAATAGAAGCACTTATAGCTATAAGCTCCCCTTCTAAACACTATTTTAGCTGTGTTCCATAACTTAGATAGTTTGTTCTCATTTTTTAATTAATTCACAATACTTTCAAATTTCTCTTGTGATTTTTTTCTGACTTATGGATTATTTAAGAGCATGCTGTTAAATTTTTAAATATTTGAGGATTTTCCAGATTTTTTTTGTTACTGATTTTTAATTTAGGTCCATTAGAATCAAAGAGTATACTTTGTATCACTTCAGTCCTATCAAATTCAATATTATTTGTTTTATGAACTTAGCCTAAGATCTATACTGGGAAATTTTCTGTATACACCTAAAAAGATGTGCACCCTGCAGTTAATGATAGTGTGCTTATGTAGGTCAACTAGGTCAAGCTGGTTGTTATTGTTCAAATCTTCCTTACTGATTTTCTTTCCCATTCTATCAATCATGGAGATAGGCGTATTTGAATCTCCAACTGTAATTATTGATCTATTTCTGCTATTATCTTGTCAGTTTTTGTTGTTTGTATTTTGTGGTTTGGTTGTGAGGAGTTTCACATTTATAATTCTGATATCTCCTTGTTTCCCTCTTATCATTACTACGATTACTATCATTACTGCTATCATTACCTTTTTCTAAGAATATTCCTTGTCTTAAAGCCTATTTTGTCTGATACTAGTACAGCCATTCCAGCTCTCTATGATTACTGTTTGCATGGTATATCTAAAAGTGTCTCTTATAGCATAAACCTGCTATACTTTACTTTTTTCTTTCTCTGTTGTTGGGCATTTATGTTACACAATGTTCTATAGATAATTATCCTCCAGATGTTCATTTTTTTTTAGAATAAGAAATTATTTTAGTTACCATCCCTCAAACAAGAAATATTTCAAACTTTTTTCATGATTATATGGACATAATCGTTATGATTGTATGATATGCTTTGTACTTACAATTTAACATAATCCTTAAAACAATCCAGTCATGTAGAAATTTTAGTCTTTTTCCAGGTGAATAACCTGAGGATCATAGAGATGAAATAAGTGACTCAGGCATATAAAACAAGCATTCAGTGAAGGAGTCCATTCTGTTAGACTCCATATGATACCATAAAGTTTTTTTTTAAATTTTTATTTATTTATGATAGTCACATACAGAGAGAGAGAGAGAGAAAGAGGCAGAGACACAGGCAGAGACACAGGCAGAGGGAGAAGCAAGCTCCATGCACTGGGAGCCTGACGTGGGATTCGATCCCGGGTCTCCAGGATCGCGCCCTGGGCCAAAGGCAGGCGCCAAACCACTGCGTCACCCAGGGATCCCCCCCTTTTTTTTCCATAAAGTTTTTCTTCAAACCCTTCCCTCTCTTCCATCTGGCCAGGTCCCCCTCACTCACAATGTTTTCTCCTAACATTCCCCATGTCCTTTTCAGGTATAAGGTAGTTCAGAACAAGTTATCTGTCTTTTTTTTTTTTTTGGTCAGAACCAGAGACTATGGTAAACTCATTCAAAGTTGTTCATAATTGATGATGGGCTGCTTTATATAAGAATATGACCAAGAATGGGAATTTTCTCCCATTCTTATTTTATCTTATTCTCTTACATTACCTCTAATTGCATTGGTGGCAGATTAGGAAGAGCAACACAAGATGAGGACTGAAGAGAGGGGAGCTGTTTTTGCTGTTGCTGTTAACGTGCTCTGTGTGTGTGTATTGTGGTGGCAGTCTCCTAAGTATTCTCAACCAGATCTCCCCAAAGTGTCTGATCCTGTCTGTTTTGGCTGAGATATGAATTATCATATCCTTTTCAGATATGAATTAACATCCCTCACATAACATTTCACAACAGTTTCTAGAAAAAGAACTAAAACTGATATGGAGATTATATAAAGAATTAGAAAATAGATTGATGGTGGTAACATTCTTGTGTAAGTAATTGGAGAAAATGGGGAAGGCAAAGAGGAATTTTGTCAGAATTGGGATTTATATATATAATATTAATATATAATAATACAAGTATACATAATCATATATATATATATATATATATACTCATAGATATAGCTCCTGTTTTATGCCAGAATAGCAATCACCTACCTACCTCTTCAGCATGAAATACCTCACTCAGCAATGATTTCCTTCAATGAATCCAAATGTTATTGTATCACCAAAGAGTTAAAATGAAATTTGCCTTTTCTGTGCCAATAGAAAGAAACACACAAGGAAAAGATTGAGTTTTAAACTTAGCATATTTGAAATACTTAGGAATTTCATAAATGTTACAATTTTAGATCTATACAGTGTTATTCCATTTTAATAATTTCCCAGAGCTACCATCCTTTTTGATCTTTTAAAAGGATTTAATTTTGATCTTTTAGAAATGTTCTTTTCTCCTGAAAAGAAAAATCTGTCATGGAAATAGTAGCAAATGTAAAAAGCAAATTTCTCAAACTAGTTAGAATTCTCAAGTTCTGTCCTTCCCTCTTGTAGTGGTGGGCCCTAGAGCAGAGCGCAGGGTAAAGGGCATGTTTACAGCAGGAAGATCCATCTAAAAAAGAGTTCTGCACATTTCAAATCTGTGTATTTTACCAGGTTTATGCATTATGGTGAAAGACAAACAAGATATAGAAGGTCAGAGTAAGAGCCAGAGGCCACCAGGCCTTTGTGGGATTCTTATATGGGATATGATGGGTAAATGTGTATACATGTGCATATATGTACACTTCTTTTTTTTTTTTTTAACTGAAAAGTCTTGTGAATGTTAAAAGTCTTAAAAGCCAAACCTGAGTAACCTATAGTAATGCCTATCCTTTCCATTCAATACCAAAGAAATTCTATTTACTGTGGGCCCAGAAAAACCTGTTTTCTTTTTGCCTTTTTCCATCTCCATGCTCTTTTCACACCTGGCTATTTGGTTACTGGCTATCTCACATGGTTCATTTGGAGAGATGTGTGTGGCCAGGGCAGGTCAAGAGCAGAGATACAGTAGACATTTTCTGTATATCAATTTTTCTGCCTCTCCTTCTCACCCTAGGGCTATGTTTCTGGGCATGTAAAATGTATCAGCTTTTATTCCAATTTCTCAAACCTAAATGGAAAATTTGAGTATTTTCAAGATATCTAGAGGGCTACCTAAGGAAGTCAGAAGTAAAACTGACCCGGGGTCTCAATCCCTATTTTAATGCTCTCTAGAATAATAAAATGTTAGCTAGATGATCTTCTGGACCAGCCTATTAATTTTGCCATTGAAACAACTGAACACCAGAAGGGCTGAGAAGCTTTGTCAGGTCTCACAGCTGGTTCCTGCCCAGCTGGAACTTGGATTTGCTTCTTTGGCTACCCAGGCCAACATTCTTTCCACTCAGCCATGCCACTTCCTTGATGATGCTTGCAGGAGAAGGTTCTGATGAAAACAATCTTAAAATTTTACAGTGGTTGTGTAAAATATTCTCTTTAGCATCATACAGCTTTATGACTTAGACCTTGTACACAAATGTTATTACTTATTATTCATTTATTTTTATCTTCATTTTAGACATCAGAGAACTGAGGTGCTGAGTTGCAGCAGCCCCCACAGAATCTCAAAAATACATCCAAGACTACTCTTCACAGGACAAGTGCGCAATACAGGCTTCCTATAGAGGAATGTGGCTCAAGCAAGAAGGGTCACTGCTCATTCACATAGAGCCCAAAGGAATGGCACCTCTTTGGACAGTCCAATTTCCCCAAATAAACCAAGATTTAGACTGCTGAAGGCATTCGTAGGCTATGGTGTTAAGGCTGCTTGAGACTAACACCACACTTTGATCATTCAGTCAAATCAAAAAGCATTTATTAAGCATCAGTTCAAGGCTCCCTGCAGGGGTTTCTCTTTGTGTCTCTGGCATTCATACTTCCGTGCTTCTCTTATGTGGCTCTTCACCCTTACCCAAAAAAACTCCCTAATACACTAATAATACACTCCCTAATAATCTCACTGCTGATATTATCCTTTTCTGCTTATTTCCAAGACTTTGAATAGAAAGTCAGGACAGAACTTATTCCATTGAAAATCTATGCACCCATCCCTGCTTTCACAGGATTCTGTGACAAGCACCCTAGCCAGTAGTCAAAGCTTACAGGGGTGAAATTTCAGCATCTGTTTTCTTCGTTCAGAATGCAGACTAAATATTTTAGAAGGGTTTTTAGGGAAGCAATTTACAGCCAGTAATTGGAAGTGCAGTGTTTTTGCAAGACCAATGTCTCAGATTACAGGTCTATGATTTGCCTAAAAATAACTCATTTATTTTAGGCTTGGATTTTGAAAAGGGGAAAAATTAAGTCTTAGGATGATTTTCTTCAAATTTCCCATTGCATTCTTTACATCAGAAAAGGAGATGTGGGAAGGCAAGATGGAGTTTCTAGAGAGGAGAAATCCAACACTGTTTTTCCTTGGTTCATTTATGAGACTACATTTTCCTAGCTATGTACACTATTTCCAGTTTATGACTCACTCAAACAATTTACTATATTTAAAATTACATTAAATTCTCTTTACACTGCTTAGGTCAAATATTCATACTATGTATACAGTTGGAAATTCTTCCTCATAGATCCAGTGCATGGTATGGATGTATTTGTGTCCTTGTTGCCATGGTAACTAGGAAAGGTTAAAGCCAGAACCTCAGAAAACAGAGTGGCTGAACAATAAAATATCATAAATATGTGTGTGCTTCTTAAAATACTCTTCTCACATATGGATTTAAAAATTTTAGAACCACTGCCTTGAAGTTAATTTTCCATTTCTAGCATACACATTATTATCTAAAAAGAATATTCTCAAAACAATCTCTTTCAATCACTCCTTTTCTCTCTAAACTGTAATATAATGTCCATTTATTTCAAAAGATGGACTAAGTAAAACATGAGCAATGCTTTGGTTTTTCAAATATGGATGAGACATGCCAATGAAAATGGAGGTCAATAAAGTTGTTTTCTGGTTGAAACACGCTGTCTTTTACAAATCGCCCCTTTATATACACCTATATAGGGATAATAAAATATTTTCCCCATTTAAGAACTGGTAAACAAACATGGGCAACACTTGGAAGTCCCAAGATATTAAACATGGATCATCTGTACAAAGTTTCAAACCCTTGGTCCTTGACTAATCTTTTTTATTTCCCCCAAAGATTAATGCTCAACAAAAGTAGAGAATGTAATTCCTTAAATAAGAGTAGAGGATGTAATTCCTGTAAGGCCAAGAGCCATTGCAGCAATGGGTAAGAGAGCATATCTTATATCTTTCCCACTTACATTTCCAAGTACAGAGGGAAGATGGTTGAAAGACCTTCCCTGATTAATTTTCTTGTCCACATTGCCCACTTTATAAGGATATCAGAAAGAATATTAATATGTTCCTTGGTCCATAATCCCTCACTTAATTTTTTTTAAGATTTTATTTATTTATTCATGAGAGAGAGAGAGAGAGAGAGAGAGAGGCAGAGACACAGGCAGAGGGAGAAGCAGGCTCCATGCTGGGAGCCCGACCAGGGGGACTCAATCCCAGAGGCTCCATCCCAGGGGCTCCAGGATCACACCCTGGGCCAAAGGCAGGTGCTAAAACGCTGAGCCACCCAGGGTTCCCCATAATCCCTCACTTCATTTTTAACCTCCAATCTAGCACCTAAGTTCCTCACAATCCTTTCTTTATTTCAAGATAGTTCAATGTAGGGAGCATAATAAAAATAAAATTATATCAAAACACTTCATCATTTTTTTCCTACCTCTGAATAACATCTCATATTTAATGTCTAAGAATCAGAGATCTCAAACTCAATAATCTGACCGTTCTGCCATCTGCTGGAGAAATAGGGAAGTAGTGAAGTTAAGTAATGACCCCAGAGTGACTTCACTGAATCCATAAACACATTAGTCAACAAATGTTTATGTGGTTATTATTATTATTCATCATGTTTAGTTAAATCAAGGCACTTGGCACCATTAAGGACCATACTCTTAGAATTAGCCAAACCTAGTCCCTGTCCTCAGAAGGGCTGTGAATTATTACATAATTAATAGCTCTCCTACAGAATAGTCATTTTCCAACAATCGATTCAACATACAGGACAAGGCAGGGACCTTTTAAGACCATGAGGTTACCACTTAGCTGGTTTTAGTAGCAATTTGCTTTATAATGATATTCTGACCCTAAGATGCTTGAGCTTTTCTGAGCATTTTCTAAAGAGAAAAAAGAGGATAGGAGGGTGAGGGAAAAGAAACTGTCTTATGCTTTACGAAGCCAAAAATAAAGTTTTGGGAACATTTTTTCAGTTAACTGCTTAAGAGTGCCTAAAACATCTTGATATGAGAAAAAATAACATCTTTATAATCTGTCTGGATTTTTATCCATTCCTAATTTATAGCCTATCGAGAGTAGGAATGTGATAGTAAAGATGTGATAGTAATCATGCTAACTGCCACAGATTTGAGGAAAGTGACAGCCTCCTCAAATTAGCTTGAACAAAATGATGCTACAAGCCTATTGAATTGGCCATATATAGCCAAATCTGAATTCCCTTCTTCTTGCCAAAACCTACAGAGAAGAGGCAGCCATAAACCATGTAGGAGATACTGTGGTTGTTATTAAATATCATGTACATTTCAAGGAAACATGACTCTTTATGCCAGTGGATTCTGGTTGAAAGTACTTGATACAGAAGGACCATGCTCTTTTATGTTGAAAGGGGCTATGGGCTTGCCCTATTGCCATATGCGCTTTGATTTTTAAAGGACATAAAAATCTAAGAAAAGCCCTTCATAGTGTTCTAGAATCATTACTATGGCACAGAGAAAAAGTAGTGCCAACATATGTAACCAACATATTCAACTCTAACAGGGCCCTAGACTGAGATGTGGAGCACAGTAAGCTCCCATCCCTACTTCCTGCCATCTCCATTCAAATCTTCTTGCCCAAATCTAGGATGAACTGTCTGCCAGAAATAATCCTCATATTAAAGAAAGGATAGAAGCACCATCTTGAACATCCTTGATTGCAATCATCAATGGGTACATTTTGAATAGACAACTGCATGCGTGATGTTTTTCTAAATAAAATGAGAATTTCTATAGTCTTAACAATAGGCTTTAAAAATATGCCCTCTGGGGTATTTGTAGCTGCTTCTCCACTCCAACTTTCCCCCCAAAATTCTGATCTGCTGCAGCAACCTGAAAGGTCAATGCAGTTTCACAATTGACTCTTACAAATTCTAACTCTTATAAATTCCACAAGAGGACTCACAGGACATTCTGCCAACACAGGGAGGATGAGGAAGAACCAGCAATCACCAGAAGTCAGTATAGGTTCCTTAATATCAAGCAATGTCAGTCTAAACTCATTGTCCATTGAAATTGTTCCTACAGTGTAATTGCTGTGTACCTTAGTGACAGCAAAACATCCTGCAACTTTCTTCATGACAAAAAAAAGGTGAAAAATGAGCTGAATCTAGATATATTTGGACTAATACACATTGAGAGATACATACAAAAAGAAGGATGTTTCTGGAAGAAAGCTAAAATATCTGTCCTCTCTTACATTTTAATTAAAACTTGAGAAATAGAGAAGGTATGTCTTTGAGTTTGTCCAGTAAACATTTAACTGAGTATGCTCAGGACACCAGGCTATATGCTAGGATTTGGAGACAGCACTGGAGATTATGGAGAAAGCCTGACCTCTGGGAGCTTAGAGTCATACTCATTAATTATACTGATGATAGAAAGCCTGGAGACTAAAGACTGGACAAAAGAATCACAAGCAAACACCATGCAAACATTCATTGGGCTAAATTTTAGCAGGGATATATGTGAAGTTCTCAACTAAGACCAAAAAATATAACAATGTAGCGATACCACAGAATAGAAAGATATGGCTTTCTGTTTCATTAAAAGGACTCAATGGTTTTAGATAACCAATACAGGATAATGATATAATGTAGTTCCCCCAAAGCCCGCGCAGTGTTGGGGTGCATCATATGCATATATGGATCTAGATAAAATTGGCAACCATCCCTTTCCATTCTGTGTTGTGTCTACTGATACCAGGGTATTGTACTGTGCACTGGACACTACATATTAGTTGAGCCATAGACAAACAAGAGATCCATTGATGAACTAGAAACTATTGACCAGGAAATGTTATTAGTGCCTACTTTGTTTAAGTCACTGAGTTCTAGAGATGAATGACGGATAAGATATGGAGATGAATGTTCAATGAAAACAGAAGATAAACAGTTGATAAGATAACTCTACATACTGATAAGTACTACTTTAAAATCCACCCAACCATGTCCCATGAAGCACAATGGAAGGCAACTAGAGACTGGATGTCTAGAGTGGAAAGATGAAAGAGACGTGCAAATGTATTACTAAAATATAAGATGAATTTTCTTTTTTTTAATAATAAACTTATTTTTTATTGGTGTTCAATTTGCCAACATACAGAATAATACCCAGAATAACGCTCATCCCGTCAAGTGCCCCCCTCAGTGCCCGTCACCCATTCACCCCCACCCCCCGCCCTCCTCCCCTTCCACCACTCCTAGTTCGTTTCCCAGAGTTAGGAGTCTTCATGTTCTGTCTCCCTTTCTGATATTTCCTACCCATTTCTTCTCCCTTCCCTTCTATTCCCTTTCACTATTATTTATATTCCCCAAATGAATGAGGCCATATAATGTTTGTCCTTCTCCGATTGACTTATTTCACTCAGCATAATACCCTCCAGTTCCATCCACGTTGAAGCAAATGGTGGGTTATTTTAAGACGAATTTTCTATAGGAGACACTGTATTCTGTAAGGACCTGGAGAATAGAACCACGATGGCCAGTGAGAGACATGAAGACAGAATCAACTCAACATTAAGATCAAACTTCCTATAAATCTGGCCACTACAAAGAAGACAGTCTCCATCAAAAGAAGAAATGTTATTTACCAACCCACTTACCAAAGCGGAAGCTTCAAAATCCTGGAGGTCCATGGCTAAAGGGTTCAACCTCTGTGTCCCTGGGACTTTGTGGGTGCCTCTGTTATCACTTCTTACTCAGCCCACCTCTCCAATCCTTGAATTAACTTCATTGAAGTTAATTTCACTGAAACTACCCTCTCTAGTCTCCAGCTTCTATTCAGCTTCTCCTCATTTTTACCTGGTTCCTTAAGAAACATTCAGCTACAAGTGACAAGAAACTAACTCAAGTTTGCTCTAGCATAACAGAATCTACTGGTATGTGTAACTGGAAAGTCCATTGCTATACTGACTTCAGACACAGCTGGATCTCTGGCCTAGATTCTAGGGGCTCAAACAATGTCAACAAATCTTTTTCTCCATCATTTAGTGCATTTTCCTTTAACTATTGGCCTAATGATCAGAAAGCCCTCTCCATGTAGCAGGAAAGATGGCCTCTAGAATCCGAAAGCTACATCCTTTCATCTTGAGGAAAAAAAGAAAGAAAAATAATCCTATGTCGAGGAGTCCATGTGTGAAGTTTCAGGGGAGGAATCTGATTGGTGTTGCTTGGATTATGTACAACCCCTGGACCAATCATGGTGAATAGTGATAGGGCACTAAAATAGTCTGAGTTTTGGTCATATATCCACTTCTTCTGTGAGGGTGGGCCAGGGCCTGAGGGCAGGGCACTTTTCTTCCAAAAGGCAGACGCTAGACAGACGCAACAGATATCTTCTATGTCTTGCGATTTCAGTAACTTCCTAAATGCTCCATGTTTCCCCCAGTTCATGCTTTTCTTTTCTGGAAAAATAGTTTTCCAAAATGGCAATTATAATTCTCTGTCTTCTCTTCCTAAAACCTTAGATAGCTCCTATTTGCCTGCAAGATAAAGTCACAACTTATTAGAATTTGGACTTTATCTACCTCTCAGTCTTATTTATCCCTCACTGCTCTCGTGGCCAAAGCTCTCAACATTCTGAATTGCTTGCAATTCCCTGAACATCCAAGATTGTTCTGTGCCTTCAACTCGTTTCTCACCTTCTACTTCACTCTCTTAATCCCACTAATTCCCTTTCAAAGTTAACCCAAGCATCATCTCATCTTCCAGCCCGTCCTGCTCTCCCTCAGGTAGATTTATCCATTTGGGCTGTGTGAATACCTCTGTCTCTAGCTTATGTATCCCCTTATGTGCCATCTCTCTGTCTAATACCTGGGAGTTCCTAGAGGGCAGGGGTTGAACCTTATTCATCCTTGTGTTTCTGGTAATTTACTGGCAGATAACAGGCACCTAAAAACAGTTTTAAGAGAGAGCAAAAGGGAGAGAGGGAAGGGAAGGAAAAAGGTTCCTGAGGGCCTTTCTTTTCCTCCTAGATAAAAAATAAATGTTGAGAATTATATTCTGGGTAAAAGGGCCTGTCTTGGTGGTCTAAGTCAAAGTAATGAGTAATAGAATTTCAGGCTCAGTCATGGTGGAAGGTAGATGCAGGGAACATGGGAAGAAGGGAAAAAATGGTCTTCATAATGTCTTTTTTTGTGTGTGAACCAGGTGGACCAACCACTCGCCCACCCATGCAAAGTGTGAGCCTGGCCACAGGCATGTGAAGCATCATCTTCAGTGATGTGCTGTGGCCACTCTGTTTCTGGCTCACTTCCAACTGGGCAAGCATGTGAAGAAATGAAAATGAATAGAGAATGTAAAAGGTGACCTAATTCTCTGCTGAAAGCATTTCCAATCATAGGTCTGGATGTATTTTAATTATACCTGGACACAGGAGCCCTCACCCAGACATAACTGAAGTCCCGCGTGGACTGTCACTGTGGCTGTAAAGATTTGTCTAAGCTTGTGGTTATCTCAAGAGCCTGACATCACACTGATCATTAAGCAACAGTGTGGAGGCGCAGCTGGGCGTTTCCATGGCAACCTGCACTGGGTTCGCCTGCAGAGCTTGGTAACAAGAGCATTTTATTATGGGTCATTAAGGGCAAAAGGCTTCATTTACATTATTTCCTGTAAAATCCTATTATTTCAGGTGTTACACTCCATCAATGCAGCTCTTCCAGAAGAAATCATAAATGCGGATTATTAAGTAGAGAAACAATAACAAGCTTTAGATAAACTGTAAACCACATTGTTCAATAGATGAGAAAAGCATTTCTCAATAGGGATGTGGGCTAAAGAGGCACCCAGCATTCTCTGAAGGCAGAGAATTCCTGTTTGGTTCGTTTGTTTGTTTGTTTGGGGTTTTTTTTTTTTTTTTGAGAATTCTTATTCTGAAAAGTGAACCATCTTTCTTTTTATCATCTGTGCCCCAGGTCTGAGTCATACTTTAAGACTGGTAGATAAGGATTCTTAAGGATACTAAATAAGTATTGACAAATCTGGCTCTGCTGTTTTATACTTTAAATATTATTTTTTTGCGGTAACAACACTTAATACAAGATCAACCTTCGTAACAAATGTTTAAATGTATAGTATGGTAATGTAAGGCACAATGTTATATAGCTCTCTAGAGCTTATTCATTTTGCTTCAGTGAAACTTTATGCTTGCTGATTAGCAACACACCACTTACCCCTCCACCTGCCCCTGGCAACCACCATTCCACTCTTTGATTCTGCGAATTTGACTATTTTAGATACTTCACATTAGTGGAGTCATGCAGTATTTGTCTTCCTGTGACTTGGCCGGTTTCTTATCCTCACCAGGTACTGAGTCTTCAGTGTCTTATATTCCAGAGTAGCCTTCCTTTCCCAGCTCTGCCAAATCCAGGAAATGGTAGCTTCTGTCCGTGATCAAGTACTTAACACCCTCTCCCTTGTGTATCTGTGCTTGGGAATAAGGAAATTAGGCCTTCAAGCTGACCCAGCATCTTTCTAATAGCCCAGGCCCCTGGCCAGCATTGTAGGCTGACTTGGAGCTGATGGACAGTGATTGCCTTGGAGCTGTGATAACACCAAGTCAGCTTGAAGACAGGACCCTAAAAGGGCATTCATTCACTCTCAGCTCCACCTGCTGCCTATAATTAAGGATATCAATTCTACAGAGGCAATATCACAAATGCCACTAATATGCTCTAGCTTCCAAATCCCTGTGACCTAACAATAGTTAATTTAGCCTCTTCTGAATGGTCACAAGTTCTCTTACGATCAAAAAGACTCTGGGGGGTCTTGTATCCCAGAATGACAGCTGAGATGTAGAGATAAACAACAAAGGGTCTAATCCTTACATTTCCTGAGTTAATTTAGTATGGTCAGGAATACATAAAATGCTTCCCTTTTCAGAAACCCACTTGCCTAAATGAGTGGAACAATGAGCATGTCATTGAATTAGTTCACGATTTCACTGGCATTTTACACCACCCTCCAAGGATGGCGGTAATCAACTTCAGATGACCCAAAGTGGAGCATTGGCAGAGAATGGCTAATTGTCAATGGCTCACTTATAGAGAATAGCCAGATCATATTCAAAAAACAAAATACAAAACTATTCCTCTCTCAATGTCCACCAGAACTATTAAAACTAGAAAAAGTAATTTTTTTGTGTGTCAAATTCCACCTCCTAACTGTAGAATTAAGGAATGCTTATTCTGAACAGTATGAACTCTTCTTAGAGTTAAATGATACAAGGTAGGAGACAGGTGAATGAAGACAATCTGATGAATGTTCTGGGATGTATTTCCTGATGTACCAGAAGGACTATGGAGGTAAATTCAGCGCAGGCTTCCTGTCGAGCTGTGTGAGCCAATACACAGGACCTCCCATATACTTTCAAGCCCAGAAGATACTCTTTGCGGGTTATGATGGAGAGATTATTCTACAAGTTCCTTTTTTTGCCCCAGAAAAGAGGATCAGGTTAGCTTAGATTTGGAAAATGAGGTTATACTGCAGATAAACGATAGTGGACATGTAAACACATGGTGTATGTGGAACAGAGGTGAATATCAGGTTTAACTGGTGCTTTTATACCAGTGATTACCTGCTACTAAAAGAGTTGGGGCTATGTGAGTTATCAAATAACCCTTTAAGAGGATTCTAATTCAGGAAGTGCCTTATATGGGGAGGTGAATCTTCCAGCTCCCTAAATCAATAAGCATATAATTAATTAGAGTTAAAGGGAAGCAAAGTTCTGAGGACAGGGGTTTCACAAGCAACTCCCAACAGCTGGATTAAAAGATTGGTTTAACCACAAATTATTGTCCCAAGTCCCCTCCCTCACCTCCGGTATATGTACAGTTAACTTTCATAAAGGGTTTGCAAGTGAAGAAGAGCATTCCTTGGATAAAGATAACTGAGTAAGAATGATATTTATAGGGGATCCCTGGGTGGCTTAGTGGTTTGGCGCCTGCCTTTGGCCCAGGGCGCGATCCTAGAGACTCAGGATCGAGTCCCACGTCGGGCTCCCTGCGTGGAGCCTGCTTCTCCCTCTGCCTATGTCTCTGCCTCTCTCTCTCTATGTCTATCATGAATAAATAAATAAAATCTTAAAAAAATAAAAAAAGAATGATATTTATAGATAAAATTAACCCTTTGTAAACTACATTTTAAATTTCCTTTATCGGATTGGGGCAAGATGGCGGGAGAGTAGGGTCCCCAAATCACCTGTCTCCACCAAATTACCTAGAAAACCTTCAAATCATCCTGAAAATCTATGAATTCGGCCTGAGATTTAAAGAGAGACCAGCTGGAATGCTGCAGTGAGAAGAGTTCGCGCTTCTATCAAGGTAGGAAGACGGGGAAAAAGAAGTAAAGAAACAAAGGCCTCCGAGGGGGAGGGGCCCAGGAGGAGCCGGGCTGAGGCCGGGGCGAGTGTCCCCAGGACAGGAGAGCCCCGTCCCGGAGACGCAGGAGCTGCACCGACCTTCCCGGGCGGAAAGGGGCTCGCGGGGAGTTGGAGCAGGACCCAGGAGGGCGGGGGTGCCCTCGGGATCCCGGGGACAGTAACAGACACCTGCGCCCCGGGAGAGCCCCACACCCCGCGGCCGAGCTCCCTAAGGGCTGCAGCGCGCACGGCGGGACCCGGAGCAGCTCGGGGGGGCTCGGGGGCGGCTCCGCGGAGGGGGCTGCGGGGCGGGAGCAGCTCGGGGGGGGGGGGGGGGGCTCGGGCGGCGGCTCCGCGGAGGGGGCTGCGCGGCCCGGGAGCGCGAATCCAACAGCGCAGGCCCCGGAGCACAGGGCGCCGGGACACAGCCCAGGATCCGGCCTCCCCCGGGACAGGCAGAGGCCGGGAGGGCCCAGGACAGCGAGGACGCTCCTGCCCCGAGCTGAGCAGATCAGCGGCCCCGCCCCGGAGCCTCCAGGCCCTGCAGACAGAGAGCTCCGGAGTTCCTGCGGGGGCTGAATTCAGGTTTCCAGAGCTGGGCCCGCCACTGGGGCTGTTGCTCCTGGGGCCTCACGGGGTAAACAACCCCCACTGAGCCCTGCACCAGGCAGGGGCACAGCAGCTCCCCCAACTGCTAACACCTGAAAATCAGCACAGCAGGCCCCTCCCCCAGAACACCAGCTAGACGGACAACTTCCAGGAGAAGCCAAGGGACTTAAAGTACACAGAATCAGAAGATACTCCCCGGTGGTTCTTTGTTTTGTTTTGTTTTGTTTTGTTTTGTTTTGCTTTTTGATTTGTTTCCTTCCCCCACCCCCTTTTTTTCTCCTTTCTTTTTCTTTCTCTTTTTCTTCTTTTTTTTTTTTCTTTTTTTCTTCCTTTTTTTTTCTCTTTCTCTTTTCTTTCCTTCTTTCTCTCCTCTCTTTTTCTCCTTTTCCCAATACAACTTGCTTTTGGCCACTCTGCACTGAGCAAAATGACTAGAAGGAAAACCTCACCTCAAAAGAAAGAATCAGAAACAGTCCTCTCTCCCACAGAGTTACAAAATCTGGATTACAATTCAATGTCAGAAAGCCAATTCAGAAGCACTATTATACAGCTACTGGTGGCTCTAGAAAAAAGCATAAAGGACTCAAGAGACTTCATGACTGCAGAATTTAGAGCTAATCAGGCAGAAATTAAAAATCAATTGAATGAGATGCAATCCAAACTAGAAGTCCTAACGACGAGGGTTAACGAGGTGGAAGAACGAGTGAGTGACATAGAAGACAAGTTGATAGCAAAGAGGGAAACTGAGGAAAAAAGAGACAAACAATTAAAAGACCATGAAGATAGATTAAGGGAAATAAACGACAGCCTGAGGAAGAAAAACCTACGTTTAATTGGGGTTCCCGAGGGCGCCGAAAGGGACAGAGGGCCAGAATATGTATTTGAACAAATTCTAGCTGAAAACTTCCCTAATCTGGGAAGGGAAACAGGCATTCAGATCCAGGAAATAGAGAGATCCCCCCCTAAAATCAATAAAAACCGTTCAACACCTCGACATTTAATAGTGAAGCTTGCAAATTCCAAAGATAAAGAGAAGATCCTTAAAGCAGCAAGAGACAAGAAATCCCTGACTTTTATGGGGAGGAGTATTAGGGTAACAGCAGACCTCTCCACAGAGACCTGGCAGGCCAGAAAGGGCTGGCAGGATATATTCAGGGTCCTAAATGAGAAGAACATGCAACCAAGAATACTTTATCCAGCAAGGCTCTCATTCAAAATGGAAGGAGAGATAAAGAGCTTCCAAGACAGGCAGCAACTAAAAGAATATGTGACCTCCAAACCAGCTCTGCAAGAAATTTTAAGGGGGACTCTTAAAATTCCCCTTTAAGAAGAAGTTCAGTGGAACAGTCCACAAAAACAAGGACTGAATAGATATCATGATGACACTAAACTCATATCTCTCAATAGTAACTCTGAATGTGAACGGGCTTAATGACCCCATCAAAAGGCGCAGGGTTTCAGACTGGATAAAAAAGCAGGACCCATCTATTTGCTGTCTACAAGAGACTCATTTTAGACAGAAGGACACCTACAGCCTGAAAATAAAAGGTTGGAGAACCATTTACCATTCGAACGGTCCTCAAAAGAAAGCAGGGGTAGCCATCCTTATATCAAATAAACTAAAATTTACCCCAAAGACTGTAGTGAGAGATGAAGAGGGACACTATATCATACTTAAAGAATCTATTCAACAAGAGGACTTAACAATCCTCAATATATATGCCCCGAATGTGGGAGCTGCCAAATATATAAATCAATTATTAACCAAAGTGAAGAAATAGATAATAATACACTTATACTTGGTGACTTCAATCTAGCTCTTTCTATACTCGATAGGTCTTCTAAGCACAACATCTCCAAAGAAACGAGAGCTTTAAATGATACACTGGACCAGATGGATTTCACAGATATCTACAGAACTTTACATCCAAACTCAACTGAATACACATTCTTCTCAAGTGCACATGGAACTTTCTCCAGAATTGACCACATATTGGGCCACAAATAGGGTCTGAACCAATACCAAAAGATTGGGATCGTCCCCTGCATATTCTCAGACCATAATGCCTTGAAATTAGAACTAAATCACAACAAGAAGTTTGGAAGGACCTCAGACACGTGGAGGTTAAGGACCATCCTGCTAAAAGATGAAAGGGTCAACCAGGAAATTAAGGAAGAATTAAAAAGATTCATGGAAACTAATGAGAATGAAGATACAACCGTCCAAAATCTTTGGGATGCAGCAAAAGCAGTCCTAAGGGGGAAATACATCGCAATACAAGCATCCATTCAAAAACTGGAAAGAACTCAAGTACAAAAGCTAACCTTACACATAAAGGAGCTAGAGAAAAAACAGCAAATAGATCCTACACCCAAGAGAAGAAGGGAGTTAATAAAGATTCGAGCAGAACTCAATGAAATCGAGACCAGAAGAACTGTGGAACAGATCAACAGAACCAGGAGTTGGTTCTTTGAAAGAATTAATAAGACAGATAAACCATTAGCCAGCCTTATTAAAAAGAAGAGAGAGAAGACTCAAATTAATAAAATCATGAATGAGAAAGGAGAGATCACTACCAACACCAAGGAAATACAAACGATTTTAAAAACATATTATGAACAGCTATACGCCAATAAATTAGGCAATCTAGAAGAAATGGACGCATTCCTGGAAAGCCACAAACTACCAAAACTGGAACAGGAAGAAATAGAAAACCTTAACAGACCAATAACCAGGGAGGAAATTGAAGCAGTCATCAAAAACCTCCCAAGACACAAGAGTCCAGGGCCAGATGGCTTCCCAGGGGAATTTTATCATACGTTTAAAGAAGAAACCATACCTATTCTCCTAAAGCTGTTTGGAAAGATAGAAAGAGATGGAGTACTTCCAAATTCGTTCTATGAGGCCAGCATCACCTTAATTCCAAAACCAGACAAAGACCCCACCAAAAAGGAGAATTACAGACCAATATCCCTGATGAACATGGATGCAAAAATTCTCAACAAGATACTGGCCAATAGGATCCAACAGTACATTAAGAAAATTATTCACCATGACCAAGTAGGATTTATCCCTGGGACACAAGGCTGGTTCAACACCTGTAAAACAATCAATGTGATTCATCATATCAGCAAGAGAAAAACCCAAGAACCGTATGATCCTCTCATTGGATGCAGAGAAAGCATTTGACAAAATACAGCATCCATTTCTGATCAAAACTCTTCAGAGTGTAGGGATAGAGGGAACTTTCCTCAACATCTTAAAAGCCATCTACGAAAAGCCCACAGCAAATATCATTCTCAATGGGGAAGCACTGGGAGCCTTTCCCCTAAGATCAGGAACAAGACAGGGATGTCCACTCTCACCACTGCTATTCAACATAGTACTGGAAGTCCTAGCCTCAGCAATCAGACAACAAAAAGACATTAAAGGCATTCAAATTGGCAAAGAAGAAGTCAAACTCTCCCTCTTCGCCGATGACATGATACTCTACATAGAAAACCCAAAAGTCTCCACCCCAAGATTGTTAGAACTCATACAGCAATTCGGTAGCGTGGCAGGATACAAAATCAATGCCCAAAAATCAGTGGCATTTCTATACACTAACAATGAGACTGAAGAAAGAGAAATTAAGGAGTCAATCCCATTTACAATTGCACCCAAAAGCATAAGATACCTAGGAATAAACCTAACCAAGGATGTAAAGGATCTATACCCTCAAAACTATAGAACACTTCTGAAAGAAATTGAGGAAGACACAAAGAGATGGAAAAATATTCCATGCTCATGCATTGGCAGAATTAATATTGTGAAAATGTCAATGTTACCCAGGGCAATATACACGTTTAATGCAATCCCTATCAAAATACCATGGACTTTCTTCAGAGAGTTAGAACAAATTATTTTAAGATTTGTGTGGAATCAGAAAAGACCCCGAATAGCCAGGGGAATTTTAAAAAAGAAAACCATATCTGGGGGCATCACAATGCCAGATTTCAGGTTGTACTACAAAGCTGTGGTCATCAAGACAGTGTGGTACTGGCACAAAAACAGACACATAGATCAGTGGAACAGAATAGAGAACCCAGAAGTGGACCCTGAACTTTATGGTCAACTAATATTCGATAAAGGAGGAAAGACTATCCATTGGAAGAAAGACAGTCTCTTCAATAAATGGTGCTGGGAAAATTGGACATCCACATGCAGAAGAATGAAACTAGACCACTCTCTTTCACCATACACAAAGATAAACTCAAAATGGATGAAAGATCTAAATGTGAGACAAGATTCCATCAAAATCCTAGAGAAGAACACAGGCAACACCCTTTTTGAACTCGGCCACAGTAACTTCTTGCAAGATACATCCACGAAGGCAAAAGAAACAAAAGCAAAAATGAACTATTGGGACTTTATCAAGATAAGAAGCTTTTGCACAGCAAAGGATACAGTCAACAAAACTCAAAGACAACCTACAGAATGGGAGAAGATATTTGCAAATGACATATCAGATAAAGGGCTAGTTTCCAAGATCTATAAAGAACTTATTAAACTCAACACCAAAGAAACAAACAATCCAATCATGAAATGGGCAAAAGACATGAACAGAAATCTCACAGAGGAAGACATAGACATGGCCAACATGCATATGAGAAAATGCTCTGCATCACTTGCCATCAGGGAAGTACAAATCAAAACCACAATGAGATACCACCTCACACCGGTGAGAATGGGGAAAATTAACAAGGCAGGAAACAACAAATGTTGGAGGGGATGCGGAGAAAAGGGAACCCTTTTACACTGTTGGTGGGAATGTGAACTGGTGCAGCCACTCTGGAAAACTGTGTGGAGGTTCCTCAAAGAGTTAAAAATAGACCTGCCCTACGACCCAGCAATTGCACCTTTGGGGATTTACCCCAAAGATACAGATGCAGTGAAACGCCGGGACACCTGCACCCCGATGTTTATAGCAGCAATGGCCACGATAGCCAAACTGTGGAAGGAGCCTCGGTGTCCAACGAAAGATGATGGATAAAGAAGATGTGGTTTATGTATACAATGGAATATTACTCAGCTATTAGAAATGACAAATACCATTTGCTTCAACGTGGATGGAACTGGAGGGTACTATGCTGAGTGAAGTAAGTCAGTCGGAGAAGGACAAACATTATATGTTCTCATTCATTTGGGGAATATAAATAATAGTGTAAGGGAATATAAGGGAAGGGAGAAGAAATGTGTGGGAAATATCAGAAAGGGAGACAGAACGTAAAGACTGCTAACTCTGGGAAACGAACTAGGGGTGATAGAAGGGGAGGGGGGCGGGGGGTGGGAGTGAACGGGTGACGGGCACTGGGGGTTATTCTGTATGTTAGTAAATTGAACACCAATAAAAAATAAATTAAAAATAAATAAATAAATAAATTTCCTTTATCTAGGATACATGGTATACTTTTTGTGTGGACTACTAAAATAAAGTTTGTATGTTTAAATATTATAAACAGAACAGAACATATACAAACCAGATTGGAGGAATATAGATATTTTAGACACAATAATGACAAACATAAAAGGAGAGAAAATTTTTAAATAAAACTCAATTCAATAAAATGAAAAGATTTTTTAAAATTTAGTGGTAGTGTTTACTTCTAAATGTGCTGTTCCATTGTGAACTCTTGGTTTCTGAATTGTAAAAAAAGTTGTAGTGATATGCTTTACTGAAAATAACAATGGATTAATATTATAATAGTTTGAGCAAGGTGAGCTAATCTAATTAACTTGTCTATTATGTCCTAAAATATTAAAAATTAAAATAATCCTGCTCTGAATTAAAGGGCTGAGCTGCCTGTGGACACGTATCAGAGAAGATTCATCTCTTTCACTTACTTCTCTTACGATTAGTTCTGAAGAATATCATTATGACCACTTTGCCAGGTCTGTCTATCCTCAGTTTCTGAAGAAATAATCACCTCATCCAGACATGAAAGGCCGTCATATTGCCATTTGGCAGTACTGGACCTATGAAAAACTAAAAAGTGCTATTGAAAATGAAAGGCCCTATTATTTCAATTTTTTGGCAGGGGCAGTTACTTGAATGATCTTCCATTCCTTTTTTTAATGTTTAGCCATTTGTGTATGTAATTTTTTAAAAATTTAATTAAAGTGTAGTTGACATATTATATTAGTGGCAGATGTGCAACATAGTGATACCATAATTATATACGTTACAAAATGTTCTGCCACCATACAAAGTTATAATATTATTGACTATATTCCCTATGCTGTACTTTTCATCCCCATGATTTATTTATTTTATAACTTAATCCCCTTCCAATCTTGGATTGGATGAAATGGTCAAAACAGTATACTTATAAACATCTTTATAGGCTAACTGGGAACAATTATCTTCAATGTTGATTAACAAAGAGATCTATAATTAAAATTCTGAGAGCTATCTATGCAGAGGAACAATTTTATATTGTTCATATAGAGCCTGAGTCTCAAGAGGTTTAAGGACCTCACAAATATATCTAATGATTTTCTGCAGCATCTTAATAAGGTAGTAGGAAACTGGCATTCTGGCTCTGTAGCACAGAGGAGGATGCTAAGCCATAGTAGTAGGTGTTGCATTTATACTGATAATCCACTGGGTGGGTCATATTTCATTTTTAATTTTATTTTTTATAAATTTTATTTCATTTTTAAGGACCTCAGATTCACAGAACTGAATTGCTTATGCTCACTAGTCCAAAGCCCACTATTAGCATCCATCCAAAGAAAGTCCTTGATTTGCCCTATTACTTTTCCCTTCATCTGTATCTTCAATCCCATCCCCCCTTCCTACTCTCCTAGAAAAATATATAAAAATATGTGCTGTCTTAAGAATACCTAATGGGAAAAGAGATAGTCTCTTTCACAAATGGTATTGGGAAAATTGGACAGCTACACGCAAAAGAATGAAACTGGGCCACTTTCTTATATCATACTGAAAAATAAATTTAAAATGGATTAATGACCTAAATGTGAGCCTGAAACTATAAAAATACTAAAAGAGAGCACAGGCACTAATATCTCTGACACTGGCCATAGCAACATTTTTCTAGATATGTCTTCTGAGGCAAGGGAAATAAAAACAAAAACAAACTATTGGGACTACAGCAAAATAAAAAGCTCCTTCACAGCAAAGGAAACAATCAAGAAAACTAAAAGACAACCTACTAAATGGGAGAAGATATTTGCAAATGACATCTCTGATAATGGGTTAGTATCCAAAATATATAAAGAACTTATACAACTCAACACTCAAAAAACATATAATCCAATTAGAAAATGGGCAGAAGATATTAATAGACATTTCTCCAAAGAAGACATATGGATGTCTGACATTTTTAAAAATGCTCAACAACACTGATCATCAGGGAAATGTAAATCAAAACGACAATGAGATAGCACTTCACACCTGTCAGAATGGCTAAAATAAAATTAAAAAAACACAAGAAACAAGCATTGGCAAGGATGTGGAGGAAAAGAAACTCTTGTACACTGTTGGTAGAAAGGCAAATGGGTATAGCCACTGTGGAAAACATTATGGAGGTTCCCAAAAAAATTAAAAGTAGAACTACCCTACCCTATGATCCAGTAATCATACTACAGGATATTTACCCAAAGAATACAAAACATTAATTCAAAAGGATACATGTACCCCTATGTTTATAGCAGCATTATTCACAATAGCCAAATTATGGAAGTAGCCCAAGTGTCCATCGATAAATGAATGGATAAAGAAGATGTAATGTGAAATATATGTATTTTACTCAGCCATAAAAAAAGATGAAATGTTGCTATTTGTAACAACATGGATAGAGTTAGAGAGTAGAATGCTAAATGAAATAAGTCAGGCAAAGAAAGACAAATATCATATGATTTCACTCATGTGTGGAATTTAAGAAACAAAACAAATGAGCAAAGGGAGAAAAAAAAGAGGGGCAAACCAAGAAACAGACTCTTAACTATAGAAAACAAACTGGTGATTATTAGGGGGTATGTGGGTGGGGGATGAGTGAAATAGGTGGAATAAACAGTACTTGACATGACAAGCATTTAGTAATGTACAGAATTGAATCACTATATCGTACACCTGAAACTAATATAACACTGTATGGTAACTATACCGGAATTAAAATTAAAAACTTAAAAAAAAAAATGTGTCCTTTCGGGTCGACCATCTATAAGCATATGCATTTATGGCCGAGCAATTTTGCCCTGGAAATGTACCTCAGAAAAAAAGTTTGTGCACATTCATAAAGAATTACATACTTATTTGTTTATCACAGAGTTGTTTGGGAGTAGCAAGGGAATGGAAGCCAGCAGTATGTATCACTAAGTGAATACATACATAAAATATGGTTTATAGATATGACTGCATACTATGTAACAGAGGTAATGAATTAAATTCTAATACAGTAGCATGAGAAATGTATTAAACAGAATGATATCTAGGCACAATGTCATCTAGGTAAAATTTTCAGACCACGTGTATAAAACAATGCTAAATATTTCTCAGATACATGTTTATCTCTCATTTTAAGAGAAAACTTATAGTTTATTAAGAATGAAGGGAAGAAAGGAAAGAAAAATGTAAGGGAAAGTGGGGAAAAAAATCAGTCAAAGGGTCTATGGATGTAATTTACTAACTTTGTACCAACACAATGCTAAGTTATTATAATCATTATCTTATTTCAAACTTATGAAGTAGATACTGTTGTTCCCCTACTAAAAGTTGAGCCAAATGAAGCTCAAAAAGGCTAAAAATATCACCTAAGAGTTCACTGCAAGAAAGTGGCAGATCCAGTTTACAAAAGCAGATCTGGCCCACTAGTCACCAAGTCAATTTTAAACCACTCACCTCTGAGAGCTGTTTTTGGTAGAGGCAAGATTGTCCATTTTCCTATAGCCAGTTTCCTCTGTTCTATACTCTACAATTTTACACTCTGCTTTCAACTGTTAGTTGTTTTTGTTTCCCAAATTCCTGGAAGTGAATATAAAAAGTAGTAGACAGAAGTTTAATAGACCTTGTTATGCTTCTGACCAAAAAAATAAATACACTTGCATCTGATTTATACTTTAATGTCTCAATAATTAGGTTAGCATGAGTTGATATGGAAGAAACCAATATGCCTAGATACACTGTTAAAATTTAGTTTCTGGACAAGACAATAGAGTGATTCCAGAGTGGTGGCTCATCTGCTATCCTAACATACCTAAAAATCCTACTTGACCATATATATCATCTCTCTTTAAACTTTATAGATTGTTCTTAGGAGATTACTAAGGTTCTGAGAGTGGATGCTGTGTTTCTTAGTAATATAAGCTATTGCATATTTTGTCTTTAAAATATTAAGGAAAATATTAATTAAGCTGAATAATCAATTAAGTTATTTTCTTTGAAGTTTTATGTGATGCTTCCAGGTTGTTAGAAATTAAATTTAACAATGACAAAATGTCTTAGATATTAAAAAGAGGGTGCAAAATGTCAGGTCATACACTCATAGTTGAGTTGATTCTTTCTATTCTCTATAATTGCCAAATGGAAAAAGCTTTTGGAGAGCTCTAGCAGAGATAACATAAAACCTGCTTCTGATCACTGAAACAACAAGAAAGATGAGAATGGTGACATTGATGACATCACCAAATAATATAATGCTTGAGATTTTTACTTTTCAATTAATTATGTTCAGTATGCAACCAGAGAAAGAAATAGAAAACTTAATTAGGAAGCCACAATAAAAAGTACTACTTATTGATAATCTCATATGAATGCTCAAAAGCTAGGAGGAAAAAAAAAAAGAGACGTGGATGGAACTAGAGGGTTTTTTTTTTTTTTTTTTTTTGGAACTAGAGGGTTTAATGCCAAGTGAAATAAGTCAGTTCGAGAAAGACATACTATATGATTTCACTCATATGTGGAATTTAAGAAACAAAACATGTACATACATAGGGGAAGGTAAGTAAAAATAAAATAAGATGAAAATAGAGAGGGAGGCAAACCATAAGAGACTCTGAACTCTAGGAAACAATGTGAGGGTTGCTAGAGGGAGGTGGTATAGGGTAACTGGGTGATGGGCATTAAAGAGAACACTTGATGTAATGAGCACTGGGTGTTATACGCAACTGATGAATCATTAGATTCTACCCTGAAACTAATAATACGGTGTATGTTAACTGAATTGAATTTAAATAAAGAATTTAAAAATTAAATACATATATACATACATAAATAGAATGCCTACTTACCATTAAAAAAAAAACCTAGAAAAAAAAGAAATTTGGGGGCTGAGGTGAGAGAGGACATGAAATGATGTGAAAAATGTTATAAATGAATTTTGAGATTCATAGTTCCAGAAATATGAAAGAACTGAATAATAATGAGAGGACATAATTAATATTATCTCTTGAAAATTTACTGATACCTATTTTAAAAATTCTATATTTCCACCAAGAAGAGTCTAATTAAAGAATTCCACATGGACTTCATTTCTTTAGGTAAAAGAATGATTATGTTTTGAGGGTTATGAACCTCTTTTACAATTTTGGCAAAAGTTCTGTAACATCTTTTTCCAAAACACACATTCATGCCCATTTTGCATAAAATTCCAAAGGCTAATAAACCTAATACCCAAGGACTTAGACTACAGAGGTCAAATTGATAGGATACATAGCAACTCAGTCTAAATTTTTCCTACAAATTCTTTTTATAAAGTTTTCTAAGAAACAACTTGACATTTACCATCTTTCTGGGTGCACATATAGAATGAAAACCAATCATCTTACTTCAGGCAAGGTCCAATTTTGACATAATTAGATTTTGTTTATTTTACCGGAGCTGCCACTGAGTTTTGCAAATTGCAGACATCATAATGACACTTCCAGGAACTAGTGCTGAAGGAAACGAGGTATCTGGTTACCAAGAAGGCTAGTGAAGCCTTGCACTGTGGAAGGAGGCAGTATTATCAGGGGTTCTATCAAACTAATAGAAAGAACTGAGAGTTCATCAAACCTTAGTTCAAGCTTTTTGAAAAAGGAAGTCTAGATGAGTGCTCCAATAGCATAGTTGACACTCAATTAAAATATTCTTGTCCAACCCCACGTCTGGTACATCATTAGGATTTAATGCAATCATGTCTTGAGAGCAAATAGAAATGTTATTTCCCACGAGCACTGAATCAAATTAAGAACATTCGTAAAGCTATGAAATCCATTCCTTGTGTCTTGGGATGCTCTAATGAGAAGCATTTATCTGTTAGGAAAAGCTTTAGACCCACCTGAATTTTCATCTCTGTTCCTTGGGATGTCACCAAACCAAAGATGCAAATGAGACCTAAGATAACATTAGATTCTGTTCAGTAGGCTCAGACACGACTAATGAAGGATGTAATTTTGTATATTCAGGGTTTTTTTTAGTTGCTACTGTGTGGGTGATACTTAAAGCAGTGTGGCAAATGTAAGGTAAAAGATAATGAGAAGCAGGAAGATATTGTGAAGCTTGAATATGAAATCAGAATGACTGGGTTTAGTCCCTGGCTCTGTCATTTGGTAACTATGTCAGCTTGCACAATTTCTCTGGGCCTCAATTTCTTCATAGGTAAAGTGAAGATATATTGTTTATCTGTTAGGGATTTTCTGGGTTTTTGCAGCTGTCGTCACAGCAAGGTATGGTTTTCTCTACATTGCAAATATACTTTAAATTTATTTTTTAAAATTGAACACCAATAAAAATTAATTTATTAAATAAAAAAATAAAAAAATTTATTTTTTATATTCATTATAGTGATCAATACATACAGTTTTAAAACTCAAATATTACTATGAGGTTTAAAACAATAACTATGAAAAAAGTGGCATTTTTTTCCCAGATTCCTGATCCTCAGGGGTAGCCATATTAACCTTATTAAGCCTTATTAATAAGAGTTATTAACTCTTTTAACTCTGTTTATTTGGTCCTTCAAGTTCACTTTTATAATATGCTTCTATCTATTTTTTGGTTGTTTTCCAACATTTTGTTACTACATATTGAATTTCCAAATTGGTATATGAGAATTTACTCTCCTAAGCTACTCTCAACACATACCTTCCTATTCATTCCCCCCCAGTCATATCACAATTTGTGATTAAATAAGTATTTAATGCTTATATTGTTATGACAATAAAAATGTTCAGAGCTGAGCTATGTAATTTAGTATGATTCTATTTTCTTAGGCAACTTTCCCTCTCTCATTTGTTATTTTTATGTTTTACATATATATTCCATCTTCTATTTACTTTTTATTAATTCCTTTTCCAAATCTCCACCTGAAATAGCCACTCAACATCATCAGATGCATCAAGTGATACCAGTTTCAGTTTCTCCCTTCCCACAACCTTCCTATAGTCCTTTGTCTTCTGGTTCCAATCTTCACTGTTTCTAGGATCCTTGAGGACTTACCCTCACAGGCAGGCTGGTAATTCCCTTTGCTTCTCTCAAGCCATGTTTCCAAAATCAATTTCTTTCTTTCTTTCTTTCCTTCCTTCCTTCTTTCCTTCCTCCCTCCCATCCTCCTTCCTTCCTTTTTTCTTAATAAAGTAGAACACATCAACTTGTTGCTTCCCAAGAAATTGTGTGTAAAAAGTGAATGTTTGAGACAGACTACATCTAAAAATGCTCAATTGAATGTTTGTTTGGGTATACAATCTAGGTCAGAAAATAGTCTCTTGCAGATGAAAAGGCATTGTTGTAATATCTTCCAGCTTTCAATGTCATCCTTGAAAGATTGATGCCATTCTAATTCCCAGTCTATCATGTGACCTGATTTTTCCTCTTGGAAACTTAAATATGTTTTATTGTTCATGAATGTAATGACATTTCAGGATGTTGTGAGTTGTGCTGTCTCTTTCATTTTATCATGCTGCTGTGCATTTGAAGAACTCTTTTGTCCAAATACTCATGTTCCTCACTTCAGGGAAGTTTCTTTCAATTATTTCTGCAATAACTTCCTCCCCTCTGTTTTCCATTTCCTTTTCTAAGATGGTTGGTTTCAGTTTTCCTTTTACCCATCTGATCCCACGTTAAATAAACTTGGTATCTCCACATCCAAATTCTTGGAAAGGAAAGGCACAACCATGCTGACTTCACAAGGACTCTTCAGACTGGCTGCTTGGCCACTGTTAGTCCCAACACTGAGCTCTCAGTAAGGTTATAAGGATCCAGCTATTCCTAATCATTTACATAACCAAGCAGAACAGAGATTCTTACTCCACCCTCTTTTTTATTTTTTTCCTTCCACTTTCCTTCCTCTTCTCCCTCTTTTTTTCCCCCTTTGTCTTCTTCATCCCTCATAGGGATGACCATTTGATTCTCCTCTTCTTTTACCCTTTTTTTTATCTTTCTTAAACTTTACTATCTACCTGTATCCTAACCCTACTGGCCATCTGTCCTCATTTCAGTTCTATGGCCTCCCACCTGTCCTCTCTATAGGCTCACCTGTCATATTAGTTATAGCTACAAACCTAGCATTCTGGAACTAGAATTTACTGATGAGGAATTGGGCCCAAAGAAGTTGGGCTGATTTGTTAGTGGCAGTAGGACTCCAATGCAGATTTGCTAACTTTGGAGTTTTTGAACTTCCCATTACATAACAGTTCAGGGAACCTCAACACAAACCTTTAGGCAATGCTCCTATGCATTTTGTAGTACAAATCCCACTGAAAAGATGGATTTTTACATTGTGCTTGAGTTAATAACTAAGTCTTTAAAGAGTAGCCCCTATATATTCCAGAAGTAAAATAAAACAAATAAGAGTTTCTAGTAAATGCTAACATTTATTGAACACTTACTATGTGCCATTCATTTTTCATATGTTATCTTATTTAAGCCATATATTAACTTTATGTAATAGTCTCATAAGCTCTGATTTCAATATGATAAAAGGCAGAGAAATTAATTTCTTGTCATAGAGACATAGGAGGAACTTATTCATAAGTCTGTCTGTTTCTCAAGTCCATGCTGTTAACTAATCTATGGTGCTTCCTGACAAACATTGTTTATGGCATTATTGTAGCCTGCTAGACAAGCTCAATAATCCAAGAGCATGCACAATTATAAAATAGGCTTCAAAGTATTCATATCCCCTGAGGCCTATTTAGCAATACCTGCTTCTCCCATTTCTTTGTAAATCTTTAGATTCAGGGAGGGACAGATCTCCCCAGGCCCATGTATATCCTTATTCTGAGCCTTCCCATTCTTATGGAAAAAGGTAAATATAGCAAAAGTAGAGTGTTCCAGATTGTTTCCAGTCTGGCTTACTTCTTTTCAGATTAAAAAAAAACATTTGGTGAAGTGATATTTTTAAGGTTATTATAATAATTATATCCAGCAAGCTTCTTAAGGTTTATTTGAAGTGATTTGCATCAGTCCAAGCTCCTGGTCTGCTCTCCAGGTTTTTGTGATTGCTGTTTTGAGCTATAAATCTAGCTTGGCTAATGGAGGATAATAAGCAAAGTGTCCTTGCTTTCTCTCCAATATAACTCAGCTGTATATTACAAAACCTTGATTCTGCCTTTAGACATGTGTTGACCAGCTTGTCAGAATTTCCATTGGCATTGTATATGAGGGTGGGCGGAACTGCTACAATTTAGATGTAAGTGAATTAAAAAAAAAATCTTTCAAGTGACTTCAACCCCCTGATTCATTTTCAACTTGGAAAAAATACCATATACATGGTGGTCTATGAGAGCTATACTTTGGCAAGCACAATTTATAATTCATTATCCTTTTTTTTTTTGTCAAGGCAATTTTTAAAAAGCTATTTCTGTCCTCTTTCAAATTGACATCTTTCTTCTTTGACTGCCATATGAGCTTTATGCCTTATTTTCAACATCTTTAGGGTATTTTTTTCTATTGCTTTAAAGTGTAATGAACTATGTATCAGATATTGTAAAATATGTTCTAGACTTCCAAGCAAGTTAAATCTATCACCTGTTTCATAACAACTAAGGAACCCAGTGAATGTTCTGTTGTAATCTCCACAATAAGAAATAGTACTTTATGTTAATAGGCTCCCAGGGTATTTCAGAGCCAGTTTGGAATCCAGGACAAACAATAGCTTTACTGTCAGCCTTGACACCCCCCACCTTGACACCACCAGGCAAACCACAGGATCTGTGCAGAGTGAGGGTTAGTAAGGTCCCTGAGTATAGTAGGTTGTAAAGTGCCTCCCAATTATATTTGTCTAGAACCTCAGAATGTGACTTTATGTGAAAATAAGGTCTTTGTAGAAGTACTTATTTGAGATCAAGTCATACTGGATTAGACTGGGCACTAAATCCAATGACTGATGTCCTTATAAGAGGAAAGACAGGGACACAGAAACACAGGGAAGAATCAGGGATTAGAGTGATGCAGCTGCAAACCAAGGATTGCCAGAAACTAGGAAGAGGTAAGGAAGGCCCTTCTCTAGTGCCTTCAGAGAGAACATGACTCCATTAATACCTTGATTTTTAACTTCTTGCCTACAGAACTTTGAAAGAATAAATTTCTATTATTTTAAGTCATCCAGGTTAGGGTAATCTGTTACAACAAATCTAGAAATGAATACAATAAGGAACTCCTGAATGATGATATTGAAAAGGCTTGATCACAAATAAGAGTGTCCAAACACTGGGCAGCCTGGGTGGCTCAGTGGTTTAGTGCCACCTTCAGCCCAGGGCGTGATCCCGGAGACCCAGGATCGAGTCCCATGTCAGGTTTCCTGCATGAAGCCTGCTTCTCCCTCTGCCTGTGTCTCTCCCTCTCTCTCTCTGTTTCTCTCATGAATAAATAAACAAAATCTTTAAAAAAAGACTGTCCAAACACTTAGGATTCCTGGGTATATGCCTTTAAACAACTATGCATTGCTGTGGGTAATAAGAATGACTAGAGATGTTGCATACAGTGACCAGAACTGGGATCATCTCACTTCAAGCAAAGGGTGGCTGCTAAGGCAGTGACGAAAACCTAAGGTTGGTCTGAACCTTGGAATGTAGGATTTGAGCTGCAAAGGAAGGAACAGACTTCACAAATATTCCAGGATGGAAGAACCTCAGCAACCTGTTTATCTTCTCAGCTGCATCAGCACATGTATACATAGGACAGTTGAATCCAGTCTGATAATTTTGTAAATAGTTCAACTACAGTAAGTGGAAAGACTTTTACTATGAATTACAGGAAGGTGTTCATTGCTGTGGGAAATCCAAGCTCAGGAATGCAGCCAGATTCCACTCCGTTTGAGGAGTACCATTTCACACTGGAAAGCACATGGACTTTGGTATTGATGAGACATGTGTCAACATCCTGGCCCCTTCACTTTCTGATTGTAGTATTTTAACAAAATGCTGTGAGCCATGATATCCTCACTTAAAATGGAAATAAAATGTATCTACCTTATAAAGTAGTTGTAAGGATAAATTGAGATAACATATGCGAAACAGGTGGCATACAGCAGGTGCTCATTAAATGTTACTTCAGTCCCTTCTGTTCCTGGAATCCAGGGAACTAAACAATAATTGCTCTCTTCCTTTCTTGCACACTTGGATCCTTAAGAAACTAGACGGGATGTGATTTCTAAAGAAATAATGAGGCTATGTTTGGTTACTTATGCTTGTATGATAATGAAATTCATATATTGTTTCCCTATTTTATGGTCAAGGATAAATTATTTTTAATAGTCATGCTTCACAGTTATTTATAAGGGGTGTTCCAGAAGGCAGTGATTTAACTCAGAAGCAGACCTCAATGCCTCTATGGTGAGGAGTTAAATTTCCTTGGCAGCTTTGAGCTCCTCTTCTAGAATTGAAGTGCTGGTAAGGCAAGAAATTACAAACGCTATTCTTGTAAGCAGCTTATTGGTCTTAAGACTATGATAGAACAAAGATATCCTAAGGTAAGAGAGAAAAGGTAGTAGTTGAAACTTTACTCTTTACTTCTGGAAAATCATAAATTCTTCCCAAATTAGTAACTCCTTGCATAGACTTTTGCAGCCCAAACACTCAAGGCTTTTAGAAAAGAATGGTTTTCAAGTCTGGATTCAACCTATGACCCAACACCAGAGCGTCTGTCAGGCTCAACCACATAGTGCCTCCCAGTGTCTCTTCTGCATGAGTCTCCTCCTGTCCCTCTCTTGATAACAATGAAATTAGACCAAACCTTTGCCTCTGAATTCTCATGTGTGTGTGGTGGTGGTGTTGTGTGTGTGTGTTTTTTTTTCCAGAGGAGGAGGTTACATTCTGATCCTACAATAATTAAATCAGAAAGGAACGATGGAGGACGTTTGCTTTACTGAATCAGGTGAGATAATGGTTATCAAGTCTGGAATTCAGCTTGCTGGAAAGGGAAAGGGGGGCAGAAGAGTGGGGAAGGATGAGGGAGAGGGGAAAGGAGAGAAGGGACAGACAGAGGTGAGGAGCGCAGGCAAAGAAGAAAAAACTATAATACTGAAGAAAGAGAATGTGGAAGGAGCACTTTAGGGGGTTGTTTGGCAAACACAGCTCACCTTTCCTATGCCCTCCCTGGTCTAAACTTGTTACCTCATTTCTTCCTATCTACCACAGAGTGAAATACTGCAAGCAATGACCTCTCAGAGCTTAAATCAGGTCCTGTAATTAGTTCATTATGTGCTTGCTAGAGGCTTTGCTTAGAAGAAATTATGTCCAGGACAATAGCTGACTAACATACAAAATACATACTAAGTATTAGTCACTGTCCTCACAACCACCCCTGAGGAGATAACTATTTTTGTTTTTGACTTAGAAAAATGAGGTTTAGAGAGATTAAGAAACTTGCTTAAGGCCTTATAACTAGTAGAACCAGCATTCAAACCCAGCTCAGTGATTCAATACCCCATGCCTTTAACCATCAAGCCACACTGCCAGCCCTAGAATAGAGAAGAGACTGGAATGTTCTCCCTGGGCACAATTCAGTAGCAGTGCATGGGCCTCAGTCCCTGGAAAGAGTGTGGTGAGGGGTTTGCTTGAAGAAGCAACAATGTTTTCTCATTCCTCACGTTTCCTTGGACAAGAGATTTTTACTCACTTTCTTTTATTTATTTGACAGAGAGAGAGAACAAGCAGGTGGAACTGCAGGCAGAGAGTGAGGGAGAAGCAGACTCCCTGCTGAGCAGGGAGCCCAACTCAGGGCTTGATCCCAGGACCCTGGGATCATGACCTGAGCCGAAGACAGATCCTTCACTGACTGACCCACCCGGGCACCCCTTCCACCCACTTTCTAGGAGGGAAAGGGTGGGAGGAGCATCCTTGCTTCTTTCTACCTCCTTCACTGGCCTCCTCAGAGGAAGAGGAACAAATTCTCTGACGTGGAAGCGGAGCAAGAAAGAACCCAGTGCATTTGGCCCCACAATTTGATTTCTCCTTCCCTCAGCCTGTTTCCAGTTTACTCACTGGCTCCTCACTTTTGTGGTAAGCTTTCCAGAGCAGTCTCTGTCCCTGGAGGGGAAGTTCTCCAGGATGGTCCTGCTGAGTCAGGAAACAGGAAGGCAAGAATTCCTAATTGTGGACTGAAGCAAGCCCATTTGGCCGCACATGTGGAGCTGTGCTTTGCAGCCATTTTTATCAGTAAGAAAACTGATGGTTTTATCTCCATCTCTCTGGCTCTTCGGTCTCAGTTCCCAACTTCCTTAATTCACAATTACCTCAATTCAAAGTGGGAACATTAATACCACTACGGGATTGGCCTAACAGTTAAATGAGGTAAAGTATTTAAATCTCTTTCCTCCTAGCAAGCATTTAACAATTGCTTCCCCCCCCCCTTTTCTCCTTCTCTTAGTCACAATCTAACTTTATGACTTGTTTTCACTATAAATATATTTCTTCCATCTTGTAATCTCTCATTGGAAAGATTTAATTCTATTCTTATTATATCTCATAGGTTTTGGCAATAAAACTATATTTGACCAAATAAGAAGTCTTACAGAGTTGGTATCTTCTGTAAATTTGGTCTTCACATCTTAAATCTTTGAGCATATTTATCCCATTGGAAGCATCTAATGTAATTGTTTTTAGCAGCATGTAATTTTTTAATCACGCAATTGGATTATAATAATTAGGCTCTTGAAAGGAGCTGCAAAGTAAAAATTTGAACACATAAAATAATTTAAACCTTTTAGACTTCAAAGTTATTATTTTGGGCTTCATTCTGTGTACCATATTACTTAAAGACAGTGAGAAAGGGCTAAAGTATCTTTAGATTTGAAGCAACTCAGTATCATTTGAATTTTATTATTCAATTCTTTCACATTTGCTCTGATAAGAGAGCTAAAAATCTCAGCCTTCAGAGGCCAGACAATGCTGTTTTCCCAGTGGGTCCATGATTAAATGTCTTCTCATGTAGAAAGAGAGCAAAAACAAACAAGCAAACAACAGATGACAGATGAGAGCTGAACATTTGTCACTGATATGCAGCATGATTCTCTTTTGCTCTATAACTAAAAGTAATAAACTGGTGTGTGACATTGGAGTCAATAAGTAGTTAGCCCCAGCAAGTAGATCTTGGCAGTTTTGCTTTTAGGTCCTGTGCTTAGACCAAGTCAGAAGATACACCTTACAGGGCCCCTTGATCACAGAGCTTACAAAGACTGTACCTCAGGATGGGACCAAGCCTTGAATGGAGCTTTATGGAGGAAAATGCTCCATAAGTATTAAGGAGATTTATTAAGACAGATACAGGGAGGGTTCTTTTTGATTCCTGGCTCAGAGCTGGAGCTTAGCTATGCTAACAATGATAGGAAATGATGATGGTTCTAGCTGAGCATCACGTAAGGCATTTTTGGGCCCTTTTCTTGGAAATAGATGATGGTGAGGCCACACCTCCCAGCATGAACTTGCTTGAATTCTCTGGTTTTTCTTCACCTTTCACCTTTTGATTTCTTCTTGCATTGATCCCAGATCAAAGAAAAGAGAAATAACAGAAAAACAACTTTATTTCCTTGAATTCTGGAGTGTTGTGCACCCTGAGCCAATGATGGAGAAGAGTCTTGTAGTTAGGAGAGGGAGTCTATCTTTCTGTCCAAAAACCAACCCTATTCTTTAGGAAGAGTCACAAAGGTATGGCCCTTCCCTCTCTCCCACTGATTTGAAAGTTGAGAAAAGCAGAATTAAACAGAAACCGGGAATGGTGATAAAGACCCAAATTCCACCCTCTATATTCATACCTCCTAGTTTTAAAGGTGAATAATTCCATGTTTACCTATCCTTCCTAAAACGACATAGGGATTATGTCTGCCATAACTTTCAAACCACCACCAGGGTTGAGGATTTGAAACAAAGTAAAGATGCTATTTTCCAATTTTTGGAATAACAAGTTGTGGGTATCTCTAATCTGTAGTGTTTGTAGTATGGTTTACTTATTATATTGTGAAGAAACTCCAATATCTCTTTTTCTTTACTAACTAATGGAAAATACCATGGAGACTGTAGGAAGGTTACCCACTATGTATTTAATGATTGCCTCTGAGATTACTAATGTAACTGACTTGCTGGAACAGTAATGACATTAACAAAGTGCCTACTTGGAACACAGCTTAGCTCACCAGAATCAAACAGGAAGACCTACAAATCCTAGGTAGGTATAGAACTGATGATACCGTATTTATGAGTCAAATATTTCCAACATTTCAATGGGGCATAATAGAAAAGACATATGTTTTCAACTGAGACAAAGGCTAGCAGGACTTCCGCAGCAACTTTGGCATTTCCCTTCCTTGGGTTTAGCAAGAAAAGGACTGATCTCTAGGACTTCACAGTAGGATGAGGGAAGAAGGTAGAGTTTGAGGGAGCCACGGTCAATTTCATCTCTGGTCAGAGAGATCAGCTTTCTTAGGAAAGAAGGACATGGTTAGACCTCAGATGGGAAGAAAAATTAGGATCTGTGGCAAATTTCATGATATGTACTTATGTCATATTTTTATGCAAAAAACAAGGCAATCAATGAAAAATAATCCAGTCATATCACCTGGGTCATTAGCTAACAGTCCCATTTGCTTCCTGTCCCATTGGAATAGTGGTGACAACTAAAGTTTAAAGACTTTCCACTAGTTCTGCTAATCATTTACAATCATCATAATGATATTAATCGGCTATTTGTTTTACCTTTCCCCATTCCCCACAGAAAGAGGTAGCCCTTCACTGAGAAAACTCTGTAAGCTACTAAGCAGCTTGTTATGAAGATTCCAGTATTATGGGCATAAAGGGAATTGTTGCACAATCTTGTTCTAGACATTCAAATACTTAAAGTCATACGATGGAGGATTATGCAAATACCCCTGATTGCTTTGCAAAAGTAACCTGAGCCTTCCTGAGGAACTGATTTGTGTGGTTGCTGGAGAGACTAAAATTAGTTTGAGAGGCTCTTGGGTGTTTGGAAGCCTCTTGGAAGGCTTCCAGAGATACTATTTAGTCCTACCCACACTCTTCCTGCCCTAACCCCACTCCTGGATACTGACTGAGTGATATCTTGCAAAAATAGGGGTTATAGGTGACTATAACCTGTATTTTAGTTTGCGTAGTTCCACCCTCCTTAGCAAACTTCCTTCAAAAGGTTGCAACCTTTAACAAGATACAACTTACTTCCTGAGCTGAACTGTTATGCTAGTTGTACCTTGTTTTCTTGCTCATTCCTTATTCCTCAGGGAACTCGGAAAATTTTAATAACAGGGACTACCAGCTATGAAAATTTTGACTCATATATGTCTGAAACAAATGGAAATAGGCTTAATATATTGCTTCTTTCTAGTCTTCCCTATAAAATGTCTTAATCTGGGATAAGTGACATATTATAGAAAAATGTTTCTCAAACCTTAGCATACCACATGTATCAAAGTCACCTAGAGGACTTATATAAACACAGACTACTGGGCTCTATCCCAGGACTTTCTGATTCAGTACGTCTGAGTTGGTTCCCAAGGATTTGCATTTCTAATAAGTTTCTAGGTGAGGCTACTGGTGCAAGGACCCCACTTTGAGAACCGTTGTAGTATAAAAGCCAAATACCTGCAAGCTGGGGCTAGGGTGACTAATTCATGATGCTTCACCTGTAATTTTAGTACTAAAGGTTCCACATCCCAGTGACTCCTTCAATTCAGGACAAACCAGGACAATTGGTCAGCCTAGGTGAGGCCAAAAATATTTCTAGCTTAAATAGAAATTTTGTACCTTTTACTATTTCTAAAAACCATTTTTGAGAAAGCTGTGTTATGATTTTATGATTTAGGTGATCAAAGGGTTTTTAAAATCACTAGATTTAAAAAATACTCAACATATATAGCTAGTATCCATAGTTCTAAAATATGGTCTTAGAGTATCCTGTAATAACAGTAATGAGCTCCAAGTGAGGTCCTAAAGCTCTGTGTGTCACTATGTTAGTACTTTGAATATATTACACCTAATTCCTACAACAGTACAGCTTACTAGGAATTATAGTCAATACAGATGGTGAACTAAGCTTGCGGAGGTTACAGGGACACAGCTGGTTACTCTGTATCTGGGATTTGAGCCCAGATCTCTCTTGCTCCCAAATTTGTATTCTTTCCCTTATGATGATCCAAGTGGGTATTTGTTTTGCCTAAGTTTTAACATTTGCCATCACTTAATAGGTGTAGATGTGCAAGGCCAGTTTTATGAGGGCTTATTATTTGTATGTTCAATCTGAGATTATAGGACATGCCACCACATAAAAACTGATGCCTCCTCTGGAGAGAGAGGGTTTGCAGACAGGCTTTCCTTAATTAAGAAAAAGTGACAGAAGAAGAAAAATAGCTAGTTAATGCTTTTTAAAATAAAAAAAATACATTATAGAAAGCAATTTCATTTTTTATTAAATTATTTCCCAAATATAAAGCACAATATAATACAGAATGAAATTTAAAGGCATACCCTTAAATACAACATAATATCTTTATGAGATTTCTATGATAATTAGTCATCACTTATTCCTTCTCCCTTCTGGGGCACCTCTGTTACGTCACAAAGACTTGCTGATCATGTCTCAGATCCTGATCCTGTCTTGGGACCTCCAGTAGCTGGAAACGAAATTCTTTCTACTGTTTCCCTTTCTGTCCTCCTACTAGAAAGCTATTGCAGGTTTCATTTCTTCCCCTATTCACCATTTTTCACCTTTTCTGAAAGAGCTATTTACCCATCTCTCTCTCTCCCTCTCTCCCTCCCTCCCTCCCTCCCTCCCTCCCTCCCTCCCTCCTACTCTATGATCTGTCTTTTCAAGGCCAGATCATAGAAGAAGAACAAGAAACCTGGTCAAAATATATAACGTTCCCCCTAAGCCTCTCACCTTGATAATTTCCTCCCAGTCAGGAAAATTATCTTGTCAACTCCTTAAACTCAATGAATTCTCTGACCGTTCCCCCTACCCCACTGAACAACACCTTACAGGAAGTATAGAATCCATTTTTTTTATTAATCTGTCAATTTTGTGATTCCAAAGGGAATTCTTCTTATTTTTGTTACTTTAAATATATTTGGGTCTATCAGGAATGTTTTAGAGGACTCGTTTTTATTTTTTCCTCGTACAGGGTGTTCTTATTTCCTAGCTCTCAAGTTTATGTGAATATTATGTTCCACACCTGGTATGAAACCCTTCATAGTCACCCTTTTTTCCTTCCTAATTTCCATTAAACAGAATTACTTGCATGTTTCTAACCATAAGAAAATAAAAGTTATGAGGGTAAAAACTCTCAAAGATTCCTAGCACCTGTTTGACTCCAGTCAGTGACAGAGAACACATGTGGCGCTTTACTCCCACTAGGATTGTTCATGTGGGGTGGGCCAACGACACCTGCTTATAGCAGAAAATCCAAGACAGGATGAAAAAACGTCCCGACCCTGGAGCGGGGTCTATGGGTGCTAACTCACAACTTACTTCACCACATCAAGCCTATGGGTTAGCCTTTTTGGCTCTGAGCCTGGATTTGCACCTACCTCAATTTTTTGTTTTGGTCTCAAACATGGTCTGTATCTCCAGGCTTAGACCAGTCAATCTTTGCCAATGGTTCATGGAAAAAAAAAAAAAAAACTTTTATTTTACCCAAAATTTTGGATAAAAGAGAAAGATGAAACTATGCATATCATCATGCCCATAATGAGGTACAGGTTGGTGAAGTTTTCAAAGAATGGGAAAGTGGCTGGGAAGAAGAATGGGTAATAAGTAGGCAGCAGTACCAATGAATTCAGCAAACATATAGCAAATTCCATAGTTCCAAGTTCAGCAAATAGCAACTTCATTCTCTTTTCTTCAGGCCAACATTTAAAAGTCAAATATCCTGAACCAGACACCAGGCAGGGGCAACATTTATTTTCTTTCATTTTTCATAATCAAATAAGATTATTAACAGAAAACAGATGAAGCATAAAGGCCCAACATCATAAAAGATTTTTACTTAATACATGCCTCAGAAACAAAGTAAAAATGTCCTGACATTTAGCATTTCAAATTAAGATAATTGTGAAATAGTAATACTGAAACCAACAACAAACAGGGTTTCTTGTGTGTGTATGTTTTTGAATATAAAATGCCTTTCGCTGTTTGCTCATAAGATCAGATTGCCCCTTTTGGGCAAAGATAGGGGAATGATATTTTAAACTCTGAACTGAACCTGATAAAAGCTGCTGATGGTTTCTTCCTTTTTAGGGTGTAGGCCAGGAGAGGCCCTGCCAGGCCTTGGTCTTCCTCAGGCCATTTCCTGACCATGGAGCAAGCACTGTGGTGGGACATGGGCCTACTTTTTTGTTTTGTTTTGTTTTGTTTTGTTTTTTTGTATATGTTTTCATTGGATTTCAATTTGCTAACATATAGCATAACACCCAGTGCTCATTCCCTCAAGTGCCCCCCTCAGTGCCTGTCACCCAGTCACCCCATCCCCAGCCCACCTCCCCTCTCACCCTCTCACTACCCCTTGTTCGTTTCCCAGAGTTAGGAGTCTCTCATGTTCTGTCTCCCTCACTGATATTTCCCACTCATTTTCTCTCCTTTTTCCTATAATCCCTTTCACTATTTCTTATATTCCCCGTATGAATGAGACCATATAATGTTTGTCCTTCTCCGATTGACTTACTTCACTCAGCATAATACCCTCCGGGTCCATCCACATCAAAGCAAATGGTAGGTATTTGTTGTTTCTAATGGCTGAGGAATATTCCATTGTATACATAGACCACATCTTCTTTATTCATTCATCTTTCGATGGACACCGAGGCTCCTTCCACAGTGTGGCTATTGTGGACATTGCTGCTATAAACATCAGGGTGCAGGTGTCCCGGCGTTTCACTGCATCTGTATCTTTGGGGTAAATCCCCAGCAGTGCAATTGCTGGGTCGTAGGGCAGATCTATTTTTAACACTTTGAGGCCCCTCCACACAGTTTTCCAGAGTGGCTACACCAGGTCATATTTCCACCAATAGGGCAAGAGGGTTCCCCTTTCTCCACATCCTCTCCAACATGTATTGTTTCCTGTCTTACTAATTTTCCCCATTCTCACTGGTGTGAGGTGGTACCTCATTGTGGTTTTGATTTATTTTTTAAAAATTTTTATTTATTTTTAACAGTCACACAGAGAGAGAGAGAAAGGCAGAGACACAGGCAGAGGGAGAAGCAGGCTCCATGCACCGGGAGCCCAACGTGGGACTAGATCTCGGGACTCCAGGATCGTGCCCTGGGCCAAAGGCAGGCGCTAAACCGCTGCGCCACCCAGGATTGTTCTTTCTAGGATCCCTGGGTGGCTCAGCGGTTTAGCGCCTGCCTTCGGCCCAGGGGGTGATCCTGGAGTCCCGGGATCGAGTCCCACATCCGGCTCCCCGCATGGAGCCTGCTTCTCCTTTTGCCTGTGTCTCTGCCTCTCTCTCTGTGTCTCTCATGAATAAATAAATAAAATCTTTAAAAAAAATAAGTTCTTTCTAGATCTTGGATACTAGCCCTTTATCTGATAGGTCATTTGTAAATATCTTCTCCCATTCTGTAGGTTGTCTTTTAATTTTGTTGATTGTTTCTTGTGCTTTGCAGAAGCTTTTTATCTTGATTAAGTCCCAATAACTCATTTTTGCGTTTGATTCCCTTGCCTTCTTAGATGTATCTTGCAAGAAGTTGCTGTGGCCAAGTTCAAAAAGGATGTTGCCTGTGTTCTCCTCTAGGATTTTGATGGATTCTTGTCTCACATTTAGATCTTTCATCCATTTTGAGTTTATCTTTGTGTCTGGTTTAAGAGAATGGTCTAGTTTCATTCTTCTGCACGTGGCTGTCCACTTTTCCCAGCACCATTTACTGAAGAGACTGTCTTTTTTCCAGTGGATAGTCTTTCCTGCTTTGCCGAATAGTAGTTGACCATAGAGTTGAGGGCCCATTTCTGGATTCTCTATTCTGTTCTGTTGATTTATGTGTCTGTTTTTGTGCCAGTACCACACTGTCTTGATGATCACAGCTTTGTAGTACAACTTGAAATCTGGCATTGTGATGCCCCCGGCTCCAGTTTTCTTTTTCAATATTCCCCTGGCTATTTGGGGTCTTTTCAGATTCCACACAAATCTTAGGATGATTTGTTCCAACTCTCTGAAGAAAGTCCATGGTATTTTGATAGGGATTGCATTAAATGTGTACATTGCCCTGGGTAGCATTGACATTTTCACAATATTAATTCTTCCAATCCATGAGCATGGAATATTTTTCCATCTCTTTGTGTCTTCCTCAATTTCCTTCAGGAGTGTTCTGTAGTTTTTAGGGTATAGATCCTTTACCTCTTTGGTTAGGTTTATTCCTAGGTATCTTATGCTTTTGGGTGCAATTATAAATGGGATTGATTCCTTAATTTCTCTTTCTTCAGTGTCATTGTTAGTGTATAGAAATGCCCTGATTTCTGGGCATTGATTTTGTATCCTGCCACACTGCCGAATTGCTGCATGAGTTCTAGCAATCTTGGGGTGGAGTCTTTTGGGTTTTCTAGGTTTCAGAGCATCAACACAGACTTCCATTTAAGTTTCTGACTGGCAAGTTCCAAGGAATACAATCTTTTAACCAGTAACCCATCTTGACATTGTCCCAAAAGGTTGTAATAGCAGACACAAGTTAGTTGATTGGGCTTGCAACCAGTTCAAGTTCTCTCCAATGCTTCTTTCTGAACTACAGGTCTTTCCAGAAAACAAGCATTTTTCCATTCCAGAAAACATTGCTACAGAGAGCTGTTTATTTTGAACCCGTGAGCAACATAAAAACACAGTGTTTCTATTAGGATACCAGTTTGGTGATGTTTGTTTAATCATTAACATATTCTATTTTCTGGGTTGAATAGCTGAAAGTTACCCAGAAATTTAGAAAAGAAGAGTTTGAACCAGAACACAGATTAAAGAGTTAAAATAATCGATGATATAATTTTCCATACTATATTCAGAAAGTTTAGGGTTATTTAATATGGCCTACACTGAAGTTTGTATTTCACTATGCAGGAAGAAATGCTTCGCTAAGCAATAGTGTATGTAGTAAAATTACATAGTGTATTTTAACCCGCTAAACAGAAAAAGAAAAAGAATAAGGTTTAAGTATTTTATTTTCTCTTTTATGTTTTATTTCTATAGAATTTGGGTAAAGGAGAATATAATGTTTTGTTTAAAAGTGAAGATTTTTGCATTGTGATTCATGCAACTTATGTTAGAACAAGAAAATGAAACAGTACATTTAGAAAGACTCAAGACTTTCAGAAGTTTTTGTCTCAACCTTTTCCTTCTCTATCTAGCTTTTTAAATGCTATCATTTTCGATTAATTTGTGTTATACTCAATCAACATTCATATAATTATATTACAATTGTAAGTAACTTGATTTTTTAAAAAAGGCATCAAATCTAAGAGAACAAGGAATAGTTGTATTGTGACATACTATGACCTTGAGTTGGCAGTATTATATCAAATTATTTTTTCTCTATATTAAAGATTTCTTTTACACAGTTCAATTGACATAATTGTGCGGAGGGGTGGGGACCAAAAAGTGAAACAGAATTTTTCCCGGCTTAGGCAACAGGACACTTCATATTTAAGACCCAAGGTATGAGGAAAGAGCCAGGTTAGATGGACCAGGAACCTGGCAGCAAGTGGGAGCCAAGTAAGTCAATAACCAGATACTGAGAATCTCTTATATCTGGATGAAGACCAGCTGGATGGAGGCCCAGCTGGTCTCCACTAAGGCAAGGGCAGTGACTGTCCTGCGTCTGACCCAGCCAAGAAAGCACAAGGAACAAACACTGGTTAAGCACAAGACAGTTGTACAACTGATGCTGTTAATAATATACCAGGACCAAAGGTATAAAACAAGCCTATTCCAGACAAAAGAGGACTTACAGTTATCTAGTTAAAAGCCATCCTGAGCTGTGTAGTTTTAATATAATAAAAACTAAAAGCAGGGCAGCCCCGGTGGTGTAGCAGTTTGGTGCCACTTGCAGCCTGGGGTGTGATCCTGGAGACCTGGGATTGAGTCTCATGTCGGGCTCCCTGCATGGAGCATGCTTCTCCCTCTGCCTGTGTCTCTGACTCTCTCTCTCTGTGTCTATGAATAAATAAATAAATTCTGTAAAAAAAACTAAGAGCAGCGGGAATTGTCCACCAACATTTTCATTTTGCAGGTGGGGCAGCAAAGGTGTAAAGCTACAGAGACGACTTTCTTAAGGCCTGACCGCAAATTCCTGGCAGAATTAGGAGTAAGACTAGAACTTTCTGCTTCTAGCTCAGTGTTTTCCTAACGTGCCACATATTTCTATAATGTTTCACTCTCTTCAAAGTGTAGCCTCAAGTTTCCCCCAGGCCATAACATTCGGGAATATAAACTAAGGTCATAGTAACAATAACAAATAATGATTTCCTGGTTCTTTGTCTACTTGTGATTTCAGAAATTCCAGTTTTACTTTAAATTCCCATTAAACAGTTTCTAGGAGACTCCTGGGGTTGGTTTATGTTTGGTCACGGATAAAATCCTCCCTACGTTGTGTACAATCCTACACTTCCCTCAGCTTCCACCTTCACACCAGAGTAGCACAATTTCCATGAGTTGGAGATAGAGTCAGAGCTGGGTTCTACTTCCTTGCCAGTATTATGGCTTTTAATGCAGTATTTAACCTTTCTAGGACTACGATTCCCCTAGGCCTGAATTTTTATGAAATGTGGCCTTTATAGCATTGCTTTCTAGAGCTATGACTATAAGTGAAATAATAATGTCCAATCACTTCTTTTTATTTGTGGTATTTCTATTCTATAAAGTCACCCACAAACATTTAAACAGCAAATTCTGGGCCACCGCTCCTTAGGGAAAAGAGTTAGATTCCTGTGAGCCTCTGGTCACATTTTTGTCAACTGAACAATTTATACCCTGGTTTTATGTGTGTTTCTATTTAAAGACACCTTATTTCATATATATATTGTTGATTCCTTAACATTAAACTCATGGCCAACAGCACCATAACTCATGCCTGAATGAAGCTTATCTAACATACCTATATTTCCCTAAGGCAGATCACAGCTTTCTCATGCTGAGGAACAATGGACAGCACTTTGGCATTACACTTGTGGGCCATTGCCAAACAGCAGAATCACCAACAAAAAGCACACAAAAATGTGAAATCATGCCACCAGACAGCAAAATGACAGTTGATAGCTTACCCTATTTGACCTCAGCTAGGAACACATGTGCATGCCAGGGGACTCAAATTTTTCTTTACATTTCTCTATGAATGACTGAAAAGCCTGTGATTTTGGAGTCACAAATAAATTTTAGTGAGTAGGCAAACATAGAATCTGCAAATAATGAGGATCTACTATCTATAAAGAGTTTAGCACAGTGCATGACATGGAACCCAAAGTAAATGTTAACTATTATTCTTGTGTGATCGTTGTTAAGAAAAGCCTGCCAAGGCTTAAGATGGGGGCAGGGGAGTACCCCCAACAATTGCTGAATACCCCAGTGCCACCTACTCCAGATGTGAAACAAAGGAGATGACTTTTCACCAAGACAAACAGTAAGCTAGTTTAGCCCTGGTAATCAGGCTTTATATCCCAGATAGGAAAAGTGTTAGGAATTTTTCCCAAAAGGCTCCAATGTCCACCAGGTAATGGACTCCAGAGAGCCTACTTTCCAGGTTCTCTGTGTTCAAATACTAATTCAGACATCCTTTCCCCTTCCTAGATACCACCTCTCTTCATTTGACCCTCACAAGGTATTTATATATTGCATATGCAAATGCACATGGCACACCAGAATGAAGTAATGAGTTATCAAACAAATTCCACATATACTTTAACACATTCCAGTTTCTCATACAGAAAGTACTCAGATTTTCTGCTCCCTTCCTTTTATTTATTTTTGTTTTATTTCTCCAGTTCCTCCCTTAGCTCTCTCCGTGGCCTTGCATAGTCACCTATTCTTAGAGCAAGTTCTTGAAATGGCTTTAATTCCTCCTTTGGCTGCCCTCAGGGTTTTCTTTTTCCCCATTCTCTTTGACTCCTTGATTTCTGGCTTATTCACTGTCTCAAGTTCCAAATACTCCCTCCTCCAACAGATCCTCTTCCTGAAGATCTTCCTATAATTGAGTTTGTTGTTCCCCTCTGGCTGTCTTAAGTTCCGAGAATGGCCTCCTCCCTGTGCCCTCTCCTCCCCTGTCCCCCTTGGACAGGGTTGTTTTCTCTGGGGCAGGCCCAGACTGTCGCCTCCCCTCAGCAGGGGGTGTCTTTTCCCTACTATCTTCTTCCTGTGCTTTGTGTTGAGCCCTAGCTGCATTCCTCATTTCCTGCTTCCCCTTCCTCTCTTATCTCTATCTGAAATCCATCACCCTTAATGCATGTGATGTGTAGGTTTGGATTTTGCAAAAATTGAATTGTCTTAAAATAGGTCATGTTGAACACTCTGTGTACGTCCTTTAGAGAACAGCTCATTATCGCATGGATTTAGAAACATCGCAGGTCACATCCCACCCTCTAAATTGCAACTAAACACAGGCCAGCCCATTGTGATTTCCAACCAAGTGTGTGCCTTAGATTTGTCTTTTAATACCAGTATCAGAAAGAGCTAATAGTTGCTTACAATTCTAGCGTTTTAAATATTATGCCCAAATATTAATTTGCTCTATGATCCTTGCTTCTTCCATTTCTACTACACATTTCCACTTAACCAGCCCTCAATTACTCTACTGAAACTACTGTCACTAGGGCTGTGAAGGACTTCCAAAAACATCAATCTAGCGACCTTGCCCATTCTTCCTGCCTTCCCAGCACTATCCAACACTATTTATTCTTTATTATTCTATTTATTATTCAACAGTCTCTGAGTATTTCTTTATACCAAGCACTGTTCCAGCCACGTAGGATAGGTTAATAAAACAAAGATTCCTGCCTTTGTGAAGGTTATGCTTTATTAGACTGTAGAGGCAGACATCAAAAAGATAAATAACAAATTATTATTATTTTTAGGTAAACAAATTGTAAGTAAATTATTTGGTATATTAAGTAGTCCTATAGTAAAAAAGGGAAGATAGAGGAGGATAAGGCAGTCAGGGAGGTGCAGGTATTGGGAGGTTTCAGTGTTCAAAGAGTGGTCAATTAGAGATCACTAAGAAGGTGACAATTTAGCAGACTTGAAGGACATGAGAGAGGAAGCCATGTAGACACCTAAGGGAGCATGTTCCAGGCAGAGGCGATAGCCAGACCTGTGGCCCTAAGGTGAAGGATGTCTGAGTGTCCAAGAACTGGCAAGGAGGCCAGTGCCCTGGAGACAGCTGACGAGACTGTCCTAGGAGATGACGCTAGAGAGCTAATAGACCTCCACCATCTTGGGCTTGTAAGCCCTATCTCCACATTCCTCCCTTGGCCTCCATAAATGCATTTTGTTCTCTTTTCAGTTCCTTCTTTTGCTTCCTCTTCCAGGGCCTTTGTCTTCAGTGGATCCCCTCAGAGTTGGGTTTTCCAGATGCTCTTTTCTCATCCTCCTCTGCTTCCTCATCATCTCTTCCTTTTTTATCTCATCTACTTCCTTTGCTTTTGTCATATGACTAATTCCAAACTTTTCTTCAGGTAACACCACTTCCAAGATACTGTTTCTAATTGGTGTTTTACCAACATCTCACACTCGAAATGTAATAAATCAGCTTTCTCTCAAGCCAGTGATCCCTGGGGTCTTTTCTATTTCCATAAATGAGAACTATTTCTTTGGCAATTTGTATTTAAAATCGCATAGTTACCATCATCCTTCGTATTGAATCAGTTCCTAAGTGCTCTTAAACCTATCTTCAGGCAAGAAACTTCATGTGGGGATCATATGTCCAAGAAAACCATAATCTTAACTACATTTCACTTTTAGACTTTTATAATATTGTCATATGTACCTACAAGAACTATGATTACCAATTTTTGATAATGAATTTAACAAATTAAGAATTAATCTTAGATTTTAAATGATTAGAATCACTTGAAAGTTTATAATAAAGGGAAATTTCAAGGTGTCATCTAGGCAAGGGTTTGTAAAAACAGAAAAATAGGATCTGGGGGCAAGCTCTACTTTTGGTGCCAGAAAATTCACATCCTGCCCTTTTCTGTGTCTTCTCTCATGTTCATTTGTCATCACTTAGGCTACTTTGCAGCTCCTGCCTGGCACTATATTTCAGCAGTTTATCACAGATCCATTAAGAAAAGAATTCAAGGATGGAGTGAAATCCCTGGGAGTAACCTATTCACCCTCCAGCCTATTGAAAGATTACATGACTTAGAAGCCTGTAACTCTCTACCAGGCAATTTTTAAACAAGAACCCCATCATTCGCCCCCATTCCCACCTTGAGCCATAGGGTATAAGCTGCCTTATTTGCAGTTTTCCAGGCACTGTCATTTTCTGTGACACTTTTGCAATAACAAGATAACAAGATGAGGGGTTATCTTCTGCCCTGCCTGTTGTCCCATTCTTTCCCTGCTTCCCTCCCTCTCTTCTCCCTTCCTTCTGAGAAGCTCTTACACCTGCCTTTAGTTAGATGGGGAAAGATAGTTGAATCACAGCTGTTCCGTATAAGTGAATGCTATTTCTCCTCAGGGTTGAACCCTAATTGGGGCACATAATATGGTCTCCATTCCTGTTTGCATAACTGTCCACTTGTCTCCCTTTGAGGAGGAGGAGGCCGCCTCCAGGGAGGGGCTGTGCTTGCTGCACATGGTATAAGCTCTGGCTCTGGAGTGTTGGCAAAGATTTACAAATGACATTGCAACAAGGTGGTGTCAGCAGCAGGGTCTTTATGCAGGGACTGGTAAGGGTGGATAGGGCAAGAGTGGCCCCAAACCCTAACAGGCAAGCAATGGCCTCACTTGGAGAGACAGGCCACTCAGCAGACATCCTAAAGGATTCCTATAGGTCTTAACGTTGAGGCTCAGGAGCTGAAAGAGTCTGATAACAGATTCCTGGGTCAAAGTGATGAGACCAGAGAAAAGGTTCACAATGAAGTAAGGCAAAAAGGTTTTGCTCCCTTCCTATGGAGCTGCCAGTCAGCTTACAAAGGATCTCTGGACCTCACAAAGGCTTTTCACAGCTCACTGACCATCTGATCTAAACCTAATGGTGAGACCAGGAATAGGTAGAGTTATTGGTGCTACCAATGCATCCTAAAGGCTGCAGACCTACAACATTCCTTGCATATCTGCATGCAGAGTTTGTTTTATTCAGACTGGGGCCTATAGGTTGGAAACTCTTAGTAAAATTTTATTAGGGGCTCTGATTCTAAAGCCTAGTGCCTTCAACAGCTGTGCCTGCTTTGTGTCCACTCTTTATATGCCCTTTCCACACCTATGTCTGAGGCTTATGATGCTGCCATAAAGCTGTTGTGAATTCTGGGCTCAGTGACTTCTCTTGAAGCCTCATGGTCTAACCTCTGAACCTCATCACACATCATTCTATGCAGCTTCTACTCCAGTATATTTCTCAATGTGGTATCCCTTTCCTGTGCTGTCCCACTTGGAACTGGGAATTGGGTTCAGAATAGGCATTGTTGGCCTGCAATCTCTGTGGAAAGCTAGCTCACATAATTTTTCCCAGGCTCTATTGTCTGTTCTCATGGGTAGGAGGTACCTAACACACCAAGAGCCAGGCAGGGAGTGTAGGCAAATAGTATGTTTCCTTAATATAATGGGATCTGGTGATTGGCTGTGGGGTGGGAAAATATTTGAGAGGAGGAGAAGCTCACACATAAAACAGAAACTCTAGGGGTAAACATCTAATAGTGGCAAAAACCTTGAGAATGCGTAGCCTAAATATTCTTCATTGGCCTGAAAAATAGTGATACTGATTAAAATTAGGGAAAGCACATAAAGCAATGCAATTAGCCAATATTAATTAACAAATTCAATAAAAAAACATTCTACTCCAATGAACCACAAATGTATGTTTTATTGTAGACTTTATTAAAAATTACCCGGTTGAACTTCAAAAAAAAATTTACCTGGTTGATTTGGCCAACATATACATAAATTCATTATGCATATGACATATTCTAGAAAATACATTTGGTTCTTCTGTTTACTCTCTCTCCTGAGGACTGTCCTGGGTTGTTCAGCTTGTGTAATTCATCATTAACTAGTTAGCCTTTAACTGCTCCCATCTTATGAAGGAGAATTACGGGAAGAGTATAAAGGGAGAAGTTTCTGGAAATGATATAAAACTAACATAACTTCCTGAACCATCCTCTTGTTCTTTGGTGACCTGGATTGGAGAGTCAAGTGCACAGATGTGCTTAGGAGGCCAACAGTGCCAAGTGGCCCTGGGGCCTTAAAGGTGGAAGTATGGGTGCACCCAATTCCCACAGAGTTGAGTATGAGCTCACTGCCCAGATGGTTGCAATAAAACCCTTCTTTCACATAAAAGAAAAACATTTTAAAAGATCCCTCTCATGTACAGTATTATCTGAGGCAAGCATAGGAAATCAAGTCTGAGTCATTCATTTAAATCCAAAGCACTATTTTTAGTTGACAGAGTCAGCTGTTACTTAACACTCTGTCCTGATCTCTGGGCCTCTTGGCCAGAGTTCTAATCATTTGCTGATCATTAATGAAATAGAAGAGACATGATTTATTAGCAAGTTTCAGTTTGAGGCCATGAATTGGTGGCATAATGGTCTTGTCCCTTCTCCCTCGATCAAAGTTCAGTAGCTAAGAAGCTGTGACCAAACATGGTTCCCACCCACATCTTTCTCATCTCCGCTCTTCCAGAAATAGGCAGAATTTTATCAAAGAGCTTTCTTGTTTGATGCCACTATGTAAGTGTAATTTGGAAAAGGCAGCATTTTGAAAACCAAGACATTTTTAAAAGGGGCTTTTGTTAAAAAATATAAAGCTGGATTTCCCCCAGTGATGTATTTGTATTCATGGATTTCCCAGGCTTTCTGTGGCCCAAGCTTCTTACATATACCCAGAAATTTGACAAAACCTTTCCAGAGAGGAAGCCTCTGGAAATGTCTCTTTGTAGCATCTCACTTGTCCTCAGGCTATTCAGCAAGATCCTAGAACTTGGGGACCAGGGGATGACCAGGAAGGGGTCAGGATTCAGGACCTCCTGGGGTGCTAGGCAGGAGGTAGGTCTTTTAGCCTCTCCCTGAGGTTAGGTTTATTGTTCTGGGCTGGCTGCCACTTATGCATCTCCCATCCCACTTTGTTTATTTCATGGACAAAGCCTTCCTCTTGTTGCTTCTCATGTTTCTAGATCCCAGCATAATGTGCCTGCCGACTGCCAGGAAGTGTTTTTCACCCCAGGCTGACCAGTCAGGGCAGTAACCACAGTCTGGAAACCAGAGAAATCCAATGGCAAGTTTGAAGCAATTTATTTGAATCTTAATAAATTTTCACAATAAGTGGAAAATATGGAAGTCAATTCTCCATTACTGAGTAAATTCAAAATATGAACAAAAACAATCAAAACTCCAATTTTTACCCAAATGTTTCACATGACTGCTTCAGGCTTTCCATATTATTGTGTTATTCAAATATGTTTCACCAAATGCAAATGCTATGGTCTCTCAGTGCTTCATTACCATCAAACATTTGAGAAGCCAGGAAAGCATTTTGGCAATATGTAACAAAAGCCATAAAAACATGCATATCTTTGTACAAATGATTCCATTTCTTGGAGTTTTTTTGAAATTTATCCTCAAAAAATAAGTAAATACTGTACACAGAAATTGAGATAACTGAGCAATCATCTTGAAAGAACCTGAATGTCCAACAAGAGATTTAGGATAAGTAATGGCTAATTCATGCTACAGAACACATCTCAAAGCTATATCTTTAAAGAAGGGTAATGGCATGGGAAATGTTTCATATTAAAAAAAGAAGGGGTGTAGAGAGAGAGACAGAGAAGACTGGGAAAAGAGGCAAGATCAGACAATTGCAGAGCTGAGAACAGAATATGAACAGCAGTACCTTCAACATGTGGGATTATGAGACAAGGCTGAGATGTGGTTTACCACCTGGAATGTTGAGGTGAGCACATATGGACTCCTCTGAGGACTTGCCTATTTGCCCACTTACTCAGTTGGTTTGATGTTGGTAAGCTATTCTAGAGAATTGTAGAGTCCTGGGAAGTAGGTGGATGAAATTATGAACAGATGGAGTCCACATGCCCTCTGCTCAGATCAAGGAAAATACTTTCTACTTACTAACTGCCAAAATACTTTCTACTTACTAACTGCCATACATGACTTTTTTCTTTTAGAGAGAGAGAGAGAGAGAGAGAGAATTGGGGAGAGGGATGGGCAGAGGGAGAGAGAAAATCTTAAGCAGGTCCCATACCCAGCTCAGAACCTGACGTGGGACTTGATCTCATGACTCTGAGATCATGAGTCTGACACAACTTCACAACAGCCAAACTGTGGAAAGAGCCCAGATGTCCATCAACAGATGAATGGATAAAGAACATATGGTATACATATATATAATGGAATACTACTCAGCCATCAAAAAATGAACTCTTGCCACTTGCAACGACATGGATGGAATTAGAGGGTATTATGCTAAGCAAAATAAGTCAGAGAAACAATTATTATATAATCTCACTCATATGTGGAATTTAAGAAACAAAACAGAATATCTTATGAGAAGGGAGGGAAAAATAAAACAAGATGAAATCAGAGAGGGAGAAAAACCATAAGAGACTGTTAATTTTAGAAAACAAACTGAGGGTTGCTGGAGGGGAGGGAGTGGGGAGATGGGGTAAATGGGTGATGGACATTAAGATGATGTAATGAGCACTGGGTGTTATATAAGACTGACGAATCACTGAACTCTACCTCTGAAACTAATAATACACTATATGTTAATTAATTGAATTTAAGTTAAAAAAAAATTCACACAACTGACTGAGCTACCAAGGTACCCCTGCCTTACATGACATTTTTAACATGCTTGGTCACAATCTTCTTTAATTAAAAAATAACACTATTAAAGATTCCCTCATCTCTAAGTTTTCTTATAACTACACATGGTCTCTTCTTCCCTTTTCAGATACACTTCTTAAAGGAATAGAATCAAGATGTCTGCTTTCTCATTGTCTATTCACTTCTTAGCCCCTGAAATCAAGCCTTAACTCCCACCATATCATTGAGACTACTGTGGCAAAGGTCACTACATGGCTTCTAATTGCCAAATCCAATAGACTCCCTCATGTTCTCATCTTCTTGGACCCAATATAGCATTTAATCATCCCTTATTGAAATTTTCTCTAAAACTCTTCAAAGGAACCATTCTCACCTTATTTTCCTTCTTTCACTGTTTCCATCACCTCTTGGCCTTTTTTTTTTTTTTTTTTTTAAAGATTTTATTTATTTATTCATGATAGTCACAGAGAGAGAGAGAGGCAGAGAGACACAGGCAGAGGGAGAAGCAGGCTCCATGCACTGGGAGCCCGACGTGGGATTCGATCCCGGGTCTCCAGGATCGCGCCCTGGGCCAAAGGCAGGCGCTAAACCGCTGCGCCACCCAGGGATCCCCCTCTTTGTCTTTTTTGCTGGCACCTCCTACTAGACCTGGCCATTCCCACTGACCTGAAAAAGGTCTTCTAATCTTTCAAGAGTCAGCTCCAAGCTTGATACCACTGTGAAGTCTTTGTTCACCCACTCAAGTTAGCTACCTGCTTCTTCAGAGGTGGATTTACATGGAGGTTAATAAAACTTAAGCACTTAAGTGCCCAGGGCACTTTATTTGCAAAAGCCCTGGGCCTCATGTGTTCATGAGGACATATGTCCTTATAAATTTGCTGATGAAATCTATTTTCATTATAATAAGTTAACTGTCTCTTGCCACTCTGCTCCCACCCTACTCACTTTGCATGTTCAGTAGTTTGGAGCAGCTGAGGGTATTTGAGGAACCTAGGTCAGAGAGTTAAGTTAGAGAGACATTTATTTGGATTTAATCAGGTGTATTTATGTTTCATAAACACTTACATGTAGAGTTAAGTGACACTAGCTATCCTGCTGTAGGAATGGTTTCCAGAAAAACTCCTACTGCCCACAGGGCTGACTCATCCTGCACCATGCCATTTAGGAGCAAGGAGGCCAGAGGCTGAATCATAGTAAAAACATTTTGCCATGCTGGGCACAGGGACTATGAAGGCAAATGAAACAAGGTATGAGATATACCAAACTTTCTCCCAATTTTTAAATATATACTATTGTAAGTGAATTATTCAGCCTTCAAGTGCATCTTGTCAAAATGACCAATAATAAAAAACAAAGTTCAATAAACTATGCTAGAGGAAAGACTGAATTACATTTTTGTCTCTCTATTAAAAGTAGTTTTAGAAATTACTGTCATATGAGAAGGCAATCAAAGAGTATACAGTCAAAACATATAGGAGAAAATATACTCAAAATTTCTTATCAGTTAGTGAATAAAAATACTATGTTGGTTTTTTTTCCCCCTGGATTGTATGATATTTGAGGTATTTGTCAGATTTTTCAAAACTTGGAATTTGCTGGAATTTGTTTTCTCACTCTGATTAAAATTTCTCTTTTATGCTCAAATTTATATTTGTAACATAATCTATTTTTTTCTTAAAGAAAGCCTCCAAATTACATTGACTTCAGGCTCTATCAGCCTCCCCTGCAGATGTGCTCAGGTCTTCATTTTGTAGCTCCATTACTTAACCCAGGTTCAAATGCCTCATGTAGCCTCAGGAAATGTTTGTTGAAAAATATATCAACTAAAAATGGTGTTACCCTCGGGGTTTACTTTATCTTACTATAACCAAGAACTAAAGGCATTCGGGCATCCTAGAAAACCAATCCCAATTCAGATAGGGCATATACAACTTTTGTGCTTCTCTGCTCACATAGTGCTTCTAAATACTGTATGTCATTTAATCTTTACAGTGTCCCCATTCCTAACAAGTGGGAGAAAGAAGAAAAATGCAAGAATTCCTCTAATTATTATAGGTGATTCAGGGCAGCAAATGCAGCAAAATGAAGAAGAAATTAAAGAATAATGAACAATATCTGCCTAGGGCCCCTTGAAACACTGAGCTCCCCAAATTCCCTTTTCTGCAAAGACTACTCAGCTGTTAAGAGCACAATCAAGGGCTTAAAACTCAACTTCAAACATCAACTCTTTTACATTGTTACTTTACTTTCTCCTACAGGCCTTGCTCTTTCAGGCTGAACTCTAGCTGGAGGCTTAAATTATAGGTATGCAGCTGGTTGCTGAGTCTGCAGAGCATACCCCCAAGCCTGGCTTTCTCCTGTTTCAACCTCCCTCTTGCTCCTATTCTAGAGACACTCTTCTCTGTGGGACTCCAAATCACTCTCCTTTGTGTGAGTCTAATGTTAATCCCTTTCTGTATCACTAGTACCAGTTTGCTCCATCTTCCAGGTTTTATGATCACAATACTATCACCACCTCACCTCACCCTTGACCTCCCCTCTAGTTCAAGTTCTTTCTCTGATGACTAGTCTTTTCCCCTCTAGATTTTTATAACCAAGGAATACGATCCTTTTCTTTTATCCTCTGTAGGTGTTCATCTAGCATCTTCATCATAAGTCCCTTTACCACAGCAGACCCCTTTCTATAGACATTACAAGCAAAATTCCTAGAAAGAATTCATACTCGCCTGATATATAACACCTGTGATTTAATCCAGCAGTTCCCCCCCACTCTCATCCTGTCAATCAATTTCTTAATAAATATAAATCTGTCATCCCCAATCCCGTGTCTACAGGCTACTCATCCATCTACTTGCTATGAGAAAGAGACAGAAGGCACCAAATCAGGATTCATAAATAAAGTCATTGGCCTGGACAATCCAGTTTAAGAAGGCAATAAAAGTATATGTAAGACAACCAGGATAAACAAAAGAAAGAGAAGGACATGGAGAGACTAGCCATGAGGAAGACAGAACTCTCTCTCTCTCTTTTTTTTTTTAAGATTTTATTTATTCATTCATGAAAGACACACACACACACACACACACACACACACACACACACACAGAAGCAGAGATACAGACAGAGGGAGAAGCAGGCTCTATGCAGGGAGCCCAATGTGGGACTCAATCCCAGGACTCCAGGATCATGTCCTGGGCTGGAGGCAGGCACTAAACCACTGAGCCACCCAGGGATCCCTAAGATAGAACTTTCATACAGTGTTCTAGATAAAATGAAAAGGAAGATTTGGAAAGCAAAGTAAGGAGTGGTTCTCCAGAGAAAATTAAAAAAAAAAAAAAGTGTAAAGCTTCAAAGCATAGCACAAATATTTGAAACAAGAGGTGAAACAAAGAAAATGTAGACGTTTATGTCCCAGTGAGAAGAATGATCAACTTACTTGAAGATGTAACTTCTGGATCTTATGTGTCCATATTAACACAGTGAAAAAGAAAACCCAGTGACCAAGCCAACAGGTGTCATAAACTAATTGCAGTCATGGTTTACAAAACAGTAATAAAACAAATCTGATATTTAAAATAATAATAGCAGATTAAAAGAGAAATACATTAGCATAAGAAATGTACAAGGTTAAAAGCAGATACAATAAATTCATTTATATAAGAAATCTTTAGAGGTATATTCAAAGTATATTCAAGTTTGAAGATACAGGGACAATATGTTTCAAAGGTAATAATATCTGCTTCTTGTTTTTTAATAAATTTGGTATGACTTCAAGAACCAGTTACTCATAATTACAGGTTTTTTAGGCTTCTTAAAAAACAATTAACAATGGCCTTAACCTAGATTTTTGCCAGTTCCCTTAACAAACTGGCTGTGGATGTTTCTTGAAAAGGAGCTATACCAAAGCTGTATTCTACCATTTCAGAGGTAGAACATTCCATCACCATCACACAAGGGAGCAAACAGGTTTTTTTCTAGGAATGTTGGCATAAATTTGTGCTCAAAGAATAGAACACCCCAGGGGAATGTCAAACCACGAGAAAAGGGTAGATAGGAAATCAAAATCTGTATTATCTGATCTTGGCCAAATTTGGGAGATTGCAGTTTGTACATACTGAGAGGGCTTTCCTGTATATGCATAGAACACTTTACCTACTCAGTGTTCAGAGTAACATATCTCTGACAAATGAAAGTTCCATTTGTGAAACGCGTCTCCAGGATTTCACTCCTCCCTAGTTGTATAAATATACAAAGAATATATATAAATAGACAAAGACAAGAGTCTTTGATAGCCAGTGACAAGAATCACACTGTTCTTCATCCCTCTTCCCATCCCCCACTACGACCACAGTATTTTCAGGATCTGGATACCATGTGCTAACCAAGCACAGTGACCAGAATAGCCTTCTGCCAACATGAGGAGGTCCATAAAGGGAATCTTCACAGTAGAAGAGTAAAATAATAAGGTACATTCCTTTCTGTTATATCCTAGATCATACTGGGTCTCAAGAAATCCATTGCACACCTTTCCCTGGTAGATGAACATACACATACCAGGAAAACATGTTAAACTTTTCTGGTTGTTACAAAGGAATATATACCCTCATTCTCTCCTACCCCTATGTCTCATTCTTATGTCTGTTTGGTATTCCTGACTTTGGCATAATTCCCTGGCAGGTGAAACACAGATTATATGACCTCTGAAGTCTTTTCCCAGGAAGCAATCCAACATTCCAAAAAAGGTTATGTTTCCTGGGAATGTTCTGAATAGCCCCACTGTTTTTTCTCAGGAAGCTGTTTGTGTGTTCACTCTATGCTTGCCCAACCACACCCCATATATAACTCAAGCAAAGAAATACCATAAAGAGTCACGTTTGAATTATTTTGAACAATTTTCTGGCAAGAATTGAAGTGTTCTAAGTTAAGGGCTATTTCTCATATAAGAAGAGTAGGCACCACTTGGCTGACAAGTCTCTCTGTAAACTGAGCTCTCACATTAGTTACAGTGAATGGTATTGTAGCCATGAGCCAAATTCCAGCTGAGTATAGTGATCAGGGCCACCTTGACCTATGGGCATTAATCAACACAGGCACCAAAGGGAAATGTATGCATCTTGGGAATTGTTTCCTTGAAGAACTAGAGTCAGATTTCTTGAATCAAAGGGAGATGTTTCATATTCTAAGAAGCTGAACTAGTTCTGATAGTCTTACCAAATTGATATTATTATAATTCAACATATCTGTGAAGCTTTATTTATATGGGTAAGAGTCAACATTCAGATCACTGAGGCATTTATAAAACATGGCCATAAAATTTTTTTGACATTCCTCCTATGGAAAGATAGGTTTATATCTTCTCTCTGTAAGTCTGGAGCTTTATGACTGCATAACTAACAGAATTCAGAGAAAGAGGTACTATGTTAGTTTCAAACCTAGGTCTTAAAGATGCTGGGCTTTCACTTCTCATCTGTCAGGATGCTTATACATGAGACCCCCCCCCAAAAAAAAAACATTACAAGGAAGCCCAAGCAGCAAATAAAGAGACCCATGTGAGAGGAACTGAGATCCCTGCCCCATAGTCTTGGCTAACCTTCTAGCTAATAGGTAGCACCAATTTGCCAGCCATGTGAATGAGCTATCATGAAAGTAGATTCACCAGCCCCCAGTTAAGCTACCCAAGCTGACCTCCATCTGAGCAGATGAGCTGTCCCTGCTGAGCCCTGACAAAATTGCAGATTTATGATCAAAATAAATTATTTTTGTTTTAAGCAACTAGATCTTAGGACAGATTATTATGCAGCAATATATAACTGATACAGTCAACTTACTACAGGATATATTTAGGCAATCTGAAAACTAAAAGAGAGGCAAACCATAAGAGATGCTGAACTCTAGGAAACAAAATGAGGGTTGCCAGAAGGGAGAGAAAGTCCTATATCTCAGGAAAGGCAATACACTGGCCCAGGTTCCTTCATATGTTAGCCAGTATAGTGGCATCTGTTTTTTTTTTTTTTTTTTTGAGACACACACAGAGAGAAAGAGAATAGTAGGCAGAGGGAGAAGGAGAAGCAGGTTCTCTGCTGAGCAAAGAACCAGATTCAGGGCTGGTCCTGGGATCATGACCTGAGCCAAAGGCAGAGGCTTAACTCAGCCATCTAGGTGCCCTTGTTATATTTATTTATTTATTTATTTATTTATTTATTTATTTATTTATTTCCAGAGAGAGAGAGAGAGAGAGAGAGAGAGAGAGAGAGTGCCAGAGGGGAGGGGCAAAGGGAGAGGGAGAGAGAAACTCAAGCAGACTCAAGCAGACTCTATGCTGAGTGCACAGAGCCTGACTTGGGGCTCAATCTCACAACCGTGAAATCATGACCTGAGCCCAAACCAAGAGTCCAACACTCAACTGACTGTGCCACTCAGGCATACTCCCACCCTCCCTTTTTTTTTTTTTTTATTTTTTTTTTTTATTTTTTTTTTAATTTATGATAGTCACACAGAGAGAGAGAGAGGCAGAGACACAGGCAGAGGGAGAAGCAGGCTCCATGCACCGGGAGCCCGACGTGGGATTCGATCCCGGGTCTCCAGGATCGCGCCCCGGGCCAAAGGCAGGCGCCAAACCGCTGCGCCACCCAGGGATCCCTTTTTTTTTTTAATATTTTAAATTTTTATTTATTTATGATAGTCACAGAGAGAGAGAGAGGCAGAGACACAGGCAGAGGGAGAAGCAGGCTCCATGCACCGGGAGCCTGATGTGGGATTCAATCCCGGGTCTCCAGGATCGCGCCCTGGGCCAAAGGCAGGCGCCAAACCGCTGCGCCACCCAGGGATCCCCACCACCCTCCCTTTTTTAAACAATCTATTGCCACCTGTTATTTTTGCCTGCTTGATGTTCATCCCCCACAGCAGCTTGATTTTCCTTTCAGGACTCTCTGTCAGTGCATACATTGCTGCTACTTCAGGCTAGCCAAAGCATCACATTCCATTTTGTTTCCTAGCCATAATAATTGGCTTAGACTTGGGCAGGAGACACACACCAGGAAAATGTGGACATTCTTTGTAACTGTCAGGAGTAAGAACCCCCTTTCACTTGGGGTTACAAGCCTGGGAGCTGTAAGTGTGGATGGAATGTGTCAGGGCACCTACAAGGAGGGTGTCTGACCTGTAGGGAAGCAGAATAGGGGTGTGGACAGATTAGTTGGGCACAGGGTAGGATGGGTGTTGGGGAAACAGGCTACAGGAACCAGTAATTCCTGACCTTTTGCTGAAGCTCATTTGAATAGGGTTTCTGTTGTTTGTAACCACAGATTACTAAAATAGCTGATCTACTGGATGAACCTATTTTTGGCCAAGAAATGGCCATTAGACCATTATCAGACAGGTAATTATTATCTAAAAGAAGAAGTTAAGAAGAGCTGAGAATATGGGGCCTCTCCAGTGAGGGTGTTCCAGGCAGTTAAAGACAGACATGAGGGTCCTGAAGATGCCTGTGGTTTGGCACCAGAAAGCTGATACCGAACAATAAAAACCAAGACATAGGGTGACTCCAAGAAATTCTCTTTACTTGTACCTATAGACTCGATACTTTACAACCATACATACACTAGGACTTAATTTTTTTATTATTTAAAAAATCATCTATAACATGATTTAAAGTTTTCAAAGAATATCCACACCACCATTTCAAATAATTCTCACAACTGCACCCAAAAGGTTCCTCATTATCCCAAAACAGAGATGTTATAACTGAAGCCCAGAAGTTGAAGGACATGGATTTGGGCCCAAGATATATCTAGCTCCACATTTAGTGTTCTTTTCACTACTCCACCCCTGTTGAAAAAAACTCAGATCATCTTATTTTTTATTTTTTTTCAGATCATCTTTATTGTGATCTCACATTTAAAATATGTTCTTTGGGGAGGGAAAAAAAAGGAAATATTAAAGAATCGACATCAAAGTATCTCAGAAACTGATATCATTGAGATCATGGGAACCAAAAGTTGCCTGCTGGAGATGGCAAACTGAAAAGAAAAACTTATTTTTTTATTCCATCAGGATAGTTAGATAGTATTTTTAAACAGTTACCAGATTTTTCTGGCTATATGACCCTCCCCTTTTCAGGCCAGACTAGGTCCCCCAGGGCACAGATAGAACTGGTGAGATTGTAACAGAAAAGTTGACAAATTCCCCTGATAGTCCAGTTAGGATTTTTGCAGGTAGACAATCAGCTGGAGAAGTTGGCATTGTCAAAGGGAAAGGATTTCCTAAATTAATTTTGCCCCATTTAATTAAGATGCTGACTGGGAGGAGAAAATCATTGACTTTGTATAAGCAAAGGCCTGAGAAAGCAGGAGGAAGAAGGCAGAAAATCCATACACTTGCTGCCCTGAGAGAGTGTACGGGTAGAAGGGGTGTAGGAAGGCCTATGGGAGATAGGGGGAAGTCATAACTTGATATTCCCACCTTGGGAATTCAGTATAGAGCCAAATGGTTCCCTGGACAGGCTAAGAGAAACACCAGGGGTAAAGGGGCTTTTGGTCCCTCCCCCTTTCTCTCCTGGAGGCCCATCATGGTGAAGAGGATGGAGAGCATGGCCAGGCAGAATATGGGTTTTGATGACGTTCCTAAACCTCCTACAGCTTCTGTGTAATAAAGACAGTAGGTTGAGAACTGTAGGGCCTGGACATGATGGGGCTGGGGTAAAGGCAGGAGAAATAATCCTACAGAAGCTATAGTGAACAAATGTGGAGAGACTCAGAGTGATTTATGTGTCAGGTGAAGCCAAGAGGAGGAGGGTCAGCAAGGAGAGGCCCTGGGCCAGAACAAATCAAGAAAGGAAAATCAGGGGCTCCTGGGTGGCTCAATCGGTTAAGCATCTGCCTTCAGCTTAGGTCATGAACCCAGGGTCCTGGGATCAAGACCTGGGTCAGGCTCCCTGCTTAGTGGGAAATTTGCTTCTCCCTCTTCCTCTGCCTCTGCCCCTCCCCCTGCCCATGTTCTTGCTCTCTCTCACAAATAAATAACATCTTGGGGGGAAAAAAGGAAAGAAAAATCAAGAAGTCATTGGCCACAGACAACAACAAAATGGGCCCAACTCCCTTCAGCAGAGGACAGCCAGTGCCCATTTAAGACCCGGCACCAGGCCAGTGGTCCCCTTCTCCCCATGCCCTGAGGTTATATGAGCCACCACCGCTCCCCCCCACCCCCACCACCAATTACAAAACACCACCTTAGAGACAGTTCCAGGAAAGGGAAAGAATCCAAAAGTCTGAGTGATTATCCCAGAGCTTTGACTTAAGTCTAAAGAGACTTAAAATTCTTGGACCAAACTGGGCTGAAACTAGTGGGAGCCTCCTTGGACCAAATTGGGCTAAAATTAGTGTGTGGTGAGGGGTTACCACTCAGGAAGTGGGAGCCTCCTGAGGATTTTGCACCTTCTAATCAGTATCTGTGCTAAAGCCCTCCCTGGGTCTTGATGTGTTCTTATTCTTTCCACCACAGAGTAATTCAGTTTCTGTCTTTGGAACACTATTCCCCCAGGCTTGCTTGATCATAAGAATCACCCAGAGATTTTATTAGAAATACATATTTTTATATTTTATATCCAGCCCCACTAGGTCCCCTGAATTAGAATTGCTAAGGGAGGATCTGGAAATCTATACTTCTCATGAGCACCTATGACCCTTGCAGTCAATTTGACAAATGCTGCTCTAGATTTTAGTGGAGCTTCAACAAAATATAATACCATAAGGCCTCTAAATTGTGTGGCCTGGCAGGCTGATTCTGGCTGTTTGCCACTACCATGGAAATGAATGGTTACTCTTGAACCAACTGTATTTCTTTCTGTTTAAATATTTAGAGGCCCAAATGTTATCACTTTATTACCATGCTTACACAAAAACAATCAAATTCTGTCAGTTTGGTTAAGGAAGTTCAGCCTTTTGTTTTGAGTTATGCAGACAAATTAACGGCTTGGATGGCTACGTCCCACACATCACCCTGGCCATCAGGATTGGTTTAGGAGTGAGCAGTGCCAATCAGAGTAAAGTTAATGATGTGGGTTTTCTGGTGAAGTAAAGGATAGATGCCCTTTCTCTACTCCAGATGTGAATGGGAAAGCATCACAATATTTGGAGGCAAGCCACAGAAATCTGCACTTTCAACAAGCTGACCCAGAAAGTCTTCAAATTGCAATACCAGACAGGGAGCAAGAACCTATGCTTATATCAGACACAGGACAGATTCTGGAGCAAATAAGGGTGTTTTAGACAGGAGTCATGTAATTTCTAGTAAAGAAACAATATGGCAACAGAAACAGCTTGGGGTCTACAAGGAAGGACCTGGGTCTCAGACAAGAAAATGTGTCCCTCTTCCAGGCACCAAGGAGGCAGGCTGAGCCTCCAGACAGCAGAGATGACTGTGTCAAATGGAGGCCACCCTGGACACAGCAGGACCTGCCCACCATGGACTTGTGAACCATGGTTAAGAAAAGAAGGACAGAAGGGTGGGTGAGACATAGTCCCTGTCCTGCCACAATCAACAGACTTCTAAGCCCATGAATGAAGCAGCCAATATCTGACAGTCTTGTCGAGGCAGCAGGAAGAAAGTGCCTACTATGTCCCACAGGATCAGCAGGACTCCAAGAAAGCAGCGTTGGAACTGAATTCTGAAGAACGAATAGACTTCTGTTCTTGGGTTGTTTGTACTGATTGCTTTATTTCATTTCCTATCTTGCCATATCCCAAAAAGGATTTGAAGCAGTTTTGAATTGGGATATGTGCAGCTGAGAAGTATATTGAGGACAGAGAAAACAGCAGAGGTATGGCACAAAATAATAATAAATGAACAGAACCAGAGTCCCAAGGAGGCAGAAGTGGGGTGGTTGGCAAGACAGCCTGAAAGGGTACCATCAGCAGGTGGCTCCACTTGTCCAGGTAAAGGTGATAAGGGCCTGGACCAAGGCAGGATCAGTGACTTGGGAAAGGGCAACCTACATGGAGACATTTTTTTTTTTTTTTTTTTTTTAGAGAGGGAGGCATAAGGGAGGGCAAAGGGAGAGAGAAATCTTAAGCAGGCTTCATGCCCAGCACAGAGGCTGATGCGGGGCTCAATCTCACAACCCTGAGATCATAATCTGAGCTGAAATCAAGAGTTGGATGCTTAATCAACTGTGCTACCCAGGTGCCCCCACGGAGACATTTTAAAAGCAAAATCTGTAGGACTGGCCACAAATGGAATGTGGCAGCTTAAAGAAAAAGGGAATAGTTGAAAATAACACTGACATTTCTAGTTTGGTGCAAGCCAGATGAAAATATTATTAGCCAAAATGGAAAATATAGGATAAGCATCAGGCATAGAGACCCCTGTGAAGGGATGAAGTGGTCAGTTTGGAACCAGTCTGGAATATATATATATATTTTAAAATATAGACAATGAACAAAATGGGTGAAGGGGGTCAAAAGGTACAAATTTCAATTATAAAATAAATAAGTTCTGGAGCCTCATGCAGAGCATGTGGCTATAGTTGATAATAACTATATTTGAATATTTCTAAGAAAAACTTTTTTTTAAGATTTTATTTATTTATTTATTCATGAGAGATACAGAGAGAGCAAGGCAGAGATGTAGGCAGAGGGAGAAGCAGGATCCATTGCAGGGAGCCCAATGTGGGACTCGATCCCAGGACCACGGGATCAAGACCTGAGCCAAAAGCAGATGCTCAACTGAGCCACCCAGTTGTCCCAAAGCAGCATTTTATACAAGAAATTGGGCAAACCCATAGTGTTGACAACATGCTGAGAGAGCCAGTTGATCTCACCAAGACTCAACCTACTTGCATTTCCAGCCCCTCTGAAGCCTGATAATGAAAACATATCACTGAGGCCTCTGATAATGGAAACCTTTGCTCTGCTATGTTCTCCAGCTGTCACCTGAACTTACTGGTAATGTTTCAGCAGACAATAGTGAGACTGTCAAGTCAAACAGTAACTCTTTTAGTGATTCCAGCCAGGTCTCTGGATTTACTTGGATGTAGGGGCCCAGGCTTGGCGGAGAGAATGCAGAGGAGGAATGACAATGACTGGAGCAAGACGTGTCATCAGAAAGAAATTCTGTTTTCTGGAAGAAAAGGGTGAGTGCCTTCTTGCTGAAAAAAGAATTAAGTCATGGGTCAAATCTGTATGACTCCGTTACTTCACAAACTTGGTTGATGGTATATCAACAAATTGGAATCCTAGAGCAAGGTCTTGAACGCACAAAAAATGAGAAGAAATGCAGAAATGTTGAAAACAGCAGAATAATGGGAAATGAAGAGGCTATGGAACACTTTGATGAAAAAAAGACACAGTATAAGATTTCTGTGATCACAGAGCAGCCACTCCAGATGAGGGTATCAGCCTTGAAAGAGGAACTAAGTTGGGAAGAGTTAGACAAAGCCCTGGTCAAAGGGGGTTTTATTCTTTCCATCCACCATCTCTGCCAATCCCAAACTTTCACTTGCTGTTAGTGAAACAGGCAAGGGGGAAATGTAAAATATTTAATAAATAAAATGGTAAAGTCTGGCCAATAAGAATGGATGTAGACTAGAGTGTTGAAACAGATGCTGAAGACCTACTGTCAGGCTGGATCCTGGAGAGACCCCAGAAATGGGGCCTGGCAGCTGGGGCATCAGAGCAACTGATGGTCTATCCTGTTACCAAGTCTTCTCTGAAGTCCCACTTTTCTTCCCATGTCCTCTCCACCAGCCTGAGACCAGATGGCCTTCAGGCAGCACGGAAGCATCTAATTTCATTTCACTCCAGATTGAGTTGTCTATTTCCTTGTCTGTCTCCCCACTGTTGTAAAAAGCTTAAGAAGACTTCCCCCTTTTCTCTGTGTTTTTGGCATCCAGCACTTTACGTCTACCTCAGGTAGCAGTGTTGGAATCCTGAAAGAGGGAATCTGAGAAATGCTTGTGGGGGACAAAATTCAGACATGCAGAAAAGAGGAGACCTGATTCTACATGCTATGGACATGGAATAAAAGAAGGTGGGAAAGCAAGCAGTAAAAGGCTATTGCAGAAAGAGAAGATACTGAAGTCAGACTGCATGAAAGAAGGGAAGTAGCAGGGACCAAGTCTGAAAAGGTACTCTGAGACCAAACTGTAAAGTGCCATCAGTGACTAGCTAAGGAAGTTAAATTTTATCCTGTAGACCAGGGAGAGAAATGGGAAATTTTAGAGCACAGGCAAATTGTGACTGCAGAGGTGTGATGTATTAAGTGGGAGCAAGTCTAAGCATTTGGGGCCAGGGTAAAGGCTGCTTTCCTAGTCATAAGCAGGAGGAGGTCATAATAACTTGGCCTTGGCAGGTAATGACAGTGGGAATGGAGAGGACAGTTTGGGTATGAAAGATACTATGGAGTATAATTAACAGTCCTGGTAACTGATTGGAAGCACAAATGGGGGATCAGGATCAAAGATGATGTAAAAGCTGCGAGCCTCAATTCCAGGGAGAATGGTATTATCCTTAACAGCACAATTAACTCAGAGAAGGCCCAGGTTGGGATCCAGTTGGGAAGGGGAAAGGAAGGGCTACACTAAGAGCATGTGAATCCAATGGACTTGGAAGAAAACCAAGGGCGAGTTTTAGAACAAATAATAGCAAATATGGGATCAGGGCTTAGGAGAGATAGCAGAGGTGGAGGTAGAGAATGAGCTCAAACTGACTCAGTTGTACTGAGCTTAAGAAAACAAAGCTTAACAGCTGCTCCAGATGAATTGGGGTGCCAGCTGTGGTGCTCACTTCCTCACTTCCTGAGGCTCTTTGGTCTCAGAGTAAGGTGAGGGAGGTACGCAGCAGGTGATTCCTGAGCCGTCTAGCTTGGGTGCCCTTGTGCCAAGCTGAAGTCCAAGAGGCCCAGCAAAAGAACAGGCAGGCTTCACTCAGAGCACTCCTCAATCTCTAATGAATTATATCTTTAAAACTCTTCTAACAGTGTATGTATAAATGAGTGGAAATGGAGAGAATATTTTATAGAGCACAACTTTATACATGAGTAAAAATATGTTAGTCATGGTTATGTTAGTCATGGTTAGGAAAAGCTAGATGGTTCACAAAAGTTTTAGCCTGGCTCAGGAAACCAAAAACCTCCAAGAAACATCATTTTTTTGGTCTCTAAGTACATGAGACAATATTGATCCAAAACTGACAACTTCAGCTCACCAGGTAGAAAGTTCTTGCATTCTGCTTTTACTAGGTTTACTTGTTAGTGACTTTGCTTAGTGTTAATACACTATGTCTTCATTTTGAAAGTTATTTTAATTTTAATTTTTTAAGATTTATTTTAGACTACTTTTGGACCAGACATTTTCAAAAACTAAAAGTCCCCACAAGCTCCATGCCCACATAGCAATGATTTTAACATCTCAGTTTGTACAAGGGTACAATTAACCATTTCTTTCCCCCAAAACACCTGTATCACATCCGATTGGATAATTTCCTTCCTTCCTTAATTTACTTACATTAAAAAGAAAATAAAATAATCAAATGCTCATGTTCTGGAATCAGGTTCCCACTGTCTTAATCTTGGGGCATTGTTAATAGTTTCCGGCACCTGCCATAACAATTATCACAAACTGGAGGCTTTAAAATGACAGAAATGTACCATTTCATAGTTCTGGACACTGCAAGTCCTAATTAAGGTGTCATCAGGGCCATGCTCCTTCTGAAGGCACTAGGGAAGAAATCCTTCCTCTTCCAGCGTCCGGTGGCCCCAGACATTTCTAGACTTGTGGCTGCATCACTCCAATCTCTGCCTCCAAGTTCATATGGTCCCTCCTCCCTCTATGTATCTGTGTGTCCATCCTATCTCTTGCAAAGACACTCACATTGGATTTAGGGCCCACCCTAATCCAGAGTTACCTTGTTTCAAGATCCTCAACTTAACAGAAAGACCCCTTTTTAAAAACTAGGGCCACTATCTGCAAAGACTCTTTTCCATAGGTCACTTGCATAAGTACCAGGGAGTAGGACTTGGAGATATGTTTTTAGGGGACAAATGCAACCCATTGCAGGCCCCCATTACCAGGTCTGTGACCGTAGGCAACTTGTTTTGCCTCTCTGTCCTCATTTCCTCATCTGTAAATGGAGATGGTAATGTTACCCAATAATTGTAAAAACACATACATGCAAACCACTTAGCACAGTGCTTGAAACAAATACTGGCTATTATTATTTTTTTGGTAAGTGGAAGAAATAAACCAACACATAAACAATAAACAAAAACACAAGATCAAGTTATGACACTACTCTTTACCATGCACTGTACTTTGCATTTCTGCATATCTTTTTTGTTAATTTTTAAGTACAGTTGAAACACAGTGTTATATAGTATGTGTTTCCATGTTAAATTTTATACAGTGTTTATCTCACTTTAGCCTCACAAAGTGTTTGTGAGATAGGATTTTAAGTATCATGTTATACCAATTTTGGAATTGAATAAACTGTGGCTAAGTTATTGGCAGTAGCAAAGAGAGACCTTGAACACAGGTGGCCTATCCATCCAGTACTCTTTCTATTACAATGATGTAGCCAGGCAAGTTATTTTAGGTTTTTATGACAAACCATCACTCCATATCCAACATTTTGTTTAAATATGAGGAAGGGATTGTGATAGAGATCTTAAAAGATTTTATTTATTTATTCATGAGAGACACACAGAGGCAGAGACATAGGTAGAGGGAGAAGCAGGGAGCCTGGTGCGGGACTCAATCCCAGAACCCCGGGATCATGACCTGAGCCAAAGGCAGAAGTTCAGTCACTGAGCCACTCAGGTGCCCTTGTGATAGAGTTCTGGATTTGAAATATACCTATGATGATTAATGTAGTAGAGAGGTGAGAAAGCAAGACAAATTAGAAAAAAGAGAGAAGAAAATATGTTTATGAACTGATTAAAAGTGATTTAAATGGGAAAATTAACAAGGCAGGAAACCACAAATGTTGGAGAGGATGTGGAGAAAGGGGAACCCTCTTGCACTGTTGGTGGGAATGTGACCTGGTGCAGCCACTCTGGAAAACTGTATGGAGGGTCCTCAAAGAGTTAAAAATAGACCTGCCCTATGACCCAGCAATTGCACTGTTGGGGATTTACCCCAAAGATACAGATGCAGTGAAACGCCGGGACACCTGCACCCCGGTGTTTATAGCAGCAATGTCCACAATAGCCACACTGTGGAAGGAGCCTCGGTGTCCATCGAAAGATGAATGGATAAAGAAGATGGTGGTTTATGTATACAATGGAATATTCCTCAGCCATTAGAAACGACAAATACCCACCATTTGCTTCGACATGGATAGAACTGCAGGGTATTGTGCTGAGTGAAATAAGTCAATTGGAGAAGGACAAACATTATATGGTCTCATTCATTTGGAGAATATAAAAAATAGTGAAAGGGAATAAAGGGGAAAGGAGAAAAAATAAGTGGGAAATATCGGAAAGGGAGACAGAACATGAAAGACTCCTAACTCTGGGAAATGAACTAGGGGTGGTGGGCGGGGGGTGCGGGTGACTGGGTGGTGGGCACTGAGGTGGGCACTTGATGGGATGAGCACTGGGTGTTATTCTGTATGTTGGCAAATTGAACACAAATAAATAATAAATTTACTTTAAAAAAGTGATTTAAAATGTCCTTTTCTTTCAAATTTTATATTTAATACTATAGTATGTTAGGTCTGAAACAGGTTACCAGGCAACCTCTTCAGGCAAGTCACTTCAGATCTGCTACTGTACCCCCAGGGTCACGGTAGGTTGGAACCAGATGCAAATGTCCACAGGGGAGCTGTTTCTCACTTCAACCCTTTCTAACCATGCCCAGTGGCAGTTACAAGAGGTTCCAGCCCAACTTCTAATGCATCAGGAACATGGGGGCAGAAACAGGCAATAAAAGAGCTGTAGGAAGAAATCTCTAATTTAATCCTTTGCCAACCACGGTGAGAACAAACCCACTCTCTTTTCTTCAAAAGGTATTCCTTGATGCGAAAAGAATTAGATATATTGAAAGGAAAGCACATGTGAAGGAGTGGTTATGGTATTTCTAGATCACTCAGCCTCTAGTTCTTAAGTTCCCTGGTGGGCTTTTGCTAGAAGCCAGAAAGTTGCTTCATAAAGAAAGAAAGAACAGGAGAAAAACAAGGGGTGGGGGAGTAAGAAGAGGGTAAGATATTAGGTGGGGACACATTTTTGTAAATTTTGTCCTCAAAATATGGAGTGTGAATAATCATATGAGTGGATGAAATATAAGTAAACATGGGTATTACAACCTCTGCTGAAAATTGGGCTCACACTGTTTAAAGTCATTTTAATAAACTTGTGGTTTATTTGATAATGTATTTTCCAAATTGTTCTAGGAAGCCTCAAGGCACATGTACAATGAAATCATTCAGCAGAGTTCTTTAAACAATTGATAATAGTAATAAAATGAAAACTGCCTGTATCTAACTGGAACCCACATTAAGATAATTCTTTGCCCTTCTATGGTATTTGTCTTGAAGTAACTGACCTCTGGGTAAGGATTAATTAAATCCCCCAACAGGAATGAGGGGCAAGATTCCAGACAAGTACAATTAAATCCTGTTATAAGGCCCCTTTTTTATTCACAGGTTGGGTTACACCTGGGTCAGATTATGCCCCTGGTGTACATGAGAATGTAGAATGAACACATCTTTCACTTATAACTCTGAATGCTTGTAACACAAGGTTGTCCTTTATCCAAGAGGACTGATTAAATACCTAACTCAAGAATATTATGCTTTCATTTCTCCTCTAGCCATGCTGCCTATCAGCTCCTCATCCCCAGATGATATCCATTTAATCCTACAGTTAAACATCACAGCATTTAACAAATACGATAATTAATTTCTCAAACTCAAACGCTTCTCATTTCTCCTATCTGTCCTCCATATAAGAACTAAACAAAATGTGTCCCACATGCTCAAGGAGATATTTCAACTAAGCATCAGGAGACTGGCCTTTCTTCATACCATCAGTACTGGATTTTATTTAGTTATGTTATATTTCTGGAAACCATATTTTTGTAAAGATGTAATTCCCCTCTAGCTGAAACTTGAAGTCTGCAGGGCATATGTCCTCCAGGAGCTGGACAGAGAGCCCAAAGCAGGAAATGGCCAAATATCCATCAGATGGGAGAATGCTAATGCATCGAATCACCACTGTTCTCTATTACGTTTGAACAAGGAACTTTAAAAGGAATATAGTCCATTCTGGTAACTCTGCCTTTTTTTCACACACTTTTTAGGCCTCATTATCTCATTTTTTTTCTCTGCCAACTTAAATCTGCCCCCCTATCTTGTTGATCAGTTAGATTACATTAACATCATCTGCCATGTACAGAACACGGTTCTCAGATCATGAGAAAATCAAAGAAACTTCTTTGCCTAACTGGGGCAGAAACAGAAGTTAGCCTAAATGGAGAGACATGACAGTGTGCAAATAAGAAACAGAGATCTCATATATGGTTTATTATGGGTTCAAACAAGCTTTGGCAAAGCCAACCAAAGTAAAAAGATATAGAAAGGAGCTTGCTGAAAACATTTCAAGGAGTGTAGAAGCTTTAGGACAAGTTTTTATTGCTAAGATTTAATTTTAAAATTTAAATTTAAAACTTACATGTGCACAAGGGGGTGAGCTACTCTAAGTATGCAAAAATGTGTCTAGATGGAGACGATGGAAATCCAAAACAGAGATTTTACCCAGAGCCCCTCCAGAGAGTTGATAAGCAAATATATTCTTGATAGACAAATTGCTCCTCTGTTGTTATATTTTGTGTAGCCTATTATTAAGTCTCAGATGCCTCTTCAGACTGAAATAGTAAAAGTAATACATAGCATTTCCACATTGCTAACCTCTAAAGAACAGTGAGTTGCTATTGTCATATTGCTCATGTATTTCCTACAGAAATTACAGAAGCAACTTCGTGCCCATGGGAGTTTGCAAGTATGCAAGGAATTACTAGACAGATGATTCCTGAAGCTCCCTACCTTCAATGAGACAGAACAGGTGAGGGAAGATCCAAGCAGCAGTGTCCAAAGGTTAGATGTTAGAACACTGCATGCTGTTATTACAAGACTTGAATTCATGATTCTGCAAATGAAACCTTTGTCCAGCCCTGGCACTGCTATTTCCATATCCAGAGTGCAAATCCATTTCTTCAGTCAAAGACAGAGTAACAACCATTCTTTACGTTTCACTATTTAAAGAAGTCTCTTCCATAAACCACATAGTCAAATCCTGAGTGGAACTGAGAATTTCTTCTCCTTTGACCCACTACCCACTTGACCACTAATTCTGCTGTTAAGGATTTCCAAACTAATGGACTGAGGAGCCCTGGGTGCCAAGAAGCCTCCCTTCTCAGGGCTCTGGACCACTGACCTTACCTCTAACCATCATCATTATCAGTGCCCTAAGAGCTCAGGGGCTTGGCATGAGGGTTCTGCCTCAGATTCCCTTGTTTATTCTCTACGATATAAAAAAAAGTGCCTGCTAGTTTCCATCTACTGTCAGAGCATGTTCTCCTGGCTCATCTTTACTCCCGATTGAAAATAGTAGAGCAGAGGCACTATAAACAATTAATTTTTCATCCATTTTCTCATTCATTCAACAAACACTGTTCAGTTCTTACTCTGCACAGGATGTAATACTAGGTTTCATTGGGAGTGGGGAGCAGAGTTAGTGATCTCTGGGAGTGTAGGCTGGGAGGTACTCCAAAGTTTGGTACATGCACAGATACCATGCAACTCCTCTGTTGCCTGCTCTGATCTGAGAGTTTACTGGTTCAGGCATGTATAGAAAATGGAAGGTACAGTGTCTGATGGGGCTAAAACTAAAAGAGGAAAGGACTGAGATATAAGCCATTTATTACATCGGTTCCCAAACAGGTGACTTCCTCTCCTGGCTTCAGACACAACTAACTCCAGATGACAGTCTTGGAGCAGACAACAGTAAGCCAAATCCACACTGGGCATGCACACTACCAACTACAGGTATGCAAAAATTTCCCTACTCAGACATTAGTTTTAACTGTTGAATAAATAGATAAAGGAGATGAGAATACTTGACTTTTGTTAGAGTATGAAATAAGCAAAAAGGAGAAACCAGAAAATAGAAAAGCAGATGATTATGTTCATTTGTTCTAGCCTCTTTTTTTCTTTTTCAAAAAAGGGAGAATGCACTACTCTCTCCATTTTCTGAGAAAAATAAAAGCTTAGTGGATAAGTGAAGTGCCTTCTAAAAACAATGCCAACCCTGAAAAGAACACAGACCTCCCTACTTTGAAGTTTTCATTTACATGAATTCTTCAGTACCACCTTGAGAAGGGTTCTTTCCCATCTAACCCCCAGGGTAGCTCTGATTCCTACATAGCATCTGGTCCTATGTGAGAATGGACTTTGGAGTTTGGAGACCAGAAAGCAAGAGAAATTTCAAGGGTTCCCTCAAGGGACACAGAACTTAACCATAGGAGAAAGAAAAGTCACCAAATACCCACCCCTCCCCCTCCACTCTCCCTCACACACACAGATGCCCGATATTGGCAATGTTGGTACATCTTCTGAGGAGACAGAAATGAGTAAATCTAACAGGATCCATCTTTCCAAGGGAAAACAGATGGCTATATAACATGCTTTGTGAGTCAGAAGAATTCCTAGAAAGAAAAAAAAATAATTATCAATTGATAATGAAAATTAATTATTGTCACTTACTGCCTTCTTTCTCCCTTTGCACAGAAGGTAATTAAAATGACACTAAGAAAAACTGCCTTGACTATTCAGAAATCAGACCTAGCCAGTCAAACAGATTCTTCCCAGTAAATCCAGTGTTATTCCCTCTTCTGTCTTCCTTCACTTCCTCCAGCAGCCTTTCCTGCCAGGCGATGCTAAGTTTTTTGTTGAATCAGCCTGGCATGTCTTCCATCTGAAGATGCTTGGCAGGTGTTTGACAAGTAGGGTTGATGGACTTTTGAGATTCGTTTCCATCCATCAGCCTGACAGGCTCCACAGGGTTTGATTTCAATACCTTTAACAGTACTTCCCAATGGCCTCTGCACACCAGCCAGGCTAATATCAGAGAAAAGAACATACGGCAATTTGCCAGCCATTGCCCTGCATCCTTATGCATGCACTTGCCAGAATAAATAGGGAATGCTCCTGACCTCTCATCATAACCTGCAGGGTGCTAACCTGAGTTTAGTTCATGTTTGTGGGTATGCACATATGAATATGCATGCACACTTATGCACATGTGTGCTCATGAAGCAGACTTAAAAAATTCATTTCACATATTTCTCTTGTTTTTCCTTATTTCTTCAGCTGAAAAAAAAAAAAAAAAGGATGCAGTCTCCTTAAATGAAAGTACCTATGGCACTTGGCATACTTTTTCTCTTTCAATCAACAGCCCAGAAATGAAGTCTATTCTCTGGGTTCAGACTTTCGGCACAAGATGGGTAAATGATATTCATACAAAAATCATAATACTTTTTTCTAGTTTAACCTTAGTGAAGAGTAAGAAGAAACACTATAAATGTGAGTTAGCATGCCAATTCTTATCTGCTACACGCTATGAAATCGCCTCCCTCTCACTTCATCCCTTCCTTCAGATTTCAGATTTTTATTCCCACAAATATCTTTTGGCTAAACTAGATGATGGAAGAATAACATTAAGGTGCAATCAAAATTTCGATGGTTTGCTAATTGGATTGATATTTAGTAAACTTGTTTTCATGGAGGAAGACTTCAAATTTAATTTTATTCCAGATCTGTGCAAGATAGAAAGCAAACTAATCCCGGCATTGATTGCCAGAAGAAAAACATTTGCCATTTATTAAAGAGATCACTGCAAGAAAATGCCATTTGTATTACCTAGTTGTTCACCAAAGGAAGCAAAATCAAAGTTGACTCCTCGGTGCCTAGTTATTTTAAGTGCAGTGATTTCTGATGATTTTCTTTAGGAAGGTGAACACATCCCCCTACCAGAATGTACTTACTGAATCCAGTGATCTTTTGATAGTGAAAATCATCGAGTATTTGTTCAAAATACAAATGTTCAATATACAGTGCTCTTCAATGACATTTCTGATTCAAAAAGCATGTGCCTGATATTCTAGGCACCTAAATTTTTAAAAAGCTCTTCAGGTGGCATTAATAATTTGCTGGCATCCTATTGCTGACTAGAGGTAAAACTAAGGCTAAATCCAAATATTTTCACTTTTAGACCAACAATGATGGGTAGTTCTGCACTGCAGACAATTTTATTGAGGCAAATAGCAGCAGTTGAAGTCATCAGGCAAAGAAATACAGGACAACATATTTTTAAGGCCTTTATATTCTCATGAAGCTTAGGTGGCAATGAAAGTTGAGAGTGTTACTGAGTTATCATTTAAGGCTCTAGTTTGAAGGACCATGTGCTGTCCTTCTCATTTTAATAAGTATTTTCAACTTTAGATGTTTTCTATAAAACTAGGATATTCTTCTACTCAACTTAGTATATAAATCTCTAGAGTGCAAAGGTTAAGACTTTATGGTCCAACACCAGAAAGTTCAGAAATCTAGTCTATCCTACTTCAGACTTCCAGTCCCTTCTTTGCTCCATGTTCTGGGATCTCTGACAGCTCACATGTCTCTCAAGTTTGTCTTATGTGAATGCAGGAGGCATATCCATGTCCCCTGTCCCTGTAATATCCACAAGTCCAGAATTGGATCTTGCCTTGGCTGTAACAAAATTCAGGGGGAAGGTGGGCTATTTCCCTAATGTTACCCACAGTTAAAGGGCTCACAGACACTTTGGCTAGGACCCTTTGTATTGAAGTCCATGTAATTTCCTCTCTCAAAGCCTAGGCTTCCTCAGATTGGGTTTGGATGTGCCTCTCACAAGGCTTCTGACCAGTTTGCTACAGATATACCTAGAGTGAGTCTGACACAATTCGGTAGGACAGCCTGCACCAGGCAACATGAATCAGACCAGGGTTTAGGCAAGGCATTCGATTCTTTATACCATGGACATCTTGGGCTGTTTGATGAAATCTATGAACCTTATGATAGATGTCCTCATCTAATTCTTAGAACCTGGGAATATGTTGTTACATGACAAAGGACAAAATTGCTAATCAGCTGATCTTAAAATAAATAGATTATTCTGGATCATTCAAATGGGTCTGATGTAATCATAAAAGTCTTTACAAGTGGGAAAGGGAAGTGGAATGGAAGGTTGGAGTGATATGATTTGAGAAGGACTCAAACATGCCTTTGAAGAAAGAGAAGCAAGTCCTGAGCCAAGGAATGCAAGCAGCCTCTAGGAGCTGGGAAGGGCAAAGAATGGATTTTCCCCAGCCACTTTACAAGGGCACAGCCCAACTGACACTTTGATTTCCACCCAGATTTCTGATCTATAGAACAATATGACATCAATTTGTGTTGTTTTAAATCACTAAGTTTGTGGTAACTTCTCACAGTAGCAATAGAAAACTAATACAGACCTTTTTTTGAAATGTTTGCAAACGTATAAATAAAATTGATAGTGTCAGGGCAACCCTGGTGGTGCAGCGGTTTAGTGCCGCCTGCAGCCCGGGGTGTGATCCTGGAGACCCGGGATCGAGTCCTACATCAGGCTGCTTGCATGGAGCCTGCTTCTCCCTCTGCCTGTGTCTCTGCCTCTCTCTCTGTCTGTGTTTCAATAAATAAATAAAATCTTAAATAAATAAATAAATAAATAAATAAATAAATAAATAAATAAAATGCATAGTGTCACAATGGAAAGCAACTACACTGAAATTGTTATCTAAGTATTTTCAAGCGATATAGAGATATATAGAGATATCTTTCTTAATTCACTAAATAAGAAGATTTTGTGGCAAGTATAATTACCATAATTTTGAAATAGTGATGGTCATTAATGATATTTTGAGATATCTGCACAGCTATAACATAACATAAACTGCCTGTGATTTTTAATCATGATGTTCACAGGTACTGTTAATATTATTATAGCTTGCTGCTTACATTCATAATGGAAATGCAAATTTTTATCACAGATTAGTAAAAATGAAGATGCAATTTTCCCTTTCAAACTCTGGAATTCTACCCAGAGATCCATTAGACGTCAGACTCAGGTAAAGACCTCCTGATTTAGAAAGGAGCTTGGCTGTGATTCAAGCAAACTATTTCAGGATAAACTTGGTGAATCTTAAGAAGAATCCTAGAAGAGCTAAACACAGGAACAGGCTGCTGAAGAGAGCATCACAACCCAGAAACAAGCCAGGGAGATGAGAGCCAACAGAACCCCATTCTCAAGTCCAGGCCACAACTGTGGGGATATTATGAGCATAAGCTGGGGGTAGAAAGGGACTCAGAAGCTGTGATCACTACTATGCATTTTCTTGCTGAGAAATTCTCTTAGTAGCCAACACAATAGGGAGATCCTCCTGAACCTAAAGGAGTGGTTATTGGTCATTCTTCCATACATGAATTCTTGGGTTGGTGTCGGCAGGCAGAGCTCTTTCATCTACCAGACTGAAGTCACAGGTGGAAATAGGTCATAAAACTATTCTATTTGGCCCACATGTTATTATTAATGTTATTATTTGAGATTTTTGTTTTTTATTGAGATACAATTTTACAAAGGGAAATGCATATACTGTAAGCACACCAAACACTGACAATTCCATTACTCCAGAAAGTGTTCTTACGTCCTTCTCTGGTCAAAAACTGACCTTTCCTTGTAAAAGAAACCATTATTACTATTTCTGTCATCATACATTAGTTTTTGGTGTTCTTGAACTTCATTTAAATGAAATTTGTAAGTATGCACTATTTCATGTCTGGCTTCTTTCACTCAATATAATGTTTTATTTATTTTTTTAAAGAATTTTTTTAAAGATTTTATTTATTTATTCATGAGACACACACAGAGAGAAAGAGGCAGAGACACAGGCAGAGAGAGAAGCAGGTTCCCTGCGGGGAGCCCGATGAGGGACTCCATCCTGGGACTCCAGGGTCACACCCTGGGTCGAAGGCATGTGCTCAACCTCTGAGCCACCCAGGCGTCCCTCAATATAATGTTTTAGAGATTCTTTGGTATTGTTGGTGCATGTCAGTACTTTGCTCCTTTTATTGTTAAATAGTATTCCACTGGGTGTATATCACAAATTATTTGTGTATTCTTTTGTAGGTGGGATTTGATGGAAATAATGGCTGCTATTTTCAGGAATATTTTAGGCTACTATTAATAAAGTTGCTATGGATAACAGTGTTGAATAAGGCTTTGGGAGGACATAGTCTTTTTTCTCTTAAGTATATGCATAGGAACAGAACTGCTTTTTTATTTTTATTTTTTTAGAACTGCTTTTTCATAGATAGGTATACATGTCACAATGAGAAACAGTGTTGTACAATTCTTTTGGAGGACCTAATTTTCTTTTCTCCTAAGTATATGCATAGGAACATAACTGCTTTTTCATAGATAGGTATACATGTCACAATGAGAAACTGTCCAAAGTAGGTATTCCATTTTACACTCCCACCAGCAGTGTGTAAGACTTCCAGCTGTTTCACATCCTTGCCAACATTTGATGTCATACTTTTAATTTTAGCCATTTTAGGGGTATGAAATGGCATTTTGTTCATTGTAATTTCAATTTGCATTCCTTTAATGAAAACTGATGTTGACCACAACTGAATCTTCCTTGTCACTGCCTTTTGATCTTTTCAATATTTGAGCTATGAGAAAGGTTGGCCACAGTTGAAGGTATTTTGTTTTGTTTTGTTTTTAAAAAGATATTATTTATTTATTCACGAGAGAGAGAGAGAGAGAGAGAGAGAGAGAGGCAGAGACACAGGCAGAAGAAGTAGGCTCCATGCAGGGAGCCCAACGTGGGACTCAATCCCAGGTCTCCAGGATCAGGCCCTGGGCTGAAGGCTGAGCTAAACTGCTGAGCCACCTGGACTGCCCGAAGGTATTTTGGATTCACCTTTATTTTCTTATTTCTTTTATTTGGGGGGAGGGGTTCATCTTCAGATTCAACTCAGGGTTCTGGAATCCAATTATCACAGGAACATAAGGTAATATGTTTTATATTATAATATGTTATATATATTATATATATGTTATATATATATGTTATATATATATGTTATATGTAATATGTTTTTTCTTTCTGTAATATGTTATTATCCTTTAATTTACTGTTGCCTTCTCAGCCAAATCTGGGTTTGGAGAGAGAATTGTTGACCCAGTTCTGCTCATCAAGGCTTCCCTGTGTCCTCTCTGCTTTTTTGCTAGCCCCCTAGAAAAGTATGACTTAATTTTGTATGAGTTTTTCTTTTTGTTACCATGAGAGCAAAGAGTTTTCATAGTCTTCCATAGAGTAGCTGGAAGCATACGTCTTTTCCTTTTCTTTTTTCTGGTTTTTGCGTTAACTGACAATGATTACAAATTAGGAAAAAAACCCCAAATTGCAGATTTCCAGCTTCCCTTTAGAGTAGGTTCTCTTGAATGTATTAGGCTTATATTTCCATATGCAGAGATTGGTTGCAGCTAAGCAGAGGCTACCCCTGAACTCAGGGTGGGCACCCTCCACTTCAAACTCATTGCCTGCACTCCCATCATCTGGCCCAAGTCACATTACTTGTGATCCCTGGTCTTCTGAACATTCATCACCAGATTTTTCTATCAGGGCTGAAGGAGAATCACGTAGCAAAGTTTTTAACCAAATACTGACTCATTTAAACCCATGAGCAATAAAAATTAGGTCAAAGATATCTTGAGTGATTAATATTCTTTTCTGGTTTAAGTCTCTGATCACATTTGGCAGTAATTTATCTCGCGAACAACAAAACAGGAATAACTGCAAGTAGATATCTCTTGTTTTGAGATTGAATTTCTCTGTTCTGGGAAGATATAGAAACTCACAGTCTAGAAAAGCTACTCTTAAGTTTCCATGCTCTAAGCTGTTTGCCTTGAAGTATTGTCTAATGATAGATAGGTGACAAACATAGTCGACATTATCTTTGGCCTTTCTTTCAACACATCACATGTCTTAGAAACTTCTCAAACTCAGTTTACAAGTTACTATTATAGAAGTTTTTTGCCACAAAATTCCCTACTACCAAGACTTCTAATCAGTATCAAATTTAAGCAAGAAATCTCAGCCTGTTTCCAATAGGTATATTCTTCTCACCATCTGAACTTGAAATGCCCCATATTATGCCTATATTTAGTACACTTAAATGAACTCAAGCAGGATGAATTTTCAAAATAACTTTTAATCCAAAATAACAGTGAGCCTCATATTGGAAAGTGACCAGCAAAGAGCTATCAAGAAAATAAATTTAAAACTCATAGTTAGAACTTAAATGATATGTTTTAACCAGTACCAAAATTCATTCCTGTACCTAAACTTCTATTTTGTATGACTGTTTTGCAACTAATCATGAATTTCTTGGGGGCAGAGATTGCATCTTATTTATCATGTGATCTCAGTATCTAGCCCAATGCCAGGTGTATCATAGAAGTTCAACAAATACATGTTGAACAAATAGATTATGAGAAGTAGTCTTTTCTGAATTGTACTGGATGCAAGCTTAGAAAACTCTATCTTTCTCATCCTTTGTTAACTATGAAATTCCTGGCTTTCTGGGAAGTAGCCCTCCCTTGGTGAAACGCCTGCAATACAGGGTTCATTTGGTGGGCATTTATAGGTTAGCCCATATTCTCAGGGCAAGAATGGCAAGGAAATTAACACTGGGTACATTAGGCCTTAGGAATCCCAAGCTTTAAGAGATGATTATCTAGATGGCAAAAAGGTAGAAAAAGCTGTGAGAAATGGATGAATGGACAAATTAGTATGAGTTTTCAAGCAGTATCCAATTTACTTTTCTTGGTGACATTTTACACTATGTGTTTTTTGCTTGATTTAGAGCCACATCCAATTCACAATGGTCCATTGTGAAGCAGCGTCTCTCCCTTCTACTCCTAAATTTTAAATACCTTGGCAAGATTGGCACATTCTTTACCAATGTTACCCATAGACCTTTTCCCTGGACTTACATTTTTAAAGTAATGCCTGAGATGACAAATCAGCTTGGAATAATTCCTCTTATCTATTTTTATGTAAAGTTGATCCCTATTTGACTGTATTAGCGAAAACAAAATGAGGAAAAATTATCAGGAAAACCTGATTTTTAAAAATTCTCACATTAAACCAGAATATAAATGGATAGAAAATTGGACTTGAAGGCAGACTTTGGGCAGGTCATTGGGTTTTTCCTGCCTCAGTTGTATCAAAGAGTAAGACCGGACTCAATGATTACATTGTCATTTGAGGAATGACATTAAAAACCAAAATTTCCTATCAGCCTTAAAGTTTTAGATAATTTTTAAATTTAAGTTTAATGTTTCCAAAGGATATGTACAAATTATTATTATTCTGCTCAAGAATTATTATAAAGAAGAATTCAACCAACTAAGCACACTGTGATGAAGAAATCAAACCTTACCAGCATCCCAAGCCTTCCTCACAGATCACCCAAACACCATCCACTGTCCTTTTTTTTAAGATTTGTATTTATTTATTTGAAAGTGAGGGAGAGAGAGAAAGCACAAGCAGCAGGGAAGGGCAGAGGGAGAGGGAGAAGCAGACTCACTGCTGAGCAGGGAGCCCAATGTGAGACTCGATCCCAGGACCTTGGGATCATGACCTGAACTGAAGGCAGGGGTTTAACCAACTGAGCCACCCAGGTGCCCCGCTATCCTTACTACTTAATACCACAAATCAGTCTGCTTTTGAACATCATTAAGATGAAATTATACCGTATGTATTTTTTATGTCTGTAAGCCATATATTGATCTATAATTTGGTGCTAATCAAAATTCAGATTTATCAACATAGATGACCAAAGTATTGGGCCTCTGTGTATACGCCTTTGCATCATTCAGGATTATTCAGGGAGGAAAAAGTGACTCTACAAATTTTGAATGGAGAGATATTTAATTATTTTTTATTATTATTATTATAATTATTTATTAATTATATTTAATATAGAAAATTCAAATTTCATATGCCACTGGAAGAACTGAGGGAGCAAAGGTCAAGAGGCCACTTTAAGAGATCTTCAGTGATCACAGGGAAGTCCCTGCTGATGTCCTCAGCTGCCTGCCTAAAGGAACTCGAGAGCTGAGGAAACTATAAGTGATCGCAGCTCCCTTCCCCTGGCTATCCCAAGACAAAACTACCTTCTCTTCTTCTGCCTTCCAAATCTCACTTAAGTTCCTATCATTGGCACGGTTAATCCAGAATTCTACTGGAAAGGGATTTCTAAATGTCTCTCCTGTGATGCAGGACAGAATACAGAAAAAGGGAATGATATTGTTGAGCTAAGAACATCATTTGGCAAAAGCTTAGACAGTTTTAAATTAGCTGATGGAAGAGAACTGGCGCCTGTCTACATTTCTGACCTGCTAGTCACTCTTGGTCTTTAGATCCCTTTCCAATATAAATCCTACAGTGCCCTCCTTAGGGATACTTGAGAGCCTGCTTCTATTTTACCTCTTTCAAGACCAATGAGCTATAAGACCCTCTTTTCTTATTTTGCAGTTTGCATAAGGCAACTTTTGAAGAAAAGTAGGCCTGTGTATAATCATCTGAAGTTCCCAGAATTAAGCAATATGAAATTAATCATATTGTATATAGACACTTTCCACTGACCATGTCTCAGATGGTGGGACTACTTTTTGGGGAAGACATAGTTGAAAATAATTACTCTTATCATCCTCTGCTAACAGAAATCTCTCCCCCCCACCAACCTTACATAGGTTTGCAACATTAGAAGCTGTCCTGTCCTCACAGGGGTAGTACCAGACAGGTAGGAGTTTTGTTTATTTGCTTTTCTGGGTATCTGAATATCCTGACAATCTAATCTCCAGAGTCCCAATAACCAAGCAACACAAGACATGCTCCAATTGCAAGGTCCACAATTCATTTTTTCTGTGCTATTCTATTTCAGAATAGAAGGCAGAGCTGCAAAGTTAGATTTGGATCTTTATTACTATAAGCAGATAACTGTTCCCCCTTCTTATTGTTGATCAGAAATTCTGAGATAAGTGCTTTTAAAAAGATTAGAACAACAAATCTCATCTAAGGATAAGATCGACGCCAGTTCAGAAAAAAAGAAAATGGAAGGAGAAAGCTTTTGTCTGGTGACAGTTTATTTTAAACCAAACACTTTTTCCATTTGTAATTTAGTGTCACTTGTGTTATGAGAAGCACTGCCAATTCAGATGGGTTTCTTGAGCGGGGACTAACAGACGAGGTTAAACACAGCTGTTCTGGTGTCTGAAATCCTTTAGAGTTCAGCAGGACCTAAGCTGGTAAAATAAACTCAGAGAAGGCTGTCTGAACCAGCTTTGCTAGAGACAAAATGAACATAAATAAGCATGGAGTCAGCGGGCTGCTGGGCCAAGGTCAGAGGCAACCTGGGGACATGGATTTACAGAGAAAGATACTGTCTAGAGCACATTTGCTATAAGACAGTACAGAATTGGACATTCTGTCTTCTAATCATCAGGGTATCACAAGGAAAAGTAGTCCAGATTGGCACTGACCCTGTCAGCACTTTTTGTCATAAATGCTTCATTTACTGGGAATTTTGCTATCAGTTTGCAGAAGATAAAAATGTCACTGAAATGCAAGGTCAAACCACAAGGTTTATAATTCCTTTCTATTCATGAAACACACACAGTCCTAACTATCCAGATAAAGGGATTAGTTGTTTTCTCAAATGGTATCTCAATTTCTAGTGATTTAAAGTACTCTTATACACATCATCTCAACATCGTGGTGTATGTGTGCCCCTGTTACACAGATGAATGAAACTGGAACTAGCTTCACTTGTCAGTTTTAAGTATCTTCCTTTCCCCTCTGGGCAGCATTAGTTTCCATATGGCCTCAGAGACATTGTCACTTGGCTCTCTGAGGTCCTTGAGAGAGGCCAACAGTCTGAACTATCTCAGTTCTCACACATTAAATGAGAGTCTCTTAAACTCCCTGGGTTTCAGCTTCTTCATATACATCCCTTAGATATTGTAGTCATCTTCACCAACTAATAAATGATAAGAATAAGATTGTGTGTGACTATGAGATTTTACATTCGGTGGCAGGAATATAAATTCTATTGACGCTATGTGGTTAAACTCAAAATGTGTATATCATTTTATACAGAAAATTTTATAGTTAATAATCTATCCCAATGAGACAGCCACATCAATATGCAAAGATATATAAAGATGTTTGCTGCAATAACTCTGGGAAACGAACAAGGGGTAGTGGAAGGGGAGGTGGGCAGGTGGATGGGGTGACTGGGTGACGGGCACTGAGAGGGGCACTTGATGGGATGGCACTGGGTGTTATACTATATGTTGGCAAATAGAACTCCAAAAAAAAAATATACAAAAAAAAAAAAAAAGAAGAAAGAAACAAAATCAACATCTACCAACACAGGACTAGTGAAAAAAGATATGGTAAGCATATTCATATAAGAGAACCTATACATCTACTAAAAAGAAACATGGAGATTTATACTTGTCAACTTGAGTAGACATATTTTTTTAACAAAAAGGAATTAGAAGCAGTGTCGCTGATATAATCCCATTTATGTGTAAAGCATGTAAATCCCAGATCCTGATGTGATTCACCTCAGCAGTGTTACCCCCACAGAAACAGCCCAGCTACCAAAAGGCATTACAAAGTAATTCTAGTCTTTGCTCTCAACTTCCAGAAAACATCAAGGAACATATAATTCCTAACCCACAGCACCACATCTTAAAATACCCTCTGTCCCCCACCTTTCCCATCTTTTTTTATCTCTAACACATTTTAGTGTTAGAGAGCCTTCAGCAGTTGAGGGCTCTCTGTCCTCAACAGCCTTTTCCTATTCTCAACCAGAAACTATGCCTGCAAATTGACCAACCACTTGTCTTTTTGTCCTTTTCTCTTCCTCAGTGCTTACCATAATCTGAATAATAAGGTAAGGAAAGAAGAAAATGGTCAGTGAACAGAATTTCCTTCCCAGGGAGTAGGAGGAAAAGAGATAGACTACACATATGCTACGATGTCTTAACCTTGCAGCAAATGCAAAATTATTACACTGCTACCTACTGATATTTGCATAAAAGTGGCTGCAAGGATGTTGACAAAATTCTTAGCAATAATGATCTCAGTTGGGGTTTCTCTGTGAATTTCTTTTACGTCTCTTCTTCTATCTCTTCGAATTACTCATGGTAAACATATTTTTTATAATCAGAAAGGAGAAATAAACTTGTATCAACATATAAAAAAGGGATCGTAATGATGCTCACAATGAATAACAGATATAAAAATTAATACACAATTTAAGTATAAAATATATGTTTTAAATAAATACAGTTGGACTGTTTCTTCCTGGTTTCAACATTAATAAGCTCCATTATTTCGGGATTATCTTTAATTACCCCTACATGTTAGAATCGGTCAGTTTCTTCACAACATTAGTTAAACACTCCCTTATATTGCTTAATTTTTTATTTTACTCCCAGTTAATCCTATTAATTTGTGAGTCCACTGCATTGTGACTTTTACACAGTATCTCATGACTTACAAAAACTGTTAACATTTCAAACTAATCGTAATCCTTTTCATCCATTTGCCCTGAAAGTTTTCATTTGTATGTGTGTCTTTAGTGAACAGAGAGTTACTGTATGTACATTTGTATCCATTTCAATCTTTCCACACCTACACATCCCTCTACCTCTTTCTAAATAGATAACATTTATTTATTTTCATGGTTTCTGAGTCAGACAAATTTTCCTGAAAATCAAGGTGCCTGACTACTTAGTTCCCAGCACTGTGACTCATTAGTCTTCTCTTAGCTGGGGGAATTTTAAAGAGAAGTTTGCAACACAGCACTGTTGGGGCACAGCTCCACAGCTGCTAATAACTAGTGCCAGGTAACAGGCACTTCTGATTCCTGAGAAGGGAGCTTGTTAGTCAGACTCTCTGTCCAGAAATGCCAATTAGCACCCTTGCTTATGGCTGAAATTCCAACCTGGGAATTCCAGAAAGCATAATTTGTCATGTGACAACTATATTTACCACTCAAAGCTCCTTCAGCATTATAATTAAATAACTGAATCAGTTCTAGTTGTAGACAACTTACAGCATGTCTCTATGAGGAGAAAAGTAATAATTACTGATCAAAATCCTGAAGGACCTTGAAAAATTAGAAACAAACTTTAATAGGCTGGATACTGAACAGACCATTCAGAGGGGAAAAAAAAAAATGCCCAAACGAGGTGGAAAACGGTTGACTTTTTAGTCTCACTGATTCAGATGTCAGGAAGGGACTATGCCCTTCAGTGACGTTGTATAATTAAAAGTCATTTTAATAAATATATCAGGATACATCTGTTTGATTTCTATTCATTCTTTTTGTCCTTCATTGTCACTTGAGTAGCCCTCAGGTATATTAATACGGCTGAGTAAGCCCCCATTGAACTAGAACTATGGTATAACAGGACTCCTTTATTTCTCTCTCTCTTTTTTTTAGAACGACTTGGGAGATGTTGCTTCACCTTCTGGTAGGAAATAGATCAACTTGGCCAGAAGCCAGGCTTTTCTACCCCTGAAGGAAGAGCTCAGCAGAGTCACTCCCCCAGGGAAGCCTTCCAAGACTTTCCTGACCAGATGGTTCTATTATACAACCTCTACTATACCATTCCATCACTGCCTTATCACAGTTGTGACTTCATGTTTATATCATTACTCTGTTTAATCTCAATATTCCTCTAGGTTTTAAGCAATATTAGGGCAAAGACCATTTGCTCATATTTATATTTCTAAGGACTCACATATGCCCGACCCACATTAGCACTCAATAAATATAGTACTTGTTGAAAAGATGAATGAATGAATGAATGAATTCAATGATCTGTTTAGGGTGGTGCCTGTCAAGGTAAGTGGGCAGAGAGGATAACAAAATGTCCAAAATAGAGTTATCACAAAGGTAGAAAGAGATAGGGTCATTAGATTGGTCCGGGATTTGAGTTAGAAACATAGAAAGGGATAATTGTTTAATTTCTCTGATGCGAAAGACACTAGAACTGGTCTTGACTCATTCTTCCTGGAAAGGCCAGTCCTTTAAAATGCCTGGATATATAATCAAAGAAACAATCTGTATGAATACTATCAATGTGGGTCTCAGACTTACTATAGACTGATGCTTTCTCAACTGAGCAATGGACAGGAAGTGATCTTCCATCAAAGGCTTATTGAAGTTAGGACAGGGCTCTGCCAACAAAGATCTCACCCAGCTCCATTGCATGTTCCTGGATAGCATACGGTGTTTGTCCACAAGAATAGGCAAAATTCTGGAGTCAAATTAATACACAAAAGATTCTTCACTTCCCTGCCTGACTCCTCTTTTTTTGGAGGTTTTCTGGGTTACCTCACTCCACATGAGGCGTGCTTCAAAACCAATGGTTGGTACCCCACTGGGCTTTCATCCACCTTATATTCACATAATGTTTTTCATCTGAACATGCCCTAAAGGAGATTAGTACCACATGAATGTTACCAGGTGAAGGAATTAAAATCATTATAACTAAAAAGGGACCTGATCTGGAAATCATTGACACTGAGTACAACCCAGACCATCCACAAATGACATCTTCCAAATGGCTCCCTAACATTCTTAACTACATTAAGAACAGGAAGCTTCCATCTCTGTATTTCCATCCAAGCTGACCTCTACTAGGAGCTTTCTACCCTTAACCACTATTGGTCCACCCATATGACTCAGAAGCAGACTGAAGTATCTGCTTCCTGAGACACTTGTGAACATTTAAGGGCTGGTAGGATACAAGATGGGGATGGCATTAGAGCTGAAAGTACAGACTCAATGTCTGGAGTATCTGTCTGTTTGTATAGACATGCAAAGACTTGAGTACCATACCCTATAAACTCTTAGCACAAGTTATTTCTACCCAAAACCAGGTAAATACTTTTGTTATATAAAGACCAGAAGAGAACTAATTCAATAAACTCAGTCTACCTCTCACCAGTGCCACTTATAGTTCTCAATCCTATATGTTATCTTCCCAAAAATACAGATTGAATCACATTACCCTTCAGGTTAAAAATCTCCATGTGATTCTCATTATTTACAGGATCAAACCCAAATTCTAGTTTCATGCCCCTTCATGCCCCTTCAGGGCCCTTTCATGCCCCTACATCCTTGAATTTGTGTTAACCATACCAATTTTAAAAATTTCATTTTAGATATTTTAAGTATAAAATGATATATACTCAAAATTCAAACAATATAAATGGCACAAAGAAAAAATATTCTCGTCTTCTATCTCCATCTCTTTCCCTTCAGAATAAACTGTTAACGCTTTGGTGGGTAGCCCTTTAGATCTTCTTCAAAGTATGAATGTTTGTGTATTGGGGTTGCATTATAACTTACTCATGCACACATAAAAAATACATTGAAACAGACAGAAACATACAAAAAGAAAGCAGTGTAAACAGAGAAGTTTAGGCCACTGACCTCAATGAGTACAAGGTCCTGAGGGAGGTCGGGACATGAGGCACAATTTTGCCATCTGTTGGGAGAGCTAAGTTTCCAGTACTGTGGAGGATGAACATCTCATGGAGCTGAGTGTTGCTCTAGTGCTCACAAGTGCAGGTTTGACCATAGTTGCTATGAATTTGCTTCAGGATCATATCTCTCATATAACTCCACTGCATATATGAATACATTTTGTTATTATAATGAGAGGATATTATACTGCTTTGCAACCATGAGCATTTTTTCAAGTTTTTATTTATTTCATAAATTTTTACCACTGCCTCATATGCCATTGCTTAGATGTACTATGATTTACATAGTCTCTCCTGTTGATGGTCATTTTACCCCAGGTTTTCATTAGTATAGGTGATGCTCCAAACATCCTTTTACATAAGCCTTTGTGCTCTTGTTTGGGAATATTGCTAGGATACACACTTGGTAGACAAAATACTGGAACAAAAGGGAGGTTCTTTCTTTCTTTCTTTCTTTCTTTCTTTCTTTCTTTCTTTCTTTCTTTCTTTCTTTCTTTCTTTCTTTCTTTTATGATAGGCACACAGTGAGAGAGAGAGCGGCAGAGACACAGGCAGAGGGAGAAGCAGGCTCCATGCACCGGGAGCCTGACGTGGGATTCGATCCCGGGTCTTCAGGATCATGCCCTGGGCCAAAGGCAGATGCCAAACCGCTACGCCACCCAGGGATCCCGAGGTGCTTTTTTTAATAAATATATTTGATAAATTTTTGATAAATATTACCAACTGATTACACAAACTGAAACACATACTAAGAGTGTCCCTCACTTTTTTCTAAAGAATATTTAGGAGAGTTGCTTACTGTAGGAAAGTATGAAGAAGAAAGCAAAAATGTCCCATAGTCTCCATTGAAATTTACAATATAGAATTAAAATATATAAACATAAAAACAAAAATACAAAAAATCTACCTCTCCACAACCTCTTCCAAAGGTAAGTTTGTTGAGTTTCCTTTAACAAATTTTTGTATGCATAAAATAGTATTCTTATGTACATACAAATATATATGTCCTTTTAATAAAAAAGATTATTATATACATGCAAATTTTCATTGTGCTTTTCTTTCCTTTGAAAAATATATCTTTGAGATTCTTACCATACTATTCCATTTTATTGTATTTCATAATTTATTGAATTAGTCCCTTATTGATTAATATTTATGTTTCAAGTTTTAGGTTATTGCAAACAATCCTGAATACATGTACAAACACACTCATACTCTAACACGCTCATTCTTAAAACATAACATTGCTATCTTCATTCATACTTTATTATTAACACAAGTATTTTCCACTTTTCAAAAGTTTGCATTAGCCAATTCTCTTTCATAAAAGACCTACCTCAGTACCTATTTTCGATACCTCCAAAAAAAATTAAGAGGATTTGCACTGTTGGGAATAGAGGCAAAAAGTGAAAATAGTACTCAGCATCTGTTTTTCAGCAAGCCCTTATGGAGGCAGTGCTCACACCAAGTAGGCTGGAGAGTGGCCCTGCCCAAGCTCCTTCCCCAGGAGCTACACTCAGCATCTCAGCATTAAGTTGTTATAGCTTTAAAGTGTGTCTGTGAGCATCTGCGCTATATATCAATTTCTTTTGTGCATCCATTAGCAAGATGTGTCCTAAGGTATCAGAAAAGCCTAAAAGGGGTAATTTATTGGAAATGAGAATGCTCAAAAATGGTTCCAAATAAATTAAAGGCAATTGCTTATTGCTTTATGCCATTTCAGCTTAGGAAAGGTTTGATAGGAAGGCTTTATTTTCAGATAGTAAGGAAATTTGTCCATAGATGTAAGGGTAGTGTGATTATTTGGATATGTCCTCCCCAGAAAATTATGAGTTTCTGAAGAATGGGAGCATGCCCTACTATTTAGTAAATCCCACAGGGCAGAGTACATTGTTATCTGATAGGTGCTTATTAAGCATTAAAAAGTGAGATAAGGAATGAAAAAAATGCAGCTGGTGAAATATATCTTTTCTCAGTTTTAATGTGAGTGTGAAAATTATGCCTTTTATGGGTCTCCTGATACAACAGACATTTATTAAGCATCTACTCTATGCTAGATATTATGGCCCATGTGGCCAGAAATTGAAGCAGGCACATAAATAATGATAACTGGAGATAAGGGCCAAAGTGCCACAAGCAATCAGGGGAATCCAGAGAACAAATCTGAAAAATAGTATAAGTTTAAAACCAGTGTCATATTGGTAAACCATCTCTTGGTGGGTGAGGTGAGGGAGCTTATTTGTAGCATATACCAATTTATACGGCCATATTCAAGTTACGAGGATACTGAACAATCTTCTCTCTTAAGCCAATATAAGTCTTCTCCACATCACACCGAATCAGGGCATACCAGCTGACCTTTTCAAAACCCCTTTCTCCTCCTACCACCATGACCTACCAATACCACATCATTTCAGCTATTGCCCCCAACCCATGATTCTACAGGAGAAACGATGTGGTTTTTGGAAGTTGTTAGCAAGCATAAATTGAGAGCTAGAAAATAACTTCCAGAAGTGGCTAGGCTTGCAGAAAACTGCTCTGTCCAGTTTTATATGCTTCATGTCCAATCTTGCTGGCCCTTAATGGATCCCTACTCAAAGGCTTCTTTTCCCCATTACATTGTCTGCACTGCGGGGTTCCTCACTAATACTTCCAACCCAGTTTTGTTGAATGATCCAGAAATCTCTCAGAAATATAAGGAAAACAAATGGGGATTGCATATTATAAGTAGGGCTCACCTCTAACCCAATTCATATCCCCTGAGTCTTCAATTTGTATTTAGACACAAATTTATAGCAGGGATATGGGGCTTGGAGTTTGGGGGATGAGTCAGAGCATATTTGAAGAGGTACTGGACACATGTTAAGATTATAGTTTACTTTAGAGCCAGGAAACAGAGTGTAGTGTCTCAGCTATACCATGAGAAGGTATAATTTCAAGATCCTGTCTTGGTTGCCCAAGTAAGAATATCATACAAGTTTGTAGAAGAAGAGCTTTACTGGAATTAGTCAATCTTAGCCCAAAGTGTTTTTAGTAGGATTATTTGGCTTTGGGCTCTACTGTTAATCAGAAATCTTGAAAACAAAATAAAAATAACCAAGTGAAAACAATCATATCCACCTCTTTGGGAGTTTGAAATGTATTTTTCCAAGTAGACCTTCAACCTACAATGTTCTCATTCATCAGATCCAGACTTGCAAACCAGTATGAGATTCTAATTTTCCACTCAAAATAAACCATGAAAACTAGTATGTCGGAAGAGGGCTCTTGGAGAATGAAATACTGCCTTTGATGATCAAAATAAAGAAAGGATGGGGAATCATAGACACAAAAATTAACCCAACCCAGTTAAAATCAACAAAAATGTTTTTTGTTGTTGCTGCTGTTTAAATTGAGAATACCAATGCACTATCCCTGAAAATTAATAGTACATTCATTCCATTTTTTTCTATGGAATACTGCAGACATGGGGAACTGTTAAAGCTAATCACTAGCAAGAAAAAGAATTCTGTGTTTAAGATGGAAGTAGAATGCATCAAAAACCACAGGCTGAAGCAGAAAAGAACTTGGTGTAAAAGAAGGACAGAAACAACAGATGGTGGCTGGACTCCATGACCTTCAACACATTTCCAAACAGGGCAGCTTCATGATCTTGCCACCAATGCAGTCTCACAGAGCCATACAATCACACAAGCCCTGTGCTTGGGACTTAATGTTCTGTGGCTGTCATCTTGAAATTCTTCATTTTACCTCTGAATTTGTGTTTTTAAAATGAAGTCTCATGAGACAATGGGGCATGTACTTATGGCTTGGAGCTTTGGCCCATAAGAAGCTCCATCCATCTCATCTCAACTCATCTGTCTCAGATGGGCTTTCAGCCATCCACTCCTACACCCCCTGGTCCCTCAGGCTACCCCCATCCTTCCCTTCCTGCCCTTTTCCAGGACTCTGGCTGCTTCTGGCCCCTTCTAGAGCCTAGATGCCAGAAGAATTAATCATCTTGGGACAGGGTGTGATGGTGGCATTCCCATCTTGGGATGGCAGTACCACAGTGCCCTAGGCAGTCATCTTGGATGGGGCCGGGGGGGGGGGTGCTTCTCATCCACCTCCCAAGCCACATACTGAGTGCATCCTAGTGCAGAGGTTACAATCCCTTGTAGGTTACCTATTAGCAGTGGGTTGGGAGAGTTAAGTAGTCCTGTGGGAAGAGGAGATTGATTTCTCTGCCCAGGGCAGAACACACATGTCAGTACCATGGCTGAATATTAATCTATAATTAGTGACTTGTATGTGCCTCTGTTTCACTTTTTCATCACATAGTTATCTCTCCACATTTATATTTCCCCTAAGAGTTACTATTTCTAGTTATTTAATCATCTGCCTCTTGGCTGCAACTCTTTGCCCAGATTCTCATCTCTTGCTCCACACTAAGAATCAGCAAACACTCAAGGATAAAAGTAGACACTGAAGTCAATTCCTCCCTCTGCTGTTCTCTTTTCTCTGGGATCTTAGCACCTTAAGCCATGGTTGCTTTTGCAAGAATTCAAAAATAATTTTTAATGGCTTTTAATTTTTCATTGGGAGCATAGGTATCCCACAAGCTATCCCATCACAGCTGGAAACTGATGACATAGTTTAGTGTCATAAACCACACAACTGATTCGACTAACAGAAAGAACAAATTAACATCAACTATTCCAAATTCCATCACTTTGAGTTCAGAAACTCTAAATTTTAGTTAGTTTATATTAAATAATGCTTCATATTCTTTAAATTAGACTATCTTTGTTTTTTTAATGCATACTTCAGATAATACCACCTAATTGTAACATTTTCCATGATGCTAAAATTTCTGTGGGTATGTATTATCCCATAATACTTCTAGATTGTCTGCCTGCATGGTGAAGTGAAACAATTAGTTAATTAAATTATTTAAACTACTTAGACAATTAGTTAATTTTCTGGGGAAAATTTTGGCCCTACCTACCTACTAATCCCTGTGTGAAGTTGAGGCTGCCACCCAGGCAGCCACACTCCCTGGTTAGACCCCTTAATATTCATTAAATTTCAAACAGAAAAGTCAAAACTGTCCTTCTCTCAGTTTATTCCATAAATATATTTAGGAAACTTTCTCTTATCAGTAACCTGGAGATTGGGTTCTAAACAGACAATACACTGTGAATTCTTTATGGAACATTTTTTTTAAATAAAAGGTTAGCTTTAAGAAATATAGCTCAAAGGACATTACTGTAAAGCTAGAGAGTCCACTCTGTCCTCCTCTATCTAAAAGTTTCAAAGGAAAAAAATTGCCTTAAATTTCATTGCTTTTTGGTTCCTCATAAACAAACTATGCTTCTGCATTGTGCCTTTGGCTTGCACACAGGGAGGTAATAAGAGGAGGTCATTCTAAGCTTGCCATTTTTTTAATTGCAGAAATACTGTTAAAGATGTTGATCTCTTTGAGAAGTCACAAGAGATGTTTCTGCCAGCTGTCAGTATTGGGAAGAGCTATGCATCTCTCAAAAAATTACTTGTTTTCATTTTTAGACACCATAAACATTATAATCAATTATGTTTCATTTTGTTTGACAGCTAGGAAGCTCAGAGCCAAATCTGAATCCCACTTCAGGCTGTTATTTCAAGTATTTTGTGTATTAATCTTGTCTCTGGTTTTACTTTATTTTCCTTTCCTCTGATTTCTGTACAGTTATCCTGCAGCATTATATGTATGTTTTCAGAGACAACCTGAAATAATTTTTGGAATAAAACAAGGGATAAATAATATGTAAATAAAAGACCTTAAGAATGGGGATGGGCTATCCTTAGGGTTCTAGTGTTTTCAACTTTTGGATCTACCCTCAGACATGGGTGGAACAGGCTGCTGCAGGACTCCACTGCTCCATCCGTTAAAATAGTGATTCGCTGGAAACTTCCAGGCTGGCAGTGCCAGGAAAGCAAGGTGAGAGGAACATGGTAGCCCATTAAGAAGGTCAATCAGTAATTTATTACAATTGATAGGCTGAAGATCTGTTGTAAATATTTGTGACAGTCCTTTTCAGCTCTAAAGTTTTTATTTTATAAGTAGTCACTAAACTAACAGGTTAATTCTAGTTTTGTAAGTCCTTGATGCTCTTGTGACCACTCTTCACTATGTTTCTTGAAGCCCTTATCTGTAAGAATTCCTGTGCTCAGATTCTTCCAGAAGGTTCCATTCAACATTAAAATCTGAATGAGGACTCACAGTCCCTGTTCCCACGCCTCCACAGAACAACAAAAATGAGATTAGCAGCATACTTGCATCAGCCACCCTACAGAAGGGATTCTTAAAGGAGGTAGTGGGCGCATGTGGAATATTAAATGTATTTGTCCAAAGAACTGGGATTCTTTAGAAAAAGTATAATCAACTTCAGAATCATCTGCCTCCCTCTCATCCACTTTGTTTTCCGTGACTCTTTGCTTAGACCTGTTGCCTGGGGCAGGGTATACATAAATGAAAACATTTTCTTCTTCTATGAAACACATCTTATAATTCCTATGATGAATTGCATATACAGATTGCCAGGAGGATATACCAACCTTAGCAGATTTCAGAAAGCATCCTTGGCAGTCTCTCATCCACTCAATCAATATCAACCATGGGTCAGACATAATGAAAAGCCACTGAAGGTAACTTCCAAAAAGGAGTTTAAGGTCTGAGAAAATAAAATGAAAAAGAAGAAAGAATGTCAACATAGCACTAGAGCTGAGAAATAGGAAAGGTACAGTAATGCCTCTATGAAGAAAGTGATGTACCCTGGGGGACTTAGAGAAAGTTCAGAGAAATTAACCTTGGTGGCGAAGGGTAAGTGCTGGTTTGCCAGGCATAGAAGTGGGGGGGATGGCTTGGGTGGAATGGATAGTAAGTACAAGATGTGGCAGGAAAATCTGCAACATATGCCTGGGGAATTTCCCAGGAATGTGCATTATTTTCCATAAAGACTGAGAAGAGACCAGAAAAAAAGTAAGAAAGCCAAAAAAGAAAGTAAAAAGTAAAAAAGGTGAGAGAAAGAAGAGAGGGAAAAAAGAAGGGAAAGGGGAAGGAGGAAGGGAGGAAGAAAGGAAAGGAAGGGTTAAAAGGAAAAGGAAAAGAAAGGAGGGAAGGAAGGAAGAAAGGGAGGAGAATTCAAAAGGAATCAGAATTGCTACTTATCTGGAGTTTTAATGTGGAACTTGAGTTCAAGAGAAAATTGGGAGCTACATTTAAAAACTGGAAATCTGCAATACACACATAGTGAGAGAAGCTGGGGGTAAAACTTCACTTTTATTCTCCTTCCTAATTCTTTGGAAAATTGTTATTCCCCATGGTGCAAAGTTTTGGTGGGGTAAGATGGGAGACTGAAACTTAACTATTTTCTCTCCCCGATGTCTTGGCATTTCAGAGCTCCCTTGGTTTCTGACCATTGCTAAACCCTTGTTCTCAAGCTTAAAATCAAATCTGCGAGAACTATGTGGTTCTCGTAATGCCCTCATATACTCATTTAAGTTCAATCAGTGGCTTTCAACCAAGAATGACATTTTGACAAAGTATATTCATTTTCAATTGCCGCTGTAACAAATTACCACAAACTTGGTGGCTTAAAGAATACTAATGTATTATCTTTACAATTCTGTAGGTCAGAAGTCTGACAGAGATGTCACTGGGCTAAAATCAAGATTTTATTGGGATGTGTTCCTTTCTGGAGGCGCCAGGAGACAATCCATTTCTTTGTCTTTTCAGCTTTTACAGGCTGCCTGCATTCTTTGGCTTAGAGCCTCTTTCCTCCAATTTCATAGCCAACACTGGTGGATTGAGTTTCTCTCACACTGCTGCCTCCCTGGTTGTCTCTAGTCTTAATAAAAGCTCTGGTCTTTATGAAGAACTCATGATTAGAATGGACCCACATGTGTCATCCACCAGAATAATTTTCCCATCTCAAAGTCTTTAACCTTAAATACACCTGCAAAGTCTTTTTTGCCATTTAAGGCAACACATGCACAGGTTCCTAAAATTAGGGCTAGGATATCTTTGGGAGCCAGTAGTCTGCCTGAGTCACATGAGGTGATGAAGGTTTACATCACTGTGGTGGGATGGGTCAACATCACACTGTCTCCTGTGGGATGCCCTGTGAGGAGCACTGTTAGGAGCATTCCTGGAGTATCACTGTCAAGAATGGATGGCCTGACTCTAGGCAGGAGGAATCACTGAACAGACTCAGGTTGAGAGACATTATACATAATGAATACATAATTAAATACAGATACGTAATTTAAAATGTCAAGGCCACAGAATATAGGAAAAGAGTGAGGAAATGTTCCAGGGAGAAGGAAATTAAAGAGATATAACAACTAAATGCCACACATAATTCTAGATTGGGTCTTGCATCAGAAGAAAAAAATAGAGATTTTTGGGAATAGTCGAGGAAATGTGACTGGGGTCTATGATTTGAGGAGTTGTGTTGCACCAATATTAATTTCCTAATTCAGCAGCTTCTATGGTGGAAACATAGGAAAGCTTCCTTTTCTGAGGGTGGAGGTGGAAAATACACTGGAGGGTCTAGAAATGATGAAGCATCATGTTTGCAACTTTCTCTCAAATGATTCAGAAAAAGACTAAGGATGATGGAGATATATATGTATGTGAGTGTGCATATGTGTGTGTATAGATAGAGATAGAAATGGAGTAGTCAAAGTGGCAGAATGTTAATACAGGGGGATCTGGACAAAGAAAATATGTGGACTTTAGGTTTGAAATTACTTCAAAATAAATTATAAAAAATTATGATGTAGGGTTTATGTTTATTAAAATGGAAAAATGCCCATGATTTGTTTTATACATTATTCCATATGTTTATGTGTTAATAGGAGTAATCTCTTTACTATAGAATTATAGATGACTGTTAATCTTCTCTGTACACTTGTCTGAATTACTGGACATTTTTAAAAGCCTTTACATTTTTCTAATTAGAAGAAAATATAAGGTATTTATTTCCATTTCGAAGTCAGTCTCTTAAAAACTCCATGATTGCAATTTTTTTATTTGCAAAGCTTTTCAAGTCCCTTTGCTCTTCACGAATAGCAAGATTAAAATTATACTATACATACAAATATGTCCCTACATATGAGGTACTCATACTTACAAAGGGCTCAAATATATAAAGATGTGAAATCATCACTTAAAGTATACATTGCAATCATTTCTAAGCAATGACCTTAAGTTGTCATTATATGTACTCTATTACATAATTAAGTGCTCAATTACATTAACAGTCCTAAGTCTTGTGAACCAGCAGCTCAGAAAATTAAAATTAAATCCAGTGACATTTACATAACACTCTACTGTTAACAAAGTGATTTGTTTAAATCTTCAGAATCACACTGTTTGGCTGTATTGCAAGAATCCATCTGTGCCTCACCTCAGACCCCTCCTCTTCATGAGACAGAAGCCAGCAAAGGCTTCCTCTCACTTGATGGAGCTCCTAAGAGTGTATGAGTGACCAAGCCAGTCAAGGACGGGGAAGATCAGGAATATGCTTCCACACATTAAAGAAAACTAACTCTTGTTCTCACTTCTCACCCTGAACTACTGACTCAGGCAGTCAGCTTGTGGTCATGCTCAGAGCCCAGCCTGTTTTCTGAATCATCCTTAGAGAAAGAAAAGAATCTGCTCAGAGATCTGTAGGCATCCTGATCGCCTTTAAGCTCTTATCTTCATTTATTAATCCTAGGAGACCTGAAATTAAAGTCTCCTAAACAGAGTAAATAGTGAAAGTGGTTTTCCCAAATCAAAAATCATTAGCAGATCAATACCCATAAGTGATTACATATAAAGGTCAACCTCATTAATAATGAAGCATCTGCATCTCCAATTCTAGCTGTTGAAATTAAATCTGAGCAGTGCCTACTCTTGTAGGGATTCATCTCATTGGTCATTTAGCTTGCAGAAAGAATGTTGTCTTTTGAGCATCCCATTAGTCCCTTATTTCTGAGTGACTCTCGGTGGCCTTTACCTCTTGGTCTCTCTTTCCACATCATGCTTTTTCATTAGTCCTGGCTGATCTGCACCATCACTGAGAGAATCCCATCTTACTCCTTTCTTAGGAATCTGTGGTTGTCATCAAGGGGTAAAGGAAGGACACACCATAGCATTTGAATAGAATGGCAAGAGGAGCAAAAGTTATTCTGGATCATACCCTAGCATCCGGCCTGCTTACTAAACCAATCACACAGGTTATAACTTGCCTGCAGATAGTAGGACAGGAGTGAAACTTCTCTACATAAGAAAGGAGTGAAGAAAAAAAAAAAAAAAGAAAGGAGTGAAGACAGACACAGAGGGAGAGAGGTGGGCAAATATTCAGGAAAGGGTAGGCAGGAGGCAAAAAGGTGAAGCACCAAGAAGGAAGAGAGGCAATCAAAATCAAGTAGAGAGATGTGAGAGAAGAAAAATGTTCCCTGAAATATTTAATTAGAAATGGTCTGAAAAAAAAAAAAAAAAAAAAAAAGAAATGGTCTTCTGAGTATGCCCATAACCCATTTTCTTCTATCCTCCCCATTCCCTCCAAAAAATCCTCTGTGCTAAATGTATTACTAATGATCTTAGGCAAATGGAGTTTTGTTTGCTCACCTCCTTTCTTCAACTCTGTTCCTTCTCATTCATTCTTTACACAGCCACCAATAGGCTATTTTTAAGATATAAAATGAGAGGAGTGCTAGGTGGCCCAGTCAGTTAAGCCTCTGGCTTTGGCTCAGGTCATGAACCTTGGGTCCTGGGATCTAGTTCCATGTCAGGACTCCCTGCTCATCAAGGTATCTGCTTCTCCGTCTCCCTCTCTCTTTTTCTCAAATAAAAATCTTTTTAAAAAAGATAACAACTAAGACCACTGACTCCCCTATTTAAAATACTTCATTTGTTTCTCACTGTACTGAAAATAAAGACTAAATTTCTGACTGTGATCCCAAAAGCCCTGTATGATCTGGTCCCTACATATCCCCTAATCCCAAGTCATATCCCCTCTCCCCAATTCACTCTCCTCCAGCCAGAAATACTCATAGTGTCTTAAAAACGCCTGGTCCTAAAAGTGCTATTCTAAATCAGATAAACTGTGTTTACAGGGAAGCCATCTACAAATCTCAGGTCTTCCAGAAGCCCATGGAACGGCTGAAATGTCAGCCAATGAGGAAAGTTCTATTCTAACATCAGACCAACATTTGTTATTCTATTGTCAATATATAAGAAAACTAAATGGGCAGCTGCCTAATTCTTCCCTGAGTGCCAGGATATCCCATTCATCACTCAAGTGAGGCTGCAGAGCCAGCACCAGGCTTCTGTAGTGACAGGATGTCATGGTTCATAATATAAATTTGATTTATACAAAACTAGGTTTAAAACCGGGCTTTACCACTGTGGCTGTATTACTTAAGTGAGTTGTTTAATCTTACTGAGCCTCAACTTTCTACTGTAAAAGGTGGTAATTAGTTGACTTTGTGAAAGTGAAATTAGAAAAAGCATAGAAAGCTCATTGTCATAGTAAGCACTCAAGCACTGCTAAATCCTGAAGAGTAACTAAACAGAATTGCAGTTTTGGCTTTTATTTTTGCCTTTACAAACCTCCTAAGTCCAGAAGTTAAAAAATGGGTTAGGCAAGGAAAGAGCCAGCAAAGTAGTCAATTTGTCATTGATTGGGATTGTGTTAGACTTTGCCTGAAGCTTTGGTAATATCTGGTGCAGTACCAGGCACACAGTGCAGCAATGTTTCTCAAGTGAGGCATGTCAACCCCTGCATCAGAAACATTGTCTTGAGGCATATTCCTGAGATCTACCCAAGACCTTTTATCCAGAATCCCTGGGATTGAAGGCAGTAATGGACATTTTAAACAAGTTTTCTAGATGATTCTTACCGCACACACATTGACAATTTGTAACTGGCACTCAAAGCAAAATTGATTTATTGAACAACAGAATCTACAGTTCTGATCTCAGATGTACACAATCTCCACTTAGCTTTGCATCTTTTAAAAAAAATCTTTCTCTAAAACATAAGTAATCTGTTAGATATTTTTTTTAAATGCAATGAACAAAAGGTCAAGGGTTGCTGGGATATTTATTTCAAAGCTCCAGAGACCTCCTCGACATTCCAAAACTCTCAATTGGCCTGTAAATTGAATATTATATAACCACATGCTTATTAAAATCCATTCTCAAAAAAAATAAAAAATAAAATAAAATAAAATCCATTCTCCCAGAGACTTGCCTTCACAATGCCAGTTCTATCAGGTGGAGGCTTATAGTTCATTTATAATATTTATAATATTAACAGCATCCTCATTCAGAACTTTAACACTCTTACCATTCTATAATAAAAAGTCTGACTCTATTTTTGATTTCTGATTGCTGACATCTGTCAAGCCACATCATTCTTCTCCTCCTTCTGCTCTATACCTTAACAAACTGATAAGAAAGTCTAGATGCTTTCTCCTTTGGCACCAGTAGGAAATTCAAACCATGCAAGCCTCGGCACTTGGGAGAGAATACCCACTCCAGTCATATACTCCAACCGTTATAAAAAACCAAGTGGTCACCCCTCTCTGTTCTCTCAAGCCACTTGTGGCTTGCTCTCTCCAGAAAACCTCATTATGTGAGTAGTAAACCTTTTCATACCCTCTTGGTGTGTGTGTGGCATCATCAATCTAGACATTCAAATCAAATTTTGCATGGTGGGAGGTTCATCTTATATCCAAAGAGTGACCTAAACAGTCTGCAAAAAGGGAGTATCTTTTTAGTCCATCTCAGTGTCTGAAGTTTCTCTGCTCAGTCTGCATATAATTGAGATATTCATCTCCCCAACATGCTGCTTGATTTTGTCATTTCTGCACTTGAGGTTAAAATTAAACTTTTCAATTATTTCCCTATAAAATCAAGTTCTAAAACCTTAGCCTGGCATCTACAGCTCATAATTTTAACCCAACTTATCTTTCTAGGCTTGTCTCCTGTACATTTTTTAAAAATCCTGTTCTTTAGTCAAATAGTTGAATTATTGATTCCAAAGGAATTTTAATGTCTGAGTTATATTGATAATTGGCCTTGTTTGTTCTTTTCCACTGCTGACTTAAGTATTACTTATGTCTTATGATGTTATTTAAACTTTCAGTCCATACAATTTTCCTGTACAAGATTTTAAGAAGCCAGACCTTCTTTATTCCTCCCGTAGGACTTAAGGCAAAGCCTGGTACATCATTTGCCCTTAATGAATATTTATTCTTCTAATTTTTATAGAGTCATAAATCTACTCTAAAATTTCTCAAGGGTGAAAAATCAAAATAAAGGACAGTTTTTGATGTGGACTTCTCATCCAAATTTATGTTTTAATCATGTATGACTTTATGGGATTGGATTTGGGAAAATATTTTTCAATGAAATGGATCTGTCCTTTAGTTTGTTGTGATAAGCAAACTTAAACTTTTCTCACAATTATTACTTATTAAGGATAATATTTAGTTAGGCTCAATTATTAAATCAATTGATTTGTTTCAAATGTACTTATTTTTACAGAAATATTTCTAATCACATACTTCTAGAAGAGATTTGAATGATTCAACTAGTAGTAGTAGGCATCTTATTGATAAAAAAAAGTACAATTTGATCTTTTTTTCCCAGTGCATTGGGGTTTATATGGGCATACACAACAGGGACTTATGGCTCCTTCAAAAACTATTTCTCTTCTTTAATTCCTTCATCTAGTCTCCCTCTTGAGAAGATAATAATTCAAGAAGAAGGACTTGGGTGAAAACAGCTCTCTTAGTAACAACCTAGTCATGTCAATAAAGCTTCTATCCAAAGATATAGGATATGGCATAACAACCAATAGAATTCTGAATTATGCATGAGAAGGTCAAGAAACATAGGTGGCTCACTCTTCCTTAAAGTTGGTTAGATACAAAGCAAAGGATGTCCAGGCTTCTACAATGTAGAAGCTACTTGAACAATATTTATATCAATATCATTCTCAAAATCCTACTAGTAATGTCCCCAAACAGGTTCTATTCTTGTTTATTAGATACCTTGCTCAATACAAACATGGGTCTATTGACCTGCATACATAACCACCTGGGAGCTGGGTGCTGCAAATTAGAAAAGAAAAGGACTTTAGTAAGAAATGCTTTGAATCACACACTTGGACTTCCTCAAATATTTTTGAGAGACACATTACAGTGTGGATTGCCTATTTGTTCTGTGCTTTTGAAAATGTTATAGTACTTAGGAATACAACTACATGGGTCATAGGTTTGTAAGTATTATATTAGCTCCACACTCTAAATTCTATAGCACTTTTTCAGTTTTTCTGCTACAACTTTAGTTGTCATCCACTAAAAAGTTCACTATACATACACAACACCCAAAACATTCTTCAGGGTCCAGGTATTTCCCCAATTCACTCAACATTTTTCATCTATCTCCTTCTGTCTAATTAAGTGTAATTCCATTCTCTTTCTTTCTTTCTTTCTTTCTTTCTTTCTTTCTTTCTTTCTTTCTTTTTTTACTCACAAACTCCTACAAACAGGGTCATATATCTGAAATAATTCCCATTTAGCTACTCTCCACATTCCATACTTTTAAAAGCTCCATGTATTTGGATAGCCTGAAACATCTCAAGTTTCTGAAGTCTCCTTATAGGAGTTTTATGACTGTCCTTATTAGTTTACTATTCTCAAACATACTTTTCCACATTTTCTTCCTATCTTTTAATTTTTCTTCCTATCTTTTCATTTTTCTTCCTATCTTTTCATTTTTCTGGCAGTGTAATACTGATCATAGCAGTACCTAAACCTGGCAATGAAAGTCTACCCTCTATTGATGGGAAATAAATCTTCATTAATGATGATGGAAGGTAATAAAACAGTTATCTAAGACAAGGCTGTGCAAGTCACAAATGATGGCATGTGAGCCACATGTTACTAAGCCAAGATTTATTTCACTTCTTAAAAAAAAAATGCAGCCTAATTTCCCAGCCACACAAAGCAAAGTGGAAAAAAAAAAAACATTACCACAAATTAGTGTTAAGTTTCTCAAGAATGTGTATTTTTTGGAATCTAGCATCATCACCTATGACTTGTTGTAACACAAGTTACATTTATCAGTAAAATATGGAAATAATTCTGCAAAGACTCCAATTGAAAGTAGAGAATAAAGTACACTCATATGCTTGAAGAATTTCCTATAAATAAAATCTGAATGTTCAATTGATATTCCAAATTAGGTTTCTCATCTTTGCAACAAATGAATAAAATAATCATTCCTAAATAAAGACCATGTGTTCAATACTTATTATATTCTGTTATTTCTTTTGTATTCACCCTGTAATAATCAAGCTAACAAATCCAGAACAGCAGTTTTACATTATAATGTTGCCACTTTCTTGTGGGGATTTGATCCTCAATATCCAGAGAAGCCAGCCCCCAAATGTCTCATTGGCAATGATCTATCTTGGATCCCATTCCATTCTATCACATCCACCAAAGAGACATGCTCAATAGGGGCATTTTTCATCATCAGTTAGCTATTAGAACAACAGTAGGAGAGTGCAGTTCTTACTTCTCTTTCAGAGACACCAAAAACTGGTCACCCAATTTTCAGGCAAGTGTTGACTTTCAATTTTTGAATACTGACTAACTCATTTCCAGTTAAAATGTAGGTTGAACAAGTATTTACTATTTTCCCTCTAGAAATCTCACTAAGAAGGCAATAAAGGTTTTAAAATATATACACCCACAAGTGTAAAAATAATGGAAAAAGAGATGACAATAAAATTTTTTGAAAGCTGAAAATCTGATGGATGAGTAGTTACTAACTTAGGAGACTCGAAAAAGCCCAGAAGTGGTTTGGGGTGGAGAAACTTCAAGGTAACTTCGAAACAAGTAGATCCATGGTCTAAAGCCATAGAAATTCACAGTATTTGGAGTATCAATCACCTCTGAAAGTGGGGGTTTGAGTGAAGAAGAAAGCCAGAATCTTAGTTGATAATCCATATAAGAAACAACCTTATAGATATCCCCCAGCCTTTTCAGCTAAACGACCAAACTCTTCCTCCACCATGAAAGAAAACAAAAGGTTCACTCCCTGGAAAATCAAACCAGAGAGACTCCAGCCTCACCTTGCCATGAAATACAAAAGAACTGTACTAAAACCAGGGAGAATAGATTAACTGTGAAACTTCTGAGATGTAAGCTTCCTCTACATCTGCCTTAGCCTCTTCTCCCACTTAGTCCCAGAAGCTGTCAGGAATTCATAACCTTCAGGCATAAAAATGGAGGATTCATCTCTAGGGAACCTGCCAACAGATAGACATATTGATATTAACCCGTGGGATCCTCTAAGAAAACACCTCAGCCAAATTATTTTAGAGTGAAGCCCACTACTCAACAAGGCCCATCCACTCATTCAGAGTTTATAAGCAACCTTTTTTGGAACCTAAAATATGAGCACACACACACAGCCAATAATAACCCTGGATATGAAAAACAAACAAACAAACAAACAACAACAACAACAACAAAAAAAACAACTATGATACTGGGTTTTTGACCCAAGGGCATTGACCAAAACAAAGAAACAAAAAAAGAATCAGAAAAGAGATACTGAATGAAACAGAAGAAAACTTCAAACAACTTAATTAATCCTCATAATCCTCATAGAAATGAAAAAGATATAGCATCTACCAAACAAGAACAGAAGGCCATAAAAAAGCATCATTTACTGAGCAAAAACAAATTCTTGGGAATAGGAGAACACAGCAGAAACAAACATTTCAATTGAAGGAATAGAAGATAAAATTTACTAAGTCAAGTGGAAAGTATGACATATCTGTTTAGGAGATAGAAAATAGGAAGAAATATAACAAAATTAGAGGATCAGTCCAGAGGTCCAATATCATTTTAATGGAATATTCTTAAACAGAAAAAAAAATAAAACAAAGGGGTAGAAATTATTACAGAAATAATCTGAAAGGGTGTCAGCACTAAAAAAAATTATCTCACAAAAGGAGAGACCCACACAATGCCCAGCACAATATATGAGCAAAGATCCATATCAATTCCTTTAGGCAGGAAATTTTAGGAGCTGAAGAACAAAAAGGAAATCCTAAAACCTTCCAAGAGTGAAAAACATGTAAGAATCAGGAATCAAACTAACATTTATTACATCATGTTATTACAGCAACTGCAATATAAAGTGCAACATCAAAATCTAGAAAATGGAGTGATATTTCAAACTCTTGAGGGAAATTAATTTACTCCAACCTGGTCAAATGATCCATTAATTATACGACTAGAATAAAGACAGCAAATTCTCAAAAAAAAAAATGTTCTATGAACTCTTTCCTAGAAAGTTATTACAAGATATGCTCTGTCAAAACAAGGGAGGAAACCAAGAAAGACATGGGATCTAGAAAACAATATGGTCCAACATAGGAGAGAGGCAAAGGAAATCTCAAAAATAGTAATGAAAGAAGATACTTTGGCAACATCTGTGTGGCAGGACTAGAGATAAGCCAGTCCAGACTTGGGGGAGGATAGGATACATGAGATGTGTATTCAAAAAAAGAGGGACACCTGGGTGGTTCAGTGGTTGAGCGTCTGCCTTTGGCTCAGAGCATGATCCTGGGGTCTGGGATTGAGTCCTGCAATGGGCTCCTGCGAAGAGCCTGCTTCTCCCTCTGCCTACGTCTCTGTCTCTGTGTGTGTCTCTCATGAATAAAAAAGAAAGAAAGAAAGAAATATAATGTGATAGGTTACCTGATGTAACTGAATATATTCAGAGAAGATCTGGATTTCTAGCAAGGAGTTCAAGAATGAATTAATGGTAGTAAACAGTACATAAAAGTTAAAATTGAAGAAAAGGAGGTGATTGTTCTAGGGAAAACAAAAAAAGGTATTAAAATGTTGTGAATAATATTTATAAGATAATAATTATGTAATTCATGAATACTTATCTAAAAAATTATGTTGGGAAAATGTGAGAGCAAAATTATCTTCCATAGAAAGAAGTTAATGGATAATATCTAATGCTGAAAATCAAGTAATAACACCAAAAGTATATTATTGAGAAATATGAAATTAAATACCAGAAGAAAACTAAAAGTTGAGAAGGATTGCTTCTTGAAATGGGATTGAAATGGGGTAGAAAGAGGCAAAGTAAAAACCACTGATTTTTACTGAAAGCCTTATAGAACAATTTGAGATTTAAAGAGCTATTTAAACTGTGTATGTAATTTTGATTAAAAGTAAAATTAAATACAAAAAATTAGAAATTATAAAGAAAGACTAAATTAGAACTGATTCTAAAATGTGTATAAGAAAAGGCAATGTATTGAGAATAGCCAAAGACAAGATAGAAATACTTTTTTTTTTTTAACGTAGGCTCAGCATACAGCCCAATGACCTGGAGATCAAGACATGAGCTGAGATTGAGTTAGACACTTAATGGACTGAGCCACCCAGGCACCCCATGATATAAATACTTCTTTATTTTTTTTTTATTTTATTTTTTTTTTTAATTTTTATTTATTTATGATAGTCACACAGAGAGAGAGAGAGAGAGAGAGGGAGGCAGAGACATAGGCAGAGGGAGAAGCAGGCTCCATGCACCGGGAGCCCGATGTGGGATTCGATCCCGGGTCTCCAGGATCGCGCCCTGGGCCAAAGGCAGGCGCCAAACCGCTGCGCCACCCAGGGATCCCGATATAAATACTTCTTATAAAGCTTCATAATTGGGAAGGCCAGATGGTTCAGTGGTTTAGCGCTGCTTTCAGCCCAGGGCCTGATCCTGGAGACCTGGGATCGAGTCCCACATCAGTCTCCCTGTATGGGGCCTGCTTCACCCTCTGCCTGTGTATATGTCTGTGTCTGTGTCTCTGTCTCTCTCCCTCTCCCCCCCCCCAATGTCTCTCATAAATAAATAAATAAATAAATAAATAAATAAATAAATAAATAAATCTATCTTTTTAAAAAAGCTTCATAATTAAGGTAGTGTACTACTGGCATAAGGATAGACAAAGCAATGAAACAAAGTCAAATAAAGAAAAAGATCTATACATGTACAATCATCTGATTTACAACAGAAGCAGTAATATAATTTAGGGGAAAAGGATGGAAATTTTCAACAAATATTGCTGAATTCATTGAATATCCATTTGCATGGTATGAACTATGGCCCTTACCTCACAGAATATACAAAAGTTAATTAGATATGGATTATAGAGCTAAAAGTAAAAAATAAACCTTTCAGAAGAGAACATAATAATGGATTTGTAAACTTGGTGTTAGATTTAAGTAGTATAAAAAGCACTAATTGTAAAACAAAAGATTGATAAATTAAATTTTATCACAATTAAGAACTTCTATTAACCAAAGACTTAAAAGGCAAGTCACAGACTGAAAGAAGATATTTACAACACAAATATCTGACAAAGGGATTGAACTTAGAAATATAAGTAACTACGAATCAATTGTAAAGGTAGACAGTCTAAACTTTATGGGAAAAAGACTTCAGCAAAAACTTATTAATGTGGGTATCCAAATGTGCAATAATTATTTTGGGGAAAATACTCAATTTCATTACTCATTAGGCAAATACAAATTAAAACCAGAATACCACTGTGCACTCCCCAGAATGTCTGACATTGGAAAGACAGGTATTAGCAAAAGCTGGTGATGAAGGGGGGGCAACTGGAACCTTCATATGTCTCTAGTATAAATTTTTTTTTAATTTTTATTTATTTATGATAGTCACAGAGAGAGAGAGAGAGAGGCAGAGACACAGGCAGAGGGAGAAGCAGGCTCCATGCACCGGGAGCCCGACATGGGATTCGATCCCGGGTCTCCAGGATCGTGCCCTGGGCCAAAGGCGGGCTCCAAACCGCTGCACCACCCAGGGATCCCTCTAGTATAAATTTTAATTGTATAACCACTTTGGAAAATTGTTTCAGTATCTATAACACAGTCATACCACACCTAGGTATACATGTACTCAAGAGAAATGGATGCATACATTCACTAAAAGATGCATATGAGAATGTTCATAGCAAATTTATTCACTAAAGAAAAACAGTGGGAACAACCCAAATCTTCATCAGCAATCACATAGATAAACTATGGTATTTTCCCATAATGGTATCCTAAGTAGCATTTTAGGTAGGCTCCATGTCCAATGTGGGACTCGAACTCATGACTCTGGGATCAGGAGTCACACACTCTAACAACTGAGCCAACCAAGTGCTCTTTATAGTTTTGACATATGCATAAGGTCATATATCCATCATTGCAATATCACACAGAATAGTTTGCCATTTGCCACCTCTTTACCTCCTCCCTTCTTCCCCCACCTCAAACTTCTGGCAGTCTCTGATGTTTTTTATTCTCTCTATAGTTTTGCCTTTTTCAGAATGTCATATAATTTGAATCATATAATATATATATATATATATAGCTTTTCAGACTGGCTTGTTTCACTTGCACTATGTGCTAAATTCCTTCCATGTATTTTCATGTCTTGATAGCCTTTTAAAAAATTATTGTTAAATAATAATTCATCATTTGGATATACCACAATTTGTTTACCCATTCCATCTGTCAAATCATCTATATCTTGGGTGTTTCTAATTTTGGCAATCAAGTCTGCTGTAAACATTTGTGTGCACGATTTTTGTGGACATAAGTTTTCAATTCATCAAATACTTAGGGGTGCAGGACATATGATAAGATATGTTCAACTTTCTGATAATTTTTTAAACATTCTAAAAATAAAGAAATGAGGTACTTCTTCAGAACAGAACGTTGGAAATGGCCTTTTTTTTCCATCACTACCTTAGTCCCTCTTAGAATAGATCTCATAATAGTCAATGTTTTCACATTTTACTCTACATTTCTCCTCTTGAAGGAGCCTCTAAACTCCTCTATAAAGTAAGTCAGAATCAAGTAGCTCTGGGTGGTGAGGAAGAGAACCAAAATGCTATAGAATAAATTCCATGGGTAAGATTCCTCTTTTTCTTGGGTTACTGGGCTTTGAAATGAGGTAGGTCAAGCTTGACTCCAAGATCTTCTACTTACTAGCTCCTCATTACAGTTCCTTAACCTTCCATAGCCTCAGCTTCCCATCCATAAAATGATGATTAATGGCATAACGGCATTGAAGAAAGATTTGATGAAATGGCATATTCTAAACACATAGAACAGAGCCCAGTATATGGGAGACATTCAACAAAAGTTTATTTCCCTTTTTTAATTAAGACCACACTATACTTTCCCTCTCCACCTCACTGGAGCAATAACAGTGAAACCTCCTCTCAGGAGACCAGGAAATCTCTGATAAGACTTCCAAGTGAGTTCTTGAAAAGATTTCTAAGAATGAGTGACATTCTGTGGAAGTCATTAGAAGTAGGACAGTAATAGGCCTTAACAGCTCTCTTGATAGCTTTACTCCCTAATGCCTTTTAATGTATTACCCTCCCTGGAGTATTTGCATTTTAAATTAGGATTTCCGAAAATAATATGAAGAACTTAGTGCCCAGCTGAATTTTAATCAATCTTGTGGTTGACTTCCCTTAACCTGCCCCAGGAAATATGAGTCTTTTTGCAATATAGCCTAACTGGTCTACGGAATTCAACTTGGACTCTTCAAACAATAATGGAATGTGGGATCATTGTTCCTACAAGGACTACAAAGTTCAAATGAAAGGAACACAGTGTTGAGACTGCTTGGAGCCTTATGAAAATGAGACTGCTATTTTCTATAGATGTGAGTGTAAAAATCACTTTTCATGGAAATATATATCTATCTTTAGATGTGTTAGCTCTACCTACCACAGGGAGTATCCAATCAAAGTTAAGTGACTTCACAGAGATCCAAAGTGCTGAGATTTGCTGATCACAGCTGGGATATGTCAGACTTCTTAGAGCCAGCTCTGTGCTTTCAGGATCATAATAAATGATATCTCCCTTTTTTCTCCCTGGATGATTACCAGGGGATTAATAGCTATTTAAATGCACCAATATTATGGCTTTCTGCCAGTCTTAGATCCCAACATTCTTTCCCAAGATAATTTACCCTCCCAATTCTCAGGGTTATATTTGCATCACAGAGTCAGGACCCATGTCTTATTTGTCTGTGTATTTGGTAGCATGAACCTTTGTGTACATGGTGCTGACCATCTATTGGCAAATGCCATAGCCTTAGTGTAAAATAGGAAATTAAGGATGCAAATTCTCTCTTTACAATGTGATTTGATTACCATCCTGGTAGTTAACAATTTGCATTTTACAATTTACCCGAACTATGTGGTAGTAGTAAAAATAATCACAGCAGATCCTGACTCTTAATATATATGTCCTGAGATATTTACAAACTCCTCAAATCACAGATTCCATTTATAGTATAGAATTTCTCCTGTAAAGTTCAGTCAAGTATCACTAAAAACTTTTAATTGATCCGTTAAGATGTTTATTCTTCTATAAATAGAAGACTAGACTCATTTATAAAGCTAACAGTATTAATTCTGTCTGGAAAATTCATTGAAATAGTTTGTGAATTGCTTTTTCTTATTTCTTTATAGAGCACATGGTAAAAATACTCATATCATGGATCCCAGCCACTGCCAATGTAGCACTCCCTCTTCATAATTTATCCCAAACATCTAGTTCTTTGTGTAAGCATCATCTATTTCCTAGATTGGTTAACTTTCTCTTCACACCATGCCAACACTGTTTTTTAAAGATTGATTGATTCATTGACTGATTGATTTATGAAAGAGAGAGCATAAGTGAGCAAAGGGAGAAGCAGAGGGGGGGAGAGAATCTCAAGCAACCTCAGCACTTGCACAGAGACAGACACAGGCTCAATCCCACAACTGTGAGATCATGACCTGAGCTGAAATAGAGTCAGAATTTTAATCAACTGAGCTACCCAGGTGCTCCACTAACACTTCCTATTCACTGGTTGGTTTTAATTGTCCATTTTTGTTTTCCGTTTCTTTGTTTAGCATGGGCACTCTCCATAAAATACAGACTTTCTTGCTTCACAGAAGGTGCATCGATGTGGGGATAAGCTAAGAACCGTTGAGTCAAGCTGAGATGCGGATGTTTGTCACTGGATAGGCTCCATCTGAGGAATGTGACTCACTCCTGCCAACTAGCCCCATCTCAGTGTGTAGGACTCAATTGTGTACCTCAACAAAATTCAAACTATTACATTCTGTGGACCATTGGAATTATTTAGCAATAGTCAAAACTGCACATTAATTCTCCGAATGCCAAAGATCTTATAGCAATTTTTAAAATTCTAATATAATTTGTGAATATACAGCCTTTTTGAGAGAGAGGGGGTAGTAGACTAAATTAGTGAGTCCTATTGTTAGTAAGGAACTAGTTACTTGCCTTATACTCTAGAGACATGAAATCATTTACTTATCCCAGAAGCTTTATGAGGCAGGTAAATTATTCCTGGTTTTACAAGAAACTAAAGCTCTGAAAAGATTTCTACTTGCCCAGTGTTATACAACTAATAATTCGCTGGGAAATCATTCAAAGCTGGGTCTGTCTGACACAACAATGTTATTTTCACTGGAACCTCGCTGTTCAAAATGTCCACAGCATTAGTGTCACCTGGGAGGTTGTTGAAAATGCAGGATATCTGATAAATATAAACCAGTTTACAGATAATTCAGATTGAGGTCTGCCAAAACTCATAGGTGCCTAGAAAAGAATGGAAAATAAAGAAACTGAGGCATACAGGGACTGAAAGTGTTGACAGAGTTTAATTCCCTACTTAGTTACAATATAACCTTTGAATCTGTTCCCTTTATCCAGGAACTCTGTATCCATGTGTTTTGTTTCAGGGGCAAATTTATGTCCCTGCATGTTTCACCAGCAATTTTTTTTTCACCAGCAATTTATTTAACACAGTTTAGTTGCGGGAGTTCCACAAGCCAAGCATACAGGATAGTATCTCTTAATAAGCTAATAAAGAAATAATACGCTTCAAGCCAATGATAGATTAACCATACTATTTTTCCAGGCAAGGGGAGATGAAAGGAATAAAGCCCAAGTTCAGTTAAGTTATATCATTTAGAGGAGAGCTGATGTCCAGCTGTTGGCACAAGAATCCCTTGTTTCTAAAACATGTTGCTAGGGAACGTGGGCCATGGTGTTGGTGTTGCCCAGAGAGGTCTGTGAGGGCCAATCCATGTCCTCACCACTGCAGAGAAGAGTCACCTTTACTGGCAGAAGCTAATGAACACCTCTTGGATAGTCCTCACAAACCCTCAGTATTTATAGTCTAAATGTCCCCTTGCCATAGTTGCTTCTTCATGTTTTTATTCAGCTGCTGAGTGTTTATCACCAGCAACAGATGGAGATGACAACACTCTGCCACAGTGGACTTCACTATCACAGCAAAAACAACTTTACTCTTAACAACTTTAGTTTTATGGGATCCCTGGGTTGCTCAGTGGTTAGCAGCTGCCTTCAGCCCAGGGCGTGATCCTGGAGACCCGGGATCAAGTCCCACATCAGGCTCCCTGCATGGAGGCTGCTTCTCCCTCAGACTGTGTCTCTGTCTCTCTCTCGGTGTGTGTGTTTCTCAGGAATAAATAAAGAAATAAAATCTCTTTAAAAAACAATTTTATTTTTATCATAAACAAGTGGATTTGAAACCATATCAAACCCATATACAACCTTAGGTTACTATAAATTCCTTCTTCCAAAAGTATTCCTCTAACTGGTCTTTCCTAGTAGTGACACTGCCCCCATTGTTCAGAACAGTCCTAAGGATCATCGTTATTCTCATTTCATTGTCCTACATATAATTTATCACAACTTCTTTTGGATTCCCCTGCAAAATATATACTAAAAGTCAACCATACTTCACCATCACCACCTCCTCCAAAACACCCCATCTTTTTCCTGAGTAACTATATGGCCTCATAATTCACTTTTCTTTCTTTTTTTTTTTAATTTTTTTTTATTTATTTATGATAGTCATACAGAGAGAGAGAGAGAGAGGCAGAGACACAGGCAGAGGGAGAAGCAGGCTCCATGCACCGGGAGCCCGACGTGGGATTCGATCCCGGGTCTCCAGGAACGCGGCGCCCTGGGCCAAAGGCAGGCGCCAAACTGCTGCGCCACCCAGGGATCCCTCACTTTTCTTTCTTATTTTACTCTTTAACGCCTACCAGTCATTCACTACACAGAAGTCAGAGTGATGTTTTTAATTACCTCTCATATTTTCTCATTGAATTCAGAATAAAATTCAAATTCCATGATCCAGCCGCTCTTTCTACTAGCCTTTTCCTTACTAACCATGCTTGAGTTAACACTGGCCTTCCTTCTTTTTCTGAAACATGCCAAACTCATTCTCACCTCACAGTCTTCATGTGTCCCCATCTGGAATGCTACTCCCTCAATTCTTTCTATGCCCTTTCTCACATTCACACATCAGTTCAAACATCAACAGCTCAGAAGAGCCTTACCTGACCATCTTAACTAGAGCAGCCCCTCCTGGTACTGAAATTTATTTCACCACAGTTTTATTTTTTTCATAGCACTGTTGCAGGTTGGGTTCCCTAGGAACCAGGGCAGTGGTTTTGCTTGTAGGAAGCTTATTAGAGATTCTCTTGATCAACATCTGATGAAAGAAAGGAAAATAAGAAGCTTGGACAAAGGGAGAAGTTGGGCTACTACAAGTTCAGTCTCAACAAAGGCCTCAGCCAACCCCACAGGGAGCTCTGAAGCTGCAACGGCCCTTTAGAGATAGATCAAGTTTCAGCAAGAGGGAACACATTTTTATATCCCCACATCAACCAGTTACTGGCTGCCAGCTGCCCCAAGGAGACATAAGGGCTTTCTTCAGTTGAGACAGTTCTCAAAGAAAGCTGACAGCTAACGCTATCTTTTTGTAACATTCCAAAGAGCTTCAGAAGCATGTTTTTTTGTACTAAATGAAGATCTGGTTAGCACCTCACAGAGTTCACCAGTCTCGCTTTAAATCCACTGTTCCATATGCAATCTGAAAGCAGCTTTGTTAGGATGTTTTTTCTCAGGTAAAACTTAGAGAGGTTTAGTGGAATGAAATACAGCCCCAGCCACTGCAGTCAATCTTAGGATCACATGTGAAACTCACCGTCTTACTTACTATCCTTACTTAGTTTTCCCCCCAACCTCATCTAGCATCTCTGTAAGTCTAGATGTCTTACCTGGTGGCATGACAAGCCCCTTATCCCTGGGGGGTCTAGGCACTATGTTTTGCTCTGACTATGGCTTCTGATATCAAAATTGGGCAAAGGAGTACTGAGAGGCACCTAAATAAATCACTTGGGTGCCAAATATATTCTTCCCTATCTTAATTATATAACTGTCATCCAATTTCCTGATACCAAAAGGCACCCCTTTCTTGACTCTTGGTCTCTGAACACTTTGGGTTCCTTGTGCCAAATTCTAATTTAGTGTCTGTTTTCTTGATCCTGTGATGGTACTAACTATTGCAGGTCAGGGCTCTCAAGAAGCAGACTGAGGCAGAGATTAGTAAGCAGAAGTTTATTAGGGAGTTCTCTTGGGTCCTTATCTATAGAAGAGAAGGAAACAGGATTGGGCAGAGGAAGAAGATAGGCCATGATGGATTAGCAAAACCCCCAGATAACCCTACAGAAAGCTGGTATAGACCTTTAGAGTTGTTCTGAGCTAACATGAGGGTGTCATTCATTATATCTCTATGTTGACCAGTAATTGGATATGGACTACCCCAGAAAAGGAATGTGACCTTGAGCAAGATGACTCTCTTTAGGTAAAGTAATTCTCAAAGGGGGCTGAGAAGTGAGGGCCATCTGCTGATTGCATTTCCAGTGGAAATGTCTAAGAACATTAGACCTAAAGAGGTATCTGGAAAGGTCATCATAGAATTAATTATAAGCTTGTCATTATCTGAAATTATTTTGCTTTTAGAATGTTCTCTCATTTATTCAACATCTCCCTCAATTAAAACTAAACATCATAAGGCCAGATAACTTACCCATCTGGCATATACTATGTGTTTCTCAACAAATAGCGTTGAATCGTGAACAAATGAGTTAAAAACTGATTATAATGGGGGTGCCTGGGTGGCTAAGTCAGTTAAGCATCTGCCTTCAGCTCAGGTCATGAGCTGGGGTCCTGAGATCAAGTTCTGCATCTGTGGTGAGTCTGCTTCTCCCTCTCCCTCTGCCCCTCCCTCCACTTGTGCTCACTTGCTCTCAAGCATGCACAGTCTCTCTCTCCCTCTCATGCTTGGGCGTGTGCTCTCTCTCTCAAATAAATACATAAATAATTTTTTAAAGACTTTATTTATTTATTCATGAAAGGCAGAGAGAGAGAGAGGCAGAGACACAGGCAGAGGGAGAAGCAGGCTCCATGCAGGGAGCCTGACATGGGACTCGATCCCTGACATCCAGGATCACACCCTGGGCCGGAGGCAGCACTAAACCGCTGAGCCACCCGGGCTGCACTAAATAAAATTTTTGAAAATAAAATAAAACTATTATAATGCCTATCAAAATACCCAAAGATAATCTATAGAGTGTTATTTGATGGAGCAATTTCACTGTTAAATTGGGAGTTTTGGGGTTTTTTTTCTTTTTTCTTTCTTTCTTTTTTTTTTCTTTTTTTTTTTTTTTGTAACTCAAAGACAATATAAAGGCCTAGAGAAATAATAACCCAATATTTCAAGGTCATTCTTTTTTTGTATGCCAGCTTCAGAATAACAGATATTTGAGGAAAAAAAGAAAGAAGAAAAAAAAAAGAGGAAAAAAAAAAAGGACCTCCATTGATATATACTGTTTTACTCCAATCTCAAATCATATTTTAAAGAAAACAAAAGGAAAAATTATATTCCTTAAATTCATTTATTATGTGGATTTGCTAATTAGATGAAAAGCTCAATGCCAGCCTGTTGCCCAAGCCAAGTGGAATTGAGAGGTTAGATTTTACATATAGTTATGTAAAGAAAAACACATATAAATATGCTTAATAGTTTGTGTGTAGAACTAGCTATATATCTAGGTACAGTGACATATATAGATATATAAGGATATATCAGAGGTCAGCTGATTTCCAGATACTGAAGTTTATGAGACCCAATTGAAAATAATACTCTGCAGAGCCATAAATGTTTACTCAATTGCTAGGACCAGTCTATCCAAACACACTTTTAATAATGGCATGAGGTATGTGGGACATGGAAGGAAGAAAAATCTTGCAAACAGCAAATGCCAAAATCAAACTGAAAACTCAAGGCATGCCAAACTCTAAAAGGCTTTATATATATATGTATGGAAGAAAGCTGAAGTGGTCAGCCAGGCTCCATGAAATAGCTCTCAGCTCAGCTGTAAAGTCCAGGATAGGATTTTCCCATCTCTGTTCTTTATTCTTTGGTTTCTGCATGAACCTAAATAAATACATTCTTTTTCTGGATGGGTGTGTCTCTGCCTTCTGGTGTGGGTCTAGTTACTGGTTTTAGAGAGGAACTGAATATTGAAATTGGCCATGGAAATCTTGGTTCACATTGCCTCTGAGCCACAGTTTTGTTTGCTCAGGGAGAGGAGCTGGCTGCAGGGAGAAGGCACCTTCTTCCTCTGCTGCTGAATTTCAATGAGCAGAATCAATCAACAAAGTCAGGACACTGTAAACCCTGACAGGCTCTGGGCCTCCTCTGGGATAAGGCCAGACTGGGGATTTAAACCTGACACAGAACTTGTTACATTTAATATTAAAGAAACATGAAGCAATAGCATGTCCCCAGGAGGCTCTTTCTCCCTGACACAAGAGAAGACGTTATGGCCACATGGCCTTTTCTTTTCTGCCCTGTTGTCTGAGGCTACTCAAAAATAAGACACCTTCTTTTGAAGAGAGTTATGGAAACAATATACAATAGTTGCTAGTTATACGTTTTACCAATATAATTAGCAAACAAATGCCATAGGTTATAAATTGGGAATGTGTGAATTTAGAATTTCATTTTACCATAGCTTTCCCTTCCTTGAAACCTGAAAGCCAGTATATTCAGCTGCCAAAATAAATCAGCTCCACATTTTGGAGGGTTAACTTCAGCACAGTCACCAGGCAAGTGAAATTCAAGGGTTTGCCATAGATCCTGGTATGTTTCTGGTTTCCCACTTGTGCATTGCTGGGATAAAGTTTAATAGTAACTCCTTCAGTGTTACTTCTCCCAGGTGTCTCTGATTCCTCTAGATTTATTTCACTGACAAAAACCATGTTTTTAATCTGTCTGTATCTATGAGCCAATTGAGAAAAGACGGAACACAAAATGGCCCCCATTTTTTGTGAATTACTGAAACACATTGTCAGCAACTCTAAATCCTACCTCAGAAGCAGGGGAGACAACCCAATCTGTGGATCCCAGTGGAAAAAAAGAAAAAAAAATCATTTCTTGAATGGAAAATTGAAGAAACCCCTATTTAGATTTAGAATATGGATTTGGGGGAGCTATTCATAACCCAAAGTAAAATTAACCAAGAAGTCCTTTTTTAAATGGTTGGATATAGTTTCACACTACTTGTTTCTCTTGTTCTTTCCCTCACCTCTTACCTGGTTGGGATCAGAGTCAACTAAAGTGATTTAAATAATGTTTCAGAGGAAAAGCTTGTGGGCCCTTAATACAGATACCTCTTACACCTTCTGTGAAAAGGTGTAGAAAAAAATAGTGTATAAAATTTTTTTAAAAGTGTATAAAATAAAACAAACTCGCTATTTTAGCTACCAGATGGAACTAAAATAAATGGTACTGAGTATTTTCATGGAGTTCATTTGAATCTCATTCTCCCTGTCATCAGATCCAATTTATCATCTATGCATCCAACAAGCATTTGTTGGGGCCTCTCAGTAATTTCCTCTCCATTCTTTTTGAAGCACATATTCCTGGGAAGGTATTTAGAACTTTCTGGCCAGCAAGAGGATAAGAGAAAAAGGTGTTCAATATGGTGTTAACTAACATTTTTCTGTTGCATTAATTTAGGAGTTTGTTTTCATCTACCCTATACTATTAAATACCAGGGGGTAGCTAAATATTAATCATGTATTTTGTTTCAAGAAACAGCATGAGCTCCACAGATTGATTCAGATTGGACTCGTGGTCCATTGTCTTCAGGTGTGAGATCTAATACTTCTAGGCCTTGTGTAGGAGAGGCCATTCCCCTCTCTGAGCCTCAGTGACCTGAGTTTGTATGACCCTAAGAGTGAATGCCTCCTTAAGGCTGACACCCCAAGCATCTCACTCACAGACCCTAGATCAGGCTCTGCTTTGGTGATACTACTTTGATGAGCTTTGTGATTCCAGAGACATCCTGGGTAGAAAGAGTTTGTCTTTATTCTGTCTCCTCATAGTGAAAGAATGGTGAAAATTTAAACAGACTCACCTTGATTTCAAGATTCATCATATCCCCAAAGCCCACACCTAGTAAATGTTTTTCAAAGGGGCTGCCCCAAGTTAGGGGTAAGGCAATCACACCAATAGTGGTCATGAGAGTAGCTTCTGAATGCTGATAATGGACATTCTTGCTCAATATTGATTATTCTTTTGGCTTCTTCTTGTGCTTTAGCCCTAAGCTTTGCTAACTGTGACTTTTGGCTGTGGTTCCGTTTGGGTTTCTTCCTCCTGGCTTTTAACTTGTCTCAGCAGCAAACTTCCAGCTCTGACCATTAGCTGTGTCCCTGATCTGGTTTGTTGCATATCCTTAACATCTCTTGTTCTCTTTCCCCATAGACCTGAGCTTAGGTGCTAGGGTCATTTCAAAATTCATGGCCTGGTTCTGACAGCATGTTCTGGAAAAGAGAAAGGAGACCAGAAAACCTTGTCTTATAATGCTCTTTCCCTAACCTGAAAAACAGATTAAAAAATGCATTTTGTACTTCTGGACTGCATAGGTGTGTTATAAAGATTAATATCCATGGAGCCTATGTGGATTAATGTGAAAAGCAGCCATGTAGAAGACTGCCAGGCTATTGCCTTGGCAATATCTCCACATTAGGAAGAAACCTTTAACACAAGCTGTAATTATAAACTATGGAGATTGTTTTTGTTTTTATTAAGCACACCAAACTCTGCATTTCCAGGTGCCTCTTGGCTCCTTCAAATTAGCCATTGTGCAAAACTGCCACTTGTTTCACTGATTTAAGCAATTAATCTTTGCTCAAAAAATTGTTTGGAACAACCTTTTGGTATTTCCACTAGGCCTGGTAGATATAAGTCTTCGCCCTATTAGGGTGGCCCTGAAAAGGCCAAATGTAAATGGAAAGTTAGCCATTAATCTAGGAAATATGAGAGAGAGAGAGAGAGAAAATAGACCCTATCAATAACTATAACCATATACAGAGAGAGACCTGATTCTAAAGTATTAGGGTGGATGTATGTGTACAAATGCATGCATGTAAGAGATGGGAGTGAGTGTATATATGAAAGAGAGAGAGAATATCCTAGGTATTCTAGTTTGTTGGTAGAGTAGTGACTTTATGTTTCACTGAACAAAGAAAGCAAATCTAACAGACCATGAATTCTACAACTTCCACCCCATCAGGAAAATTTCTCAGTCTAGATTGGAAGCACACACACAAAATTATTTTTGGAAATAGGTGATGCTTTCAGCTAGAAGGCAAAAGGTCCCAAGGGGCACACCATGGGAACAACTTTCCTGCACCTAGGATTCATATAACCCTGTCATCATCTCCTATCTGCTGCTACAGAATGATCAGCCAAGAGAACTGGATGTACAGACTTATGAATGCTTTCACAGTTGGATTTTTGAAGAAAATGTTACTTTGCAAACTGTCAGCCAGCCCCTAAAATGCAAGTTCTCCTCCTCCCCATCCACTCTCCCCTTTTTCCACTGCTGCTAGTCCCTATTCCCATTATTCTTTCCCTCAGGCCTCTTTCTGCCTTTATAAAGATAAGCAATTATTTTCAGCTTCAAGAAGGATGCTGCCCCTTAGGGTCTTTCCAAATGTAATAAATCTGGGAAAGGTGGATGATTTACAGATCAACAACTACCAGGCAGCTACTGCATGATATTTTACTGTCGACACCAAGGGACTGATAAGGATACTTTTGCTAGCCATAGAAAATTTGTAAGAAAAAAAAAAAGAAGAATCAAAGCTTTTTCTCTCCTTTTAAAAAGTCTGGTTGCTTCTTTCCTTCCCACTGGCAGATAATTTCATTTTTAGATGTCTACAAAAGAGACAGAAACATCCTTTCTTTGTAAATTCTGGTATTCTTAATTCATTCTGTATGTGATTGCTGATCAATATTAACAACAGACAGGATTCCTGGATTTGTAATGTTTCCTGGATCCCCAGGTCAGTGTGTCTATACATGGGGAGGTGGGGAGCCTGACTATCAGATTCTACTGAGCACCACTTGAGGCCAAGTCAGGACATGGGAGCTCAGTTTATGTTGTTGCTTCTCATTCTCAGCAGTGCTAGTCACTTCTCACCCTGTAATTAATATACCTACCTTCTCACTTTGCCAGTACTGACAATTTGCCACATTTCAGGAAATGTTTTCATGTATGCCACAGCATATTCAGGCCCCATGTTCATAGCTTTTTTTTTTCTATTTTAATCCCTCTGGTAGATTATTGCAATATTTAGAGTGGATTAGTTGTATCTGTTTTACTCTGTTGTCTAAATTCAATTCAGCTTAACAATCATTTATGGAATCCTTACTAAGGACAGATATAAATACTGCAGAAGATAAATAAAAAGTGAAGACATAATTCACAATCTAATTAGATATATAATTCAACCATAGAAGGGAACATAACATAAGGAAGAGTAAAACAACAACAACAAAAAAAAAACAAACAAACAAACAAAAAAAAGGAAGAGTAAAACAAGTGTCTTAGGATACATATGACATCATCCCTTTACTATTATCTTCTTGAATGTTGGCCATCAGGAAAAGGGTGGTGATGAGAAAAAAAAAAAAAAAAAAAAAGAACAACAGAGATCAGGAAAGGAGGCTCTAGAAAACACTTCTCCAATAAGTAAGTTCAAATCTGAATTCTGAAAAGGGCCCGTGTTCCTCTGGCTATATTGGAACCCTCTGAATAGTGAGTTGCTATATTGGTAAATCTGTGTTTAGAATGTTAAGTGTAGAGAAGCTATTATTTATTAAGAATTTTTTAAGGATAGTTTTAGGTTTATAATGAAATTGAGAGGAAGCCACGGAGATTTCCCATATGTCTCCTGAATTCACATATACATAACCTACTCTATTATCAACTTCACTCAGTAGAGTAGTACATTTTGTAACAAGGATGAACCTACACTGACACATCATAATCCCCCAAAGTCGATAGTTTACCTTAGGGTTCACTCTTGGTATTGCAAATTCTGTAGATTTGGACAAATGTATAATGATATGTATCCATCACTATAATATCACACAGAGTATTTTCACTGTGCTCTGCTTATTCATTTTCTAACCTTGGCAACCATTGATCTTTTTATGTTTTCCATAATTTTCTCTTTTTAACAATGTCAAATAGCTGGAATTATATAATTTGTAGACTTTTTGGGTTGGGTTTTTTTTAGTAATATGCATCTAAGGTTCCTCCGTATCTTTTCATGGATTGATAGCTTATTTTCTTTGTAGTGCCAATAATATTCTGTTGTATGGGTATTCCACAGTTTATCCATTTACCTACTAAAAGAAATCTTGGTTGCTTTCAAGTCTGGACAATAATGAATAAAGCGGGATGCCCGGGTGGCTCGGCGGTTGAGAGTCTGCCTTCAACTCAGGTTATGATCCCAGGGTCCTGGAATCAAGTCCTGTATTGGGCTCTCCACAGGGAGCCTGCTTCTCCCTCTGCCTAAGTCTCTGCCTCTCTCTCTCTCTCTGTTTCTCATGAATAAATAAATAAAACCTTTTAAAAAATAATGAATAAAGCTACTATTAATACCCATGTGCAGGAATTTGTATGCACATAAATTTGCATCTCATTTCAGTGAATATCAAGAAGCACTATGCTGAAATATATGGTAAAACTATGTACATTATATAAGAAGCCATCAAACTGTCTTGCAAAGTAGTTGTACTGTTTTGCATTCCAATCAGCAATATATGAGAATTTCTGTTGCTCCAAATCCTTGCCAGAATTTGGTGTTGCCAGTGCTCAGAATTTTGGCCAGTCTAATAGATGTGTAGTGGTATCTTGTTGTTTTAAGAGAAGCTGTTTTGTATGTGCATTTGTTTAGAAAATAATGGTGGAATTCACAAGTTAGAAGAGACCTCACAGGCCATCTTACCCAACCCTCCAGAAGAAGAAGCTGAATTTCTTCCCCTAAGAGAAAAATTACTCTATCAAAGACAGACAGTACAACATTTCTCTAAATAGACCCAGAAGTGATTCATTTACTTCCTCCTGACCCAGTAACCTACTCTTTCTTCAGACAAATCTGTTCATCTTTCTTACATCAAGAGGAAATCTACTTCCTTGCAATCTCCACCAGATGAACACCAAAACCTTTCACCTTGAACGGCCTGGGATTTAGGTATCACGACACATCATCCGTCAGTTGCTCACTGTACTCCTCCAGGCCATTCTCTTCTGCAGCTCAACTCACCTATCCTCTCAATAAATATTACCTCATAATTCTTTTATTTTGTTTGAATGCAAAAATAATCGATAACTATAGTAGAAAATAGTATTAAGGCTTATAGGAATAACTCTAGAAGCTTGTGATCTCGTTAGAAAGTTAATGTATGATATGGATACTATAAGAGGACAAAAGAAGGACATCTGAATGAAACTGGGTGACGATGACACTGAACTGATTGCTAATGGATGAGTAGAAGGATAAGAAGCAGATCTATAGAAGATGTTTCAGAGAACATCTTGTGATGTCCACAGCTTGTGCCATAGCCCAGAGGTTGGAAAGTGGGCATATTTAAAGAATGGCAGAAGGACAATTTGGCAAATGATTTGTAAAACGAAGTCATAAAAGATAAAACTATGAAAAAAAAGTATGGAGATTTCTCAAAAATTAAAAAATAGAGCTGCCATATAAGCCAGCAATCCCACTCCTGGGTATGTACCCAAAATAGTTAAAATCAAGACCTTAAAGACACATCTGCATTCCCATGTTCATTGCAGCAATATTTATGACAGCCAAGATATAGAAATAACTCAAATGTTCATTAACAGACTAATGAATTTAAAAAGTGTGGTATATACATACAGTGGAATATTATTCAGCCTTAAAAAAAGAAGGAATTCCTACCATTTGCAACAACATAGATAGACCCAGAAGTCACTATGCTAAATGAAATAAGATATACAATGTTTGGAGCCAGAGGCTAGTCTATGGAAAATTCCTCCAAATTTTACAAATTATACATGAAAGAAACTTTACTGAGGTTTTCAAAAATTTGATAATACTAAAAATGCATGTGATCATTCCTATAATGAGTTGTAAAACTAAAATAAACTATGCTTAAACACTATCAATAATAAAAACAATTTTAATTAACCACACTAGAAGACAAAATTATCTTTCTATTATTTTTATAGAAAATATTACAAAAGTTATTATTCTAGGAAGAATCAAATGGTAAAAGGATATGCGACCCAAATATATTTAGGCAGTCATTTAATTAAAAACATATTACTTATTTCTGGATTTCCTGATGTTTGTGGTATTTGTCAACTTTCTAAAATTTGCAATTTAGTATGATCTTAAATAAAAAGTAAATAGAAAAAAACATAGATTTAAATTAAACAATAGCACTAATTATATCAAATGTAATTGGTCTAGCCACATCAAATAGAAAGCAGACATTGTCAGATCAGATATCAAAAAAAAACCTAAACGCTCTCTATAAGAAACTCACTTTAAATATGAAAAAGCCGATAGGTTAAAAGTGAAAGGATTAAAAAGACAGTTCATGTTAACACTAATTAAAAGAAACTGGAGTAGTTGTATTAATATCATACAATGTAGATTTCAAAAGAAAAAATATAAGCAGGGATAAAGAGGGTCATTTTATAATGACAGAGAAGGAATTCATCAAGAGGGCTAATAATTCAAATGTGTTCATACCTCTTAACAGAACTTCAAAACACATGAAGCAAAAACTGGTAATACTGGAAAAAGAAGCACAATTCCACTGTGGGAGCCAGAGATTTCAATACTGATCTCTCAATAATTGACAGAGGCAGACAGAAAATCATTAAATATGTACAATACTTGAAACAGCACTGTCAACATACCTGATCCAATTAATATTTATAAAAGACTTGATCCAAAATCAGCTGAATATATATTTATTTTACAAATGTACATGGATTATTTACGAGATGTATTAGTTTCCTAGGGCTACCAAAAAAAAAAAAAATATATATATATATATATACATACATACCACAAAACTAGGTCACTTAAAACAACAGAAATTTATTCTCTCACAGTCACTGAGAGATAGGCACCCTAATGCAGTATGACCTCACTAGATCCACAAAGACCCTGTTTCCAAATAAGGTCACATTCACGGGGACCAGGTTAGGACTCAAACTATCTTTTTTGGGGACACAAGTCAACTCACAACACCAGATTAGAACACATTCTGGACCAATAAGCAAGTCTTAATAAATTTAAATAGTATAATGTGTGTTTTCTAACTCCAGCTGAATTAAATTAAAAATCAATAACAAAATATATTCAGAAAATCTCCAAATATTTGGAAGCTAACAACACACTTTTAAATGACCCATAGGTCAGAGAAGAAATCATAAGTGAAATTATAAATTAAGCTGAATGAAAATGAAAATACAGTATTTAAAAATCTGTTGGGGGGATCCCTGGGTGGCACAGCGGTTTGGCACCTGCCTTTGGCCCAGGGCGTGATCCTGGAGACCCGGGATCGAATCCCACATCGGGCTCCTGGTGCATGGAGCCTGCTTCTCCCTCTGCCTATGTCTCTGCCTCTCTCTCTTTCTCTCTCTGTGACTATCATAAATAAATAAAAATTTAAAAAAATTTAAAAAATAAAAATAAAAATAATAAAAATCTGTTAGATCCAGCTAAAGAGTGCTTAGGAGCATCATATATTCATATTAAGTACTTGTAGCATAATATGCTTATATTAGGAAAGTAGAAGGGCTGAAAATGCATGACTAAAGTATACACCTCAAGAAGCTAGAAAGGAAGAGCAAATTAACCCCAAAATAAGGATAAAAAGGGAATTAAAATGGATACAAACAGAAATCAATAAAATAGAAAACAGAAAAGCAATAGAGAAAAATCAGTGAAAACCAAAAAATATATTTTAAAAATATTAATAAACTTAATAAACTCTGGATAGACTGATCAGGTAAAGAAAATACATAAGTTACCAGTATCAGGAATGAAAGAACCTTGCTAAAGATCCTACAGTCATTAAAAGAAAAATTAGGGGACACTTGGGTGGCTCAGCGGTTTAGCATCTGCCTTCGGCTCAGGATGTGATCCTGGAGTCCCAGGATTGAGCCTCACATCGGGCTTCCTGCATGGAGCCTGCTTCTCCCTCTGCCTATGTCTCTGCCTCTTTCTCTCTCTCTCTCATGAATAAATAAATAAAGCCTTAAAAAGAAAGAAAAAGAAAAATTAGGAACAAGCTTATGTCAAGAAATTCTTAACCTGGATGAAATGAAAAAATTCCTTCAAACACACAAATGACCAAAGCTCACCTAAGAATTAGCTAGCCTAGATTACTTGTATATCTTTTAAAGAAATTGAATTCATAGTTAAAATTCTAAACACATACAGCTTTTTAAGAGTTACGTTTTATAACTGATTTACATATTTTATTTTTTTTGCCCCTAGTTGCTTTTAAAAATCTCTATCTTTGGTGTTCTGTGGCCTCACTATAACGTTGTCTACTGTGTTTTTTGGCATGGGACCCACTATGTTTCCTAAATCTGAGGATTTGTAGCCTCCATGAATTCTGGAAAATTCTCAGCCATACTGCTAGAAGTGGAATCTTCACCATTCACTACTTACTTAAGTAGTGTTAGGCTGTTTTTTTCTCTACAACTGCAGACCATATTTAGGCATGCAGCTCTTACCTTGTTCAAATTCCAGTTCTCCTAGGCACTCAATTATTATGACTCTTTCAAATTTAGATAGACTCTTTCATAAATCACCAATGCTCTTTCTCTAATTATTGTATTATTGAAAACTCCAATCCTGGAGTTCTTTCTTTGTGATTGGTCTTTCACGCTCAACGCCTACTGCTCTATTTGTACGGCATTAACTCTTCTCCATTAACTAAGCAAGTCGAAACAAAGATGGGTGAAGGTCCAAACTGAGTTCCTTTCTTAGAATTTAGAATGAAGGGGCAGCCCGGGTGGCTCAGCAGTTTAGCGCTGCCTTCAGCCCAGGGTGTGATCCTGCAGACCCAGGAAGGAGTCCCACATCAGGCTCCTTGCATGGAGCCTGCTTCTCCCTCTGCTTGTGTCTCTGCCTCTCTCTCTCTCTCTCTCTCTCAAATAAATAAATAAATAAATAAATAAATAAATAAATAAATAAAATCTTTAAGAAAAAAATAATTAAAAAAAAAAAGACTTTAGAATGAGAACACGGGAGAGAGAGTCACTTAATGGAAGGAAAGGAGAAAGAAACCAAAACAAATGAAGCTGAGGCTTTTTGAAGGAAGTCACTACAGGTAGGACCAGAAAGTCCAACTAGTAGCATCCCCAGAGCTGACATTCTCTTCCTAAAAGGGTTAAATTCTACTAGATTTGAAGCCTCAAAAAACGACCCAATTTACTTATGTGGTGTGGGGATATTCTGGTTAAGCCAGAAAAATCAGTATCCTCACAGAGGACTCCAGGATCATGACCTGAGCCAAAGGCAGACACTAAACCGAGGGAGCCACCGAGGCTCCCCTCTCATATTTTTATAACAAATCTGACTCCATCTCTTAGCAGAAATGTCCCTGGAAAAGTCTTAGATAAGACTAGTACTTGTAGTTGTAAATATGGGATTAGCAGGGCGTATTAGAAAATTTCATTCCGAGAATCCACTGGAAGGATAATAATGATACATGGTCCTATTGCCTCCTTTAGATACTAAATGGTAGGGTGTCCTATAGCACTACCGAGGATCATTCCTGGCTCCCAGGTTGATTTGCTCAGTGACCACCAGAATTATTTCACTTCCTGTTCTTCAGTCTCAATAAGTAGAAATAATAATTTCACTTCCTGTAAGGGCAAGAGTTTTAATAAGGATGTGCTGGTGAGGCAATTTGAGGGCTCAAATGATTGAGCGGTGAGGGAGAGGTCAATCTATTAGTCCTGAAAGGAAAGGAAGGTTATTATAAGAGATTGAGGAATATCTGCTTTGCCTTCTCAGCAGTGTTGCTGAAGTATCAGAAAGCAGTGCCTACACATCGCTGCCAATTTCTGATTATTTCACCAATGCAGGAGCAGTTAGGCCAAGATATGCACTGATTTTAGAATTAGAGAAAATGAACCAGTTTATAAATGTAAGCAAAACTCATACTAAATTCATGTAATCTAACTACAGATGAGCACTGCATACCAGGACCATAGTAGGGAGGAAAAAGAAGGCAAACTAAAGACCTTGGTACAGGTACTAATAGCTTCACAGAATTCTCTTAGCTAAAGAAAATTACAGTGAATGCATGCTGGTATTATTCCTGCACATATCTGATTCATCACCCCTTCTACTCGAGTCTATCATCCTCATAAATGGTTACACATAAAAGTATCTTAATTGCTTTGCTTTCTCAGAAAGAAAAATATGAAAAGTTTAATTCGTCACATTTTAATTGAACAATAAATAATATTAAATCATAGTCATATACAAAATTTGTTCTAAGTTACCTTTAAAAATTCCCCTTTAGTCCCAAGTACGGTCTATTAAGGAGGGAAAAGGAGAAAAGGGAGTGAGGAGGAGGCAAAAGCGAGAGAGAGAGGAAGTAATAAATAGAGAAGAGAAATAAAAAGGAGAAAGATAAAAAATGAGGGAGCTAAAATGTGACAAACAGGGAGTCAGATATACCAATAAAAATAAAAGAGGAACAAGTGAAATGAATCTGGATAACAAACTCAATTTTTTTTTTGTTAAAAACTGAACTAATTATAAAATAACTCTCCTTCCTATTCCTTTTATCTAATTCTTTACTGAATTTGTGATGACCTTCTTATATAAATGTTGACAACAGGAAACATAAAAATTTTAATTCTTTAGCTTTAATTTTTAAGTTTGAAAGACATAAAAATATAGTTATCTAGAAAAGTTATCTAGAAATTTTCAAATTTTAACAAGGTCTCTTTTGACAAAATACACTAACATTGCTTTTTGCATTATTTTGAAAGGCATCATACACAACAACTTGCAGAATTGAAACATAGAAGGACATAGGGTAAAAATTTGTGGGGTTTTTTTGTTGTTTTTTACTTCCAAAGTTCCTATATCCTTTTGACCAGAAAATAAATCCTGAGCTTGTATTCAAGGTCATGACAATTGTCTCTCCGAAGCAAAGAAAGGAAAAAGGATTACTACTTCCCAATTCCTGTTAGTTAAAATACCATGAAGCTCTTCTTTTTTCTTCCATTCTTTCCTTCCCCTCCCTCCTACCCTTCCTCTTCTTTCTTCCTTCCTTCCTTTCTTCCTTTTTTTCTTCTTGTAGAAGGCTTAAATGATCAGCCAATCTGTTTTTGTCAAATGAGTCTGTCAAAATGTTAAATCAAGTGAATAGACAAGGAGGAGAAGTTGCTGGATATTTGGCCATTAATTCCCTATGTTACCCATAGCAGTGATTAGAGCAATATTACATCTGAAGAAAGTTTGAAGTCATCAAATAAAATCTGTATCAAAGGGCCCATCCTACATTAAGATCATGCCTAGTACTACTCCAAATGGTTCAACTATCTAAACTTTCATTTCTTAATAGGTCAGATTTTCCTCCTCTTAAGTTTATATAACAAACTATAATATTCTTATTTTGTTACTCTGTAAAAACTTTAATGTAGCTGTGGTGTTGAGATTTAAGCACAGTTTCTCAGCACTACAGAACAGGACACCAAGAGGAGTGTCCCTTATACAGAGTGGGGCTCCCCAGGTCAAGTTTGGAAGAGGCATTGATTAATATTCTATCTCCTAGACTAATATTTCTCACTTATTTAAGTTAGGAATTCCTTTCCATGGAAATTTTTAAAAATCCATATTATTTTATCTAATAAAAGCATACAACTAGACATAAATTCCTTACACTTTAAATACTATACAATTATGAAACCAAAAGAAATTTATACTTATATATTGTACATATTAAAACAAAATTAGGAAAATTCAAATTTGCTGCATTTAGTTTAATGTATAGTACTGATTTGCTGAAAGTAGAACTCTGATTTAGAAAAATGTCAACTCAGATCCAGGTTTAAAATATACTCTCTCTAGAATGGTGTTACCAGGGTTTTGGAGGTAGAGGAGATGAGGAGATGCTGGTCAAAGGGTACAAGCCTTCAGATATGAGATGAATAAGTTTGGGCATCTAAGTACAGCACAGTGCCTATAGTTAATAATACTGCCTTATGCACTTGAAATTTGCTAAGAGAATAGACTTTAAGCATTTTTACTACACACAAACAAAAAATGGCCACTATGTGAAGTGATGGATGTGCGGTAATCATTTCACATAGTACACGTATGTCAAAACATTATTACTTTCTACACTATAAATACATGAAATGTTGTCAATTATACCCAATAAGCTGAAATTTTTTATTTATTTATTTATTTATTTATTTATTTGAGAGTGAGAGCGTATGCCCATGAGCAGGAGAGAAGAGCAAAAGGAGAAGGAAAGAGAGAATCTTAAGTAGGCTCCAAACCCAGCACAGAGCCTTATGCAGGACTCTATCTCATCACCCTGAGATCATGACCTGAGCCAAAATCAAGACTTTGACAGTCAACCAATGGAGCCACCCAGGTGCCCCAAAATTAAAATATATGTATATACTCTTTCCTACCATGAAAAATATTATGTACAGCATAAAGCCTAACTCCTTAACATGGCATTCAAGACCTTCCAAACAGACTCCTTTCTAACCTCTTTTCTTTCCATATTCCCCACTCACAATTCACCAACTTCCGATTGGATGACTTGCCACAATTTGCCATTTTCCCAGAAAAAATGGGAGTCCTTGCACCTGCCTGTGACTTTGCGCATGCTATCTTCTCAACCTCTACTCTACACTGTCTATGACATTCTAATTCTGCTCTCAGATTCAGCTCCAATGCCTGTACTTTATAAATGCCATCTTCCAGCCCTCTTGGACTTATCAACTGCACCTTCCCCTGGGTTTCCAGAGTGCATTGTTCATATCTATTTCACATTGCCCAGTATCATGTTAGCTGTTTATATGTCTGTCTTCTTCACCATATTGTTAATCTTATAAAAAGTAATAACGTTATTGAGATTAATTCACATATAATACAATTCACCCATTTGACATATGCAATTGAATGACTTTTAATATAGTCACAGAGTTGTGCAACTATCACCACAAAGAGTTTTAGAACATTTTCATTACTGCAAAAAGAAATCTTGTACCATCAGTGGTCAGTCTGTACCCCCCTTTACCCCAGCCCTAAGCAAACCTTAATTTTCCTCTTTGTCTCTGTATATTTCCCTCTTATGCACATTTTATATAAATGGAACCATCCAATATATGGCCTTATATGTGCTTGTAAATCTTTTAAAGGTAGAGACAACGTTCTATTCATGGAAGGAGGAGTTAATGAGCAAGATATGTGATATAAGAGGAGAATGAGTATGGACTCAGGCAGATCTGAGTTAAAATCTCAATTCAGCCATTTACTAATTATGTAACTTTCACTTCATCTCTCTGAGAATCAGTTTACACATCTATAAAGTGGGGATAACAATTGCTCTCTTGAAAGATGGTTGTGAGGATTAGAAAGAGGATATGAAAAGTTCTTAGAAAAGATTTTGCTCAATAAATGGAAGCTGTTACTTGTATTTATCCCTGCATATCCACAGTACCTGGCATAGTAAACAGTAATGCATATTAATATATTAATTAATGGATTAATGATGAAAAATTCTAATGCATTTCCTATAGAGTGCCAATGAACTTTCAACAACTTAGGTAAGGACATAGAGTTTCTAGGGCCAAATCTGACCTGGAAGATCTAAACTTGCTTCTTTTTTATTCTTAATCATTGTCTGGCTCAGAGACTGGTCAGTAAAGAGAGACAACAGAGTCAATAAACAAATCTAGGATCTGAAATCAGAGAAAAGAAGTTACTTTCTGGCTCTGGTACTGGCATCTGAAGGTACTCTGAAAGACAGCTCATCCATCTCAACCCCTAGTTTTCATTTGTATACACTTCTCCATTAAATAATCATTTCTGCTTTCCCTATTACAGGACAAAAGAAATGTGACTCACACCTGAAAATGGCTGAACTTCTACTAAAAATAGACAAGCAATACCATCTGAATCATGAGTAGATAAAAGTACAGAGAGAAAAAGCAGAGAATAGGTGTTGCTCCAAAAACAAGAGAAGTCCAACCACGATAAAGTGATTAAATTATATCTAGAGATGCCCAAATAAATTTGGAACCAACATAACAGCAACAAAGCTTCTTCACAGGAAAGAAAGGCACTAGGATACCAAACTAATTCTCAAAATAAAAGAGATTTCTTTTAAAAAGTCATAATAAATTTAGCTGAGTCATACTTATAATGGAGAATATAATGATTGAATCAATGGCCTGAAAGAAATCAAATAGTCTGCCTTAAAACAAAAAGGGTACACAAGTAATTCAATCTCTATGGGAGAGAAAAATGGCAGGATTTTTTTTTTTAAAGAAAGAATCTAATTTCTAAAAGATGTTAGAGTAAGTTACATGAGTTGTCTATAAGACTTAATTTTTAAAACCATAATCCTGCAAATCATGGGGATAATTAAGGATATAATCATTTAATTAGGCAACTGACTATTGAAGCAATGCAGTTTTACCAAACAAAGACACTTAAAAAAAAGGTAGAAATGATCTTGGAAACTATTGCCATTTTAACCCTTTTTAAAAAAAATACACAAAGAGCCAGAAAAATTACCTTCCAGCTAGAAGCAACTATGTGAAAATCAGACGGAGACATATCAAATTGGTGTCATGGAAATGCTTGACTTGATAAATTCCAGCCCTTACAAATGGGCAGAGGAAAATCTCAAGCACTGACATGAATATCCATTACTGGCATAAAAATAGGCTAAAGTGTTCCCATCTCAAATTGTTCTAACTCTTTAATCTATCCTTTTCCCAATAATTTATCCCAAGATGAGAGAATGTTTACCTTCCGATCCAAATAAAGGGGGCCAATGGGTTTTCTATCCACTTATCTTTTTAAAAATAAGACAAAAAGAGAAAATAACAGAAAGAAACTATATTGATTCTTAATGGGTTTAGTTCTTTATACGAGTGACCTGCTCACATACGTTCATGGAAAAATCATTCTAAAATCTCATACTATCACTTCACCTCCCTTTTATGTAAAAAAATATTCTCCCCAGGAGATACAAGCAACTTTGTTTCTATTTCATATATACACAGGTGAGAACAGTTCCTAAAACTCTCCAAGGATATTTGTCCACTATAAATAAAAATGTATTTGAGTATCTAGATCTAAAGTTAAGAGTGATGTATATTTTTTTTCTTGTCATTATTTTCCAGATTCTATCAGAGGTCCATTGAAAGTGAAAGGAATGGAGACACTCTATAGGAACAGCAACTTTACAAGTAATACAATGGCACTAATTTTGTATCTATCAAAAATTCTCTGAATATAAATGGATTAAATGCTCCAATAAAAAGACAAAGGGTATCAGAAAGGATAAAAAAAAAAAAAGACCCATCAATATGCTGCTTACAAGAGACTCATTTTAAACCCAAAGACAGATGGAAAGTGAGGGAATGGAGAACCATCCATCATGCTAATGGACATCAAAAGAAAGCTGGAGTAACCATACTCATATTCAACAAACTAGATTTCAAACCAAAGAGTGTAATAAGAGATGAAGAAGGACACTATATCATAATAAAGGGGTCTATCCAATAAGTAGATCTAACAATTGTAAATATTTATGCCCCGAACTTGGAAACAGCCAAATATATAAATCAATTAATGACAAACTTACAGAAGCTCATTAATAATAATACAATAATAGTAGAGGACCTTAACACCTCACTCAGAGCAATGGACAGATCATCCAAGCAGAAGATCAACAAGGAAACTATGGCTTTGAATGACATGCTGGACCAGATGGGCTTAACAGATATATTCAGAACATTTCATCCTAAAGTAGCAGAATACACATTCTTTTCAAGTATACATAGAACATTTTCCAGAATAGATCAGGTGTCAATAGATCAGGGTCACAAATCAGGCCTCAACCAGTACAAAAAGACTGAAATCATACCATGCATATATTTTCTACCAAATTTAATAGTTGGGAACTCCCTGAAGAACAGGCCCAACTCAGCTCTAATACTCAGCCATCAAGAAGGGGAATAATGTGTGCAGCTTTGATTGTGCTTCTGTTTGTATAAGAAACTCTCAGTACTAAGCACCATGGAAGGGATCCCTTTAGTACTGACAAGCTTGGGAATTGGGAAAGAAGAGGGAAAATTGAAGTAATAAAGTGTTGGCATCTAGTGTTACATTAACTATAACTGAAGTGAACCAAAATCCAGACCCTAAATAACCAACATGAAAGTCACTGCAAGAAAAGAACACAAACATCCTCCAGTGTAAATGATGGCAAAGAAAAAGTCTTCTGATTCACCAAACTTCCTTATCCTTTCTAATACTCATAATTATCCTGGTTCTTGCCCAAGCATTAAGTGTGCTCATTAGTTTCTGACAGGCCATATAAACTTAAGCCTTAGTGGTTGGATTTATTTTTGTGTCCTTAACACTCCCCAAAAGTTTTGTTTCAAGAGCCAAAAGTCTACTATCCAAGCTAGTAGTCACTAAACTCATATGCTCCAGTGGACTCTTCCAAAGACTTTTTACTTTACCCTAGTGAAGTTCTGGTTTCTCTCTCTTTTTTTTTTTTTAACATGGGAACAATAATATGGTATCTATAATATGCTTTAACAGGATTGTGGTGAATGTTCTGCAAACATTAGCTCATGGATATTCTTCTGAACAAATATGAAAAGCTATTTCATATTGAAACTGTTACTACACACTATTAAATATTGATATAGAACATTATAGTAATAGCTTCATAGTGGCTAACAGGGCTGAAAGTCATCATTATACATACCCTTCAGTCCTCAGGATACTTTATTACTGCCCATCATTCTTTTTACTTCTCAGGAATGGAAGCCCCAATGGTCCATTTAGTTTTTCCCTTTATCATTAAAATAATTTTTATTAACAAAAATTCAATCCACTAAAAGACTATGGCTTGTGACTCAGATATTTTAAAAACTGACCCAAGTATTCTCAAGCATCTCTGATCTCTATTAGCCCAGGATGGATATACAAATCCGGCTTAATGGCTTAAATACTGTAAAGGTTAGTTTGATGGGGAATCTAAGTCAAATAGTAAAAGGGGCAGATTTACATAGTAGCAGAAAACATATGTGATCCATTCTGCATCCACTATCATGGTGTTCAATTCACTTAGATGTTGGTTTTTTGCTGCCTTAAGGATACAAGGATTCAGCTTCAAGTGTAGTATTAGATTGAATCACTTTTGTGTTCATTTTCTGAGGAAGGATGTATAGAACCACAGGAAGTCCTAGGTTTTTAATGCTCGGCCCTAAAAAGGGGTGGGATTTCAATTTTGTCTGTTATGTAATATTACACAAATCATTTAATCCTTCTTAGTCTCAGTTTCTTATGTATAAAATGAATAATAACACTAACTCTAGAGAGTTGTAAATGCTTTTGCTGCATTCATCACATGAAATTTTGATTTGCCTATAGGTTGGTCTCTGAGCTTCTTTTTGTTTTAAAGATTTATTTGAGAGAGAGAGCACATGCAAGTGGGAGGGGCAGAGGGAGAGACTGTTAAGCAGATCCTGTACTCAGCGCAGAGCCTGATGCAAGGCTAGAACTCATGACCCTGAGATCATGACCTGAGCCAAAATCAAGAGTTGGACGGTTAACCACCTTAGCCACCCAGGTGCCCTAGTCTCTGAGTTTCTGAGAGTAGGGACTGTCTTATCCGTCTATATATCTTGAATACCTAACACACACCAACAAATAAAAGTCACTCAATAAATATTTGTTAAATGGTATTGAGTCAAATACTTGTGCTGCTTTGATAACAACATTCTGAATATTATTGGAAGAAAATACCAATTTTAAACTCAGATGGTAGATTAGATCACTGTTTACCAAATATTCACCCTTGAGCAGCTCAGCAGTTTAGCGCCACCTTCAGCCCAGGGTGTGATCCTGGAGATCTGGGATGGAGTCCCATGTCGGGCTCCCAGCATGGGGCCTGATTCTCCCTCTGCTTGTGTCTCTGCCTCTCTCTCTCTCTCTCTCTCTCTCTCCCTGATGAATAAATAAAATAAAATAAAATAAAATAAAATAAAATATAAAATAAAATAAAATAAAATAAACAAATATTCACCCTCATCCCTCTCCTTAATGAGACTATATTTTCTCACTCCTTAAATTTAGGCTTGGCCATTTGCTTTCCTTTGGCTAATAGGGTGTTAGTGGACATGACAAGAGCAAAGATTCTCTTGCCTTTCACCATAAGATAAATATGACTTGGGAAGCCACTAGCCCAAGGAGCATGAAAGACACTTGGGATAAGCCTTGGAGTCTGGGGGTGGTTTGATAATCACAATTTTTAAAAAGTTCTCAGGTGATACTGATACCAATATATATTGTGCCTGCAGATTACACGTTAGACAAATGGAAAGAAGTGTTTGAAAAAACTTACCAGCCTAAAGTATTCATCATGGTACTACATCAGTCAGTTTTTTAAAGAGAAGGTAATGAGATAGAAGTAGTGAACCTGGTGAGTCAATTAAGTAGCAGTTTGGTTAAGAAACCTCCTACTTTCCAGTTCATATAGTTGCTGTAAATTTTCATTAAGGTTATGACTGTAAAATAGTCAGCATGGTGCCCGACATATGAAAGTACTCAATAAATGTTATCATCATCATCATCATCATCATCATCATCATCATCACTATTCTAGTTTTCTTTGTATTAATTTTAAAACTCACCCAACACAGGCAAATATTCACCTCCGAATCTTCATGTAAGTTATTTAATCACATGGTCGCTGAGTTTATTCATCTGTAAAACAAAGTGGTTGGAATAAATGATCTTTATTGTCTTTCTCTAGATCTAAAAGTCTCTGGTTTTACATTACCAGGAATTCATCATACCTGTCTTAATTAAGGTTTTATATTCATTGAGGATGCTCCCTCTTTCTGATCACAACTGTGATGTCCCGATAATCTTGTTTCTTACTTAACGGAATTTCTCATCCTGTAGAACACGTTTTTTTTTTTTTTAAGTACATTGGACTTTAGGTCAGTTTCAACCCCTATCTATGCCTGAGAACTGAGAACTGAAGTATTATAAAGAGAAAAACCCAAACAGGAAGGGTTGTATTTTCTGTTCATAGGGTCATACTTTTCTACCCATTTGGGTTTTCTCTGAGGGTTTCCTCAAGAAAACTAAAGCACTATTAGCAGACATGCTACAAAAAGAAAGCTGCTATTGCTTTAACGACATCAGTCTAATTAAAATAATGTGATAGTTTATTTACCATACACCCATGAGGAGTGTACATTTCAAGTTTTTCTAGGATTAGAGTCTACAAATAATTCACTAAGATACCATTGACTTCACTGAAGGGGGCATTGTCTAAAATTCTGTATATTACCATTCTCACTATCAGTATAACTTCACTTATATTATGAATAGTAACTTAATGATAAGCAAAACAGAACAGAAATGAAATGCACACTTGCCAAAAATGATTAATTTACCATTTCCTATTTGCCTTCTTTTGCAATGCCCTAAGTCTTTGGCTGAAAGCTGTGTTTTTACTGGAAGAAATGTGGTCTGTCTACACACACAATGAATCTCGCTGCCTCTTGCCTATATGATAACCCCTCTCTCTTGCATCGCCAGTTTTCTCTCTGCTGCATCTTTGTTCTTTGCTCACAAAAATGGAGTCTTCTTTCTCCCATTTTAGAAAAATCAAAGCTTTTCTTCATCACAGCCCTTTCTAGGTACTGCTCATTTTCTGTTTCCTTTTGTTAGCAAAGTACTGCAAAGGCATTGTGCACATTTACTCTCCCTTTCTTCTCCCAATCTCTCAAGTGGACTCCTATCAGGGTCCCCTCCATTTCAACAAAACTAGTATTTCCTTGGTCACCAATTAACTTCTAATTGCCAAATTCAAGAGTTGATTCTTGGTCTAAGCTGACTGTCCTCCTTTTTGAAATACTCTCTCAATTCGACTTCTAGAACACTACACTCTCCTGCTGTATTGTCCTTCTACCTCAGTGACTATTCCTTCTTGATCTTTTCTGAATCCTCCTCAGTTCCCTACCTCTAATGCTGGGATGTCCCAGGGCTGAGTTCTCAGACATTTCTTCACCAAGTACATTTTATTCTCTACATGATCTCACTCGTCTGTCCTATGGGTTTCAGTACCACCTATATGCAGATGATTCCAAAATGTCTCTAGTCCAGGCCTTCCCTGCCCATTCTTTCTAAAATAGCACTCTCTCCTGTTATTTTTTTAAATTATTTTTAAAATCTATTCTCTTAATAACTTTCAAATATATAATAGACGTTACAAACGATAGTCACCATAATGTACCTTAAATCCTTGGGACTTATTTATTTTATAACAAGTTTGTACCTTTTGACTATCTTCACTCATTTGGCACTCACTATCTTCACCCACTTCTGGCTATCACTGATATGTTCTCTGTGTCTATGAGCTTGTTATGGGTTTCTTTTTGGCAGGGAGAGGTTTGGGTTTTTTGTTTTTGTTTTTTTGTTTTTTTTTTTAGATTTCACATATAAGTGAGATCATATAATATTTGTCTTTTTCTTATTTCACTTAGCAAAATGCCCTTGAGGTCCATCCATGTTGTTGCAAATGGCAAGATTTCCTTCTTTTTATGGTTGAGTAATATTCCATTGTGTTTGTGGATCCTCTTTATCCAGTCATATGCTGATAGACACTGAGGTAGTTTCCATACCTTGGCTATCATAAGTAATGCTGCAATCAACATAGGGGTACATTTATCTTTTCAAATTAATGTTTTTGTTTTCTTGATATAAATACTCAAAAGTAGAATTGCTGGATCATATGGTGGCACTATTTTTTTTCAACCACTCAAAGACTTTTATTATAGCACATGAGCTGGGACTGATGGGGAAGGGTAGTTGTAGTGGGCAACCACTGCTCTGATTAGCATCAGATGTCCATTCTGATGGCCATGAATGTGCCAAAGGTACCACTACTCTATATCATGGTATTCCCAATGTCACACATCAGTTCCCAATCCTCCCAATTTGGACCCTGAGACAGGAAAAAGTGCCAAAGAGCAACCTAGTCACTATGCCCATTGCTCAGCCCATCATAAAGCCCATCTTCATGTGATAGAAGCAGCTTGGCTGGAACTGCCCTTAGGGCTCCATGGCTACTGGCATCTCACTAGAGGCTCCAGTTGCTCAGTTTTGGTGGCTGTATTTTTAATTTTTTGAAGAAACTCTATAGTGTTCTCCACAGTGGCTGCACCATTTTACATTCCTACCAACAGTACACAAGGCTCCCTTTTTTCACATCCTTGCCAACACTTGTTATCTCTTGTCTTTTTGATAATAGCCATTGTAACAGGCATGAGGTGATGTCTCTTTGTGGTTTTGATTTGCATTTCCTTCGTGTTAGTGATTTTGATTAATGATGTCATTTTCTATTCTCTTTCTCTACTTTGTTTCTTCACAGGACTTGCTTTTTAGCAGTGATTTTATTTTATATATCTATTTTTGTATTTGTTTATCATCTTCCTTCTAGACTAGGAAGTAAACTCCATGGAGAGCAGGGACTTGGTCTTGTTCCTTGTTGTATCTCTAGCACCTGAACAGCATGTGGTAAGGTGTACATTAGGTACTCAACAAATATTTGTCAAGTGAATAATGACAAAATTCATTTTTTCAAATTGTTCAACACCAATCTCTTTTATGTAACAGTGAAACGCAAACAATAGCTTTAGCTCTCAGAGTGGGGTTACAGCAGGATGCCTGAGTTATACACAGCCTGCTAGGATGAAAGGTGATGAGCTGAGGTGCACAAGTAAGGGGCATCAAGTACAGTACCCCCTGTACAGGGGTAGCAATTCTAATTGTGTCCAAATCAGGGATGACAAATCCAGTCCAGTCCAATGCTGGTGTTAGTTTTAGGGTGGAGAAACAATGGGATGGGAAGGCCTGAACTGTGTAGGGAGACAGCTTTATAACTATCAGGTAAACAGTGTAGACTGTAGGTCTCTAAATAGAAGAAAAGGTTATCCAGGAAAACTATCAGATGTTCTGAAGCAAAAGAAAATGTGCTAATCCCACAGGAGACCTACCACCTTAATGCCTGTTTAATTTCATGCTGGATCATGGCTGCCTGCAGATGGCTTCATGCTCAATCCAGTATCAGATGTGAGATGAACTGGGGCAGATATTGTGGAAAATATAAAGATAAATAAAATTTCTACCTTCAAAGTACCTGTAGACTTACAGAAGATGATAAGAAACACCTAATAAAAATAAGAGCATTATATAACATGTAACCTGCTCAGCAGAGTCATGGAATCATAGCAAATTATATCTGTAAAGAGGCTATTTCTGGATTGTGTTTAAATATAGAACTAGTCTCTTGAGTATGAGAAAAAAGAACAATTTACCAGTCACAAATCTCTTCATCTGTAAAATGTAAGCTTTAAACAGTATTCTTTATGTTTCCCTCCAGATCCAAATTGCTATCATTCTTAACTCACATCCATGTAACTCTATATGCATATGCATATTTAGATAGATAACAAAATCTCATTAATTTGGACTTTGCTAATCTGGAATTTATGATCAACCATCAGAGTGAGCCTAGTTGAATTTTAATTTTGTTCTAATAGAGACATCAGCAGCTTGTTCAACAAACAGTATAAACAAATTATAAAAGGAATGCTCACAAAGTTTAAAGAACAAACTGTTTTCAAAGCATTCAGAACTCCTATTTGTGAACAAATAACTGAAGTGGACATCAGCCATTTGGACTAGTTTTTTGATATACTTCATACATATCCCTGGGCCAGGACCTAATGGACAGAAGGGGGGTAACAGCAGTTCCCTGACTCTCACCTCCATTCAGAGCATAGAAGTCAGCTTGATTTGACTGAAGGAGAAAACAGAGGAAATTATACCCAGGACTATGGCCTTGCTGCTTATCCCTTGAGCCTCCTATGTATTTCTTGTTCTGATAGTAAAAAGTGCTATCCAAAGTGTACATCAGAAAGGATGTATTATTTTTTAATTTACAGGTCATTATGTAAAATCCATTCACTTGGAAAGATTTATCAAATGCCTACTGTGCAGGAGGCACTAATACATATCCCTGTCATATGACGGATTTTTCAGTGCCACATGTCTATTTGTCCATAGCTCTTGAAAATATGCTAGAAGATTATCTCATTATTATACAGTTAATTCTAATGGAAATTTCAATTATATTGCCTCAAAAGGCTGCATGTGGACCTCACAGGCAAGTGGGATTGTTACCAAAAATAGTAACTAAGGTGATTAGGAATATAAAATTTAGCAACACTTTTAGGTTGAAGGTCAGAAAAGCAGAAATTCAGAATGAGATGCAAATTGAAAAAAAGGAATGGAATAGAAAAAGAGATTATGGAAACCATATAACTAGAAATCTTCATTATAACTCAGAAAAATAATAACAAAGTGAATCATGAAGAGGAGGTGGATATGGGAAAGCAGGAATAGGAGTCATACAACTTATCAACCACTCTCTGTGGCTGAGTCAAAAGACAAATCAAGATAGGGCATGATCTTCAATCTCCTTTGAACACATTGACGTCGTTTCCAACTCAGTCAGTGTCTTTCCTAATGCTGCTCTCCTCATCCGCTGCCTGACTTTTCAGATACCGGTTATTCTTTAGAGCACTGCTGTAATTCCAGTTTTACCTTAGTATAGCCCTCTCTAATTCCTCCTTCTAAAAATGATAGCCACTCTCTGAATACCCCATATAAAGCTTTATAACATTGAAGTTTACTACTAAATGGTTCTTTAATAAATGTTGAGTTCTTCTGGGTTAGACTACAGTTTTCTTATTTGCAGGACTCATGCCTTAAACCTTTTAATAACTTATGAACTTATGGAAAAAAGTCTTACAAGATATAAAACTTAAATCACATTAACTATACATTTAATGAATTGCCTTTATCGGAAGTAATAGTGAAGGAAAATGAAACTATTGTGGAAAATTTGGGATGTGTGGTCCATATACACAATGTGCTTAACTCCTTAGAAGACATCAAAGAAGCACTAAAATTTTTTTGACTGACGTATTGATTGATGAACGCTTTTATATACACTTTTTCTTTACTGTGATCTTTCATTCTAGTCTATATGGTTGGCTTCTCTTTTTTAAAGAATGAATGAATGAGGGCAGCCTGGGTGGCTCAGTGGTTTGGCGCCTGCCTTTGGCCCAGGGTGTGAACCTGGAGACCCGGGATGGAGTCCCGCATCAGGCCCTGCATGGAGCCTGCTTCTACCTCTGCCTGTGTCTCTGCCTGTCTCTCTCTCTCATGAATGAATAAATAAAATCTTTTAAAAAATGAATGAATGAATTTATTTATTTATTTATGACACACAGAGAGAAGCAGAGACATAGGCAGAGGGAGAAGCAGGACTCTATCCTGAAACCCCAGGATCATCCTCTGAGCCAAAGGCAGACACTCAACCATTGAGTCCCCCAGGCATCCCATTCTAGCCTATATGTTAATAACACATGAGGCTGATTAGTGCAAATAATCAGATAAGACGTCCTTAAGTAAACTCAAGACATTCATCACCCCCCAACCCCCCAAAAAACCTGCGTGGCTTCCTGTATTCTCTTACTTAATAACATCACATTCACCCAGTGACCTAAGCCAGGAACCTGGTGGCCACTTAGCATTTTCTCCTTACTCTCATATTTTATTCTTCACCTAAAGGTTCTGGAACTAATTCCAATTTGTACGGAGAGCAATTTTCCCACACATCACCAAGCAATTCTCAGACACCAGCTAGGTGTCCTATAACTCAACTCAGTCTGACACTACCTGGATAGAGTGTCACTTCTCATATCAGTCCCAAGTCCAGGTCGTTGCAGTTAGCTATAGATTGCAGGGTCCCACGACCTCTCTCCTCAAGTTTGATTAATTTGCTAGATGGCTCACAAAACTCACAGAAACATTTTACCTAGTAGATTAGCGGTTTATTATAAAAGAATATGACTTAGGAACAGCCAAATGGAAGAGATGCATAGGGCAAGGTATGGAGAAAGGGCAGGGAGCTTCCATACTCTGGGTATGCCACTGTTCCCAAATCTCCATGTGTTCACCCATCTGGAAGTTCTCAGAACCCCATCCTTTGGGGTTTTTACAGAGGCTTTATTACATAGCACAACTGATTAAATCATTGGTCATTGACCATTGGTGATTGATTCAACCTCCAGCCCCTAGCCTCTCCCCCTTCTGCTGAGGTCAGGGGTAGGAACATAAATTCTAACCCTCTAATCTTTCTTTGTTTCTCCTGGCAACCAATCCCATCCTTTGGTTACAGTTTTCCAAAAGCCACCTAATTTACATAACAAAAGACACCTTTATGACTCTCATCACTTAGAAAATTCCATGGGTTTTAGGAGCTCTCTGCCAGGAAAAGGGACAAAGACCAAATATATTATTTCTTATTATAAATCACAATATCATATTATCAAATTCTGTTTGTGCTTTCAGATCCAGCCCTGCCTCTCCTTCAGCACAGTTTTTACCTTGGTTCAGGCCTTAATATTCCCACTCAGGTTCCATAGTCATTTCCTCACTGGTTGCCTTGCATCTGGTCTTACCTTTTCCTAAGCCTTACCGCATACAGCTTGGGGTGATCTTTCTAAAATGCAAATCTATTTGTGTCATCTCCCTTCCTAAATATTGTAATGACTTTTAATGTTTTGAGGATAAACTCCTAACTTCTTTGCATGTCATTCAAGGACCCTCAAAATCTGGTCCCTATCCTTTTTAACATCATTTACCTATGTACATCATACCTTCTAACCATGCTAAAATTGTCAGACTTGGAAATGCCATGCCATTTCATCTCACTCTATAAAACCATCTTTGACTGTATCCATTTAAACTATTTGAATTACATCCAGACCTAACTCAAGAGCCAATTTCTTTCTTGACCACCCTGCAAGGCTGATACTTTGGTCACCACTTGGCCTAGTAATTGCCTTCAATTTGTTTACATACCTATTTTACCAACTAGATCTTTACTCTCAGGATAGAAAGAGACATAGCAGATTCTGGTATGGAAATAGAGTACATAGTTTGGTATTTCATATTTAGCATCATCATAATAATCACTCAAATGTTTGCTGAACACAAGTAAGTCAATGATGAGTTTATAAGAGAAGGAATTTCAGGGATGAGAACAGCAGGAACAAAGGGACAGAAGTAGCAGTGAACCTGCAGTAGAGGGATCCCTGGGTGGCTCAGTGGTTTGGCGCCTGCTTTGGCCCAGGGCGTGATCCTGGAGTCCCGGGATCAAGTCCTGTGTCGGGCTCTCGGCATGGAGCCTGCTTCTCCCTCTGCCTGTGTCTCTGCCTCTCATTCTCTCTCTGTGTGCATCTATCATAAATAAATAAATAAATAAATAAATAAATAAATAAATATTAAAAAAAAAAAAGAACTTGCAGTAGGCTGAGACCAGGCCAAAGTGTTGTTTTCCTGACATTGTGAAATTTCAGGTTTTTATAAAGGAGCTAAACGTGAGGGAAGGAACCAGTTTGAAGAAACATTGACTCACTAAGTAAAACATGAAATGAAACAGAAAATAAATCTGATTGCATATTCAAACCAGTTCTCAACATCTGAGTTTGAAAAAAAATGTCTAAGAAGGAAAACTGAATGGTTACCTACAAACTACCTAGAAATGTCCTTGCCAACCTGAGGGCTTATGCCACCTGGTGGCAGTTTAGGCAGTTTACCCAATTTTAGATTCAACTCTTTAAAGTAGTATGAACTATTCAGAATTGTACCTGCAAACCATAGCACAGTGCCAGGAATAGAGCAGCTACTTAAGCATTTTTTGTTGACTTGATGAAGGAATTGAATGTATAAGTCGATGATTAAACAAGGCAAAGCTCTGTGGTGAAAAGAGCTCAGACTTGAGGATCAAGAAAATAAACATAAAGCTCCTAAGAAAGTCACTAGGTCTCTGGGTCTTAACACTGGTGTCTGTAGAATCTCTAAGTAGATTCTCAGATAGTATCATTATTGACTTTATATTGGCACTTTAGTATGCTCATCTGGAAAAAAAATCACGTGGTTAAAGTTGATGATATGTAAAAATCCCTTAACATTATACTATTTGATTTTTTTAATAAGTATAAATGGGAAAGGGGAAAAGTCCATTGTCAGGCAAGAGCCACAGAAGAGATAGGATACTAAGTGTATTGGAATTAAAAAACAGGTTGGGGGAATTTAGAAAGGGCATGTGTGTGTTTAAGGAGATATGAATAACTCTAAAATGGTGAAGGATGAGAAGACCATGAAGATCATCTATTTTGCAAATGAGTGTGTGAACATACTGGGAGGAGAGAATGTGTTGAGAGTAAATGGCAGGAAGCATTAACATTATTAAAATCTCTGTAGTCACTTTTAGGTAGGAGCTTGAATTCAGACAAAATTGTTTCTTATGATTTGATACCATGGCTATTTTCCAGATTAAAAAGTTTGACATATCTTAAATTTAGTTGGGGGGGGGGCGCTGCGGGGCGGGGGGGGGGGGGGGAGCAGTAGACAGCGGCAGTAGACAAGAGACTAGAAACAGTATACATTCTTGAGTACATATTGCCACCCAGTGGATGAATGTGGATGACACACAAAACATTTATAAGGAGAGACAAAGGAAGACATTAAGAGGTTGTGACCATGATGCTAGTGTTAAAGCTTTGTTTACGCTCAGTCAAGGCCAGATATCATAGGTGATCCAAACCTGAATCACCACTCTTTTAGAACGCCAGACTAGATTTTGAAAGCATTAAAAACTTTAATATATATTTTAAAAGTATTCTGATAAACATTCAGAGGCTTTCAGCAATGAGAAATATATTATGAGTACTCTTACCTCTGCCTTAGACACTAAAGTCTCATTAATGCTGATGAAACATGTCCATGAATTTCCAATAAAACAGGTCAGAGATACTTAACTTACAATAAGGCAGAAAGAAGGTTCTCAAGGCAGAGATTAGAGATTCAAATCTTGATTTCCCAGGGTGCTAACAGCTTTGTTACAAAGTCTAGAATCAATTACATTTTTGGCATAATAATCTTGACTTTCCTTTCATCCGAAAGGAGATAAAGATTTATTAGAATAGGAATATAGAGAGATAATGGGTGGAAGTTGGGTCATTTATGTATTGAGGGATTTCCTAGTGGTTCAACTTGGAGGGGCACAAAAATATCCTTCTCATCAGACAACTCCATAAGAATCTTATGGTATTCTGTTGACAAGTCTAAACCTATGTACTATGTTTTCTAAAAGGAATAATAAAAATCGTGTTATTGTGTTTTGGTTTTTTTTAGATTTTATTTAAGAGAAAGAGAGAGAGTATGAGCAGGGGGAAGGGCAGAGGAAGAGGGAAAGAAAATCCTCCAGCATACTCCCCACTGAACCAGGAGCCAACACAGGGCTTGATAGCAGGACCCAGAGATCATGACCTGAGCCAAAGGCAGATACTTAACTGACTGCGCCACTCAGGTGCTCCAAAATTCATGCCATCATCATGACTTTAGAAGTCCAAGGAAAACTAATCTGGGGCTTCATTTCTTGCTGCTTATGCGGTATCCACATCAAGAGATTTATCCATCCACTTAGAACACCTCTAGATAGGGAGCCCAGTTACAAATGTGCTTCTTCTTTGTCTGGGATTTATTTATCTAACTCTGCTTATAAGCTAATAAATTAACCTATTACTGTTTCATGGATGTTGGCAGAAGACATGAGATGCCTGAGTCAGTGACAAAAGACTTCATTATTCATAATTAGCAGGTAGTATGAACACTACATTTTAGTATTCCCTAGCTGCCCAAGTCCCGTGGCGGCACCACAGAGGAACTCATGTGCATTCTTATGTACACAGGTTCATGTCCTAAGAAAGAATACTGAATTTGGGCAATCTACCACTTTTAATAAGTGGTAAGGAAATATGCCTTTTCCGATGGGATCAAGTAATGCCCATCTGGTCCAAGTTGGGAGGAGAAGCAGCTTTAAATTTTGATTAGATTGGACTCAATATTCTCAAATTTATTATAAGTTGGAAACAGGAAAGTCTAATGATGGGTTAAAAAAAACATGACTGAAAACTCTAAGACAGATTTCTATTGCAAATGTTCTTTCTTTACACTGCATTAATATACCATTATTTAAACATTCAATTAAATGAAGATATAAAAGTACCCGTATCTTTATAAAAGATATAAAAGTCCTCGAAATTGGCTTTGAAATGCACTGAAGCCTGGTCCTAACACTCCCACCTGTTATTCTAATGAATTGGTTTGGGTTTTTTTTTTTTTTTTTTTATAAATTTTTATTTATTTATGATAGTCACAGAGAGAGAGAGAGAGGCAGAGACACAGGCAGAGGGAGAAGCAGGCTCCATGCACCGGGAGCCCGACGTGGGATTCAATCATGGGTCTTCAGGATCGCGCCCTGGGCCAAAGGCAGGCGCCAAACCGCTGCGCCACCTAGGGATCCCGGTTTGGGGGTTTTTTAAAGATTTTATTTATTTATTTTAGAGAGATAGTGCACAAGCAGGGAGAAAGAGGGGCAGAGAGAGAATCTCAAGCGGACTCTACCACATCGACCACAGAGCCCAAAGTGAGGCCTGATCCCACAACCCTGGGATCGTGACCTGAGCTGAAATCAAGAGTCGGATACTTAATCAACGAGCCACCCAGGCACCCTTGGTTTTGGGTGTTTTTAAGACTTACCAGGTATTCTATTAATATACCAAGCTTGATACTGCTCTAGATATAGTGTCCACCAAAACAAAACAATTTTGCTACTTTACTTTTAAATATGAACAGAGCTATTGAAAAGCTATTTAATTTTCATGGAAAAGACCTTCCTGTTTGATCTTTACCATCATAGTGATTTGATTAAACGGTGTAGTCATTTCATTAACAAGATGTAAATTAGTAAGTTCCATGAGGTGAGGCACCAGAACTCTTATATAAAATATTAAAATATACTATTACAGAAGTGGAAAAAAAGCAACAGTTTTGCAAAATACATACTGGTCTCTAAAATATAGCATTCCTGTAAAAGACATGAATTTTGGTGATAATTAGAAGTTTATATTGTTACACAAGTTGGAAATTGGAAATTCTAATATTTTTAAAGAAACATGACTGAACACTTCAAAATATGTTTTTTTTGTTTTGTTTTTTAAAGATTTTATTTATTTATTCATGAGAGACACAGGCAGAGGGAGAAGCAGGCACCATGTAGGGAGCCCAATGTGGGACTGAATCCCTGGCCTCCAGAATCACACCCTGGGCCAAAGGCGGCGCTAAACCGCTGAGCTACCCGGGCTGCCCCAAACAGATGTTTTTAAAAATGGCATTAATGTATCACTATTTAAATTCAACTAAATATTGAAGATAGAAAACTATTTAGCAAAAAATGACAACACACACACTCCTGCCCAAATGGTTTATTATCTTTATCCTTTGACTTTGTATTGGATCATGAAAAGATTCCTTCCCTTCTCCCTTTTTCTTTCCTTTTATAGATGTTAAGTGATTTCAATTGTTAATCTTTGCTAGATGTTAAAAATATGAAGATGAGTAAGACCTGGCCCTTACTCTGATGGAGCTTACATTTACTAGGAGACAAGTAAACAGACCAACATTTAAAAATCAGTACACTGAGGACGCCAAGAAATGATGCACAGGACCTAGTGAGGAAAATGATCAAGGAAAATGTTCTGGAAGAGATGACCACTTTGCCTGAGTCTTAAAGAATGGTCAAAAGTTATTCAAAAAAAAACGAGTTTGAGAATTATGCATACAGAGCCAGCAATAGGTACAAAGCCAGGAGGCAAGAGAAAACATTACTATGGAAGATAGTAAGACCTGCTGTGAACCCAATGATACACCAAAAAAGAAAAATTGTTTTTAGATATAGCAAAATTTTGTTAGATGGTAGATGGTAGACCTTTGAACATTAACATGGCCCCTCACCTTGCCTAATAGAACAAAATCTGAGCTTCTATATATGACCTGTCATAGTACTCACTGAGTATATACTACACCTTGATAACTGAATTTTGGTCATATCTCCCTAAGGAACAAAGGAGACACTGGAATGCTAGCTATATTCATTCACTTAGATGTTTATATGTCTTTGGTGCTACTTGTTTTCTAATTTAGTAGAAAGCTTAAATGAAGGTAACCTTAAACCTAATTTTACTTCTAGTCAGTCTTTGAATGCAAATCAGCCTTTGTGGTCTGACCTAGCTTAATGGTATATTCTAGGAAATGAAAGAAAAAAAAAAAGAATGGCTAGAATATGTGATACAGAGTGAGGAGTGGTAGAAATTGAAAGGTAAGCAGGAGTGAGATCATAATAGTACTTATAAACGTGAGTAGGCCTTTATCTTGGAGACAGTGGATAAGCCATCAGAGTGATGTAAAATGATCAGACTTGCATTTTAGATCAATAATAGCAGTAAAAGAAGGGATTCAATGAAGGACTACTTAGAAGGTTGCTCAAATGATGCATGTGAGACATGATGATCTGAATATCTGGCAGTTGAGATAGAGACATAGGAACAGAGGATAGATTTACAAAGTCAGAAACGTTGGAAAAAGAAGAGGTGAAGGAAAGGGAGACATTCAGAAACATTCTAAGATTTTTGGATGGGCAACTTCATGATAAATGACTTCATTATCTGAGATATGACATGAGAGGGGAATAAATTTTGGAGGGAAAATGGGAAGTTGGAGGATATTGTTTTGAGGGGCCCACAGAGTATGTCCAGTAAGGAACTTTATATCCAAGTCTAAATATGTACTTGAAAGTATAAAACTCAAAGAAGTTACCTTATGAATATGAAACATCAATCATGAAAACAAGGATGATGGGTGGGGGGATAAGAAACAACTCTAAAACGTGCTTAATGAAAATAAGGAATAGAAAAGTATGTGTAAGATATAAACTGAAGCAATGTGCAATGCAAGACTAAGAATTAAGAAAATGTAGGATATTAAAAACTCAAAACTCGTTACCATGAACAAATCTATTTTCTACAAATGTTTCTCATGAAATGAGAGTACTCTTGTTGTTAGAAAGGAATTTGACATTTTGAGCTTAAGAGTCTGCTGGAAATTTTAGTTGTTTAATAAAATACAGTAACAGGACACCCAGCCTTCTGAAAATAAAACAAAAAGCCTGCTCCAGATATAGAAAAGGACATAACCGACCACTGGCACTTGGCACAAGGACATGGGAAATACGATGTAAGCATTTATTTCTCCCTAAGAAAAATGCATCTAAGGAGAGCATGAAAAGTTTGTCTCCACAATATTGACATGTGATCATCATGAGTCCAAACTAAATGTGTTAATCTAGTAGTACTGGCAGATTTTATGTCCTTCACTAAGCAAAGATCTAGTACAGAATAATGCATTACTTGCAATAGCTGCCCCATCTATGAAATTACAAGCTTAAAAACACCGCCTACGATGGAAATGTAGGTGCTCTAGACCACAGTTCCCATAAACATACACAGGAAGTGTATAAACCACGATTCTCATTATTTAATGCACAATTTACAAAAACTTCATTAAAAAATCTATAATCCCACAGCATCCAATGTGTTTTGTGTGATTTACATTTGGGGCAAAGAAGCTATGTATCATATATAACACATATACATTTCTTGCTTGCCATTGACCATGAACACTGAGATCCACACATACACACACACAAACACATAGATAACTGAGCAGTACTTCCTTGAAAGTGCTGGACTTCTGCAGACTGGTGGCATTCTTTAAGAGTTTACATAAAAAGTAGGATGGATATATTCTAACTTTAGGACAACCAAGTGAAAACCATATCAAATCCACTTTGGTATATAAAACGATGTGCTTTATTTGCAATTGACATCTTACCCTCTAGCTTCTGAATCCATGGCTAATGTTTGTTTTTGTCATGTGTCATAGAATAAGCTTCTGTGAATTTCTCCCCAAAAAATCTACTTATAGAAAAAGAGTTACTAGAGATTCTGTAGAAGTAAGGTAGTTTTAGGTGGGTGAGGGTTCCTAAATGCTTTTATATACTTGAACATTATATTGAATATAAAGTAAGAGTAATACATTCATTAACTTTAAATGCCCCTTTTTTTCTTTTTTTTTTTTCCTTCAGTACAAGTAAATATAGAGAATAAATTGGTTCAACTTTACATCAAGAAACAGAGCAAAGCTATTTGTAGACATACTGACTCCTACTGGAAAGATCACTTTTTTATTTGTTTTATAAAGCACCAGAGTATACCATATGTAGTCACTATGCTATTATTGACAATTTTTTTTAATTTTATTTATTTATGATAGTCAGAGAGAGAGAGAGAGAGAGAGAGAGGCAGAGACATAGGCAGAGGGAGAAGCAGGCTCCATGCACCGGGAGCCCGACGTGGGATTCGATCCCGGGTCTCCAGGATCGCGCCCTGGGCCAAAGGCAGGTGCTAAACCGCTGCGCCACCCAGGGATCCCCTATTATTGACAATTTAAAATTACAATTAAAGTTTAGTTTGATACTCAGTACCTCCAAAAGAATGTCATGAACTCTCACCTGACTTACACACTTAATTCCTCTTCTTAATAAAATGACAACCATTATTTCCTATATGCAGTTAGTAGCAGTGCTTAGATTGAAACAAAACTTACTAAAAATAAAAATCATCATTGTGGTTGTACCCCCAAAGTCCCAGAAACCTACATATAATAAAGACTGGGAGAGAGAGATCTTACAGAGATGATAACATATGATTACTTAATAACCTAGTCATTCTGTTACTGAGTTACTGAATCAATATTTTCTTATTTTTTTTTAACATTTATTTGAGAGAGAGAGATCACGAGCAGGGGGGAAGGGCAGAGAGAGAAGCAGACTCCTCACTGAGCAGGGAGCCTGACAGGCGACTCAATCCCAGAACCTTGGGATCATGATCTGAGCCAAAGGCAGACGCTTAACCGACTGAGCCACCCAGGTGTCCTGAATCAATATTTTTCACTCAGTAAAACAGCAAGGAGATTTTTCATTAAATATTCCAGAGCAGATAATCCAAAATCACAGATAATCAAATATAATTTTTATTTGGTTTTAGAATGTTTTGGTTCATAAAGTGAAATACAGCCACCTAATACTTTTTTTTTAAGATTTTATTTTTTTGAAAGAGAGAGAGTGAGAGACTGAGAGCAGGAGGAGGGAGAGGGAAGAGGCAGGGGCAGAGGGAGAAGCAGACCCCCTACTCAACAGGGAGCCAGATGCAGGGCTGCAACCCAGGATCCTGGGATCATGACCTGAGCTGAAGGCAGAGGCTTAACTGACTGAGCCACCCAGGGGCCCCTGTCACCTAATATTCTCATAAATTTATAAATTTCAAACAAAATAATGCACAGTGAAGAACTGGAAAATGATCAGCCTTTGTTAATGTGTGAAGTTATCCTTAATCTTTATAATTAACACTAAACAGAAAGATTTTTTGTACAAGTTTGAAATTGTTGTCCTATGCTTTGTGTTTAATGTCTTCCCTCAACTGGAAGAAATTAGGTATTTTATTTAAATTTTATACTGAGCTACAAGTTGCATAAAAGAATTCAACTAAACAAAGTATCAGGTTGTGGCAACCTTAGAACACAAATCACAGTATTGAAATTGCTGTTTGCCACCTTTCACTAGATATTAAACATCTGAAAGGCTACAAACTGTATTTTTTAAACCTATCTTAGTATTTCAACAATATTTTGGCTGAAGGTATGAGTGGATGATACTAACAGAAACTTGAAAATAAAATTTAACTTAGATAGCTTTAATTAACTACAAAATCTGAAATGAGATTTTAGGTCACAAGATACAGGTTCAAATCTTACCTTACCACAAATTGTATGATTTTAAGCTCTACCTCAATCAGACTGTTTTCTCATCTGAATAAAGAGTAACAACTCTTTTGACTGACCTATGTATTTCATACCCCATGTATTTCAGAGTGGCTAAAAGGTAAAATGAGGTAATGTATATAAAAGTCCTTTGTAAATAACCATCAAATGTAATTTTCCACTATTCTACTACATGTTCATGTAAGAAATATATGTATAAGATGTTTTAAGATGCAATGTAATTACATTAAAAATACACGTCACATATACCATTTTCTCCCAAGTGAAAATAACTTGACTCCTCTCTTCAGCCTACAAATTTACTTAGAAGCACCAATGAAAAACAAAACAAAACCCTCCTTTTAGAGCCCCCAGTGCTTTATTTTCTCTAGTAAGTATTATCAAAGATGAATGGACACTTATGCATCCTCCTCCTCCTCAATGCACTGAAATCAGACTCTGCCACCATTGCCTATAGAACAGTTTTGATATGGTTAATTCACTGGTTTCTTCTCAGTATTCATTTTATTTTATCTCAGAAAATTTCTTGTACCTTGTATCTCTGGAAATTCTGAGTATCTCTCACATCCATATTGGCTCATTTCTTCAAATTAAGTATATTCTGTTTTTTCCCTTATTTCTAATGATTCACCCTGTTGTATGTATGTGTGTGTGTTTACTGATTCAGCTCATTTTTCAAACGCAGGTATCATACAAGGTTTCACCCTTGAACCTCTTTCTCACCCTGTAGGTTTGTCTAGATGATTCAGCTTGTTACAATGGAATCAGGGCTCATCTCCATATAGCCAACTTCTAAATCTCTTTCTCCCAGTTCCCACCAAGATGCCAGGTCTGTATTTCTAGTCATTGACCAAATACTTCCTTCTTGATATATACTTTAGTCTGCATGTCAAACTCATTATCCTTCTCCCTTTTCCCAAACATCTTTCTTCCCCTTGTTGCTGTTCTTAGTAGCCAAGCAAGCAGAAATCTTCGGGTCATCAGTGACTTCTCCACTCTTCTTCACCCGTCATCTTCATTATCTATTAAGAGGATCTAACTGATTACAAGTCTGAAATATCTCTCCATCCACTCTCTTCCATCTTAATTTCGACTTTCTTCATTTAGGCCTCATTTTTTCTTTTTTAAAGTATTTTGCCTCTTAAAGAAGTCTCTGCTTTGGTCTCTCACAATTCAAATCCATCCTGTTACATATGACGCTAAGGAAATAAAAACACTCCCCTACGTTTTATGCCTACCCTTTGCCTGGAAAATCAACTCTAAACTCTTTGACATGGCATTTGAGACTAACTAATCTCTTTCCAACCTGTTTTTCTAGTAACTTCTGCCTACACCCTTCTCTCTCTAGAACATGTTACACACTTTAAATTTCATGCTCTAGTTCATGGTGTTGTTCCCTCTACCTGTTACGGTTGTTCTTCATTTGTCAAAAGCCTGTATATCTTTTGGGCTCAGTGATCTATCACTTTCTCTACAGCACTTTCCCTACCCTGCCTTCCAAATACAATTAACCCTTCATTCTTCTGTACTCTTCCACTTCTATCAAAATTAAAGCATTATAAGTATTTATCTCCTCCACTGCATTAGACTCAAGGGGAAAAGGTCTTTTGCATTTTGATTCACTTATGTTTCACACAGTGCCTGACACATAGTGGGTACCCAGTAGGTACTGAACAGACCTATTCCTGATTTATGTAGTAAACAGAACAAACTTTAAGAATAATCCTCATTTAGGTTTTGCTAGAATCAAATAAAAGTCATTTGGCTTTGGATAATAGTGAAAATATACCTAAAGATGAATTATCCATTGCAATCCTTTCAGTTTTAAGTAAATCATATAGCTAATTTCTTTCTTGTCAGTTTAGAAGGAGGCAGGAAACAGTTGTATAAAAATCCAGTCAAGTATCTGTAAAAATACATAGAAAACAAATGTAAGACCCTTACTAATACTATTACAATATCAAGGTAAGGATCATTAAGTCTACTAAAGTCTTTTATATATTGAGTCAAAGACATTGTGAAGATTAAAAATAATATTAATTCAGTTAAGAGTAAACTTAAGGAAAACTAGATGTATGCTAAAGGGTCAGTACTAAATCACTGTTCATTGGATGTCTTTGCATAAGTCTAACAAAAATCATATGAAATACTAATTTAATGAAATTATACTCAATCTTACTCTGTGACTATAGATTAGGTATCAGTAAATTACGGCGTGTGGGCCAAACTTCCCTGGAGCCTTACCTGTTTTTGTAAATAAAGTTTTATTGAAACACAGTCATACTCATTTGTTTGTGTTGTTACTGTCTGCTTTTGCTCTACAATGGCAAAGCTAAGTAGTTGAGATAGAAACTGTAGGTACCACAAAGCCTAAAATATTTACTATCTACCCTTTAAAGAAAATTGGCCAACCCCTGTTATGGATAATCAGTTAGAAATTTAGTTGAAAACCAAGCCAGTTTGGATATGTAAGGACTTTTTATTATCCTAGATTTAGAATCTTTATACAAAGATTTCTTCTCAAAAATCGAAAGAATAAAAAAAGAAAGGTATAAAGATGTTATGATGGAAATATACTGATGTCAAGTACATAGGAGATAAATGGTATACATACAAGATTTTTTAAAGAAAACATAATTTTATTTTTATACATATATACTGGCCTGATTATTCTTCATTAGTTAGGAAAAGGAGTGGCTATTCTTTATATTACAGCATGGTCATAAAAATTAAGTTTTCTAGGGACACCTGGGTGGCTCAGTGGTTGGGCGTCTGCCTTCTGGCCCAGGGTGTGATCCTGGGGTCTCAGGATCGAGTCCCACATCGGGCTCTCTGCATGGAGCCTGCTTCTCCCTCTGCCTGTGTCTCTCTCTCTCTGTGTGTCTCTCATAATAAATAAAAAAATATTTTTAAAAATTAACTTTTCTATCTCTATTACTCCACTGAAAAGTAGAAACTTAATTCTTCCTACAAGAATAAAGGGGTAAAGTTAAATATAATTAATTATTTTTAAAAATAAGGGGAGGGAAAGTTGGGAAAAGGGGAGAGCTAAAAGGAGAGAAAGAGCCTACTGACCTCATTCTCTAATTGATATGAAGCCAATCTGTGTACCAAAATTATGGCCATCTCGGACATGGGAGAAAAACTTGTCAGGATGGCAAGATGTACAGAGGTTAAGATCTTGGTTCAGGTCCTGAATATTCTGTGGTAGAATTCCTCCTCGTTCTAGAAGAATCCTTAGGATAAAGATTTTTCAAAAGACACTAAGAGTTTATTTTACCAATAGCCAAAGCAGTTAAAAAAAATATATGGATATTGGCATAAAAGAATTCTGGGAGAGATCTGCTTGAAACAATGCAAACTGGTTTTCAGATATAAAACATGAACAAGTCAGGAAATCGTAGATTTTATCACTTTAATCACCTAAGTTCATTTATGAACTGTAAAACCTTCCATATTGTCTGGCAGACATGACCTGGGTCTAGAATTTTATAATCAAACTCAAGCACTTATTTAGAAGAAAATTCTAAAGTTACCAGAGTATTTGCAGATAAGATTCATTTGATTCAGATAGAGCATGCTTTTTATCATTTGGCCCTCCCATCTCTTGTCCTATTAACAGATTTTTCACAGATAAGTTGCTTCTCCATAAACACTTTACAAACATGAAGTATGACTATAAATTAATGATACTAATTCCACAAGTCACATTTAATAATCAATTTCAATCCTTTCTACTTATGTGCTAAGTGAGGCAGAATCTGGGCAAGGTTTTGTTGACTGGAATCGAAATACAATTCAAATCAGGCAATTTTCTTTTGTAGAAATGACAAGTAACAGCTATTAATAGCAAAACTTCATAATTCAAAATTGCAAGGGAGCACTGAAAGTTGAAAGTGACTACATACTTATATTGTCTAACATTTTTGCTAAAAGAATATATTCCTCTAATTAATTACAGAAGAAAAATACTATCTTCCGGATAGTTTATTATATTTAGATTTTAGCTGAGGAAGGGCTACGAAGCACATGGCAACTTTTCTATATGAAGTTTAAGTAGATCTCTCAAAACCAAATGCCAAATATTATCTTCCTTCACTTTTAAGTCAATAAGAGATAACAGAAAAATTTCTGTTATTTAAAATTCAATGAAAATAGGTTTCCTAATCAAAATAAGTTTTTGTATATATGTGTACATCAGCTACTTATTTATGTACCACTTCAATTTTTCTTGGAGTTACTAATTATTGTCTACAATAATTTTCATTTTAGAAACAATAAGCAATATCCAAACTTTCAGTTCTGGAATAAAATCAAACATACCTGGTGGCTTTACGAATGTCAACATAGGGATCTGGTGAATCAAATAACCGTACACATTCAGGATCAAGATTATGAAATTCCTTTGCTGATTCCCTTGGCAAAGTAAAACAGCAAGGTCCTACTGAAGGTCCCAGTACAACAATGATGTCTTCCAGACTACAGCCATATTCTGTGACCATAGCATTCACTGTAGCCATTGCAACACCTAACAAAGTACCCTTCCAACCTGGTAAATAGAAAGAAAAAGAGGTAAGGGAAGTTAAAACATAACATTTCACAGTAATTTATTTTCTAACTTAAAAAATGAGCAACTTATATATTTTTCAAACCCCAGGAATAGCAAATAAATCACCGAATCAATTAATTAAGCTATATAATCAATTAAATAAAATACTCCTTTTTTTTTAAAGATTTTATTTACTTATTCATGAGAAACACACAGAGAGAGAGGCAGAGACACAGGCAGAGAGAGAGAAGCAGGCTCTCTGCAGGGAGCCTGATCTGGGACTCGATCCCAGGACCCTGGGATCATGACCTGAGCCAAAGGCAGATGCTCAACCACTGAGCCACCCAGGAGTCCCAAAATACTCGTTTTTAAATGAGGTACACTATGCAAAGCACCTGATATGGGAAAGACATTTAATGGGAGGTCCTTCCACTTTCTTTAAAAATATTCTACTCTTCCAGTTTCCACTGAGATTATACCTTTGTAGTGTTCTCTCTCTCCTTCACTTTATTTTCACATTTTTAAAAATGGGGTGGGGGAATAAATAACATAAAATTTGCCATTCTAACTATCTTCAGTAGTGTTAAATATATTCACATTTTGTGCAACCAAGCTCTAGAACTTTTTCATCTTGTAAAACTGAAACTCTATACCCATTAAGTAACAACTCCCCCTTACCACTACCCCCTCAGGCCCCTGGCACCCACCATTCTACTTTGTTTCTATAAATTTAACTACCTGAGATATTTTATGTAAGTGGAATCTTACAGTTTCTTGTGACTGACTTATTACATTTAGCGTAATGTCCTCAAGGTCCTTATTTAAATAGGTGTCAAGATTTCCTTCCTTCCTAATGCTAAATAATATTTATATCACATTTTGCTTATATATTCATTCATCTATGGACACCTGGTTTGCTTCCACCTCTCTGCTATTATGAATAAACCTGCTATAAGCACAGGTGTGCAAGTATCTTGTCGCAATCCTGCTTTTAATTTTTTTGGATATATACCCAAAAGTAGAACTGCTGGATCATATGGTAATTCTATGTTAAAATTTTTGAAGAACCACCATACTATTTTCTATAGCAGCTGCACCATTTTACATTTCCACCAATTGTGCATCAGGGTTCCAATTTCTCCACATCCTCACCAACATTTGTTATTTTCTTTTTTTTTTTTTAATATGAGCTATCCTAATACGTGTGAGGTTATATCTCATTGTAGTTTTGATGTGCATTTCCCTAATTAGTGACATTAAGCATCTTTTCACAAGGTTGTTGGCCATTTGCTTATCATGTTTGGAGAAATGTCTATTCAAGCTCTTCATCCATTTTTATTTGGGTTATTGCTTTTTTGTTGTTGTTGAGTTGTAGGAGTCTTTTATATAATCTAAACATTAACCCTTTATCCGATATATGAACTGCAAGAATTTTCTCCCTCTCTATGGGTTGCCTTTTAGCTCTGTTGACTGTGTCCTTTGATGTACAGTTTTTAAATTTTGATGAATTCCAATTGATCTGTCTTAACACAGCATCTAAAAATCCCTATCTTTGGAGAATAAAGGCACTAGACCATAACATATTAAACTAAATGCTGTGTTGCTTTGCTTGCTTTTTCTTACCTCCATACCTTTACTCAGGATGCTGCCCCTTCATCTTCATGAATACCTTTCTCCAGCATGTCTTATCTTCCTATTCCCCATTGCTTAGACTTCAAAGGTTTTCAATCAGAGGCAGTAACACACTCTTTGGAGTGTTTTGAAAAGCATCAAGGGTTTTTTGTTTTTGTTTTGTTTTTGGTTATTATAACTGGAGGAGCTACTGGTATTAGAAATTTTGAAAGCCAAGCAAACTGCAATATAAGATTATCTTGTCCAAAATGTTACAGAAAATGCTGAGAAACACTGGCACCTAGTCAAGTCCTACAACAAACTCCTCAGGAATCATCCTGGGTACTGCTTCCTTTGGGAATTCTACTTTGATTCATATAACTCAGGTACTGCTTGTATCTGCTCCTGTAATAAAAATATGCTGGCTCTACTCCTATTTCTATACTTAATACCATGTAAAGTAATTACCTGTCATGCCCACCAGAAATAAACTATAATTTTTCTTGTACTATAAAACTGGTAAAATCCTAAATGCGTAATTAAATATACTTACCAGAATGGGCAACCCCACATGCTTTTTTGACAGGATCAGCAAAAACAATTGGCATACAGTCAGCACCAAGAGCTGCTATTGTGACTCCTCTCTGATTTGTGGTGATTCCATCGTAAGATTCAGGTTCCTTCCTTCCCATAATCCAGACGTCATTGGCATGATCAGTCTAATACCAAAGATGTTTGAGAAAAATATTTTGAAAGTAGAATTTCTCATACCATAAGCTTTTTCTGAAGATGTTCTTTTGTACAAAATTATATATCCAGTATAACATTACTAGCAAGCATTAAAAATATTACTTCTATATATGGTAAAACATCAAATTTACTTGTCATTTAACTTCTGATATTGTAATCTCTGCATATTTTACTCCAAGGAAAGCAAACTTTAACACTTAAAAATTTAATACAGTCCCTCATGAATATCTCCTACTAGAGATGAAGAAATCTTCACCTGTAGCACTTTCCATATAGTACTATTTATGGAAAGAAGTTAATTACCAAATTAAAGATATTTTTTATTTTTCCTGACCCAAATAATGCTAGGACTCTCTACGAAACAAGGCATCAGTAATGATCCTAGTTCTTCCTAATGTTGATTTAGAAAATAATGGCCTTTTTCTCTCACCATTCTGGAATCTTCCTTCTAAATCAAAAAGGGTAGTGCTACTATACTCTGAGAATTAACTGTACTTTTAGACACAAGGAGATTCAGGTAAAAGATGTCTGTCATAGGATTGATTTTTAGACCATTATTGTACAGATCTAGGAAAAACAACCATAAGCATTATCCTAAAAATTTGGGATAAAACACCAGATGCAAAAGTTAAATAGCTTGTTTCAAGTCCATGTAGTCATTAGCACAGTCAAGAATATACTTTAGATCTTCTAAAACGTGAAACAAAATTTTACCTTTATTCGGTAAAATTTCTCCACGTTAAATCCAGCAGCATTCCCCAACCTACGCAGATTTTCTTGAACCACCACCTTGGGATCTCTCCGTTTGGAACTACTGAAGAGATTGAATGAACTAAGAGTTGGGATGTAAGATATTCCACCTGTTCTTGTAGTAAATCCATGTAAAAAAATATCTGCTGAATAGAAGTAGTAAAGATTAAAAATAAACCATGCAAAAGACTATAAAATGTTACAAACCCTCTGATTTCTACAGCTCCCTGTACCTCCATGTGTTCTTGTTACATATGACTTTGTGTTTGCTTTACCTTCCCCATGGGATTATTGCTCTTCAAAGAGTATCCTCTGTCCCACTTGTCTTTGTTCCTAACAGCATATAGCCCACGGTAAATATTGTTTAACCAAAGAGTAACACTGACTATTTAAAATTTCATTCTTGGGGATCCCTGGGTGGCTCAGCGGTTTGGCGCCTGCCTTTGGCCCAGGGCATGATCCTGGAGTCCCGGGATTGAGTTCCACGTCGGGCTCCCTGCATGGAGCCTGCTTCTCCCTCTGCCTGTGTCTCTGCTTCTCTCTCCCTCTCTGTATCTCTCATGAATAAATAAAATCTTAAAAAAATAATAAATAAATAAAATAAATAAAATTTCATTCTTCTGTGAAGGTGCCAATGAGTTAAAGTATCAGAATTTTTAAATAAGAGATGCTTAGTGTCATAAATCTCTTTTTAAAGGAAGGCCGGGGGGGTTGTCGTAAAGCTGAATTTGCATAAAGAAAATTTATTTATCTAGGGGGGCTTTGAAGGGACCATCCCTTGATATCCCTGACCTCTCATATTAGTGAACTCAAAAATCTTATAGTTGGGATGCGGGGGTGGGGTGGGGTGGGGTGGGGGGGACTTAGCGGTTGAGCGTCTACCTTTGGCTCAGGGCATGATCTCAGATTCTGGGGGGGCGAAGGGGGGATTGTGGGGGTGGGAATCAAGTCCCACATCAGGCTCCTTCCACCTGGAGCCTGTTTCTCCTCCCTCTGGCTGTGGTGTCTCTGCCTCTCTTTCTGTGTCTCTCATGAATAAATAAATAAAATCTTAAAAAAAAATTCCTATAGTCTACAAGAGAAAGGTGGGAAAAAAGGTGAACAACCTCTAAAGAAAGACTGTTTCTTCATGTATATAGTAAAAACAGCATGGTGTTCAACATACCTGAGATCAACGGAGATGTGATAATGGTTAACTCTCCTTTCAGTGCTGGCAGAGTTCTCAAATACGTTTGTATTTCATTCTGGATTGCTTCTACTTCTTGAGCTGTGATCATGCTTACTTCAGTGGATTGTTTCAAAAGACCTCCCCTCGAAGTCACCTGTAAGTCTTCAAATTCAAAATTGTAAACACTGGTGAAGAGTTGATCAATAAAAGCCTTCAGTAACGTCTTCCGGTGCATGGATACAATTACCTTAATGCTGCTCAAATTTTTTTCATCAATTTTTTGCTTAATAGTATACAAAGAGGCAGCCATACTAGGATTGCTAACAGTCTCAAATTCTCTCAAGAGAGTTGATAATCCATTGCTTCCTTCTAATTCACAGTTATTATGCGCACCATCCCTTTCACAGCTGATGTTATTGTAACACATTATGCAAAGAAACTTAGCCTTGGCAGCATGGTGGAATCGGACAGCGTCCAGTGTCTTCAGCAAGGCTTGATGACTATTTTTCTGAGAGTTAAACTGCAAACCAAAGAAATCAACCAACACTGCCTCTGCCATCCTTCCACGAAGGTGCAAAGCTCTTCAAAAATGATTTCTGCGCCTCCCAGGAAATCACCTGTAAAGAAAAATTAGCCGAAGAACGCAAGGTCGTATCAATCTTCTTATAGTTACAACAGAAATTTGTACCTACGTTTAAAAGAAAAAGTTTCACTGATCTAAAAAAACATAACCTGGGTGGCTGGGGAATCCCTGGGTGGCTCAGTGGTTTAGCACCTGCCTTTGGCCCAGGGTGTGATCCTGGAGTTCCCCGGATCGAGTCCCACGTCGGGCTCCCTGCATGGAGCCTGCTTCTCCCTCTGCCTCCCTCTCTCTCTCTGTCTCTCATGAATAAATAAATCTTTAAAAACATTAAAAAACAAAAAAATAAAACCATAACAAAATAGACCATTATTTGCCTTAAGAGAACCATGAGACCTGAACCATCTCTTAATTCACTTCTCAGGAAAGTGATTTTGTGCATCTTTCCAACAGAACAACAGTTCCAGTTTCTGTGTGGAAATTTTTTTTTTCCCTTTTTTTACACAGCAAATTCTAAGTAGGGAATTACTGGACTTAGACAAAGTCCTCTTTCTAATTACAGGGTGTCAACTTATGTTACAAGACATCATTAATCCCGACGTGACTGGCATGTTGGGTCCCACCTCTTCCTAAGAAATAGGTTCAATGGAGCTGCACCGAGAATGCGCGCTTTTAAGCGGGTAAAGGCTGAGACGACCCCGCAGTCACAGGGCACTCCGGGTCGGCGCCGGCCCGGACGCGCGGCCCCCGCGGCTCCCGCCACAGGGGGCGCCCCCGCCCCGCCCCGCCCGGCCGCGACCCGCTGACCCGCTGACCCGCGGACACGCCGCCCAGGCGGTTTCCGCCCGCCCCCCGCCCGCCGGCCCGCGCCCGCCTCGCCGAGGACCCCCGCCTCGGGCCCCGAGGGAACCCGGAAGCGACGAGCGCCGCGCTCGGAGCCCTGAGTCCGACCCCGCGACGCCCGCCCCGCCCGCCTCACCCGCCTCACCGCCGACCGGCCACGGGCGCCCCGCCCGGCGGGAGCTCGACGGCTGCGGCCCCGCGGCTTCGGAAGGCCGGGCCGGCCGGCGCCCCGCAGGGAGGCGCGGGCGAGTTCGGGGCCCGGCGAGGCCGCCCTCCGCCGCCCGAGGGAGGGAAGAGAAACAGGAACAGAGGCTCGTAGCCCGAGCGAGCCCCGTCAGCTAGCGGGGGCCGGGGGGCGGGCGGAGCGGGCCGGCGGGCGGCGAGCCCGGGAGGGGGCGGGGCGGGGCCGCGAGGGGGCGGGGCCGCGAGGGGGCGGGGCCGCGAGGGGCGGGGCCGCGAGGGGGCGGGGCGGCCCACACGCCCGCGGGGCTTCTGACGTGCTGGCGGGCAGGTGAGGGCGCCGGGCGGCTGGAAGGCGGGCCCGTGAGGGAGGGGAAGGGGGCGGGGAAGGGGGCGGCGGGCTGACAGGCCAGCGGGGCTTCCGACGGGCTGGCGGGCGGCCCCCTGAGGGGACCGGGCTGCGGGAGGGCGGGCAGACCCTCGAGAGTAGCCGGGCGGGCGGCGGGCGGCGGGCGGCGGGCGGCGGGCGGGCCCGTGAGGCGGCGGGGCGGCTGACAGGCTGGCGGGGGGCCCCTGAGGGGGTGGGGGGAGCCGGGCGGGAGCGGGACGGCGGGAGGGCGGGCCCGTGAGGGAGCGGGGCTTCTGACAGGCCGGCGCGTGGGTAAGGAGAACCGGGCGGCGGGAAGGCGGGCTCGACCCCGAGGGGAGCAGGGCGGGCGGCGGGCGGCGGGCGGCGGGCGGGCCCGCGAGGGGGCGGGGCGAGGGGCGGGCCGGCGAGGAGGTGGGCGGGGCCGGCGAGGGGAGAGCCCGGCGGCCTGAGGGCGGGCCGGTGACCCGGAGGCGCCGGCGGCTGACAGGTTGGCGGGCTGGTGAGGGGAGCGGGGCGGTGGGAGCGACGCGGAGGCCAAATCGCAGACGACCGTTTGCGGATGGGAGTCCTCCCCGCAAGCGCGCTGCCCAGCCCTCGAGCGCCAGCAGTGCGGGCCGGCCCTTGGTTTAACCACCGGAGCCCATCCATCCCTGAGAACCGGCTCGTGTTAGCGCTTGGCGACTCGCCCCATCCAGGTTCCAGTAATCGGCCTCGGGGTGGAGTTCGTTTGTAGTTCTTGGGGTTTGTTTTTTTTTAAGTGCGGTTTTTGTCGTTGTTGTTCCCAGAAACACTTGGTTGAACCTTCCTTGCTGACCGGACCAACACTCCTTACAGCTCCTTTCCTTGTACTGACCAGGTCTTACGTGCCCATTTAAAAATATGGACCCCTCGTAGAAAGCTAGAAGGCAGTAACTCTTAGAATTGTGATAAATTAGCACCCTCGGCTAACCTCGAAGAGTACAGGTGTAGCATACATTTAGAAGTATTGAACATCTACTACGTGGAAGGCAGATGCTAAGGTAAAGGGGAGATGTGTCCAGCCCTCAAGAGTAGGGGAGAGGGGATCCCTGGGTGGCGCAGCGGTTTGGCGCCTGCCTTTGGCCCAGGGCGCGATCCTGGAGACCCGGGATCGAATCCCACGTCGGGCTCCCGGTGCATGGAGCCTGCTTCTCCCTATGCCTGTGTCTCTGCCTCTCTCTCTCTCTCTGTCTCTCTGTGTGACTATCATAAATAAAGAAAAAAGAAAAAAAGTAGGAGAGAGAGTGCTTCCTGTGCAACTGGTTGTGATGGAAAGAGAGACCCCTTTTGTCTTCATTGTTGCTCAGGTGATAAATGCTGAAGAAATTTCTCCTGCAAGAGAAAAAGTCCTAGATACCTGGGAGTTTAGAAAAGCACTTGGAGATGGGCAAGTGCTCCATTCTATTTGACGAGGGGTAATGGGATCACAAACCCAGGATAGGAATATGCTGTTCATATCCCTGGCAGATATTTTTGTCAAAATTTGTGTTTTCATGATTTTTGTAGGGCATTTGTCAAGAACCCTAGCAGTAGATGGTACACCTGATCAGAAGGTGCACACTGCACTCTCTGAGTCTGTTTTATGTTAAATATTACCTTGAGCAAAATAGAGGTCTTTTGAGTTACAACGCTGGATTAAAATATTTATCCCTGTTTTTATAGACAATGGTGGGAATTCTTTTTTTTTTTTTTTTTTATGAAACAGTAGGGGCAGTAAAAATTTTTAAAATATTTCAAAGTGGGAAAGCTGCCAGGGAAGAGATTGTTATTGTGTTATATTTACATACTGTTTCCTAGACTATCTAGCCTCATCTCCTAACTCTTCCCTCATCCTCATTCACCCCACTCCAGTGGTTCTCCTGGCTGCACATCAGAACTACAAGTAGAACTTAAAAACAAATCTAGGGACTCCACTTGATATACATTTGAAATAGAATCTCTGGGAGTCAAGTCTGGGCATGTTTTTCTTTGCTGTTTATTTTGTTTTTAATCTATACAGATGATTCAGATGCATAATTAGGTTTGAAAAAACAACTGCCTGACTCCCAAGCCACTCAAACTAAAAAAGGCTGTTACTTGGATGAGCTACAAGATTTTAGCCTTTACATATGCTATTCCTTGTACTTAGAACACTCTTCTCTTTTTACGCTTACTTAACTGCTACTTGTTTAACATCTTTCAAGCTCAATCATAACTTTCCTTGAATCCCCATTCTCTCACCAGAATTAATTGCTTCTTCCTTAGCATTTTGTCCATGCAGATGAAGGCCTCTCATTGATGCAGTCTGGACCCATAGCCTAATAATAAATTGAAAAAGTCAATTAATCATTGAAGTGTATGCTTTATAAGGATGAACTTGATAGTACATAAATTTTTTCTAAGTTTTTTTTTTTAGAAGTCATTTTAACCAGCACAATAACAGGTACAACTGGCATAAACAGGTTTGGGAACAAACACAGGTAACTCACTGTCAAACTGTACAATTCAACTGATAGGAGCAGAAGTAGGCAGATTCACTGGAGAGTGGTTTCCTAACCGTTCAGCATGATGTGGAAATTAGCAGCTTATGATTTACAAAGAAGATAGAATGAGTTAATTGATTAGAGGTTAAGTGCAGGTAGACTAACAGAGTGACTACTATACATCTACATTTGAATTATTTGACATGGTATCTATCTCCCTTAAAGAGACCTAGAGCATTTTGAGGACAGAGTTGATACCTGGCTGTTCAGGAAACCGTTGGAGAAATCCCCAGAAGTTCTTTAATTTTTATTTTTATTTATTTGAGAGAGAGAGCATGTGCACATGCAAGAGGGGACAGGCAGGGAGAGGGAATCTTAAGCAGACCAAGCTGAGAGTGGAGCCTGGGGCAGGGCTTCATCCGATGATCCTGAGATCATTACCTGAGCCAAAACCAAGAATCAGATGGTTAACCAACTGTGCCACCAGGCACTCTGAAATCTCCAGAAGTTGTTATGTCACCATATAAATCTTAAAAGAACAAGTGGAATTTTCAAAAACTGTAAACAGTTGTTTTTAAGCCATTCACACTAAGATTCATGGGTCTTTCCAGAAAAGTAAATATAATATTGCAAATTTCCTTGTTAAAAACCTTGTGTTAACTTCCTAAGGCTTCCATAGCAAATTACCACAAACCAGATGGCTTAAAGCAACAAAAATGTGTTCTCTCATAGAAACAGAAGTCTCAAATCTAAGTGTTGTCAGGGCCATGTTCCCTTCAAAGTGTCTCATTTTCCTTGCCTCTTCCAGTTTCTGGTGGCTCCAGGTGTTTGTTCCTTAGCTTGGAGCTGTGTGACTTGGGACTCTTATATCTTCATCCTCATATGGTTTTAATGTGTGTCAGAGTTTCAAATCTCCCTCTACCTTTCTGCTATAAGAACACCTGTGGAAATAATGACCAACCATATGAGAACAAGCAAAGGTTATTTATTCAGAGTTTGCTATGGCAGGAGAATCAGCCATCACTTTTGTGTTGGCAGAGTAGCAAAGTTTCATAGTGGAGAGAAGGAAAATCTTCAATGATACCCCAACTTGGGGCTCTTGGCATGGGAAAGCTGTAGGTAGGTTAACTAAAGCAGGACATCCTATGTGATTGGTTAAGAGTGTGCATTTTGGCTTTCTCTGATTGGTCCCAAGTTGGAAGTGGGGACAGAAATTAGGGAAGCTGTTAGTTATTCATCAAACACTGGTTATTTGGGGCCAGTTGTTATAAGACTTATTGTTTAGCTTCTGGAATTGTTATTAGAGATAGTGGTCTGGCTTCCTATGAGTCTGATATAGATAGCTGGATGGCTTCCTGCTCTGGTGACTTTAGATAGCAGGATGGTTTTCTGAGTTGGTTGCTGCAGGTTGTAGGTGAAAGTGCTATATATATATATGTCCGGCCACTGTTTGCATAGTCAGTCTCTTAGCTGTCACTGGATTTAGGGCCCACCCTAAATCCAGGATGATCTCATCTCAAGACTCTTAACTTATTTACATCTGCAAAGATAATTTTTCCAAATAAGACCATATCACAACTTCTGGAGGTTAGGAATGGACATCTTGGCAGGACAAAGGGACACCATTCAACCTACTACAAGCTCCTTGTGGTTTAGAAATCATACTTACAGACTAAAAGAAGACCTTCCTTCTTACTGTTTCTGAATAAAACAAGCAGGTAGGTTATGACTGGATTTCATCATAGCCTATCATTTCTATTTGAAACAGTGGTCTAGCTATCCCTTAAAGCTTGGATTCAAGCTGCTGATCAGTCTCTATGTTTATACTTTAAAACGAGACATTTGGTAGTCCAGTCCTATTACAACATCCAGAGAAATCTCACTTTGGGTAGAAAGCTAGAAGCAATGTGGATAATGTATTGTCTTTGATAGGAGGTTGCCTATATCTTTGATAGAAGTTAAGGAACAGATCCTTTGAGTTTTTTGTTTTGTTTTTGTTTTCAGCATCTTGAAACTTTAATCTTATTGCCTAGTCAAAGAAGAGAATAATGCCTAATTTTAGCAGATCCTAAGACACAAGTATATAATAGGTATTAATAAATTTTTAATGATTCAATAATTAATTCCTTTGGAAGACTCTGCTAATGTTGTAACTATGGTCTTTTTTTACCTGAAGTATGTATCATTCTTACTCATTTATACAATGTATCACGTTTTTCCCACTATTATCTTTACTTGTTGGAATTGAACCACTCAAATTTGATTTCATCATGTTTGTGACAAATATAGGCCATAATTTAAAATTTGCTTGATTCCAGGAACTCTTTTATCTTATCTTTCTCCAGGCTAATTTTTTTTAGCTTTCTCAGTTAAATATCAGCTTTAGAAATTAAGGTACCCTGCCCACTTAGAAAACAAAAACAATTTCACACAAAGAAAAATTATCTGTTTTTTGATTTCTATTCTAAAAGGGTAGAATGAAATTATAAACTTAATTACTTTAACTACCTAGCAGGTTCACATGACAGCTTTTCCCATTCAGAATGAAAAACAGTGCTTATGTGATGTGGGTGCACATATACAATTGCTTCCTCTTAATTCTTCTAAGCTAAAAGCTCTCAAAAGCCCCAGAGGAGTTTGACAGCCTTGCTTTATTTTGCTCATTAACTTAGACGAGGTACCAGATGATGAGTTTCCAAAAGCTGGAACCATGGCCTTTTTAAATTCTCCCAAGAGTCAAATAGAGGGGCTTGCCTCTTCAAAGCAAAAGAGATAATGTACAAATCTAAGTGCTTAATAAATGTTAATTTGGATACTAATTGTTTCAAATTCCATCTTTCCCACTTGTTGGATGTAAGGCCTTTGGCTAATTTCTTAATTTCTCCAACTCTTAGTTTACTCATCTACAAAATATATGTAAAAATAATATCCAGCTTATAGGATTGCTTTGAGGGAAAATAAAGATAATTAATGTAAAAACACTTACAAAAAATGCTAATTATTTGTAAGTACTCAATAAATGTTGACTATAGTTATAGAAGAATGGTATTTTATTATAGTATTATTATAGTATTTGCATTACATTGTTTTCTGTAAGCTAACCTTTTTTTAGTTGAAAGTATTTTTTCTAAATGATTGTGTTTTATACGTAAGTTGGACATTTACCATTAAATACTGTAGATACTGTTTTTTTCATTAGACATTTAATTCATCTTTTTTTAATATTTTATTTATTTATTCATGACAGACACAGAGAGAGAGAAAAAGAGAGAGAGGCAGAGACACAGGCAGAGGGAGAAGCAGGCTCTGTGCAGGGAGCCTGACGTGGGACTCGATCCCTGGTCTCCAGGATCACACCCTGGGCTGAAGGCAGTGCTAAACCGCTGGGCCACAGGGGCTGCCCTTAATTCATCTTTATATTCCTCACAATACTTTGCACATTACATGTATCCACATACGTGGTTTGAATGAAAGAGTAATTAATACTGTCTAGTCTCTAAACTCTGATTTTCATTGATTTACACATTTTTAATGAATTATCAGTAGATGGCAGTAGTTTGTTTTCATTTTTATCTTTTGTCCATTCTCCAGTAGAGATCCAGAAGAAACTTAAACTTTGCCAATTTTTTTTAGATTTTATTTATTTAAGAATGAGAGAGCACAGGGGAGGTAAGGGGAAAGGAACAGAGAAAGAGGGAGAAGTAGACTCCTCTCTGAGCAGGAAGCCTCACTTGGTGCTCAATCCCACACAAGACTAGATCATGACCTGAGCCAAAGGCAGATGCTTAACTGACTGAGCCACCCAGGTGCCCCTAAAACTTTCCCACTTTAAAGCAAATATCCTTTCACAAACAGCTTAAATAAATGTCACTCAAGAGTTGCTTCAGAAATAGAGATCAAGAAGTGCTAGTTATATTTTTATTATTAAATCTAATTTTTTTATTTTTATTTTTTAAGATTTAATTTATTTATTCATGAGACACAGGGAGAGAGAGGTAGAGACACAGGCAGAGGGAGAAGTAGGTTCCATGCAGGTAGCCCAATGTGGGACTTGATCCTGGGTCTCCAGGATCATGCCCTGAGCCAAAGGGAGATGCTCAACTGCTGAGGCACCCAGGCATCCCTTTCTTTGTTTTTTAGATTTCTTCACCAAATTTTTTAGGGAATCCAAAAACAAGACCTTATATTTGTCTTCCTGGAGCTTACAGTTTAACGAACGAAGCAATGTAGTATAAAATAATGGAAATAATAAGATAAAAAACTGTCGAGTAGCAAGAATTTGCTAAATGCTGTCATGTAATTTTTTTAAGATTTTATTTATTCAGGAGAAACACACACACACACACACACACACACACACACACACACACAGAAGCAGAGACACAGGCAGAGGGAGAAGCAGGCTTCCTGCAAGGAGCCTGATGTGAGACTCAATCCTGGATCCCGGAATCACGCCCTTGAGCTGAAGGCAGATGCTCAACCGCTGAGCCACCCAGGTAACCTGATGCTGTCATAAATAATTTTATTTTAGTCCTCACAGTTATTCTAATGAGTTAGGTACTACTATTATTTCTGTTTTATAAAGAATCTGAGGCCCTGCTTGGTAAGAATTTACCTAATAAATTAGTAAGTTGTACAACCTGAGTTCAAAGCTAGCTCTATCTTATTCTATGACCTAAATTGTTATCATGGTATAATAGAGATATAGAAACAATTGTACTAAAGAGAGGGAAGGATCATATCTAGCAAGAAAGATTAAAAAAAAAAGACTTCTTAAAGAAGATGCCATCTGTGATAGAGTTAAAGATTGGCTGGAATGTTGACATGGTAGGAACAGTATTTTAGGAGCATAAGTCTATCATTAGAACAGGGTTAATTGGAGTGGAGACAGACTACAAATAGACATCTATTAAGTAAGTGCCAGATACTGTTCTAGGTCTCTGCCCTCATAGAACTTACATTAATAAAAGGAGATAGAAAAGAAACAAGTGTATATAAAATACCAGTAGTGACAAATGCTATTAAGAAAGATGAGGCAGGACACCTGGGTGGATCAGTGATTGAGCTTTTGCCTTTGCCTCAGGGTGTGATCCTAGAGCCCTGGGATCGAGTCCCGCATCAGGCTCCCCACATGGAGCCTGCTTCTCCCTCTGCCTGTGTCTCTGCCTCTCTCTGTGTGTCTCTCATGAATAAAGAAATAAAATCTTAAAAAAAAAAAAAAAAAAGAAATATGAGGCAGAGTAAGAAAGTGGAGAATGAAGAAGGGGAGGTCAGGTCATGTTTTAGAGAAAATTAATCTGGGAAGACTTCTCTACTAAGATACTATTTAGAAATGGTAAGCAGTGACTGGATTCCAATATAATTTAAAGATAGAACCAATAAATTTTGCTAAAAGAATTACATGCAGCATATAAAAGTCAAGATTCTGGCTTGTCCTTTGGGTAAACAATTAGGGCAGAAGTCCAGGGCCACATACTTGGAAAATGTCTTACAGACGCCTTGAAACATCAATAATGAGCTCTTGTTTATGATTATCTTGGGCAATTCTTGTTGAATTGCCATGGGCTCTACACTCTTCTAGAGACCTCTTTGCTAATGTCTCCAGGGTTTGGGGGCCTGAATAAGAAAAACCTGTAATTTATTGAAAGGAGGAGACTGAAGGAGGAGATTTAGTGATCGTGATGCAGTGAACAGATATCAAGAGTTCAGTGTGGAATATATTAAGTTGAAATTCCTGTAAAAATCTAAGTGAAGATATCACATAGGCAATTTGGAATCAGTCTGGAGCTCAAGAAGGATGTTCAGGTTAGATATATAAATAGGATAAAACCTGTAAGTAGATTTTAAAGCTATGCAACTAGATGACATCACCTGAAGAATGACTATAGAGAACAGGCCTCAGGACTTAGCACTGGGACATTGACATAGATGAGAAAGCTGAGGAGGAACTAGCAAAGGAAACCCTAGACAGAGTCCATAATAACTAATGACTCACTATATATGTAGTATATATGGTAACATACTATGTAATATATATATATGTATATATTATATACACACACACTATTCTAAGCATGCTACATGTATTACTTTAATTACTTAATTTTACATTACTTGCTACATATATATCTTTAATTCTTTAATTTTATATTACTTTAATTATTATGACAGCCCTGTGAGGTTTTGCAGATGAGGACCCTGATCAAAGAAGTTTAAAAACTAAAAAAAAAAAAAAAAAAAAAAAAAAGAAGTTTAAAAACTTGCTCAAGATCATAACAGCTAAAAATCAGGAGAACCAAGATTCAAATAGAGTGCTATTTTCCTCCTAAACTTTCTTACTTAACCATTGTGTTTTAATTCTTGGAACTAATGATGAAATATCATTGCCATCCCTGTGAGATATTAGACAATTAATTTGTTTTCAGGATCACCAGGTTATATGACAGGGGAATAAACAAAACTGAAAAATTATCAAAATTTTTTATTTTTGTAGGCATAAAAGAGGTGAACCAGAAAGGGAGAAAGACAGTAGAATGTCAGGCAACAAAGAAAGGAAGAGTCAAGGAGTTCCTGAAGAAGGTAATGAAGCAATCTCAAGAAATAAATAATTGAAAAATAAGCAGCAACAAAAAAGTAGTATGATAGAATAATTGTGTTAAAATATTTAGCCAAATAGAATAGAAGGAAGCCTTTAAATTTCTCCAGGAAGAAACTTACATGGTGTTTAGAAAAGGCATAACAACCTGAAAATGCAGGCCTATAATGAAAATTCATCAACTATAATTGCTATATAGTTGTTACGGTAGCACTGTAATTATGCATATGTGTAAGTGGTCTGGGTAAAAAAAAATGAGGATAATCAAAATATTTATACTGTTCCACACAGGAACAGGTTTAACATTACAGTAGGGATTTCTAAATTGTGTATTGTTAAAGCTTTTGATTTCGGTTTTGTTTATAGTCAGGGAATATTACTAACCCTAAGTCTACTTTATTAATGAGAAACATCATATTTTTCATGACTTTGAGTGAAGAAATAATATCTTTCTTAGAATGTTTGCACTTAAATTTTTATTATGTACTTTATTCTTTTGTTCAGCTCTGGCTAACCAAGGCACATCTTCATTAACTGATGCAGTAGAACAAGTTGCAAAGCAACAACAATCACAAACATCAGAAATAGAAAAAAACAAAAAAGTTCTATTACATTTGCAGGTAATCCACCTTATATAGTCCTTTAAACGAGTTATTACTTTCTTCAAAACGATATTAAATTGTTAACAGGAAAGTTATTAAGGATACTTAATTTTGAGAGGCTTTTTGAAACTCCTGTTTTTCATGTTTACTCCTTAATTATTCTGTTATCCCAAAGTAAAGTCTATGTAAGTAATTCAGTTTCCTGGAACATTTTACACACCCAATATATAAGGATTCAGCAATGTCCTTACAACTGTAGTATGTACATATAAAACCCAATGTATCACCTAGAATTATTTTAAACTCACTTCTACTGATAGTTTTTCCTAAAATACTAAATTGAAGGAAGGTTAAGTTTTTAAGCCAATGTTTTTAAAGCCATGGCTTGTGAGTTATAGTTGTCAGTGTACATTTCAAGTTGATAGGAAACATTTTTGTGTTCCTTACATTTCATAATATATTCATAATTACACTGCAGGGAATCTGGAAGCCATGCTTGTTTTTTTGTATGCAGCACAATTAGATGTAACTATACTCTGTTAATGTAGCTAAAGAAGCAAAAATGGGAATGGTATCTTTACTATGTGCTTTGTAAAGGTTATTATTAAATATATTATAGAAGTAACAAATAGGCTCTAGAGCCCAGCTGCCTAGTTTGAAAGAAGATTTGCTACTTTTGCTCCATGGTTTAATTTCTCTACCCTTCTTTTTTCATATTTGTAAAGTGGAGATAATTTATGACCTGCCTTCAAGGTTTTCATGAGGATTAAATGAATTAATATTTGTAAATATATGTAAAGTATCCTGCTGGGGCTCTGGTGGACAGTATAGAGCTGGATTTTGATGTTGGCTTTAGGTATTAATGCATCAGCAGATATATGATAATAATTATACTATCATGGTAATATGGTTCTCTTATAAATATTTGCATTGCATTTATCACTTTTAGAAAAGAATACTTTTTTGCAAGAATATAATACAAAAATAATAATGTCTTAGCTTTTATAAAGACATTTTATGTAAAACTTCTGTCTTCAATGAGTCTCACAGATGTTATTTCACTTATATTGAGGGCCTACTTTCTATTAAGCATTTTGCTATTGTCCTGACTTGTCTATTGAAGAGGTCAGAAAAAAATAATCATACTCAAGGTAGAAAAGTGAACAATAGAGGCATGAACACAGATTTAACACTGAAGGAGGAATGATCACAAAGTGATGTTTCAGTTGAGCTTAAAAGAAGACACTGGAGTTTACTTGAATAATTGGGTATCTAGGACAGGTTTAAGGGTTAGGGGATGAGGAGGATGGTATCCTAGACAAGATCCTGAGAAAATTCACAGAGGCCTGAAGTAGCATCTGATACATTCATAGAACTACAGTTGATCCTTGAATAATGTGGGTATTAGGGGCACCAACCTCTGACCCAATTAAACCCACATATAACTTTGTCTCCCCAAAAACTTAATTACTAATAGCCTACTATTGACTAGAATACTTACCAATAACATAACAGTCACTTAAGACATATTTTGTAAGTTATATGTATTATATACTGTATTTTTATAATAAAGTAAGCTAGAGAAAAAAATGTTAAGAAACCCACAAGGAAGAGAAAATAGATTTACAGTAACTGTACTATCTTTATATATATATATATATATATATATATAAATATATGTATAAATTTGCCTATAAATGGACCCATGCAGTACAAATCTATGTTGCTCAAGGGTCAACTATATATATAGTTTGTTGGCAGTATAGCATAAAGTATATTTTGAGAAGTGGTGGGAGATACATACTTTGATAAGAACCCTGGACGTTATTCTAAAGGCGATAGGAAGGTTTCGATGGGCTTTAAGCAAGAGAGAAAATGATTACATTTATATTTTGGAAAGAGAATTAAAGAAGCACAAAACAATACTTTTAATAATCTAACATTCATTCATGATAAAAACTCTAGCAGGAGTAGAACTTCCTTAATCTGAAAAAGGGTATATATATCCCTTTATGAATCCCACAGCCAACTTCAAACCTCATAGTGAAAGACTAAATGTTTCTCTCCTAAGATCAGGAACAAGGCAAGGATATGTGGTTTTATCACTTCTATTCTTTCTATGGTACTAGTGGTTCAAGCAAGTGCAATCATGAAAGAAAAATAAATAAAAGGCATCCATACTGAAAGGAGGAAGTAAAACTGTTATTATTCACAGAAGTAAGTACAACCACTTAGGAAACAGTTTAGTTTCTTAAAATATTAAAATATATTTACTGTATAATCTAGCCATTAAACTTCTAGATATTTGTTTACCCAAGAGAAATGAAGGTATATGCTTAATGGAAAACTGCATACAACCCAAATACCCATCAGAACAAAGTGTGGTATATCCATACAATAGAATGCTACTCAGTGATATATCAGCACTGATATATACAACAATGCAGATGTATCCAGAAATAATTATGCTGAATGAAATATGTGAGACTAAAAAAGTATATATGATAAAATTCTACTTATGTAAAATTCTTGAAAATGCAAGCTTTAGTGACAGACAGCAAATGAATGGTTGTCTGGGAATGGAGAGATGGAGAGGGAAGGATGGATTGCAAAGTAGCAGGAGGAAACTTGTGGGTAAGGGATATGGTTATTATCTTTATTGTGATATCTCATGAGCATAAAAGTAAGTCAAAACTCATCAATTGTAAAGCTTAAATATATGCAGTTCATGTAAATTCTACCTCAATAAATCTATAAACAAGGAGAAGGAGGAGAGGGAAAGAAGAAGGGGAGGAAAAAGAAGGAAGCAAGAGGAGGGGTTAGGCATGAGGAAGAAGTAGAGGAGGAGGAGGAAAACAATATCAATGAATTCCAGGGAAAGCATAGAAATGAATTGAAGAAGGAATTGACTAAAGCCAGGGAAAAATATTAATAGTCTATTACATTATTCCAGGAGAGAGAAGAGATGATGACCAAATCAGTAGAAATACCATCTTTCACCAGAATGATCAATAGTGTCAATAACCTGATCTAGCTGGCACTGGATATATCCCTGTGCTTCATTCATTCAATCATTTAATATTTATTGAGCATCTTCATTGTACCAAGTACTATTTTAAGTACTGAGAAGATAATGGTAAAGAAGATAGACAAAGTTACTGCACTCATGGGGCTGACTTTCTAATCAGGGGAGGCAGGCAATAAAGAAATAAACAAAAAAGGTAATTCCATTAATTGATGTGTTACAAAGGAAATGCAATAATGTGTAGAGAGTAACTCAAGGGGGAGGATAGATGGTTAATTTATATTTTAATTCAGGGAAAACTATTTGAAGAATAATAATAAAGCTGAATTGTAAAAGACAAAGACCCCAAAAGGTAATAACTAGAGGTAGAAAAGTCTTAATGTTGAGAGAAAAATTACAAATACCCTCAAGATGGGAAGGCACTGGGCATATTTAATAAACAGAAAAGAGGCTGGAAGAGGGGAGACTAAAACATGGGAGGGAAGGCACAATAAATGGTGACTAGAGGATATATGACCTTGTAAGCCACATTAAGGAATTTGAATTTCATTATTACCACAATAAGAAATCATTGGAAGGTCTTGAGCAGGGAAGTAATATGATATGACTATGTGCTTGAAAGATTCTTCAGTCTGATGTGTGGAACATGATTGTGGGAGAGGGGGAAAAACAGAAATAGGAAGACAAGTCAGGAATCAGGCCACACTACAAAAATTGGTCAGAAGTGAATTTGGGATTTTACTTTAAAGGCCCAACCATCAAGCTTTGCTAGTAAATAGGTTGTGTGGTAGGGGCTTAGATAAAGGGAAGAATCAAGATGACTTGTAGGTCTTGAGTATTAGGTGTAAAGTGGTGCAATTTATTGAAATCAGGAAGACTAGGGGAGGAATGTGTTGGGTGTATATATTATTCTTTTCTGATCACATATAGTTTTATTTTTATTTTTTTTTTTAAAGATTTTATTTATTTATGATAGTCACACAGAGAGAGAGAGAGGCAGAGACACAGGCAGAGGGAGAAGCAGGCTCCATGCAGGGAGCCCGATGTGGGATTCGATCCCGGGTCTCCAGGATCGCGCCCTGGGCCAAAGGCAGGCGCCAAACCGCTGCGCCACCCAGGGATCCCTCACATATAGTTTTAGATGTCTGTTGGGTATCCAAAGAGGAATGTCAAGTGGGCATTTGGAATATCAGAGCTGGAGATAAAAATTGAAGTTCATCTGCATGTTGTATTTTTCTCTCTCATCTCTGCCAGGAAAAGGATAGCTGGGTGTGTCTTTTTAATACACTGACCTATCCCAAAATTATATATTTATTTAAAGATAATGATGATGTTAGGTAGAAGAGGAAAAAAAACGAATGGATGATGGTCTGTGGAGTTGTTGTTGTTGTTTTTTTTTAAAGATTTTATTTATTATTTATTCATGATAGAGAGAGAGAGAGAGAGAGAGAGAGAGAGACGGGCAGAAGGAGAAGCGGGCTCCATGCAGGGAGCCCAACGTGGGACTCAATCCCGGGACTCCAGGATTGCGCCCTGGGCTGAAGGCAGGCGCCAAACCGCTGAGCCACCCAGGGATCCCCTGTGGAGTTGTTTTGATGGGAGGATCTATAAAATTTTATAAACAGATAGTAAAGAGAAGGAAGGAATTAAGGCTGGTTCCCAAAGTAGTACCATTAATTAATTAGTTTGGGAAACTAGGGGTGTGGTAATTTGCATTTTTGGTCCCAATTCTTCATCTATATTTATGTCTATATGACTGTGTCTGTACACCCTTGCCACATATTATTACAGTGAGTGGGTACTTCTACCCCTTGACTGAGTTTCATCATGTGGCTAGCTGAGATGTTAACAGATATTATAAATAGAAGCTTGAACAATCTCTTCCATAATTGTACTTCCATCTGCTATCATCATGAGGACATGCCTAGCTTAGCCCACCATATTTAAGATACATATGAAGCAAAGCCAAGACACCTAAGCCAGCCTTGTCAGCCAAACCAAACCATCTTACTGCCAAGCGACCCCAGACATTTGAGCATATCTAACCAATGTCAACAGCTAGCCAATTCCAGTTGCTCCCATTCATGTGAGCAATAAACATTTATTGTTGTATGTTACTGAGTTTTTGTGGTTCTGACAATAGATAAGTAATGCAAGGAAGAACAGGACGGGAAGGGGAGTAGGATTAGTCTGATTTGGGGTACATGATGAATATGAGATTAGCCAGTGACACCTAGGTATAGGACTCAACAGCCACTTAGGTTCTGTGAATCATCGGCATATATGTAGCTCAAGATGTAAGTATGGATAAGATTACCCAAGGAGTATACATAGAATAAGCAGAGGAAATTATGATTGTGACCTGAAGAAGACCTGTATTTGAAGGAACAATGGAGATTGAGAAGGAATGCTCAGACATCTGAGGAGAACCAGAGAAGAATGGTGGTGTGAAAAGTAGGTTTTAAAAAGGAGGTGCTGTGAGAAATGCTGCCCCAGAGAGGTAAGACAGACATCTTTATATACATTTACAAATAAGAAAGTAAGCTTTGGATAGGGCAATTAAGTTTGCTATGTATGATCATACCAACTAGTAAATGGCAGTAGGGCCCTAGAGTCTAGATCTTTTGATTTTTACTAGGGCTTTATCATATTATCTTTCTTCAGTGTATACTTCTGATGTCCATAAATATATTATTTAAATGATTGTAAAGTAACTTTTATATATGAAATGTTACCACAAGGGATGAAACTTTAATATTTTAGATGAACATTAAAAAGTAAGAAACAGAGGGACGTCTGAGTGGCTCAGTGGTTGAGTGCATTCGGCTCAGGGCGTGATCCTGGGGTCCTGGGATGAAGTCTGGTGTCGGGCTCCCCAGAGGGAGCTTGCTTCGCCTTCTATGTCTCTGCCTCTCTCTCTGTGTCTCTCATGAATAAATAAATAAAATCTAAAAAAAAAAGTAAGAAATAATTCTAGGCTACCTCTAACATTATAAAATAATTTTGTTACTTATTGAATGGTTACTTTTATTGTATATCAATTTTTCTATATATGATAAATATGTTTTTGTTGTGATTTTACTACAGACTTATGGATCAAAACAATAACATTTTTATGTTGAATATCATGAGTTAGTACTAATAGTACTGAAATATTTTACAGAGTGAACTCCGTGAGCTTAAAAACCAAATAGCATCTGTCTCTGCAGAAACTAAAGAAACAGAAAGGCAAATTTATCAGCAGGATGCTGCCATAGAGAATGCCAAACTTCAGTGTGGGAATCTGGAAACTCAAATCAAATCCTTACATACAGAAAATGTAAAGCTTCAATTTGACATAGAAGCAGCCCAGGAACACTTTGAGGAATATATGATAAAATATAATGAATATTATACAAAAATAAAAGCGCATAAAGATAGTTTGGTGGAGGTAGAAAGCAAATGGTCACTGATGACTGCACTCCATGAAAAACGAGAGCTTGTTAAAAAACTAAAAACAATGAAAGAGGAACTTATGCAAAATCTCCAAAATCCAGAAGGAAATCACATAAAACAAGTACAGGTTTGAAAAATCACTTATCAGAACTTTTTTTTCTATTACTCCTTTTTTGCAAGTACACTTATTAAGTGATGAATGTATCATTAACTTAATAAAATACCAATGATTGCCATAACTAGATTCAGAAATTATTTTCACAACTTTTAAAAACTTAAATATGTGAGTTATGTAACAACTACACCAGATGTACAAATGAATAAAGGAATTTCTCAAATCCCCTGTGGATTAATAAAAAAAAATGTAGTCAAAATTGCAGTGAATAATTAATCCATTTGTTTTAGAAAGTGTGACTCACAAAAATGTTGAAGCCCTAGCTTTTTAAGCTAATGAATCCAATCAATTCAAATAAATTTTATGTGCTTAATGCTGTTATACAAACAATATCAATAATTGTACCTTAAGAATTTTTCTATTTTTAATATTATTTTTTGAAGACAATAGGAGATATCCACTTAAATGGATATCTGTCATTTCTTACTAGAGAATTTAAAAATATCCTTCGTACTGTTGCTAGGCAATTGCTACTATGACTACCACTTTTCTCATGTCTTATTTACCTTTAATTTTTATTTTAAGTTCTTATTTTTTTATTATTTTTTTCTTTAAATTCAATTTAGTTAACATATACTATATTATTAGTTATTGTTGCTAGGCAATGGACACTATGACTTTTAATATCTTATTTGCATTTAGTTTTAGTTTTAAGTTTTTAAAACAAAGATTTATTTGAATAATAGTTCTTTATTCTTTGTATCAAAGTAATATTCTAATACTGTTTACCAAAATTAAATGCGATGGCTAGATTTTTAAAAAAATTATAGAAATGCTGAAAATATTTAACTTATATTGACCATTCATTGTTTGACTTGTATATTTTAAACTTTATAAACATATAGGAAGACATTACAAAGCTAAAGGATACAATTATCACTGTAAAAGAATCTATCATTGAAAAAACTTATTTTCTTGAGGAAGAAAAAAAGACACATGAAAAATTAAGAAAAGAAATAGAGGTAAGACTTAATTATATGATTTCAAAGTTTTATGGTATCATTTCTTGAGCTTATACTATATAATTTCCATAGTTTACTCTCAATTTCTAAAATAGAGAACAAAAACTATAAAAAGTAGTAAAGTTAAATCATTAACAGATAGAGACAACTCCCTCATTCAGATACTTAAATATGTGAAATGTATTCAAATAAAACAAGTACTCATTTCTATTAAAATGTGGCCTAGAATTACTACAGTCTCATTCTACCAGCACCTTGGTTCTTGATTGATGGCCAGAAAGCTATCAAGGGCTATAAAGGGCTATCAAGGGCTATCAAGTCAAAAAGGATAACTATTACTAAAGAGATATTAGAAACTCCTTAAAATAAAGAGACAATGGAAGTCATTAGTATTCTAAACCTCTCTGACTTCATATTTTCAATTGTTAAGAATCAAAAAACATATGCAAAACTGAAAGATTAAATTTGGGGTACCACTAGTAGACTTTTATGGTCATTATTGTTTAAAGGAATGGAGAACAAAAATGAAAAAGAATATGTTGTTGAGGGCAAATAAATAATTTTCACTCTTAAGACAATTTGAAAACTAAAAGATGCGTTTGCTTGTGGCTAATTTGAAATAATAAAAAAGCATCTGAGAAATTTGAAGATAAAAATTCTCATTTTTATAAAACATTTATCTAAGAAACATCATTACTTATATTTTTCTAGTAATTCAATTTTTTTTACCCTCTAGATAAAGATTTATTATAAAACTAAAAAAAGTAAGACACTATCAGTGGCATCAAAATAAAATTAAAATGATTAATGAAATAGAAAAAAGAATCCAGATATAATTCATTATAAATGGTACAAACAAAATAGGTTAGCCACATGGAAAAATAAACCAAATTTAAAAATAAAAGTGTATTCCTATATTATAACACATGTATAATCACTTACAGGAAGATTAAAGACAATTTAGGAGACAAACTTATCCACTTGTGTTAGAGAAGTATTTCTTTTAAAATATACACACACAAAAAAGTAATATTTAATCATGAACTGCATGTTTAAATATTACTTTTGACAAGATCATAAATTTCTAGATTATTAATAATAAAAGCACCATAACAATAGAGAATACAAGACTCATTTGAGAGAAGGTATTTATGATTCTATAAGTAATTAAGAGATAAGAAGATGTCAAACAAGCCAGTAGAACATTGAGTAAATGATATGAAAAGTCTTATTTTTGGAACATACTAAAAACAATGGGAAAAATGACTAACCTAATTAACAATAACAGATCGATAATTAAAACCACAATGGGGTCCCATATTTAGTCCCTCATATTATCAATACTATAGTTGTTAAGGAGCACTAGAATTTTAATATACTATTGGTAAAAAGCATTTCAGAAAAGAATTTGAGATTACCTATTAATTTTTTACTCTAATATTCTTTACTGAGGTATAATTGTTATAAGAGTAAGTATATAAATTAAAACATTTAGCTTGATTAATTTTGACTAAAATATATATTTACACCTGTGTTGCCATCACCTACTAAATCAAGATATAAAACCATTCATGCTCAGGAAATTATTTTGTGCCCCTTTCCTTAGGCTACCACTATTCTGATATTTAAAAACAACTTTATTGAGATACAACTCACATACTATATGAGTCATCCATAGAAAGTGCATAATTCAATGGTTTTTAGTATATTCACAGATAATTTGTAACTATTACCACAATTTTAGAAATTTTCATCATCTCAAAAAAGAAATTCCATAATCATTAGCTATGACCTCTCCATTTGTCTATTGTATTTACCTGTGTTTTGTCCTACCATATTATTCCTGATGCTCTGAAATTCCTTTTACCATTTCCTTTCTCTCTAGAAAACTTCTAAAATCCTTATTTTAGGATAAGTCTATTAGGGGCAAAGTCTTTTAGTTTTTTGCATCTGGGAAGATCTTGATTTCCCTTTAACGCCTGAGGGATATTTTTGCTTCACATAGAATTCTGAGTTGACAGTTCTTTCCACAGTTGAAAAATTCCATGCCACTTCTTTCTGATCTCCATGACCTGATGAAAAATCGTGTGTCACTCAAATTGTTTTTCTCCCTATAGATAATGGGTTTGATTCTTTTCCTTTTTTAAAAAAAATTGAAGTAGGATTAACGTACAGTGTTAAATTCATTTCAAGTTTACAATATGTCAGTTTTATACATTACTTAGTACTCATCACAATAAGTATACTCTTAATTCCCTTCACCTATTTTACCCATGCCCCCACTTCCCTCAGGCACATACCAGTTTGTTCTCTGTATTTAAGAGTCTGATTTTTGGTTTGTCTCTTTCTTTTGTTGTTTGTTGTTTTGCTTTTTATTTTTTTTATTTTTATTTTTTTAAGATTTTCTTTATTTATTCATGAGAGACACAGAGATAGAGGCAGAGACACAGGTGGAGGGAGAAGTAGGCCCCATGCAGGGAGCCCGATGTGGGACTTGATCCCAGGTCTCCAGGATCACAACCTGAGCCAAAGGCAGAAGCTCAACCACTGAGCCACGCAGGCTCAGGATTGTTTTGCTTTTTAGATTGTACATATGCGGGCAGCCCGGGTGGCTCAGCGGTTGAGTGACTGCCTTTGACCCAGGGCCTGATCCTGGAGACCCGGGATCGAGTCCCACGTCAGGCTCTCTGCATGGGGCCTGTTCCTCCCTCTGCCTGTGTCTCTGCCTCTCTCTGCCTCTCTCTGTCTCTGTGTCTCTCATGAATAAATAAATAAAATCTTTTAAAAAAAAAAAAAAAGATTGTACATATGCATGAGATCATATGGTGTTTGTCTTTCTCTGATTGACCTATTTCACTTAGCGTTATACTCTCTAGATCCATCCATGTTGTTGCAAATGGCAAGATCTCATCTTTTTTATGTCTCAATAATACTCCATTGTGTGTGTGTGTATACATATATATATATAAAGCTTCTTTATCCATTCATTTATCAATGGACACTTGGGCTGCTTCCATAATTTGGCTATTGTAAATAATGCTTTAATAAAATAGTGGTGCATATATCCTTTTGAATTATTGCTTTGAGTAGACACCCAATAGTGGAATTACTAGATCATATATAGTAGTTCTATTTTTAATTTTTTGAGGAACCTCCCTATATTGTTTTCCACAGGGGCTATACCAGTTTTCATTCCCCAAACAATGCATGGGAGCTCCTTTTTCTCCACATCTTCGCTAACACTTACTTCTGTTGTTTTGCTTTTAGCCACTCTGATAGGTGACATCTCATTGTGGTTTTGATTTGCATTTCCCTGATGATTAGTGATGTCCCCAGAAGGAGCCAGTATCACTCCAAGATGTTTGATTCTTGCTGCTTTCAAGATTTCCTCTGTCTTTAGTTTTCAGAAGTTACTGTGATGTGTTTTGGCATGAATTTCTTTGGATTTATCCCATTTAGATCCTCTTAGGTACTTGATTTTATAGGTTTATGTCTTTTGCCAAATTTGAGAATTTTCAGTTATTTTTTTAAAGATTTTATTTATTTATTCATGAGAGACACAGAAAATCAGAGACTAGACAGAGGGAGAAGCAGGCTCCTTGCAGGGACCCCAATGTGGACTCGATCTCCAGACCCAGGATCACACCCTGAGCTAAAGGTAGATGCTCAACTACTGAGCCACCCAGGCATCCCAAGAATTTTCAGTTATTTATTTGAATACTTTTTCCAGTGCTGCCCCTTTTCTTTTTTCCTTCCAGAACTTTGATGACACAAATGATCTTTTTTATAATTCCACAGACCCCTCAGACTCTTTATTTCTTTTTTTCTGTCTCTCCTCTCTGTTGTTCAGATTGAGCAATTTACCGCGTTCTGTCTTCCTTTCATTGATTCTTTCCTCAGTTCCTTTTATTCATATTGGTTATTGTATCTTTTCCACTTGGTTCTTTATATATTCCTTTGCTGAGACTTTATGTATTTTTGTTTCAGGCATGCTTATTGAAGAATTTTTATGATGACTGCTTTAAAAGGCTTGTCAGATAATTCTAACTTCTGTGTTTTCTTTGTATTAGCACATGTTGATTACTTCTTACTCAGTTTGATGAGTGATTTTCTATTGAAATATGGACATGCTGGGTATTACATTTTAAGCCTCTGGATCATTGTTAGCTCCAGATAGTGGTGAAAGTTCAGATTCTCCAGTCTGTCTCCATTGACACTCAGGGAGGAAAGAGAGGATTACTGATACTGGTGGCCATAAGTGGTAGTTCTTACTATCCACTAGGCCTCTACTGATAACCTTCTGGTTGGGACGGGCAGGGACAATACAATTGAGCTTCTTATGTGGCCTATATTGACAACAGGTGAACATGGCATTGTTACTACTGAGTAACAGTAGGTGGCGAAAGTCCTAACTCTCTAGTAGGCCTTGTCTGACATTATGTGAGAAGCGGGAGGGATGCCTTGTTACCCTTAGATTGGAGTAGAAGTCCAGGATCCCCAAATGGGAGTCACTGATACCAGAGGGTGTGATTTGTTACCTTCCAGGGTAGATGAAAAGCCCTGGCTTCCCAATTAGCATCTTCTGACACCACCCCATCAGGAGTCTACTTGTCCCTCTCCCTCTGCTCGTCCCACCACACTCTCTTTCTCAAATAAATAAATAAAATCGTAAAAAAAAAAAAAAGTAATGTACACACACCCTTTGAATCAGGAGGTAGAGCCATTGGATCATAAGGTAAGGTCCATGATCTTTCTAATTCTTAATGTGTTGTTCTAACAATTATCACCACCACCACCACAACTACTTCTACTACTACTACTACTACTACTACTACTACTACTATCTTAATTTATAATCACTTCATACTGTTTCATGGATCTTTACCCTCTGCTCATGAGGCTGATTGAGTAAATATTAAATTTGGTCTTATTGGGACCCTCTAGGTTCATTGTTAGCTCCTTTCAAATCCATGGCTTTAACTTAAGCTGAACATGGCATGGGGGATAAAATTCCAAGGAGCTAGAATGCTAGAATTTCAGCATCAGCCCACTACAGCATCTGTCAACAGCTCACTATTGCCACACCTTATGAATAGAGACCACACTCACAACTAAGACAAAACCAGACTAAGGACAAGGCCTAGACTCAAGAACAAAACTGAAATAGACACTCTAACAAAAATATAAAATAAGGTCTCACAAGATCAACATGCTCTACCAATCACTTACCTGATTATTTGAACAAAACTCAACACTTTGGAGGAAAATAATGGAATCCAGAGTTTATAATATATATACAACATTAAGTTAATAATGAAACATTCTTAGACATGTGAATAAATAGAATATTACCATAACAAAGAGAATAATCAAAACAGAATCACAGTTGACTCAGAAGTTGTTAGAAAAGGGCTGAACATTATGGTACATATGTTAAATATTCTATAGAAAAGTGGATAGTTGGATAAAGAGAGAGAATTTTAATCTTATAAGACAACCAAATGGAAATCTTAGAATTGAAAAAGTTGAAAGAAATTTATTGGGTGAAATTAACAGCAGGTTATACACAACAGAAGGCAAGATCTTTCTTGTACTTGAAGACATCAGTAGAAATCATCAAACATATAGAGAAAAATTTAAAAATTGAAGATATGAATAGAGCTTAAATAACCAGTGGGACCAGGTTAAGAAATGTGACATATTGGTAATTAAAGTCCCAGAAGGAGAAGAGAAAGAGAAAGGGAACAGAAAAAAATGTTGGCCAAAATTCAGAAATATTGGCCAAAAATGTCCCAACCTTGACTAAAAATAATGCATAGATTCAAGAAACTTAGCAAACTCTGAGTAGAAAAGAAAATCATAGTCAAGCTACTGAAAATCAAATATAAAGAAAAAAAGCCTTAAAAGCAGCCAGGAAAAAAAAAGTCACATTAAATACATAAAAACAATGATGAAAATGATAATGGATTTTTAAAATAGACTTTATTTTCTGGAGCAGTTTTAGGTTCATAGCAAAATTAAGCAGAAAGTATGGACAGTTCCCTTACCTCTTACTCTTGCCCACAGCCTTTCATATTACCAATATCCTTAACTAGAAACTGTGGACCTACATTGAAGCATCCTTATCACCCAGAGTCTATAGTTTACATTAGGATTCACTGTTGTCATTGTACTTATTATGGATTTTGACAAATGTAATGACATGTACCCATAATTTTTAAAAGATTTTATTCATTATTTGAGAGACAGAGAGGGCATGAGTGGGCAGGAGAGAGAGAAGTGGGCTCCCTGCTGAGAAGGGAGCACGATGAGGGCTGGATCCCAGGACCCTGAGATCATGAGCTGAGCCAAAGGCAGACACTTAGTCGACTGAACTACCTAGGTACCCCATGTACCCATAATTTTAGAATCATACAGAAGAATTTCCCTGCCCTAAAAATCCTCAGTGCCCTGTCTTTTCATCCTTCCCTCCCTACTAACCCCTGTCAACCACTGAGTTTTTTATTATCTCCATAATTTTGCTTTTTTACAAAATATCATGTAGTTGGAATCATACATTTTGTAGACTTTTTTTTTATATTAGCTTCTTTCACTTAGTAAAGTACACTTAAGGTTTCTCCCTGTCTTTTCATGCCTTGATAGAAGTTTTGGGGTGTGCGTGTGTGTGTGTGTGCGCGCTCACTAAATAATATTCCCTTGTCTGGAAATACCACAGTTTATTTATCCATTCACCTACTAAAAGATATCTTGGTTGCTTCCAAGTTTTGACAATTATGGATAAAGCTTCTATAAACATCTGTGTATAGGTTTTTATATGGACATAAGTTTGCAACTCCTTTGGCTAAATACCAAGGAGTGAAATTCTTAGGTTTATATGGTAAGCGTGTATTTAGTTTCCTTAGAAATCACTGAACTGTTTTCCAAAGTGGCTGCACCATTTTGCATTTTCACCAGCAATGAATTAAATTTCCTGTTGCTTCATATCCTTACCAGCATTTGGTGTTGTAAGGTTCCAGATTTAGTCCATTGAAATAGGTATGTGGTGGTATCTTATTATTTTAATTTTCATTGCCCTGGTGACAAACGATTTGGAACCTCTTTTCATATGCTATTTACCATCTGTCTATCATTTTAGTGAGGTGTCCAATAAGGTCTTTGCCCCATTTTTAAATCTGATTTTTGTTGTGGAGTTTTAAGAGTTATTTGTATATTTGAATAATAGTCATTCATCAGATCTGGCTTTTTAAAATCTTTTCTCCTGATCTGTGGCTTCTCTTATCATTCTCTTGTGATAGTGTCTTTTATAGAGCTAGTTTTTAATTTTAATGAAGTCCAGCCTATCAATTATTTATATCATGGATTGTGCCTTGGTGTTACACCTAAAAAGTTATCACCTATATCCAAGATCATTTGGGTTTTCTCCTAAGTTATCTTCTAAGAGTCTTTGCATTTTATATTTAGGTCTGTGATTTACTTAAGTTACTTTTTGTGAAGGGTATAAAAAACGTCTTTATCTAGATTTATGTTTTTGCATGTGAAAGTCCAATTGTTTCAATACCACTTCTTAAAAAAAACTGTCTTTGCTTAATTGTATTACCTTTGCTTCTTTGTCAAAGATCAGTTGACTGTTTTTATGTGGGTCTCTTTCTGGCTCTGTATTTCTGTTACATTGATCTGTCTATTCTTTTACCAGTACCATGCTATCTTGATTACCACAACTTTACAGTAAGGTTTGAAGATGGATCGCATCAGTTTTCCAACTCTGTTCTTCTTTAATATTGTGTTGGCTATTCTAGGTCTTTTTCCTTGCCATGTAAACATTAGAATCAATTTATTGATACCTATAAAATAACTTGCTGAGGTTTTGATTGGGTTTGCATTGAATCTATAGGTCAAGTTGGAAAGAACTGACATGTTGGTTATATTGAGACTTTCTATACATGAACATGGAATATCTCTTCATTTGCTTAATTATTCTTTCATTTCTTTCATCAGAGTCTTACAGCTTAACTTATATAAATCCTATGCATATTTTGTTAGGCTTATATCTAAGTATTTCATTTGGGCCAATGCTAATGTAAATGGTATTGTGTTTTTCATTTCAAATTTTATTTGTTCACCATATAGGAAAATGATTGACTTTTGTAACATTACTTTTGTATCTTGCAACCTTGCTATAATTGATTATTAAGTTTTTAAAATTAGAAACAATAGAGGCCAATACAAATGAAAGGCATCATTAAATTGCTAATAGAAGAAAAATGTCAAGCAAGAATTCCATATTAATTCTATTATCTAATGAAAATATTTTTTTTAAATGAGGCTGAGACAATTTTCAGATAAAGCAAAGCTGATAGATTTTGCTTTCAGTTGACTTATACTACAAGAAAAACTAAAGAAAGTTCTTAAAGCTGAAATGAAATGTGAACAGACTGATTACCAGCAATGAAATGGAATCAGAAATCAAAAACTCCCAAAAAAACAAAAGTCCATGACCAGGTGGCTTCACAGGTGAATTCCACCAAACATTTAAAGAAAAGTTAGTATCTATTTGTCTCATACTTTTTCAAAGAATAGAAGAGGAAGGGGAACTTCTAAATTCATTCTGTGAGGTCAGAATTACCCTGATACCAAAACCAAATAAAGACACAGCAAAAAGAAAAAGAGAGAGAACTGCAGTTCTGATGACATAGATGCAAAAATCCTCAGCAAAATATTAGCAAACTGAATCCAACAATACGTTAAAAAATATTCACCACAATCAAGTGGGATTTATTTTCAGGATGCAGGTAGTCCAATATTTGAAAATCAATCAACATGATATATCACATCAATAAGAGAAAGGATAAAACCATATTATCATTTCAATAGATGAAAAATCATCAACAAAGTACAACATCCATTCATTGATAAAAACCCTCAACAAAGTAGGTTTAGAGGGTAAATACCTCAACATAATAAAGGCCATAAATAAAAAACCCAGAGTTAACATCATACTCAATGATGAAAAATGGAGAGCTTTTCTCCTGAGGTCAAGAACAAGACAAGGATGTCTACTCTCACCATTTTCATTCAACATGTTCTCGAAGTCCTAGCCACAGCAATCAGACAAGATAAAGGAATAAAAGGCATCCAAATTGGTAGAGAAGAAGTAAACCTTTCACTATTTGCAGATGACATGATACTATATACACTATGTATAGAAAATCCTAAAAAAAAAAAAAAAGAAAGAAAACCCTAAAGACCACTAAAAAACTGCTAGAACTGATAAATGAATTCAGTAAGGTCACAGGATAAGAATCAATATATACAAATCTGTTGCATTTCTGTACACTAATAATGAAGCAATAGGAAGAGAAATTAAGAAAATAATCCCATTTATAATTGCACCAAAAATAATAATATACCTAGGAATAAACTTAACCAAAGAGGTGAAAGACCTGTACTCTAAAAACTATAAAACACTGATGAAAGAAAGTGAAGATGACACAAAGAAATGGAAAGATATTCCATGCTCAAGGATTGAAAGAACAAATATCATTACAATGTCTGTACTACCCAAATCAATCTACAGATTTAATGTAATCTCTATCAAAATACCAACAGCATTTTTCATAGAACTAGAACAAACAATCCTAAAATTTCTGTGGAACCACAAAAGACCTTAAATAGCCAAAGCAATCTTGAAAGCAAAAAAACAAAAGTGGACGTAGCATAATCCAGACTTCAAGTTATATTACAAAGCAGTAGTGTAGTACTGGCACAAAAATAGATGCATAAATCAATAGAGCAGAATAGAAAGTCCAGAGAATAAATCCACAATTGAAAGGTCAATTTATCTTTAACAAAGGAGGCAAGATTATGCAATGGGTAAAAGACAGTCTTTTCAACAAATGGTGCTAGGAAAACTGGATAGCTACATGCAAAAGAATGAAACAGGACCACTTTCTTTCACCATACACAAAAATAAACTTGAAATGGATTAAGGATTTCAATTGAGACCTGAAACCATAAAAATATTAGTAGAGAACACAGGCAGTACTTTCTTTGACATTGGCCTTAGCAACACTTTTCTAGGTATGTCTCCTGAGGCAAGTGAATCAAAAGAAAATACATGGGACTACATGAAAATAAAAGTCTTCTGCACAGCAAAGGAAATAACAAAACTAAAAGGCAACCTATAGAATGGGAGGAGATATTTTCAAATGACATATCTGCTAAAGGGTTAGTACCCAAAATATATAAAGAACTTATAAAACTTAACACCCAAAAACTAAATAATCCAATTAAAAAATGGGCAGAAGATGTGAACAGACATTTCTCCAAAGAAGACCTATAGATAGCGAACAGACACACAAAAAGATGCTCATCATCACTTATTTATCATTGGGGAAATGCAAATCAAAACTATGATCAGATATCACCTCACACCTGTCAGAATGGCTAAAATCAACAATACAAGAAACAACAGGTGTTGGCAAGAATGTACAGAAAAAGGAACCCTTGTGTACTATTGGTGGGAATGCAAACTGGTGCAACCTCATGGAAAACAGTATGGAGGTTCCTCAAAAGGTTGAAAATAGAACCACCCTATGATCCAGCAATCACACTACTGGATGTTTACCCCAAGAATACAAGAACACTAATTCAAAGAGTTACATGCCCCTATGTTTATAGCAGCATTATTTATAATAACCATATGGAAGCAGCCCAAGTGCCCATCAGTTGATGAATAGATAAAGAAGAATTGCATACAATTTATAATGGAATATTATTCAGCTGTAAAAAAGAATGAAATCTTGCTATTTGCAATAATATGGATAGAGCTAGAGAGTATTATTCTAAGCAAAATAGAGAAAGACAAATACCGTATGATTTCATTTATATGTGGAATTTAAGAAACAAAACAAGGAAGGGGAAAGAAAGGAAGAGAGATGGAGGGGAAGAGAAATCAAGAAACATATTCTTAATTACAGAGAACAAACTAATGGTTACCAGATGGGGAAGTGGGTGGGAGGAGGGGTGAGATAGTTGATGAGGATGAAGGAAGGCACTTGTGATGAGCACAGGATGATATATGGTAGTATTGAATCACTGTGTTGTACACCAGAAACTAATACAACACTGCATAGTAACTAACTGGAATTAAAATAAAAAATAAAAAAAGAAAGCTGGTTGTGGCTGTATTAATATCAAGTAGATTTCAGAATATGGACTCCTAAGTTGAAAAGAGTCAGTCAATTAATAAAAAAGGAATAATAATACTAAATGTGAATTTACCTTATCAGAGTTTCAAAATACGTAAGTAGAAACTGACAGAACTAAAAAGAAAAAGAGACAAATCTACAATCACATTGGAGATTTTAACAACTTTTTTGAATTATTGATAGAACAATAGAGAAAATCAGTAAACATATAGAAAATTTGAACAACTTGCCTACTAACTTAATTAATATTTATAAAATGCAACTATTGATTGTACTTTATTTTCAGGTGCACATGGAACATTCAACAAGATAATATACTAGGTAATAAGTTTCAAAGAATTTTTTTTAATTTATTTTTTATTGGTGTTCAATTTACTAACATACAGAATAACCCCCAGTGCCCGTCACCCATTCACTCCCACCCCCCGCCCTCCTTCCCTTCCACCACCCCTAGTTCGTTTCCCAGAGTTAGCAGTCTTTACGTTCTGTCTCCCTTTCTGATATTTCCCACACATTTCTTCCCCCTTCCCTTATATTCCCTTTCACTATTATTTATATTCCCCAAATTAATGAGAACATATAATGTTTGTCCTTCTCCGACTGGCTTAATTCACTCAGCATAATACCCTCCAGTTCCATCCACATTGAAGCAAATGGTGGGTATTTGTCATTTCTAATAGCTGAGTAATATTCCATTGTATACATAAACCACATCTTCTTTATCCATTCATCTTTCGATGGACACCGAGGCTCCTTCCACAGTTTGGCTATCGTGGCCATTGCTGCTATAAACATCGCGGTGCAGGTGTCCCGGCGTTTCATTACATTTGTATCTTTGGGGTAAATCCCCAACAGTGCAATTGCTGGGTCGTAGGGCAGGTATATTTTTAACTGATTGAGGAACCTCCACACAGTTTTCCAGAGTGGCTGCACCAGTTCACATTCCCACCAACAGTGTATGAGGGTTCCCTTTTCTCCACATCCTCTCCAACATTTGTAGTTTCCTGCCTTGTTAATTTTCCCCATTCTCACTGGTGTGAGGTGGTATCTCATTGTGGTTTTGATTTGTATTTCCCTGATGGCAAGTGATGCAGAGCATTTTCTCATGTGCATGTTGGCCATGTCTATGTCTTCCTCTGTGAGATTTCTGTTCATGTCTTTTGCCCATTTCATGATTGGATTGTTTGTTTCTTTGGTGTTGAGTTTAAGAAGTTCTTTATAGATCTTGGAAACTAGCCCTTTATCTGATATGTCATTTGCAAATATCTTCTCCCATTCTGTAGGTTGTCTTTGAGTTTTGTTGACTGTATCCTTTGCTGTGCAAAAGCTTCTTATCTTGATGAAGTCCCAATAGTTCATTTTTGCTTTTGTTTCTTTTGCCTTCGTGGATGTATCTTGCAAGAAGTTACTGTGGCCGAGTTCAAAAAGGGTGTTGCCTGTGTTCTTCTCTAGGATTTTGATGGAATCTTGTCTCACATTTAGATCTTTCATCCATTTTGAGTTTATCTTTGTGTATGGTGAAAGAGAGTGGTCTAGTTTCATTCTTCTGCATGTGGATGTCCAATTTTCCCAGCACCATTTATTGAAGAGACTGTCTTTCTTCCAGTGGATAGTCTTTCCTCCTTTATCGAATATTAGTTGCCCATAAAGTTCAGGGTCCACTTCTGGATTCTCTATTCTGTTCCACTGATCTATGTGTCTGTTTTTGTGCCAGTACCACACTGTCTTGATGACCACAGCTTTGTAGTACAACCTGAAATCTGGCATTGTGATGCCCCCAGATATGGTTTTCTTTTTTAAAATTCCCCTGGTTATTCGGGGTCTTTTCTGATTCCACACAAATCTTAAAATAATTTGTTCTAACTCTCTGAAGAAAGTCCATGGTATTTTGATAGGGATTGCATTAAACGTGTATATTGCCCTGGGTAACATTGACATTTTTACAATATTAATTCTGCCAATCCATGAGCATGGAATATTTTTCCATCTCTTTGTGTCTTCCTCAATTTCTTTCAGAAGTGTTCTATAGTTTTGAGGGTATAGATCCTTTACATCCTTGGTTAGGTTTATTCCTAGGTATCTTATGCTTTTGGGTGCAATTGTAAATGGGATTGACTCCTTAATTTCTCTTTCTTCAGTCTCATTGTTAGTGTATAGAAATGCCACTGACTTCTGGGCATTGATTTTGTATCCTGCCATGCTACCGAATTGCTGTATGAGTTCTAGCAATCTTGGGGTGGAGACTTTTGGGTTTTCTATGTAGAGTATCATGTCATCGGCGAAGAGGGAGAGTTTGACTTCTTCTTTGCCAATTGGAATGCCTTTAATGTCTTTTTGTTGTCTGATTGCTGAGGCTAGGACTTCCAGTACTATGTTGAACAGCAGTGGTGAGAGTGGACATCCCTGTCTTGTTCCTGATCTTAGGGGAAAGGCTCCCAGTGCTTCCCCATTGAGAATGATATTTGCTGTGGGCTTTTCATAGATGGCTTTTAAGATGTCGAGGAATGTTCCCTCTATCCCTACACTCTGAAGAGTTTTGATCAGGAATGGATGCTGTATTTTGTCAAATGCTTTCTCTGCATCCAATGAGAGGATCATATGGTTCTTGGTTTTTCTCTTGCTGATATGATGAATCACATTGATTGTTTTACGGGTATTGAACCAGCCTTGTGTCCCAGGGATAAATCCTACTTGGTCATGGTGAATAATTTTCTTAATGTACTGTTGGATCCTATTGGCCAGTATCTTGTTGAGAATTTTTGCATCCATGTTCATCAGGGATATTGGTCTGTAATTCTCCTTTTTGGTGGGGTCTTTGTCTGGTTTTGGAATTAAGGTGATGCTGGCCTCATAGAACGAATTTGGAAGTACTCCATCTCTTTCTATCTTTCCAAACAGCTTTAGGAGAATAGGTATGGTTTCTTCTTTAAACGTTTGATAAAATTCCCCTGGGAAGCCATCTGGCCCTGGACTCTTGTGTCTTGGGAGGTTTTTGATGACTGCTTCAATTTCCTCCCTGGTTATTGGCCTGTTCAGGTTTTCTATTTCTTCCTGTTCCAGTTTTGGTAGTTTGTGGCTTTCCAGGAATGCGTCCATTTCTTCTAGATTGCCTAATTTATTGGCGTATAGCTGTTCATAATATGTTTTTAAAATCGTTTGTATTTCCTTGGTGTTGGTAGTGATCTCTCCTTTCTCATTCATGATTTTATTAATTTGAGTCTTCTCTCTCTTCTTTTTAGTAAGGCTGGCTAATGGTTTATCTATCTTGTTAATTATTTCAAAGAACCAACTCCTGGTTCTGTTGATCTGTTCCACAGTTCTTCTGGTCTCGATTTCGTTGAGTTCTGCTCGAATCTTTATTAACTCCCTTCTTCTCTTGGGTGTAGGATCTATTTGCTGTTTTTTCTCTAGCTCCTTTATGTGTAAGGTTAGCTTTTGTATTTGAGTTCTTTCCAGTTTTTGAATGGATGCTTGTATTGCGATGTATTTCCCCCTTAGGACTGCTTTTGCTGCATCCCAAAGATTTTGAACGGTTGTATCTTCATTCTCATTAGTTTCCATGAATCTTTTTAATTCTTCCTTAATTTCCTGGTTGACCCTTTTATCTTTTAGCAGGATGGTCCTTAACCTCCACGTGTTTGAGGTCCTTCCAAACTTCTTGTTGTGATTTAGTTCTAATTTCAAGGCATTATGGTCTGAGAATATGCAGGGGACAATCCCAATCTTTTGGTATCGGTTCAGACCCGATTTTTGACCCAATATGTGGTCTATTCTGGAGAAAGTTCCATGTGCGCTTGAGAAGAATGTGTATTCAGTTGAGTTTGGATGTAAAGTTATGTAGATATCTGTGAAATCCATCTGGTCCAGTGTATCATTTAAAGCTCTCGTTTCTTTGGAGATGTTGTGCTTAGAAGACCTATCGAGTATAGAAAGAGCTAGATTGAAGTCACCAAGTATAAGTGTATTATTATCTAAGTATTTCTTCACTTTGGTTAATAATTGATTGATATATTTGGCAGCTCCCACATTCGGGGCATATATATTGAGGATTGTTAAGTCCTCTTGTTGAATAGATCCTTTAAGTATGATATAGTGTCCCTCTTCATCTCTCACTACAGTCTTTGGGGTAAATTTTAGTTTATCTGATATAAGGATGGCTACCCCTGCTTCCTTTTGAGGACCTTTCGAATGGTAAATGGTTCTCCAACCTTTTATTTTCAGGCTGTAGGTGTCCTTCTGTCTAAAATGAGTCTCTTGTAGACAGCAAATAGATGGGTCCTGCTTTTTTATCCAGTCTGAAACCCTGCGCCTTTTGATGGGGTCATTAAGCCCGTTCACATTCAGAGTTACTATTGAGAGATATGAGTTTAGTGTCATCATGATATGTATTCAGTCCTTGTTTTTGTGGACTGTTCCACTGAACTTCTTCTTAAAGGGGAATTTTAAGAGTCCCCCTTAAAATTTCTTGCAGAGCTGGTTTGGAGGTCACATATTCTTTTAGTTGCTGCCTGTCTTGGAAGCTCTTTATCTCTCCTTCCATTTTGAATGAGAGCCTTGCTGGATAAAGTATTCTTGGTTGCATGTTCTTTTCATTTAGGACCCTGAATATATCCTGCCAGCCCTTTCTGGCCTGCCAGGTCTCTGTGGAGAGGTCTGCTGTTACCCTAATACTCCTCCCCATAAAAGTCAGGGATTTCTTGTCTCTTGCTGCTTTAAGGATCTTCTCTTTATCTTTGGAATTTGCAAGCTTCACTATTAAATGTCGAGGTGTTGAACGGTTTTTATTGATTTTAGGGGGGGGATCTCTCTATTTCCTGGATCTGAATGCCTGTTTCCCTTCCCAGGTTAGGAAAGTTTTCAGCTAGAATTTGTTCAAATACATATTCTGGCCCTCTGTCCCTTTCGGCGCCCTCGGGAACCCCAATTAAATGTAGGTTTTTCTTTCTCAGGCTGTCGTTTATTTCCCTTAATCTATCCTCATGGTCTTTTGTTTGTCTCTTTTTTCCTCAGTTTCCCTCTTTGCTAGCAACTTGTCTTCTATGTCACTCACTCGTTCTTCCACCTCGTTAACCCTCGTCGTTAGGACTTCTAGTTTGGATTGCATCTCATTCAATTGATTTTTAATTTCTGCCTGATTAGCTCTAAATTCTGCAGTCATGAAGTCTCTTGAGTCCTTTATACTTTTTTCTAGAGCCACCAGTAGCTGTATAATAGTGCTTCTGAATTGGCTTTCTGGCATTGAATTGTAATCCAGATTTTGTAACTCTGTGGGAGAGAGGACTGTTTCTGATTCTTTCTTTTGAGGTGAGGTTTTCCTTCTAGTCATTTTGCTCAGCGCAGAGTGGCCAAAAGCAAGTTGTATTGGGAATAAGAGAAAAAGAGAGGAAAGAAAGAAGGAAAGAAAAGAGAAAGAGAAAAAAAAGGGAAGAAAAAAAAACGAAAAAAAAAGAGAAGAAAAAGAGAAAGAAAAAGAAAGGAGAAAAAAAAAAGGTGGGGGAAGGAAACAAATCAAAAAGCAAAACAAAACAGAACAAAACAAAACAAAACAAAAAAAGAACCACCGGGGAGTATCTTCTGATTCTGTGTACTTTAAGTCCCTTGGCTTCTCCTGGAGGTTGTCCGTCTAGCTGGTCTTCTGGGGGAGGGGCCTGTTGTGCTGATTTTCAGGTGTTAGCACTTGGGGGAGCTGCTGTGCCCCTGCCTGGTGCAGGGCTCAGTGGGGGTTGTTTACCCCGTGAGGCCGCAGGAGGAACAGCCCCAGTGGCGGGGCAGCTCTGGAAACCTGGATTCAGCTCCGGCAGGAACTCCGTCTGCAGGGCCTGGAGGCTCCGGGCCGGTCCGCTGATCTGCTCAGCTGGGGCAGGAGCGTCCTCGCTGTCCTGGGCCCTCCCGGCCTCTGCCTGTCCCGGGGGAGGCGGGATCCTGGGCTGTGTCCCGGCGCCCTGTGCTCCGGGTCCTGCGCTGTTGGATTCGCGCTCCTGGGCCGCGCAGCCCCCTCCGCGGAGCTGCCGCCCGAGCCCCCTGAGCTGCTCCTGGAACCGCGCAGGCCCCTCTGCACGGAGCCTCTTCCTCTGCCCGAGCCCCTCCGAGCTGCTCCCGTCCCGCAGCCCCCTCTGCGGAGCCGCCGCCCGAGCTCCTCCGAGCTGCTCCGGGTCCCGCTGTGTGCGCTGCAGCCCTTAGGGAGCTCGGCGCACTCTCCTGGGCGCGCAGTTGCTGTTACTGTCCCAGGGAGCCCGAGGGCATCCCCTTCCTCCTGGGTCCTGCTCCACCTCCCCGGGAGCCCCTTTCCGCCCGGGAAGGTCGGTGCAGCTCCTGCTCCTCCGGGACGGGGCTCTCCTGTCCTGGGGACACTTGCCCCGGCCTCAGCCCGGCTCCTCGCGGGGCCCCTCCCCCTTGGAGGCCTTTGTTTCTTTACTTCTTTTTCCCCGTCTTCCTACCTTGATAGAAGCGCGAACTCTTCTCACTGTTGCATTCCAGCTGGTCTCTCTTTAAATCTCAGGCCGAATTCATAGATTTTCAGGATGATTGGAAGGTTTTCTAGGTAATTTGGTGGAGACAGGTGATTTGGAGACCCTACTCTTCCGCCATCTTGCTCCTCCCCCTTTCAAAGAATTTGATACTCTTAAAAACAGAAGAATTCAATTAGAAATCAATAGCCATAAAATGGCTACAAAATACTAAATATTTCAAAATTGAGCATTATAATTCTAAATAACCCATGAGTCAAGAAATCACAAGAGTTGGAAAATATTTGAAATTCAATGATAATGAAAACACATTTGAAAAATTGTGAGTTGTAATTAAAGCAGTGTTTAGAGGAAACTTTACATATTTAAATGCCTATATTAGAAAAGAAAATAAGCTTTAAAAGTAATTATTTAGGTTTCTACTGTAAGACACTAGGAATATAAAAATAAATTCAGCCAAAATCAACTGGAAAAAATGAAATAATAAATAGCAGAAATCATTAGAAAACAGAAAACAACAGGAGAGAAAGTTAAAAAAACTAAAACTGAAATGACTAATACAATTGATAAACCATAGCAATATGGATCAAGAAAAGAAAGAAAACAGTAGAGACACTACTTCAGGTCCTGTAGACTAATAAAGGTGATAAAAACCTATTATGAACAATTATATGTCAATAAATTTGACAACTTAAATGAAATGGACAAATTTTTAGAAAAACACATATATAACCAACAGAAGAAATTATATGTTTAGGCCTATGATCCATTTCAAATTAAGCTTTGTAAATAGTTGAAGTAAGAATCAATGAAATTGAATTTATTAGGGCACCTGGGTGGCTCAGTGGTTGAGCATCTGCCTTTGGCTCAGGGCGTGATCCTGGAGTCCTGGGACATCAGGCTCCCCGCAGAAAGCCTGCTTCTCCCCTCTGCCTGTGTCTCTGCCTCTCTCTGTGTCTCTCTTATGAATAAATAAATAAAATCTTTAAAAAAAGAAATAAGAAATTGAATTTATCAGTAAAACCTTCCCCATAAGAAAAACTTCAGACTGACATGTCATTACTGGTGAATTCTATCAAATATTCAAAGAAGAATTAACACTCAGTCTATACAAACTCAGACAATGGAAGAGGGAACTCTTCCCAACTCATTTGAGGAGGCCAGAATAACCCTGATATAAAAAAAACAAACAAAAGTGACATTACCAGAAAAGAAATTAGAGACCAATGTCCTTTATGAGCATAGATGCAAAAGTCCCTCATGAAATATTTTCAAATTGAGTTCAAATATGTGTGTGTGTGTGTGTGTGTGTATAGAGAGAAAGTTTTGATTTTTACCGTTCAAAAGTAAATAATGTAATTCAGTACATTTACAAAATCAAACGAGTTAAAAAGAAATAATCAACTATTTAATAGTTGCAGGAATAGCATTTAGACAAAATTCAACATCCATTCATAATAACAACTCTCAGCAAATTAAGAATAGAAGGAAATTTTCTCAACCTGATTAAGGGCATCTATAACACAACTTACAGCTATCAACATATTTACTGTAAAACGTTGAATGGTTTTCCCCTGAAGATTGGAAACAAGGCAAAGGTATATTACCCTACCTCTTCTATGTAACATTATATTAGAGGTCCTAATTATTGCTATAAGACCAGAGAAAATAGGGTATAATGATTGAAAGACATAAAATTATGTTTACAGACAGCATGATTGCTTATGTAGAAAATCCTAAGGAATCTACAAAAAGACTAATAAGTCAAATTAGTAAGGTCACAGGATAAGAGGTTAAGATAAAAAATCATTTGTATTTCTATATAGATTTCATGTAGTAGCAACAAACAACTGGAAGGTGAGATGAGTAAAAGATATGAGAGACTCCTAACTCTGGGAAATGAACAAGGGGTAGTGGAAAGGGAGGTGGGTGGGGGGTTGGGGGTGACTGGGTGACAAGCACTGAGGGGGGACCTTGACGGAATGAGCACTGGGTGATATGCTATATGTTGGCAAATTGAACTCCAATAAAACAAACAAATAAGTCAATAAATAAATAAGAAAACTCTTCATTGATGCTAAAAAAACCAAAATATTTGCTAAAAAATTTTATGAAAAAATCTATAAAACGTCTACAATAATAATATTAATAAGAAATAAAAGACCACTAAACAGATGGAATGATACATTATGTTCATGATCTATAAAACTCAGTAACTTATCTATAAAACTCAATCAACTTTTCCAAAAAATGATCTATAGGTTACATACTATTTTATAAAAAAATCTCAGTAGGTATTTTTTGTAGAAATTGGCAAGCTTTTCTAAAATTTATATGCATATGCAAAGGATTTAGTTAGCCAAAACAAACTTGAAAAAGAAGAATAAAGTTATAATATTTGCTCAGATATTAAAATTTATTATGAATCTACAATTATTAAGAAGGAATAAATAAATGGCCCAATGGAACCAAATACAGTTCAAAAATCAATCACACTTGATCAATTTGACAAAGATGTTAAGATAATTCTATGAAGAAACAAAAGCCTTACCATAAATGATGCTGGAACAACTGGATATCTGTCTGGAAATGATGAACCCCTATGCCTACTTCACAACATGTAACACTGCATTTGAAATAGAAATCTAAACATAAAAGCTAAAACTGTAAAGCTTCTTAAAAAAAAATAGGAGAATATCTTCATTAAGATTTGGGTTAAGCAAAGATTTCTTAGAATTCAATGGAAAAAAATAATACATTGAATCTTAACTTTGAAACCTCATTCTAAAAAACACTATCAAAAAATGAAAAGACAGAGGTGCCTGGGTTGCTCAATCAGGCATCCAATTCTTGATTTTGGCTCAGGTCATGCATGATCTTAGAGTTGTGAGCCCCATGTCCAATGCGGAGCCTGCTTAGGATTCTACTTATGCCCCCCACCTACCTGCCTAAAAAAACAAAACAAAACAAAATGAAAAGACAAAATCATAGAAGTAAAAATATTTGCAATACAATAGAGCTGAGACAAGACTTATATCAAGGGCCTATATAAAGAACTCTTGTAATACATTTTAAAAATGGGTAAAAGATGTAAATAGAAACTTTACAGAAGACATAGGATGGCCAGTAAGTACATGAAAAGATGCTCAGCATCTTTAACCACCAAGGAAACGAAAATTAAAATCACAATAGGATATCATTTCATACAATAGAAAGGTTAAAACTACAATGAATAATACCAAATGTTATCAAGGGTGTGGAGCAACTGGAAATCCTTTGCTCTTTTGGTGAGATTATAAAATGGTATAACTGCTTTAGAAAATGATCCGTCAGTTTATTAGAAAGTTAGCATATACCTATTCTATGTCTCAGCAATTCCATCCCTAGGTGTTTACTTAAGAAAAAAGAAAATGTATGTCTTTAAGACAAAACTTGCATATGAATATTCATAGAAGCTTTATTCATAATAGCCCCCAAAGAGAAACACTACAAATGTCCCTCAAAAGTGGAATGGATAAACAAATTGAATATCCATATAATTGAATACTATTCAGTGATAAAAAGAATAAACTACTGACACACAGAACATGGCTGTATATATTTGTCAAAGTCTTTTAACCAGCCTTAAAAATCTATGTATTTATATTTCTGTAAATATATTTATCCATTCTTTTTAGATTAAACAACTAAAGCAAAGAGAAGTTACACAACATGTTCAAACCAGTGAGCTCCAAGTCTTTTAAGTGCAGCATATTCTCCATGGCAAAACAATGAAATTTTCTAAGTCTTTGTTACATTCTGAACAATACAGAATTTAGCAATACATTTTATATAACGGGGCTTCTTCTGCCTGTAAGGAAACTACATTCAGTAGCAGTCATTTGATTTCCAAAAGCTGTCATTTTATTCATGTATTTATTCAGTAACTTATTCAATGCATTTATTGAGCTCCTACTATGTGCTAGTTACTCTTTTAGGTTCTGACAATGGAGTGGTGAATAAAATAGCATATAGCTCCTTCACTTTCCTATCTGTGTGCTACATTTTTCACAAAACTCCTTCTAATAATATATGTCTTCCTGAACTTGCATTCTAGTTAGAGAGACAGACATAAGGTATGTAAAACATACAGCATGTTAGCTAAGGATAGGATTAAGGACAAAAAAATGGAGCAGAGAAGGGAATAATGTAATATATGTATTGCAGGGAGAGAGAAGGTGAAATATTAGATCTTGCAGCCATCAAAAGCTTTACTGAGCTCTTTTTCAGCAAAATCCTAAAAGAAATGAGGGAGCAAGGCATGCAGATCTGAGGAAGAGCTTTCCAGAAAAAGAAAAAGCAAGTGCAAAGAACTTAAGAGGAGAACATAACTGGGCTCAGAGAATGGAACAGTGTAGTTAGAATGGAGGGAGGGAACAAAGAAAAAAAGTAGGGAATGAGGTCAGATTTGGCTTACATAGGGCCTTGCTTTCTTTTTGCCACTGTGTTTTGTGGGTACCACTCCTTCACTATTACTCTTATTATTGGTTAGCCAGCAACAGGAACTAATGAAGAGAGTAGTAGCCCATCCACTTCCTAGAGGCAAAAAGCTTTGTTCTCTAAAGAACCATTTACATCTTTCGTGCCTATAGATATTCAGGTTTGAATATTAAGACACATAATGTCTGAATGTTACCAGTAGAAGCTGAACAAATGGCTGGCTTTCAAGAAGGCTCATATTGCAACCTTTGCTTTTATAAAAGTCACTTCTTGTCTCTCTCTCTCTCTCTTTTTCCTTTACTCATTTGTTGTGTGTGTGTGTGTCTGCTTTATTTGTTTTTTGTGTGTGTTTGGGTTTGTTTTGTTTCAAGTTTTTATTTAAATTTCAGTTAGTTACCACGGGGGAGGTACATGGGGAGATGGGTGAAATAGGTGATGGGGATTAAGGAATGCACCTGTGGTGATGAGCACTAGTGATGTATAGAATTGTTGAATCAGTATATTGTACGCATGAAACTAACATAACACTATATGTTAACTAACTGGAATTAAAATAAAATAAGGTAAATGAAATATTGGCATGTGAAAAAAATAAAGTCACTTCTTGGCCAAAACTGCACTTAGCCTTGTGAACTTAGAAACTTAATCTTGTTAGTATCCCAGAGTTAGGTAGACATGGAGAAATGCCAGTAGAATTTACAAGAAACTGATGTATAAAATTCAAATACCAGCTTATTAATTTATAATAAAACTTTCAGGGAAGCCACATAACCATGTCAGTCATTAGGGCTTCTTCTGCCTGTAAGGAAACTACATTGGAAGCCAAATAATCACAAGTTTAATTAGTGAGCATGGAAATCAAGCCGGTCATCTGAGTTTGAATGTTCTTGGTCTCTGGCCCTGGGTGCTCAAGGAGCCAATCTCTATATCAGAGTTATACATGTCAGGTAAATAGTCCCTGCCAGCACATGACTCCTTCACCTTCCTATGTATGGACTGCATTCTTCACAAAACCTCTTTTAATGATATATTTTTTCTTGAGATGTATTACTCTCTTCTGTGACATCTAGCTATGACTGATGATCTGGAGCCTCCCTAACCGGACTTTGAACATCTCCACTCTGATCCACTGTGCATTAATTTCATAGTCTAACTACTGAAGAATAATTTTAGAAACATACTACTATGCAACTGACCAAATTTACTGATTAACCAAAAATCTGTTTTAGTTATTTATTTTATTTCTATGTATATATTCTACGAATAGGAGTATGGACATATTTTGAGACTATACTCTCCCTATGAATATATTCTATTGGATATACCAATGAATATATATATTATATAAATGTATATAGTGGATATACATTTTATATGGAAATATATTCAATATTTTAAACATCTTTTGAATATAGTTTCATATCTAGTATTAGCTTATACTAATTTATTTCTAATCCATTTCAAGTCACTATTTTGCCAACGTATCAGCAGGCCTAGTTCACCAGTTTCAGTGAATTACCTGAATTTACAGAATTAACAAAAACTGGAGACTTAAGAAGACATAAGATCTATGGGAATTTATGTGAATTTTTAGTTGACAAGTTTTCACTTTGTTTTTGTAGGAATACTTTGAAATACTTAGAGTGTCTTGGTCCCTTTTCCCCTGCTTTTGCTGCTGCTGCTGCTGCTACTGCTACTGCTGCATAATTGTGTTTCAATATAATTGATTTACTTTGTAATTGTGTATGTTTTATTTTATGCATTAAAAACATTATTCTAAAGTGTCCACAGCCTTCACCATACTACCCATGGCATAATAAAGAACCCATGGCATAATAAAGGCAAAGAAGCTGTGAGCTAAGGGAGGAACTTAGAAACAGAAAGGTAATAACCTTTGCTGAGGGAAAAGCAGAGAGATGTGAAGAGATTTGAACCCTTACACAGCAATCATGGGACTGTAAAAATGGTGCAGTCACTATGGAAAACAGTCTGACAATTCCTCGAATGGTTGAACATAGAGTTACCATATGATCCCTCCTTAGGTATAGACCCTAGAGTGGAATATTATTTGGCAAGAAAAAGGAATGAGATTCGAATACTTGTTACAACATGGAAGGCCCTCATAAAGGTTATGCTTTCTTTGCCACATCTATTGCGAGAATGAAAACCATTCTCAGCAATCAGACTGTTGACATTCCAGAAAATGTTGACATAACCCTGAAGGGACACACTGTGATCATGAAGGGCCCCAGAGGAACCCTGCAAAGGGACTTCAATCACATCAATGTAGAACTCTGTCTTCTTGTAAAGAAGAAGAGGCTCCGAATTGACAAATAGTGGGGAAATAGAAAACAACTGGCTACCGTTTACACGATCTGTAGTCACGTACAGAACATGATCAAGGGCATTACACTGGGCTTCCATTACAAGATGAGGTCGTTGTATGCTCACTTTCCCATCAACATTGTTATTCAGAATGGTTCTCGTGTTGAAATCCGAAATTTCTTAGGTGAAAAATATATTCGCAGGGTTCGGATGAGGCCAGGTGTTGCTTGTTCTGTATCTCAAGCCCCAAAATAGTTAATTCTTGAAGGAAATGACATTGAACTTGTTTCGAACTCAGCTGCTTTGATTTAGCAAATGATAACTGTTAAAAACAAGGATATCAGAAAATTTTTGCATGGTACCTTTGTTTCTGAAAAAGGAACAGTTCAGCAGGCTGATGAATAAGATCTAAGATGTCCAGCAACAGAAACAGCAAGATGCCAGATGATTTTTCAGACTTATTTGTGATACCTTAAGAATGCAATAAAAATTATACTGAAAAAAGATTATGCTAAGTTGAAGAAGCCAGTCACAAAATGTATTGTATGATTCCACTTATAAGAAATATCCAGAATAAACAAATTTCTATATAAAGAGAAAAATCAGTAATTGCCTAGTGCCAAGAGTTGAAGTGTGGGAATGGAAAGTCACTGCTAATGGGTAGTAGGCTTATTTCTGAGGTAATGAAAATGTTCTAAAAATTTATTGTGACAACTCTGTAAATATACTGGAACCCATTGAATTGTCCACTTTAAAGGAAGGATTTTATAGTATGTGAATTATATCTCAATAAAGCTATTTTTAAAAGGATGATTGGGTATTTTTTGTATAGCCAACACTAATGTCACTTTTACTTTCTTGTGACCTAACACCAAAACCCTTGCTCTTTCTACCGTGCTTCATTGCCTTCAGTGTAGTATCGTCTGGCTTAACATAAATATACTGCTCTACCTATTGTCATGACTATATAATCTTCTGGATCTTTGAGATGGATGGGTCTATGTTTCAGTGAATGAACGTTATAGGGAATGAGGCCATTTCTCTTAACTGGTAACTGCTTTGATAACTAGGAGGCACTCCACCACAGATGCTTTGCTTGGATTCAGATCTCAAACACCATCACTTGTTAGCTGTGAAACCTTGGTTTAATTACTTAAACTCTTTTATCTTCAGGGGTTTTATTTTGTACAAAAATGGAGATAATATCCATCCACATCATATGGTGTTACGAGAATTTAATTATACCTAAAAAGCTCTCAGTATGGTTACTAACCTGTATTAAGTGTTGAATAGTTCTTATTACCATTTATTTTTATTACTATTATTATTTACAATGAGTAATTTCTAATCAAGTGTTTTCTTCTTTAGAGTAGTTAAAAATCCTTTATGGCTATTTACTACTTAACCTACTCAAGCCCTGTTGATGTGTACTCTTCTTTTAATAGGTGCAACATAAGAGATACAGTGCAATTCTTAAGCGTTTGCATTGTCAGGTGAACAAGCTTCAGTCAAATAGAAGACAATGGCAATGGAACATTCACCAACTAGAAAAAACTGCAGCTGAACTAAGGAAACGCATTGGAATGAAAGATTAACATGGCCAAAGGGCAATGTAGAACACAGACTATTTAAAAAAAAAAAAAAAAGATAGGACAAAAGGTTGAGAAAATTCTTTTGATTCTTAACCAGCATCCACTACCAGAGGTCTGTCTTAATAACAGACTATCTCTCTTTTTTTGAATCTGTTAATGTGTTTGCTAAAGTGCCTTCCAAGCCTACAACTGATAGCAGTAGGTAGACGATAGAAATACTTATAGAAAAAAAAAAAAAGAAATACTTATAGAAAAATAGTGGAAGACCCTATAAATATTTGAGTATGTAAGATATTTTGTACTGATGAATGCCTGTTTATAAACATATTGCCTTCACTATCATGTGAAGGAAAAATGTAGAAGAAAAGAAGTATATAAAGTTACAAGATTTAAATTGTTAAGGTATTTTAAATGATTGTTTCAAACTTTTTATTAAAACTTGCTTTTTCACCACTGCCTTCACAGTGGTCCATAAGTATTGACATTTATAATAATGTTGTTGTATGTTCAATGCTTCAGGTATTTAAATGTTTTCTTTTATCCAGAAAGTAACAATCCTTTTTTCTTTGTTATTAGATAATACAATTTTAGAGTGTTGCAAGGCATAACACTTTTCGTCCTTAAATTCTTTCATACTATTCTGTGACAAAATTGAAGTTATAACATCATGTAAGGCAAATACCAGCTCTTAAAAAAAGTGTTAACTAGTATAGACAATCGTGTATTTTTTTCTCACTGAAAATCATATACTATGTCCATGGCAACATTTCAAAATTTAGCTTCTTCATATGAAGATAAAAGTGCTCCTTCTTGTGGCTCCACTGAATCAAATTTTAGGAACAGAAAAAATATTATTGAAGATAATGGTTTGTAAATATTTACTTTTAGGATTTAATGCTTTCAAAGCAACATCAAAAAGGTATCTCAAGTCCATTTTCTCCTCACCTTTCTTCGTGCCTAAGAGGATAGCTGATATAAAACCTGATATTAATAATCTTGTTATGTCTAACATTAACAATCCTATTATGAATTAGCATGGCTCATTATGGCTAACACTTCAAATGGCTTTGCTGTAACACAATCAGCTGTGGTGCATGACTCAGAAATACACTTACAAATAAAAATGGTTAAACCTGCATAGAGAGTTCCCACTATGCTCAGCTGAAGACAAGACTGAAAGTTTTAAAGGCTGATCATATAAAAATACTTCAATTTACTTTGCATACTTAAAAGGCTATTCTTATAACTATGCTTCATAATTTTATAGTTTATAAAAGAAAAATTCTACTTTTCTAAACTCTCGATAAGTTTATAACAGTTTTCAAAACATTTGTATGTGATAGCTAACACCTTGAGTTATATTCATAAAAGTTATTTAAGATATAATGAAAATAGGTTTAATCTGCTTAAGATAATATGCTCTATTTGAGAAAGTAAATTTCAGTGCAGTTTTCTGAAATACCCATGACAATAATACATGTACCTATTTTAAATTTTGTGACAAATGAAAGATTTGAACAAGAACATTTTTATTTTCCTTGCTCCTTCTAATCTTGAAAATCATTTCAGATGATGGAGGCTTTCAGATTAACCAAGAACTAAAACTTGAGGTATCCTCAAGCCTGATCATGTAGTTAAGTGGATATAGTATCTCAACGTGGTCACAAACTCTAAAGTTAGAAAATGAATTAATTCTAAAAATCTCCATATAACTGAACCTAGCTTAGAATATGAGTTCTTCTGCTTAGTGGCCTTTGTCACATCCTATTTGGCCTTAGAACTCAGTTTTTTTTTTGGGGGGGGGGAGGTTATCATTCAATTCAGAATTCTCCTTATTTTCTTCCTGGCAGTAAATTGAACTCCTGGGGCAAGGATTAGGGGAACACACTTAATATTGTTTTGTCATGGGGGAAGTGCCCTGGTGCAAGTGCCATTCTCATTGGCCTCTGCAGAAGTGTAATCCATCTTCTTGATCTTTAGCATTACCTTTTGTTTATGCTATACCTGCAGTTTTTTTCTCTAGGAAATGTGGTCAATCTCCTTACTGAATCACAAGGCCTCTTCTGGCCATATTTAATTCTTTTTTTTCTATATGCAGGCCAAATTTTACCTCTTTGGCACTTGCAATTCTACCCATGCATTCTTTTTTACCCTGATTCCCAGTATAAGATACATCTTTCAAGTCTCTCAGTGCATTGGGGCTCAACAAATTCTTCTCTCAAAATGCCCCTTTTCTGCAAAGGAAAGCTATGATTTCAACAATTGTTTCTATTACAGACTTTAAAAAGCATAATGTGAAGCTCAAAGCTGATAAATGACTTCTTAATTCTGAGTAGTGTCTGTCTTGACTCCAGCCTTCTAGGTTCTATTTCCTAAATGATCAGGAAAAGGTAACTAGTGCAGGAAGAAGTGGGAGGAAAAAAGCCTATATTAATATATAAAAATATTACTTACTTCATGTGCAATCTATGGGCAAATTTTAGTTGCCCAATGTGAAGAAATTGATATCTACTTTTAAGCCATATATTAACAGTGGTGATTTCCATTGTCAAAGCAGCCATCATGGACACTGTCATGGCTAATATAAATGATCTATATGTTATCTGTTAGGCCATGTTCTTCCAGTCAATTGATTAATCATGCTATTTTCCAAAGCACTGCAGATATGAAATAGCAATACTAATAACATACTAAGCCACTATGCTGTGTCCTATTTGGCAATTTGTATACATTAATTCATTTACAGAATAATAAATGGCTTAAAGTATATATTATTATCCTTGATTTACAGATGGGGAAACTGAGGCTTAGTAACTCGCTTAAGATCTTATCACACAGGTCATCAGGGACAGAGTTGAAATTCATTGCCCTATTTTTTTAGTTACATAAAATACCCTGCAAGAAATGATTCCAAGGTAAGCCTCAATTTTACTATGAATAAATAATTATTTGTATATTTAATCAATCCTTTTAAGAGATTACAAAGCATAAGATGAATTTAACTAAAGAGAGAAATCTTATAGTTAAAAAGAGTTCCGGGGTGCCTGGGTAGCTCAGTCGGTTAAGTATCTGACTCTTGGTCTCAGCTCATGTCATGATCTTGAGGTTGTAGGATTGAGCCCTGGGTGGGGCTCCACAGTCAGTGCAGAGTCTGCTTGGGATTCTCTGTCTCTCCCTCTCCCTCTACCCCTTCCCTTTCTTCCTCTCTCTCTCTCTCAAAAATAATCTTTCTTTAAAAAGGGGGGTTCTACACTGGTGAACAGAGTCCTAACAAGTGAAAAGCTGACAAGCTGAAAGATCAATAACTCCATTTGGATCCCTAAGAGAGGTAAGGACACAGGGAAAACCACTGTTTATGAAATTAGGGAGACAGGTGAGCAAATACAGGGAGTCACAAGACTGGAGCAGAGACTCACAAACCACCATAGGAAACAGGTCAGGACAGGAAAACCTAACTGCAATTGATACATTTCTGAAGTCTTGGTATGGACAACTCTGTGTGACAAACTTTAGGGAAACCCAGGCAGAGAGGTCCCCACAATATTGTGAGATTTATCTCCAGATAAGAATTACATCTGATTTATCCTCAGAAACCATGCAAGCAAGAAGAAAGTGATGTGAGATATTTAAAGTGTTGAGAGACAAAACAAAACAAAACTCACCAACCTAGAATTCTGTACCCTGTGAAATTATCCTAGAAGTGAAGGAGAAGAAAAGACTTTCTCAAACAAATTGAGGGTATTTGTTGCCAGTAGACCTGCCTTACAGGAAATGTTAAAGAAGTTCTCTAGAGAAAAAAATATTATGTCAGAAACTTAAACCTACATGAAGTAAGGAAAAGCATCAAGGAATAATTGTATTTTGAACAAACTGTTACCTGTTAGATTAAGTATATTAGCAACAAAGTATTCAAATATACATGTAATTTATGTATATGCAAATATTTATTAATACTTTTATATTTAAAATGAATGATAGCAATGACACAAGGTATGGGAGGAAAGAAGATCATTTTGTTATTATAAGGTATTTATACTACAAGTGAAATAGTATAGTGTTATTTGAAAGTGGACTTGGATTTGTTGTAATGTATATTACAAACTCAAGAGCAAACACTAAAAAAAAATTAAAAAGAAGTATGACATTCTCCAAGAAGAGAAAATGAAATCATATAAAATGCTTGATTAAAACCACAAAAGGCAGAAAAAGAATGAGAGACAAAAAATTAGGAACCAAAAACAAGAGCAACAAACAGAAAATATTAACAAATAGGGGAGGTATGAATCCAACTATATCAATTATCACTATGAATGTCAATGTAAATGCAGAAATCAAAGAGATTATCAGAGTGGATCAAAAAACAAATTATATATCTATATGAAACCACTTTAAATATAAAGACACATACAGATGTAAAGTAAATGGATAGAGAAATATACCATGCTGACAGTAAAAGAACAGCAGTAGCTATATTAATTTCATAACTCAGCAGACTTCAGTATTAGGAAAGTTATCAGAGAAAGAAGGACATTGTGTAGTAATAAAGGGGCCTCGAAAAAGATGCAACAATCCTTAATGTGGATGCATCTAACAACAGAGCATCAAACTATGTAAGGCAAAAACTGATAGAACTGCCAAGGAGAAATAGATAACTCCACTATCATAGTCACAGACTTCAACATCACTTTATCAGAAATGGACAGATTCATCAGACAAATTCAGTAAGGACCCAGATGAATTCAACAACATCATCAATCAACTAGATACAACTCACACCTATGCATTACTTCATCCAACAACAGTAGAATACACATATTTTTCACAACATTCACTAAAATATTCTGAGCCATAAAACATACTTTAACAAATTTAAAAGAATAGAAATTGGGGCATCTGAGTGGCTCAGTCTGTTAAGCGTCTGCCTTCAGCTCAGGTTAAGATCTCAGGGTCCTGCAATCAAGCCTGAGTCAAGCTCTCTGCTCAGCAGGGAGTCTGCTTCTCCCCTTCCCTCTGTGCACTCTCTCTGTCATGTACATGTGTGTACTCTCTCTCTCAAATAATAAAATCTTTTTAAAAAGAATAGAAATAATAAAATATCTGCTCTCAGACCACAGTGGAATCAAACTAGAAATCAATAACAAAAAATAACTGGAAAAAATCTCCAAATAGGAAGAGATTAAATTACATACTTCTAAATAAATAGGTCAAAGATCTAAAGAAATTTTAAAATATTTTGAACTGAGTGAAAATGAAAGCACAATTTATCTAAATTTGTGGAATGCAGTAAAAGCAGTGCTTAGATGAAAATTTGTGACACTGAATGCATATATTAGAAAAGAAGAAAGACCTAAAACTAATCATCTAAATTTCCACATTAGGAAACTAGAAAAAAAAGAGTAAACTATTTCTAAAGTAAGTAGAAGAAAATAAATAATAAGAATTAGAGCAGTAATCAATGAAATTGAAAGCAGGAAATCAGTAGAGGAAATAGATGAAAACAAAAGAAATTTACTGATTTCTTTAAGGAAATCAGTAAATTCACTGAACATCTAGCTAGATTAACTAAGACAAAAAGGACAAGACACACACACACACAAAAAAAGGACAAGACACAAATTTCTGATATCAAAAATGAAAGGATAATCATTATAGATCTCATGGAAATTAAAAGGATAATAATACTATGAACAACTCTATGCCCACAAATCTGATACCCTAGATGAAATGGACTAATTCCTTGAATGATACAGCTGCCAAAACTCACACAAGAAGAAACAGATTATCCGATATAGGCCTATAATATATAGGCCTATGTTTATTTAAGGAATTGAATCAATAATTCATCACATTCCAAAACAGAAGCCCAGTGGGTTCACTGGTAAATTCTACCAAACATTTAAGAGCTACACCTATTCTCTATAATATTTTTCAGAGGATAGAAGCAAAGGGAATTCTTTCTAACTCATTCTATGAAGTCAGCATTACCCTAATACTAAAACCAGAAAATACATTACGAAAAAAAGAAAATGACAGATCAATACCTCTCATGAACATAAATGCAAAAATCCTCAACAAAAATATGAGCAAACCAAATCCAAAAATGTGTGAAAGAAATTATATGTTATGACTAATTAGGATTTGTCATAGGAATACAGTGTTGGCTCAAAACATCCAAAAAATAAATTAACATAAACCACATCAACCGATTTAAAAAAGTAAAATCATGTGATCATATCAATAGATGCATAGAAATCATTTGACAAAATCCAAGTCCTACTTATGATAAAAACACTAATAAACTAAGAATATGGGAGAACTTTCTTAACTTGATAAAGACTAACCACAAAAAAAAAAAAAAAAAAAAAAACTAAAGCCAACATCATACTTAATGGTAAGAAGAAACTCAAAGCTTTCCCACTAAGGTCAGATACAAGGCAGGGATGCTCTCTCTCACCATTCCTTTTCAACATCGTAAGTCTTTGCTAATGCAATAAGGCAAGAAAAAGAGATAAAATGTATACAGATTGGGAGGGAAGATATAAAACTGTCTTCACAGATGACATGATCATCTAGGTATAAAATCCAAAATAATTGGGGAAAAAGCCTCTCTGGAACCAATAATCAATTATAGCTAAGTTGCAGTACAATATAAAAAAGTCAATGCTTTCTTACATACCAATAGTGAACAAGTGGAATATGAAATTTAAAACACAATACCATTTACATTAGACCCCCTCCCTGCAAATGAAATACTTAGGTACAAATCTAGCAAAATCTATATAAGAAAAACTACAAAACTCTGATGAAGGTAATCAAAAAAGAGCTACATAAATAGAGATATATTCCATGTTCATTGGTAGGAAGATTCAATATAGCCAACGTGTCAATTCTTCCCAAGCTGATCTATATTTCAATGCAATCCCAATCCAATTCCCAGCAAGTTATCTTGTGGCTATTGACAAACTGATTATAAAGTTTATAGAGAGAAGCAAAAGACCAAAGACTAGCCAACCCAATGTTGAAGAGAAGAACAAAGCTGGAGGACTGACACTATCTGATGTCAAGATGTACTATGGGGCAGCCCCGGTGGCGCAGCGGTTTAGTGCCGCCTGCAGCCCTGGAGACCCTGGATCGAGTCCCACATCAGGCTCTCTGCATGGAGCCTGCTTCTACCTCTGCCTGTGTCTCTGCCTCTCATTCTCTCTCTGTGTCTCTATGAATAAATAAATAAATAATCTTAAAAAAAAAAGATGTACTATGAAGTTGTAGTAATCAAGATAGTGTGGTACTGGTGAAATGATAGGTCAATGTAACAGAATAAAGAGCCCAGAAATAGACCCACATAAATATATCAACTGACCTTTGACAAAGGAGCAAAGGTAATACAATTGAGTAAAGATAGTTCCATCAACAAATGGTGCTGAAACAACTGGACATCCACATGCAAAACAATGACAAAACAGACCTTACACCTTTCACAAAAACTGATTCAAACTAGATCATAGACCTAAACTTAAAATGCAAAACTATAAACTCCTAGAAGCTAACAAGAGAAAATCCAGATAACCTTGCATATGGTGTATCTTTTTAGATACAACATCAAAGGCACAGTCCATGGAATAAATAATTGACAAACTGGACTTCATTAAAATTAAAAACATCTGTCCTATAAAAGACACTGTCACAAGAGAATGATAAGGTAAGCTGCAGACTGGGAGAAATACTTGCAAAAGATCCATCTGATAAGAGATCCCTGGGTGGCTCAGAGGTTTAGCTCCTGCCTTTGACTCAGGGCGTGATCCTAGAGTCCCGGGATTGAGTCCCATATCAGGCTCTCTGCATAGAGCCTGCTTCTCCCTCTGCCTGTGTCTCTGCCTCTTTCTGCCTTCTTTCATGAATAAATAAATAAAATCTAAAAAAAATCCATCTGATAAAGGACTGTTATTCAAAATAAAGAACTCTTAAAACTCACCAACAAGAAAACAAACAAGTAGATTTTAAAAATCGGTCAAAGACCCTAACAGACATCTCCCCAAAGAAGATAGGCTGATGGCAAATAGCATATGGAAAGGTTTTCCACCATTACATGCTACCAGGGAAATTTGAATTAAACAATAATGAGATACTACCACACACTTACTAGGATGGCCAAAGTCAGAAACACTGATAACACCAAATGCTAATGAGGTTGTGGAGCAATAGGAACCCTCATTCATTGCTGGTAGATATGCAAAAATTGTGCAGCTATTTTAGAAGATAGTTTGATGATTTCTTATAAAACTAAACATACTTTTACCATACAATCCAGCAAATGTGCTCATTGATATTTAGCCAAAGGAGTCAAAAAACTAATATCCACACAAAAACACAGATGTTTATAGCAGCTTTATCGATAATTGTCGAAGTTTGGAAGCAACCAAAATATCCTTCAATAGATGAGTGGCTATATAAGCTGTGGTACTTCCAGACAATGGAATATTTAGTGCTAAAAAGAAATTAGTTATCAAGATATGGAAAGACATGAGGAACCTTAAATGAATGTTACTAAGTGAAAGACGGCAATCTGACAAGGCGGCAATACTGCAGGATTCCAGCTATATGATACTCTGTAAAAGGTAAAGCTATGGAGACAGTAAAAAGATCAGAGATTGCTAGGGTTGGGAGGGAGGTTGGGAGAGATGCATTGGCAGAGAACAGAGGAGTTTTAGGGCAACAAAAATACTCTGTATATTATAATGATGGATATATGTCATTGTACATTTATCCAAGTCCATAGATAGTAAAACACCAAGAGTGAACCCTATGGTAAACGATGGACTTTGGGTAATTATGACATGAAGGTATCATTCTGGTGAGTGAAATTGATAATGAGGGAGACTATGCATGTGTATGGACAAGGAGATTATGAGAAATCTCTGTTCTTTCCTCTCAATTTTGAAGTAAACCTAAAACTTGTCTAAAAAAAGAAGAGTTTTTTTTTTTGTTTGTTTGTTTTTTTTAGCATTCAAATGCATAGTTAACATTACCAGGACGGTCAGTATCAGTAAACATTTTGGCTAAGGAAAATGGAATCCTGCAAATATTACTTTGGAAACTTTTAAAGTTCACACAGGTGTTTGCAATGGAAATCCTAAATTCCCACATCACCTAATATTGAATATGGAATCCATTGTTCATATAAAAATCATTAAGAGGGCACGTGGGTAGCTCTGTTGGTTAAGGGTCTGCCTTCATTCAGCTCAGGTCATGATCCCAGGGCACTAGGATCTAGCCCCATGTCAGGCTCCTTGTTAGCTGAGAGAGAGCCTGCTTCTCATTCTCCCTCTTCTGCTCCCCCTGCTTATGCTCTCTTTTTCTCTGTCAAGTAAATAAATAAAATGTTTTTTTAAAAATCATTACGGTCTATATTAATGCTATGGATATTTGGAACTATTTTTTGGCAGGAGGAGTCAGTAGATTCAGAAGAACTTACAGTTTTGCAACTATTTGATTTGTGGCTTATATTTCCAATATTATAAATATTTTATTTTTCATTAAGCTAATGATTACTAAAGCTAATGATCAGGAGCTAAAAATTATATGCCTGTCAAAAATAACCTAAGCTATATTTGTTTATTTGAATTTATAATGTATTTCTAAGGAAAGGTTTTTTTTTTTCTTTTCTGATAAATTTGGCAGTGTGAGTAATGGGTTTTCTATGTCACATTAGTTATCATATAACTTTCTCCTGAATGTTACTGAACTATGACCAAAGCCAAGAAAAATAAATTGAAAAAGATACTAAGAGCAGGACAGCTTTATTTAATACATAGCTAAGAATGGGATGCTCCAAATAGCTTTTTCTCTTCTATAATTTTCCATTTAAATTATGGCTTTGGGATCTAAATCTTTAGAAAAATAAAAATAGTACATGATTTGGTAATAACAGAGCTATTTACATAATCTAGTAGATAGACATGAAGTAATGTAACTTGAATCTCTTAATTAATGAAATGATATATTCCAAGAGCAAAATCAAGAGTTCATGCAGTAAATAGTTTTAAAAGTCTACCCAAAAAGCTTTCTGGCATAACAATTATGTCAAAATTGGAATAAAACACATAAATTACACATGTTTTCCAGTATTGCTCAGTCCACACAGCACAAGGTAATTTAGAGACAGTAATAATACACTGACAATCTAAGAACACATTCAAATAATTTTGTCAAAAATGTTTAGGTCAAGACATATCATCCACCTCATCTATTATTTATTACTCTCTCTGACATTATTTGACACAGTAAGACAAATGTAACCCCTGTACTTGTATTGAAGAAGCTTCAACAAGGTGTTCTTTAGACTATGCCCCCTTGAGTCTGCAGCGCTTCTTTGTGTATATGACATGGCAAAAAAAAATAGCACACCTGCAATCTGCATGAGTTGTTTTGTCTTCAGTGACTAATGTTAAATAGAATTAGTTATGTGCAGTGATTCAGCCAGATGTCATCACGTCTACTTGGCTGAAAATATCACATAGTTTTCTCTTCATCCGGCTTTTCCACAGAGTCTGTGTAGAGACATCTTCAAGTGTCTGTCATTCTTTAGAGTAAGATCTCTTTAGGGACACTTCCCCCCCTTCGATGTAACATTAACTTTGCTGGGCTGTTAGATAATGTTGATAATATTTTAATTTGTGGTTTATACAGATTTCTATAAAGCACTCACTTTTCCAGAAAGATCCAATCTTTTTCTAATCTTTCAGTAATTTGGATTATTCATCTTCTAAGCCTTTCAGTTTCAACCTGTCAAGGTAATTTACCCCTGTACAGTTTTCTAAGACTAGTGTAATTCTCTCATTTCTCTTAAATTTCTTCCCATTAAAAATGCCATGTCCTCATTCAGAGCTCACCCGTTTCAGTTTCTGCAGGGCTATAGCTAGCTGTATCATCTTCGGGCTCCAGTTCTCATTTTTTGTTGTAACTTCAAAGTTTAATCTATGATCTAAAGTTAGATCCTGAACATTGAAAACAATTTCTTCATTTATAACTGCTTATGCAAGAGAATCTATCTTTACTTTGAGACGCCTCACAGAGATCAGCTTTCTCAAAAACATAGTGTAGTGGACATAGGTCAGATCCTCTCAGATATTTTTTTTTATCTTTTTTGAGCACCCCTTGCCTAACTGAGGCATGCTTTTGCCTCCAATAGCTCTCACCTAAGACATCCTGTGGGAGGTTTGCTTCCCTCAAAAAGACTTTACCTAATATTGCAGCCTTGCTTGACTTCTTTCTCCTTACCAGTCTTGCTTCCCATACCAATTTCACCTGGGAGGGCTTCAGTAATAAATCACTTGCTCAGAGTCTGCTTCTGGGAATCCCAAAGTAAGTCCCCTTGTAAAAATAATCACACACTGAAATCTATTTTCAAGAGATGACAATTACTTTACTCTTGCTGCTCATTCCAGATCAATTTTAGTCCCAGTAACAGCAGCAGCAGAGAAAAAAAGATGGGGGGTGGGGGTGGGGAGAAACTTAGGCCTTTGAAATTTAATCACTGTCTCAGGATAATTTTAACATTATTTATTTGCTTAAATTTAAAAAGCAAGCCAAAAGGCACAAACTTTATCCCACATATTTAATGCAAATATAAAAGTACACTATTAGCCTTCAAATATAGGAAATCAATCACTATTTTGCATTTATCTCTTATGATGTTAGTATTCTTAAGAACTACCATGTTGCTGCATATAATAATTTATTAAATAAATCTTGGTTGGGATCCCTGGGTGGCGCAGCGGTTTGGCGCCTGCCTTTGGCCCAGGGCGCGTTCCTGGAGACCCGGGATCAAATCCCACATCGGGCTCCTGGTGCATGGAGTCTGCTTCTCCCTCTGCCTGTGTCTCTGCCTCTCTCTCTCTCTCTCTGTGACTATCATAAATAAATAAAAATTAAAAAAAAAATTAAATCTTGGGACTCCTGGGTGGCTCAGTGGTTGAGCATCTGTCTTTGGCTCAGGGTGTGATCCCAGGATTCTGGGATTGAGTCCCGCATCGGGCTCCCTGTGAGGAGCCTGCTTCTCCCTCTGCCTATGTCTCTGCCTCTCTCTGTGTATCTCTCATGAATAAATAAAATCTTAAGAAATATTTATTAAATAAATCTTGATTCTAAAGTGTCAATTTAAATGTTTAAGATATTTCTTCAACTGTGTTAAGATCACATCACTTTATACGGATTTATTAGAAGACTCATGCAACCAGACAAAACAGATGATATTTAGGGAAAACATCTTTGTTGCTCTCATCCCAAGCAGATGACAAGATATGGATAGGAATAAATCATGTGTGTTCATTCACATGACCCTATGTCTTTATATAATCATTCTGATTCTTCCAAGTCTTTCTTTACCATCTTTCCAATTTTTAAAAATTAGCAATTCTAGCTTCTAATCATTCATTATTCTATCTATAGCTTAAGAACACTAGAATAACAGTCTATTCTGATCAAGAGTATTTCACTCATTGGGATGCCTGGGTGGCTCAGTTGGTTAAGCATCCAACTCATGATTTCCACTCAGGTCATGATCTCAGGGTTATGGTGATGGAGACCTGGATTAAGCTTTGCACTGGGGGTGGGGCCTGCTTAAAATTCTCTCTCTCTCCCTGTGTTCCCATCTCCCTCTTTCCCTCTTAAAAAAAAAAAAAAGAGTAATTAACTTAGAAAACCACATGGAAATATGGATCTACAAGACAGAACTTAAAAATATGAAAGAGCAACTGTCATCGTGGTTTTTAAATTTTATAATAACTTAAAGAGTATTTATTGATAATCTTATAATATCTTTGTGGTATTTTTTTACCATAGCAACATTTAAAATATAAAATTAATAATTATCAAAACAATTATTGCTGTTGTGAAAATCATTTTATCCTAAGCTAAATATAACCCTTTTTTTTTAATCTGAATCTCAAAATACTTTGAAGTTAATGTTCCTGGTCCTCAAAACTTGTACCTAATATATGAATAATTTAAAACTGCTAAATGTCATACACTTAGGGAAGCGGAGTCCAGTAATAGTAAGCAAAAGTTGATTATAGACTTTCATTTTTGTGATGTAGTCTGAAAAAAGAAGCTAACTAGTATGGGTTATAGCTCAAAACACTGAACTGATGGCAAGGAAAAAATTTTAAAGTTCTATCTTTTCTGTGTTATGTACCTGTAAAAATAAATATGACATGATTATTTCCATCCAGGGCATCAATTCAGTTGGCAAGAGAGACACATATATAAAAGGATCAAATACAATATAAAACATAGTGTAACAGAACAATAAGCCAAACCTTGTGGAAACACAAAATAAGGAGCATTTAATTCTAAATGGAGGCAGAGGGCTTAAAAGAAGAGGTTATACTTGAGGTGAGCTGCAAACATTTTAAGTTCTTGTGATTGTTTCCATGCATCAGACCCTGAACGTTTCTACTTTATTCCTATTTGCATTTCTACAAGCTAGCAGATGACTGGCACACATAAGAGGTACTTTGATGTACATTGAATGTATTAGTGAATAAGATGATCAACTATTATTCTTGTTATCAATATCTCCCAACATTCCTATTTTAAGTCTCTCTTTGCTCTAGTCTTTTTTTTTTTTTTTAGATTTTATTTATTTATTCATGAGACAGAGAGAGAGAGAGAGAGAGAGAGAGAGAGGCAGAGGCACAGGCAGAGGGAGAAGCAGGCTCCATGCAGGGAGCCCAATGTGGGACTCAATCCCGGGTCTCCAGGATCAGGCCCCAGACTGAAGGCGGCGCTAAACTGCTAAGCCACCGGGGCTGCCCTCTTTGCTCTAGTCTTACTGTTACTGCTATTGCTTCACTTATCTTTGAGTAAACACTGAGCATGTAATATTGCTTATTAAAAAAAGAAAAGCTTTCCATGGACACAAAATCCATTTCATCACTGAATAGTAAACATCTAAAAATCTGTCCTGACCTGCTTGTTCACTCTCATTTTTTCCTGTTCAACCTAACAATCCTATACTACAGCCAAAACAAAATTCTAACTCTTCCGTAAGCATGCATTTTCATGTACTTTTCTCTCTGCCTTAAAGTTCTCACTCCTATATTCAGGATTCAGCTCCAACTCAGCCTTCAGCCTCACTTTCTCTTTAATACTACAGCTTAGAAGTACTAAAAAATCTACATCGATTTCTGAATCAAAATAAAATATTTGCTTACAACTTAGAGAACTTAGGCAGAGCTCCTTGTTTAAAATAGTTTAAAATAATTTTAGACTTCTAAATAGTTAAAAATATTTTAAATATTTATTATGAACAGTCTTTCATGGAATTATTTGGATGATACCAAATAACAGATCATTCATTTATCATTTATAAAAGAACATGATATTTGTTCCATGACTATTCCAAAATCTACTTTCATGATTTTAAATCAAAGTGTGAATATTTATAAAGACCAAAACTTTTTTTAAATGCTTTTCTAGAAAATGAAATATTTTAAGGTTAGTTCTAATGAAAGTAAACATACTTTTTTCTTTTTTTTATGATAGTCGCACAGAGAGAGAGAGAGAGGCAGAGACACAGGCAGAGGGAGAAGCAGGCTCCATGCACCGGGAGCCTGACGTGGGATTAGATCCCAGGTCTCCAGGATCGCGCCCTGGGCCAAAGGCAGGCGCTAAACCACTGCGCCACCCAGGGATCCCCGAAAGTAAACATACTTAACAAGCCACAAGAAATATGTTTTTGTCTTCCTCAATTATAAATACTTTGAACAGTGCTTTTTAAAGTGTTTTATATACTGAAAAATTAGGTAGAATGTTCTATCCTTTAAAAAAGAAAGCTATAATAAGCTTTATGAAAATACAACTCAATAAATGAGACTGTAGTATGGGAATAGAAAGAAAAAGGTATTAAAACTGGAAATCATAACATTTCTCTTAATAGAATATTGTATATTAATCATAAATTTAATGCATATTTAGGATAATTTGGGGAAATTCACTTTGTTTTTATTGTTTCCATATGGGTTATGCATAATTACAAGGTTTAACTATAATTTTAATATAATTTTCCCAATGACACACTTTATATCTTTCCTAATTACATTTGTAGCAAAATCATTTTCAGGAAACCAACTTCCTATGTCTATTATATTACTCTTTACACCACGGAATACAGCCTCTCTTTTAAACACTTTCAAAAATTCTTTACTTTTTTCTCTTAGAATTACAATATTACATTAGCTGATGGCACAGGGGTTTTGAGCACTTTTCAGAGTTTTGGCATTAGAGGTATCCTTAACCATGCTTATTAAGGTCTTACAGAGTGCTAATTTTTTCATACTAAGGGAGTTTTGAGCTTTCATTAGGATGTTTCCCAGATGCTTTAATTTTCAGATACAGTTTCGTACAATTATGGCTGCTTTATCCAGGGTTATTTGAAAAATAATCTACATAGAGAAATGGAAAAGCACCAAGTAGCTGATAAGCAACCATAGTAACATGATTTAATATCCCATGTACCAAAGGGAAAATGTGTATTCTGTGATATTAACTATTGTAATTGCTAATACATCATGATTTCAATAAATAAGTTCGATATTGTCCCCAGTACTTGAAATTGTAAACATTCTTTGAATCTGAATTAAAATGTAGCACTATTTAAAATGGTGTGCAGTAGGGAAGAGTGAATAAAAAAATGAAAGGCCAAATATACCTTATTAAATACTGGAAAAAAGTATTTATTAATATGCATATTACCAAGAGTAGGAATTCATTGACTGAGTTAAGAGAAAATATAAATTACAAAACATTATAAACAATATATTCTAATTACATTTTTAAAAAAGTGACTATTAGTTGTGTTTCAAGAAGCTAGGAATAGTTCGTCCATGTCCAGCCCAAGTACTGTTTCTCTGGGCTAAATATCCCCAGTTCTTTTTTTTTTTTTAATTTTTTTAAATTTTTATTTATTTATGATAGTCACAGAGAGAGAGAGAGAGAGGCAGAGACACAGGCAGAGGGAGAAGCAGGCTCCATGCACCGGGAGCCCGATGTGGGACTCGATTCCGGGTCTCCAGGATCGCGCCCTGGGCCAAAGGCAGGCGCCAAACCGCTGCACCACCCAGGAATCCCCCCAGTTCTTTTTAATAACTCAAATGACATAAGTTCAAGTCCCTTCACCATCCTAGTCATACCTCTCTGGTTACAATCTCCCTCTATATTGTCCTGTGAAAGGGGCAGACCAGAATTTGATACTTAAGGCATAGTCTAATCGGCTATTGTAGAAGCCTATTTCATGCAATATTTGAGACTCCATTTTCTAATAATGCAACCTAAGGTTGCAAGGGCAACTTGAGTTTTCATTGTTCCTAGGTTTTTCAGTGGGCAAGAGTAGGAGACATCAGTATTTTTGGACAAAAAAAAAAAATCATGAGTTCATACTGTATTTTTTTTTAAAGATTTCATTTATTTATTCATGAGAGACAGAGAGAGAGAGAGAGAGAGAGAGAGAGAAAAGCAGAGACACAGGCAGCGGGAGAAGCAGGCTCCATGCAGGGAGCCCAAAGTGGGACTCGATCCCAGGACTCCAGGATCATGCCCTAAGCCAAAGGCAGACACTTAACTGCTGAGCCATCTAGGCATCCCTATACTGTATTTTTAACTCAAAGATTACATGTAGTTTTACTTAAAACACTTTGAATTTCATGGGTATATTTTTTCCCTGATGCTGAAAATCTTAGTAGCTAAATCACAATAACATGGGTATTTATTGTTTCAAAATAACAATGATTATGTTATTTTTAACAAAATTATTTCAGATCAATTTTTTTATATAGACTCTAATTTCTTTTTTATAGCTACATAGCTTTCCATTCTAAAGGATATCCGTAACTTACTCAATTCTTTTTTTTTACCCTCCCCTGTCCCCATATAGCTTATTCAACTCTTAATGAACATTTGAATTGTTTCTAATCTTTTGCTTCTAAAAACAGTACTGTAATGAATGCTTCCTTGTGAAAATGTCATTTTTTAAAAAAGATTTTACTTATTTATTTTAGAGAGAGAGAAAATATGAGTGGAGGGAATGGCAGAGAGGAATAGAGAGAATCTCAAGCAGACTCCCCACTGAGTATGGAGCCCAACACTGTGCTCAATCCCAGGACCCAATCCCAGGACCCCAAGATCCCATGACTTGAAGTGAAATTGGATGCTCCATGCTCAACCAACAGAGCCACCCAGGTACCCCTGTCATTTTTTTTTAAGAGAGAGATATGGAGGGGGATGGTCGCAGAGGGAGAAGGAAAGAGAGAACCTTAGCCAGGCTCCACACCCAGCATAAAAGGCGATGTGGAGTTGGACCTCACAACCCTGAGATCATGATCTGAACTGAAATCAAGTGTCAGACACTTAACTGACTGAGCTATCCAGGCTCCCTGAAAATGTCATTTTCTATTTTAGCCAGTATATCTTTGGAATAGATTCCTATTCCTAGAAATAGAATTGCTAAGCTGAATTTTATATATAATTTATATATATGTATCTGTTTAAAGTATATACATAATTTTGCTTGATATTACCAGATTTTTCTCTGTGGTATTGAATCATTTTGTATTCTCACCAACAACAACATACGAGAATGCTTGCTTCTCCAAAATCTTGCCATCAGAGTACATTATCAAGCTTTTGGACTTTTGCCCACATGATAGGAGAGTGAACTTTTATATAAATGCATTTTAAGTGACATTTCCCTAATAATTGAATTTGTTCATCTTTCATACATTTAAAGGCCATAAGCATTTCTTTTTCTATGAATTCCTTTTATGTCCCCCCCTCCTTTTCTTTAAAGATTTTATTTTTTTATTCATGAAAGACACAGAGAGAGAGAGAGAGAGAGAGAGAGAGGCAGAGACACAGCCAGAGGGAGAGGTAGGTTCCATGCCGGGAGCTTGACGAGGGACTCGATCCCGGGTCTCCAGGCTCACGCCCTGGGTTGAAGGTGGCGCTAAACCGCTGAGCCACCCGGCCGCCCTCTGTTTACCCTTTTATAAAAATTGAGTTGATGTTTGTCCTCTCCGACTGACTTACTTCACTCAGAAAGGGAGACAGAACGTAAAGACTGCTAACTCTGGGAAACGAACTAGGGGTGGTAGAAGGGGAGGAGGGCGGGGGGTGGGAGTGCATGGGTGACGGGCACTGGGGATTATTCTGTATGTTGGTAAATTGAACACCAATAAAAAATAAATTAAAAAAATTGAGTTGATGTTTTTCCTTCTCAATTTTTTTGGACCTCATATAAGCAATAATAAACCTTTGTGGTTGTTGTTTATTGTGGTAAAAAATATATGTAACATAAAATTTATCATTTTAACAATTTTTTATGAGTACAGTTCAGTAGCATTAAGTACATTCACATTACTGTATTGTTATCATCAACTCTCAGTCCCAGCCACATCCAGAACTTTTTCATCTTCTCAAACTGAAATTCTGTAGTAATTAAATGGTAACTCTCCATTCCTCCTCCTCCTAGTCCCTGGCAACTACTATTCTGTCTCCATGAATTTGACTACCCTAGGTACCTCACATAAGTGGAATTGTATGCCATTTGTCCTTTTGCGTCAGGCTTATTAATTCACTTAGCATAGGGTCATGTTTATCCATGTTGTAGCATGTTGTAGCATGTGTCAGGATTCCTTCCTTTTAAGCTGAATAATATTCCATTGTGTGTGTGTATATATGTATATATATATATATATATATATATATATATATACTATATTTTGTTTACTCAGTCATCCCTTCATAGACATTTGAGTTTTTTCTACCATTTTGCTATTTATGAGTAATGCTGCTATGAACATTCATGTACAAATGTCTGTTTGAGTCCCTCCTTTTAATTCTTCTTGAGTATATACCTAAAAGTGGAACTGCTGGATCATATGGTAATTCTGTTTAGTTTTTCTGAAAAACAACCATACCTTTTCTACAAAAGCTGTACCATTTTATATTCCCACCAGAGCAGTATACAAGGTTTTTCAACTTCTCAACCTCTTCCAGCACTTATTTTATAATAGTCATCCTTATGAATATAAAACTGTATCTCATTTGGTTTTTATCTGCATTCCCCTAATGTTTAGTGATGTAGAGCATTTTTCATGTGCTTATTGGCCATTTGTATATCTTCTTTGGAGAAATGTCTGTTAAAGTCCTTTGTCCATTTTTCAATTTAGTTGTTTTTGTTGGTGGTGGTGAGTTGTAGTTCTTTATATATTCTAGATTATTAATCCTTTATCAGATATATAGTTCAAAAATGTTTTCTCCCACTCCATGAATTGATTTTCACTCTGTCCTTTGATGTGCAGAATTAATTTTGATAAAATCCAATTTATCTATTTTTTTTTGCCTCTGCTTTTGATTTCTTTTTTTTTTTTTAAAGATTTTTTATTTATTTATTCATGATAGTCACAGAGAGAGAGAGAGAGGCAGAGACACAGGCAAAGGGAGAAGCAGGCTCCATGCACCGGGAGCCCGATGTGGGATTCGATCCCGGGTCTCCAGGATCGCGCCCTGGGCCAAAGGCAGGCGCCAAACCGCTGTGCCACCCAGGGATCCCTGCTTTTGGTTTCTTATCCATGAGATCCTTGCCAAATCCGATGTCATGAAGATTTTCCTCTATGTTTTTTCTAAAAGTTTTATTGTTTTGGTTCTTACAGTTAGGTCTTTGATCCATTTCTCTCAATTATTGTATTTGATGGAAGGTAAAGGTCCAACTTCATTCTTTTGCATGGGAATATCCAGTTTCCAGCCCTCTTTGTTGAAAAGATTCTCCTCTCTCCATAGAATGATCTTCACACACTTGTCAGAAATCATTTGCCATATATATGAAGGTTTGTTTCTGGGTTCTGTATTCCATTTCATTTGTCAGTATGTCTGTCTTGATCTCAGAATAATCTTTTGTTTGTGATGCAAGTAGCAAATATTTATTTCAGTTTGTCATTAATCTTTTTACTTTGTTTAGGGTACTTATTTTTTGCCACGCAAAAGTTGTTTAATTTTGTATGTAAAGTTATCAATGTTTTTCTTTATTGCTTCTGTATTTCATGTCATAGGAAACTTTTCCCTGTGCTTAACTTATAAAGGAATGTGCCATGTTTTTTCCTAGTATATGAACAACACTATAAAGTTCAGAGAAAAAGAGTTGAGCCCTTTCAGCAGAAACATGATAATAAATTGATAAAAGACTACACGAGGACTTCTGGTCAAGTTAGAATGTGATCTTTTGTTTAATAGGAATGGCGATAACCCTACTGCTGCTGAGGATAATAATGATAATTGCTAGCTGTCAAGTGACTTTATAATCTGTACAAGGAACTGTACAGGTAAGTATAAACAGTCTTTGTACACAGTAAGTAGAAAGAAGGAAGGAAAACTCAATTGTGAATAGCTTTAACTTCGAAGTTATATAAGCCTGAGTTCTAATACATGTTTTACTAGTTTAGTTCCAAACCATCACTTACTGGTGGTGTGACTGGGCAAATCTCTTACATCATTAGGTCTCAATTTTAAATCTGTAGAGTGGGAATAATAATAGGATTTACATCATGGACTTAAAGAGTTAAATAAGATAATGTATATAAAGTCTTTAGACATTAACATTAAGTATTTGGTATATATTAACTACTATTAATAAAATTAGTACTAATTATTTTATAAATTTCTCAATTTGTGAATAAAATTACTGGAGCAATGAGAAATTAGGTAAAGTCATATAACTAATAAGTGTCAGAATTGGTATTTAAACACAACCTCAGATCTGTTTTTAATCCAAAGTTCTTATCCCTCCATTATATCAGTTGCAAGTCATTTTTACATGAATGTCGACTTTTAGAAAAAGCCTATAATAGATGGACTTGGTTATTAAGGGAATTCTCTTCTGATTAGACACAACGGCAATTACCCAAGAAACTTAGTGTATAGAAGCATTATGCATGACTCCATGATCTTCGCCTCTTTTTCCACAAATGGAAATAATCAAAATTTTAAAGCTGAGAAGTCAGAGAAAGATAAGGACTGAAAAGGTGTGACCAGATTGAGTAATTGAGATCTTATGGTTGATTTCTGAGGCAGAAATCACATGTGTAGAGTTAAGGACTGAGTTTATTTGGTAGGCTGGTCCAGGGGCTAAGATTAGACAAGCTTTCTGGGGCATAGTAGGGAGTTAGGAGAAACCCCAGCAGGGAGGCAGAAGATGGATGGTGTGAAACATTTACTGCCTATGACTCATATTTCCATAAAGGGAAGAGAATGTCCAATCTACTCTCCAGGAATGGAAAATTATGGGAGGAACATTTCTAGCTTATCTTCCATCCCAACAGATAAGTGATTTTTTAAAAAAAAATTAATTTGGAAGAAGGCTTAGCCCCTGACTCTTTCCTATAAGCTAGCTTGCAAACCCAGTTGAGCAACAGTAATTCTAGGCTGCCGTAATAGGACAAAATTCCATTTAATAAAGCTTTTGGCCCAAACATCTACAGACACATCTCCCAATCAGCTTTACCAATAATGCAGTTAACATTTTGATGTCTATTTGTCCAAACATGAAAGGAGGAGAAAGGAGTGTAACAGGGGTCAGCAGTAGGCTGAAACAGAAGATAACAGGTGATTGGCTTCAGCAAGTTCTAGTAGTAGTGATATAAGCAGAATCTGTTTCTAGGTTGGAGCACTTGACACAGAGATTCAGAACTGGGAATCTAAAGGGTGATCATTGCTTCCTTATGACTAGATTTAACGTAGAATCTAAGCACAAGCTCACCACTTAGGACTGGAATCTGTGGCCTCAGGTGTGAGGACTGGAGGAATGCCATGCATCAAAATAAGAAAGCAGATAGATGAAGGTAACATATGTTGATTGTGTCTTTGAGAAATAAGATAGTAAATGAAAAGCCAGAAATACAACAATAATTTATAAGTAGCAAGAATGGTTAAGAAGAGGGTTTTCTAGGGTCTGGGAAATCTGACTATGCTTTGCAGAGCTCTTGAAAAGGGCAAACATTGAAGATGCAAGACAGTAATCCATGGAGTGGATCCTGGAAGGCCAGGTGGGAAGAGGCTCCAGGGTAGAGAGGAAAGGAGTAACCTTGAGGAGAAAGATCACATCTGAGAAAGAATGGGGAAAAAAAGAGAGTGACTTTAAGAAAAAGAATTATTTTCTTTAAGTTTTTATTTAAATTTCAGTTAGGGGATCCCTGGGTGGCGCAGCGGTTTGGCGCCTGCCTTTGGCCCAGGGCGCGATCCTGGAGACCCGGGATCGAATCCCACATCGGGCTCCCGGTGCATGGAGCCTGCTTCTCCCTCTGCCTGTGTCTCTGCCTCTCTCTCTCTCTCTCTCTCTCTCTCTCTGTGACTATCATAAATAAATTAAAAAAAAATAAATTTCAGTTAGTTAACATACAGTATAATATTAGTTTCAGGTGTACAATATATTGATTCAACACTTCCATACATCACCCTGTCTGTGCTCATCACAAGTGCCTTCCTTCATCCTCACCACCTAGTTCACTCATCCCCCCACTCATCTCCCCTCAAGCAACCATCAGCTTCTCTATAATTAAGAGTCTTGTTTTTTTGTTTTTGTTTTTTTTTTTACTCTTTTCCCCTTTGTTTTATTTGTTCTTTTTCTTAAATCCCACATATGAGTGAATGCCATTTGCAATGATTTAGGAGCTAGAGAATATTATGCTAAAGGAAATGAGCCAGTCAGAGAAGGAAAAGGAAATCTAGGGAAGGAAGGATGTGGAAAGAGTTCTTGTTTAGATGAAGAGGAGAGATAACAGCCAAGGGTGATGGTGAAGAGTTAGCACATTTGAGGAGAAAGAAATGGTGTATAAATCTATGAAAAAGGGAATTGGAATTAATGATCTAAGTGATATGGATTAGGGTAAATCCATGGTGAGCCTACTAAAATCAGTTTTGCCATTTTTATTCTGCTATGTTCTGTTGTCTATGATTAGGAGGCACAGCAAAAGATGGGTTGGGAATTGGATTAAGTAAATTCAGTACATTGAACACATTTTAACTTTTCTCTCTTAATAATTAATTTTTACCTCAGGGTCACATTTTAAATAGCTGTTCTCTAAATATGGTAGTATCTTGCTAAATATATACGTTTCTGAAGATAAAGCTGACCTCAAAACATAGCTGGGAAGTAGTTTGTTTGGTTTGTTGGTTTATATTAAAACTCAATTCAGTATCTCAGAGTACAAGTAGAATGTTAATGCTTATTGAACACCTAAGAAATACTAGACATTTGCTTGGGTACCACAAAGAAATGTAACTTGATTTAATTAACTATTCCAAGGTTCTGGACCATTTATTCAAAAATTCGGGATCACTTATTCAACAATTGTATACATCTACTAACTGCATCTCTCTGCAACAGAATATCATGTGCAGTGTACATAGTTCTCTCTCTCTTTTATCTCACACTGTGCCAGTAAGACATGAAACAGATGAATCACTTGAGCAACACTGAAAGGGTAAGCATAATGAAGTATCACTATGTTTCAGAGAAATGAAAAGCATGAGCTATCTTTGGAATGATGGATAGGATTTGGATGAAGAGGAAAGGAAAAGATTAGATATTTCAAACCACAGCTGTTGTATGCAGGAACAACCACAGTACATAGGTCTGAATACTTTGGGGGAAGAGGTAAAAGAACATGTTTGAATCAGAGATACTGAGATTCAGAGGGTGGGTGGGTGAGTGTGGGAGGACTGTTTGGTGCAAGGAGAGAAGAGAACATATCCCTGAGAATCTACAGTATTCTTCATCTGCTAGTTGTCGCTCCCCTTGGTTATTTTGGGCATGAAATCATAATTGTGCCATCCTTCTTTATAGAGTGTTCTATGAATATTATTCTATCATAAAGATTTTCAAAACATGAAGTACGTAAGAATCAGTGTTGTCTGTAATCATTAATATAATTCTCTCTTCTTCAAGTAATCCTCAGCTGATCTACCCATTAGTCCAAGTTAAACTGAAACTACTATCTTCGGAGCAAGCCACAAGGCCTACAGGCAACCTAGACTTTTTTCTTTCTTAAGTTTTAAAATATATTAAATAAATATGAAGAGATAGCAATAGAAAAATTTAAGTTTCTCTTTTAGAGCCCAGAACTTGAGTTCAGATATTTTTATTGTTTTTAGCTCTTAAAGTAGCTAATGGGTTGATGCTTGAAAGTCAAAAGAAATAACCTGATAAATTTTATTTTGACAAATGCTTGAATAAAACCTGCCAGAACATATCTTATAATCCCTAAACCTACAGCAGGTCAGATATAACACCATGCTGACTCTGACAGTTGCATGAGCTGTAAGGGGTCTCAGGAGTTAATGTAATTTAGACCTACTCATCCCACCCACCCAAATTCCTGACTTTTCATACAGAGCAGCTAGATAGGTGGTCTGGTGCATGTTGCCACACCTTTTGGCCCATTCTTCCCATCTTACCTTTTATTTTATTTTATTTTATTTTATTTTTTAAAAACTTTATTTATTCATGAGAGACAGAGAGAGAGGCAGAGACAGGCAGAGGGAGAAGCAGGCTCCATGCAGGGAGCCCGATGTGGGACTTGATCCCGGGACTCCAGGATCACGCCCTAGGGCAAAGGCTAGCACTAAACCGCTGAGCCACCCAGGTTGCCCTTACCTAACATTTTAACATGTTGATTCATTTAACAAAAATACTTGCAGTCGCTCTCTGCAAACTAGTAGAATGCAGTATAGAAAAACACATGTGGTTTCTGAAGTTCTAGAGTTTATAACTGAGCACAGAAGGCAGATGTTAAATAATTATAAGATTAATTATTGAATAATAAAGTTGGCAAGTGCTCTGAAGAAGTCAGGAACCCCTATGAGAATGACCAAGTTGGGGAACTCAACCAAGTTTTGAGTTGTCCGACTAAGGATTGCTGCACATGTAGCAATTCACTGCCCCATAGAGATTCTAGAATGTAAAGAACAAGCAAATTACCATCAAAAAACACTTATTTTTGCATTTACAATGTCTCATCACTCTCAAAAGCACTTTATAAACACTAACTCTATCTTCATAACTTCCCTATGAAGTAAATCCTATTAATATAATCATTCTCATTTCATATGTGGGGAAACTGAGGCACAGAGACTCCAGGTAACTTGTGTATGGTCACACAGTGATATAATGGCTTAGCCAGAATTTGGACCCAGGTGCTTTCAACCACCATGCTCTGATGTTTTGATTACACAGTCTATATAAAGCATAAGGGAAGAAATCATCCATGTTCTAATGGGTGTCTCCTCCCTACATCATCTCAAAGAGACCTTATAGTATTTCTTTTTTTTAAAGATTTTATTTATTTATTCATGAGACACACACACAAACAGAGGCAGAGACATAGGCAGAAGTAGAAGCAGGCTCCTCCCAGGCAGCCTGATGCAGGACCCGATCCTGGACCCCGGGATCATGCCCTGAATCGAAGGCAGATGCTCAACCACTGAGCCACCCAGGTGTACCACCTTATAGCAATTCTGGATGATCTCAACTATAGCTACAGTCTCATCATTAGGTAAGCATAAGTCTAACTTTAAGTTCCTGTTTTGACTAAAGCTTCTCTTCTGTCAACTGAGGTCTGACTCCAGCCTTTGATTGGGTACCAGGAGTAGGACATGTAGGCTGTTTCTACTGCTGTCTTTTAATTCCAACTGCCGACACTGCCATCTCTCCTCCTCATCCCAGTGTGGAGGAGGAGGGCCTAGTAGAAAGAACAAAGACCTATTTACTCAGAGGTTGCTCTTTGTAGTTCTTTCAAATGTAGACTCTCCCCCTTAGGTTATATTACAGATTATTTAAAAAACCCCCATTCAACTAACTCTAGCCTATACCATTCTGTGTAGATACCTTCCAAATGACTTCTTACCATCCCCTGCAGCTGCTACTCTATAGTGGCACACCCACAGCCCCTCTCTGCTGGGGTCCTGTCACTTGAGCTGGCTCAAACCTGGCTTCCCTGTAGAGTTCACTTGGAGATGCACAAAATCTCAGAACAGTGACACATTTGGAGCCGGGGAGGTTTCCAAGAGAGGCAGAGGTTAATTTTTTTCTCCAAGCAGGAATGATAGAAAGTCTAGAGTCAGAAATTGTTAAGATATAGAAAATAAATGGATATTCATTACATTTCTGTGTTTATAGTTTGAGAGTCACACCTACTAAAACAATAAGTCCCTTATATGAATGTTGCCTCTGGAATTGTGTAACATATGGCCCTAAACATCTTTTAATGTATGCCAGATTATTGCCCATTATAAATTTCCTTGGACTTTCTTGAAAGAATTGCAAAGAAGGATACGTCGATCACCATTTTCCTGTAAGGAGGCTGAATGAACAATTTACTTTCCAATTTCTAACCATGGAAATTATAGTATCCAATGAAGAGTACCTTCTGGTTTCTCATTCAAGGCTTAAAAAAGTCTTTTTTTTTTTAATTATTCATTCAATAAACATTTATTCTGCTCCTACTGAATACAAGGGCTATGAGGATTCAAAGAAGACTACATGGTTTAACAAGTAGGGGAGATATAAGACATGTCACAGATACTGAAACTGAAGCAAAAATATGATAAATGGCACTTGAGAGGCAGGAACAGAAAGCACAGCAGTTCCCAACCAGAATCTATTTCAACTTCAAAAAATCGTGTGCCCCTCATAACAAGAATAAAGAACCGTCTTCTTTATTAGACCAATATGGAGAAAGAGATTTCTTTTCCTCCTCTCCTCCCACTGTGTTCTTTCTTCTTTTGTCAATTGATCAGTAGTAGCTCAAAATCCTCAAGTCATTGTTAATCACTAATTGTCACAAAATTGTCTTCTGTTCACCCTCCACTTTCTAGATTTTATCTTGTCCTTATTATGGCAGCAGGGGATCATCATGTTTTGATAATTTTTCTGTTCCATTGATCTTCTTGGATAATTCTTAAGATAGTTAGCAAGAAAGCCTTGTACTCCGTGTTGGGGATGAAAAACTGTTAGTTGGGCATTTTTACCCAATATTAACAGTTTTAAAAGAACAAAATTTAATACTTAAAAGTATATGATGCTGTTGTGTCACTAGATTCCTCTTTATCTCTAAAGAGCTATTAAATGCTGCTAGGTCAGCTTTGACATGTTAGTTAATGGGAAAGAGAGAACAAAGAAGATAAACCTACGTAATGGGTCTGCAAATTAAAAACAAGCCAGCATGGCTGGGAGTCTCTCAAGAATCACACATCTGTGTGTTTTGCCTCTCACTCTGGCTTTCGGACTTGTCAAATCTTTTTGATTTTTCTATTACACATCTCTGAATTCTTAGAAAGGTAACAGAACCTAAACCTAGAAAAATCTGTTAAAATTTTCAAAAAAGAAACAAAAAGCAAGGAAGGTGGAACAGAAACAGAAATGGTTGTTCTTGGCTCCCAGCACAGACATTTTGGGAGGATGACACAGTTTCACGACAATTTCAGGTCAATAGTTCATACTACTCTTCTCAGGCTCATCCCTCAATTGGTTATGAGTTCCTTTATAATTGTTTTCCAAGTTCCCTATATACCAATAAGTGCCTATTTAGTGAAATTGGCAGATAAAAACTCTCATTCTTTAAATGTGTTCAAAAACACATTTTATAAAGTAATTATATATTTCAGATATGCTAATTTTTCTGGATAAAATAAATGTCAGGCATGCAGATTTTAAGCCATCATCATTCCCATTGATTACTGACAGAAATAGTGTAGAATAAAATTAAATAAAACAACTTCAAATGAATGGAGGAGGGCATTTTGTCCCAATATGAATCATTTTATTTTAGTGAAGCCTATTATACACATATATTTATTAGCCATTCATATATCCCCTAGACACTTATGTGCCCGGCAAAACATAGTGATGGGCTGAGAAATATCCCATGCTATTGTACTAGATTATAATTAACATCTGAAATCCTGGAAACAGTGCACTGAGTGGGCAGTAAACTGGGTTAGATGTGATAGCTGGCAACATCACCCACTGGGCAGCATATTTGAGTGGGAGTCATGTCTCTAAATTCCACCCAAGGCAACCCTCTACTCACAGAAAATTACATCTCTTGGCTCCTTAATTTCGCCAGCATTAAATATTGGGAGAAATGCTTGGGAAGAGAGGATTGGTGAAGATTCTTGAGGTCTTACTTTTTTGCCAGAGCTTTCCATGTCATAGCATTTTATAATTAATGCATTAACTAAGTAGTTCTTAAACCCATTTGGGACATCCCTTGCCTTGAAACCTTTAAAATATCTGAGGATTCTACCTGCCTCCTTAAGGTAATGGAAGTAGGGTAGAGATACTCTATATCACTATCTGCCTACTTTTTGTAAATGTCTATACTTGTTTTTATTAATCTTCAATAGTTAAACCTGAAGCCAAGAATTTTGACCTAAATTTGGGGATAAAGGCAAAATAGGAACTTCTTAGCTGAGCATAAGAAAAGTGGAGTGTTCTCAATTCTGGCTGCATATTAGAATAACCTGAGAGACTTAAAAAAAATACTGAATCCCTGGCTCCACTCCAAACCAATTATATCAAACTTGTTAGGAAGCTTGGGAATCAGCATTTTACAAAATTACCCAATGTTTCCTATGTGTAGCTAGAGTTGTGACCTACTGGAAATAGTAAACCAACGATGGTTGAGAAGGGAATGTGTCTTCTGCTATGGAAGACTCTAGGTAACAGGACAAAAGTTCTGCTTAGATAATAATGGAATCGCCTCCTCCAGAGCAGTTCTGTATAAAGAGGGTAGTGTAGAGAACCAATGACAGCTTGATCAAATGAAGTACATAGGTTTCTGAGACCACTAAGCAAGAAGAACCTAGTCTGGGATGGGGCTGAATTTGAATGAAAAAATAATGTCCAGAGATTCTCTTAATCTGAGACTCATCCTACTCTTGTAATCATCAATCTGCAGAACAGTCAACAAACTCTACAGTAAAAGAAACTTTGAATACTCAAAAATTTGTTATTTGTGTCTTATTCCTGAGGAGAGATACAAGAGAAAAAGTTACATCAAATAAACAACTATTTAGTAAGCATATGGGCTTTGTAAGATACTATGGAAGATATAAATAAATATAAGACATGGTCCCTGCCTCCAATGAACGTATTTTCAGCGAGCTAGAAAGATCATTGTAATAATAATAATACTCATTACTAATCATTGCAAATTTTCACCTTTCTTTTTTTTGTTTGTTTGCAGATTTTCACTTTTAAATCATTCTTCTTTCTATCCCTTTCCTTCACCACAACTTAAGAGCTATTTAAAAACAGTCTGTAACTAGTTCCATGTAGCGACTCAGACCATGAGTACCATGGTTTCAGAGAAAGAAGAGAGCACTATGGAGAGGGCTGACCTAGGAAAAGGCTTCAGAGGAGCTTAGACCCAGGCTGGGTGTGAAAGAGGGAGTTCTTGGTCCTGGGGATGCTCTCCCTTGGTGTCATTGTTGTTTGTTGGGGAAGTAAGAGACAGAAATGGTTTGCTGATGCTCAGGCCTCAATGCCTTCATGGTATCACCAGCATTGCCAGGACAGGCAATACCTCACATGAGCATACCTCCACAAAAGGCTGGGTAACCAAACTTCTGTCCACACAGCCACACCATTCACAGGGTGCTCTGTGAGCCACACATGTTCATCACCATAAAAACCTGGAAGTTTTTAGCAAGTCAAAGCAATCGACATTTTAACTAAAGGAATGCACCAAGTCTGAAAACATAGTTAGATATAAAATAAGTAGTTTATGGTTATTACATCACAATATCTGACAAAATAATATTTGTTCCTAGACTTTATGGATGCCCTGTGTGCATGTAAGTTCATTAAAAACTAGTGTTCTGGTTAGTTGCCATCAACAAGCTTTATCAAGAATGGGAGGCAGGGGTGCACTCAAAAGGCCTTGGGGAGATAGCCAACAAATGCTTTTTTCCTGAGGACTATCTTTGTACAGTTGGGCCCAGAGTTTCCCTAGAGAATATTGTGTACATTGGTATTGCCTAGGGCCTAGGGAGCTGCCTGTGAATCAGAACCACTGAGAGGAGACTCAGGAATGTACAACTTTTTAAAGTACCACAGATAGTGCTGATGTACAGACACATACTGTTCCAGAACAGTCCTCCCAGAAAAGGCCTGGAATGGATCATTGGAGGCTTACTGACCTACAGTTTGTTTGTTTTTTTTCTGACCTACAGTTTGATCTTAAGCACCACAGAAGTTACGGAGTAAGAATTCCAAGGTCTTAGACAGCCGTCATTAAACTCCAATGAAATGAAATGAAACGAAAATATCTGGGTGCCAGATCAGAGCTTTAGAATTCAGCATATTTTAGGACTAGGCTGAGAACCTGTGTCTTTCACAAGCTCCCTAGATGATCCTGATACAGGCAGTTTGAAGACCACAGTTTGAGAAACACTGTGCTGGCATGTTGCCAGGGCGTGCATCACAAGCCGTCTTGTGCACAATTGAATGCACACTGGCTGGTAGAGAACCCAGATGACCCAGCACACTGAGTCCCCCCGGGGAAGTGTTGGGGACAACACATACAACCCCTTCCTCTACATCATGTGGGTAGCATAAGATGAGCATTTGTACATACCTCTGAGCCCCCTCACTGGGAAAAATGTTCCTCTTTTCCTTTTTTTCTTGGTAAAGAAGGTAATACTCTAGCTTCTGAGGTAGATCAGATTGAGGATGGACAGGAGAGATGTCAGTTTAGCGGAAGAGATGGATTATTTCACAAATCTGAGGAGGTCTTCCTCAGTTTCTATCTGATTATGCCTCTATGTAAGGTAATTCAACTTTCCTTCTACAAAGTTTTCTTCAAAAATCAAAGTAGATTTCTGTGACGGCAATTATTTTTTATTGAATATTTCTTTTAATACCAATATGAAAATGACTTAGAATATATTAATAAAGAAACAAACACAGCCATTTAAAAAATCTTGCAATCTTCATGACAGATAACAAAGGGCTTTTTTTTTTTTTTAAGATTGTATTTATTTATTCATGAGAGATACAGAGAGAGAGGCAGAGACACAGGCAGAGGGAGAAGCAGGCTCCATGCAGGGAGCCCGACGTGGGACTCGATCCCAGGACTCCAGGATCATGCCCAGGGCCGAAGGTAGGCACTAAACTGCTGAGCCACCCAGGGATCCCAACAAAGGGCTTTTTATATTTATGTCTTATTTATGTTTGTGTATGTATTCAATGTGCACAACAATCACATGATCATCTGCAAAACCTCCAACAAAGAGAAAATTAAAGCCCAGTAGATGGCACTGTTTGCTACTTTTTTACAAGTTAATTCAGTAAGGAAACATTCCCCTCACCCCAAAACCTATTTATTTTTACAATAATATAAATCCAACCTCCATTTTTAAAAAGCATTACTTACAAGGAGCCCAATCATTATGTCCTTTTCCAGACTCACATTGAGTAACTCTGTCACAGTTTATTAAAAACAAAACTGTACTTAAGGATTATTCATCATGTCTGAGAGTAGAAAGCATTTAACTTGTTCCTTATCATTCAGTGCTGCTAAGACAGCTGTATTTCTCCTCCCCCACCCGCCCCCATATACATTACAGATACTGTCCCTTCAAAAAAGATGTAGGTTAAAAATCAATTTCAGGCCAGAACTGCACCTGTGTTTAAATGACATTATGTTTGTATTAGGATTGTACCTAGCTGTCCTTTCATATCTTTCTTTCCCCAAACGCTATGATACATATATGAACAAATGCTTTATTGTATTTTTTGACTTGAGAAAGACTAATGTGCAATTGACGTAGGTAGGTCACTGACATCAGAACGGTCACTGGTATGGTGCCCTAATCGTACTTTGTCTAATCATATGACCCCGGGGTACAGAATTAACTTCTTTTTGAGCATCATTTAAATCACATGTATAGTCATGAGAACAATCCCTACTCCACAGGGATATCACGAAAATGAAACTAGATAATGTCAGCATCCAGTACAACGCCTGGTCCACAGTAAATACTCAAGCAGTGCTGTTGTTTATGTCATTACATCAAACTCAATTTCCTAGAGTCAGGCAGGCCTTATGAAAAACTTTCTTCAAGAACTTCAGAAAAATAAATTCCATATCTCCATTAGCAATATGTTTAGTCTTAACTCTCCCCACCCCCAACACCTAGGTGATGCTAATTTACTGTGTTTTCTCATCTTCAGCATCAAACGTATATTTTTAAGCTTCTTGGGCTTTAGAGGCACATGGAAGCAATTCAGCAAGCACCATTTACTGTTGAAGGTGAAAGCAGCTGTACTCTGTAATCTCCTACTCAGCTGCCAATACTAATTTAATACAGAAAGGTGAACACATGGCTGGGACATTTAGCACAGTATCTATTTTTCCCATCTTGGTTTAAGATTATGAAAATTATATATTATCTACAAAAGCTAGTATTTCTAGTTAGCGATAGTTTCCCAACATCAGGGCACTAAATACATCAAAGTGCCAAGGTACCCTATGAATTAAAATTTTGTATCTGTAAGCATTCAATTTGATTAAAATTCAGAAGCCAAGCAGAAAAAGATTAACAAAATGAACTGGAATATTCAGAAGAAAGAAAAATACCACCTAGTAAAGAGAAAAGGCAGAGGGGAGGGGAACAACCCTCACAACAACTTGAATTTTCTATATTTATTCATGTGTATTTGCTTCACTTGGTCGTCAATTTTAATTGGTCTACAACATGCTGTGGTTCTAATGTATTCAGAATTTCAATTGTTGTTTCTGCCATCTATTAAAGTATCCCCAAATGCAATCTATTCCTAGTGAATAATAAGGGTCTCTCTCATTATAGAAATAAATAGCTTATTAAATCTACTGGTAGTTTTTATACATGGTGACACAACTGTTTAAAAGTGCAGAGAATGGGAAACTGTCTCTTTCACAAATCATATTTATCTTACTACAAGCAAGGATGATTCATCAGGGTTGGCCTAATGCTAATTAAGATTTTGCAAAGGTTAAGCCAAGGCAGGTATATACCAAAATGTCAGAAGTTCACCACTAATGCTCATGTCTTTCCAATGCAATTGTGTTTTGGATGCCAAGACTATTTTTAAAAAGGAAAGACTCCTACTCTGCTTGTGTGTATGTGTGCCAGTACGTACATCTAGAGTCCACAGGATGTACTGACAAAGGCATAGGTCTTAGAGAAAGACAAAGAATTATTTAATCTTTCTGGATCAGAGATTTGTTATCTCTAAAAAATGAGAATAATAATACTTGCCCTACAGGAAGTGACTGGTATATTTCATCATAACGCCGGAAATGTAGGAGATTCTCAATACTCAATTAAAAATTAGAGCAGAAGTGAGCCCTTAAACAACTTCATATGCAAAAATCTGGATTTACAATACCAAAAAAAATAAGTTGTTAATAATTATTTTTAAACACAATTTTAAGAAGAAATAATAATAGATTCACTTTTAAAAGCATCTATTAGTACATTTGAAATGTAACAAAAGCAATACTGTACAGAGCATATTAAGTACAGTGAAACATACTGTAGAATTAACAGAACACCAAAGGGCAAAGCATTATTATGTTGCTTCTAGGCTGGTCATTTGTTCATTCCTAGTAATAAAAATGAATTCCCCTACTTAAGTAATACCTAACAAGTATTTTTCTATGCTTTACTTTAAATAGGGCAGGTTAATAGTTGGATATTTAGGCTTGTTAATTTAGCTAGTGTCAATACATTCATGTGTATGTATGCATTCTTTTGCCCTGTTCAGAGATATTAGCTAATATGTGCCTAATGAGTATATGGAAAATAAAGGTCAAGCACAATAAACATAAAGAAGACTCAAGGAGTTGAGACCCACTTTCCTCTGTCATTTTATTGGACGTCTCTCAGATCCCTCACTTGATAGGAAAAGTTGGGAACATACCTAAAATCTCAGATGGCTTTAATGAGGGGTTAATAAAATTGAACTACCACATGTTGATACTGGATGCATTACTGGATCCAGGGTTGTATATTCTATAATTATTCAAAATGTCATCAGAATATGTTATCATAAGGTATTCATTTTAAATAAGATTTTCTTCTAAGAGAAATAGTTTGATATTTTGTGGCTTTTTCTGGAAAATGAAAAACTGAACTGAGGACATGACGTTAGCTGTAATTCAACAATACATGTGTTTAAAAAAGGCTGTGTGGGTGAGAAAGGGTTGGTAGTCTGTTGAATTGATTGTGATTCTAAGAAATAAAACTTAGTAAGTTCAACCACTGACTTTCTTGATGAACCATTTTGAAAAGATAATTAGCCAAAATGCTACTAAATGACTAAGATACATCTGTAAAGCAATAGCATATATAGAACGGATGTTGAGGATGATGATTTGATCCATAAGCTAGAACACATCATATCAAACGCTTACGATTTCATTGGATTCTAGCACCTTTCAGGGTTGTAGGACACTCTAGCAACTACTATGTGAACAATTCCTTTAGCTCAAATCTGGTCTTGCTAATTGGATTACTGAACGTTTCCTGCCCCATCTAAGAAAAGCAGCCGTTAAGTGCACGGCCATTTTCACACCCTTCCCTTCATTACTACTATTCCTCAACTCACTTATTGACAATCCAGCCTGTGTGTTCAACACTTTTCCAAACCTCAATATAGCACACAAACGTCTTAGAACTTCTGTATGCCATTAGCATGAACTAGAGGGCATTAATAACAGACTCTAAGTTGTAAGTCGTGTGTGTCCTGGTATCAGTTTCTGATTTCTGGACGGCCTAGAAAATTTTAGGAGTAAGCTCATTTTATTAACAAAACAAAAGGTTAAACTTACTCTTTTTAAGGGCCTTTCATTTGTTGCATTTTGCAAGTCATAGTTGAGTCTGCTGGAGAAGTGGCTATGTGCTTGAGCTGCTGAAGAGAGGTAGCGAGTTGGCAAAAGAATGATAGGACTGGAAAGTAGTCGTGAAAACTGGCATCACAAGGATCACTAAATGAAACAGAAAATGAGCAATACAGAATGGTTTTTGTGGGTTGAGCAGCAGTCTAGACTGTAAAGATGTCACAATTCAATAATTAACCCTTGAGTCCTGCTGATAGGATATCCATAATAACAATTAATTAATTAAACAATTTTTTAAGCACTTGTGGGACAGAGTCAGAGTTAAGTGCTGAGATGCAAAGGGAAGAAAATAGGTAAGCTTCTTGATGCTTCTTGACATGTTCACAGACCCGTTACGGTTACTGCTATGAAGTTCCTGCAGCATCAGTTGAAAAGAACACCTGGCAGAGATGCTGCAGGTTTAGATTCCCCTCCTGCTGTGCTGCTCACTTGCCAAGGGGCCTCGGACAAGGCATTTAACCTCTTAGTCTCACTCTCTGTCTTCATACAAGAAGGCTAACAGTAAAACTGCCCTCTCTAGCTTCCTTACAATGTTGGTGTGATGGACAAACAAGATAATCGATAGGAGAATGCTTTGAAAATTGTAAAGTACCCATTTTATTTTCACCTCACTATACACAGAAATAATAATTTCCACCTATTCACCTCACATGGATGCTGTCGCTTCTTGGCATTTATTGAACAACAATGCTCTCTCCATGATTTACAAATAGAATTAGACAGAGTTCCTGCCCTGTGATTTTAAACTAGGCAGACACGCATGATAAAAAGATGCGAAAAATTCTAGGTAGACAATGTTATGTGATGATCATTAATGTGTTTATAAAGGGTCTATTTGGTTCTTAGATGTAAGGTACTATGGGCATTTTTCATAGTCTTTAGGATATTTGCTTATTGCAAAAAAAAAAAATCTCCGTAACATAAAACAAGAAGAAAGGTACAGGAGGATTGAGAAGAAATAAAGTTGATTTAAAAGAAGGGAGTGAAAAACACGATGTACTGAATACCTTACTACATTCTGAGCCCTAAATTTGGATAAAACAGGGGCATGAGATGAATAGCAACTCACTTTGCAAGTGGGTTGTTTTATTTTGTTCCAGCGACTATGCCAAGTAAATTAGTTCATGGTTGACTGTGTTACTATATTTAGCTTTGAAAATACATTTTAAAATAGTAACAACTGTAGTGATACCCCCCAAATATTTTAGCATTTACACGATGCCTTAGATTTTACAAAATTTTTATATGAAAAATTTAATTTAATCTTCTTCATAATAACTTTGTGAGATGGGCATTGCTATTATGTCTAATTTAGAGATGAAAAAACTGAGCAGAAGTTGGTAAAATCATTTACTCAAAGTTAAGACTGTAAGTGGGAGACACATAGCTTGAACCCAGGCTTTCTGACACGAGGGTGTATTTTTCCATCTTCACTCCTCATAAATAAATCAACCAGTCTACAATAAAGTACTATTAAAACAGGCTAAAAAAAAAAGAGAAAGAAACCTGGAAAATAAATTTAATAGCAAATTCTAAGCATGGACTGAATTTGGAAGCATTGTCCCTCATACTGCTTATCTTATTCCAGTTTAAGTATTTACAAGTCGATTGCATTGGTTTCCAGAATGATGCAGTCATTAGAAGGATTTTGTGAAATGGTAGTTCTGGGCAAACACTGCTTAAGGGATGTTGATTAAACTGTGAAGGTTTAATTGTGATTGTGGTTCTGCATACATATAGTATGTATTTCTTTCATACGTTTAGGATGCTCCAAAAAAGAGCCTTGAGTTAGATTTACTAAAAAGTTTAAAGCATCTATTTTATTTGCATCTAGCTATAGGTAATCATGTACAACATGAAATCTGAAGAGAGAGTGAAAATGGCTTTAGAAAAATATAAGCCAAACCCAAAGTCATAATTGACATTTCCACTTTAGAAGAATGAAACGAGATTCTAGTTAACTCAATTAATGACAAGGCTATGCCAGTAAAACACATATACATTCGCATAATTATGCATGGTTGTTAGCAAGACGTTAATGATTCCCTGGAAATTCTAACAGTCTTCCAGTCCAAGAACAGATTACTACATGGCAGTTAAGGTAAAACAACTACTACAATAATTCTTGGGGTAGCCTTGGTTCAGGCTGCTATAACAGAATACCATAGACTGGGTGGCTTAAATAACCAACGTTTATTTCTCACAGTTCTGAAGGCTAGACTTCCAAGATCAGAGTGCTAGCAGATCCTGGGGTTGGCCAAGTCTCTCTTCCCGGCTTGCAGATGACCATCTTTTCCTCATACCCTTACAGAGTGAAAAGCAAGCTCTCCTATTTTTTTCTTGTAAGGACACTAATCCCATTCATGAGGGGTCTACCCTTGTGACCTAATAGGTGTGACCTCTCCAAAGCCCCACATCCTTATACTGATACCAACACTTTAGGGGGTAGGATCATGTGAATTTGTGGGGGCACAAACATTCAGCCCATAGCAGGTAGCCTAGGATATCATTCTCTCTCTCTCCATACAAGAAGATCAAGATCTTATTAATACAAGATGTTTTACCACAATAAGAACAAAATCTTACTTGTTTTCTCTCGGACTACTGTCTCCATTCTAGAAATCTAAAATGGATATTATCTCACTAAAACAGCTGCTAAAGGCCAATTTCCATTTCTTTTCATTTTTCCTTCTATAATTGTCATGGAATAAAACTATTAAAATACATCAAAATGGGGATCCCTGGGTGGCTCAGCGGTTTGGTGCCTGCCTTTGGCCCAGGGCGCGATCCTGGAGACCCGGGATCGAATCCCACTTCAGGCTCCTGGTGCATGGAGCCTGCTTCTCCCTCTGCCTTTGTCTCTGCCTCTCTCTCTGTGTGACTATCATAAATAAATAAAAATTAAAAACAACAACAACAACAAAATACATCAAAATAACATCCTAGTCTGGATTTTTCTATTCTGTAGCATCAGAGAATCATCTGACTAAAATTGATCATCAGTGTCTGGCTTTAGAAAGTACTATGTATAAATGCTTTTATTTAGACCTATTTATAAAGAAAGATATATATATATATATGTATATAAATACATATATAAAGACTGTATATATGTGTATATATATATAAGGACATATATATGTGTGTGTGTGTATATATGAGGACATATATAAAGAGGATAATTCCACTGTATTTCTTAACTCAATTTGGATAGAATAATTTTCTTTGTCAGGAAATGCTTCTTTATACTTCGATTAAATCCCTTATATACCATAGATAAAGAAGTATAAATATACACACTTTGCATGAGGAAGCTTAACTCTTGGAGTATCTTAAATGTGAAAAAGAAATGGAGTTCATTAATTTTCAAAAACTTGTGTTGTAATTTTTATGATATGAAACACTGAATGTTTCAGTTTGGGTCACACATGATGTAACCCTTAATGAACCCTCCACAGCCTAGGGCTTGAGCCACAGTTTTGCAGTTGCAAAAACTGAATAGTGGTCTGGTCCTGAGAAACTGATTCATGCTAGCTGAAATCACAAGAAACTTATTTACAAGGGTGAACAAGTGGTATGAGATGGGGGTGCAGAGTTAAGCAGGAAGGAGGGAGGGCAGATATATGTTTTTTTTCTGCTGGGTTGTTCTTTTTCAGATATCAGTGTTCTGAGAAACTGAATTCCAATAAAACTTTATGTATTCCGAATACAGCCTAGACATGGGAAGTAAGTAAAAAGATACTATTTTGTAGTGAAAAATAGATGTATCTAAGTCTGTGCAATGGAATTCTCTTTGGAGCAGAGGAGAGGCTATGATTAGTGTAAGTGATGGCAATATGAAGAGACAGCTGACATCTTGACGAAAGATCAGAAAGCAGACATGGGAACTCAAAGGTCCATTTGGTGGTGGAGAAGGTATGTTAGTCTGGCTTCTGCAGAGCAATAGAATCAATATTTCTATTTAAAGAGATTTATTAGAAGGAATTGGGTCACATGATTATGATGATTATGAAGGCTGAGAAGTCCCATGATCTGATTGTCTACAGGCTGGAGACCTAGGAAATCCAATGGTGTATTTCTGGTTGGAGTCTGAAGGCCTGCAAATCAGGAGAACCAATGGTGTCAACAGACAGCAAATTCTCCCCTCTGCCTTTTGATTCCATTCGAGTCCTCAGCAGTTGGGATGATGCCCACCCACACTGAGGTGGGCAATCTACTTCCCTCAGTCTACTGATTCAAATATAATCTCATCCAGAAACAATCTCATAGACACACCCAGAAATAATGTTTAGCCAAATATCTGGATATCCCATGGTGCAGTCAGACATGTAAAATTAACCATCAGAGAGTAAACTCTATGTACCCTTAGTATCCCCCAGGGACATGTCAACATTAGGAAAGGAAATGCTTAGCATTATCTCATTCATCTTTACAAAACATCTTAACAGTTAGGTATTCTCATTATTTTCCCATGAAGAAACGGAGGCCTAGAGAGGTTAAGAAACTTGCCCAATTTCACCCAGAGAGTGACAGACCTATGATTTAAATCTAGCTTAATCTAATATTAAAATGAATATTTTTACTTTTCTATGCTAACTGTAAAAACTAGTGATTCTAATTTGTGAAGTTTAGGATAAAGGATATGAAGCATACTATATTTTAGTATTTTAAATAATTTAACTATTTTATATGTACTTATTTCAGTTTTTCTTAATTATTCTGGTCAAATATATTTTATTTTATTATTATTATAATAATTTAAAGGCTGATTTTTTGAGAATGGAGTCAAGTGAATGGAAAGTGCACAGAATCCATCTCTTTGAGCTTCAACCAAGCTGTGTATCACATATGAGGACCATTCCATGACTACTCAACTCTCAAGGACTTGGTTATAGATCACTGGCCTCATCCTGCCTCCCAGTCTCAGATTTTCTTTTTCTGCCCTCACCTTACCTTTCAGATTTAGTGGTGTGAACATGCTACGTTATGGCATCTAGCACAGGAAAGAATCAAGGTAAATGATCCCATGCAAGAAGAATACACACTTCTGTGGCTGAAACTCTCTAATTTGCTAAATCTGATGGCTCTCTCCTTTGATTAATGCTGGAGACATGCTATCAATTCTTGAAAACTTTTTAATACATATTGTTATTCCCTGTATACAATTTCTAAGATTATAGCTTGTCTCATATGTTGCATTTTATTATCTCATTATTTTCTTTTATGAGTTGCATATACAACATTATAACTTATTTACTTAAAACTTTCATAATTCACAATGCAGGGCATATATTCCTCAGAGAACTTCTGTATGTAATTAATCTCACCTTGATTTCTTTTTTTCCTTCCTTCCTACTGTCAGTTCTTTAGCTCTCATTTTAAGAGTGGCATCAGAGGTCTTGGTCTCTTGGATTTGCAGGAGGATAGTTTGGGTTGTGGTTGTTTTACTTTGGGAACTTGCAGCTCTCTGTACAACTAGCAAATTGGCAAAATTATAAACAAACACTGAGAAACTGATTCATGCTAGCTGAAATCACAAAAATCTTATTTCATTAATAAGTGTTTCATTAATAATGATAGCTTCTGGGTGAAATAGTGAACATGCTCAATTGCAAAAGTTGGAGATTTTGTTGGAATTATAGCCAGCATTTGCATTGTGAAGGACTGTTTATAGATACTTAAAAGCAGAGTAAAACAAACTTCCCAAATTTTTTGCCTGCAGCAATTGACATAAAACATGAACTCAAATAATTCACCACTACACCAACCTTCTGCAGAACCAGTAGATGGTCACACCAATTAACACTCTGGTTACTTATTGAAATCAAGAATCTTTTTTGCTCCATCAGGGAATGCAATACCAGATCCAAGGTCAGTACTGGACCTCATCTTGGGGGTGGAGGCTAAGTAATGCAAAGCACCCACAGAATGGCTAGAGGCCAAGGAGCAGGGCTTGTGACTCCAGATCACGTCAGCTCAAGGTGAGATTAAGTTTTTAAAGGGTCATTAAAAAGTACTCATTTCTAGAAGTGGTAAAAGTGGGGAAATTGGAAGGGAAGTTTCCAAAGATGACTAGTTAAAATCCTGTTTAAAGGATGTGCTAAGCAAAGAGCCCATCTTGGAAAGAAAGAGCATGAAAGAGAAAAAAGACTCCACATTTGAAACTTTCTGTCAAACTGTTTAACTGTTTTTACACTAAAATGCTAGTATGCATTTAAATGGCTGAACATTGACTCGAATGGCTTTTAAAAGAATAAAGCTATGCAAATAAAATGTTTGGAAGGGTATATACTGAAATAGTAATGGTGGTTAGTGCATGAGAGGTGATGTTACAGCAATTTTTCTCTTCTTTATACATTTCTGTATTGCCTATTTTTTTTTCTCCTAGTGAGCATGCACACTGCTTTAACAATTAAGGGGGAGAAAACAGTGAATAATTCTTGTTTAAAAAAATTACCGTTGGTATTAATCTGTAAAATAAATGTTCACATAGCTAAATTAGCAGGGCAAAGCAGCACCAGGGAGGCAGAAACTGTGTGACAGAAAAAACAGAGACTAATTAAAAACAAATGAACACAAAAGCTTGGGTTTTGCAATAGCAGTAGAATTTATAGAATTACAGCACCTCTAGAATTATGGAACCCACAATTTCCTGTATGTGTCTGTTTCTGCCAACTTTTGGTTGTCTGTGGTTTTCCTAAAATATCTTTGGAAGGGACTCCCAGGAATCATCAAATTGGTTCAACATTATTTAAGTTATAATCTAACAAAAGCTTCCAGAATTTCTGCGGGAGCCTCCCATTCATGTACGTGTTCCAATTTTCTGCCACATATATGTTTTTTTTTATTATTTAGATCCAAGATTGTACAGAGTTACTTAGCTCCTACAATGTGAGGGAAGCTTTCTCATATTATTTCATGTAATCGTCTCAACCAATGAGGCAGTTATTAATCTCTACACTACACAGAAGGGCCACCTGATGCTCAGAAGGTGAGTTGCCCCAAATCTCACAATAAGTTGCTGGCCATGCTAAGATTGAACTTCGATCTCATGACTTGGTGCCCAGTACTATTTTTATATGACACCGAGCCTCTGGAAAAGTAGAAAGATATGACTGACAGTCTTGGTTTCCCCACATGAAGCGTCTAGGGGTCTTGAGGAGGCAGGCTATGTAAAGTGTTCAATACATGCATGGTTGGGCTTTCAAAAGCTCTAATTTTGTGACTGGCTTTATATCTGTGCCACCCTATGAGTGGGAGGGGAGATTCATGGTAATACTGCCTTAACCATTGAGAACTTCTAGTTTCCTTGGGTTGTTGCTTTTCTACTCTTCATAATTTTGTTATAAATAGAGTGATGTGGTTATATTTTTAAAAGTTATATTAACCAGGGTGCCTGGGTAGCTTAGTTGGTTAAGCATCTGTCTTCAGCTCAGGTCACGATCCCAGGGTTCTGGAATCAAGAAATTTTAAGAAGAGTACTTAATAAAATATTATATTAATATACTATGTTAAATAATATTGTAATATTTATTTTAGAATTTTAATTTATAATAAAGTATTATATAAAATTCTCCAAGAGTAGACTGCTGGGTTTTTGTGAATCTAGAAGTTTCAAAATAGATGGGTGCCCCTACTAATTCTTTGATGAATGGAAATATGAACTCTAGTGTATTCTGATCAATTCCACTTTGCCCAGGGATCCTGTGATAGGTAATCCATAGCTACCATTGCCAACATAGTCCATTTTTTCTTGTCAGTAATTTTCTTATCTCCAATCTGAAATTCAGAATGCAGCAATAAACCAGCTTTTTACAGTATACACCATGCAATATCTAAGTGATTACTACTAGGGAATATTAATATGAAAATATGCATATAGACATTGGCCACTAAAACTCAATTTTCAATATGGTTTATTTAATAAATGGCTTGGTAAATTGTTTTGGTAATTCAAATTGAGGTTTGTTGTACCTGGTTAAGTCCTAAATTATGCTTATGCTTACTTTTTTGTTCCTAAGACTAATGATAGCTAGACTGTAGGCTCTTTAAGAGCAGAGATAGATTGCATGTTATACTTTATTGGTAACAACCACAGCATGAGAACAAGAATTGATTATAAAGTAGGTACTCAATAAATACTTGTTTGGCTTACTATTTTGCTTAGGCATATTTCTAGTGTTGACAATCAAATAAATTACCAGGTTAAAAATAGAAATGAGGATATTAGTATACCTACTAATTCATCTCTCTGTTGTAGCTATAAATGTCAATGTGCAAAGGATGCATATTAGACAGAGGTTCTTAGCTGCAGCTTCGGACGGGATTTCCTTAACTCCTGAAATTTTATGCAAATATTTTTTTATATCTTCATATGTTCACTCTCTTGAGGAGAGCATACACAGCTTGTTTTGAAATTCCTAACTCTATCATAAACTATTAAAAACCAGCGGTATTTCATATATTCACCCTCACCCTCAATATCAGCACCAATAATGACAAAAACCTACCTACTTTGCTTTTTTCTCTGATTTTTGACTTTCCTAAAGATGCCTGATCAGAATTAAGCTGCCTTAAGTAATACCTGGAATAAAGCAATGTATAAAAGCATGGACGCAAACAGGATAGTGTGAGCCATCTCTTGGTTCCCATGCTATACTCTATACTGAGCTCGCACTTTGTGTCCAGGTGCAGGTCAAGGTTTTTTATCATATAAAACTCTAATGGAGTAAGTGATCTGGGACCTAATTATGGAGAAATTACCTGTCTCCTTATGCATGCTCACAACCACGAAAAATCAACAGCACCATTCATCTAACGGTTCCTGCCTCCTCACTTCAAAGATTTTGGGGCAAGCTGCTCCCAGCATGAGGAGTTGACTTTGGAATTCATGGTACCTCTCACCAAAGTCTAAATTTGCCAGTTCAGAGGTAGAAAGAAAGCACTTGCTTTTTTTACTTAGACTGACAGATTAGTTAGTTAAATCAGGTTAAAGTGTTTCTCTACATACCCCACCTTTCCCCAATACCGTGTTTTTAAGAAAGTTAATGTTTGACTAGTTTATTGCACTGCTGCAAATTGAAAAAAAAAATAGCTAGGTTAAGGGTCAAGGCCTTTTTAGGAAGAAAAAAAAAGGACCTTTATGATTATGCCATTCTCAGTCCAACTATAATAACACGTGACAGTGAATCTCTTAGTAGCACATTTTATTATTTTATGTTTAAGTAGCTTGAGGACCAATGGTTTATAGCATTTTAATTCTAGCTGTTCCTCTACACTTTTATTTTTAAGTGGGTCATAAACACTATATATCTAACATTGCTTTATCCTTTCTATGTTTATCTTTTAAGCTAACATAAATTAAGATTGCTATAAACCTACATTCTTATTAAACCTATATTCTTATTTTTAAATATTGGCTTCTTATAAATGTATTTATTTTTACAAAGACAAGACTGCCCCCTTTGGTGGTCATCACAGAAATTAAAACTTTGTTACATTCTTCATCCCAGTCAGTAAGACAAGCATTTGGGAAGACTAAAAGCAACTTTCTAAGGAAAACAAAGCTGTAAAATCATTTTGGAAGATTTTGACTCAATCTATTTTAAATGTTGGCTGTCAATAGTCCATTTGGGGGTGTCAGAGTTTTCTATTCCTCCTGCAAGTTCTAAAGCTTCCTTTCAGTAAAAAGTTTAAATATGTAGGGGTTCAACATAACAAAAAAAAACGCATTAATTCTGGATCACAATAAATGGCTCCTAAGAAGACTGTAAATTGAGGGACAGAAGAGAAGTCATTTAAAGGGACCCCCACTAGAGAACACACTGGCAGCCCCAAAATAAATCCACTTTAATTTACACTTTATTTCAGTTATATTTCAAAGCTGTGATATCATGAGTGGAGAGAGAGGCAGCTCATGGAAGATCCTGAGTTCAAAGGAATTGAAATTTAGCATGGAATTTAAAATTGAAGACTTTTACTTCTAAGATGATGATTGTAGAAATACCAAGGTTGAAGGATGTGGGCTTGGAGCTGCAGTAGAAATAGCAGTCTGGGGTGACCCTGCATACATTGGCCAGTGTCCATGAGGTAAATCTCTTTACAAAAGAAAAGCTTGTAACTGATAAGTTAGTAGAAACATGCATTTCTCTGAAAACTTTTTTTTCCTGTCCCTCTGTTCTAAAACGGACATTATAAATTGCTAATGAACAGACTCACATTTTAGGAGATCAGAATCACCCAGGACTGAAATAAGTCATGCTTTAGCCTTCTTACACCCAGGATATCCCACGCTGCACTCCTTGCAGAGTGTTCCCTTCTGGCACCCTTCAGTAAGGCTGCACAATGGGTCAGTATTCCCTGTGTCTTTTTTTATGCCGGGGCTCTGGCGGCCAGAGGGGAAATAGCCACACACAGGGAAATGGTGCAAGTTAAAATCAAGCAAGCCTAGTGGGGTGGTAATGACTTTCCCAGCATCCAAGTCTTTGCCTTCAGGATACGTGAAGCTAGGAAACAAATGTCATTCATTCAACATTTATAGAAAACACACAACGGTGGTGGTCCGTGGTACTGTGCTAAGTACTGGAGGGTATGCAAAGGTATGCAAAACATAATCCCTGCTCTAAAGAATTTTGCCAGAAAGGGTTTTTTCAAGTCTTACTCAGACCTTATGATCCTTCAAGAAATTCTTGGGTGAATAAAAATCTGCACTCGCAATTTGAATCAACATGGGAAGGAATACTGCTAGGGCCAGATGTCTTTTAGGAGGCAGGGCGTGTGAATGTGTTTAACATGTTTATTTCTAAGGCGTACACAGTGTAGCTTGGATGCACCAAGGAGTGTGGGGGTTTCACAGGCCCAGAGCCGCCCCAGGGTGGCCGCCCGGGGCCGCGTCCTGGCGGAGGAGCCGGACTTCCAAGAGGCACTGCTCTGCGCTGCCTGCCTGCACAGTTAGCTGAATCCGGACAAAGAAGAGACCCGCACTTTTACCTGGGAAGTGGATTAACTTTGAGGAAAAGTGGCCTCCGCGGAGGAAAAGGGGAGTGAGAAGCGCCTTCCCTTCCTCGGGACCGTGCACGCTCAGCTCACCCTTGCTCCCCGCCCCGCACCCCTACACGGGCGAGGCGGTGGGCCGCGCCGCCCCCTGCACTCCCGCGGCGCTTGCACACGCCGACTCCAGCCGGTAGTCGGCCGCGTGCGCCCGGGGCCTCCGCTCCGCGCCTCGGCGGGCCGAGGACCCCAAGGTGGCAGCGGCAACCCCGTGGAGTCCCGATTTCGCCGCCTGCGCTCCGCCGGGAAGTCTGGACAGCGGCGGCGGTGGCGGGAGCGAGCGGCCCGGCCCCTCCCTGCAGGGGGCAGCGCGACCCAGGGCTGCGGGCACCGCCTCGGCTGCATCCGTGGCCGCGCGCTCCGACCCGCTCGGATCCGGAGCCCGCGCTCGGTGCCGCCTTCCCTTCCCGCCTCTGCCGCCGCCCCGCGGGGAGCTCCCCGCGGCCGGACGCGTGTTCGAGCCTCCTGCTCCGGCTCTACGGCTTTCCGGAAGCGAAGAATTTTGCCCCGGTCCCTACGAGCATCCCTCGGCCTCTCTCCCCCTCCCCTCGCGGCTCCCCCACCCCGGGGGCGCGCGCGCGCACACTCACACACACTCACACTCGCAGGCGCGCGTGCGCACGCCCGCGCGCCCCGAGCCGCGGAGTCTCCAGCAGATCCCACTCTCTCGGGCGCCGCTACTCACACAGGCTTCCCGTCGCCACGGGGCGTCCTCTGTCTGCGGCAGCGGCGGCGGAGGCAGCGGAGGGACCCGCAGCTGCAGCCCGGCCGCGTCCTGCAGCTCCGCGCCCGGGACGGAGTCCGGGAGAAGCGGAGGAGGAGGAGGACGCCGAGGCCGGGAGGAGCCGCGCCGCGCCCAGCGCCCAGCGCCCCGCGCCCGCCTCCCGGCTCCCGGCTCCCGGCGCCCGGCTCCGCGCGGCGGGCTGCCCGCGCTCCCCGGTGCAGCGGCTCCGGGTAAGCAGGCGGCTCCGGAGCCCGCAGCATCCCTGGGGCGTCCGCGCTTGGAGCCGGGGGTTCCCCGGCCCCGCCCCCGCCACGGCCCCGGGACGGAGGCTTGCAGGGGAGTGGGCTCCGGGGAGGGGGAGGGGACGGGAGCTAGAGGGGAGCCGGTGGGGAGGGGTGCGTGGAAGCGTGGGGGGCCCTTCCCCGCTCTATCCCAGCTCCAGCCCTGTCACTTTTACAAGCCTGGGGATGGCGGGGGGGGGGGGTTGCCCGGCGCCCCGGACTGCTGTTCCCCGCTCTCCCCGCCGCCGCCAGCCGGTGTTTGGCTCCGGGCTCCGCGCCTCCCCTGCACCTTGGACAGCGCACCCGGCCTCCCGCCGCCCCCTGCTCTGCACCCGGGACGGCGTCCTGCTCGCGCAGCCCTCCCGATGCGCCCTTCTCTCCAGTTGTCACCCTCCCGCCCTGCATCCCTCGTCCTGTCTTGGGGGACTCCGCTGGGGTGCGGGCCGGAAACTTTCCTCCCCTTCTGCCCTGCGCCAGGTATTCGGTTGTTGTTTGTGACCGTCCCCTTGCCCGGGGAGCCCAGACACCTCGGACGTGTCTTCCCCGGCGGCGGCGGCATGCCCTGGCCCGGTGAGCCCCAGGCTGGGGAGGCATCGGGCAGCGGGACTCGCCGGCTGCCAGGGTGCAGAGCCCGCGCCTCGGGGGCTGGACGCCTGCCGCCTGCCGCCTGCCGCCGCCCTGCCTCCCCGGACTCGACACGTGCGCGCCTCCCACGGACGCGGCCCCTCCCGGCCCTCCCCACGCCCTCCCCCTGCACGGCCACCGCCACCCCATAGGTTGGACACCCGGAGTTCGCGGATGCCGATTGGCTGGAGGCATGACCCCGCCTCCTCCCGGAGGGGGTGGTTCTGGAGTGTTGTGGTTGTCATCCCGCGGCGCGCACATGGGGGAAGCGGGGTCGACAGGTGGGGGAGCCCGGGGCTGCAGGGTCCCCGCGGCCCGCCCTGTGCAGCCACTCACCCGCCCTCCTTCCTCCAGGCACGCTCCTGCTTTTCTCCTCCTTTTCTGTCTCTCAACATTTTTACTGCTGTAAGTAAAACAAAACAAAACAACAACAACAAAAACTTGCTCTTGTAACCCTTTTATTAATATTGCATTTATTTGTTGGGTGGTAGAGATTTTTAAAGCGTCTCTAAAGAATGAGGGAAGCAATCGCGCATGGGGAGATCCGTGGCGAACCGGGCTGCAGATTTGAGTTCAGTAGTTCAGAGAAAGTCATGGGTGGCTAAGAGACCTGAAGATGATGGAGAAAGTGGAGAGGACATTGTTTCCCCGTGAGAAGGAAGGACACAGGTGGGCGAGCTTTGCAAGCGCAGGGAGACAAGGTGGGCCACTTACGGGGTGGAACGTGATGGAGAGACCCAGACGGGCGATCCCGGGGAGGTGGGCGGGTCCTGCTGAAGAAGGCTTTGTCCCAGAAAGGGGTAGTTTTGGAGGATGTTTCGTTCCTACCAGCACACTTTGTTTCTGTTTTGCTGGCGCTGTCCTTTTGATACGAGACTTTATAATAATAGTGAAATAATGTCAACCCATGTAACGGGGTTTTTGCTTATTCCGGTGTGCTGTGATATATAGATTTGCAAGTGGCAATGAATTTCAAAAAGTGAATTTTAAAAGTTCCTTTAGAGGGATGCGCTAAATAGTTAAGGCAAAGTGCTTTTGAAATATTGTGAAAGAAGACGGATGAGCATTGCATAAAATCCAAAGATTGTTCTGGCGTTATTTAGGTCCTTTGCAGAAATATATATGTATGCATAAATGATACTGATTTCTCTTCATTTCAAAACGTGATTGCCTCTAGCATTTTCAAGCTTTAATTCCTTCAGGCTGTTTTGATGTTGTGTCTGTACATCTAAGAATATTGTAATTCTTATCTTTAGAAGCCTTGTCAATGCAAAACAAACAGCAACTGATGCAAGTTAATGTTGACAACTTTATATTGAGTACACTGTGTGTTATTTTATTTGCAAGCTAGTGAAATATGCAAAAGCAACATAGCATGACTGTTATTCCCCAGGGACCCTATCAAAACAAAGTGGGAATCACAGGAGGCTATTCCAGGGAGAACAATTCAATTATTTATTTTTTTTAAATGAATGTATTTTAAGATTCTTGGGTGTAAACAACAACAGAATTTTCCCATTTCAATTATTATCTTTGTACACAGTGGTAGCACATGGTAAGTCAGATAGCATGTTAAATATGTTAGGTAATTCCGAAGTAGTTAGATAGTAAAGTCTTTACATTTATTATTATTTTTTAATAGTGGTAGAATTGCTCTCTGACTGTGGGACTTTCTATTCAAGGGACAGATTTGATACATCTGGTAAATTGGAAATTATTGCTATTGTTGAAAAATAATTCCTACTATGTTTTCACATCCCTAGGTCATGCCTTGATTTACCTTCAAGGGATTTAGATTCTAGTTCTTAGCCTTTCAAATTTAGATGGGTTTTGAGCTAGGGAGAATAAGACTGTATATATAGTCACACATAACATATGCATATATGCAAAATATATGTATGTGTATCCACACACAGCTATATATGTATACACATGATTTTGGGGGTACATTCAGTGTATTTATTTATATATATGTTACTGTCATTCTGAAAATTTTTTCTCATTTCTTCTCGTCCAAAAGGTGGCCCTGTTTTAAACTGTAGAAAGCATTATCACCAGTAGAATTGGCCAATAGATCATGGAAACAGACAATAGTATTTTGTTGCTTGGCAACCACCTACTGTGAATGAAAAACAAAGCAGTGACAGCTGCTTCCACATCCTGATACCCATACTGTAGCTGGAGCATTGAAACCCTCCAAGTGAGACAGATCTAAGTTTCATTTGAGTTAGGTGAAGCTGTTTCTTTTTTGGGATGTTTTTAAAAAGAGTATTTAAAATTTTTATTGTCATAAGAATTATATTGTTATTGTGGGATGAAATGAAGCATCTAATTTCAATTGCCCTCTTAAGCCTAGTATAAACTGAAAAATGCAAGATTGGGAGGATTGTTTAGACCCTCCTCATTCTTCCCTTTGTAGTCATTAAACACCGTAAGCACTTTTTCTGCTGCGGTCAGGTGCTCTTAGGATTTTACAAGAACTCAAGTTCTCTATGATACCTAAATAGATAGCTGGATTTTACTGCTAGTAGGGAATTAGAGATTCATGTTCTGGCCTCTTTATTTTTATGGGACACTCAGGCACAGTGAGGTGATGTGGCTTGACCCTGGTGGCTGAGCCATCTCCAGAATCTCTTCCTTTGGGTCACACTTAGGAATTTTTCCCCCATTTCCGCCCTGGAATTTTTCTTGTTCTTTGGTTACATAAAATTTATTAAAAAATATTTTTATGCTAGTAAAGATACTTAGAAAATACAGTAAGATTTGGGAGTAAAGATTTGGTATTGACACCAGGGTGGATTATGGTGTTAGGGGCATTGTATTTCATGTATTTTGTCTTCAATCTATAGAGTCCTGTGACTCCCACCTCCTGCTCCAGAAGCGCTGTCCCTTGCTTTGGAAATTATTTACACCTTTCAACAATCTTTAATGATCTATTATTCTCTATGAATTTTATTTTTTTTCTCTCTGAATTTTAAACAGGGGTGAGATTGAAGATTGTGTTGGTCAGCTTGTATACCAGCAAGAATTTAAACATTAAAGCTTATTTATCACCCGTTCCAGTCTTCTGTCTGCAATGTGGTAGACATACTGTGGGTGTAGTCATTTGGACTCTTTGAAGTACATGGGACAGACTGTGTCTCTGCATAATATTCATTTCAGTGTTTTATCAAAGCCGTCTTGCCAAAGGTGCTACCTGAAGCATGTTGGTGGAAGACTATTCATCTCTCTGTGAGAGATGGTAATAGTGCTGATTGTTTCTTAACTCGGTGAAATGATACTGAATAAATTATTGGGTGGCAAACTTGGATCACATATGCATTATTAAACATTTATTCTATACTTAGGAAATATATTGCCTGTGTGATATATTTTTGAGGTTCCTTATGGTATTTTAAGCAATGTGGATTTCATTGTTTATTATTTATGTCAAAGATAGGCATTTAACTTTAATGTAACAACTTAGAAAAACTTGGACTGGTTGGAGAAACAATAAAGTGACAGTATTAAGTACCATTGAAGAACCATTTTCACCAGAAAAGCATACACTTTAACAGATTTGTAGGGGGGAATAAATTGATTTACAGCATGTTTAACCTAGTTTTAGAAGCCTGCTATTAACTTGTTCTAGCTAGGAGGATTTCCAAGCAGAATAATAATTTGGCAGATTTCAAGTGAACTTCACTGATTTTTTAAACCATTTTCCACAGTATTGTTATAGTTTGTCCAGAGAAAGTACTTGCTTTGGATCCTCTAGGATTAATCTGAATTTTAAGGTTGTTACTATTTAAAAAAAAATTTCTGAACCATTTCTCTTTGGAAGGTGTAATGTGAAATATTCTATTGTTCATCCATTTAATTTAACCCACTGGCATTTTGATATTTAACTTCCCTGTCCTATCTTCATGTATAAGTAATATGTGTGTATGTGAATGTGCAAATACACAATACTTTTTTCCCCTTTTGTTGTTTTCATCCTTGTAGTAGAACACTAAAAGACTGGATTTATGCTTTTTTCATTTAGTAAAGAGAACCTTTAAATAAGAGATATTTATGTTTTCAATTTCCCCACATTTGCTTCTGCTATTATAACCTGTAAACTTTCACCCACACAAGTAGGATGATATCTAAAAACCAAGCAAATAAATAAGTATATATCTAAGCAGCATCCCATTTGTTCCCCGCCAAGCTAGCCAAGAAAGCATATTTTCTCATTCTTAGACCTATCCTTCCACATGCACCTACATACACATTGAGTTTAAGGTCCTGTAGACCCTTTTTTTTGGGGGGGGGGAAGAGCAAGAGTGCGTGATTGGGAGTGGTGGGAGAATCAGAAGAGGGGAGAGAATCCCAAACAGGTTCTGTGCCCAGTATGGAGCCAATCCCTGGCTCAATCTCATGACCCTGAGATGATGATCTGAGCCAAAATCAAGGGTGGACACCATGGTGCCCCAGTCCTGTAGGTCCTTTTAAAAGTGGACAAAAATAGTGTTTTTATTGGGAGCTCTGTGCATGGTAATGCTGATATATTACATAAAGTAGATTCAGATGTTCAGAAATGCAGTAGCATAGGAAGAATTAAATTGAATTATTCCCTTTGGAAAATTCCCCAATTACGCTGAGAACATAGCCCACGGCCCTTACAACAATACACAGTACCTACAGTAGAGCCTGGCATGTGGCGTCAGACATTCAGTGTGTATTTTGTGGAATATGCACCTGCCCTCCTTCTTTATATAATGCTGCAAACATTTCAATCTGTATCTGTATGAATAGTAAAAGTTGAGAAGATGGAGAAGAAATTACTGTAGTTTTCTAATTGTTTCTGGCACTATATTAAAAAAAATAACTTAGCCAGTGAGATATTGTGGAATATACTTCTTGTCAGTGCAGGATGTTATACCAGGGGTATTGATTTTTCACAAATACAGCCATCCTAAGTACAGAATAGCTCTTTAATAGCCCACAGCAGCAGAACAAAGGTTATGGCAGCTAGTCCAAAGGAATACTTTATTTAGTTGGAGCTGGAGGGTGAAGTTTGCTAGCCCCAACGTAATTATCCAGACTGGAATGTGGCCAAGGGGCTGTGGTTAACATCCCAAACGGTGGGAAAAAAGTCATGGATGAGGTCTTTAGTGACTATGAGTGGCTACACCTCTGCTTTGGCCTCATTTGTAAGAGAGTACCTTTAGTAGCATAAAAACCACAGCAAATCTTCTGCAGTTAAGGGGTAGGGCCCAGAGTTACCACCTAGATCCCAGGTACCAAATTTTTGATTACTGGAAGAAGTCATAAATCCCAAGAGTTCAATGGCATCGAAATAAGACTTTCTTCTTTATCCTGCTCCATCTTTGTGAAGCAGGTAGAGTGATAGTGTCTCTAGGGACAACCCTGGAAGAATCACAAGGTAGGCAAAGTTTAACATGCTTCCAATTAGTCTTAAACATCCTTCACCTTTCCACCACTACCTAGCTGTTTATCTCCTTTGTAGAGCTTAATTAATAGTTTCATATCAGCAGAGCTCCAGCAGACTGCTTCCCTGTGTTCTCTTTTTCTGTGAAAATGAACAGTTAGTCCTGCCATGTTTTTTTTTTTTTTTTTTTAATGCCTCTCCCATATCCAACCTGGCTGGGGACAGGGAGCTACCACATTTCTTGGCCCAGGACCGAATTGTGTCCCAACCCTGTTTGCCCATCTCTATTAAAGGACTCCCTTATGGGGGCAAAAAAGGCGTTAAGGTGTATACTTTCCTGGAAAGATTTTTGAATGTCTTGCATACATTAGGTACTCAAATATATTTGTTTAATTTCACTAGTAGACTTGTACCTATTATTTTGATACATGGAGTAGGTAGTTTTGTCCAGTGAACACTTAAATAATATCATCCTATTTTCTTTCAGGATTATTTCTTTAACAATGAATTATTTATTGAGCATTTTCTATATGACTGGTACAGTATTTGGCCCTGGGGATGGCAAAGATTCTTAAAGCACAGTTCCTGCTCGTGGAAGAGAATATGCCACTTGCAGGGAAGTGTACAACTTTGATTTAAGGATGACTCTGCAGAAGAGTTAGTAGGTCTGGAGAACAGAACAGCAGACAATGGAGGACCTAGTAGAACCCAGAAAAGCTTTTGAGATTAATGGTATTAGTCAGTGTTTCACAACATGCCTCAGCATGATCCCATGAAATGCTTGCTACGCTGCTAATTTCCTGGCTCCCACCCCAGACCACTGTCGTCAGGGACATGGCCTTTGGGAGCAGACTTGGTCAGTTTTTATACATATACATATACATATTTGCTCAATGGCCCAGTGTCCAGTATATGTCTACGGAATTCTTCTGCAAGTATGTCCTTGCTGCCTGAAGGCTTTCTCTCCCAGATGTAGGGCAGTTTGGTAGGGCAGTGAAGTTAATGGCCTCATGAGTGGACCTCAGCCAATGATAGAAGGGAGCTGGAGGTAATACACTAGTATCTTGGACTCTCCAGTGCACTGGCTGATACATGTTCTATGCTATGTCCCCAAATTCCCTGGTGAAATGGAGCCTCAGTTACCCATAACATCAATCTGCTAGATACCTGTGCTTTGTAGGCTGTCTCTCGTCTACCGGTGCTTCCTTGGACCCTTTTCTAAATAAATAATTCACACTTAAATGATGTCTGAAGGTCTATTTCTGGAGGAAACCAACGTAAGACACAGAAGAATCTATTTTATTTAATTTTATTTTTTATTAATGCCCCCAGTGGTTTTTATAATGAGGCATATTTGGAGATCTGGTCTCCACCTGGTCATCACGATAGAGGGCTACTGAAGGATTGAGATGTAGGCATTGTCATTTTTGATTTTCATCTTGGGAAGGTCATGCTGGCAGGTATGTGGTGAGTGGATTGATGGAGGAAGAGTCAGGAGCACGGAGAGCAGCGAGGAGGTGGCATTGCCAGGGCAAGCAATGATGCCTACCAAAGTGAAGGTAGCAACTGTGGGGATGCAAGATGGATTTTGATGGAAAGCTGTCTGGAAAGTCAGCACAACACGGAGGAGGCCTGTAGTGTGTGGTCACTTAGCTGGCTGCCTTTCCAAAAATGAGATTTCATTGCTCTGCTGTGCACCATGGTCCTGCTCCTTGCGTTAGGCTCGGCACCCTTGAAGGACAGAGACTCCTGTGCCTTGCCTGTAACCTTAGGCTTTCTAGAGTTAAAGTAGCACAAGTCTGGGAATAAATAAAAGAAGACAGGAAGATAAATTGGAGAATATAAATAATTCACTACTAGATCATTAAAGGAAGAAAGTTATATTTTACAGGAAGGATTTGTGGACTTAAAGAGCCAGGAGAGTTACAGAGATGCCTGTGACGCATGTCCATTTTGCGATGAATAGTGATTTTCCCCCATACTCTTCACTAAGAGGTGATTTTCATCCACCATCGGTTTCTGGAAGACCTAGCATGTACTTATGTCTATTGTTTCCCTGGCTTCTCTGATAGCCTGTAGTTTAGCTAAGTGAATGAGTGGTAGCTGGGGGTGGGGCTGGTTCTTTTCTCTTGCTCTGTCAAAATGCCGGGCTTTTCTTTGCAGTTTCTCCTGCTGGTTCTTAGGCCACCAGCTCCCAAAGGAGATCAAAGGGTACAGAGGGTGAGAGGAGGAAAGAATAAATCCATAAAGAGAGCTGTTTTGAATTAAATGCTTAATCATGAAATGAACAGGTTAAAGCTTGTTAGATGATATGAAATAAGATTAGGCAGTCTTCTAATTGTCCCATATATAAATTCTAACACTCTGGCTCTGCCTGTAGTCAGAAATGCAAAGGCTGAATAATCAAACAAGAGCTACCTGACACCATCGTATTTCTGCAAAAGTAGCATTGAGCCAATGACAAGGAGAAGACTGAATTATAAGAGGTAGAATGGGTCAGCAAAGAGATCACTGGGCCTTGCTTAACAGAACAGAGTCATGGCAGTGGGAATACTGGGAATGTGAGCATACGGAGCTGGAGACACTATGGGTGAAACACAATGGAAGGGAAGCAGCCTTATTAATTGAGACTATAATGCACATATTATTTTTTTAATTAAACTGTTTACTTGGAGATCATTCTAGATTCCTACGGAACTGTGGTAAGTAACACAGAGAGATTCTGTGTACACTCTACCCATTCTCCCCCCACCCCGCCGGTGATAATATCTTCCAGACCTATAGCACAATATTATAACTAGGATATTGGTGGATAGAGTCCATCAGTCTTGTTCAGATTTTCCCGATTTTACTTGTATCATTTGCAACATGCACATGTGTATACAAGTTTTTTTTTCTATTCAATGCTTAGCATATTTTTTACTTTTAAATATAAGAGTTTTTTTTTTTCATTTGAAAATTTTGAAAATAAATTAACTTGTTTGGACTAGTCCTGGCTTCCTTCTTACTGACAAAAGGATAATATAGAATAAATTCCCTAATCTCCTTCTAACTCTGGGATTCCGCAGAGTGGCATCAGGGGCCACCTAACATGGCAGGAAGGTCAATAGGCCGTGGTATAGCTCCTACTTTATTACTGGGTGACCACTTGATTATATGGCAAGAAGCAAACCTTTTAAAAGTATGTCTGTTGCAAAAGAAGCTTGCTTATTAAATCTCACTGTAACTCGTCTTCCTTGTACTGGAGTTTCTCTGCTTTTCTTCTAGCCTTCCTTGCCCACCCCTCTTCCTCTCTGTTGGTTGGGGCTCACCCCTTCAGGCTGCTCTCCCAGATTTCTGAGTCAGCTGGCATGCTGTGTTCAGCCTGTGGGAGGGGAGACACTGGGAAGAGAGGAAAGGGAGAAGAGCAAAGCCAGGGTATTTTTTTCTTTCCTTGAGCTTCGTGTGGCTTCCTTGGCAGTGGGAATCCCTCTTCCTGTAGCATCACTCATGCTTGACAGACTGGCTCTGGTTCTAGTTGCTCACAAGTGACCTTGGCCCATGGACTCCAGAGACATAACCTCCTGCTATTGTCTCTTCAGCCTTGGGGAGGTAGCAGCTTCCAGCTCTTGCCGATCTTTGGATTACCTCACTATCCTGTTAGGCTTTCTGCTCCACCATCACCTGAGTAACCAATTTTCTATATTAAATTTCCCTCATAAAAAAATACTTGAAGAGATTTCTGTTTTCCTAGTTATTCATTCTGCAGTTCCTTAAAGCATGGAAATGGTATAAATCTGATGAGGTTTTCTCCTTCTGTCATTCTGGCTTCTTCCACTTCCACTTTTTCCACTGGAAAAATCTCACTAGCTCCAGTCAGGGTAGAAAGCACCTGCATTTGTAATCTCACCTCTCCCACCTAAATTGTCAGTCTCCTTACCAATTATTCACCTGCTCCTCGTCTCTAGTTTTCCAACATTGATTTCCCTTTGTCTGATGTATTTGGGATTTTGGCAACCTCTCCTAGTGTGTCTGTTATTCTGTCCTTGGGCACCTCTTTTACTAACCTTCCCTATTATTTTCTGCTAGCAGTTCTTACTGACCCCATCTCAATGCATAATACCTTGCCCATGCTAACATATTGGTCGCGTGACTCGCTCGTGAGTGTACTTTGGTTTATGGGACATATGTCTGCGATATTAGGATTTGGTTTTGCTGGCACTTCACTTTCCTGCACAAGGATGCTGTTTATTTGTATTATCAGGCTCCTCCAGTTCATCTCATATAGAAGTATGTGTGATTCTGTAACAACAACAATGGTAACAATGTGAATAAGAGTGCTTTTGTGAGAAGGGAACAAGACTCAGTAGAACCTGAGTCTAGGGCACATTTAGAAGCCATGTCATTGGAAGCAAAGCTGGGGCCATCAGGATGGCCACACATGTTACCTTAAGGATAGGATATGAGAGAGAAACTTAGTGTGCTTAGGAAAAAGTGTTAGGAACGTGCAGAGACCACTCAGGTTCCTCCCCCTGTTGGAGAGCGGTCTTGTTGGTTGCTACCATGTTGGTCTCATGGTTGGCTGCATTGGCAGCTTTGTCTTTTCTCCAGGAGGTCCCCAACTGAGTATGCTCAGAGAGCTAGAAGTTGGAGCAAGGAAAAAGCTTTCTAGCTATCTCCAAGTGAGATGTCCAAAATGTCACACAACGCAATTGTAGGTGCCCTAATTTACAAGGCCGAGAACAGTACTTTTAGGCATTGCAGCACACATGGGGATACTCTTTAAATGGACAGCCATGCAAATCACTACTGGGACAGTGGACTAGGGCCTGGGAAGATCCAAAGCTTTGGCTAAAGAAGAATTTAAATATTGAAAAGTAGCCTGTGGCACGGGCTATATATGTGTTCAGGTCATGGTGTTCTCCTGTCCTTGCAGTGGACACAAGGCTGGGAGGTGTTTTGTGGGCTAGTGCACAGAGTTATGAACAGATGGATCTCTCTGGAAGCTGCCTGTAAGACTACTTGCTTGCCTCTGCTCTCCGAAATGATCAGAAGTGGTGAGTGCTGGGCAGGAGAACTGTAGATTAGGCGGCTCTGGGCAAGCTGACAATGGAAAAAGAAATAAGCTTATTTTAAATGGGCCTAAGCTTTGAAGGCAAGTAATTAAGACATACTTCAGTTTCATGGATAAATTAGGGTTCTAGTTAATACAAGTGCAAGACTGGAAAAAATGAATCACTTGCTCACCTATAATCACTAAAGAACAGTTTGTTTAGTAACAAAACACCAATCACACCTGCTCTTATGTGTGTTTCTCCTCTGTTTCCCTTTTTTCCTTCATGGCTCAGAAGTAGCTGGGTTCAGGGTCCTTTTCCCCGGGTAGTACTCTATATACTTTGATTCTGGGAAGTGGTACGTACCTATGTGAGAGCAGCCAATAGTTTCCCATGACACCCTTCTGAATCCTGGTCTTTTACTCACCTCAGTTGCATCTTTCTGCAAAGAAATTGTCCCTGTTTCTCTCCTCATTACTCAGTAATTGGCAGTGGCATGAGGAGAAAGGTTTTAAATGGAATTTTCTTGGGTGTTAGGGACTTGATTCTCTCAAGAAGCACAAAGTAGACACTGTAGAAGTGAGAAGAATTGTTTTCTGTGCATTGGTTGGTGTATTCTATTGAGTTGAGTTGGCCCTGAGTAATTTCTGATTTTTCTCATTTAGCTAATAAAAGAATAATGGCATATGTAATTAAAATCTCATGGAATATTGTGACCTTGCTGGTACTCATTCTCTAGTAAAGATTTAATACTTTTGGAGGAAATCATACTAATATTCCTTGTGCCCAACAAATAGGTATCTACTGTGCCAAGTTCTTGTTAGGTGCTGGGAATACAGCAGTGAACAAAATGGTCACTGTTCCTGTCCTACAGTCTACCAGAAAGGCTATCAAGTAATCCCAAAATAATTCTGTAGTTGAGGCTCTTGATAAGAACTTAGGAAAGACCCAGTTTCTGTAAAAGGGTGCAGAAAAGATGAAATAATCAGAGAATGATTGGGGCTATTTGGGTGGGGAGCCCCATTTGTGAAGCCCATGCATGAGAAAGCACTTGGGTTTTAGAGCCATTGAAAGATAGTCGGTGTGGGTGGAGTGCAGAGGGCGAGGGTGGACAATAGCTGGGAATGGGACTACTGAGATGTGGCTTAGGGCCTGATTATGCCAGACTTCCTGGGACATGCTGAGGACTTTGGATTTTATCCTATGTGCAACAGGAACCTGTTGAAAGGTTTTTGGCTTTTTTTGTTTTTTGTTTTGTTTTTTTCTTTTTTTTCAATCGAGATAAAATTCACACGGCATGAACCATTTTAAAGTGAATAATTCTGTGGTATTTAATACATTTGTGATGTTGTACAACCACCGTTGCTATCTGTTCTAAAATATTTCATCACCCCAAATAAAAACCCCATCCCCCTTAAGCGGTTATTGAGGAGTTTTAAGGGGAGTGATGTTGTGTGACTTGTTGTACGTAATATATTTTTGGGAAGTGTCTGGAGAAGGGGTTGGAGAGGGCAGGAGTGGAAGTAAGACAACAGACTTGGAAATGGTGGTCAAGTCCAGAGACAGATGGTGGTGGTGGCTTCCTGGACAAGGGGCAAGAATAGAGACCATAGATATGGAGAAGAGTGGAATGATCCAAGATGGAGTTATATAATCAAATTGATTATTTGTATCAGTGACTTAGTCGCCTTGTAATTATCTACATCACTGTTTTCCAGAGTAGTTGATCCACTATTTAGATCTAGGTAGTCTGCGTGTTAAAAGTATAGGTACTGAAGCCCACCTCAAGGTACTGATGCAAATGGACCAGAGAGGGACCCTAAGGGATTCTTCTTGGAACTGAGGTTTGAGAACTACTTACTGTTGTCTTCTTTCTCATGCTGATGCCATTTAAGAGTATAGGCTACCAAAGGTCCATCAAGGGGAGATGAATTAGAATGAGAAGCAGAAAAGTGAATAACCTAAAAATTTTGAGTGGGACCTTAAACCTTAAAATTTGGAGTGGGAGGGATGCTTTTTGGAGATGCGACTCTAACTTGATCCTAAAGACAAATATGTAATATAGACAGTTTTATAGGGTGGTGTTTATTTTTGACTCTTTTCTTTCTTGGAATATTGTGACTCTCTAAGAATTAAGTAGTGACTGAGAACAATGGTGTTCTTATGAAATATAATGTAGGTACAGTGTAGTGATTTATTGTAAAGGAAATATATAACTGCTGTAAATGAACTTAGAAAAACAAACCATCCTAGTATTTTTGTAGTTACCTTGTATATACTGGATTCCTATTAGAGAGAGATTTACTTTGATTAACTGATATTAGAAGCCAGAGTTTTTTGAGGTTTTATAATCAGAAAATCCTACAAACTGTAGTAAAAATTATTAAACAACAAATCACGATTTTGTCTTTGACATTTGGTTTCTGTTTGCTTTTGGGAGGTTTTTCTAACCCAGTGCTACCTCTTAGAGGTATTACTTCTAGCCAGAGTCTGCACCACACGGATATTTCCATCCCATTCAAATAATTCCCTCCCCCATCATAATTGATGTAGTATGTTTGGTTAAACTATAGTTTTAAAGCTGAAAGAGGTCACAGAATTTAGTTTTCTGTTATTGTTGTTTTTGAAACTATTGCCTTTGGAGATTTTAAAGTAACTGAAAGAAGGCTCCTACTCAGGATTGGTGTTAAGTCCTTGGGGATTTATCTCTGTGAGAAAAGAGTGTGAATATCCAATAGCAGTCAAGAGTTAAGCCCTCTACTCTACCCAGCATAATAGCACCCCAAACCAGCCACCCTTGGGTAGCTCTTAACTGGCCTCAATGGCACCTGCCCATCCTGCAAGCAGCTGTGCATGTTGTTCTCTCTGCACCTTCTGTCCTCCTCCACTAGGATGTTTTTTGACTATGAAGTGCTCAGCTTTTACAAGAGGTTTTATTTTGTTTAATATTATTTCCACTATTCTAGAAAGACACTTGGGCACCTCTGGCTGTGTTTCTTTTTTAGCATGTACAAATTCAGATCTTAAAGTGGTTTCATTGCTTCATCACAGAATTTTATAATGAAATAATATTTTGAGTGCCTGACTGGCTTTGATCTTTTTCCCTAGACCACTTAAGTTTGGAGAGGGATCTGAGGCAAAGCTGTCCATTTATTTTACACTAAAGACAAACAGAATCAGTAAATAGCCATCTTTTTTTTAAAAAGCTTAATTTTTCTGTTCCATAAAAATGCATATTGTTGTACAAGAGCATATGCTATAGAATACAGAAAGGAAAGTAAAATTCCTCAGAAATATTAGAGTTAGCCATTATTTACATTTTCATAAAATTCTTCCAAATATAACCCTCTGTCTTTCTTTCTTTTTATATGTATATGTGTCTATGTTTATTCACGTACACCATGTATAAATGAAGTTCTCAATAATGGGGTTTTACTGCATGTGGTACTCTGGAACTTGCTGTGTTTTCCTAATAGCATGTGGTAGGCAACTGTCCATTTCAATAAATGTATATCCTCTTTTTAATGACTGAATACTTTTTTGGATGCTTTTTGTGTATAATTAATACAAATCCCAGAACAAACTAATAATAAGAATTAAAACTAAATAATAAGAATATTTTGAAAAATCCAGTGGAGAGGGGCTTCAGATATGATTTAATCAAGATTTAGGATCTCTTTCTTTATGATTTTCTTTTTCATGCTCCTCATGGTAGCAAAATAGCTGCAGCTCTAGGGGCTCATTATCCAGAGAAAGAGAGCCTTTGTCAATCATTGAACTAAAATCCTAGGCTTCTTCTACTTGCACCGTCTTAGTTAATGTGACCAAGGGAATGCCATTATTCTGACTGCTTCAAATTTGGGTAGAAGTTTATGCCAATCTCATCCAAAGTTCATGAATAAGAGACTCCGAGTTCTGTTAGAAAAGAGAGGCAAACAGCTTATCGAGGAGGCAGCTAATGGTTTCTGTAGGAGTTTACTTTGGGCTTACTGATAGACATTTAAATTGTTTCCAGTTTTTCAGTCTAAAAATTATTGCTGCTCTAAGCATACTTGCCTATATGCCATTTTATTCTTGTACAGTAATCTCATTTGGATGAATTCTTATTAGAAGAATTGCTGGATCAAAAGAAATGCCCATTTTACATTTTAATTGCCGTAAGCCACCTAGGCTATAAAACCACACTTTTGCCAATTATATTTTGAAATCCCTCAACTGCCTGTTGTGAGGTGTTTGTTTTTGTTTTTAGCTGCTGAATCTTTAAGTAGAGACTTCAGAATTGAAGCAGAATTTCAGGTGTCACGATTTCTCTGAGCAAGGCAAATTTGACATGATGTAATTCGAGGTTAATCAAAGCTGCTGTGTATAAAATGTTTCACTGGGAAGGCAGAGAGGATAGAGAGGAATGTATTGTACCAGCTGCAGGCCTCCTGTTTGGTTGGTGATGGCTCAGGGATAGATTGGGTGCCCCTGGATGCCAACCTGTATCTTCCCATAGACATGTGCTGTGCAGTCACTCTGTATTGTCTACTTCCTCCTTCCCGTGTATGTTGTAAAGACCAGCCAAACATAATTGAAAGTGCTGGGAGATGGTGGCCACTCATGCATTTAGTCTGCACTTTTGACTATAGTACTTCTGAAATTCTTACAGTTGAATTTGGAAGAAAAAGCTAACTTAGAAATCAGTGATCTCTGGGATGGCAGGACCTTGATCATCCTTTTGAGGAAGTAAATGGGGAAGTTCATGGTCTGTACACCTTCAGGGAACCAATGGCAGAGAGATGCTATTTGCCAGGATGGCTTTTATTAATGTGAATGAGAAGGGCATTTGAATGGAAACATAGCAGGTCTCAGTGTTTTAGTGAATGGCTTCTGAGTATTTTCTGTCACAATGTAGATGCCATCCCATTTAATCCTCATTAACTTTTTTTTAAAGATTATATTTATTTAATTTATTTATTCATGAGAGACACAGAGACAGGCAGAGACATAGGTAGAGGGAGAAGCAGGCTCCATGAGGGGAGCCCAATGTGGGATTCCATCCCAGGACCCTGGGACCATGACCTGAGCTGAAGGTAGATGCTCAACCACCAAGCCACCCCAAGTGCCCCCTTATAATGACTTTTTTATGTCAATAGTAAGAGGAAACCAAAACTCAGAAAGATTAGTTCACTGCATAGCTAGTATGTAGAAGAATTTTTAACCCTTTCTCCCACCACATTTTGTTCTACTATGTTCCTTCTCTCCCATATAGAAATTATTAACAAAAACTCACTTTGTTTTGACTGATGGGACAAAAGAAGGAATGTAGTGTCTATTATTACAATTAAGGTGGCATTGAAGAGATTCACCTGAAAATTGTAAATGATAAAAATGAACCCAAAGTACAAATGACGCAAATGAGGTGTGTGACCTAGAAAACAAGGAGGTTGGATGAATAGCGACAAAGGGAACAGGCTAACCTATGGGTGCTGCAAGTAGGGACTTCCATATGCTCGAGGCATGAGGAAAGGGGCCAAATGGTAAAAAGAGGTAAGATAAAGTATGTGGCACATGTGAACAAGTTCTAAAGCTATGAATAGGCTAAAGAAATAGGGGTTATTATTGTTAATTAGAAATGTTTATCATGGAAGCCTATTTCTATGACAGAATTTTATTACAAAGTAGAAAGTGGTAGAGTTTTGGAGATGTGTGAACTTGGCTACTCTGTTTATTTGGGTTCAGAATACTAGACTGAAAGGGCTCAATTAAGTCAAACAATGTCCTGATCAAGAAGAAGAAAGGGCAACTTAGAAATAAAAAGCAAAAATACATTTCTATTAAAAAAAAAAAAAGGAACTGTAAGGGTGTAGCATATTTAGTGAAGAGAAGTAATGGCCTGAACTCACTGGAATGAAATGATATACACGGGGTCAGTTCTTCTCCCGGTTAGAATAAGGACAGATTCTTTGTGGGCAGGGGCTGAAAGGAGAGCTCCAGTTCTCTCAGCCTTTCACCACCCTCTCCCTCCAAATTGCCAAATGCCAGGTGGAGCTGGAGGGCACTGACAGATTGAGGGGTCCTAGTGAGTCTTGTATTGCATCTGGCAGCAAGTGTATTGCTCTCCTTGGGCTCATGCCTGCTGCCATGCACTGCCTGTTGTTTGTGGTGTCTGCCAGTGGACAATGATTAAGAGCCATGGGGGAAGAGTACAGGGCTTTGGCAAATGGCCAGCTGTTCGTGGCCGACCCTGTTCACTGTAGGTGCCTTAGTGGGAACCAAGTGGGTTCTTCCTCACTGATGCGGTAATGAACCCATTACAGAGTATTTGCTCTCGTGTCTTCTTCGTCACCTTTACTGGAGTTGACTCCATTGCCCAGTGTGCAGTCTCAACTTTTCTTTCCTTGGCTCAAGGCAATTGCTACTTGCCCTATTTGGCAGTGGTGAGAGTAGCTGTGAGCACTAGTGATGTTATTGGCTGAGGAGTTAAACAGAAGCTGAATAAAGTTTGGCTCCCTGCATAGTCAGGGCAGAGCTTCTCGTCCCAGGGTTAAAACAATACACAAACAGCAACTGAAAATGTCATTGAGCAGTGTGACGTGAATAGACTTCGATGCCCAATGGGGGCATCTGTGACTCAGTGTTGAAGATGCTGCTGCAGACTTCCAAAGCTCCAAATTTGTGCTCAAGTTTCTTTAGTCTCAAAATCTTAGCGTGAAATATTTAGTACCCTAGGAAAGCTAAATTAATGGTGAGTCAAAGTAATTAAGGCAAAGTAAATAATCTCCAAGGTTCTCATTCCCCGTGAAACTAATTTCATATCTTATCCTTCATGTGTTAAAAATAGTTCTCTGCTAATTCAAGATGCCCATGCTCTGTGTTGGTGAAGTGCACTTCAGTTCTATTGAAAGGATGCAGATTAGAGAGTTATTTTCAATTGGGCATTTTTTTTTTTTTAGGCGAGACACTCATTTTGGCACTACAAGAGTGTGAATCTCTTTGGGTGAGCTGAGTTGGATACAGCTGTAGCCGTGCAGATGATGGGCCAACTAGCTTATGATAACTTGCAGCTGGGACAAGCCTTTTCATCCTCTTAGTGAGAACTCTCAGTTCCCATCCTTCTATCTGATGATGAGAGATTAGTTTAAGTGTCTTGGAGGACTTGGACTGGCCAGAGCTTGAGCTTGTCTGTGTCTACACGTATAGGAACCAGGTCTGTTTAGAACTTGTACATAATGGAAACGTTGGATCTTGAACATAATTTTAGAGCTATTTGTCACTTTAAAATAATTGTGACATAGAAATAGGGAAGAGTTGTGAGATTATGAGTTTTTAGACTTTAGTGTACCAAAAGCTGATCTGTCTGCAGTTGAGCTATTTCCAGTGATGATGTCCCATTGTCCTAGGGCCTGAGAAGACATGACACTTTGGAATGAGTGCATGACTAGGACAGATATGGTGCTTCCTCAAGCTAATGTGACTGCTTTAGAATTTATTATTGATACACAGCGAGATCTTGATTAAATGTGAGACTTCTTTCCCTATGGTAAGAGAGTATTTTGGTTAGAAAGAACGGAGGTATTTGAAGGGAAATGTTTAACATACAGTCCTCAGTTACCTAGAGCTGAAATATGAGATCATTATCTTGCTGTTGCTCACTTTCAAAATCCCTCAGTTATCTTTCTCTCTTTAAAGAGATGCCCCCACCCTTCAGTGTATCAAGGGCCTGTTCTTCCAGAGAAATGCAGTTTTGCTTTTAAAGTGTTTTGAGATGGTGACATGGGAGTGGAATATGAAGTATTCAGTTTACATCACAGAGTGGAATCTGTGCAGTGCACTCATACATCCATCCATGCAGAAAAATGTGCATAATTAATAGAAGTAGAATCCTATGTAAAGTGATTCTCTCATTTTTAATATTTGGCTGTAGTTCATTAGAACATTTTTTTTTGGACAGTGAAGTGTCCTTTTGCTAAATTTTAAATTTTTTATTTGGAAATAAAATCACAATTGAGTTGAGCATAGGTATGATATATATGGATAATAATTTTTTTTACTGTATATGAAGCCGTCGTACTATATTTATACATTATGGCTTTTTAATATTGCCATCTTTATCATAATCACCAAATTTATACGGCACCTAACAAAGTGTAAAGCACTTGCTCATCTTTTGGTAATCATGACTTCTGAATGACCTGGGTAACCATTATTATTCCTGTTTTAAAGGTGATGAAATTTGATGTGGTTTGTTTTTCATCCCTTCATCAATTCATCCTTTACTTCACAATCTTTTCCTGAGTGCTTCTCAATGTTTGACGGTTCCGAATGTACAAAGATGAGAGGATCCCTGCCCTTGAGGAGTAGAGACAGGATAGAGGAAGTGGATAGGCACAAATAATGCTGTGTGGTCAGCATTTTGTTACAGATAGTGTTCAAGGTTTCCATAGTGAAGTGGGATTCATTTTGACAAGGGAATTGAAAGTACCATTTGTAGAGAAAAGGCATTAAACTAGGCTTCAGAGGGGGTTCTCCAGGCGGGGAAGGTCATCCAAAGCAGAGACGCAGAGGCACAGAAGACCCCAGTGTGCCTGGGAACAGTGGTGTGAAGCGGCTGGAGCATTGAGAACAAGCAAAGGAGAGGAGGCTTGGAAAGGTCATGTAACTCGTAAATAACAGAGCCAGGAGGGGACAGTTTTCTGCTTCCTAGTGTGATGTTTCTCCTTTACGTTAGGCTCTTTGTTGCCTATTTAGCTTTTCTTTTCTTTTTTTCTAAATACATCACTGACACCCTCTACACAGGCCATGTTGACACCTAGGGATTTCATGTGACAAGGTTATCTCACATAGCTTAAGAGGTGTAGCTTAGCTTGTCTTTTGGCCACTGTATGAATATGTGTGTCCTCCTATGTATTAAGGTGAACTGACTGGGAACTGAGGCCCAGATGGTCTCAGTTAAATGTTCTGACAGGAGAAGCGAATGCCATTTTATCAACCACAGGTAGGTGCCTTTTGACTGCATGACCCCAGGCCTAGTTTGGAGGTCTCCTGGGTTATGTGTATTTGGCACATGGAAATCTAAAGGTTTTAGTCGTTATTTGGAAGGAGTTGGTTTTTTGAAGTTGTTTCTCTCACTGAAAATGACTTTTTGTTCACAGAGCTGAGTAAGTAGTAGAAATAATTGAAAATGACCTGAAGAAGGAGGGTAAAGTGGAGGTAAGGCATATTAGCTGCTAGCTGATGTTATTGCTTGAAAGCAGGCGGTTTTGTTAGATTTTGTACACTGTATGTGGTGTAAAGAACAAACCTTTCCATTTTTTTTTTCTGAGAGCCATGATGTTATCTCAGTAATTGAAAATAATCTTCTAAAGTTGCTCTTTAACTAGATTTACACAATCCCCTTTCAAATCAGCTGTTATCTGCCCTTACATTTCACAGTAAATGTTGCTGTCTGCACAGCCCCTGCTAACAAGAAGATCAAGTGTAACTCTTTTCATGATTTGAAATAAAGTGTTTCTATTGTAATTATCCTGGCTCCTGGTTGTGGTGTTACAAGGGAGCTCCTTTTTTCAGCCAGGTTTATGAGGAATACGGGCTTTCCGTTCTGGTAGTGTTCTTTTTCACAAACATCTAAGGATGCGTCATTTTCAATCATTTTAATTTTTTATGTTTAAAAATGTTTTCATAGATAGTGCACGGTGTGGGCTGGGATTAAAGAGAGGTGGGTTTGAGGAATTTTTTTCTTCTATACTGAGTGATACTTGAGAGGCATGTGTTTCTATCTTCACTGACCTCATTTTGGCAAAATTAGAATAAACACTATGCCTATTAAGCTGCAGTAGGTAGGTTTTAAATGGAGATGGTGACAGAGGTAAACATTAAAATGTGCTGCTAGACAATGTTGTGAAAAGCTGTGGAATCTTCTCTGAAATTCTTCGAGAACAGGGTAAATTCTCATATGTGTAGGACACAAATTCTCTGAGTCTTATATACCGTGATAATGCATGTAGCCCTCTACTAGATTGTGTTCACATTTTATTTTTATTTTTATTTTTTTTATATTTTTTTAAATTTTTATTTATTTATGATAGTCACACAGAGAGAGAGAGAGAGGCAGAGATACAGGCAGAGGGAGAAGCAGGCTCCATGCACCAGGAGCCCGACGTGGGATTCAATCCCGGGTCTCCAGGATCGCGCCCTGGGCCAAAGGCAGGCGCCAAACCGCTGCGCCACCCAGGGATCCCCACATTTTATTTTTAAGTTATTATGTTATCCCCCTTGCGTTGACTTATAAAAGCATTTTGCTTATTGTAGGCTAGCAATTTTCAATAAAGTTTTCTTTAAATCATATTTCTAATTACTTCCTCATGGAAGATAACAATCAACAACCATGAAAGAATAAAAGGACATTAAGTCCTATTTAAATTTGGAATATCAATTAAATCTGAGATTATACATAGGAAGGTCTCGGTAGGTATTTTTCTGCTGGTATTTTGGGAAGGAAGTCCTGAGGGATGGAGTGAGGAAGGGAAGGCACTAACTAAGGCAGCTAATTGGTTTTCCGACTTCTCTTGAATATGGCCTCATGGCTCTTCTTCATGATGTCAGTTGGAGTAGTTAGATTAAGGCCTGGCTCTTCCATTTAACTGTGTACATTAACTGTGTAAGTCCCTTAAACATTTTAAGCCTAATAACTTCACTTGAGTGCAAAATGAGACGGCTAAAATGACCCTTTAAGATTCTCAACTTCTCTGAAATGATGAACTCTTCAATTTAAAAACTATTCAGTATACCTAGAGATAATAATAAAGAGTGGACTTGTGAGCCATAGTTTAAAAACTACATGGTCTGCCATTTTAGGCTACTTATTGTATTGACCAATCCCATTAGTAGAGATAATTGAGAATTGACTGAATCACTTTGACACCTTAATTACATCAACAAAAATATAAATATTGCATAACTATTTCATGTAATGCTCCACAGGCTTCATATTAGTATGTGACATCTTTTTCCTAAAAATTCTTCTGATTCCAGGTATAGTAATTATTGTTTTATATTGTAAATAGTAAGAGAGTAAATATCCTGCCTAATCCCCATTGTCAGCTACCCACAGTGCCTTTTTTTTGGGACTGAGGGATTCCAAGTTAGTGCTTGCCCCAGATTATTACCTTCCATTTGGTGAAAATAGGCACCACTGGCTTACTCTTGTTGGAGGCAAGAGACTGCAGGTTGTGCTCCCACTTTTTTGGAAAGATTTTTAAAATTAATTTAGGGAGCACAAGCAGGGGGAGGGGCAGAGGTAGAGGGAGAATCTCAAGCAGACTCCATGCTGAGTGTGGAGCCCAACACGGGCCTTGATCTCATGACCCTGAGCTCATGACCTGAGCCCAAATCAAGAGTTGGACTTTTGACCCATTGAGCTTCCCAGGTGCTCCCTCTATTTTTCTTTCTAGATCGTGTCTTATCTAGTTCAGTACTTACTAAAGCTACCACTGCTCCAAAGACATTGGAGTATTCAGAGAGAGTTACACTCAAATTTTAGCCCATGGTTCATGAAGCAGATGAGGAAATTGAGAAGGAAGAAAACCGAGACTCTAACAGTTAAAAGAAAGCCAACTTGGCACCCCAGATTATCACAGAACACTGAGACTTGGATGACCTGTAGAATGAGTAATAGCTGCCACCCGGCCACCTTCCCTTCATTCTTCTCAACAGTAGGCTGTCGACAGTACAGGGAATCCAGTGGAAACCGGAGGGGAGGTATGTGTGGAAGAAAAGCAGATGGCTGCAGGGGTAGCTGACATCTCTCCCAGAGCTGTAGGCACACTTGTAAGATGGAGAGACGGAAGTGGTAGTGAAGTTTAAGTTGTCCCAGGGCCACTTTATTTTATGAGTGTCTCACCTAACAGATGTTGCTGGATGAATTCTTGATACATTTGTGGACACTGAGCTATCCCTCAGGATGTATCCCAGCAGTCCTCTCCATCCCAGACACACCCAGGCACCTTAAACATTATTCTTCTACTTGCACCAGCAAGTCCAGCTTTCCTTGACATTAGGTGCACAACCAGGGAAGGGGGGGAGGATGTGCAGTAATTGGATGTGCAGGAGGAGGCAGCATGACCTAGAGAAGGGCAGAGACACATGCTTTCATTTTATTATTTCTGCTTTTCTTCCTCTTCCACTGACCACTTGGAACACTGTTTCCAATTCCTCTTTTGTAAAAGTTTGTAGTATTTTACTAATTGAGGCTGGAAAGTGACACAGACTTGGCTTAAAGCAATGAGAACATTGTGAACGCTTAAAAATGTTATATGGCAGGAATCCTGGGTGATTTAGCAGACACAAATGAGGAGGAAGAGGAGGCGCCACCGTCCCTCTAGTTGAAAAGCAACTAAAGGCGGGTCCTAATAGAGTGAAATTCATCTGAAAACAATCCAGTTTAATCCCCTAAAGTGAGGAGACTTTCTGAAGCTGGTGGGCAGGGGGTTGATATTTGTGACATGCTAATGCAGTCATTTCTGCCAAAGATAGTTTTATATATTGTTAAAGAATTTTTTTTTCTCACTGTATGAAATGTGCTTTGAGAGTTACTGCATTTACCTGAAGTAATTTCAAGGTGTTTGGAAAGGTGACAAGTTCATGTGGTGGTATAGAAAGATGGGAGTACTATCTTTTAGGTACTTTCCATTAGTTTTCGTATGAAATAAGGTGGTTTTCTTCAGACTGAAAGCTTTTATTAAATTTTTTTTTTTTTTTTACTGATCTTAGTTCTGAGGAACTTGATTTTTTTTTTTTTCTTTTTTAAACCTCAATTTCTCTATCTCAGACGAAAATCAGGTACCTGTGGTCATTTCTGATCTGAAAGTGTTCTTTCCTGGAAAGAAAATGAAGACAGGGAGGCAGAAAGACAGACCCTCAGGCCTCTTTCTGTGACTTTGGGCAGCTCACTTAGAATCTTGGTGGTCAAGATTCTCAATGTATTAATTATGCTTGCGTTTTTCTGTATTTCAGGAATTTGGGGAAAATAAATGAGATAATAGTAAAAATATTTGAACTCTAGGTAAGAAAAATGCTATATAATCATAATTGACACAACATTCTCTGCCAGACAGGTAGTGTTTGTTTTCTTTGCTTTTTTCTACAGTAATGCTCTAGAAAATGTGTGATCCTGAATTTAAAAAAAAAGGAAAACACAGTACCCCCTTTGGTCCCCTAGAAAATATTTTCCCACAAATCTAGTGCATTTGAACTCTGTTTTGGGCAAAGGGTCTTTTTACTTTCAGTTTATATAGCGTAGCTGTTGTTTGGGTTCCTTTTGAAATTTCCATTTTTGATCTAGCTTATGAAATACAAGCAGGGGAACAGTTTAGCCAAGAGAGTAGGTTAGAGGGAAGGAATGATGGCAGAGGCAGGCAATATGGATAGAACCAGTGAAGTTACCAGGCCCTAAAGGAAACAAAGCACTGGGGAGGTGTAGTGTGAGGCGAACATGCCGATATGCTCTCTAGCTATGGGGAGGCATGCACGGGTAGCAGGCCGCAGTATACGGTGGGACTTCCAGTCCTCTGTACCCCTCAGGAGAGTTCAAAGTGAGTACCTGGTACTGACATTCATAATGGTCACTAGGGGCCATTGAAAGTAAATGACAGTCATTTTGTCTGTTTTAGTGATGTAGAGCCGTGCACCATGGCTCATTTCAGGATTTCGTTTTTAGAAGTTTTAAATAGAATTTTAGTCCCAGGTGACAGTTTTCTGCTCTCTACAAAGTACACTTAAACAGACTGGAATACTCTTTGATGATGACAGATAAATTAGGTGTTTATTTTCATTATCCAAATGGCAAAAATGAATAAATGAATAAACTAATACATAATCGAACTATGTTTTCACAGTGCATCATTGTATGGATGGAAGAGAGTCCTACTGTTGAAAGCCTTTCAGATGAGTAGATGCTTCTGCATCCTGTGAGGTATTCCCCCAAGGCCCTCTGTCATCCCTATCATTGTATATTTTATGAATGATTAAGCAATTATGTTACTCTCCTGATAGAGTATAAGTTTCATGAAGGCAGAGACCATGTCACTCTTACTTCTAATTGTAGTTCCAGACTCTAATATGATATCCATTACATAGGAGATGGTCTGTGACTATCTGATGGATGGATGGATGGATGGATGGATGGATGGACAGACCAACCTAAATATAGTGCAGCTTGATTATCCTGTACTGTGGCTGGATCCAGACACCACCAAAGAAGTAGTTATCTTAAAGTGTTTATATCTACACACTGCAGAGATATTCCTCTTTATCCTTCCAAGGTGATGTAAAATGCCGTGTCTGTGGAAACCTTTAGTTCTTACTTTCAATGCTTATTAGATGTGCAGCTTGGAATGTCCACCTCTGATTTAGAGTTTTGTGATTATTGTGATCGATAGTGGCTTCTCCATCATAATCTCCATTGCTTTCTATTTTTAAGTGAGACATTTTCCTTATTAGGCATTATTCAGCATAGCTGGAGAGATTTAGGAGTTAGGTGGGGGATAAGTTTAACTTAACTCCAAGATTCTGTGACTATTGGGATATATGTTTAATTATGTATCTTTAGGCATGTTATTGAAACTAATCAATTTCCAGCCCATGTTTTCATTTATTTAATTTTCTGACACATGTTTTCTTTGATCCATTCTGTAGCTTTTTCTATAATAGAGCTACCTTTCTGTTTTCTGGCCCTTGAGCAAGAACCACCTCTTTTTTCTTGTGCTAGGTCTGTTTTCTAGTTAGCACTTTGACAACATGACTTGCTACTGTTTGCCTCGCTTTCATACCCCCAAAATCTGAATGGACTTAAAACAAACAAAAACATCTTTATTTGTGTCCATGTTTATTATTTTTGTTACTGTTTGTTACTGTTGCTACTAATATTATCAATAACAACACTCATCAAATACTAATCATCCTATGAGTATTATAAATATCATTTCTTTTAATCATCTAATTTAAGCTCTATTACCTAAATACTATTGTATCCCTGTTTTACAGGTAACAGAACCAGGGCTTACAAGTTAGTTCAGTAACTTGCCCAAAGCCATTCGAGTAGTTAGCTTTAAAGATTTTATTTATTTGAGAGAATGAGAGAGGAGGGAAGAGGAGCAGGTGGTAAGGGAGAGAGAATCTGAAGCCAACTCTATGCTGAGCACAGAGCCTGACATGGGGCTTGAACTCAAAGCTGTGAGATCATGACCTGAGCTGAAAGCAAGTCGTACACTTAATAGACTGAGTCACCAGGCGCCCCTCAAATAGTTAGCTTTAAATTAAACTTTTTATTTTGAGATAATTATAGATTCATAAGTGGTTATAAGAAATAACAGACATCTCTTAAATCTTCTACAGAGTTTTTCCACATGGTAATATCTTGCCAAACTATAGCACAGTATCACAACTGGGGTATTCACTACTATAGTTAAGATATAGAACATTTCCATAACAGTGAGGATCCTCCACTTTACCCTCTTTTTTTTATGCCCACACCCACTTCCCCTCTTGCTTTTCCTCATAGTGACCACAGCAAGCATCGGTCTGTTTTTCAGATTCTATAATTTTGTCATTTCATGAATGTTATTTAAATACAGTACATGGGGACACCTGGGTGGCTCAGTGGTTGAGCGTCTTCCTTTGGCTCAGGTCGTGATCCCAGCGTCCTAGGATTGAGTTCCACATCGGGCTCCCTGCATGGAGCCTGCTTCTCTCTCTGCCTGTGTCTCTGCCTCTCTCTCTCTCTCTCTCTCTCTCCCTCTCCCTCCCTCTCTCTCTCTCAGTGTCTCTTACAAATAAATAAATAAATAAAGTCTTTTAAAAAAATACAGTACATGGACTTTTGGGTCTGGCTTTTTTTTCCCCACACAACATAATTCCCTGGAGATTCATCCAAGATGTGTTTACCAAAACTTTCTTCCATTTTATTGTTGAGGAGTAGTTCAGCTTTTTTTTTTTTTAAGATTTTATTTATTTATTCATGAGAGACACAGAGGGAGGCAGAGACATAGGCAGAGGGAGAAGCAGGCTCCCTACAGGGAGCTCGAGGTGGGACTTGATTCTGGGAATCCAGGATCACGCCCTGGGCCGAAGGCAGGTGCTAAACCGCTGAGCCACCCAGGCTGCCCAGTAGTCCAGCTTTTTAACTATTATCCTGTCAAAGAACTTCTGGGTTGTTTCTATTTTTTGATACTCTGAATAAAGTTCTTATGGATGTTCATGTATAGGTTTTTAGTTTGAACATGTCTCAGACTCTTATTTCTCTGGGGTAAATGCACAAGAGTATAATTGGTGGATAGTTTTATGTTTAGTATTAAAAGAAACTGCCAAGCAATTTTCCACAGTGGCAGTACCTTGTACATTCTCACCACCAATGTATGAGTGATGTGGTTTCTCTGCATCCTTGGGCAGCATTGGGTGTTGTCATTTTTTTTAATTTAGCCACCTGACAGGTATCTAGTGATATCTCATTGTGGTTTTAATTTGGATTTTCCAAATTCTTTGGTGAAATGTCATGCCTTTGTTCAGATGTCGGCATGGTTCAGGGCTGGATAGTCACATGACTGGTGGTTAGCTGTCAGTTGGAGTAATGGGGATGGCAGGCCACATGACCTCGTGCAGGCCAGCTTGGTGACTTTTCAGAGTTCTGAGAGAGAAGTAGCACAAAAGGCCCTTTGACACCTTGGAACTGGCACACTTTCACTTCCCCTGTGTTTTGTTCCTCAAAACAAGTCACAAGGCCAAGCTAGATTCAAGGAGTGGGGAAATAGAGTCTGTCTACCTCTCGATGAGTGAAGCTACAAAGTCAAATATCAAAGGGCATGGGTACAGAGAGAAACGGAGAACTGGGGGCCATTTCACAATTAATATACCACATCAGGCAACTTGTATAATCATCTTTCACCCATTTTTCCCCTTCATAACCCACATTAACCTTGGAAACAGTGTGCCTTAGTGAAAATATATTTGACTGGGATTTGGAAAATGACATGTGTGTTTAAGAAATTGAATTAAAGATGCCTAGAGCCCTAATACTTTCCAGCTTATGTACCAACATTTGCCTATGACATATACTGGATTTGCTTCCATTGAAATGAGAATAAGGGGATGGCTGGGTAGCTCAGCTGTTGAGCATCTGCCTTTGGCCCAGGGTGTGATCCCGGAGTCCTAGGATTGAATCCCACATCAGGCTTCCTGCATGGAGCCTGCTTCTCTCTCTGCCTATGTTTCTGCCTCTCTTTCTCTCTGTGACTCATGAATAAATAAATAAAATCTTTTTTTAAATTCTTTTTAAAGATTTTTAAAAAAGATTTTATTTATTTATTTATTTATTGAGAGAAAGATAGAGAGAGAGAGAGAGGCAGAGACACAGGCAGAGAGAGAAGCAGGCTCCATGCAGGGAACCCGAAATGGGACTCGATCCTGGGTCTCCAGGATCACACACCCCAGGCTGCAGGCGGCACTAAACCGCTGCACCATTGGGGCTGCCCAGTAAATAAAATCTTTAAGAAAAAGAAATGAAAATAGGACAGTTAGAGATGATATTTTCATCTTTTTTTGTACTGTGTTACATAGGCTAATTTCTGCTCAATCATTTTCAACTCATCTGCTTCTGGGACAGCCCCTACATTCATTTAGCAAATCCTTACTAAGTGGCAGGGACTAGGGATAAAAAGGAGGAAAAAGATACGTGCTGAGAACTTCTAGTCCAGTGAAAGACACGATGTGCATAACTGTGGCAAGTGGTATGTTGTATCTCCCACCTCATACACGTTTTTCTCTGGACATTTGGCACTTTTCTTTTCCTTACCAGTAATGACATGGCCTCAACTCTTTTCACTCCCAGCCCTAAGTATGCAACCACATGTACCTATAGACTGCTTAAAACTTTGTCTGTGGACAAGTGTTTCATGTGACCTGGCTGAGTGACAGTGTTCTGGCTATGGTTTTCTAATTAGTAGGAGATTTCTCCATTTGCTGGGTAATTCTGCTTGGTCTGGCTGGAGGTAGTTCAGATTCCACACCTTAATTATTTTATAGCTTCGGTGGAAGGTCTAATATTATCTGTAGTGTGTTACTTCTTTTGCCAAGATCGCACCAAAAAGTAATCAACATGACGTGCTGCCATATTACCTACCTGACAACTTAGAAAACAGTAGTGGTTAACCTTATGATTTCATTTTTGTTGAAAATGTTGTAACTGAGGAAAAAAGTCTGGGAGGATATATATCAAATGTTAGGAGTCATAATTTATGGCTAGTAAGCTTAATGATGATTTGTTTTCTTATTTAGGCTTAATTGTGTTTTCTATTCTTATGCTGAAAAAATGTATTATGTTGTAAATTTTTTTTTTAGTTTATATGAAAAGAAAATAGGGCCCACAGGTAATGATTTATAACCAGAGAGGAAGCGTGAATGTAAGAGGCATTAGAGCCTCACAGGTGTACAAGGTCCTGATTAAAGTGGTGACAAAGGCCTCCTGAATGACTGTTACGTCAGCATAGAGAGAGAGAGAAAGCAGATTTAGGGAATTCTGACCAGACTTCATTCTTTGATGTTAATTCTGTATTCAGTCCCCCGGCGTCTCTATTTCTCTCTTCCCTTCATTCAGTGTGTCATTCATACTCAAAGATGATGCTTCTGACAGTGATGGTCATCTGGAGACATGGATGTAGCTGAAAATGCTCATATTCAACCAAAAATCCTTTCAATTAGGAACATGCTTTGAAGTTTTCTGTGCAGTGTAGAATAGAGAAGTGGTTTGTGTTCTGGGGTTTGTAACAATAGAATCCTTTCTTTTATGTGCAGAGCAGATAGAGTTCTGGTGATGTGAAGGATGGAGAAACATGTGACCTCCGAGTTTTCTAGTGTGGAAAATGAGTGCAGCAAACAGGATATGCTGCATTGTGAAGCAAGCATCCTATTTATGGATGTAAGGTCAACAGGATATAAGCAGATTTAGTTACACAGGCAGTCAACATGAATTAATATGTACAATTTAGAGTCAGGAGCCCAAGACTAATCATTCAAAATACAAGTAAATACATAGAGGAAATACTACAGTTCAAGTTCCAGTTCTGAAATGTAAGGACTAGCTTCCTATTAAGGAAACTTGGTCATAATAGGATGAGAAAGAGAAGGAAAAACCAGCCTAAAAGATTCAAGACAGAAAGGTGAAGCATTACTGCTGCTGCTGGTCCCCTGGGATTCCCCTTTGATGGCAAGGATTTATACTGTCTCACATTTCAGAAACCATTGTAGGAAGGACCATATGCACTGAGTAGTAGAATTTTTCCTATGCTACTTCACTAATGAGCTCAAAGACTCATTCAAGCCAACTAGGCCAAAAACAGAAACAGAAATGTTGAAGATGTATCTTAACTTGTCCTCTCTCCCCTAACAAATGTAAATATCTCCACAGCACAACTTTTTCTATATGTAGCTGTGATCAACCTCCTTTGTCCCCCTAGGCATTGAGATGCTAATCTTAATTCTTAATTCCAGTGTCTTCTGGCAAGATTCTAGGATGGCATATCAATATATAACAGACAATTATATTACTATATACTAACAGTGAACAATAAGAAATTGAAATTAAAATGCCATTTGCAATAGCACCAAAAATATGAAATACTTAGGGGTAAATCTAATAGAAGATGTGCAAAACTTTTTCAGTGAAAAACCATACAATATTGTTGAGAAAAAGAAGACCTAAATAAATGGAGAGCTATAATTGACGTCTCAATATTGTTATAATGTCAGTTCTTTCCAAATTGATCTATAGATTCAGTGCAACCCCAATAAAAATGCCAACAGTTTTCAAAATTACAAGATGAATCTAAAAAATCACAATGATATGCAAAGAACCTCGAATAGCCAAAACAACTTTGAAAAGAGAAGAACAAAGTTAAAGGACTAAAACTACCTGCTTTCAAGCTCAGTAATCAAGAGCGAGGCTCTGGTGTTACAATAGACAAATAGATTACTGGAACAACAGAGGGAGTCAGAAATGGATCCATGTGTGTAGAGACCATTGATTTTAGGCAAGGGTACAATGGCATTTCAGTGGATAAAGGATTGTTTCTTTAACAAATGGCTCTGGGAAAAAAAAAAACAAACAAATGGCTCTGGAATACGTAGATATCTATAAGGGGAAAATAAATATTGAACCATACCTTATAGTATATTTTTTAAATGAATATAAAATAGATTGTAGACATACATGTAAAACCTAAAACTATAAATCTTGTAGGAAAAAAACATGGAGGGGGCACCTGGGTAGTTCAGTGGGTTAGCATCTGACCCTTGATTTTGGCTCAGGTAATGATCTCAGGGTCATGGGATGGAGCCATGCAGGAGGGCTTCTCACTCAGAGGAGAGTCTGCTTGCCTTCTTTTCCCCCTGCGTCTCCCCCTGCTCATGCATGCACACACTTTCTCCCTCTCTAAAATAAATATATCTTAACACAAAGAAAAACATAGGAAAAAAATCTTTGTGACATTGAGTTGGACAAATATTTCTTAGATGTGATATCAAAACCACAGTCCATAAAAGAACAAATTGATAAATTGGACTTTCCCGAAATTAAATTTTTCTGCTCTTCAAAAGATATTAAGAAAACACAAACATAAACCACATATTGGGAAAAAACATTTGCAGATTTATCTGATAATGGATTTGCATCCAGAATTTATAAATTACTTTCAAAACTTAATAAGAAAACAAGAAACCCTCCAAAATAACAAACAAACAATTTGAACAGATATTCCACCCAAGAAGAAATATGGGTGGCAAAATCATGAAAAGATGTCAACATCATTAATCATTAGGAAAATGCAAATTAAAACCCCAATGAGATAGCATAATACACATATTAGAATGGCTATAATTAAAACAACTATATAAAATGTTGATGAGGATATGGAGGAAATGGAGCTTTCATACTCTGTTAGTGGGAATGTAAAATGGCACAGTCACTTCGGAAAGTAGTTAGGCAGTTTCTTAAAAATTAAACATACACCTACCACATGATTCATGCATCCTAACCTTTAAATATTTACCAAAGAGGAAAGAAAACATGTGCCTGTACAAAGACTTACATATGAATGTTGATAGCATCATACTTTGTAATACTCAGAAAGTTGAAACAACTCAACTATTCATCCACAGAGGAAAGGACAGATTCACTGCAGCACGTCCATGTCTATGCTGAAACTACTCAGGAGTAAAATCAAATGAACTATCGATTCATGCAACAACATGGATGAATCTCAATATAATTATGCTGAGCAAAAGAAACAAAGCAAAAAAAAAAAAAGAGTCCATAGTGTACAATTCCATATATTTAAAACTATAGCAAATGCTGGTAAGTTTATAGTTTCAAACAGCGAATCAGTGTTTGCGTTGGGATAGAGAAAGGCAGAGAAGGGTGGGAGGGAAAGATGAAAAACTTCAGAAATAGTGTATATATATGTTCATTATCTTGATTGTGATGATGATTTCACAGGTATAACCATAGATTAAAACTTATGAAATAATACACTTTAAAATGTACAGTATATTGAATTATTTCTCTATATGGCTATTAAAAACAGCATAGTAAAATGCTATGGTAGGTAGGAGGGCAGGGAAGGACAACATTTTACAGACATAAAAGAGTGGGTCAGTCTTTTCCTAGCAGAGGAGAGTTGGCAAAGACTTTACAGAGGAGGTGATCTTTTCTAAGCTGAGAAAGAAAAATAAGCATTTGTCAGAACTGCTATAAAAACAACACAATGCAGGTACAGAGGTAGTGTTGGTGAGGTCTGAGTGGTGTGAAGGAGTATGGCGAAAAAATTTGAGGACTTTACGAGAGGTTGAGAATCCTGGCAGCTGTAGAGGTAAACGAAACTAGACAAGTAGGTAGGATTCAGACCATCAGGTCTTGCTTGTCATCCTAAGTATTAGGATTTTGGATTATAGGCACAGGGGAGCCACTTAAGGCATTTAATCTGGGCAGTGAAAGCCATATTTATCTTAAGATTATTGTCATACTAGAATGAACTATGATAACTATGATATGTAAGAGTTTTGTTAAATAAGAAGAGAATTTTCCATTGTTAAAGGTTCTATATGAATACTTCCTATGAAAGTATTTTGTTTTGAATGGACTTGAAAGAAATTTGGTCACATGGAAATTTGGTACTATTTCTAAATTCACACATTCATCAATCTATTCCAAGGCTTTCATTGACCAAAGATTCCAGACCAGTTATATTGCCTTAATCTATTTTTAATATATTTTTAATTGAAGTTCAATTTGCCAACATATAGTATGACACCCAGTGCTCATCTCGTCAATGCCATCCTCAGTGGCCATCAGCCAGTCACCCCCAACCCCCGCCCACCTCCCCTTCCACTACCCCTTGTTCGTTTCCCAGAGTTAGGAGTCTTTCATGTTTTGTCTCTAATTTTTCTTTTTTTTTTGTCTCTAATTTTTCCCACTCATTTTCCCTTCTTTCCCTTATAATCCCTTTCACTATTTCTTATATTACCTGTATGATTGAAACCCATATAATGATTGTCCTCCAATTGACTTCCTTCATTCAGCATAATACTCTATAGTTCCATCCACGTCGAAGCAAATGGTGGGTATTCATCATTTCTAATGGCTGAGGAATATTCCATTGTATACATAGACCACAGCTTCTTTATCCATTCAGCTTTCGATGGACACTGAGGCTCCTTCCACAGCTTGGCTATTGTGGACATTGCTGCTGTGAACATTGGGGTGTAGGTGTCCCGGCATTGCACAGCATCTGTATCTTTGGGGTAAATCCCCAGCAGTGCAATTGCTGGGTCGTAGGGCAGATCTATTTTTAACTCTTTGAGGACCCTCCACACAGTTTTCCAGAGTGGCTGCACCAGGTCACATTCCCACCAACAGTGCAAGAGGGTTCTCCTTTCTCCACATCCTCTCCAACATGTGTTGTTTCGTGTCTTGTTAATTGTCATCATTCTCACTGGGGTGAGGTGGGATCTCATTGTGGTTTTGAGTTGTATTTCTCTGATGACAAGTGATCTGGAGCATTTTTTCATGTGCTTGTTGGCCACATGTATGTCTTCTTTGGTGAAATTTCTGTTCATGTCTTTTGCTCATTTCATGATTGTATTGTTTGTTTCTTGGGTGTTCAGTTTAATAAGTTCTTTATAGATCTTGGATACTAGCCCTTTATCTGATATGTCATTTGCAAATATCTTCTCCCTTTCTGTAGATTGTCTTTTAGTTTTGTTGACTGTATTTTTTGCTGTGCAGAAGCTTTTTATCTTGATGAAGTCCTAATAATTCATTTTTGCTTTTGTTTCCCTTGCCTTCATAGATGTATCTTGCAAGAAGTTACTATGGCCATATCTTGCCTTAATCTAAATTGTCAGAGTGCTCCAATGCAGAGACACAAGAATGGAAATGAGAACTAAGCTCAGCAGCCTGGATATTTGGAAGGCATCTCAGTATGGTTGAGCTCCAGTGGTCCAACCACTAAAGACCAGGCCCACCTCTCCCTAGGGTGCTTTGAAAAGCCCCCTGTGGTATTTAAAAACCAGTATTGCAAGGGCAACTGTTAATCTCTCAGCTAGAATGTTTTACTTTGGACACCATTAAGGGATGTTGGAAATAATGATACTGGCATGAGTGGAACATTGAAGAGGAAAGCCCCCTAATTACCAATCTGCCTTGATTCCACTGTAAATATTTCTACTACCTGATAATCTTTGGTCACTAAATCCAGAATATGCCAAAATTTGCTTTTCTGGTAGGAAAAACTTACTATTTTTTCTTCCTCCTGGGAACAGATCTTTAGCCATATGTGTTGGAGAACTAAATCTCCAAGGAATACCTCTGTGTGCATCTGGGGAAAACCTAAAGATTTTTTTGCCTCTGACTTTTTTTTTTAAGATTTTATTTACTTGTTTGAGAGAGAGAGAGAGCAAGAGAGGAGAGAGCATAAACCGGGAGAGGGGCAGATGGAGAGAGAGGAGCAGACTTCCCGCTGAGCAGAGAGCTGGATGCAGGGCTCCAACCTAGGACCCTGTGATCATGACCTGAGCTGAAGGTAGATGCCTAACCAACTGAGCCACCCAGGTATCCCTGCCTCTAACTTTGAACGCTAGTGGCTTAGAAATCTTTTGATCATTGTTTAAAAAAAAATAGGGATCCCTGGGTGGTGCAGCGGTTTGGCGCCTGCCTTTGGCCCAGGGCGCAATCCTGGAGACCCGGGATCGAATCCCACATCGGGCTCCCGGTGCATGGAGCCTGCTTCTCCCTCTGCCTGTGTCTCTGCCTCTCTCTCTCTCTGTGACTATCATAAATAAATAAAAATTAAAAAAAAATAAAAAATAAAAAAAAATAAGATCTAGCACTTAAATTTTTGTTGAGTACTGGGGATGATGATGAGCATTAATTTTGCCATATGTTAGAATTATTGGGCTATGTACCATAGCTTGTTTTTAGTATTCTTTTAAAAAATATTTTATTTATTTATTCATGACACACACACACACACACACACACACACACAGAGGCAGAGACACAGGCAGAGGGAGAAGCAGGCTCCATGCAGGGACCCGACATGGGACTCAATCACAGGTCTCCAGGGTCACATGCTGGACTGAAGGTCCCACTAAACCACTGAGCCACCCAGGCTGCCCTGTTTTTAGTATTCTTATCTTACATGCTGGGAGGAGTTAGTATTACATTCAGCAAAGAACCCTGAATTCTTAAAGCTCCTAAGTAAAAAACAGTGAAATAGAATGATGGTGAGAATAATTTCACTTGCTTCATAATTTTGCTATGATGATTAATTGTTGAGTTACTCAACTACCTTAAAAGATGGGGAGAAGTGAATGTGTTTGTTAATATCATCATTGTTCTTTTTACTGTTATTCTTAGTTCAGAAAATAACATCAGTCACATTCTCAGATCAGTGGTATGTGTGGGTTTTAAATTAAGTCAGAGCCTACTAATTGCCAGGTGAGGAGCAAGGCCAGTCCCCTGCTGGGAAACAGGTGCATCTCTGTTCCCATGTTGCTGACGTGGTCCTTGCTGTTGTCACTGAGCCCAGCATTTCCATGGCTCCTTTCTCCAAGGTGAACTCCAGCCTGGGCCACTGAGGCCCCTCTCTCCACCTGTTTAAAGGTACAGGAGCAAGTTATGTTTGTCCCTATGTAATATAGATTGTTGCTCTAAAAGAAGCCTTTCAAACTTTAAAGAATCTTTCCTGTGTAAGCTCTGACTTGGTTACAAAACCATGGTAAGTGGGGTCTTTCTTATCCCTCTAGTACATAATTGTAACTGAATTTGATCCTTGCCTTGTTCTTATTAACATCAAAATACATCCATGTAAATACATTCCTTTGAATGGGACTAATTCTACTTCATTTATAATAAATCTTCATTGAAGTTCAGATGAGAGGATGAGTTCTTGACCATAACTTGATGAGAAACCATTATAACTATTGATGATGACAATAATATCTGATAATTACAAAGTATTTACTGTGTGCCAGGCACTGTGCTTCACCTATGGTTACTAATTTGATCCTTGTAACAGTTATCTTAGATACTCTTATTTTTCTTATTTTGCAGATCTGAAAACTGAATCTCAGAAATTAAGTAACTTAGAGTTATACAGCTTGTAAAGGGTGGGGGAAGGTTCAAACCCAGGCAGTCTGTTACTGGAGTCTGTGTTCTGAAGCAGTGCGTATTATATTGCCTCTTAATTATATAATCTTTTAAAGAAATCATCTTAAAGACTCCATGTAAATTATGACTTAAATGACATTAATATCTAAAATAAAACAGTACCATTACTACAATTTATTGAGTGCTTACTATGTCAGGTACTGTGCTAGGCACTTTGCATGTATTATTTAGTGTTTTGCTGTACTATTTAATCCTTTTAATAATGCTTTGAGGCAGGTATTATCATTCACATTTTGTAGATGAGAAAAATGAGGCTTAGAGAGGTTTACTGGCCTGCCCAAGGCGAGAGAATAAATTTGAGATAGGATTCAAAGCCAAGACTTTGACTCAAATACTTGTGTTTTTAACCCTATGCTTAAAGATAATAAAAAGAATTCAAATGGGATTGTTCCATTCATAAGCTGCTCTATTAAGTAAGTCATGCCATTAATTTTGAACATTTTAGTCAGTATAAATAACTGATACATAACAGAATGGCAGCAGGTTCTCAAATGTTTTTGTCTTCACATTTAAAAGTGTTTCAAGCAGTGGGATTGGTGCTTATGTAATGCTTTTAATTGTTGGATAATTGAAAACCTAGAACTGAGTTTTCTTAGCCTTTTTAGTGCCATGGATATTTTTCATGCTTTGGTGGAGCTTATATCCTGCTTCTCAGGACATAGTAAAGTATGTGAATGCTTGAAATAAAATACATAAAATGAGAAGGAACCAATTCTATTGATTACAATTATAGTTATTAAATTATTAAAAAAGATTTGTAGTAACACATATGCTTTTTAAAATTAACACAGTGTATTAGGTCTGGCAATGGGCATAATGACCACTGTAATTTCAAACTGGTTATTAGTGACGATATAGGTGATATTTTGAAATATCAGCAACAATCACAGTGTGATATGAAAATATCTATTGCTTCTGTTGCAACAAACATAGAAGTACCATTAATGCTACCAGGATTTGTTACTGAAATTCATAATGGAGCCAAATGCTAAATTTTAGCTAGATGTTGGTGAAAATACAGATCTAATGTTTTCCAATCTAAGTTTAAGTACCTTCATGAATTATATCATGAACCTCCTTGGGATCCACGCACCTAGGTTAACAAACTCTAGTCTAGAGATATGCTTAATCTTATGCCTTTCAAGTAAAAGGTATCCTTTTTTGATGTACTGTTCACAACCAGGCCCTCAAATTTGTTTGGCCTCAACATTGCCAGATGATCTGGGATCCCCTTAACTGCCACAACATATAAGGTGGCACCAGCGGGTTCTCCCTGGATCTGAGGAAGGCCTAGAAATACTTTCTGCTCTTCATGGCTTTATAGTATTAGTTGGTTATTCGTCTGCTTTTGAAGTATGAGACACAGCCATCACCATTTCAGATTTTATAGTTCTAAATAAAGAAGGCAAAAAGCATAGAAATATACTTTCAAAATTGAGAATGGATTACATGTGCCCAGGAAATTTGCTCTGGAAGGGCAATAACAGTAGTAGAGGCAGTGAATGGGAGGCTTTACTGTTAAAAGGAAGCGACTGGACCTTATTGCAGTGATAGAATCCACAGGATTTTACCATTCCCATATCTTCTTTCTGTGCACAGTAATAGTATTGTATGGTACCCACTACACTGGGTTCATTCAGAAATATTTATTACATTTCTGCTCTGTCCCAGGCACTGAGTTAGCATTTGTCTATCATTTGGATCTCACAATTCTTTGAAATTATACCCATTTTTTAGACTAAGAATAATGCCTGTAGTCATTTTGATGTGCTTGTAAATAGTAGAGTCAATCATTTTACTTTTTGTAGCGAGTGGTACCACATACGCTTGTCAGCTCTCCCAGCCTGAACAAATTAGCTGCCCCAATTCCCAGGAACATCTGAGACTTGGTGACACAGACTAAAGTGATATATAGGAACGGTGATTTTCAACTGAAATTTGCTGAACTTGTTAAGGGCAGACAAACTGCATTTTGAAGTTCAGATTGCTATGTGGAGGCAAGAAAGCAGGTTTCAGGTTAATGGGTTTGAAGCCAGATTACTTTGTGCTTGACTGGCTTTTGGTAAATCAGCCATATGTTACAAGTCCCATCATAAATTGTTTGCTCTCCTCCCGTTTTTCTTCTGTGCTGTTTTATTTGCTGTCGCCCATTCATTCTTCTCTTTTCCATGTTTTTGCCGCCTTTTCCCTTCTACTTTTCTGAAATTCCCCATCACTTTTCCTCAGGATCCGAAGGAATAGTGAATCCTTTGTACCCTATCAAAAACCTTCTAACTTTCTGTTCAGATGGTTTTCTCATTCCTGCTATCCCTCAACGTAGGGTCATTGGGTAAATCCTGCGTTAGTTATACTCAGCATGACCACTGTTTTTATTCCAGTAGTTACACTGTCTTTCTGTATACTGCTCTATCCCTAACCTCCCTCTGCTCTTTAAAACTACTTTAGATTTTATCTCTTATTACCCAAAGATAAACTAAAGTTTGTCCTCATATGCTAGTTGTTTCAGAAATTTTTAAGTCAAGTTTTACTCTTTAAATTTTTTTTTCCAATGACATGTGATACAAGGTTACACAAATGCGGACATTACGGAAATAGATTAATGTAGGAAATAAAAATGTGTGATCCCATAATTTTCTCTGCATTTAGGATCTATTATTCCAAACTCTTTCCTGAGTATATACCCACATATATTAATATAGTTACTTATTTTTTATGAATATGATTATAACATGCATATTTTCCTACAAGTTGGCTTTTAAAAATATTACTCAGCTATAATTCATAGACATATCTTCATGTCAAAAGGAATTGATATACCTCAACTTTTAAAGGGGTTTAGGAGATCTTTTCTTTTAAGGATTTTTTAAATTTTTAAATAATTTCTACATTCAACATGAGGCCTAAACTCATAATCCCAGAATCAAGAGTTGTGTGCTCTACTGACTGAGCCAGCCAGGCACCCCTAAAGTGGTATAGGAGATCATTTTATGTCTATACCAGGATTTATAAAATCTGTCCCTTATAGATGGATATTTGAGTCGTGTATCATTTTTTTAACCATCACAGAGTTGCAGTGAATATTCACATATATTCTAAGTGCCTGTGAAAATACAGTGTATATGTGTAGATATGTATTTTGACAATAAAATTAAAGGAGATTTCAAAAGCAAACTGATATGTCTATAATTCACCTCTCATCTAGTGGTTTTGAGTTTTCTCTATTCCCTTCCAAACTTCAGCATTTTGTATACGTGATTTTAATCATAGTGTATTTATCATTTTATATCTTGCTTTTTTCATTTAGCATAATTTTATAAACACTTCTCCATGTTAATAAATTTCCTTGGTGGTTCTAATGGAAATGTCATTTTCCATTATATTGATATATTCTGACGGATGTTTTTGTCTTCTCTTTGTGTTACCTGTCTCGTGATGCTTTACCAGTTCAGGCTAGTTTCTACTACAGTTGCTTCTCTTCTTGCATACCCTTTGTTAAACAGCTTCTTCTCTCTCCACTCTTGTGAAACCTTCTGACCAGAGGTATCTTCAGCCTTGCTACCTCCTTTGTGAAGCTCAGGACCCAGCATGCTCAATAAATACATGATCATAATTTTCTAAGGAGTGCCTTCCTAATTATCTCCCTAAGCGTTTTCTTCATGTTGCAGTGCCCTCTACAAATACTACCTTCTGGAAAAACATGTACTCTGTTGGTAATCCATAAATGCTGAGAAACATGGTAGGTATAATTTATATTATATTTATGCAACTGCTTTATTTAGGCAGTTCAGCACCAAGGAGAGTGACTATTTGCTTTAGCTTGGGTTCAAGGTCAGTGGAGGATTTACTGTGTTTCGGCCTCTATAGTGCTGTTGGCAAGATGTAATTTTTCCATAATAGATGAAAAGCCAAACCCTGTATAAACACACTTTAATAATGGTGAAAGCACTGGCAGTGCTGTACACTGAGGAAATATTAAAGTTCACACTTCTGTAGCTTAGACTTAATTGAAGCAAATAGTCTTCATATTTACATTTGGGTTGTTTGTTTTATTATCAGTTCTTGGAGTGGTTTGTCACATGCCTTCCATTCCCCTACACATAACTGCTTAGCAGCCTATTCTAGGATTCCATTTGGTCTTTGTCTTGTCTCCAGGCCTGGGGACAGATTTACATTTTCCTTTGTGTGTTTTGGAAATCCTTGACATGGTACCCTGGCCTCCTTTCCTCTGAATATCTCCAGTGCTGAGAGGCACTGCTTCCTCATTAGCTGTGGTTCACTGAAAAAAAATGACTTCAGGGGCTTATTAGGATCTTGAACCGAGCTCTTTTCGTCTGTTTGTATAACAGGTTCTCAGAACTAGTTCAGGGTTGCCTAGAACCTGTTTTCAGAGAAGCCTCGAAGTCTCATGCTTTCTTTTGAAAGGAATACTAGCTATTCCATGTGCTCTGTGGACACAGTAGATTTTCACTGAAACGGAAATCTTGTCTAGGATAGAAGAGAATGGAAATCTGCTAAATCCAGAAGAAAATCACCCTGTTTTTATGCAGAAAGAGACAGCTTAAATGCTTCTTTTTCCTCCCTGTGTGTTGCCATATTTATCCTGCTTCACCTGCCTCTTCTGAGGCCAGGGGAGGAAGATTAAGTCTCTTCAAGAGCTGCATTCCTTTTCTTTCTAGTGCAGTGGTATGAGCTATTTGAGTTGTGCCTTGACCATCTTTTCAAGAGGCTTTAATAGAACTTGAGGATTTATGCCCGAGAACCCCCTGAGCTGGACCTATTACAAAGTCTACTACAAAAGCTGCTTGAAAGAATTTCTGAGTTAATAGGAAATGAGTCTTTCTTGTCTTCCAGTGAAAATGTCCTGGAGGAGTGTGATTTGAAGGGTGCCTAAAATCCCATTAGGCCTATAATATCTTATCCACCGACCTTTGTTGCGATTTGTAGTCATCACAATTAATTATTTGAGTTTTGTCATTGTGTCTCTTAAGAAGTACTAATGACAATTCAAATAAATCCCAAAGAGGATTTATCATAGTAGCCTTCTCACTGGTCCCTCTGCTTCTGTTTGCATCCCTTTACTATCTAATTTCAATACAGCCATCTGGTTGATCAAGTCAGTCTTCCTCAAACCAAGATTGTAGTCTGTCTCACTTCAAAACCAAAAATAATCAGCATCAACACTGAGTCCTATCTTTCTCACATCCACATTCAATCTCTAAGCAGATTCCATCAGCTCAACTATCAAAACATACCCAGAATTTCACCACATCTTACCACTTCTGCTTTCATTCTCACGGTTGAACCACCATTATCTTTTACCCGGTTTATGACAGTCGCCTCCTAATTGCTCTCTGTTTTTACCCTTGCTCATTTAGTGTATTTTGAATACATCAGCTAGAATACTACATTTCATTTAGTTCAACAAAGGTGCCAAGATAATTCAGCAGGGAAATCTTAGTCTTTTCAAAAAATGGTGCTGGGACAAGTGGATTTCTACACACAAAAGAATAAAGTTCACCTCTTTCTTTCGCACCATATATGCATATTAATTCAAAATGGATTAGAAACCTAAATATAGGAACTAAAACTATAGAATGCTTAGAAGAAGACACACATGTAAATCCTCATGATCTTGGGTTAGGCACTAAGGAGGGCCCTTGATGGGATGAGCACTGGGTGTTACATGTTGGCAAATTGAATTTAAATAAAATATTTTTAAAAATATATGACACCAAAAGCACAAGTGTCAGAAGAATAAAGATAGATAATTTGGATTTCATCAAAGTTAAAAATGTTTGTGTTTCAAAGCACATCGCAAAGAAGCCAAAAGGCAATCCATGATATGGTAGAAAATATTTGCAAATCATGTATCTGATAAGGGACTTGCATCTAGGATATATAAAGAACTCGTACAAACTCAATAATAAAAAGACATAACTTAAATAAAACATAAGCAAAGGATCTGAATAGGTAGTTCTCTGAAGAAGATATACAGGTGGTCAATGCGCACATAGAAAGATGCTCAATATTATTAGTCATCTATGAGATGCAAATCAAAACCACAGTGAGATGTCACTTCAACTTAGATGGCTGTGATCAAAAAGACACATAATTACAAGCGTTGAGGATATGGAGTAGTTGAAACCCTCATATACTACTGGTGGAGTATAAAAAGTTTCAGCTACTTTGGAAAAGAGTTGAGCAGTTCCTCAAAAGGTTAGGCATAGAATTATCTTATGACCCAACAATTCTATTCGTAAGTATTTACCCAAGAGAAATGAGGATACATGTCTGCATAAAAACTAGTATACAAATGTTCATAAAAGCATTAATAATAATAGCTAATCAGTAGAAACAACCCAAATGCCTATCACCTGGTGAATGGATAAGCAACATAGAGTATATCCATACAATGGAAGTTTTTTTTTAGCTATATAAAGAAATGAAATACTGACATACGCTGTAACAGGGATGACCTTTTGGGTTCAGGGATACACTAAATGAAAGAAGCCAGTCACAAAAGACCATATACTGCATAATGCCATTTATATGAAATATCCAGAATAGGAAAATCTATAGAGACAGAGAATGTGTTAGTGGTTACCGAGTGCTGGGAGTTTGGAGGATGGGGAGTGACTGCTGAGGGGTGTGGGGCTTCTTTTTGGAGAGCTGAAAATATTCTAAAGTTGACTATGGTATTGGTTTCACAATTCTGTGAATACACTAAAAAGCATTGAATTGTAAATGAATTAATGTATGTCAAAAATGTCCCAATATGGATGTTTTAGAAATAAGAGATTTTACTGCTCAAAGCCCTCTTACATCTTCTCTGCTCATTCAGAGTGAAAGCAAAGCCCTTATGGTGGTCCTAGTAGCTGTGTGGCTTGAATACCTGATACACTTTGCCTCATTTTACCCCATTCTAGGGTCATCGGCCTTACTTCTGTTCCTCAGAAATGTCAGACTTCTAACTTGGTACTTAAAAATCTACTGCTCTCTCTGCCTGGAGCACTTTCCCCTGCATCTATCCACATGACTTTTGCACCTTTGTCAACTCTTCATCCAGCTATCACCTTATCAAACCATCTCTTACAATGCAACTCCACCACAGCAGCTCTTCTATTATTTTTTCTTTATTCCTTTCAGAGTCGTTGAACTGAATATATATGTGCACATATATGCATACATATATATTTATTATTAGTCAATTAATTTGCATATGTATTGTATTGATAGTCTCTCATGACGGCAAGAATTTTGGCCTGGTACCATTCACCAGTATGTCCCCAGCACCTGCAAGGGTGTTGTCACATAGTAGGTGCTCAATGGATATTTGTTGAATGACTGAATCAAAATATGACTGCTAGTGAACAATTGTTAATCAACTAAGCTGAGTAGCTGGTTGGAACCTAAGAAACAGTAGGAGGCAGAAGAGATGGAAGATAGGATAGATTTTTTAAAAATGTGCTTTTGAAGATTGGTTAAAGTTCAGAATGGTGACTACTGCTCATAAAAGGGCAACTCACTATATCATGGATATGGAAGGAGAGCGTCTTTGGGTCTTTAAAGAAGGTTCAGAAGGGGAATAGGAGGGAAGGACTACTAATGCACTCAAGGTCTACGTTAAAGTCAATGTTTCTTGCTTTTTCAAAAGCTTCAGTAAGGGTGAGTGTGGACCTTCTTAAGAATTGAACTACTGATTAGCAAAACTAGTATGATTAAATGAGATGTTTTCCGAGTTTTTGAGGCAAACAGTAATCAAGATATACTTGTTTTCATCAGATATTATGAAAAGGAACTGAGCAGACATAACCTGACAAGAATCAATTGCCATCTTGGTATATCTGTTGGACATTAAACATTTTTTTAAACACCTTTAATGGTATGTAATTAAATGATTATTGTTTGGAAGGCATTTCTCTGAAATGTAGTAAATGAAAGCATTATTTCTATTTAAACGTGGAGGAGAGAGGAGTCATTTAATAGAGTGGTTTAATATTATCCTAATCGAATAACCTTTTTAATTGATAACTTAAGAATTAGTTCCATTATTATTCTGTATATGGCACTAGGGAAATGCAGTTAACAACAGAACAGATGCTTTTGGTGTAAGATATTTTTTCTTTCACATTTAATGTCACAGAGCTTTTGCTTAAATTACCAGATTGTTTGACTAGGTACTTGACTGTATAACTATATATTGTAGTGTTGAAAGACTGTTAGAAGACTCATATTTAGAATACTCTGACCTAATGTATAGGATTATTTTTCTCTAGGCTAATATCATATGCTGTGTGCTCTCTGAGCTTGGGTAAAAAGGCTTTTGAAAGTATTCATAATATAAAATAAAGAATATAGCATTCCCAGTTCTTTAAAATAATATTTGGAAAACACCATCTTATTAATAACATTTCCTGCACATTTTTATTTAAAAAACACAGAATTATCAGGGAAACTAATTAGGAGATGCATTCAGGTTTAAGGTAAAGTAAATATTCAATAGAAGGAAGAGAAAAATTATTTAAAATCATGGCTCTAGTTCTCCAATCAAAATTAGTTCAAGTGAGGCTGATGCCCTGTGTGGGTGTAGAGCAGAAGAATTAGTCATGTTTGCTGTATAAGGATCCATTGTATTTTCAGTGCAATTGGCAAATTAGCTATACATGAGTTTCAACTAATAAAAGTCAAAGTATTTTCATGACATTCACAAATTATGATTTCTGTGGTCACACTGATATTCATGGCTACCAGACTTTTATTTTTTTATTTTTTTTATTTTTAATTTATTTTTTATTGGTGTTCAATTTACTAACATACAGAATAACACCCAGTGCCCGTCACCCATTCACTCCCACCCCCCGCCCTCCTCCCCTTCTACCACCCCTAGTTCGTTTCCCAGAGTTAGCAGTCTTTACGTTCTGTCTCCCTTTCTGATATTTCCCACACATTTCTTCTCCCTTCCCTTATATTCCCTTTCACTATTATTTATATTCCCCAAATGAATGAGAACATATAATGTTTGTCCTTCTCCGACTGACTTACTTCACTCAGCATAATACCCTCCAGTTCCATCCACGTTGAAGCAAATGGCTACCAGACTTTTAATCAAGTGATCCTTTCTGGAATATCAAGTATCATCTTTCTTATGGAATATATCATCCTACTTTTCACTTATGGTATATGAATATATTAGGTATGTGTTTTGGGTAATTTATACAACTTATGCAAATGGATGGTGTCCTTGGTCAGGAGATTAGTTCTGAGGAATGGCTCCAATTCAGAATAGTTTAGGAAAGGTCTGGAGTCAAATGGAAGGAGCATTCCATGCTCAGAACAGTGAAGCTCAGAAGAGGTAGAACCCATCAGACATTCAGGCATCGATTGCCACTGCCAAGCAGTGCAGGGATTTCCCACAGGTCTAGACCAACTTTTGCTTGAGGAAATCTGCATCAGTTGCTAGTCCAGTGTCCAGGCTTTCTGGTAATTACTGTAAATACTCCAAGATATGTAGCCCTTTCATTAATCTTCAGGACCATTAGGCCAAAAGTGGCAGATCTTCCTGCTGTTTTCTAGGACTGGGGAAACCTAAAGGAGATATAGAGATAGACATAGACACAGACATCATAGAAATAGAAATCAATAAAAATTTAAATTATTTTTTCACATTGCATCCATGATTCTGGAGGTGTGTCTTAGGGTTATACTCAATTTTAATACACACATCATTGCCATAATGTTGGCAAGTCCAGAGTGCAAGGGAAAAATATTTGCTGCTGAACATTTGGAAAAAGAAAAAATTCTAAGTCTAAGGCTGTCTTCCACCAGAAATCTATGGCAGAGTGAAATTATATGTGGCCTGCATTAGGATCAGATATTTTGGTTCACTTGATTCATCCAAGTTTAAGTTGACATGTAAAACTACCTGAAGTGGGATTTGAGGGAGAGGTGACGATTTGGGTAGGTAGGAAAGGATGACAAGCCAGTGTTCATTTCTTTTTCACCTTGAACTTTTGCTGCTTCCCATGGTCTTCAGTATGTGCTCTGTACTATCCTTTCCATTCCTGCTAAAGGCCCCAGAAACCACATTTCATTATAGCCTTGTGGTTGGTTCTGCAGAGTTTCCTATTTAGTCCCCTTAATGTTTGTTTTTAAGCCAGTACCAAGTATCTGAGTGAAAATGAGTCTTTCCCTGGGAGTAGAGGGCCATACTATGGATTAGAGACAAAATGTTCAGAAGGAAGCCAAATGTGTTCAAGTAGTTCACCAGACAATACATGCCACTTTAAAGCTTGTTTACAACTGTTAGCACGGGATCTTAACCTTGTGGCAATTTTGCCTGAAAAACCATGCTCCTGTGATGAGCTCTGTGTCTTCTGAATATGGCTACACTGAAATGGAACACTTGCTTGCCATACCAAGGGCCAAATAATGGACATGTCAGTAATATTTCTAGAAATTAAAGACAACAGCAACAACAATATATTTTCATCTAATGAGTTACTTAGTCTTGGGTAATTCTGACTTTGAGAAAAAAGTTCTTATTAACAGCACTTCTGAAACATAACCCATTGGCCAGCACTTTTAAAGGAAATGAGCAAACTACCAATGATTCGTTTGCTGAAAATTTTTCATAATGCTCTTGCCATAATTTGGGAGATAAAAAATATTTACAATAAAGCTCTTTAGGTTTCCTGGCCTACATTAATAATTAAAAGATCAATAAATGCACTGTACCAAAAGTTTCTACGCAAGTATAAATGTGTATGATTGAATCAATAAGGTACATCAAGTGATGTTCCCTGCAACCAAGCTGACTGAGAGAGTGCAAAGTGGGTTTAAAAAAATCAATAAAACGAGGAAAATGGAAAGAGTTAGCCCTGAAAATGGGTTTTGATCATCATTCTCTATTGCTCACTTTACCTTCTATAATGTTGTACTTTTATGGGAAGGCTGAGGAAGCAAGGATTCTTTCCATCATTATCTGGTGGTGTGGTCAGTACTAAACGGAAGCTTTATGCTGTTTTAAGCCTTCACCTTGAATGACCTTCTGTTTGATTAGATATTTGTGTATTAGCCGTCCCTTCTAATTGGGAGGTTGTGAGAATTTCTCTGTGGCCTTTCATCTTTTATGTTTTATTTTTTCTTCAAGTTTGCCTTTTTCTTTCATGCCTCTCAACTGGATAAGTATTTATATTATTTAAAATGACTGGTAGTAAATTTTACTGTTTGTTTCAGTTTAGTAAATACTGTAATGTGTTTTATTGATTATATAACTGTTGTGTTATATATAGCAGGGAGGGATATTTTATGTCTGTTCAGAAAAGCCAAGTTGTAATTGTGGTCTTTAGAGGCTCAGTTACTAGATTGTCACCTTAAATGTCATGCTTTCTGATACATTTCAACAATGAGTATTTTGATTAATTTTTATAGCATAGGAATATGTTCTCTATTTTCCTAAACCCATTTTCCACTTTAAAATGGTAGGCCTTGCTTGCTTGCTTGCTTTCTGACACAAAATTGGCTTTAGCTGGGATATCTAAAAGCATATTATGAACAAATAACTATCGTGCTCTTTGGAGATAGAGAAGCAGACTGATTACAGTCTGGTAGAAAGTCTGTCTAGCCCAGGGTTGGCGATGGTGTCCTAAAGATATACCTTGAACATCATTTTTCTCATCTACAGAATCATGATATGAGATTTCTAAAAAATAACTAGCTCTAACGACAAATTCTCTGATTATTCCAGAGCTGTCCTCTGTCCTTGTGAATGTATATCCTGTATCTTTGTTCCAAGCAGAGCAAATTGGAATCTCCTTTGCCTCACATTTTTATTATAGTCTTTTCAACAGGAATGCTCTTTTCCCAGTTGCTGGTGACGCATGCCATGATTGCATTAAATGATATAAAGCTGCCTTCATCTGTGTGCTCATATGCACAGATGTTCGAACATCCGTTACTAAAGGTTCTTTAGATCTGGGCATTGTGAAAAGCAAATAACAAGGGTTAAAAGTTGATGCCTGGTGCTTCTGGATTTGCCTCATCACCCTCTCTAGGATGACTCCCATAGGAGAGAAGGGCAGAGTGGCCTCAGCAGTTTCCAAAGATACGTTCACATTTGAAGGTGGCAAGTTGCAGTGATGTGTTTTCATTCCTTTTTGGGTTACAGATAATTATTTCCAGTTTCAGGGAATACTATCCATTGGGATAGGTTATAGAAGGGTTCTATGTCTTCAACTTAGTCTACCCATAAGGATTAATTTTCATGAAATCCAGTTGGAAGGTAAAAGAATGGAAGAGATGACCTTTGTTTTAGTTTCCTAGGGCTGCTGTAACAAAGAACCACAAACCAAGTTGCTTAAAATGACAATTAACTATCTCATAGTTCTGGAGCCAGAAGGCTGAAATTAAGTTATTGGTTGGCCATGCTCCCTCTGACACCTGTAGTAGAGAATCCTTCCTTGCCTCTTGCTAGCTTCTGATGGTTTGCTGGCAGTACTGAGCCCTCCTCAGCATGTACCGCAGCACTCCAGCCTCTTCCTGTGTTGTCACGTGGCGTGCTGCCATCTCTGTTCCCTTCTTATGAAGGTATCCGTCATATTGGGTTAGAGCCCACCTGAATGACCTCATTCCTAACTTGATCACATCTTCAAGGACCCTGTTTCCAATTAAGATTAGGATCACAGGTACTATATATTTTGGGAGACACTGGACATTTGGACATACCATTTTGGAGGACATAATTCCACCTATAATAACCCTGAAGCTTTTTTTCATGTCTAACATGCAGAGTGCCTCCTGGTGAGGGGTCAGCCTGAAGATCAGTAATCCCAACAATTGAAGTTGGAAAACAAGTCTCTGGTACAAGGAAAGATGAGAATGCTTTTTTTTTTTTTTTTTAAAGGACAGTGCTTTTGGTGCATTGAAAAACTGGGTCTCTGTGTTTCTTTGGAGCATTCAGACAAAGTCGAGGATAAATCACCACATTGGATGTGGCTTACTCTAATGCCTTTTGATGCTTTTGACATGTTTGCAAAGCCCAAGACTCGTTTGTGCATAGAGGTTATTATCTTTCCGTCCTTTGTGTGGAAAATAACTGAGCTGATGGTGTTTTCCAATCACAGTTACCGGACCTTCCACATTGCAGTTGCTATCTAGTCTTTGTTCTTTTCTTGCTACAAAAGGTATTTTATATACATACTATTTGTTGTATTTTGTTGTTATTATTGCTCCTTTCTGTAGACAGCATACTGTTATTTAGGGTGTATGAAATTCTTATATTTTTAGTCCCTATCCCCCACACTACATAAAATTTTAGTGCAGAATGGGGTCTGGTCATCCAGGTACAAATGGCCGCTTGGAGAGAGATTTACCCTTTACCAGGTACAGAAGGACGGTTTCAGGAAGAGACTAGTTAATAGTGAGGTGTGTCTTGTGACTGGCCCAGCCTGTGGGGTATTGGGCTGTCTTTTACCCTATGTCCCTGTGCAATTAGATCTAATTTGTGTCAGTGATGTGAGCTGTCACTGTGAGCAGCCTGGCTGCTGATTTGTCGCATCCAGAGCCTGATGGACAGGTGGGGAACTTGTTTTGTCTTGCCTTCCTGGGCAGAGTAAAGGCCTAGAGGATCCAGTAAATGCTGAGGGCCAGTAAACCAAAAACAAAATAAAACAAAACATAAAAAAAAGGCAATGCTGCTCAAACCTATGCTTCACCCTCTGAGCTTTTGAATCCACCAACTTAATTCTTTTGGAGATTCTAATTTATGAAAATCTTGGAGCAATATTTAAGGTGAATACATCTTCATATTCTTTCATCTAATAGCACTTTGCCTTTTTCTTTTTAAGGGTACCTGTTTGGTATTGGTCTTTGGTGCCTAGCTGTGGAAGCTAATTGACTTTTTTTTTTTTTTTAAATAGTAGGGTGCTGATTGGGCATGCATCCTTATTTGCTGCATGTCTTCCAGTGATTTGGTAGAAAATGAAACTAACTTTATGAAAATGGATGTAAATTCTAGAGGCTTAAATTGTTATGAATCCATTTGAATAGTCTTTATGTAACAAGGACTTGAGGTTGCATACTTAGGAATAAACACAGTATGAGGTAGATACAGATTCAGTGTGTTTTCTGTTACTGGACGCTTAGTCACAAGGAGAGGGGGAAGACAAAAAACTAAGAGAACTTTATTGAGTCATAAAACAGGAGTGGGTCCCAGGAGTTTATCTTATCTGTCCTGTGTCACTAGGCAGGTCTGCCCTTGGCTGTGAGAGGCAGTGCAAGCACCAGCCTTGCAAATATGCTGTTTTTATAAGGGTTAGCTGTAGAAGCAAGTGAGTATCAGGCTGGGCTTGGTAGTGTTGTAAGCCTCTTAAATTATATTCACATTACAGATGACTGCTATAAGGTTTGAAGTGAATTCTGATGCTGTTAATATTGATTTTAATTTTCTTTCCCTTTTCCTTCTCTGCTTGGGATAAAATGTTAATGAACTCTTACCTGTGAAACTTGTGTGACTCATATTGCTTGTTTAATTTAGACTACAAGCCCATGGGGTAAGCTCCTTTTCTTTTCTCTGTAGCATAAAGGACCCCAATGGCAGAAATGTTTATTATTATTATGTCTTATAATAATCATGATGTTCTGCTAAAATATTATGCTAATTGCATTTTCTCAGGAGTGATAGCTTTAGTCCTTTTTAGCTTAAAAATATTTTATTTTGCTTTAAGCTGGTTAGACAGTGATTTTTATAAGGAAGACTAAGGTAGGTACTAAATTGAAATGTAGTTTGTATGCATTTTTGAATTATGTTGGTTATTCTGAGCCAAAAGCAGTTACACCTTTGATGTAAAGTACGTTTTAATCATTTTCAATCTCCTCTCACTCCAGAATGGCTAAGTGGATTTTTTTTCCCTCAAATTATTCCCAAAGAAAGAAAAAATAGGACTGGAACCAAGCTTAAAAATGTTTGGCTAAGCAAGGGAGTTATGATTGAGTGTAAACAGGTGGCTATAATATTCTGCCTAGAAATATCTTCAACAGGAACTTTTAAAAAATTGTAAACTCTGTCATTTACCATCCATGGAAAGTGACAGAAAAACGAGGCATGTATCGGAATAATTCAGTCCAAAAAACACTCTGTGAAATATCTCAACAGAAAAAAAACTCATTAATTAAAACTGACTTGGAAAGGCCAGCCAAATTAGTGAAGTTTAAATTAGAGTAATCTCTAGTGTATGGCAAATTGATGTGATTACGCAGGACCATTGCCTGGAGAAGTTGGCAGGGATTCTGAGATGTGGGGAGGAACTCAGACACAAGGTGGGCTTGGTGGGTCTGTGTTTGTCATCATTGATTGCTTGTTTTATTTATTCAGTAGGCATTCACTGGTCACCTTTATATAACTGGCATTGTCCTGGGATTGGGCAGACATGGATGAATAAGGATGAGACACACCAGAGAGAGTTAGACTCCATTGTTAAAGAGTGGTGGCAGGATACAGGGGATCGTAGAAGTACTGAGAATGGAGAGCTGTGAGCCAGGGAATGCTTCCTGGAGGAGCTGGTGCCTGAGCTGAGTCCTGCAACATGAAGGTGGGGATGAGGGTAAAACACTGAGTAGAAACACTGAGGTCAGAAATAGCCTTTAATATGTTAACTTTTATTTTAAAAAAAATATTTTATTTATTTGTTCATGAGAGACACAAGGAGAGAGAGAGGCAGAGACACAGGCAGAGGGAGAAGTAGGCTCCATGCAGGGAGCCCGACATGGAACTCGATCCTGGGACTCCAGGATCACGCCCTGGGCCAAAGGCAGATGCTCAACCTCTGAGCCACCCAGACATCCCCAATATGCTAACTTTTAAAGATTGATTGCATTTTCTAGGGCTCCTGGTTGGCTTAGTCAGTTAACTGTCTGACTCTTGATTTTGGCTCAAGTCATGATCTCAGGGTTGAGAGATTGAGCTCCATGTCAGTCTCTGTGCTGAATGTGGAGTCTGCTTAAGATCCTCTCTCTGTCTCTCTCTCACCCCCTCTGCCCCTCCCCTGCCCTCCTACCCAGCTGGCACTCTCAAAAAATTTTTGATTGTACTTTGATCAAAGTAATGACTTCTGGAAGGTGATGGGGGAGAGACAGAGAATGTACATGCTTATCTAAGACTGTCCTCAGAATATTTTTAGTGTCAATTTATCCATCAAGATAAAAACAACACAAACAATGTTACAAAAATGTTTTAACAAATAGATGTGAAAACATGAGTTTTTTGTGGATTACTGTTAAGATGTTTGAATAGTCATCTTTTGTCTATCATATATTAATTAAATGTTTCCAGTGCTGATCGTATTTACATTAGACACGTGTCTTCTTCATAAATAATGGAAGGGAAATATTTACCTAGGCCTATCCCAAATGCCATATCTGCAGAGTAAAGTTAGGAGGTTTTTTACTATAATTCAATAAAAGAGTAGCATTTTAATCTGAGTTAGGTATTTATTTATATTGTCTACTTTAAGCATATATGATTATATTTATAGTATCTGTTAAGTAAATACAATTTTGGGGAATGTTGGATATTGTGGAATATTGGATTTTCTCTTCCATGTTCTGCTGCTTTCTCCCTGAATGACCTTAGGCAAAGTAGATCATTTCTTAGGTCCTGAGTCTTTTCATGTGTAAAACAAAAGGACTGGACTGTCAGTGGCTTTTACAGTTATTGTGATTATTATTCTTGATTGAATAAATAAAGCTGAAAGAGGGGCCCAAGTTGAGTTGGAAGGTAACTGTGTGCCAAGGATCTCAGTAGGAGCTCACTTGGCCAAAGAAAGGGAAGAAAATTTCCCTCTAGCTTTCCTTCCTAGTCACTAAGACTCTTGATGATGCTTCTCACACCTCCGTTTGCCATTTAAAATAATATAGACAGGAATGCCTGGGTGGCTCATAGTTGAGCAACTCCGCCTTGGGCTCAGGATGTGATTCCTGGGGTCCTGGGACGGAGTGCTGCATCAGGCTCCCCACAGGAAGCCTACTTCTGTTTCTTCCTCTCTGTGTCTCTCATGAATAAATAAATAAAATCTTTAAAAAATAAAATAATGTAGACAAAATATTTCACAAATGTGTACGATTGGATTGTAAATATATGGCCCATTTTGTCTTCAACATGTATTCTGTAAAACATCAATGAGTGACATATAACCTCAAAAGAATTAGTGGTCAGATAAGTTAAACTTATACGCCAGAAACTACTTGCTATTTTCCTCTTTCAGAAACACCTAATGCACCCCACATTCTCCAAGAAGTGCTCCTGTAAGGAAATACATTTTTTTTAACCTAGTAGTTCTCAAGTGAATTTATTAGTTCCAATTTTACTCAGAATCTGTTACCTTCTCAGAGAGCCACAGATCTCAGTACACTTTATGGGAGGCAATGATGTCTTTGCCCAAGCTCTCCAGATGTTCACTGAAGGGATAGAGCATTAAATGCCAGAGAAATGAGCGCCATGCTAGATTCAAATGCATCTCACCATCCTGTGAATTCTTACAGTCGAAAGAGGCTTGAAAAATAGATATGAAAAGAAGTAAACTAAATGCCTTTTTCTCCCTCAAAGTCTTTAAACTGACAAGTGCTGCTCTTTTGTTCAAATAGTCTTTAAATTCCATAGGCAAGAAAATTGAACTACAACTTAGGAATTTGAGGTTTTCACTTTTTTCTTTTATTCTGAGGACATTCCTAGGGGGAAAAAAAAGCGCTCTGACTTGTGAAAGTCCAACCTGGCTTGATTCCCATGTCACTTGCCCTTATCCCCATCTCATTCATGTCCCTTTCACCCCTCAAGGGAAGAAGGAAAAGAAAAGAAAAAAAGGAAAATAAGAGCAGGGGAGATTGGATTTATAAAAGCCCAAGGAGTATTAAATTCTGGTAGCTGGTGTCATGGCCTTTAGTACATTAATTAGACTATTGTATATATTCTGTGATAGAAACCAGTGTTGGGGTAGCTTTTGTTTTAAATATAGAATGATATCTTTTTCTGTATTGGTGGTATTCATATTTATACCAGATATGCTAACACAGTTATTTTGCATCTACAGCTAACCTTAAGATTTGATTTCTTTAAAATGAAAGCAGTACTAAGCAAATGCCTAATAACAATGGCAATAATTTTAGCAGCCAAAGTCTTAAAGAAACTCAAAGTTGGTAATATCTTCCAAATGGTACCATACATTTCATTGAAGGTGAGGGCAATAGAGAGGGGGTAGGATGGGAAGGAGAGTCGAGAGAGGCTGCCTAATGTTGTCCTCACTTGGCCATCGAGCATAAGATTGAGTTCACACCACCTCCTTCCCCTTCTTCTGTCTTTCCTCTCTCGCCTGTTCCTCCTCAGCAGCCATATATGGACTTCAGTACCATCTCTTGCCATCCTTGTCCTCCTGGTGGTAAGCCCCCTGACCCCAGGGAGCCCCCATACCTAGAACAAACTTTCTAGAACAACTTTGTAATGACAGCCCAGTTATATCGTCTGCCAGTCGAGTAGAAAAGAACACAGGTTGAATTCCTTTTAATCCACGTCTAGATTGTTTAATCGGTTGTGTACTGAGAGTGAAGGCTGGCACAGTCCTGGGTGTCCTTGCAAAGCAGAGCTTTCCCTGGGGGTGCGTGTGGTGGGGGAGAACTACCCATTATTGCTGGGTCTGCAAGAAGGTGTTGCTGTTTCACTCCTATCTGGTTTAACACAGGTAATGAGGAGTTAGCCACAGGGTGATCATAAAAAGGGATGTAACTTGAGTTCATTAAAATGATCAGGGGGCATTTGCCTTTGCTCTGGAGTCTGAGATAGTGAAAATGCTCCAGGAAAAAGCTGGAATGTCAGGACTGACACCTGCACAAGCATTGGTCAGGGTGTGTCTTGCAAACATTTGTGCTTAAAAGAAGCAGTGTGTATCTTCAGTCTCTTAAGGGCCAAATTCTTTTTTTTTTAATAAATTTATTTTTTATTGGTGTTCAATTTGTCAACATACAGAATAACACCCAGTGCTCATCCCGTCAAGTGAAGGGCCAGATTCTGATGAGAGGACAGTTTCTACTTCACCATGAAGCCAGTTCTTATTGTTTTTGATGGTTTAGAGCATGTTTATTAATTTGTTGGGTGATTCAGATGTTCTCCGACATCTACTTCTTAAACTCATGCAGAGCATGGAATGGCCACTGAATAAAATTGAAACGTGTGAAAAGTTGCACAACAATAGAATTGAAACCTTTAGGATTTTTTTGTCCTTTGATGTGTGCTTTTCTGTGGGTTTACATTTTTTTTCCCATTGCATGACCGTACCTTGTTTCATTGCTTTGTTGTGTAACTGTGTTTACTTCGAAAACTATGTTTTCTTTGAAAAGTAATATTGTCATCATTGGACTGTATCTGGTTACCAAAAATGTTGAGAGCCTCAAAACTAACTTTAAGTGGTTTGTAGCTGGTCAGAAATAAAAGGTGCCTATGGAAAAAAACAGCAGCAGAGAGCAGCAGTCACTCTCTTGCAGAGATTTCTGCAAGATAAATTTGACTCCGGAGACAAAAGATATGCTCTTATTTGTAAAATTCTTCCTGCTGAATTCCTGCCCTGGTCTCAGGGAGAGGAGCATGACTCTGGCTGACACTTTTTTTTTAGCTCTTCCGAGTTCTCTGTCTGGGACACCTCAGAGTACCAGAATAACATCACTATATGTGATTCCTGAAGTCCATATATTTTAGATCGGTGGTGATTAGAAAGGTGCAGTTAGCCAGAGTCTGATCCCTTAATGTTCAAGCATTTCAGGGAAGCAGGGTCCTTTACAGTCATTGTACCAGGCTCAGGGTGATTGGCTGCTCATTATTTAACCAGTGGGAAAGGAGATCCTATTTGGCTTCCTTATTAAAAAAAAAAAAAAAAAAAAGAATTAAAGAATAAAATGCTTCCATCACGCTTTCTAAATACCAGTTGGAAAAGTCTTAGCTTATCTTTTCCTGCCAAAGTCAAAGGCTTTAGAATTACAACTTAATAATCAAGGAAGTTGGGACATGCATCTTGTGGAATAATGTTTGAATTCCTGGTATGCAAGGGAGTGTTACCTTAGCTTTGTTGTGTCAAACAGCAGAATATTCAGTGGTGGCAATCATGCTGTCTCTTTCCCCTTGTCCCAGTGGGTCTGGGCTCTCATGGGGAGAATAATAGAGGCAGATCACTATTCTTTTGTGATTATCTCATATGAGCTGCATTCATAGCAAGATGAAGCAGGGTAACTAAATAACTGATGTAAAAGTGTATTTCTTGGATAGAATTAAATAGAAGCTGTGTATATAACAAGAGACAGGGAAGAAGAAGAAGAAGAGAGAAGGGGAGGCAGAAAAAGAGAGGAGGGTTGTTTGTGTGTGGTTTTTTTTTTTTTTTTTTTGAGGAAGGATGAATTAGATAAATATGAATTAAAAACAACCTAGAATCTTCAAGTTCATTTTTTTTAGTTGAATTTCCTCCAAAATCTTTTACCAGGGTTGCAATGCAAAGGTCCACTTGACTGGCTTTGTTTAATCTTTGCACGTGTATTTGGCATTTGTTGAGTTTATACTATTGTGTCCGTCAGAGGAGATACACAAGTGAATAAAACAGTCCTCGTGCTCAGGTACAGACAAATAGATGATTTCATCAGTGTGGTAGCTAGTGCTGCCAAGGGGGGGGGGTGGTGCGGAAGCGTACAGGCTATGAGGATTCCCTCCCCTGTCCTTTCCGTCCATGGGTTGGGGGTAGTGATGAAACAGAGATGTCAAAAGGAGGACAGAAGGAGAAACAAGGTATCAGACATATACAGGGCTCAGTAGTAGAGGATAGATCAGGCCTGAACTCAGCATGCTGGGTCCTGGGGAAGATAGATATGCCATTCCTATTTGTACAGAAGCATGTGTTACCTTTCATGCATGAAAAGTCCTTTGTATACATTTGATTTATGTAATTTAAAGGAGAGGCAAAGTAGGCACTTCCATTTGGGCAGTAGCAAAAAAGAACATGAAAAATGGATCCCTAGAATCTTTTCCCGGTGTTCACAGCATTATTTAAAAGACCTAATGTGATGTCATGTATGATTTATGCTGTGTAGGTGTTTTTCTACTGTGTTCAAAGCAGATAGGTATTAGAGTGTAATATATTATGGAGTTTCAAATATAAAAACTGCCTAGTGATGTGAAGAGATAAGGTGTTGTACTGCTGATCAGATAGCCCAGAATAACTGTTTTTGGTGGCAAAGCTTATATTTGGACATTTTTATCCTAATGAAACATTCAGGAGTCTAATTTCCTTTTTTCCTACTTGTACCTTGAAGATTTGGTCCGATTCTTCTTTCTTTCACACACACACACACACATATATTTTATTCTTTCTTTTTTGTCTTTTTTTTTTCTTTCCTCTGTACATTTGTATAGATGCTTTAAGAGCCACCACCAATTGGAAGGAGAATCACACTTGGGTCCCACTTATAGTTGTGGTATCAACTTACTTTAACTTTGAATACCCTCAGTGACTCCCACTTTGTCTTGGGCTTTCACTTTTGCCAAAGTATGTTAAAAATGCATTTGTACTTACAGAGTGCTTTGTTACCTACTTGAAATGAATATAAGCAGATTATGAGTTTGAAGTGCTTTTAGGAATAGCAGAGTGGGCTGTCTTCCAGTTCTTAATTTTCAGTTGGAATTTGTGGTGATGTCATTTCAAAACAATCCTAACAGGTAGAGTACAGAGCAGTAACATGGCTCCTGAGTAATTTTTAGAAAATGGAAGCATTTAAATGAGAATCCCAGTTTTTGCTTATATAGATGTTGGTTTCAGTCATGTTCTGGGCCTAAATGGTAGGAGATGAGCTAGAGACAGTGAACAGTATCCCACCCAGAGAGAATTTCACACCTGCTAGACTTCCAAGTACCAAGTATGGCTTCCCTAGAGTGGTTTTCAAGATGTTTAAGTATAAAAAGCTACAAAACCTGTCTTAAAATGGGACAAAGCTGCTGTCTGGCAGGCCCAGACTCTCACTCCCTCTGCCAAGGCGGAGGCTGAGGCCTTGTTTAGGGATCTTCTGCATCGTGATCGAACTCCAGAACCTCTCCTTTCTTCAGATAGAGGAACAGTTTAGGAAAGGCTGGAAACTCAGTCACTGTGGTAATGCCCTAGGAAAGAGAACCATTTTTGGTACTTGATTTTTCAGAGCCCTGTTTAATAATAATAATAATGATAAACCTCTCTAACAGGTTTAGTCTTTTAGGTTGCCTGGTCATGATTCAGATGAATATTCTCATGTTTGTGTGAGGTTAAAGGGACCATTCTAGGAATCCTCCATATAGACATGGGATTTGTAATGACTCTTACCTCCTTTAGCATTTGGGCAAATGTTGCCCCAAATTTTGGAATCTCGGAGTTTGGAAGAGAATTCAGTGAAAGGTGGCTGGTTTCGTAATATACTAGCTTTGTGACCTTAAATACATTACTTAAGAATAAGTCAGAATAAGAGCTGTAAGAGGAGTATCACCGACCTCATAGATTGGCTGTTGTGATTTAATAAGATAATACGTGTAAGTTGCCCCTCATAGTGTCTGGCATTTAGCATGCACCAACAAACAGTACCTACCACCATCATTATCATCATCATTTCATAAAATAATGATAATGGCCAGTCTTTATCTGGCACTCCATGTTCCTTAAAGTTTTTTTTCAAATACTCCTTCTACTCTCTTAAGGGACAGGAAGCTTATTGTATCCCTAGACAGGTCCATGTTTGCTTCCTTTAGAAACTCTTCCTCATATTGGCTTTCTGTATTCTTGTACATTTCTCTTCCATGGTCCTGTCTGTGCTCTTACCTGTGATTCCTTTTTTTTTTTTTTAAGATTTTATTTATTTAATCATGAGAGACAGAGAGAGAGAGGCAGAGACATAGGCAGAGGGAGAAGCAGGCTTCCTGTGGGGAGCCGAATGCAGGACTCAATCCCAGGACCCTAGGATCATTACCTGAGCCAAAGGCAGATGCTCAACCACTGAGCCACCTGGGTGCCCCTCTCTCACCTGTGACTCTTAAACCTTCTTCTATTTCCTCTGTCATAGACATTCAGCTGTTAGAAGTTAGTAGCTGTATTCCTCCTGGGTATTGTTTAACACCTTATTATCCATATTTTGCAAAAGAGAAAACTGAGGGTCACAGAGTTTAATTAATTTCCCTTTGGTTATATAGCTAATAAGATGTCAAATTAATATGAACCCAGTACCTTTTGATGAGTTCTTCTCTAAATGCCTTTTCCGATGTAGTCTCTAGTACTGAGCTTAGTACCCCAGGTATTGTCTGTGCAGCACAGAGTAGGGAATGGGATTATTGTTTTCCTAGTTTGGGACCCTCTGGTCTTTTGTTGTTTGTTATACCCACCACATTCTGTATCTAACAAATGTTTGCTAAATACTGAATGAACCCAACCAGTAGCTGGTACCTAAGGAACTTTTGTCTTAGTGGCAGACCTGGGTATGGATGGGGTCCAGGGCAATGGAACATGTGGAGCTTCGTGTTCAGAAAAGCAGGGGGAACAGGGGCCTTTAAAGGTGTAAAATATACAGGTTTTTATTCTTTCTTCTGTTGTCTCTTATGTTGTTTTTTTTTTCTTGCTATTTAATGTTCTGAATAAAGATTAATTAAACATTTAAATTATTAGCATGAACTTTGGCATTCATCTTTGTATTGTGCAATGCTGGTTTTAAATGCAAATATATGGGCAAATATATGGAATTCCTACGTATTCCATTTTTACCAGAACACTCAGACATTGCAAAACTGCCTTGTTTGTTTTTATTTTATTTCTCTCTCTCTCTCTCTTTTAGAGATTTATTTATTTATTTTATAGGGAGAGAGAGAGAGTGAGTATGAGTGAGCACATGAGCAGGGGGAAGGACAGAGGGAGAGGAACAGAGAGAGAATCTCAAGCAGACTCCACTCTGAGTGTGGAGCCCGATGTGGGGCTCTATCCCATGACCCTGAGGTCATGACCTGAGCTGAAACCAAGAGTTAGTCGCTCAATGGACTGTGCCACCCAGGGGCCCCTATTTCATTTCTTGATATGTGCATATTCTACCTACAGTCTCTACTTTAGTTCATTGATAAATAAGAGAGAACTGGAAGGAAAACAAACTGTGGATTACCCTCTTTTTCCCTTTCTTTCTATGGCGTTATTTTCAGCATAAATAGTTGGCTAACATTTGGAACACTGTCACCTTCTTTCTGTAATCAAATCAAGTTCTGGTTCAAATGGAAAGCATGGACATTCGGGGCTGTCCGTGGCTCTGCTTACTTACTATTCAGTCATAAACATAACACAGTTACCTTGTACTTGTTTGGAGTCTTGGTAAACTCCCACACATTGTGGGTCCCCTGAAATTCTGTCTTCATGGGGCACTGAGAAAGCTACCTACAGTGAGGTAGAAAGGAACTGTGGGTGTATATATTGTGTATACTCCTTTGCTCATGAACATGGTCTACTGTCTCATCAGATTTCACTTAGAACACGCAGTTTCAAAGATAAAATGATTGAGAATTGAAAGTGTTGACAGATGGGCGTTAAACCAAGTATGGGCCCTTCTGAGAGTAGGGCTGTGTGTGACTTCACAGGTCACACATCCATTATGCTGGCCCTGCCTACTGGAGAAACAGATAAACCTAATCCAAGGCAGGGGAAGCTGAGCTAGAGCTGAGACAGCTCTACAGGCTTGGGCTCCTGGCAAGACTGGAGAGTTTCAAGAAGGTGATGTTTGAGTAACCATCGAGAGAATGCTGTGACAAAGAGAGGCACTGACTAATGTTAACAACAATACTGTGTTGTATATTTGAACGTTGCTAAGAGAGTGGATCTTACAAGTTCTCATCACAAGAAAAAAAATTTGTAACTGCGTGGTGATGGTTGTTAACTAGACCTATTGTGGTGATCATTTTGCAATAGACACACGCATCAAGTCATTATGTACCTGAAACTAGAGTAATGTTATATGTCAATTATAACTCCGCAAAAAAGAGAGGCATCAAAGAGGTTTCTACACGAGGGAAAACTCGTGCTAAGGCATGGATGGATGGATGGGAGTGGAGTGCAGGACTCAGATTCAGAGAGCAGCTATATTCCGGAGTGGCCTGAGCAAAGTGAACATGGTAGGTTAATAGAACATTTACTCTATGTGGCATGAGAATAATTGAATAAGATCCTTGCTTCTTTATCCTCATTTATATTGCATAGGGTCTATAAATCTGCATAGTCCTAAGAGAAACATCAGATTTATATATGTGATTTTTCAATAATACTGTAAGTAATTTATATTAACTTTAGACAATTTCCCCCCAAAATGAAACACCATTAATTCTCTGTCTTGCTTTTAGAGTGATTACAGTTAGAGATATAAATCTTGATTTTTTTTTCAAACATATCTGCTTGAAGAAAGGATTAGGTGAACATGACGTAGGTTTCTTTCTTTATATGTGAAAATTCCAGTGAGTTTTAAAATGTTGCCTTTATCTTGTCTCAGAGATAGCATGTGAGTTCTGACACTTTCTCCAGCAGCCTGAGACCGGAGCTCAGAATTGGGCAGGAGGTTTACTCATCTAAGATAGACTAAGGATTAGGGTATGAGATGGTACATTTGGGTCCATGGCCAAAGGGCGTGGGAAGCCCTTTTAGGATTCTAACTTGTCTTTCAGAGTTTTGGCTTCACCAGCATTTTTTGAGGTTGTCCATCCTTGGTAAGCTGCATTTGGATTCTCTGGTGGTGACTGCTTTGAAGTCGTGGTGGGGGCTTAAATCAGATGTCCTGTCTATGAATGCCTTAGGATTTAGTGTATTTCTAGTTTCCACTCTTTTCACTTGTGATTTTCTCTCTAGCTCACATCTTCCCAACCATTGTATCATTACCGTTGGTTTGGGGAGGATTCAGATGGAGCCTGAATGCTCAGGTGCTACATTGAACACCTCTCAGCTCCCTAGGCTGAGAGGCTGGCTAGAGCAAGACAGAGTCATAGAAACCAAAGCCCAGACCTGCCCCTGAACATATGAGTGCTGATGTGTGTGTGTGTGTGTGTGTGTGTGTGAATGAGTCCATGCTTCTTGTGTGCATCCATGGGTAAGTGTGGAGCACTACAACTCAGTGGGAAGTATAATACGGTTGTATCACAGCTGATGGACACCTGACTTCCAACAGGCAGTGTAAGAGGCTTAGGAATCTTGGTGAAAGCCAGTATCTGGAAGGTGAAAGCCAGATCCTCATGGGAGGGTGGCCGTTTCAGGGGAACTGAAACACTAACTGTCTTAATCTAGATCAGCTTGGAACCTGAGCCTCTAGGAGGAGGTGAAGGAGGAAAGGGGTAGGAAAAAAAAATCAGAAGCTAACAACAATTTTCCTATGCATGGAATATTTTTCTTAATTAATTCACTGTATCCATTATAGAGGATCTCAACATAGTTTTACAGTTTCTCCATAAAGGTCTTGTGCATTCTTTTTTTTTTTTTTTTTTGGTCTTGTGCATTCTGAGGTTAATTGAAAGATATTTTATTCTCTTGCGTGTATCTTATTTTCTTTTATATTATCAACTTGGTTATTATTTTCTAGAACAATGTTGTGGATTTTTATAAGCCAATCTTGAATTTAACCACCTTGCTCTCATTTCTTACTATTTTTTTTTATTTTTAATCTACTTACATATTGATTGTTATTTCTTATCTATTGAGGTTTTTATGTTTATGCTCATATTTTCTACTTATCTATTGATTGTGGTAATTTTTCTATGTTGATAGTCATAAATTCTATGAGTCAATTTTTTTCCCTGTCCTTCAGTCATACAACTCTGATGTCTCCTTGTCTTAACTAAGTTTGCCAGAAGTAGTGATAGCAGGTAGCATTCTGTGTCTAAAAGTTTTTCAGTCATGGCGCTTGTTATAAATTTTGGTATATAATCTTAAGAAGTTACCCTCATTCTTAGTAGTCTGAGAATTTTTAATACCATTACTAAGATTTTTCAGATTTTTTCTGCATTTATTGAGTGTGTGATTTTATCATTTAATCTGTTAATGTTATAGATTACTTTCACAGACTTTTTGATGTCAAACTATCCTTGAGTTATCAGGATATTTATTTTCCAGACATATGATATGTGTGGATATCAGAATAAATACTATCTGACCGTGATTACCCCTCCTTATTTATTTAATACTCTGTTGGATTTGATTGACTAATATTTGCTCTAGGATATTTGTATCTGTGTTGATTAGTTAATTTTCTTGCATCATCCTTATCAGGTTTGATATTTAAGATACCACTGTTCTCATACATTGGGCAGATTTTCCTCAATTCCTATATACTTTAAGACAACTTCTGTGGGGGGATCCCTGGGTGGCTCAGTGATTTAGAGCCTGCCTTCAGCCCAGGGCATGATCCCCGAGTCCCACATCAGGCTCCCTGCATGGGGTCTGCTTCTCCCTCTGTCTGTGTCTGCCTCTCTCTCTCTGTGTCTCTCATTAATAAATAAATAAAATCTTTTTAAAAAAGAAAAACTTCTGTAAGAGTTTTCTGTTCCTTGAAAGCAGAGTTCATTGGTGAAATGATCTGTTCATTTGTGTTATGGAAGAGATTTTTTTTTAATCATTGTTATTTCTATTTTTAAATGGTTATTGTTTAAATCAAGGTTTCTACTTCATCTAAAATTTTTTTGATATTTAATATTTTCAAGAATGTTTGACAAATATTCTTTTCTCATTAAAATTTTTGTTTGTAGTTGTATTTTTGTATAGGTATGTATTTTTTTGTTTGAGATAAAATTGGCATATGACATATTAGTTTCAAGTGTATAACATAATGATTTGATGTCTGTATATACTGCAAAGTGATTACCATAATAAGTCTACTAACACCTGTTATCCTACAGAGTTACAGATTTTTTTCTTGTGCTGAGAACTTTGAGGATCTACTGTCTTAGCAACTATGGAATATATAGTACAGTGTTAACTACAGTCCCCATGCTGAACGTTGCATCCCAAGGGCCTATTTATTTGTAACTGAAAGTTTGTACCTTTTGACTCATTTCACCCATTTTGTCTACCTCCATTGCTATTTTTTTGTTCATTTTATGATTTCTCTTTTTTTAATTTAAATTCAATTAGCCAACATTTTATCTTATTCAGATTTGCCTAAGATATATTTAACTTAGGCATTTTTTCAAACAACTAGCTTTGGTTTTGTTAACCATCTTTTCCATTTTCTTCTTCCATTTCCTTCTCTTCCTTTTATAGATGTTTTTTGCATTAATTTTTGCCCTTATTCTTATTTTCTCTTTTGTGTTCTTCATTTTGTTGATTGCTCTTTTTAGATTCTTGTGTGGAATGTTTAACCTGTTTGCTTTCAGTATTTCTTGTTGGCTTAAAAACATATTTAAAATTAAAATTTTTCTTAAGATTTCCCCTATCATGGTTATTCAATGGTATATTATTTTCCAGACATAGATTGTTTTGTTTTATTACCAGTTCCTGGTTTACTTACATATTATGGTCACAGAACATTTTCTCTATGATGTCTATCCTTTGGAATTTATTGTTTCTTGTGACCTATTACAAAATCAATTTTTGAGAAGTTTCTAATGCACATTTCTCTTTTTCATGTAGCATCTTATCTAAATCTACTAATTTCAGTTTGTTCATTGTGTTATTCTCTTCTATTGTTTTGCCACCTTGTTGTCTGCTTGATCCATCAGTTTCTGAGAATGTGTGTTAATATCACAGCTACAATTTTAAATTTATCCACTTCTCTCTATGTTTTCCATCTATTATTTTATATATTCTGAGGCAAAATTGTTAGGTGCATTTATGTACATGATGGATTTGTAGTCTTAACCTACTGTTCCTTTTACTAATATGTAATTTTTTGTCCCTTGTGATTTTTCCTTGAGTTCTATTTCTGTCAGATACTAAGATTGGTATGCTGGGTTTATTTTGGTTCATACTCTTTTTGTTTCTATAACATCATATATCTTTTCTAAAAATTGTGGTTCTTATAGACAAGATATTGCTTGCTTTTTAAAAGTCATTTAGGCAATATTTGTGGTTTTGATGAGGAGGATAAAACTAACAGATATAAACTGCACTGGTTTTGTGGATGGTTTGGTGAATTTGATAACTGTATATACTTATGTAACTACTACTTCAATCAGAGTATAGAAAATTCCAATCACCCAGAATGACCCTTCATGCTTTTTTCCAGTCACTTTTCACACCTTGCTATGAGGCACAAATACAGTCTACCTTAGTTTGACCTGTTGTAGAACTGCCTGTAAATGTAATTATGCATTATGTATTAACTTTTTAAAAGATTTTATTTATTTGAGAGAGAGGGAGAGAGAGAGGGAGCTAGAGCAAGCATGAGTGGGAGAAGGGGCAGAGAAAGAGGGAGAAGCAGACTTCCCATTGACTGGAAAGCCTGATTCCAGGATCCCCGAGATCATGACCTGAGCTGAAGTCAGAAGCTTAACCTACTGAACCACCCACGTGCCCCTACATTATGTACTCATGTCTGGTTTCTTTTGAGACATCTCCAGATTGTTGTCGGAATCAGCAGCTCATTTCTTTCATTGCTGTGCAGTATTTGTTTACACGGATATTCCACACTTTGTTCATCCATCAACCTACTGATGGAATTTTTAGTTGTTTTGATTAATTGGCTTTATAAATACAGCTGTTATAAAGATATGTGTACAATCCCTTTTTGTGGGAAGGAAGGGGAGGAATGTGTAAATACTTAGGAATGGATTTCTGAATATGACGTAGGTATATAAGAAACTGCCAAATGGTTTTCTAAAGTAGTCATACCATTTTATGTTCCCATCAGTGATGTCTGAGTTCTAATTGATCACATGCTCAGTCATTTTTAGTTACCATTCTAATAGGTAGATATCATTGTGGTTTTAATTTGTATTTCCTGAATAACTAATGATGTATAGTAGTACCTCATTACCAGTGCTGATTAACATTTGTATATTCTTGTGTAGGTTAATTATTTTGTTCATTTTTATTGTATTGTCCATTTCTTTATTATTATTGAACTATAGAATTTTAAAATATATTTTGGATACAAGTCCTACATCACGTATGTGTATTTTGAATGTTTTTTTCCTATCTATGGTTAACCTTTTCATTTTCTTAATGATGTCTTTTGAGAAGTAAAACTTTTAATTTGGTGAAATTTTTGCATAACCTTTGTGGGTTTGTACACAGAAAGATTTTTCGTCATTGTAAGGTCATAAAGGTATTTTCCTATATTTTCAGAAGGCAGAATTGCAGTTTTGATTTTTATATTTAGATCTGTGAAACATCTTGAATTACTTCTTTTATATATTTTGAGGCTCATTTGTTCATTACAGATTTATAGTTGTTTCAACATCATTTGTTAAAAAGATTCTACTTTCTCTGTTGAATTATTTTGGTGTCTTTATTGGAAATTAACTGGTCACTTATGTCCACACATTTTTCTCATTTATTCAAATCTATCTATCTATCTATCTATCTATCTATCTATCTATCCTTATATCGGTATCTTATTTTCTTGATCACTGTAGCATTTTTTAAAATTTGAAATCAGATTCTGTAAATTCTTCAACCACATTCTTTTTAAAGGTTATTTTGATGACTATAAATTCATTATGTTTTCATACAAGTTTTAGAATCAGACATTAACTGCCACAGAAATTCTGCTGAGATTTTGATTGGGATGGCATTGAATCTATAGATCAGCTTTGGGTAATTTGACAGTTTAATGTCATTGGGACTTCCAGTTCATGAGCATGCAACATGAAATATCTCTTCATTTATGTAGGTCTTTATTTTATTCTCTGATACTTTGTGGTTTTTCAGTATGGAGGTCTTGCATATTTTTTCAGTATGTTTATTCCTGAGTATTAATGTTTTATGATGCTATTATAAGTGTTATTTCAAATTTCATCTCCAATTATTCATTGCTGGCATATACAGTTGAGTTTTATGTAGTGACTTTCTATCATCTCACCTTGCTAAATGAATTTTTGAGTTACAGTAGTTGTGTGTGTGTGTGTTTGTGTGAAGTAAAATGATTTCTTTATCTCCAGTGTGATTGTTTACAGAAGAAATCTTAAAGAACAGTGTATAGGAGTTCTCTTCTCTCCATATCCTTGCCAGCATTTGTTATCTCTTGTTGCCTTGATTATTAGCCATTCTAAGAGGTGTGAAGTGACATATCATTGTAGTTTTGATTTGCATTCCCTGACAATTAACAATGTTGAGGACCTTTTCATATACCATATAAATTTTAGGACTTTAAAAAATTTCTATGAAAATGTCATTGCAATTTTGATAAGGAGTAGAGTTTCTAGAACATATGGACATCTTAATATTAATTCTTCCAGCCTGTGAGCACAGAATTTCTTTCTATTTGTGTTGTCTTCAATTTATTTTATTAATGTCTTCTAGTTTTTAATGTATAGATCTTTCATCAACTTGGTTAAATTTATTCCTAAGTGTTTTATTCTTTTGATGCTATTGTAAATGAGGTTGTTTTTAAATTTCTTTCTGGTACTTCATTGTTCACGTATAAAAATGCACTTGAGAACATATAATGTTTTCAAGTGCATTTTTATAAATGTGTGGGAAATATCAGAAAGGGAGACAGAACGTAAAGACTGCTAACTCTGGGAAACGAACTAGAAGGGGAAGAGGTCGGGGGGTGGGAGTGAATGGGTGACGGGCACTGGGGGTTATTCTGTATGTTGGTAAATTGAACACCAATAAAAAATAAATTAAAAAAATAAAAAATGCACTTGATTTTCAAATACTGATTTTGTATCCTGGAACTTCACTGAATTGATTTATTAGTTCTAATAGTTTTATGGTGGAGTCTTTAGAGTTTTTGATATAGAGTATAATACCATTCATAGATAGAGACAGTTTCACTTATTCCTTTATTATTTATTTATTTATTTATTTATTTATTTATTTATCCTTTATAATTTAGATACCTTTTATTTCTTTCTCTTGCCTAATTGCCCTGGCTAGAACTTCCAGTACTATCTTAAATAGAAGTGGCGAGAGTAGGCATCCTTGTTTTGTTCCGATCTTAGAATATGTTAGTTGTGGACTTACCATTTATAGCCTTTAATATGAAGGTACATTCTGTCTATACTGTTTATTGATATTTTATCATGAGTCTTGAATTTTGTGAAATGCTTTCTATGTATCTATTGAGATATTATTTTTCATCCTTCATTTTGTTAATGTGGATTGATTGTTTTGTGGATATTGAGACATCCTTCCATTCCTGGAATAAATCCCACTTGATCAGGGTATATGATTCTTTCAGTGTACTGTTGAATTCAGTTTGCTAATATTTTTTGAGGATTTTTGCATCTATGTTCAAGGATATTGGCCTGTATTTTCTTTGGTATCAGGGTAACGCTGGCCTTGTTAAATGAACTTGGAAATGTTCCTTCCTCTTCCATTTTTTGCAAGAATTTAAGAACTAATATTAATTCTTTTTTAAATGTTTGGTAAAATATATCAGTGAAACCATCTGATCCTGGACTTTTGTTTGCTGGGGAGTTTTAAATTACTGATTCAATCTCCTTATTAGTAATTGGTCTGTTCAGATTTTCTGTTTCTTCATGATTCAGTTTTACTAGGTTGTATGTTTATAGGAATTTATCCCTTTCTTTTAGGTTATCCTCATTTGTTCAGATAATTGTACATAGTAGTCTTTTACAATCCTTTGTAGTTGTATGGTATCAGTTGTAATGTCTCCTCTTTCATTTCTAATTTCATTTATTTAAGTACTTTTTCTTTTTTTTTCTTGGTGAGTCTAGCTCAATTTTGTCCATTTTGTTTATCTTTTCAAAACTCCAGCTCTTTATTTCTGTTACTTTTTAGTCTCAGCTTATTTCCACTATGATCTTTGTTAAATGTTTTCTTTTACTAATTTTGGGCTTAATTGTTCTTCTTTTTAATTCCATGAAGTGCAAAGTTAGATTGTTTCTTGAAATTTTTTTTTCTTAATGAAGGTGTTTATTGCTAAAAACTTATCTCTTAGAACTGTTTCTGCTGCATCTTATAAGTTTTAGTATGTTGTATCTCAATTTTCATTTGTCTTAAATTTTTTTTCATTTCTTCTTTGATTTCTTCTTTGATCTATTGGTTGTTCACTAGTATGTAGTTTAGTCTCCACATATTTATTTCATTTTTTTTTCCTGTAATTGATTTCTAGCTTCATACCACTGTGGTTGGAAAAGATGCATGATATGATTTCAGACTTCTTGAATTTATTAAGACTTGCTTTGGGGCCTAATATATGATCTGTCTTAGAGAATGTGCTTGAATGTATTTTGCCACTGTTGGGTAGATGGAATGTTCTGTAAGTGTTAGGTCCATCCGATCTAATGTTCAGTTTAATTCCAGAATTTCCCTATTGATTTTCTGTCTGGTTGATCTATCTATTGTTGAAAGAGGGGTTTTGAAGTCCCCTACTATTATCGTGTTGCTGTCTATTTCTCCCAATAGATCTGTTAATGCTTGCTTTATATAACTAGATGCTCCTATATTGGGTGCATAAATATTTACCAATGTCTTATCTTCTTGATGAGCTGACCTTTTTATCATTATATAATGACTTTCTTTGTCTCTTTTTACAACTTTTGGCTTAAAATCTATTTTGTCTGATATAAATATAGCTATCTCAAGCTTTCTTCTGGTTTTCATTTGCATGGAATATCTTTTTCTATCATTTGACTTTCAGCTTTTGTGTCCTTAAAACTAAAATAGGTGTCTCATAGGCAGCATATAGTTGATTCTTTTTTTGGGGGGAGCGGGGGGCAGTCACTCTGTCTTTTAATTGGAGAATTTAGTCCATTTTTATTTAAAGTAATTATTGATAGGTATAGACTTATTATTGCCATTTTGTTAATTATTTTCTGTTTGCTTTGTGATTCCTTTCTTTCTCTTGTTCCTTTTCTGCTTTCTTCCTTTGTGATTTGATGATTTTCTATAATGGTATGCTTTGATTCTCTTCTCTTTATTTATTAATTTTTTGTATCTATTGTAAGTATTTGTTTTGTGGTTGCCAGAGGCTTACATAAAACGTGTCATATTTAAAACAATCTACCTTAAGCTAATGAGTACTTAACTTCAAATGGATGCCAATGCTCTACATTTTTCAACTCCTCCACATTTTGTGCTTTTGATATCATAATTTATATCTTTTTATCTTGTGTATCCATAAGATACAGTTTATATCTTTTTGTGTTTTATCATGTATAGCCTTGTCTTTGAGTTCACTGATCCTTTCTTCTACTTGATCTAGTCTACTGTTGAACCCCTCAATTGAAATTTTCAGTTTAATTATTTTATCTTTCAGTTCTGTGATTTCTGTTTGGTAGTTTTTACTATTTCATATATTTGTTGAAACTCTCACTTTGTTCATGCATTACTTTATTTATTTATTTTAATTTTTTTTTAAAGATTTTATTTATTCATGAGAGACACACAGAGAGAAAGAGGCAGAGACACAGGCAGAGGGAGAAGCAGGCTCCATTCAGGGAGCCCAATGTGGGACTCAATCCTGGGTTTCTAGGATCACGCCCCAGGCTGAAGGCAGCACTAAACCGCTGAGCCACCTGGGCTTCCCTACTTTCTTGATTTAGGTTAGCATATTTATGACCACTATTTTGAACTCTATCAGGTAAATCACTTATTTCTGTTTCATTAAGATCTGTTTCTTGAAATTTGTCTTACTGTTTTGTTTGGAACATATTTTTATGTTTATTCAGTTTACTTGGCTCCTGTGTTGGTTTCTGCACACTAATTAAGAGTATGTATGTATGTATATATGTATTTATTGATAGAGAGAGAGAGAGAGAGAGAGAGCATTGAGTGGGGTTGGTGGTATGGGGCACCATACCCCATACCATGGGGTATGGGGGAGAGAGAGAGAGAGAGAGAGAGAGAGAGACGATCTTAAACAGGCTCCACATTCAGCACAGAGCTTCATGAGGAGCTCAGTCTAATGACCCTGGGATTGTGATCTGAGCCAAAACCAGGAGCCAAATGCTTTAACCAACTGAGCCCCCAGGTATCCCTAAGATTTTATTTTAAATAGTCTCTACACCCAGCATGGAGCTTGAACTTACAACCCAGAGATCATGAGTCACATGATCTTACTGAGCCTGCTGAATGTCCTGTTTTCTGCACATTAAATGAAGCATCCACTTCTAGTCTTAACAGAGTGGTCTTGTGTAAGAGGTCCATGAGCCTGGCCCAAGCTCCTTAAAACTTATGTCTTAAATCTTTCTGATTGTGCAAGCTGCCTTCTTTGTTCCTTATCATTCCCAGCAGTTAAGAGTGTACCAAGACTTGTCAGTGCCCCAAAGGGAAAGACACCATTCAGTACTTAGATGGAGGCTGATAGAAAACTGGACCCTTGGGTAGCAGCTAGGAAAGTATATAGTAAGCTCTTTCTAGGGACAAATTGGGAGATGAGTGTTTTTGCCTGTTCCTGTGCACTGGATCCAATACAAGGAATAGGGGTGTTTCTGTTGCCCATTAATAATTACTGTTTTGTTTGCTACAGTCCTGTAGGACTCATTAATGCAAGCCCCACTAGCTCCCAGAGTCAGGTGATCCAGGTTCTGACCCCTGGCAGTAGCCACAAAAGTAAAATATTAGGGTTCCAGACTTGGGTACAAGACCTTTTAGGGAGATACAGGTGACTTGGAGCTGGCTACAGGGATAAGGCAAAGGATGTATCTGCCAGCTTCCCCAGTTTCTAGATAGGGTAGCCAGTTCCTTAGCATCTAAAAATTATTTTCTGGTTATTTATTTATTTATTTATTTATTTATTTATTTATTTATTTTAGCATAGATTGTTCATTTCAAACCATTATTATTTTTGAAGGTAAGCTTCTCTTAAAGCTATAGATTTTCCTCTAAGCACTCTTTTAGTTAATTTCACAAATTTTTATATGTTGTGTTTTATAACTTATTATAAAGTTATAAATATTTTCTAATTTCTCTTAGGATTTCTTCCTTGGACTTATAAACTATTTAAAAGGATGTTGCTTAACTTCCAAATAATTGGATCAGAATTCCTAGACCTCTTAAAATTGAGTTCTAATTTAAATTCTTTTAAATATTTGTCTGTAGGTATCATACATATTTTGTATATTTCAAAATTTATTGAGATTTATGTTCTAAAATGTGGCATATTTCATTGAATATCTTTTTTAAAAAAAGATTTTATTTATTTGAGAGAGAGAGTGTGAGAAAGAGTTCGCAGGAGCAGTGGGGGAGGGGCAGAGGGAGAGGGAGAAGCAGGCTCCCTGCTGAGCAGAGAGCCTGGCAGTAGGCTTGATTTCAGGACCCCAGGGTCATGACCTGTCCTCCAGGCATAGTTAATGGACTGAGCCACCCAGGTACCCCTTATTGAATATTCTTTAAAGTACTTGACAAGCATGTATATAATGTGTGAATTCTGCATTGTTGACTTTAGTATTCTATGCATATTTTAAGTTAAATTTGGTAAATAATGTTCAATATATACATATATAATACATATATATAAATAATGTTCAATATATACATATTATTTTTTCTCTCTTTTTAACACTTTTTGATAGATTTTATAAATCTCCACTTATGTGTGAATTTTTCCATTTCTCCCATAATTTCTATCAATTTTTTACTTCATGTATATTAAAGTTCTTAAGTGCATATATATTTGCATTGTTATTTTTTTATTAATCAAATGGTCCTCTAAGTCATACCCCTTTATTATTTTATTTATTTTATTTTATTTTATTTTATTTTATTTTATTTTATTTTATTAAGATTTTATTTATTTATTCATGAGAGACACACAGAGAGAGAGGCAGAGACACAGGCAGAGGGAGAAGCAGGCTCCATGCAGGGAGCCTGATGTGGGACTCCATCTTGGGACTTGATCCGGGGACTCCAGGATCATGCCCTGGGCTGAAGGCAGGCGCTAAACCTCTGAGCCACCAGGATGCCCCCTTTATTATTTTAAAATAGCTCAATTGATCTGGTAATATCCATTGATTGGCTTGAAGTACTTTGATATTTATATAGCCACATCAGCTTTCTTATGTGTCATATGACATGATATATATTTTTTCCACCTGTGTATTTATATCTAAAGTGCATCTCTTTTATAGAGCATGTAATTATTTGCTTTCTTATTTAATCTGTGCCTTGTAATTTGATGATTTATTTTATGTATATTTAATGTAATAATTGATAATCGTGTTTGTGCAACCTTACTATTTGATTTTTATTTCTTCCCTTTATTTTATGTTTTTTGTTACTTTCCTCTTGTCTTGTTTTAGTTAATTGAATATTTTTGATATCCCATTTTATATCTTCACCTTTTAAAATTTTTTTTTCTAAGTGATGGAAAACTTATAATTAGAAATCCAACCTATTCCACAGCTGTCTCTAGTTCCTCAAAGTGAATGTTTCAGTAAATAATCAATGAAAATGAAACATTTGCTGCTAAAGAGGTATGAGATTTGGAGAAACAAATTTGGAGAATACCTATAAATTAAATAATCAGATCACTTCCTGATAAAACATAAATAGCTTTTTATTTTCTTTTCAAATCTGTTTAACATCTGTCCATCCATCTTTCATCTATCACCTCCATTCTCTCTCTTTTTTTAAAAAGATATTTATTTATTTATTCATGAGAGATACATAGAGAGAGGCAGAGACATAGGCAGAGGGAGAAGCAGGCTCCCCATGGGCAGCCCAGTGTAGGACTGGATTCCAGGACCCCAGGATCTCGACCCGAGCCAAAGGCAGACACTCAACCCCTGAGCCACCAAGGCACCCCTCCATTCTCTTTTAATAGCTTTTCTTTTATTTATAGCTCTTGAATTATTTTTTAATAATTGCTCTAGAGATTATTTAGTTTTATCTTATTATAGACTACCATCAATTAATATTATAAAATGTATATAGAATGGAAGAACCTTGTAACAGTACATTTCTATTTTCACCCTTCTTTGCCTTGTGCTATTGATGTCTCATATTTTTCTTCTGTATGTTTTAAGACAGAGTGTGTGTTGCTATCATTATTATTGGATAATACTATTGCTTTGCATTAGTGAACTGACTTAAAAATTGAGCTAAAAAGGTAGTATTTTGTATGTTTCCATATATTAATTATTTCAATCTTTTTGTTCTTTCCTATGGATCTCAGTGTCCAATATGTAATATTTCAAATGATGTCAGTACCATTTCTATTTAGCCAGAAGACTTCCTTTAGTCTTCATTGTTAGGCAGATCTGCTGTAATGACTTTTGCTTATCTGAAAGTATTTTCATTTTGCCTTCATTTTTGAGATGAAATGTACTGAAAGCTATTTTTCCCAAATACAGAATTTTAGTTGCTTTTCTATCATCATTCTAAAAATGCCATTCCATTGTCTCCTGGCTTTCATTATTTCTAACACTAGATCTGTTATTCTCTCCTCTTCCTCTTCCTCCTCCTCTGTGTGTGTCTAAACTGTTTTTAATTTTATTTACTTTTTTATAGTGTAAATATGATTTTTTTCAAGCTATGGCTTTATTTTTATTTAAACTGGATTAGCCATTGTTGTTTTTGATAAACTTTGTAAAATTCTCAGTCTTTCTGTAGATAATTTTCTTATTTTCAGTGTGTTTGCTCATCTGAGGTTTCCAATTACAGGTGTGTTAGACGACTTTGTGATTATCCTCAGTCTGTTGAGACTCTGTAATAGTAATAAATGTATTTATTTCTGATTTCTGTGCTTCAGTTTGGATGATTTCTGTTGACTTCATTTCAAGTTTATTAATTTCTTTTTTGTGGCCCATTTGCTGTCGATTCTATTACAATTTTTAATTTGAGATACTGTGTTTTTCATTTTAGGATTTCTGTGTGTCCTGTTTTTACAGTTTTTATTCCTTTCCTATTATTCCCCACCTAGTCATCCCTTAGACTTCAATTCTCTTACAGCTCTTATGACATCTTTATCATACTTATTTTGAAGTTTTTTATTTAGTAATTCCAACATCAAAGTTGTTTCTGTTGCCTGACTTTTCTCTTGACTGTCACATATTCTTATGTATCTTTATGTCCAGTGGATTTTTGTTATATACTAATATTGTGAATCTTTTATAGATACACTGTATTATGTTATTTTCCTCTAAATACTTCCAAATTGTTTTGGAGAAGGCAGTTATGTTTCATAATAATAACATTAAACTTTTGGAGGTTTGGTATTAGGCTTTGTTAGGTTAGTTCTATTTTGGTTTTGCCTTTAGTCCTAGAACAAATTGGACAAAAAGTCCTAGGACGATAGTTTTTTCTTCTAAGTTGTGGCCTTTCTGTGGTGTCACTGGAAAGCCCAAGTTGTTTCCCAAGCCTCAGCTAAGTTAGCAGGACTCGAATTAGAAATTTTGTTTCCCTTGAGATAAGCAGCTATCAAAATCTATATTTTGTTCTTTCTGTGTTCCATTGGTTGGTTTTCTCCTTGAAGTCTTGCCCTGTGCATGCACAATTAAGTAATCAGCCAAGGATTTATATGCAGGTTGTAGATTTCATGTTTTCTTTTATGGATTTCTTGTTTCCTGGATCTCCATCCTCACCCTGGGCACTTTTTGAAGTGCTCTATCAGCCTCAGACTCTGTCCTCTAATTCCTTGGATTAATAAGACTATGGATTTCTGTTTGAATTCCATCTACACTTCCCTAGGGGAAAGGATGTGTAAAAGTAGATCTTGCCTGGTGTGGTTTCTTTCTTTCAAAGGTCAGCTCTCTTCTTTGTTTGGTTTCTCTTCAATGCCTTCAAATAGTTGTTTTTATATTTTGTGTAGTTTGTACTTGTTTTCAGCAGGAGATTTCGTCTGAAAAATGCTACTCCACCATCATTAGAAGTCAGAACTCTTCTGGTGTTCTTGATTGCTGAGTTTAAACCATTTATAATGATTTTAATTACTGTTATATCAGGACTTATTTCTGCCATTATGTTCACATTTTATATTTATTGTTTTTATTTTTGTTTTTTCCCCCTCTTCTTTTCTAATTTCCTTTGAATATATCAAATTTTCTTTTGTTTAAAAAATATTTGCTCGATTTTTATTCTTTGGGTGATTTTCTCTAACTTGTTAAGATATAATTTTCTTTTTCATTTTTTCCTATCAATATCTTAAGTGTTATCCATGATCTTCTCTATCAAGAAAAGTACAGCAGTACATATATTTTTGGTATTTTTCTCCATCCCTGTCATTTTGGTATTTTAGAATTTCAGTCCTTTGTTCTCAAGGATATTTTCTGCAGGTTTGAGCATGAGGACGGGATAACAGCCTGTTATAGTTTACCATTTTGCAGATAGCTTTTTAAAAATAAAATATATTCTATTAGATACAGGTCATTTTTTAAAATGTAAAACTGAGAAACTAATAAAGAAACAGCTTCTAAAGAAAGGCTGATACAGAATTGTAAACAGTGTATTTTTTATAGTCAGTAATTCCTTTTTGAACAAACATTAGGGGAGAACAAAACAGAATCTTCATTTTGAATTTAAGATAAGGACAAACATTATATGTTCTCATTCATTTGGGGAATATAAATAATAGTGAAAGGGAAAATAAGGGAAGGGAGAAAAAATGTGTGGGAAATATCAGAAAGGGAGACAGAACATAAAGACTGCTAACTCTGGGAAACGAACTAGGGGTGGTAGAAGGGGAGGAGGGCGGGGGGTGGGAGTGAATGGGTGACGGGCACTGGGTGTTATTCTGTATGTTAGTAAATTGAACACCAATAAAAAAAATAAAAAAAAAAATAAAAAAAAAATAAAAAAATAAAAAAAAAAAAAAAAAAAAAAAAAAAAAAAAAAAAAAAAAAAAAAAAGATAAATTCTCTTAACTCCTAGCATATCACCTGTTTACTATAAGTTTTCCTTTGAGTGTCTTAGCTACTGAGTAAAACTCTATTGAGAAATAATGTTGAGATATCCTATAGATCTCAGTTAAGAATAGGCTCATCACTGGGCTTTTTGACAATAGAAGAAATATGTGTAACATTCCCAGAGAAGCCCAAAAGAGGTAACTGATAATACCATCTAAAGCTGCTTGGATCTATGGTCCTGATAAGTGGTCTCTACTCAGGGGAACAACCATATTTCTGGTTACCCATAAATGAAGGGGATAAGTAAAAAGAAAGTGAATGGAACAAGAGAAAGAAGTTAAATTGTTGAGTGCGAACAATTACTCCAGACTCTTTGTGTTTCTATAGAGGAGTGTAAATTTGTACACTTGCTCAAGGAAGGAAGAATATGGGAGGAGTGCTACCCATTTCACTGTGTTTTCTTACTTATTCATCTGCTGAGTTTGAGGTTCTCTGAGAGGTTTGTTAGGGAGTAAGAACTGGGCATGCCCCTGACTCTGAGATCTCTCACAGTATTTTTCTAGCTACGCCAGTGGATAAATTTAATCCTTCAGTAGAATGTTAGTCAGCCCTTTTGACAGCAAATGTAAATAACGCCATGTGCTCCCCAATCAGAATGAACAGTAAAACACTGATATCTTTATCCCCCATTTATCTGCTTCATTTGCCTTCTTATTTTGTTTGGAACTTTAGAATGTTATTTGTCAATCCTTGAGAATCCAACATTATATTTTTGTACCCAGTCAGTCTGTATTATGATGAAAATGATAACAGTATTTTAAAGCACTAAAAAATAGTGTAAACTATTCATACATGCCATAATTTAGATGGATCTAAAGGGAATTATACTGAGTGAGAAACAAGCCAATCTTAAGGGGTTATGTAGTGCATGATTCTATTTATATAACATTCTTGAAATGGCAGATTTATAGAGTTGGAGAGCACATTAATGGTGCCCAGGGGATAGGAATGGGGTAGAGAGGAGCAGCATAGGGGAGTTCCTTGGTGGGGATAGAATTCTGTATCTTGATTGGAATGGAGGTTAATGAATCTGTACAGGGGAGAAAATTATATGCAAACATACACACACACACACACACACACAAAAGCGCATCTTAAAGCTGGTAAAATCTTAATCAGGCCTGAGTAAGAGCATTATACCAATATGGTTGTCTGGATTTGATATTGTGCTATAAATCTTACTATTTGGGGGAAGCTGAGCTAAAGGTACACATCTCTACTATTTTTATAATTTTCTGTGGGTTGATAATTATTTCAAATAAAAAGTAAAAAAAAAAAAAGTGCAAATACTGTCAATTAATCTAAGTTCCCCCTCACCTAAAAGATAACAAGCAGAGGAATGAGCTAGGACTTAGAAGACTGGACATGCTCTAAGAGCCTTTGCTTAATATATTTTGTCTCAGCTAAAGACACGACACAAATAATCTTAAAAACCCAAGACAATATCCTAGTAGAGAATGAATTTTTAAAGTTCATTTATCTCTTCCTGAAGATTTTAATTTTTTTTTTAACTCAAAAGCAGATTTTATTTCTACCCTTACTGGATGAGATTGTTGGCTGCTTTGCGGCCTGGTTTAAAATCTAAGACTTTACTTGCACTCATTTGTGAATATAAAAATATATTTTCATTTACCATTGGCTCTAAAAAAACCAAGTGCTTTTTAAAAACAAGTGATTGTTGTAAAGGAAAGAAGTTCAGACTTAGGAATAATTAATGGTTTTGGTAATTATTATTCACTGCACAGGTATTAACCAGCGTTCGCTCTTTAGCAGTAATATATACTTCAAACCCCTAAATATTCAAAACATGAACTAATTTTTCTTCATTATTGAAATCTCTGTATGCAAACCTAGTAGCATTTGAAAGCTAATCTCCCTATGTGCCAGAGTAATTACAGCAAAGTAAATAATCTCCAGTGTTCTTATTCCCTATAGAAATGGTTTAATATCTTATCTTTCAAAACTGGTTTTCAGCTCATTCAAAAAGCCTGAGAAGAGTTCTTTAGTATTCAGAAAAGGAGTAACTTTAAGAAAGCTCTGGAGCATATCTCCCCTCTAGCTATTGCTCTTGTACTGGGGCACTTTTTCCATCAGAGAAGGAGTAAACAAATCTCTTTGCTTCTATTCCCCAGGGTGTGTGTGTGTGTGTGTGTGTGTGTGTGTGTGTGTGTGTTCTCCACTGTAGAGCCTCAAATCAAAACTCTGAACCAGAAGCCACTGTGTGTAAGCATGAAGTGATTTGTTTGGCTTGATGATCATTCTATAGGCGGCATCCTGCCATCAACTCATTTCTAAGCCAATGCCCCTGTGCGATGTGAGAGGTCACCAAGCTTTTCCGTGAGACCTTACATAGATGTCCTGAGTGACCATGTTGATTTATTATCCACTGGGATTTTTTTTCTCCAAGTTTTGTGGTATTTGTCCCAGTGTCTGTACAGGTTCCAGAATGAGTCATTATGCAATTGCTTCCCAAGTTATAAGGCAGTAATGAGTTCTTTGCTTCTGTATCTGAAATGTTGGATATCAGGCCTCAAAGTGCCAAAGTGATTCTTGCTTTTTAAAACTGTGAAATTGTTTTTCACAGGTCTCTTTACTAGTGTATGGATTGGAAGCTCTGCATTTTCTCCCCAAAAGGTTAAAACTGTGAGGAGAGCTTCTCAGCATAGATGACTCATGTTCCTTCTAGAGAAGGATTATTGGGAGACATTTTGTTTTGAATAAATATATCTTTAGTGAAATGTGCAAAAGACTTGACATGTGCTACTTGCAGTTTTCAGCCTGTTATAATTTTGTGAAAAGTGCGGTGTTGATTGAAATTTTCTATTTTTGGTCTTGGTGTTAAGATAGTTTTTGTTTTACTTTTTTGCCTCAATAAAATACAAGAGGAAAAAACCCAACTATTCATTTTTATGAGTTTGGTTTTTTGTATTAAAATTATAATTTTAATTGAAAATTAAAATTTTCAAAGATGCCTTTTTATAATGGAGTTTGTCTAAAGTTTAGTTCACAATCTATGTTGTAACCACTGACTGAGTTTTACATTTTGTTACTTAATGCTGTGACTTGGAATTCTGCAGGATTTCTTCTATTTTGCTGGTTACTCTAGAAATTACAGCCTTTAGAGTTCTGTATTTCCAATTTTATATCATTATTGATCTTTTCTTGGCTTTTAAGGCAACTTCTAGGTCAAGACTGGATGTGTTTACTGAAAGTATTTATATAAGACTTCCCACTCTTAAGTATTGGTTGGTTGCCAAAAACAAAAAAAAAAGGGGGAGCTTTTAAAAATGGGCCAACCAACAAAGCATTATTTGTAATAGCACATCACTGACACGAAGTGAAAATTTTGGTGACAACCAGTGAGATCAGTAGGACTCCCTGGTGACCCATGCTTTTCTTCCAAGTCTTCTCCTCCTTTCATTTCTCTGGTCGGCTTCTCTTCTGCTTCCCTGTCACTCTAGTGCTGTACAGTGTTATCTGAATGTTTTCTCTGCCTTGTCTTTTTTCTCCCTCTTCCTTCTATGCCCTGCGAAACGTGGATGTCCTTTATGGTTCTGTCCCTCAACTCTGACTCTGGAGTGACTGAACATCTGTAGCTCAGCTTTACTTGCTTTCTGAGCCTTTTCTGAGCAGGGCAGAAAGAACAACAGAAGCTTCATTTCTGGTAGCCTATAGGGCCCCAAATGAGTCTTGCTCTGCTATGGGCCAAGTGCTGAGAGTGAGGAGATAGGGTGAGTGGTGGTTACTCACATCTGCTCCAATCTGTATCCCTACCCCAGAGGCTGCTGAATCTGTGCAGTCTGTGTGAACCACCAGAGCCTCTATTTGGATGGAACTTGGATATTTTGGATATTGTGCCCAGCTCTTGCTAGTCCCGAGAGGCTGGACTCTGCCTTTCTGCATTTCTGTCAGTGGCAGGAGATCTGCTCTGATATGGTTAAACTCTGATGCGAAATTCCTACTGTTGTGCCTGGCCTAGTAGATTAAACCTAAAGCAGTGGCCTCAGTAAACCTGAATTTGCTGTGTCCCTCAGAACATGGCAGTTGAACAACCTCAAGGTTAAGCCCTAAAATTAGGTCACTTTCCCAAACTCTGGCCCTACCCAGTCCTGGCCACCTGTGCTTCCCCAATGGACTAAGTTTCCTGTTTGGGTGTGAGTTAAAACAGGTCCTTCTCTCCCTCTTCTTCACCCACTCTGAAGGCTTTAGCAATGATCATCATTAGGAAAAATTTCCTAAATTCTAATTCTGTATTTACAACTGCACTATCTACTTATGTTCCTTTAAAAAAAAAAAAAAAAGGATTTTATTTATTTATTCATGAGACACACACACACACACACACACACACACACACACACACACAGAGGCAGAGACCTAGGCAGAGGGAGAAACAGGCTCCCCATCAAGAGCCCAATGGAGGACTCCATCCCAGATCCTGGATCACGCCCTGAGCCAAAGGCAGACGCTCAACCACTGAGCCACCCAGGAGTCTCCCTCTGGTACTTTAAACTCCGTGAATTGGAGTCTGACTTCCCACTCATACCAGTTCTTCCAGTAGGCTTTTCCATTATTTCTTTAATGGCATTATCATCTATCCTGTCTTCTGTGCCAAAACCCTGGGAGTCATTTTCTTTCTTTTTTAAAAATTTTGTTTTTTAAATTTTATTTTTGAATATTTATTTACTTTTTAGTTCTAGTGTAGTTAACATAGTGTTATTTTAGTTTCAGGTGTACAATATAGTGATTCAACAGTTCCATATATTACTCTGTGCTCTTCACGATAAGTGTACTTTTAATCCCCATCACCTATTTTACCCACCCGCCCACCCACTTCCCCTCGAGTAACCATCAGTTATCTACAGTTAAGAGTCTGGTTTTTGGTTTATTTCTCTTTTTTCTCCTTTGTTTTTGTGTTTTGTTTCTCAAATTCCACATATGAATGAAGTCATATGGTTTATGTCTTTCTCTGATGTATTTCGGTTAGCATGAAACACTCTGGATTGGTTCATGCTTTTGCAAATGGCAAGATTTCATTCTTTTTCATGGCTGAATAATATTCGGGGGGAGCACTTCTTCTTTATCCATTCAGCATTCAATGGACACTTGGACTGCTTCCATACTTTGCCTATTGTAAATAATGCTGCTGTAAACATAAGGGTGCATATATCCTTTTGAATTGCTGTTTTCATAGTCTTTGAATTCCCAATAGTGGGAATTCCATATCCAATAGTGGAATTACTGGATTGTATGGTAGTTCTATTTTTAATTTTTTGTGTATCCTCCATACTGTTTTCCAGGGTGGCTACCCTAATTTGCATTCCCACCAACAGTGAACAGGGGTTCCTTTTTCTCCATGCCTCACCAACACTTGTTGTTTCTTGAGTTTTTGTTTTAGCCATTCTAACAGGTGTGAGGCGATATCTCATTATAGTTTTAATTTGCATTTCCCTAACAATGAGTGATGTTGAGCATCTTTTCGTGTGTCTGTTGGCCATCTGGATGTCTTCTTTGGAGAAATATGTGTTCAGGTCTTCTGCCCATTTTTAATTGGATTATTTGTTTATAGGGTGTTGAGTTGTTTTAAGTTCTTTATATATATTTTAGATACTAACCCTTTATCAGAGATGTCATTTGCAAATATATTCTCCAGTTCGGTAGGTTGCCTTTTACTTTTATCAATTATTCCCTTTGCTGTGCAGAAGCTTTTTATTTTTATGTAGTTCCGATAGTTTATTTTTACTTTTGTTTCCCTTGCCTCAGGAGTCTTTATCTAGAAAAGCTTTGCTGGGTAGCCACAGTGGCGTAGCGATTTAGCGCCACCTGCAGCCCAGGGTGTGATCCTGGAGACCTGGGATCGAGTCCCACATCTGGCTCCCTGCACAAAGCCTGCTTCTCCCTCTGCCTGTGTCTCTGCCCATCCCCCCACCCCTCTGTCGCTTATGAATAAATAAAATCTTTAAAAAAAATAGAAAACCTTTGCTATGAGTGATGTCAGAGAAATTGCTGCCTGTGTTTTCCTCCAGCATTTTTATGGTTTTAGGTCTCAAATTGGGATACTTAACCTGTTTTGTGTTTATTTTTGTGTATGATATAAGAAATAGTCCAGTTTCATTCTTTTGCATGTAGCTGTGCACTTTTCCCAACACCATTTGTTGAAAAGTCTGTCTTTTCATATTCTTGCCTCCTTTGTTGAAGATAATTGTCCTTATTATTATGGGTTTATTTCTGGACTTTCATTTCCATTTTATTGATTTGCCTATTTTTGTGCCAGTACCATACTGTTTTGATTACTTACAGCTTTGTGAGGTAACTTGAAGTCTGGAATTGTGATACTTCCAGTTTTGTTTTTTGTTTTCAAGATTGCTTTGGCTATTCAGGGTCTTTTGTGGTTTCATAGAAATTTTAGGAATGCTTGCTCTAGTTCTGTGAGGAATGCTGTTGATATTTTGATAGGGATTGCCAATAAATGTGCAGGTTTTTTTGTAGTATCGACATTCTAACAGTATTCTTCCAATTCATGAGCATGAAATGTCTTTCCATTTCTTCGTATCATCTTCAGTTTCTTTTACTGAAGTTTTATAGTTATCAGAGTACAAGGCTTTCCCTTCTTTGGTTAAATTTATTCCTAAGTATTTTATTATTTTTGGCATACTTGTAAGTAGGATTGTTTTCTTAATTTTTCTTTCTGCTGCTTTATTATTAGTGTATGGAAATGAAATAGACTTCTGTACATTGATTTTGTATCCTGCCACTTAACTGAATTCATTTACTAGTAATAGTAGTCTTTTGATGGAGTCTTCAGGATTTTCTATGTATAGTACCATGTCATCTGCAAATAGTGAAAGTTTTACTTCTTCCTTACCCACATGGATACGTTTTATTTCTTTTTGTTGTCTGATTGCTGTGGCTAGGACTTCCAGTACTATTTGAATGAATGTGGTGACAGTGGATGCCTCATCTTGTCCCTGACCTTAAGGAGAAAGCTCTGTTTTTCACCATTGAGTATGATGTTTGCTGTGGGTTTTTCATATATGGCCTTTATTATTATGTTGAGGTATGTCCCACTAAACCTGTTTGTTGAGAGCTCTTATCATGAATGGATATTGTACTTTGTCCTATGCTTTTTCTACATCTACTGAAATGATAATATGGTTTTCATCTTTTATTGATGTGATGTATCCCATTGATTGATTTGCAGATATTGAACCACCCTTGCATCCCAGGAATAAATCCTGCTTGATGGTGGTGAATGGTTTTTTAATGTATCATTGGGTTCAATTTGTTAATATTTTGCGGAGGTTTTTTTGCATCATTGTTCATTGGAGATATTGCCCTGTAGTTGTGTGTGTGTGTGTTTTTGTGTGTGTGTGTTTGTTTAGTCCTTTTATCTGGTTTTAGTATCAGGGTAATTCTGGCCTCATTGAATGTATTTGGAAGTTTTCTTACGTCTTCTATTTTTTGGAGAAATTTGAGAAGAATAGGTATTAACTGTTCTTGCAGTGTTTGTAGAATTCACCTGTGAAGCCATATGGGCCTGGACTTTTGTTTGTTGGGAGTTTTTTGATTACTGATTCAATTTCATTGCTGATAGTCTGTTAAAATTTTCTGTTTTTTCCTCTTTCAGTTTTGATCAGGTATATTTCTGAGAATGTATCCATTTCTTCTAGGTTGTCCAATTTTTTTAGCATGTAATTTTTACCAGTATTCTTACAGTCAGTTGTATTTCTGTGATGTCAGTTATTTCTCTTTCATTTCTGATTTTATTTGGTCTTCTCTTTCTTTTTTTATGAACCTGGCTAGAGTTTTATCATTTTTGTTGATCTTTTCAAAGAATCAACTGGTTTAATTGATTGGTTCTAGTTTTTGGTAGGGAGGGGCAGAGGGAGAAGGAGAGAGAGTCATAAGCAGGCTCTGCATCCAGCATGGAGCCTGACATGGAACTTGATTTCACAACCCTGAGATCATGACCTGAGTCAAAATCAAGAGTCTTAACTGACTGTACCATCCAGGCACCCCACATTGATCAGTTGCATTACGTATTGGCTTCTATATCATTTATTTCTGGTCTCATGTTTATTATTTCCTTCCTCCTGCTGGTCTTGGGTTTTGTTTGTTCTTTTCCTAATTCCTATAGGTATAAGGTTAACTTGTTTGAGAGTTTTCTTGCTTCTTGAGGTACGCCTGTATTGCTACATACTTCCCTCAGAACTGGCACCTGGGAGTCCTCTTTTACTGTACCTTCTACCTCAGTTCACATTTAGCTAATTGCCAAAACAACAGTTCTTTTCTGTTGTTTTCCTATGGTTTTCTAACTCCTCATCCTTATTCCTTCATCCTATTCTGTTTCTTCTGTTTAAAATGCAGTTTCCCCTCACTTTTGCTTTTTTAAAACATTTGTTATCCTTTAACAGCTAGTAAAGATGCTTTCCTTTCCAAAATAATCTTCCCTGATATACCCAAGTAGAATTATTCTTTCGTATGTTAGTTTTTTTTTAAAAAAAATCATATTTATCATTATTTACATTCCTATTGTATTTCCTGTTTATATTTTAAGCACCTGAGATAGAGATATGGGGGTGCTTATATTTATGTGGTTTATCATATAAGTGTAGAGCATAAAAATTTAAACCTTATCAAAACCATCTCAGAACTTCCTATGTTGGTCCCTGAACTGCAGGCATCAATGCTCCCTGCCATGGTTGTTCTATCTGTGTGCTCTGTAGCACTACCTTATGCTTTCCCCAAACTCACATCAACCACCTTGTTATGTTTGTGTTTATCCGCAATGGCTAAAAATTGCCCATTCTGTAGAAAATGTCTTTATAATCACCCCAATTATTTTCCCAGCTGAGCTCAAACAACCAGAAAGCTGACACAGAAAGAACCAAAAGAAGTCAAAAAGCAAAGCACCAAAAAGGTTCATACCTACTTACTTTGGAAAAAAGTTCGATTCCTTAAAAGTTTAAACATATAGTTACGATAGGACCCAATAATTTTTCTCTTAGGTGTACACTCAAGAGAAATGAATATATATGTTCCCACAAATACCTAAACACGAATGTTCATAACAGCATTATTCATAATAGCTAAAATAATGAAATAACCCAAAGGTCCATCTACTGATGAGAGGATAAACAAAAACTGGTATATCCACAAGGTGGATTTTTAATTCAGTTATAAAAAGGAATGAAGTACTGACACATGCTACAACAAAGATGAGCCTTCAAGACATTATTCTCAGTGAAAGAAGCCAGTCACAGAGACCACTTACTGATTCTCTTTAAATGGAATGTCCACGGTAGACAAATCCTTAGAAACAGAAAGTAATTAATGGTTGCGATGGGTTGTGATGGAGGTATGGGGAGTGACTGCTGATGGGTATGGAGTTTCTTTGGGGGATTATGAAAGTGTTCTGGGATTAGGTAGAGGTAATAGTTACATAACTGAATATACTCAAATCTACTAAATTATACATTTTAAATGGTTAAATTTTTATGGCATGTGCATTATATCTTAGTAAAGCTATTATTTAAATAAAGGAGAAGAAAAATTTAAAGAATTTAAAGGTAGGAGAAAGAGTTTGAATATATTTCATTGAACCAAGGTGGGCCCTCTGACTGGTTAGGCTGATGAGATGAGGAAATGAAGGCTCAGAGAAATTCACCTACTTAGTATTTCATAGTGTGTAGTGGAGATGACTGAAGGAATCATTGTTCAAAACACATGCTTATTCCACTAATGATGTTACCTTCTCAGAAGAGCACGCACCTCATGTGAGATATGTCTAGTGAACATATCACTCAGGGAGCCTGATGACTCTACGTTTTTTGTTTTTTTAACTTTTTTTATTGGAGTTCGGTTTGCCAACATATAGCATAACACCCAGTGCTCATCCCGCCAAGTGCCCCCCTCAGTGCCCATCACCCAGTCACCCCAACCCCCCGCTCACCTCACCTTCCATTACCCCTTGTTCATTCCCCAGAGTTAGGCGTCTCTTATGTTTTGTCACCCTCACTGATATTTTCACTCATTTTCTCTCCTTTCCCTTTATTCCCTTACACTAATTTGTATATTTCCCAAATGAATGAGACCATATAATGTTTGTCCTTTTCTTATTGACTTATTTCACTCAGCACAATACCCTCCAGCTCCCTCCATGTTGAAGCAAATGGTGGGTATTTGTCGTTTCTAATGACAGAGTAATATTCCATTGTATACATAGACCACATCTTCTTTATCCATTCTGATGACTCTACATTTGAGGTCTCCCCTGCCCTCATTGTCTACCTTCTAGTGCCTTAAATAGTGCTATAGATAGATGTATGTGCTATTAATGCTTGTGATTGGCTTACAATGTTCCTGTGTTTTCCTTTCTCGAAACAGAGTGCTTGTTGGTCATTCCTGTGAAAGAACAGTTGGGGCTTATTCTTAGGGATGCCTAAATTTCTTAAATGCACCACATGAAAGACAAAATGCACCAAACTATTCAGGAAAGGATTTTACTCAAGCTGTTGCAAAAGGGAGAACGTTCATTAATGAGGACCGTCTCAAGAGGAAGAATATGTGGGTTTCATAAAACAAGAGAGTCAATGAATAAGAGTAGAAGTGGGTCTTATCTCAGACTAGAAGGCAGGGTGGTCCTTTGCAGTTAGCCTCTGCTTCAGCCATGTCTTCCCCTACATGACAATAAGTTGAAATGATGTATACTTCTGCTGGTATTATAAAGATGGAAGCAATCTGGAAGCATCGCTTACGTTGTTCTCTTTCTACCCAGTTGAAGCAAATCTCATGTACATGATGGTAGTCAGTTTTAAAGGAAACTAGAAAATGTCAGGAGAGTTAAAGAAGGGGAAGGGGCCGGCTTGAGTGAACCAAGTCCCCTAGGTAAGTAAGTATCCTGACAGCATGTCTGCTCAGCCAGAGCCACAGCCAGCTTGGAAAGCATAAACTCAGCAGAAGAGGAACTTTGGAGTAAGGTGATTGAATGATTTTTCATAAGAGCTGACGGAGTTATTTTTGAACGTAAGAAGTGGTAAAAAATCCCACACTTAGGGTCGTTAAGACTGATTTTGTTCCAGCACAGACTAGCTCAATAACAAATTAGTCTTTCCTAGTGGGTTTTTATCCCCCCTTAGCCTAATTTCCATGATTTTACCATATGGAAACTCTGACTTTTATAAAGAACTTGCTCCACTGAGCAAGCTTGGTGCATTTTTCAAATGTTTTTTGACATTAACAGCTCTATTTCTCAATTAGCAAAGGGAATAAAGTTGATTATGCATATCCATGGGTGACAATTTACATCTGATTAGCCAGCTCTAAGGTAAACATTAAAAGGTCACTATAAATAACTTTTACTTCTTTTGTTTTCGGAAAGACCAGTCTGGAAGTCCTAGCTTTGTCCTGCTCCCCATAGTTGAAAGGCCCTATTTTAAAACGATGGGCTTAAATTAATATTGGGTAATAAAATCTGTAGAATTTAAAGTTTAGTTAGTTGGCATTTTGTTTGTTGCATTTTTGTAACCATATTCTGATTTCCATCTGCTTTGTGAGAACTATTAGCTAATCATAGACATTAAAAAAAAAAAAAAGAACATATGTAAAGACTTGCAACATGTTCTGGTAACCTATTCATGGGTTTATCCTTACAGCCAAAGGTCTTTCAGCTTTTTTTTTTCTGGCTAAAAATAGGTAAACTGTCAGAGGGAAAGAGGAAATTAGCCTGACTTCCTCTATTATAAAAATTGATAATTCTTCCTTTCTTTAAATATTCACTGGAATCAGAATAGCTGATGGCTCATCTTGTGTATGAGAAAGATTCAGAAAAGTGAATTTATTTAGTGTTCATTGTGTAGGCAGTCAGGTGGTCCTTTGGTATTTTGTTAATTGGGTTTGGCAGACCTGTAGCCCGTGAACTTCACCAGGGTTCCTTGTTTGTGGTTGTGATCTTTTAGTTACAGTGGCAGCACTTTTAGACACATGACCATGCTCTCTCAGTCCATTCCTAAAGTTTTTTGTCATCTCCCTCCATCTTATCCATTCTTTTTCAACAATAGAAATAGTCATGCTGTTCGCAATTATTTTTTAATTATGAGAGTACATATGCTCTTGGTAAAAAAAAAAATTAGATAATATGAAAAGGTATGAAGAAACAAAGGTATGAAGAAAGAACTTATAATCTTACTTCTCAGAGATAATGATTATTTCCATTTCAGCAAATATCCTTCCAAGTATGTGCTTTATTCCCCCTTCCGTATGTATAAATAAATATATTTTAACATGGAACAATGCTGTACATTGTTTTTAACCCAATTTTAGAAGCTTTTGTAACATGTTATGCAAGGCTTTTTGTGCAATTAAATATGCATATATCTTTCGTTTTGATGGGTATATGGCATTGTAATATAAAAAGCCACTATAATTTATTAAATGACTCCCTTTTGATGGACATATAAGTTGCTCTCTAGGATGAATTCTGGTGAAGATTCTGGGTCATAATTTTAAGATTTTATTTATTTATTCATGAGAGACACACACACAGAGGCAGAGACATAGACAAATGGAGAAACAGTCTCCCTGTGGGGAGTCCGATGCCAGGACTGGATCCCAGGACCCCGGGATCACAACCTGAGCCCAAGGCAGACACTCAACCACTGAGCCACCCAGGTGCCCCTGGGTCATAATTTTTGATGCTCACTGTTAAACTAATTTCCAGGGCTCTTATCAGTTTTATTTAACAGTGCACATACATCTCATACCTTCAGTAACATTAATTTTTACATTTTTGTCATTCTGATCTGAAAAATACTATTTAAAATGTAAATATATTTGATTTGGGAGTTTGAAAACTTTACATAAATTTAGAGGCACTTTGTGAACCTGTTCATGTTGTTTGTTTCGCTTTTTCTCATAGGAGGCTTGTGTTTTTGTATTGGTTCACTAGAGTTCTTTATATGTTTGGAAGATGAATCCTCTGTTGTATAAATCAACTTCCTCAAAATAAATTAGGTGCCAGGCAATGGGGCAAATATGCATTTTTCTCAATCTGTTGTCTTTGAGATTTATAGTATTTTTTCCCAAATAAAAAGCTACTTATTTATTTAGTCAAATATTTAATCTATATAGTTACTGGCTTTAAAATCATGCGTGGAAAAATCTCCTGCTTAGATTATAGAAATTGTCCCTTGAATTTTCTTTTAGCTCTTCTGTGACTTTTTTTTAACACTTAAATATTTAACCTATCTGGAATTAATTTGGGGTGCAGATACTTGGTAAGGATCCAAAATGATAATATCTCCATGTTTAACTCATTACCCCAGCACTGGTATTTCAGAGTCCACTGCTTTTCCACTTTCATCATACACAAAGTCCCTGTGGGTTTTTGGATCTAATTCTCTTCCCTCGGTTCTGTTCCACAGATCTATTACCATGATACTAACTCGGAGATACAAAAATATGTTATCATGGAGCAATGCTAACTTTCCCCTCACAGAGTTAGGTGGAAAGTATTTGAGGAGTATTGAGAATGATTCCTAAGGCTTCCAGGAAGTGACCTCTGAATGAACCATAAAAATGTAGCAGGAGTAAGCCAAGTGAGGGTCAGGTTGAGGTAATGAGGAAGTGGATTCCAGGCAGAGATGTTAGCATGAATGGTCTCAAAGGTGAGAAGTAGCACGGGTGTGTGTGTGTGTGTGTGTGTGTGTGTGTGTGAGTGAGATGTGATGTGAAATATGAGGCAGTTGTCATGAGAAATGAAGTTGTAGTCATGGTCAGGTGCCTAATGCATGGGGTTCTTTCAATCTAAGAAATTTAGATTTTTTTTTCAGATGGCATGTATTGTTAAAGCATTTTAAGCAGAGACTGGTTTGAATTTTAGATTTTCTTTTTATTTTCATATGTACGACCAATTCTAGGGAAATCAGCCTATAGGTAAGGAGCTCACTAGACATTTCTGTAGTAGAAGGGGCAACAGGGACCTGAACCAAGGTGGCATAGCAGAGGGAGAGAAGACGCCTGTTTTGGTGAACTGCATGAAGGATGGTGGATAATGCAGAAGGAAAATTAAAAGGTTGGCTCCAGGGCAGCACAGGTGGCTCAGCAGTTCAGCACCTGCCCCTGGCTCAGAGCATAATCCTGTGGTCTTGGGATCGAGTCCCACATCAGGCTCCCTGCATAGAGCCTGCTTCTCCCTCTGCCTGTGTCTCTGCCTCTCTCTCTCTCGCTCTCTCTCTCTTTGTCTCTCATGAATAAATAAATAAAATCTTAAAAAAAAAAAAAAAGGTTGGCTCCAGGTTTCCCAGCATTGGTAAATGGCCTCAAGTTTCTAGACATGGAGGAGCAAGACTGTCTTGTGAAGAGAAGGAAGGAGATAGCAGGGATGGCTTTAGGAGACTGACAGGGATGAGGGAATAATCTGACTGGACAATTTGATGGGCCTCCAGCACCAGTGCCATTTGAGGGCTGTAGGTAGAGTGTTCACATGGTGAGTTTCACATTCCCATATTCTTTTTGAACAACTGCCTCTGGCTTTTCCACAGGTTAAATACACATGGTGGTGAACTCCTGCCTTTCTGCTACGACTCCCCTATGGATGAGCTGGGAGTCTAGCTTTTTTTTTTTTTAAGCTACACATTCAACATAGCCAGTGTGAGACAAGTTGCTATTTCTCAGTTTCATACATTATCTGCATCAGCAGCTAAATTGCTAGATGTGCTTTGCAGATGATATTTGAAGCTCGCTGACTTTGAATAATGACGACCCTGTAAAAGTAGCAGTAAGAAAGACTTGTTGGAGCTAACGGAAAATCTCCTCCCAGAAGCCAGGGAAGAAATGCTGCTTGCAAAGTTTTTATTTGCTTGTAGGCACTAGTTGGCTTCTCTCAGATCAAAGAAAGAATTAATTTTGCTAATTGGAAGACTATTTCTAATAGATTCACACCTGATGTGAGTTACAATGTGAAGTGCAGTAAAGGAAGAATAAAATGCATATGATTTGTGCCACTGAACTGCCAACTGTGTGTCATTAAGTAAGGAAATATGGGTAGCATTGTCACCATCCTCAATTTATATTTATTGAACGCCACGATGTTCGAGGTCAGGCTTATAAATAGTCACTTGGTCAGGTTGAGTACACTAATAATTTATGCTGAGCAAGTAGAAGAGGTTACTAATTTTGTTTTCTTTACCATCTGTGTACCTCCTGGGCAGATCATTTTTTTTAATCTGCTTGTCTTTTTTTTTTTTAACTTATTTATAAGCAAAGCTGGCTGTTCTGCCAAAAAAAGAGCATTCCAGATATAAAATCCTCAGAATCCCCTTCCTTGCCCCCAAAGAATTTACATTCTAAAGAGAGAGAAGAAGGTAGATTGGCAGATAGCTCTACAAGATCTCAGGTTCTCCTCTCCATAGCTGAAGTCCTCTTGATTCAGAATTGCCAAGAAAGGGGGCATGAATGTCCTGGCCTGGATTTATTTGTTTAAGCTACAGGCTGTGTCATATTGTGTAATAGTGAAGCAGTGCTTAAAGTGTTATCAGGGTGGAATCCAACCTGTTTTCTTGGTCTTTTTATCTAGAGCCAGGAACAGACACACCAACAGGTGGAATGGGGGTTGGAGAAGAAGCCTTGAGCTAAGCAGATAGCATGGAGAATTGCAAAAAATGCAAGCAAAACAGAAATGCACTGTGGTAATTAATCCTGTGAGTGCCGAGTGTGTATGGGTGTATATGCAAGTATATATTCATATTTATACTAATATGTTCCTGTGTGTATAAGATCATATAAAATTTTTGATGCAGAATATACATTTTACACTATCTTGGTTGATTTATGGACCCAAAAGTGAATGAAAAAAAATGAATATTGCAATGCATACCCTTAAAGCAGTCCATCTGAATGGTAGTGAAAATCTGGCTCTTCTGAGGAGCTGATTTTGCCATTTTCTCTTAAATGCAATTTGGCTCCTATTTCATCCTGTTTTTTATGGTATCAAAGGTACCAAATAAGTGTCAGCTTATCAGAGATTGGATCAACACTTAATAATTAAATTTGTGCTCCTGTCTACCTATGTTCATTAAATATCTAACACAATCTTCCAGTTTTGTTTTCATTTTGTCGCTCTTCCATTTTGCTGGATCTTCTTCCTCTCAATTCATCTTCTAATATTTGCATTCTTCAGAGTTCTGAACTTGTTCTCACTCCTTACAATTCTCTGAGTCACTTTTATTCATTTTCATGCCTTCTTGGCCTGTTCTATAATTCTGACTCTTGTGGTGGAGCCTGGTAGCTGCTCACTAAAATCCATTCTACCCTTGTCCTACACACATGGCTCTAGTGCATTTCCCAGCCTTGATTGTAGGTAGGGACCATGTGAGTGAGATCTCTCCAGGGGAATGTGAGTAGACATGGTGTGTGCCCTTTTTAGAGCTGGCCCATAGAAAGCCCTACAGGTGCTCCTCTCTGAACCTTCATCTTCTGGCTAAGTGGAATGGATGCTGCTATTGTACAGGCTCTTGGAATGATGGTCTTCCAAGCTCCTTGTCTGAGCTCCTTGTATCACCATGGGAGAAACTTCTTACTAAAGCCGCTGATTTTTGGTGGTCCATTAATAACATTTAGTCTGCCCTAACTAAGACAACTCCCAAACCTATACATCTTTACCTAGAGCCCAGGTCTTTTTCCTAACTGAGATCCAAACATCTAACTGCTTATTGGGTACATCGTGTGTAACATCTCCCAGGTATCTTTTTTTTTTTAATTTTTTATTTATTTATGATAGTCACAGAGAGAGAGAGAGAGAGAGAGAGAGGCAGAGACACAGGCAGAGGGAGAAACAGGCTCCATGCACCGGGAGCCCGACGTGGGATTCGATCCCGGGTCTCCAGGATCGCGCCCTGGGCCAAAGGCAGGCGCTAAACCACTGTGCCACCCAGGGATCCCATCTCCCAGGTATCTTAAACTCAGCTTGTCTAAAACCTGACCACGACCTCCCTTTGACCTGATTCCTTTTCCAGTGTTGCTTTCTCTGTAAATAGTAAGCCCAGCGAACTGACATACTTGGGAGCCATTTTTGACCGCTCTTACTACCGAATCCTTCAGTTAGTCTAGGGGTCAGCACACTTAAGTCTCAAGCTAAATTTGGCTTGTTGGTCTGTTTTTTTATAAATAAATTTGTATTGGTATATAGCAACACTCATTCACTTACATATTGTCCATGTCCCCTTTCTCACCAAAACACCAGAGTTGAGTAGATGTGGTAACCATATGGCTGGCAAAGCCTAAACTTCATCGATCTGACCCTTTACAGAAAATTTTGCCAACGCTGGTCCAGTCTATTGCTAAAGTCAATCCTGCCTTCGTAATATTCTTTTGAACCCATACTTCTTTCCATTTCCAAAGTCTTTTCTATGCTCATGTGGACTACCATTTCTGTGTATGTAGTCTCACAGTTTTATAACCCATTCTCCATGTGGCAGCCAAAGTCATCTTGCTACAAGGAAAGTATTGAAGATCTATTTATTGTTACTCTTAGCCTACTCTACTAATACAACTCCCAAATCTCTGTGTCGTTACTTGCAACCCAAGTCTCTCTCTTTAAACTCAGCTCCAAATACCACCTTGGTTAAAAATCATTCAGTGGCTTCCCAATGCCCTTAGAATAATATAGGTGAGGCTCAGCCTTGCCTCCTGGCATAAATCCTTGACATTCTTACCTTCTTTATGTATTTCACCTGCATTGTGTTTTCCCGTGTCTCTGGGCTGCCTTCTCTTTCCCACATTCCCCTTTTACCTGATTAAGCTTCACTTGTCTGTCCAGGCCAAAATGTCCAAGATACTTGGTCTAGGAGGCCCTTCATGATCTCCAGACTAGGTTTGATCTCCTTCCTATGTGCTCCCATACCACCCTGTGTTTCCTCTGTCATTACAGTTACTATACTTTACTCACCTTATTATTATTATTATTTTAATTTTTATTTATTTATGATAGGCACACAGTGAGAGAGAGAGAGGCAGAGACAAAGGCAGAGGGAGAAGCAGGCTCCATGCACCAGGAGCCCAACGTGGGACTCGATCCTGGGTCTCCAGGATCGGGCCCTGGGCCAAAGGCAGGCGCCAAACTGCTGCGCCAAACCGCTGTGCCACCCAGGGATCCCCTACTCACATTATTTATCACTCTTCTTCCTACTGACTGTAAATTCTGCAAGAGGAGGGGCCATGTCTATATTGAGTCCTGCTGAATATCCAGCATCCATCATACCTGGCACATGGCTGGCAGGTTGTGGGCAGCAATGTGGGATAATACCAAGTCACATTTTCTGCCCTTTCCTCCCTCCAGGAACTTACAATAAGAACGTTTTTTGTTGTTGTTTTGTTTTGCTTTTTGAGAAAAGATTCTAATTGAATTAGTTAAGTTCAAACCAGTGATTAAGGGAGCAAGTTTTGAGATAGGTAGGCTTGGTAGGTGTAAAGTTGGAGAGATGAATTCTGTAGAATATAGGAGCAGAGGAGCCTACAGCACACACACACACACCCACACAACCACACACAAAACACACATTCACGAAGTGCCAAAAACATCCTAGAAACCTAATACTACAAAAAGGCATGATCCACCCCCTAGTCTAATTGCAACAGTGCCAACAATCTTCAGTCATAAAGAGTAGAGAGAAAAGAACACTTCTTTTTGCCCTAGTTAAAGAGAGTCTTTGAGCAAGTTGTCATTCATTCATTGTTACATTCAATCTTTCACTTGTTTGTTTAACAAATTTTTGTTCAGCCTGATACCAGATGCATTGGATACAGAGATTAAGGGGGAAAAGGGAGCTATTACATTAGTGGGAAGGCAGACACTTAAAATATAATTACAGGACAATATGGTAAGCACTATAATTTAGCAATTTGCACAAAGTAGTATGAGAGCACAGAGGAGGAAGCAAATTTTGTTTTTACCTGATTCTGGCGATATGAAATGGAAATGTATGTACACTTTCTGTGGTGAGGCATGAAGGGGGTGGGCAAAGCTCACCTCTCTTGTGTAGTTTTGCTTGGGGAGTTTCTTTTTTTTTTAATATTTTATTTATTTATTCGAGAGAGAGAGAGAGAGAGAGAGAGAGAGACACAGGCAGAGGGAGAAGCAGGCTCCATGCACCGGGAGCCCGACGTGGGATTCGATCCCGGGTCTCCAGGATCGCGCCCTGGGCCAAAGGCAGGCGCCAAACCGCTGCGCCACCCAGGGATCCCGCTTGGGGAGTTTCTTATTGCTGCCTTTCCCTCCTTTTCTTTAGGGCTGGGATGGAGATAGTATGCTGTTTTCCATGTGAATTTGCTTGGCAGATCGAATAATTCATGCATTGCAGCAGGACTAGCAGTAGCAATGATTTGACATATTCAGTTGAGTCATAGCAGAGAAGACAGATATTGTTCCCATGATGTCACTAGCCCTCCCCAGCCTCCCCAAGGAGGAGACACAGTAGGAAAAACCCGGTCCCTAGGCGTTGACCACTTGAAATAGCCAAATGGGACAAATCATACTTGAATAAGAATGATACCATGTGAGTGAAGTTTGAGTCTACGTGGGAAACTTTAACAGACGACTCGCATGGCTAAGAACAAACCTGTCTTTGTGGGCAAACGTTCATATGCTTCACCTTTAGAATCTCCTTTTGCCTTACAAAACCAGATAACAGAGAAATGAACTGACAGTGTGGTTGCAGAAAACCAGTGTTTTCCTCATGTTTCTTTCTTTCTCTCTCTCTTTTTTTTTATTCTTGTCAGAGCCCTGTGGTTGCTGTTGTTGAGGAATTCTTGTTTTTTTCGGCTCACCGAATCGTGATAGAAAAACTCCCTGGCCACTGATAGTGTTAGTAATTAATAGCATGGGTTCATATCCCATCTCTGCCACTTATTAATTGGGAAGACTTGGATGATTTACTAATTAAGCTCATTAAGCCTCGGTTTCCCCATCTTAAATGAGAATTTTGGGCACCTGAATGGCTCAGTCGGTTAAGTGTCTGCCTTTGGCTCAGGTCATGATCCCAGGGTCCTGGGATGGAGCCCTGTATCGGGCTCCCTGCTTCTCCCTTTCCCACTTCCCCTGCTTGTGCTTTCTCTCTCTCTTTCTGTCAAATAAATAAATGACATTTTTAAAATAAATAAAATATTTTTTAAAAATGAGAACATTAATGCTGCAATCTAACTCAGATGATTGTCATAAAGATTAAATGAGATTAGGCAAATACATTCCTGGTATTGTTATCCTAAGAGCTCCTTAAAGGTTTGCCATTAGGTCCCAAAAGGTAAGCCTTGCCTATTGTTTCTTCTCTGTTTAGAATGTCAGACATTTTCGTTTGTCATTCCAACCATGGCAGTGGCAAGAGTCTGCTGAAAGATTGCCCTAAATTCTCATATGTGACTTTGACTCCTTGGTTGGTGTGTGTTGGCTGAGACTTCACTTAGTTTAGGAGATTTCTCAGTGTTTAAAGCCATGCGATGATAGAAGACCCCCCTGGGTCTTCTAAAGGCTGCAGCAGGTTTCTTCAATTCCGGAGGCGGGTTAATCTAATAAGTAATGGGAACGCCTCTCAGCAAGCCACGGTGTTCTCATTCCTCATAATGCCCAGGGGGCAAGACTAGCTGGGCTCAGTGTGGACCTCATAGTCCTCTGAACACTCATGATGAAAAACAGCAGAAGAATTCAGTTGTCCATAATTTATGAACCTTTATTCTACTACCAGCACCTCAAAGAGAAGAAAATCTGTCACCATTTAACAGTTCTCAGATTTCCTTTGGAATTAATACCTGATGTAATTCAGGTCTGAATTGCCAAGTACATTGACTAATTTCTTCATTCTGTAAGCCATTTACAGGTCACTGCTCAGATGTTGGAATACCTGTTTTAGGCTAACAGCAAGGTGCTCAAATGACTCTTAGCTGTGCCCTTACACTTGCATTCACCTGGGCTCCCCAGAGAACTACCACGCTGGGCTCCTCACCATTAGCTTGAAGTCCTGCATGGAGGCCTCATTAGCATCGAAGAGCTCCTCCCCTTGGCCTTCCTGGCAGCGACTTGCCCAGGGGAATGGAAGGAAACTATGCAAGAGGCAGATTGCAGTTACTGGAAAAGTGAAACTTTTTGCAGAAAATCAACTAGATCTGGTTGTAGGGAAGTATGAAGAGACTCTGTAGGAAAGGGTCATCCAAGTGAATATGAAAGCTGAGGCAGGATCTTGGCACCAAGTTGCGTTTAAAGCAAACACCGTAGAGAATGACCTTGGGGATCCTGGGAAATTGAGGACTAGCAGCATGATTTACACAATGAGGCCAAAAAGAAAGTAAGCGCTTAAGGAACAGTAATTTCTAAAGACTGTCAGCCCTAAAGAGACATTCTAAACGCTGTTTCTTTGAAAACCATTCCAAAACTCAAATATTTGTATTGATACTATTTAGTTATGATCACAAAATGTTTGGATTTGGCTGATACAATGTATGTGTTCCCATTTGGTAATTATCTAGGGGAAATATTGTTCCAAAAAGTTCGGAGAAAGACAGAGCTGGTCACTGTCTGTGATTGGCTGTGGCTGTCGTGCATAACGGAGCATTGGTTTAATTAAGTTCTTAATCCTTCCTTCTCTCCAAAGAGGTCATATCATTCAGTGCGGTAAATGCAAACAGGGGAATTCAGTTGTTTCTGAAGATTACCTGTTCTCTGCAGGGTGATGGTTCTCAGAGGAGTTCCAGGGCCTCAAAAACAAAGATACTATTATTCCCCAGTCACTGGTGTGGATTAGGAGTACTATCATGGGATTGCTGATCCCATTTTAAACGAATTTTGACTGCCCTTCATGGCCACATTGAGGGTCATCAGAACCTGCTACATTTAAATGTCTGTGCTAAGAGGCATCCCAGGACATGAGGCTTTTGCTTATTTTCTTCCTTGATATAGATAGGCTCTTTTCTCTTTGCTGATTCAACTCTAGTGTCCTATTGAGTATAGGTGGAGGAAATCTTTTCTGACTCCGGTAACTGAAGGTACATATCTCTATCATGGTTTCAAGAACTTGACATTTACTGACATGCTTTATTCTTTCCAGTCATTAAAGTAGTATCGTTTAAAGAATTTAAGGGAGCAATAAGATGGTTCCATAAACAGCTAAAATACAAAACAGCAAAAGATACAGGAGCTCAAGTAAGGGAGATGTTATTTCTGGTTAGGACATCAGAACAATCTCATGGACTAGATTATATTTAAGATAGAACTTGAAAAAGATTGGTTTTGAAAGACGAGTGATTCTTTGCACAGATACACAGACATGTACATTTTTTTGATTGAAGTACAGTTGACATGCAATGTTATATTAGTTTCAGGTGTGTGTACAGCACAGTGGTTCAACAGTTCTGTACATCATGCAGTGCTCAACACCGTAAGTGTAGTCACCTTCTGTCACCATACAACCTTATTACGATACTATTGACTATAATCCCTGTGTTGTAGTTCTCATCCCATGACTTACTTATTTTGCAACTGGAAGTCTGTACCCTTTAATCCTCTTCACCTATTTTGCCCATTCTCCCAACCCTTTCATCTCTGGCAACCACCAGTTTGTTCTCTGTATTTATGGGTCTGTTTCTGTTTCCTGTTTATAGTTATGGGTTCCATATATAAGTGAAATCATACAGTATTTGTCTTTCTCTGATTTATTTAGCCTAATATGCTCTAGGCCCATCCATGTTGTCACTTAGGGTAAGATTTCATTCTTTATTATGTTAATATTTCATTGTGTATATATAACACATCTGCTTTATCCATTCATCTGTCAGTGGACCCTTAGGTTGCTTCCATACCTTGGCTACTGTAAATAATGCTGCAGTAAGTATAGGGGTGCATATATCTTTTTAAATTAGTGTTTTTGTTTTCTTTGGGCAAATAGAAGTGTAATTTCTGGATCATAAGGTAGTTCTATTTTTAATTTTTTTGGAATGTCCATACTGTTCTCTGAGGTGACTGTATCAACTTACATCTTACCAACAGTGTGCAAGGGTTCCTTCCCTTTGCTCCACACTGTCACCAACACTTGTTTATTTCTTATCTTTCTGATACTAACTGTTCTTACTGGCATGAGGTGAGGTCTCATTGTGGTTTTGACTTGCATGGCCCTAATGATTAGTGATGTTGTATCTGTTGGCTCTCTGTATGTCTTATTTGGAAAAATGTCTATTCAGATCCTCTGGCTATTTTTTAATTGGACTATTTGTAATTTTTTGGTGTTGAGTTACATGCATTTTTTACATATTTTGGATATTAACCCCTTATTGAATTTATCATTTGTAAATATCTTCTACCATTCTGTAGGTTGTCTTTTTGTTTTGTTGATGGTTTCCTTCTCTGTGCAAAAACGCTTTTTTCAGTTTTGCTTCCCTGAGAAGACATATCCAGAAAAATGTTGCTAGAATTGGTGTCCAAGAGACATGTACATCTTCATTAGCTTTGAGCAGTCTCTGCAGAGTCAGAATAGGAGTTCTCTTCTCCTCCAGTCCTTCCTGACATATGGTTCAGTGCTTGACACAGACTAGGTGCCTAATCCATATTTGTCACCAGAGAAAATGAGATAAGCATCCCTTTTAGGAGGAGAAGGATTAAAATGATGTAACTGAAACATTCTACCATATCCAAGAACAAAAGCATGTCCTTGCCCAGTAACCCTGGAATGTTTTTGAAGAGGGCATCTTTCCCTTTACCTCTTTGTGGGCTTCTAAGACCCAATTACTTTGATGCTGGATTAAAGAAGTAAATAAATGAATGAGGGTCTCAGAGGTAGAGTCTGGTTTTTACAAAATCATCTTTGGAGATAGACCTGTGGCTACTTCATCCTTGAATAAAGAGAAACCATCCCAGCAACCCAACTGAAGTTGGTTATTTTTAAAGTCTTTACTGGCTTTTTGCCTGATTCTGTTGTCTTTGACACATCTGCTATGCACCTAACTAAGAAAAGTTATACCTGATTCACAAATAGCCATCACATTAGTTTAGTGAGCTCTGGAGAGACCCAGGAGTCAGAGGATGCCAGGTCCTCTGTTCCTACCAACAGCTGAAACCCATCTAAGCAGAACCCAAATGCAAAAATCACTTACCCTGAGAAGAATTGAACCAAGATGTATTAAAAGTTTCTAAGGAAGGGGGAAAAAATTGCTGCATCTTCCTACCCTGAATGCCTATTAGCAGTGATAGTTCAGTGTTTCCAGATAAGTTCTGCAACTTTAGAGACCCTTGCAATTTTTCTGAGAGCTTCTCCTCTTTCCCAGCCCCTGCCTCAGGTTATCAAAAGACCATTGAGTTTGTACTGGGGTGGGCAGGGCATGAATCTGAAAATTCCTCCTTTTCTTAACAGGTCTTCCCCTACCCTAGCTTTGCTAGACAATTGCAGGAACCTCAGGGGAATACGCAGCCAGCCATTGGAAGAGTTTCTCTGCAGTTATCTGCTATTGACCTTGGCCTAATTTGTCATGTTTTGCCTGATACTTCCAAAGATGAAGGATGAGGTACCTATTAGATTTGATGTGCCACATTCTTCCTCTGAAGCTAGGTTTGTTTCACCAGCTAATGACTTTATTCCATTATATTAAAAACCCAAGGTTTATTTTATAAGCGTGACAACTAGTCATTATATGAGTAGTATTCCACAGGCTCTAAGCAGAACACATAAAATGTCATTTCAAGTGCCAAGTTTCTTTTCTAATTCCATTTTTTTTACAGAATTTTGAAAGCAGCTTAAATCTAATTGGCTCCCCCAGGATCTTAGCTCCTGTTACATTTGTGGGTTTCTTTTTTTAAGAGACATCTGGAGAGACTGAACGGCCACTGCTAGTTGGCATGCAGGGTAGGAGGATGCAGCAACTTTCTTTCCATCCTTGGAAACTTCCAAATCTTGGTTCAGTGCTTCCTGAGCTTGAATATTTGATTTTTGCAATTGTTTTTGTAATGTTGGCTTCTGTTTTTCCTATTGTTGAATTTCGTTTGAGAACTGCAACCACAACTGTTTGTGGCCAGCCTGTATCAACTGTGAAAGAAAAATAAAGAAAAACAAAACACATAGTAATAGTATAGATCCATGTAAATAATACTTACCATACACAGTGCTGATAAATCAGCTTCATATGTGTCTAGACTACCAAAGGCAAACACCTATTTAGACAGCAGAGCTGAGTTATTTTTAGTGGCCCAGATTCAGATGTTCCTGTAGTCTAAACAGCTGTGAGAAGAATGCCTGAATCTTTCCCTTAATCATAGTGACATCATAACTTTGAAACCCCACGCAGTGAGGCAAATGAGAGAGACGATGCTACCCCCTGATAGAGGGAAAAGAGAAAGGTTATTTCTTTTCCTGGTTTCAAAGTGTTTTAGCAAGATACTTAAAGATACGAGATAAACAACAGGAGAGTATGTGTAGTATCTATTTTTAAATATGTTATTAAAAAGTATTGAAAGCTTCTGTCTTTAGAACTTCAGTGTTCCATTGTGGAGTTGAAAGCTGGGAGCGAGGAAATTGAACATTTAGGAGACTATTGACCTGGTCTGGGCAAACCATCCTGAAGACATTCAGAAGCCAGATGTGGAAATGTGTTGAAGGCTGTGGTTTGGCTGCCTTTGTTGATGGATTAGAAATAGTATATGGAGCAACAGTAAGAAATTTGTTCTTCTTTTTGGAAGATAAATTATTTTAAATTTCTGTAGTCAAAGAGCTTTATCTTATAATAATTGATATCTTCTTTACCTAAACATAGACCAGGAGAATGACAAGAATGGGCTCAAACTTTGTTTTGGTTAAGTGCCTCTTTAGACTGTGTGTGTGTGTGTGTGTGTGTGTGTGTGTGTGTGTGTGTGTTTATGTGTATGCCCCAAATGGGAATATCTGTTTAATTGAAATCTGATTGTCCTGTTACTGGTTAGGCAGGACCTGCCCAAGCATAAAAAAACCTAATTTAAGCCTTAGCAGGCAATGAAGTTAATAATAAAACATGTCTATTGAATTAAAAACAGTATGATTCTTGTTAATTCATTTAAAAATATTTCTCAGGATTTTCTTCCCAAGATAAAAATTTGTGTATCTGCCAAATGGGACAAAGGCCAGCCAGATTCCTTTTCTGTAAATGTACTCCTTTTATCGTCCTAGGAGAGACAACCCATGCCTGGGGCATCGGGAGCCCCATTTTAATTTTGAGCCACTTTAGAGTTGTACCACCAGGGACAATGACTTTGTCTTATTGCCCCTCAGTTTTTCTCATGTATAAAATAAGAGGATAGGATTATGTGACTTCTAAAGTCCTTTATACATCCAATATTCTGTGAAACAAAGTGTAAACAGTGGAAAGAAACATAAAGAATAGCTAAGTGAAATAGCCCAACACTTGAGGAAGGATTTTCTGAGCAGAGAAGGAAGAGATTGGCCAAGCCTGAGCAAATGTCCTCTTCTCTCTCTCATTCTCTCTTCAGTTCAACTCCTGCCTATCTGGCGGCTTTAAAGAACTCAGAAATTTGAGACATCTGGGTGGAGGAGTCTGTTGAGCAGCTCAGATCATGATTTCAGGGTCGTGAGATTGAGCCCCAGGTAGGGCTTCCCACTCCCTACAGGGTCTGCTTTGGACTCTCTACCTCTGCCCCTCCCTGGTGCATGCACTCCCTCTCTCTCTTAAATGAAAATGAATCTTTAAGGAACTGAAAAATACAAATCCATCTGCACCCTTTCTTTCTCTCTCCTTTCCTCTCCTCTTTGTCATGTTTCTCTGTTTCTTTACTCTCTCTCCACACTCTCACTCACTGCCATCTTTACATCTCTCTGAGTGGTAGGTGTAGTTGGGATTTGTCAGGAAGACACAAGGATAATGATCAAATTTGTTGGAAATATAGTTTTCCCATTTGTTTCTCCCCCTTTCATTTCCTAAAATTTGTTGTAACTTCACCTTTATTAAATAAAAAATGAAAAATTTTAGCTTCTGGATCATTATGTTCATATTGAGACAGTTAAGACAATCACGATGGTGATGCTAACCATGAGTGCTCACTGTGTGCCAGGAACTGTTCTTAATGCCTTGAGTATAATGACTTATGTAATCCTCACCCCAGCACTGTGAAGTGGGTCCTGTTATCACTGTTATACAGATAAAGACACTGCATTAGAAAGGTAAAGACACTTGTCCAAGTTTCCCAGCTAATTATGGAAAAGTTGGGATTATGTCCTAGGCAGTTCTTTTCCAGTGTTACTGCTCTTATATGTTTGGCTTCACTGCATCTCCTCTGAGGCAGAGATAGTATGTTTTATTCATTTTTTGTGTTCTCTTGAGAATTTGGTGCAGTGCTTGAGGAAAGTATACCTTGAATTCATGTAACATTGAATTACAGGAACACCATCCTGCCCGGAAGAAAAAGCTGTCCACAGTAGCTGTGCTTACCATGCCTTCCCAAGTGGTCTTGTGAATAAATGTTTGACTTTGGCACCTACTTCCTTTCTGTGTCAAACCTATGACCTCCTTTAATTGGGAAATCTTTGTTTTAATAAAGAAAGTTAGGCTCTAGTTTAAGAAAGTTGAATTTCTGTGCAAAGAGAGAAACTGTAGTATTATTTAAGCAAATGTAGCTGGTAAGTTAATATATGAACTGAGTGGTATTTGAAGAAATAGGTTGGAACGAAGGGTCAGTGAAGCTCTAGATATAGTTGTTAGGGGAAAAAAAATCTGTTAAGGTCTTATTTGCCTGGATGCAGTTGACTTCTTTTGAGAAATACTAGGTTTTTCACTTATGAACATTTGACACACATACAAAAGTCAATATGTTTACACTCCCAAGTTCAATATTTCTACTCCTACATATGATACTAATGGTGAGAGAAATGAGGAAAACAGCTAATTCTTTTTATATTTGCTGCCATGGTGTAAGGATAGTGCCTTCTTGCTAGGGTTTCTGGATTATATGGCAAAGGATGCATTGTTTATTCACATGTCCTCCAAATCTTCACTTCTCAGATTTCCAGCATTTCTATCAAATAGAACATATATTTGTGCCTAGAAGGATAGGATCATGGGAGATTAATGTTGGGAAGAACCTTAGGATAATTTAACCCAATTGTTTTATGTTGCAGATAAAAATGTACAGCCCCAAATGAGTAAGGGACCTAGCTATGGATTAGAACAAACTCTCAAATGGAAAACAGAAATTACAAAGGTTGCATAGTGTTAACTCTGCTAATTCAATTTAGAACTATTTGTTGAGTACCTTATAATGTGTAAGACACTAGGGATAGACCAATCCATCTTAGACCAGGAATTATATGGGTCTTCCTTGAAGCTCTTACCAAATATGTGTTCATGAGGCCACAGATGAGAAATATCTGAGAATGATTCCTGGTGAACTCTTTGAAGATGACAAAGACTTTGTTCTGTAAATTCCAGTGTCTCGTACCTTCCAGGAGATGAAACTGCTGACCACAGGAAGAAATAAAAGGAAGGATCACAGTGTAGGAATCTGGGAATATTTAATATGAGCAAATCTATGAACTTGAAAAGGCTTCAGAAGATTAAAACTTTTCATTCCAGTGCTATGTCTTAAGTCTGTGTCCATAAATCCTAAGTCAAAAAAAAAAAAGAAAAAAAAAAGGTTAGAGTTCTTTCAGCCTGCTTGTTTCGCAACATGGGTAAGTGTACAATACATTTTAGAAAACTTTCAAATATGGGGTATTGGTGTATAAAAGGTGAGCTTCACATCTCTGGGACATTTACTCAAAAGGCATCAAAATTTGTTGAATGCCAACTGGGCACAACTTCTCTCTAGACCATAAATAGAAAAGTTAAATGTTCGTGGAGAGGAAATTGACCCATCATTGTAAATAAAGTTGATGTTTAGCCATTAGCTTTACGGGAGGGTTTTATATATGGAAATACTATTATGAAGGCTGGATCACACAATGTGGGATAAAGAGAGAGGGGAGAGTAGGTAAGCTCTTGGAATTTCTACAGCCCAGGCAGTGGCCAAATCTGTGACTTCATTTAACTTGCACACCAGTTCTACATGGTGCTCAGTGTTCTCCCCATCTTGATTGTGAGGAAGCCTGGAATTAAGAGGTGAGTTAATTTGCTCACAGTGATATAGTTGGCAAACAGCGTGATTTGAGTCTGGATCCCTGTGATTGCAAATCCTAGGTTTGGTCTGTTGTGTCTGAGTCAAGTGACATTTCATTCTTCACCTGACCTGGAGGGTAGCTTGATGGACATATGAATTCTTTCATTTATATGTCCTTCCATCCCTCCATTCAACAAACACTTTAGAAGCAGCTTTATGCTGGACTCAAGAAGAGGCAGATATGAATTAAGAGAAAATTTGAACTACAGAATAATATATGATAAAATCATATGAGGGAGTTTGTTTTCTATTTTAGCCTATAGATTCAGTGCTATTACTTTAAGATCATACCTCTTATATTTGAGGGATTTTTTTAATTAAAAAAACATTGATTAGTCATGAACATAGACTTATATTATTTGTAATTAGCAGATGCTTTTTTTTTTTTTTTAAGAGAAAGCATGTGCAAGCAGGATGGGGGTGTGGAGGAAGGAAGAGGGAGAGAGAAAATCTCAAGCAGGCTTCACACCCAGCATGGAGCCCAAAGGGGAGCTCAATCTCACAACTCAGATGACCATGACCTGAGCTGAAATCAAAAGTCAATGCTTAACAGACTGAGCCACACAGGCACCCCCATTTTTTAAAATTGCATGTTGGTGCCAAGTTGGTGATGCTGGCTCAGATTGACTAAACAAAGCAGACTCTTTTTTTCCTCTGTACCTTCAGGGTGCAGGATAGCTTCCCGGTCCAGCATTCTGTATACCTATATTATAGGCACAACACTTATTGTAGCATATCCCAGATTTCCAAGTAAGTGGGGAATCAAATGTTGATTTTTTTTGCCTCACCATTTTTTTACTTTTCTGAATGCTTGAAAGTCTAGATTAATGAAATTTAAGGCATATAGAGTTAGAGAAAGATAAATACAAGAAATATACCACCAGCATATTCTAAAAGCACAGGAGTTCAAGTCAAGATCTGGATTTGGCGGCACCTGGGTGGCTCAGTCAGTTGAGTGTCTCACTCTTGGTTGTGGCTCATGTCATGATCTCACAGTGGTAGGATCGAGCCCCGTGTTGGCTTTACACTCAGTATAAAGTCTGCTTCATATTCTTTCTCCCTCCCCCATACCCCTACCTGCTTGTGCTCTCTCTCTCTCTCAAATAAATAAATAAAATCTTAAAAAAGAGAGATGATCTGGGTTTGAATGAAAGTTATTTCTCTTGTACAAGATTAATCTCTTTGGGCCTAGATTTATTTATTTAAGTGCGTATGTCACATAATGTTGTGGAGATTAAATGACACAACAGATGTGAAAAGTGCTTTGCAAAGACAGTTACAGTGTGTGCTTGTGCACAGATCTTCATAGGATGCTCACTATGATAATTGGCAGGCCAAAGTTTCAGGTGTCATGTGAAGATAATAGGCTATTTAATATTGGGCTCAGGCTGTGAAGGAAGGAAAAATATAGAAAAATAAATGGAAAGAGATGGTTTTGACTATGAAGGGGTAAGAGTATCAATATTTACCTGATTTTTGCCTGCTTGATTCCTCACCATTTCCTATAACAGGTACCATTGGCATCCTTGCAACCTCTGCTCCTGGCCTATGGAGTTGCCTCATAGTGGTGTTAGAATGCCACCACCTTGAATTTCTCCTTGGTTTCTAATCCACTGCTTTTTTCCCCAGTCAGTCCTAGTATTGTATTTGTCTACACACCCCAGGCCTCTATCTTGATCACAGGCTTAGGCTCTTTGTAGGAGCAGGCTCTCCGAGTTAGGTTCCTATGAATTACCCCCATTTTGCCTTGACTCTTGCCATCTGTCTTTTCTGAACTCACTTGGTAATCTCAATTACCCTCCTACCCAAAAAGAAAAAAAAATCTAATGGTATGAGAAGATGGTGTGTCCATGCAGTAAAAAGCGTTCCCTAGGACAGAATGGACAGGAATAGATAAGGCCTGGGTGGAGGATCTTGATGTGAATGAAACCTTGCTGAGAGCCTGCAGAGACTTTCAGAGTGAGCCACCTGAGTGTTCTCCGTGTCAACTGTCCTTCTGTGCGTGCTGAGAGCATATCCCTTATATATCTTCATGAAAGCACTTAGTAAGAAAACCAGTGGCAGAGGAGAGTGGTTCCCATTATCATACATGATTTTAGCCCAGAAAAATGATTTTATCAATCTCCAGGTTGAAGGATGGGGTGTAACTGACCAAGCATCTTAACCTCTTTCTTCCGAACCCAGGCATTCTCAGTCTAGTTATTGTGAGAACCACTGACTGTGGCCATGTTGTCCATTAATGGGGCTGTGCTGGCTCTGGAGGGGTCCTTTGGAGAAACATTATTAGAGAAAAGCAGTAGAGAGGAAGTCTGCAAATCAACAAGAAAACAAACAACCCACATTCAGAAAGAACAGAGAATGTATGACTCACAGGGACAAACACAGAGGCAGACACCCCCTCACTGTTTCCCTTTCAGACTTCTAAATGTTGTGAGGTGGGAGTCCTCACAGCTTCTGAGGGAGAGCCTGGCAGAATGAAGTCTATTTTTAAAACTTGTATAGGTAGTACACAGACTAAACAGCATGTCCAGGCCTCCCAGTCCTGTCCCCAGTGTTTGTCTTCCTGAAGTATGATCTGACTTATTTCAGTGCTAATTGCACCTGGCTGAATTTTACCCTCTTTAAGTGATGTTGCAAAAACCAAACCTGTTAGCTTTTTGATTCTAGAGTTTTTGTTTTCCCTTTTCCTAAAATTTGTTCAGGCTTTTGGTGCTCTTTGAGAAACCTGAGGAACAGAAGAGGAATTCCAGATGAAGTGTATAAGGAGATAATGTTATGCCAGTGAGTCACGGGCACATGCGTTCCTTCCGTTGATGAGGAAGCTCCATCTGTATAACCCCTAGGAGGGTTTCTGGAGAGTTTGTGCATGGGGACCATGTTGCTTGTAGTTAAAACGTCCACTTAAAAATCTGTGTCACATTCACTTTAGTGTTTGATTTGCTCTGTGTAAGGTTTGCTTCAGTGTTACTGATTTTTTTAGTTTTGTCAACCACATCTTCTAGATTATTTAAATAGCATCCAGACAGGATGAGCTACAGGCAAGGTGGCAGCAGCAGCCCACCCTCATCCAGAATGTGTGTTCTCAACATTGAGAGCAGCGCTTGCAGGGCTCCCTGTGCATTCTGGATGATACACAGGAGTGTGTGATGTATGTATGGTGTGATCTCCTACAAGGACCCCTGTTTCCCAGCTTCAGCTCTGCTGGTCACTTGCTGTGTGATCTTCAACAAGACCCTTCACCTTATTTTCCCTCAGCTCCCTTACAAGTGAATGAAAATAACAATATCTTTCTCTTTAGTCCTTGAAAGATTACTGAGGTGATATTATATTTGCTTTAAAATTGCAAAAACCACTTCCTATATGTTATATATATTCACATATATCCACTTGGATATAGATGAGTGTATGAATGTCCATGACTTGCACACACATGCATTTGTTATTCACTTGAGGGCGGGGATCACACAAGCAGAACTTGACTTCTTTGGTGGATGCAGACACCCCTACAGCTTCTGTAGGTCCGCCACATGATACATGGCACCTTGCGTGATCCTCATTGGTGGTTCCCCGGGGATCTTCTCCATCTCCGGAAGTACTGTCTCCTCCCATTCAGAAATCATCTTTGATTCTCGTTCTCCCTCGACCCCCCCCACATCCAGTCTCCCCATCACCAGTCCTGTCAGCTCTTCTTTCAAATGTATTTTCAAACCCACCCACTTCTCCCACCCTCGACCAGACCACCGTCACCATCCTCTGTTGATTGCCTGTCTATACTCCATTTTCCACACAGTAGCCAGGGCAACGTTTCAGAATAAAACACATTGAAATGAGCCCAGCTTAAAACTAGGCAGTGACTCCTGGTGCTTTTAGGGTCACACTCAGACTTCTAACCATGACCCTTTGACTCACCTCCATGTCATTCCTCTCTGCCTTGTTCACTAAACTCCAGTAAAACTGAGCTTCTTTTAGCTCAACACACCCCACTTTTTAAAAAAGATTTTTATTTATTTATTCATGAGAGACAGAGAGAGAGAGGGAGGCTCAGACACAGGCAGAGGGAGAAGCAGGCTCCATGCAGGGAGCCCGACGTGGGACTCGATCCCGGGTCTCCAGGATCATGCCCTGGGCCGAAGGCAGCGCTAAACTGCTGAGCCACCCGGGCTGCCCCCCACTTTCTTGCCTTAAGGATTTTTAAAAAATAGACTTGATTTTTTTGGAGCAGTTTTAGGTTCACAGTAAAACACAGCAGGAAGTGCAAAGAGTTCTCCTGTGTCTCCTGTCCCCTACCCCACCACGTGCACAGTCCCTTCCGTGATGGACATCCCACCCCAGAGTGATGCATTTGTTACAATTGGTGCTCCTCCACTGATGTGTCCTTACCTGTCAGAGCCCATAGTTTACCTCAGGGTTCACGCTTAGTGTTGCACATTTTATGGCCTTTGACAACAATATAATGACGTGTATCTACCCTTGTATAATATTATACGGAATCATTTCACTGTGTGAAAATCCTCTGTGCTATGCCTCTCATCTCTTCCTCTCCCCAATCCCTGGTAACCACTGATCTTTTTACTATTTCCACCAGAGTTTTGCCTTTTCCAGGATGTCACATAGTTGGAATTATACAGATTATCTTCTTTTACTTAGTAACATGCATTTAAGGTTCCTGCAGGTCTTTTCATGACCTTAAGGATTTGTTATAGCTTTTTGCTCTGCTGAGCTTTTCCTGTCCACCCTATTTAACTAGCCTGTCTTATCACATCACCCTGTTGTATGTTCTTCAGAGCACTTAGCGACCTTCTAACATGGTGTTGGTGTTGGTGTTGTTTACTACCTGTCTCTCCAGCTAGATCTTAAACTCTGTGGGAATGGAGGTCTTGTCTGCCTTATTCCAGACCATACCCCAGAACCTGGAATAGTTCTTAGTCCACAGTAGGTGTTCGGTAAATGTCACGAATTACCTGCATATTAATTAAGCCCCTTTGGCTTTCCTCTTCTGCTCAGTTTTCAAGATGATGAACTCTTTCATGTACACTGCTTCAGGTTTTGTTCCGAAGAAGAGGCAGACATTCATGCTAAGTCACTGAGTCTGAGAATGATTTCTTGTTCACCTTTGGCTTCTGAAGCTCTCTTGGTTGTCTGCTGAATTTAATGGGTCTCCAGGCGAACAGCAGTTGGTAGCCTTGGAGAGAATCAGTCACATTGCAAGAAGAGAACAGACACAGTAGAAAATGATTAAGGGAAAATAGCAGAAAAGTATGATTGAACATTTATTGAGTCACACATTGTAGTCAAAGCTGTGTATAACATAAAAGCGAATTAGGAGACAAGTCAGATATAAAATGAGTGAGCACACACAAGCACACAAATACTGCAAACGAGGAGGGTATTTCTTCAGGTGCCTTCTCTCATTTACCAAACTGTAGTCTTATCAAAATATATAGGCTTGTTCAGGAGGGAAATAATGCAGCCAATGTTTGTGACCCAGTCATGCCCTATGGGGCACAGACAGGCCTGCAATTTCATTACTGCTTTTTAAAGAAACTTTCTCTAAGGCTAACAGACTTTCTGGGGAGGCCAAACCAAGTGAAACTGAGTTTAATGTTCTCATTAAGATGTTAAAGAGGCTTTGTTCATGAACGACTAAAGCTGTAATTGCTTTATCCTTGTAAACTATGAAAATATGTGGTGATCTCTGATAGAGGCATTCACCCAGTCTCCTCTGTCTGGAAGATCTGTTTAATGGAGGGCTTGGCTGGATCAAGGGACTGAGAAGTAGCTTTTCCAGACTACATCTTTTAGGAACATAGTGGCAGTGGTGGCAAGGGGTACTCCTTCATTGATCTGTTTTCATTCTGTAGCTCTTGGTTGGTATGTGCTGTTTGACTATTTGATCTTAAGTTCAGATTTGGAAATCGTGTAACAGATGAACACACTATATATACACATGCACACAAATATTGTGGAAGAAAGTATAGTTTTTTTTTTTTTTATCGTTCCCATAAGCACTAGCTTACTGAGATGAGAATATAAGAAATCCAAAGATGTTGAGGTACTGGAAAAAATGAACAGAAAATTGATGTTGAAAAGATAACATGTGAATCACATGGGGAGAAGGCACTTAAAACTGGCTTTGGGGGTGGGTATCAGATTCCTCCCCACTTCTCTTTGCCATTCTTAATGCCCCAGTGTAAAAACACAGCTGCAGAACTTTAGGTAGTGAGTACAGATGGCAAATATAGCTATTTTTTTTCTTTCTGGAAATGCTTATCATACTATATAGATATGACTGAAATTGTAGAGCTGGGATTCTTCCACAGCTAGGCAACTAGATTGCTGAAAACCTCAAAATGAAATTTAGAGGGTAAAAGAGTTAAGCGCTATCTTTTCTTCAATTCCTTCTTACTAGAAAACCCTGTTTGTTGAATGGTAACAAATCAGAGTCTCATGATATGCAGATATAGTAATGTAAGAAATATCTAGGGATTGTTTTAAAATATTTTTTTCTGTTTCCATTGATCTGTCATTCAGATGCTTTACTCTAGATCAGATTTAAATTAAAATACATGTGTCCTAGAGCTGTCAAAGTCTTTTCTTCAAAGGGTCAATCTTTCTTTTCAGATGTGAGTGCAGGGCATTTGTTAAAATTGATTCAAGTCTGAGGGAGCAACGGAGTTGAAAGTTAGCACGGGTAGTTCTTCCTGTGTGATAGATTAGATAGGTTTCCGAGGAGTTCTTTTCTGGAGGGGTGACCATCTCTGCCTGATGATGTTAGGGTTAAAAAGGACCTCTTAGAGTTTTTTTAACATGAAGAAAGTGAATTTCAATTTCTGGAACACTGTTGATTATACATAATAAAATACATTTTTAAAAAATTATGAAGAGATTCAGAGCAAGATAGAACAAATTACCACTGCAGGCTAGCCCTGCTCTGCCTCTAACTCCTGTTTGATTGATATGGAGTCACTGACTCCTGTTTGATTGATATGGAAGTCCCTGTTTTGCTGTTTTGGGGAACTGCTAATGTGGTCCCTGCATTCTGAGGTAAATCCAGGGAGATGGAGGCTCTTTATTTTAGGTTCTGTTTAGGCATGATCTTATCATGTCTCCTCTTCCCCTTATCCAAGGTAGGATCAGAGCCTACAGTGAATCCATTCTGGAGCTTTCTTGGTTTGCTTAGGAAATCTTGGTGGGGGTTTGGCTGTGCCCAGGTCTTCACTCCCTAGTGTGACACAGAAACTATTGAGGAAGTATAATGGTGTGATGAGACTATCAGTAATAAAGGGGTATATATCGTGGGAACAAATGGAAGGACTAATTTATCCCAAGCTAACTGTGGGTTTTTTTTTTTTTTTTTTAGAACTTTTGTCCACTTTTTAGAGTTTTCTATCTGCTAGTTTCCTATTAGAATGTTGGTTGTCACATTGGACTGCTCAGTGTCCCCACCCAATCAGCCCCTCTTCTGTTTACTAGATCTTGGAGGCGAGTTACATCTAAGACCCTATTTTGACTATAGGATTAGATAACAAGGCCAAAATGTTGGAATTTTCAAAGTGCTTTAGTTGTGATAGTGTTTTCCTCCAGCTACTTCGTCTGTTGCGTCTTAGGCCTCTATCGATTGGTCAGTTGATTGTTTGGTTAATTAACTCATTCTTTCATCAAATATTTTGGAAGCATATACTATAAGCTAGGGGCATATTCTACATCTAAGGACTGGGATAAAAGACTGGGATTTGTCTACAAAGTTTTGCCGATAGTTCACAGGGGTTGAAAATAGAGTGAAATGCCTAAAGAAAACCAAATTGCTTTTCTGCAATTCAGAGAGTATGTGTGAGATTGCCATATCAACAGTCTACTCTGTAGAGTTCTCTGTAAGTGCATTTCATGTGGGAAGTGGTACCAGACATTTTCTGTATTACAATAATCTTCATATATTTATTAAGCTGTAACTTGTAAGGCTTCCTGATGGGGTGTTAAATGAGCCTTTTTGTGTGCTACATTGTGTCTTTGTCAAGAAGCACTCAGTTAACTCTGACCTGTGTCATTCATCTTCTTTGGGCTGGTAATGAGGCACATTTCAGTCGTTCCAGGAGGGTCTAGGGGATCTGCACAAAGAGGGAGAAGACTAATGAAAAGGTTGGATTCATGGTGGGTTGGAGGGAATGGCACTTAAGGAAAACTAGGGGTAAAATGAAACCCTTTTGCCTAGTATATTTTATATTTTTGTACCCATTCAGCAAAGCAGCTGGATAATCCATAATTGTTCGACATTTTAAAACTAAGAAAATGCTAAATTACTACATTTTTAAAGTTTTTTTTTCTTCTCAATTGTTTCCCAGGCAGGTTAGGAGAATCTGGAAACTCCAAGTATGACAGTGGGACAGTAGAAGAAGCCAGCAATTCTATCGTATTTCTAAGCTCTGTGCTTGGGAGAACTGGCTCTATACTGATAACGGAGATTGACTCTAGGAAAGGAAAGAGAGCGTAGAAGAGGGGAACAGAAGTGTGGGGTATTAGTGGAGCAAAGGGAAGAGAGATCAAGGGGAGAGAGTAGAAAGATGTTCAGTTGTCCTTGCTTCTGTCCCTTATCTCCTTCTCACAAAAGGAGGGTGTGGAGAAGCAGCCGGGTTGAAAAGAAAAAGAGGAGAGTTGGATTAGAGTACACCTGGAAGTACTAAGGGAGAAGGAAGATGAATGAGAGAAATCACCAGAGTAAGTGAGGGGCAAGGAGAAAGGATAAGAACTATTTAAATGCACAGAGAAGAGAGAGGCACAGAGAGGGGTGAGCACACGGTGGCCACACTGAGAGCCTTCGATTGCTCTCAGCGGTGCACCTGTCAAATAGCCAGTGTCCCTTGCCTGAGACATATTCCTGACTTCTGTATTAACTTTAATGCAATTCTCTTTATGGTCCCTGAATTGCTGGTGGTGGTTTCATTGACACTCTCTGTGATCAAATAGTAAATGTGGAGGCACGGTTCTGCTATCCCTGCCCCCTTGCCGCGCTCCACAGACTTCTGAGTTAGGGCTTCTTGCATTTGATGTTTACCATTCCTCCTTGTCTACAGGTAGGAGGATTGAAAGGGGAAAAAAAATGTCCCTAAGGGCCGCCACATTTATAGCTCATCCACACAAATATTGGAAGAAGTTTAAAAAAAAGAAAACTTATAAGGGGCACCTTCAGTTCAGGTCATGATCCGGGGTTCTGGGATCGAGTCCTGCATCTGGCTCCCCACAGGGAGCCTGCTTCTCCCTCTGCCTGTGTCTCTGACTCTCTCTTTGTGTCTCTCATGAATAAATACATAAAACTTTAAAACAAAAACCCAAAATCCTATGTGAAATCATAATCCAGTATTTTTTCTAAGTGAGATAGTTGACTCTCGTTGCTTGTCTAGGTACTTGCCTAACCTAACCCTACACTCAATGTGCCTTAGGTAGGCTACTTTTTGAAAAATCTTTCATCTTTTTATTTTTTTCAAAGCTGAGTTCAGGAAGTCTTCCTAGGATTCCAGTGTGCACTTGTACCCACCTCTGCAACCTGGTTTCCTGGGCTGACCTTTCCATGTTAGACCTACAATTCAGTTTAAAAACTCTATCCTTCCACTTTGGGCTCTTTGTGCAATGTTTGTTATTATGGATCACCTAACGAGATGTTCAATAACCGGTTATAGAATGAATGAATGAATGGCCCCCACTGCTGGTCTTTTGACTATAAAACAAAATCCTTCTAGAAGTATGATATGCTTTTAGATATCAGTTTACAATTAGCATACATGTTCTGGAAATGAAAAGTTGATTTAGGCAACAGGAAGTGGTTACTGGGGAGTTCAGTAGATTCCCAGATTCATGCAACTGTAGTAAAGGGATTGTGATTTCATTAACTCCCGGACACCAGAGGACAGTCTTAGAAGTTTCAGGCAGCTTATTTCTTGTGATTCTAGTAATCACAGGCCAGATGCATAATGCACTTCGGAACCATACTTCTCAGACTTTAAATGTGCTTCAGAATAACCTAATGGTTTTGGTAAAATGCAGATTCTATTTCAGTAGGTCTCAGGTAGGCGCTCAGGTACGATATTTCAGGCTCCCTGGTGATGCTGATGTTGCTGGTACATGGGTCTAACTTGAGTAATAAGACTTGAAAATACTTTCTAGAAAATAAAGTTGGGATTTATCCTATGAAAATGTGTAGTTGCATTTTTATGGTTTGCACAACAGCAGATTTTCTGAAAGAAAACTTGTAAGTATCTAACGGTTATTTCATCTTAGAAAATTTGCAAGAAGGCCATCTCACACTTAAAAATGGTAATCCTGTACTGGTCAGCCCCCCAAACTGCTTTGGAATGATACTTTAAGTTGTACTGCCTTTAATTAATATACAGCTTTATTTATTTGGCTTTTGTAGATTTGGGAGGCCCTCGCTCTTGCATGAGCCCTGATGGAGCTACTTTGGCAACAAGGACTACTTTAAAAGCAGAAATATTCTTTGGAAGATTGACAGTTCCTGGGGTGTGTTTATGATAAGACCTTTACATTTAGTGATTGTTACCAGGTTAGCACCATGCAGGGACGTTCTCCAGGGGCAGTCAGTTGGAATGGCTAGGAATAGGGAAAGGGCAGTGTTCAGCTCAAACTTTGCAAGTGAAACCTTGCATCTGCTTACATACGTTCAAACAGCTCTCTGAAATTGGTGTTCAGAGTTTCTTCTAACAAGATGGCCTTTATTTTACAGGTCTCTGCAGCCAGCATGATATCATCTCTATAAGACGTGGAGGAAAGAGAGCTCACCATGCTCAGGTAAAGGGATGGTGTTTCCAGGGAGCGACAAGTAGGATAATGGCATGTTGTTTGTCACTGTAGGAGAGGTGATTCAGCTTAATTATACCATTGACATCATTCTCTTATGTGTGTTTCACTCACTTATGCCTGGGGTGCAGAGGGCTTGTCATAGGTGAGCTCAGTGAACTAGCATGCATTTGGGGAGCATCTGCAAAATACCTACAACAGGGCTTCTGTAAACAGCCAGTCGGGGAACAGGACTAGTCATGGAAACTCTCTTCCCATTTTTTGCAGAGTTAATGTGGAATTATTACTTTTGTTCATCTTTATTACCCTATCAGAAGGCTTTTATCTTTTCAACATTTATGTAAATATGTGAATATTGAAACTCTTCTAATTAAAGTCTTATCTCTGTCCCCTTATCTGGAGTTGCTGTTCTAAATATTCTTTGCATTTTCTTTTTAAATAAATGCATGTCCCACAACTTTGATTTGCCCAAATAGGTCACCAAGATTAATTTTCCATTAACCTTTATTGCTTCTGTTTCTTTCTAATCATCCTTTTAGAGGATTAAACAGTTCCCATTGGGTCAGCCTTAATATAGGATATAAATCATCTTTTTCTTTGATGGCATTTATGGAACTGCTGTAGAAGGTGGTGATCGGTGGTCCAGTGTAAAAAGACTTACTCAGAGAGTTTTATTGACTGGAAATCTTGTTGGCCTCACTTCTTTCATGACTCAATTTATATTACTTTCCTCTGGTGGCTATAACAAAGTACCACGAGCTGGGTGGCTTAACCAACAGACCCTTGTCATCTTACAGTTCTGGAGGCCAGAAGTGTGAAATCAAGATGATAGCGAGGTTGGTTTCTTCTATGAGCTGTGAGGGAGAATCTCTTCCATGCCTCTCTCCTAGCTTCTGGTAGCATTCAGTGTTTCTGGTGTACAGATGGCCATCCTGCTCCCTGTGCATTCACATGGTCTTCCTTTTATGTGTGTCTATCACTGTGTTCAAAATTCCCCCACTTTTTTAAAAGATTATTTATTTATTTATTCATGAAAGGCACACACACATATACACACACACACACACAAAGAAGCAGAGACACAGGCAGAGGGAGAAGCAGGCTTCATGCAGGGAGCCTGACGTGGGACTCAATCCCGGGTCTCCAGGATCACGCCCTGGGCTGAAGGCGGCGCTAAACCGCTGAGCCACCAGGGCTGCCCCCAAATTTCCCTTTTATAAGGATACCTTTCATTTGGATTTAGGACCACTTTAATGACTTCATCATAACTTGACCATCTGAAAATAACCCTAACCCCTAAATAAGGTCACATTTACATGAATGAGAGATTAGGACCTCAACATCACATTTCAAAAGCCATCACACTATCTGAAGGAAGGAGACTTAACTCATCTTGGTACCCTAGCACAAACTGCTTAATATTGGTTGAATGAGTGATGACAAAGACCATAATGGCCCTGGTCAAACTGAAGTTGAAAAAGAAAAAGTGCAGCGATCAGAGGTAGACAGGTATCTGATCTGACCCTTGGCTTCAGTGAATTCTTCATTTCAGGATAGTCCAAGTTAAACAACATCATGAATGTGCTAAGGTTTTTCCTTTAAACGTAATAGCAAACACAGCTTTTATAAAATAGAGTCCTCTGTGTGAGCAAGCCGTGCCTTCTCATTTCAGGCTGAACTGCCAATTTACATGCCGCCTCTATCAGTACATCAAGATATCTTTCCAGCTAATTCAATACCATTTAAATCATACTTAGGCTATTCTTCCCTCCCAGCTGCATTGCCTTGCACTTATTAAATGTAACGTTCTGTTCCCTCTCACTAATCTGTGAAGACTGAGACAGATCTGCTCTTGTGTCATCTTCCCACCCCCCCTCACTCTATGGCTCCTTAGCTCAGAATTATTAAAAGTTCTCTTTCAAGTGTTTAGATTCGAGTGTTGATAAAATACGAGGATCCTGGTCTCCAGGTAGCACTTAAATTACCCATTCCTTAGAGATGTCTATTTAGAAAGCCCCTATTTCCTGTAAGGGTGGAGCTTTCTGGCCATGTCTACCTTACTTCCAGGAAAGGATTACCTTTTCGTACCAAAAGGAAGCCTCCTGCTGAGAGTAGTCTAAGGTCAGGAGGGATTCCCTTCTTCTTTAGGAGCCTGTGAGTTAGTACTACATGTTGTCAGGCCAAGGTCTACAAGTAACTGAGTGCCTCAGGCCCTGGCCTTCCTGAAAGCTGCCCAGCAGGTGGGCTGGAATAATTCATTTACAATCTTCTCAATCCCATGGAAGCTTTCATGTTCTTGAGGGTGGGGCTGCAGCCTCTCCCATGGCCAAGTGATAGCATTGGCCTCGACAGCCTGGATTTATAAGATGATGACAGGCAGTGGAAAATGAAAATGAAAATAAAATTCATTTTACCATTTTTCACACCGACATTAGTCCGAAGAAAATTGGTAAATCAAATGACAGATATTTATGGAGTGTGTGCTGCACGCAGGCACGGTTCCGCTGGATGCTATATAACGACGTATAACTTCATCCTGGTGTCTCCACTGCTTACTTTTCTTTTCCATTTTGTTCAAAAGCCTACTACCCTTGATTAGAGGCCTTCTATAACTTACGTGTGACTCTTCTTGTTTGGTTTGTGAGAGTGTCTGTAGGGCTTCATTAAAATTAAAACAACCAGGGCATCTGGGTGGCTCAGTCGATTGGGTGTCTGATGCTTGATCTCAGCTCGGGCCTTGATCTCAGGGTCATGAGTTCAGGTCCCGCCAGGTGAGGTGCCTACTTAAAAAAACATTAAAACAACCAAATTATATTGTCACACGATGCTCAAGTCAGAGTGATGATGGAATAGCCCTTTGACAATTACATGTAGAGTTCAGTGAGCAATTGCATTTTAGTCATTAAACTGTCTTTAAATATCTTGCTGTGTACCCTAAAGTATGTACTACTACCATTATAACATTCTAATCCTATTTTAATAGTTAGGTTATTTTATGTGTACCAAAAACTTCTCTACTGTTAAAGAGAAAAAATATGGGAAATAAAACCTCTGGTGCCTTGAAAACTAAAACCTAATTTATTGTTGCTTAGTCTGTTTGCCACTTCCATTTTGCATTCCCTAATTTCACTAATCTGAGATCCTTGAAAATTCAGATGTAAGACTTATATGGAATTGATAATAATATATTCACTGTTACACTCTGATTTTTATTTTTATTTTTTTATTTTTTTTCTTCTAAAGATTTTATTTATTCATGATAGACACACACACACAGAGAGAGAGAGAGGGAGAGAGAGAGAGAGGGAGGCAGAGACACAGGCAGAGGGAGAAGCAGGCTCCATGCAAGGAGCCTGATGTGGGACTCGATCCTGGGACTCCAGGATCATGCCCTGGGCTGAAGGCAGGTGCTAAACCACTGAGCCACCCAGGGATCCCCAAACTCTGATTTTTAAAAAGGGGACATGATTTTCTGTGTCCTTTTAGTTTGTCATTAACATGGTAGTTTTTTATACCTCCGAAATTAGAGTGTCTTTATGGTACATAGAAACTATTCTAATTAAAGAAATTGTACTTTAAATGAAAAATCTATCAGAGTTTCTCATAAAATGTTTGCACCTGAGTTAAAATAGGAACCTTAGTGTTTGTTCTGTCAAGGTTCTTCCCTGCCTCTATCTCCTGATGATTCCTTCTTTTAAATCCATGAGTTTATGTTCAGTGTTTTTAAGCTGATAATGTAAAAGCAATGAGGAAGAGCATTGGGCTTCTGGCAGAAAACTCAGAAACTTGGCATTCTCCTTGCTTTGCTTACCCTACATTTAGTTATTACTAAGCTCTTCAGGTTTCTATAATTCCTTCATATTTTTACTTTCCTTTTCCTTTTCATCTATGACCATCCCTTTCTAGTCTTTTTCTTTTGTTTGTCCCTACAACTATTCACTTCATTCATTCATTCATTCATTCATTCATGCATTGTCCTTCCCACATGTGCCAAAAGTTGCTCTGGGGGTAATATCAAGGGTTTTATACTTTAGTCGGGAGAGGATTCTGAGAAAATAATTGCTCTGATGGAGGTACACAGTAAGTATACCTTACACATGGCAAAAGGAGCTACTGATTTGGCTTGGGGCAGTCAGGAAGTGTTTTATAGAGAAGTTAGTATTTGAGTTGAGATTGGAAGGTGTAGAACACTGCCCAATGGACTAGTGTGGTGGAGAGAGAACATTCCAAAGGAGACAGAGGATGGGTGGCTTAGCACAGAACTATGCAGGGCAGGGTGTATGCTCCTTGACGTTTGAGTGATGGTGGGACACAAAGTGGGAAGGAGGATGTGGGGCTAGGTGGGGAGGCAGGAATCACATCTTGAAGGTCTTCTTATGTGTTGCTGAGCCTTTCTTCCTGTCTCATGTCTACGAGTTGCAGTTGCCTGCAGTTCATCATGCATGTGGTGATGAGGCTATGTTAAGAAGACCTCATCTCCTGCCAAGCTCTTCCCTGGTCTCATTGCTTCCCAGGGGAAGTCAGGCCTTCCTAACCAGTCACTTGAGGGTCTTAGCCATTTTTCTCTTGTATTTACTCTGAAAAATCCTTGACCTCAGCTAGATTTGCTGCATTACTTTTCATACACATTTTATCCCTTTCTCTTTCTAGCTTCCTTTTTCAAAATCCTCCCACCCTCCAAGATCTCACTCAAATTATATCTTTTATGAAGCTTTTCTCCACTCATATGTAATTTTACCCCCTCTGAAGTCTAGGAGAACTTCTGAGGGACACTTCACATCACAATCTCACATGCTTCTTTAAATCCCATGTTATTTTTATTACTTTCAGGGGACCACTGTGTGTTACTGGGATGGGCCACCCACCTATTAAGTATCCTGTCTGTGCGAAAAGAGCAACTTCTTGCATATAGTAGGCACTGCATTGATGTTTGTTAAAAGGAATGGAGAGGAACAGCGTTCCTTTAATTTGTAAGGCTCTTACAGAGCTGGAACTGAGGGATTGATTAATTGTCATATGGAAGAGGTAGTGGTTAATGTAATGTCCAGATGAAACTCTTGCAGGGCAGAAAAACTGTCAGTGGAAGGTAGAAGGATTACATTCAACAAAAGGCAGGAATGTGTACAGAAAAGAGATCCATTCTGAAAACTAGTTACATGACCCTAGAGCTTAGACACAGGAAGAAGACGCTTAGAAAGCCATTAAACCATATGTGAGTGGTCTTGACAGGGAATGACAAATGACCTAACAGGTAAAAGCACCTATATTGCATTAAGATGCTCTGCATCTTTATATGAGATGGCCTCTGGAAGGTCTGATTCAATTTCAGACTCCTCAATTGTAGATCTGGAGACAATCACACATTCAGAAATATATTTATGAAAGTCTGTTGCTACTGAGCTCAAAAGACCATAATCCTATTACTTGTGATTTTGAAAAGGGTAAACATGAATAACTGAAAGAAGATATTGATTAAAGAAGTAATATGAACAGGAATAATGGAATTAAAGTAATTGAGGCAATATTGGGCCTAATGGACCTTGTTCTCTTAATGCCTTTCTTCTGCTCTTTGTATTGAGTTGGCCCTAAAGTCGATTGGACCATGTGCACAGAAAGAGAAGGACATAATGGAAGAATTAGTATTGCTGTCTATAAAAAAATCAATCTGTTGTTCTTACAGAAGGACATCAATCAGTCTGTGAAATCAATTAACGGGATTTTTTTACATTCAGCTTATAAGATAATGAGACAAATGATGAGAAAAGACTGTATGCCTTGCACATAGTAGATACTCAGTAAATGTTTCTTGAATTAAAAACCAAATGATACCGTGGATTTAGTTTAAGAACACCTTCAGTGTAAGCCCTTTGGTCAGTTCTAATTCAGTCCGTTCCTTTTGCTTGACTCTGTCTGCAGGACTGTAAATGTGGATTCCTCAGTCTCATTGATCTCTGAAGTGAGTCTCTCACATTTCTACTGCCAAGCCATCCAGGCCAGCCTCACGTGACCTGGGACCTCTGCATGACTTAGGATCCGAGCTGCCTTCTGTGGCTAGACTCTCTGCCCCATAGTGTACTGGAAGATTTTTTTTTTTTTATGAAACATTGTTTTCATGTAGTTAATCCCTGTTCAGTTTCTCCTCTTTGTCTACAAAGTTATAGGCTCATTGTACTTCCTCCTTTTTCTTAATAAAAAAAAAAAGATTTATTTATTTATTTATTTTTTTTTTAGAGAGGGAAGGTAGGCACAAGTGGGAGGAGGGGCAGCAGGAGAGGGAGAGAGAGAGAGAGAATCTCAAAGCAGACTTCATGCTGAGTATGGAGCATAACATGAGGCTTGTTCTCAGAAACCCTGAGATCATGATCTGAGCCAAAACCAAGAGTCGGTTGCTTAGCCTTGACTGAGCCACCCAGGCACTGCTGGGCTCATTGTACTTCTGAGTTCATTTCCCACTTTATGGCTTTGAGAAGCTTCTGCATTCAATATCTGCACCTCTCAGCTACACTTCTCTTCCCACAGCCTCCTACCCAGATCCGATGGAGAGGACAGATTTGTCTTCGTTTTTGAACATGTGCAGTATTCTCGTTGGAGTCCTTCCTCTCATAGCTATATGCATCCAATTAAGAGTCAATTCTGCTTCAGGCAATAGTTATATTCCTTAAGATTGTGCATTATCAAAACCTGTGTTATGAAAGCAATTATTTCAGTGAGATAAATGGTGTTAGGAACTAGAGAGCTGCAAGTGCACAAAGTTGTTTTACCTGAAGTTATTCCAGTAGTAGTAGTAATAATAATAATAATAATAATAATAATAATAATAATTGTGTTTTCAATTTGTAGAAGACTATAACTTCAAAACCAGAACATCACTGAAAAAATACGATGTTTTACTGTATCTCTTTTCATAAAGTTGCAGTGCACTAAACTGGTATTTAAAAAAAATTATTTCAAATCTTTATGGCCAACTATGGTGAAAAATACGAATAAAGACTTAAAGGAGAAGAACTTTTTTTTTTTCTTATACCAGCAGCCTTCATCTGCATAAAATATCTCATTCTTCAATCAATTGATCACTTTATATCTAATAGGCATTATGCAGACTCCACAAAAGAAATGTTTATAATGTTTATTTTTCAAAGCTGTGTGTTAGCCCTTTTTCCTCCATTGGGCTTGCCTCTCACTATTCTACTCTTTTGCCTGGCAGTTTTTTTCCTCTGCATATTCTCATTTTAGTTAATTATCAATTCAAGGACCTCTTTAATAGTTAACCTTTTTAAGAATTTTTATAGGCTGTTCTGAAATAGGGACATAATTTTATTTCCTACAGTGCCCAACACACTGCTAGGACAATAAGATATATTTGTTTATAAGAGCATGCAATCATCAAATTCAGTTCCACCTAAACCCTGATTGCTATTTTCCCTTCTCCTCTTCTTCCTGAATATTGAACCTTACTGTCTTAATGGTGAAGAAAAATTGAGTAATGCCCATTTCAATGTGAAAAGAGGAAAAGGGATTGATAGTTTTCAGATTAAAGATGAGTACATGTTTTATTTAGTTCCTGGGCCTTCCTGAAATTCCATTAAAGTGACTTTTAAGGGAATTTTTTTTTAAAGCACACATTTATAAGAACAAAGAAACAGGCAACAGCCACAGCATTTGGAAATGTGGGATACAGATGGATGAGTGGTAGCTTATGGAACAGGCCTGAGAAAGCAGAATTTTAATCTAGCAGAAGAGAGGAAGAAGTAGCCCAGCTTCCACTAGTGAAACCTGCAAAAGCTCAGGAATTTTCAGAAAAAATAACCCGTTGGAAATGAGTGAAGACAGGGTTAAGATTAGGAATATTTGGTTAAAAGTTCAGATCTGCTCCCCAATTGTATGGAAGCAGGTAACTGACCCTCTTCTCCCCCAACAGAGGAATCGAGATTATTTTTTTCTTGTAGAAGTGATAAAATAGGCTTCTAGATTTGCAGATATCAGGAAAAGTTTAAAGTGGTATTATAAGGTTTTGAAATCAGGGAGATCGTATTGATTTACCAAATTCTGAGAGCCACAGCCACCTTCTCTATATCTCTTAGCCTGAAGGCAGCCAGGATGATACCCTACCTGAAAGGAGGCTCCAGGAGACTTCTCTGGGGTTGTGACCTAAAAATAAAATTCAAGGATGCTGACATCGAGGGTTCCCCCAAAGAAGAGGCCTAACTAGAACAAACCTAAAATAAACCCCAAACCAACCTTACTGTTGACTTTCTAGTTCCCTGCTTCTAAATATCAGCATACAGCCAAGGATCATTAGACATTTATGAAAAGTATTGTGAGAGACAGAAACTAAAACAGGCAAACATTTTAAAAAGCCTCTTGGAGGAAACTGAACCTTTGCAGGAAGAAGAAATCTTAAAAAAGAAATCATCTGTATCTTCAGAGAGGTAAAGTATGTATTAAAACCATGAAACAGGGATCCCTGGGTGGCTCAGCGGTTTGGCGCCTGCCTTCAGCCCAGGGCATGGTCCTGGAATCCCGGGATCGAGTCCCACATCGGGCTCCCTGCATGGAGCCTGCTTCTCCTTCTGCCTCTCTCTCTCTCTCATGAATAAATAAATAAAATCTTAAAATAAAATAAAATAAAATAAAATAAAATAAAATAAAATAAAATAAAACCATGAAACAGAATAGAATTTATAAGAGTTGGGAGACACATGTAAGCAAATGTCCTAGAATGTGGAGTAAAAAGAAAAAGAATAGAAAATACTATAAAAAGAGAAAATGTGTAGGATTGGTCCATGGGATCCAATGTCCAAAAATAGTAACACCAGATTGAGAGAATATAGAAAATGGAGGACAGAAAATTATCAAAGGAATAATTTAACAAAATTTCCCACAGCCAAAGATAGCAATTTCCAATTAAAATATACAACCAATACATTTTCATGGAATTGTACAAAATTATGATGTGCTCCAGTGAATGACAGGATAAGCCAATAAGAAGACTCGGGATCCCAGAGACAGGACCAACACAAGAACCAGGAGGGCAACAGGACTAGATCCTCTGATCTAAGCTGGGGTAGGGAGAGGGCTTCAGGAGAGATTTGCTCATGATAGAGAAACTGATAAAACAGTTTTTGTGTTTGTGTGGAGATGAGAGTTGGAAGTCTGGGGGAAGCTTTGGGGGTAACCTCATGATATGTAGGAAACTAACCCAAATTAAATGTAACAGTGATTAAACTCTAGGAAAGACAAAAAAGTAAGAAAATGAAATGTAATCATAATTACATGATTCAGCTACTACTGGCTATAATGATCTAAAAATTGACATTTAGAGTAACCAAAATTGTGGAATTCTGAAGGGATGGGGACATGGGACATGTATATGTGTATGAAAGAATGCTAACACTCATCTTTCTCACTGGGAAGCCAATAGGCAGTACCTAAAATGGAAAAACCAAGAAATAGTACTATAAGCATGTTATTTAAATCACTTATCAATTTTGTCTCATTATGGCACACATAGAAACTAATACTTAATAATGCAGCTAGCTCAGAACATCCATTCGGAGAATGTTGAATAGATATGAAACTTCCAAATAGAATCTTTTCAGATTTTCTAATGAGAAACCTAAGCTTGCTTTTATGAACATTACTTTTTAAATATGTCTTATATGCCTAAAGTAGCTAAACATACTTCTTTTTTTTAAAACATACTTCTTTATCAAGATTCTAGTGATTCTCTGAATTTTTATTCGTTACTGTTAGATACTACACAAGTATGACTTATAAAAAAATTTCAAGCCATTTTACCACTATCCCAAATTTTACAAAAGTTAAAAATGTAAAAAATCAATAGCTTTAATTCTTTTCTTTAGTATATAAATGTAATACCCTGATAGTCTCCATTGAATTTTTTTTCCTGCAAAGTAATTAAAAATGATGAGGTTAAGATGGATGTTCGATGTATGAACAGGCATCCCATAGGTAGCCTGGTTGCCAATTAAAAAGCACATTAGCCCCAAATGGAGGGAGGTATTAGAAACCCTTAAGGAGAGAATTTGGGGAGATGTCATCTGTAGCTTTGCCCACCAGGTCCCTCTTCCCAAGCTCTTTCAGCAGCTTTACAGGCCACTTCTCCAGGAAGTGCAAGGGTACCTTTTGCATCAGCCTATTGAAGTGGGGGTTCATGGACATGTTTAATGCCTCCCAGCCAAGCAGGGAGTACTACGCCTTTGGACTCTGGCAAAGCTACTGACCAGTGTCACCTGACCAGAGGTGCCAGTGGCCCCAGGCCCCACTTGGCTCCCTGGGGTTAAGGAGTGTCATTACCTTGTGGCAAACTTGGAACCATTTCATAGCCCAGCAGTGTGTCAAGACCTGCTACCTGTTGGAAAGCACTGATTTCCAGATGTGGAAGCAGGGTCCAAAATCAGTACTTAGAGAGCTGAAAGCAGTTAACCTCTGGATCTAGTGGAACTTAACAGTTGAAGCTGTGTTATTCATACATCGGTATATGTACAAACTAATTAAAAGAAAAACATCTCTCATGTGTTACTATTAGATTGTCCAGACCTTTTGTCTTATCAAAGGCACTGGGGAGAAGTGCTTTAAACTCTGTTTTCATGAGATGAGACAATGAAATGTATGCTGTTGTGAAATACGGTCTACTTCAGAGGAGACAAAGTCTGTGGATTATCTATACGCTGTATTTTATCATTTTGTCTCAAAGTCAAGATAAGGGAAAAGACAGTACATCTGAAGATAGCAAACTTCATTTTTTAATAAAGAGGGAAGGGAAAGTTGAAATTAATAGGGAATATAGCTTGTGTTTTGAATCTTCAGTTGATTGTTTTCCTGTTGTCCCTTTAACATGATCCTGGGGAAGTTAGCAATAATGTTTTAGGAGAAGAGTTAGGAAATGGATAGTCACTCTTTCACTAAATTAGCTGGAAAAGAAGAAAGGCACTTGAGAATACATAGTGGAGAACTCTCTCCTAATGCAGAGAGGACGGAGAGCGTGGTCCATTTGGTGCCTTCCATATTCACAGCTGAAATTGGAAACAATGGCGCTTTAATTCGCTGCTCAGTTAATGGGCCTGCTGATTTATTCTCATTTTTCAGACATCTAATATGTCCTTAAAACCCTCTCAAGGGTTTTATACTTTTAGCCTGAGGTCTCTGTGCTTCATTCTTCCTTTTGTTCTTCAGACACTCTCATTGCCTCTCCCTGTTTCATCTTCTGAGATGTGCAGAATAATGCATGGTGTGCACTGAATAATTTGGATGAGGCTTGTGACATGTCTTGATGATGTTAAGCCACTCAAAATCCCAGGAAATAGTCCCAGCTTGCATTAGCAGTAGATTAATTCAGGTGAACTTTAGAGTCTTAATTTTTAAAAATTTACATTTTTACCAGTGATGATTGAAAAACATTGGCATTCTTTCTGCCCACATTACTGATTACAATTGCAAATACTTGAAAAAAGTGCTAGAATGACTTCTCACTGTTCCATAAGGAGCAGAGTATTATTTTACCCATTTAATGGTTATTAAATATTTAAAAAACAATTTTCCAAAAATATATCCATACCTGTATGTTACATGTGCATAAATCACAATGGGAAACATATTCTGATATGCTTGCCTAATAATACTTGCGTGGGTAAATTTACCTGTTTAAGGGAATTTGCCGAGAGGAAAGGTTAAATCTGGGGGAGGCTTCTCATTTAAGACCTCATTATGAGAATGGTAAAAAAAATAGGGGTGCTTTTGGATGAAGTCAAGATAATGGTTACTCAGGGAGTTATAAACTTTTTGCCCCAGGATTCCTGGGTGTGAGCTGGATGTGAGTCCAGGCCTTATGATCTGAATCAAATGGTGGAAAACCACGGTTAGTTTTTTGGGATGTGGGATCAAGGAAACCCATTAGCTCTTGAATTTGCCCAGTGAGAAATGAGCAGAGGTGTCTGTTTTGAGTGGAGATTCAAAGGAGAGCAGGAACATACTATGGGGAGGCACAGTGGAACAGAACTGTTGGTCCCACTGTCTGGACAGCAGAGGCCACAGCAGACAGGTTTAAGGCAAAGGAACAGGGCCCAGCTGGGAAGATGGAGAGTCAGAGAAAGAAGAGAGTCAGCCAGTGGACTTTTAAATCTGGGGCTGAAATTTAATTTCAGAAGAAACATTTGGAATATTTGGCAACGAGTGACATGATCAAATGACATTTGGGAGAGATGGTTCTTGCTGTGGGTTATAAAATAATTCAGAAGAGGAAAAGGCTGATGCATGATGAAGGGCTGCATCTGAGGAAGGAAAAAGGAGAAGGAGTTGGACTTGGTGACAAGATTCACAGAGAAGACAGAAGAGAAAGAGAAGTTACAGATAACTTTCATTCAAGACAGGGCTGCTGCCTTGGAGGCCTTGGAGAACCCCTCCAGTCCCTAAAGGTCCAAAAAAAAAAAAAAAGGCAGGGTATCCAGAAGAAATGTCCAAATGCTTTCTGGAATGTGTCAGTTCTCTTCTGAGCTTGCAAGTCATGGAACAGTGGAAATGGAACAGATTTCAAAAGACAGGAATTTGTTAAAAGTTGATCAGTTCTCATTTGGAGGTACTCTGACCCTACTCCTAATTCCATCAGTTCCCGGGAGACCCTACAGGCAGCAGTAAATAAAGGAGTGTGCTGAGAGTTAGTGGTCAGGGAAGGGAACACAAGCCTGCAGATCCTCTGTGCATACACAGTAACTGGATCTGGGTGTGTGGATAAGCATTCCGTGTCACAGAGAGAAGGGAAGAGCAGAGGCTTGGAAGCAAACATTGTGAATGCTTTGTGAGAAGGCCAAGGGAGAAAAGAAGCCAGAGAAGGAGCGGTCAGGGTGGCGGTAAACCCATGAAATTGTTTGATCTAAACTTGAAATAGAACTAGTTTCATTAGAGCCGACAGTATGAATTGGGCTTTTAGGTCATGAATTAGGGGACGGTGCTGTTCCCCAAGACTGAGCATCCACAGAGAATTCACAATAAAAATACAGCAAGGCAAGTCCCAAAACCGACATGGCCAAGCAGATGTTCAGCTGCCAGAGAGATTTTCATGAGCCCTTACCCTTTTACAAATCCAGTTCACTCTATTCTTCCTAGATTGAACCATGAAAATTCTTTAAGTGGGAATCAGGAATTTTTTCAAGAAAACTCTGTGCTCTACAGGGGTGGAGCTATTGAAACAGTTGGGCGAAGATGGTCAAAAGGTACAAATTTCCAGTTAAAAGACAATTAAGTCCTGGAAATGTCACGTACAGTGTGGTGACTATAGTTAACAAAACTGAATTGTGTCCTTGAAAATTGCCAAGAAAGGAGATCTTAAAAGTTCTCTTTGCGAGAAAAGAAATTTGTAATTATGTGTAATGATGTTAAATGGACTTATTATGGTGATCATTTCACAATATATACATATATTGAATGATTATGTTGTTCACCTAAAACCACTGTGTCAATTATGTATCAAATTTAAAAAAGAGAACATTCACTTTTCCATTGTAATTAAGATCAAGCAACACTCACCTATCCACCGGGATGGATTGTAATACTGTACACGTTGTTAGTTCTAAACTGGAAATGCTTTTGAACCTTGTGTCAGGCTTTTCCAGAGAAACCAAATTAATAGATACACTTATATACACGTGTGTGTGTGTGTGTGTGTGTGTGTGTATGTATATTATGTAAGAAAAGATTTATTTTAAAGAATTAACTCATGTAATTGTGGGAGCTGGCAAGTCTGAAACTCATAGGGAACAGCAGGAATTGATGTAGCCTTGAGTCTGGAATCTATAGGGTCAGTTGACAGGCTGGAAACTTAGTCAGAATTTCTAAGTTTATAGTCTTCAGATAGAATTCCTGCTGGAAACTAGTTTTTGCTCCTAAGGCCTTCAACTGATTAGAAGAGGCCCGCTCCGATTATGCAGGGTTACCTCCTTTACCTAAAGTCAACCGATAAATAATATTCATCACATCTACAAAATACCTTTATAGCAACATCTGTACTAATGTTGGACCACATAACTGAGCACCGTAGCCCACCAAGTTGATGCATAAAATTTTACCATCAGAAGTTTCTTATTTTTACTACACCAAGAGAGCAGAGTCAGCCATACTTTGCCTCATTTCCTCAACCTAAAATCTTTACACTGGAAAAAGATTCCCTTGAAATCTTGTGATTCTATGGTGGCAGTTTTAGGAGTACCTCTGTTATGTTGAATTATTTTAAAAATTTTGTGTGAATAGCTGGGCAATGCCAGAGCACCTTTATTCTGGTCCTACACAATGCCACATGATCCTACCTGCAGTGCTTGGTGAGTGAGGTGGGCATGGGTGTTATAGGTTATTGACTTCTCAAGCCCTGCGGCGAAACTGCTCTGCTGGCTGTGTGACAATCACGTGGGATTTGGGGAGTTAATATTTTCTGGAAAGAATTTTAATGTTAGAATTTACTGTCTTTTGCACATATAAATTTAAAGCCTTAATGTTATGCTCTTCTGGTTATTTGCATTTAATATGCATGCAAATTCACAATGTATACTATATGCCGAGAACATAATTTATAAATCGGTACTTTCCCTGGTTGTTAGCAATTTTGGCCGCTTTAAAAATTAATACTTTGAAGAAATATATGTTTTCAAATTTATATGTAGTATCTTTAGTTTCCAAGAGAAAAATATGTAGTGCATTCTCAACTGGAAAGGTAGATCTCTGCTCCAAGGTTCTCTGTGTTTAAAGAAATCCTGCATAATGCTAAAGGTTAGATTATTTTTATTTATTACCTTTCCTGTGAATAGGCTTGGATTAGGTGTTGCAGATGTTTGTTTCCATTAGGAGCCTTGGTAAAGCATGTGTTTCTGAAGCATGATTGCAACCTGCAGCGTTCTGGGACAAATGGGGGGGGAGTCATTTCAGCGGATAAACACCCCTCATATAACAGAGCAGCATATTGTACTTTTAAGTGGAAGATCAGGTCTGCACTTCATAACCAAGAGTGGAGGAATCACAGAGACTCTGTAGCCTCCCTGGCCGCCAGTTAGGCCTGTTGTCTTGGCAACCTAAACACAGCCATCAGCCCTCTCCTCAGGCGGGGAGCTCCAGTCATCCTTGACTCTACCATGACCTTTTCTTCTCCCCTTCCAATCTGTCGCGGGTTCTTCCAAGCAGCTCCCAGGCAGCTGTGGGTTTTCTCGTCATTGCCCGTCTCCAGGCAGCTACCGGGTTCTGTTCCTTCCCCTTCCCCTTCGGGGGTTGAAACCTCATCCCCGGCCCGGTGGCTTCTCAGCTGCTTCCCTCCCTCTTCTGTCTGGCTCACACAAGGCTTCACAAACCTTCCTTCCCACCATGAAAGAGCATCCGTCAGTTTAGCCCACGTGGTGGTTCAGCAGCCCTAGAGAGGAGTTGTGTACTGTCTGAGCCACACATCTTCCTGGACTCTTAGCCACCGTCCCCACACCCCCACACACATACCTTGCCGACACTGTGGGCCACTTGACCTGAGTTGTCTCCATCCCTTTCAAAACCAGCCCTCCTTAAGTGATAATGAGCAGAAACTGTAGCCGAAAAGTTTTATTGGGACTGCCACCAGCACCACCATCACAGTAAATACCATCAGTAACCCCTGTGCCAGCATAGTACCAGTAGCTGCACAAAATGGACTAGTCCAGCCTGTGGGCATGGACTCAAAATGCAAGTCAGGGCTTCTGTGTGTTATTGGGTAGCCTGGCAAAGGACACAAGATGGGATAAGACTCCATCTTGGCTCTGGTCACCAAAGTGTGTGTTCTTGGACACAGCTAAATCTGCCAGGCGAAGGGGTGACTTCTACCCCCCGCCCCCACAAAGGCAGCTTCAGCTAGCCAAATTATACAGAGACAAGAACATAAAAGGTACTATTTTCTAACCCATTTGGGGGCTGCAAGGTCATCATTTATATCATTTGCAGTTGGGTACCCTATACACTCATAGAGGCCTTGACTTATGGTATATATGGGAAAATCAAGAAGAAACAAAGTGAAGTTTTCTGTTAAGAGGGGAAAACATTAAAAGGAAGACCAACTCTACTCCCTCTCCTTTACAAACCATGAATGGTGGGGAGCTTGCTTTTGCTTTTGAATTTTATGACTGTATTTCATAAATCCGATGTAAGTGCCAAGTGAAGATAATTTTGTGATAATAAGAACATGTAGACAAAATATGCCACAGCGGCTTCTCTTTCCTTTCCTCCTCACCTGTCTCCTTCCCGCCCCCCTCCTCTTTTCCTTCCTCCTCTTCCTTTTTTGAAAATGAGCATAGCACCTAATAAATGTGTAAGATATCCTGCATGACTCGGAGATGCATTTTTACCAGGCTGGATTGTCTCTTGGGTAACTCCAACTACAAGATCTCATGTGCCCTGGGCAGAGTGGCTTCTAACTGTCATATAATGTTTAAGGACATGGAAGCTACGTGCTTGATTTACATAGAGCTCAGGAGCCCTGAGTCTAAGAACTGAACACTTTTGGAGTTCAGACATGTACTGATCCCTTCCATGGCTTACGATTCCCCAGAAGAGGCTGGGTGGAGGGAAGTGATGGGATCCCTGAGAGAAAGCCATGAGTGAAGAAATCTGCCAGAGTGGAGCAGACTGAGCCATAGATCTGGATGTTTGAGGGAGCAGTGGTTCCAGGCACCTGCTCTGACCTAACTAGCTTCCCCTTAACTCCCCTTACCAAGAATAGATCCCTCCTCACAGAGACACAAACGAGTATATTATGGCATAAATGAAGACTGTGACATAAAGCTGGGGTCAGCAAACCCTAGCCTTGGGACAGATCCAGGCTGCAGCCTCTTTTTATAAGGACAAAGGGCTAAGAATTTTTTTCAAATTTTTCAATCACATAAAGAAAGCAAAGAAAAATGTGCTACAGAGACAATATTTAGGCCTTTGAAGCCTAAGATACTTATTATCTGGCCCTTAACAGATAAAGTTTGCTGTCCCCTACAAAGAACTGATTGGCAAAATGGCTCTTTTTTGGTGGCCCCCTTTTCAAAGAGTAAGGCCCAAGAGTAGAAATTTTGGTCTCCCTGATGACTTGGGCCTTGAGGCTGATGTTCTAGAGGAAGTTATTTGCCCAGAGAGTGTTGTCAGCGGTGTTGATTATGACTTGTGGATGGCAGAGTGACAGGTCAGTGGAGCAGAAGAAAAGCAGAGAAGAGGAGGGCTGTCAAGTGGCAGGCCTTAGGTCTGTTTGTGTGGGAGACATCCACTCCCGCCACCACCAGGGCATCCCAGAGGGACTGACCGAGGAGAGGAATCATGGGTGCAGTGTAGAGAATTGGGACTCCGTCTGTTGCCTTAAGTCAACCTATTTGCAGCACCATGAGCGAGGAGACTCCGGGGGTCTTTTGGTTTATACTTATGTTCTATAGTCCACAAGGTATGTCTCATTTTGTAATTGTGAGAACCACCAGACAAGAAGGATGTTGCTTTTGACCTCAATTTATAGAGAAAAAATGCACTGATGCTTGGGCAGAGATGTGTCCTGTTCAAGGTCATATAGCTATTCTATGATGGAGATGGAAATGAAACCCAGATATTCTGGTTCTAAGACCCGGGCACCATTCTCAAGAGTCAGTGAATTATCACTGTGACCTGTTCTCTCTGCACCCCACCCCCCAACACAAAAACCTTCTCACTTAATACAAAGTCTATTTCTAAATTCATTATGTTAACATATAAAACAACAGAAATGATGGCATAGCCTTAGAAGTGGCTGATTTTGTGTACCTCAGCTCTGCCGTCTTCTCAATGGGGAGGTAGACGTAGAAGAAACCCTTCTATGACTTGAATGAGGTAATTTGCACTGGTGTATACATACACGGGGCGTATGAGGTAATTTGCACTGTTCTGGAAACTCTGGGTCGAGACAGATTACTTGGACATTCAAGTTTGACCTTCATAAAGGAACAATTGTGAGAAATAATTGATGACACTGTGACAACAAAATTTGGAGTTGTTTTCACTGTTTTGTGATACATGTCAGAGCAAGACATTATGTAATAGATAAATTGAGTGACTTGTTCTGTGTGTGGATATTTTAGATATTTTAGACCATCGTTCCTACATGATAGGACAGGAGAGAGGATTTTATGCATTTGGCCACCACCTACATACTTTGATATTTTGTCATAATGAAGAGTGCATGGGAGCCAGCTGTGATCTGCACAGGCTGTGTAGCTCTCCATCTAGATCTAAACCTGAGCGATGGATTTAGTCCTGGGGCCAGTGTCGCACATACAGGCAGCCACCAGCCCCCGGGACATCCATCACAGAATAGCAATCTAGCTGTCTCCAGGAGTCTAACCACATCCATATACACATAAGGAGAGCATTCTGTGCACTCATGGAGAATGATACCAGGGGCCCCGGGATAATGCTGCCTTTACACTGCTCATAAAATATGTTAAAAAATAAAGCCTTAGAAGTCATGCCCCTGAAGAGTGAGGACAGGAAAATGAGCGTAGCAGTTCACACAGTGCACTTTTCCTTGGAGCAAGAAGTCCTGTCAATCTCTCCAAGAGGGTATTTCATCTCTTACGGTATCCTTCAGAAGGCCAGGTCTGCCGTGGGTTACTGGCTCAGGAGCCTACTTGGATCTTTGTCTCCCTGGCTTCCTGTACTTTTTTTGGATTTCAGCTAAATTGTCATTTCTTAGAGAGCCTTCCTCCCGCCCAGCCTGCGACTTCCTTTCCCCACAGCTCTGCCTCTGGTGTTCCCTGTCATTGTGCTGTTTTATTTCCTTCATAGCACTTATCACTGTTTGAAGTTGTTTTATTTATTTATTGGCCTGTTTAGTGTCTCTCTGTCTCTTACCCCTGGAATAGAAGCTCCATGAGAACGGAAGCCAACCAGGACTCTCTAGTCTACCGTTGTTTTCTGTAGCACATAGAACTGTGCCTGGCCTACGGTAGGTGCTCTGTAAATTCACTGAGTGAATCAATAAATGAATGAATTAGTGGGTAAATATGTGCTTTCCTGTTGCTTAATCCCACAGAATAGTGCCCAGAAACTGAGTAGTGGTCTTTCCCTGATAGAATAATCCGAAGAAATTAGTTTTCTATTGATGCACTAACAGGTGGCCATAAACTTAGTGACTTAAATGTACTGATTTATTATCTTGAAGTTCTGAAAGTCAGAAGTTCTAGCACAAGGGGGGTTGGGCTAAAGTCAAGGTGTCAGCAGGGTTCCTTTCCTTCCTGGAGGCTCCAGGGAAAAATTTGTTTTATTGTCTTTTTCAGTTTCTAAAGGTCATGCGCATTCCTTGGTTTGGGACCCCTTTCCATCTTTAGAGCCAGAAAGGGTGGTCAAGTCTTTTTCATGCTGCCATCTCTCTGATTCTCTGTAGTTAAGAGTTAAGAACTCATGTGATTAACTTGAAATTACTTGTATCATCTGGGAAAACCTCTCATCTCCATGACCTTAATGTCAATCAGTCCTGTAAAGTCCCCTTTGCCATGTAAGGTAACGTATTCAGGTTCCAGGGAATAAAATGTGGACATCTTGCAGGGGGAGGAGGTATCATTATTCTGCCTACCACATGGATTTACTCACAAAAGAGTTGGAGGGATGGTCTCATTTTTCTTCTAGAATATATATTGTGAAAGAAATAATTTCCAAGTCATTTATTCATTCAACAAGTATTTCTAGAGCTTGTCACATTTTCCGTGACGGTTTTGTTTCTGGTGACAGAGTGGGCCAGGCTAGATTGCTTTTTTTGTCAGGCTGGGAGACCCTGGAGAAGTTCCCCTGAATTCAGAACCAGGCCTGATAGTTGGAAATTAGGTTGCTAACCAGAAAGAGATCAATGTGTCCAAAGGGGACTCAGAGCAGCTGTAGTAGTGGTGACAGTGATAACAGATAACACTGGTGACAGATAACATGAATTGAATACAGGCCTGTTTTGGAGTAATTTATTTAATTTATGTAATCTTTACAGCAATCCTATAATAGAGGTACTATTATTTCCTCCATTTTACAGATGATGAAACTAAAGCACCAATAGGTTAACGAAATGGTCTAAAATCACATAGCCCATAAGTGATTGAGCGAGGATTCAAAATCCCAGGCCATCTGGCTCTAGACTCTGCTCCCTAATCACTGTACTATCCTGCCTTCCATGGGGCCAATTAAAGAGTGGTCAAAGGAGCCCATGAGAGGACTAAAGTGGGTACCAGGGAGCAGAGCTTCAGTTTCTGTGTAGATATGTGTGTGTTTGGTTGTTATTTGGACCTCATGATTTCTGCCTTGGAAGCATAGGGAAGACCACACCGTGTGTCAGGCACAGCCACTTGACAGTGGGGAGACGTGAAGATGCTGTCTGTACTCAGAAGGATGCAGAACCTAGCAGCTCACAGGCATTCCCTGTTGAGGGGTTGGTGAGGGAGTCATTATGTGCTATACGACTTGCGGAACCATCTGTTGGGCTTCTGGGTTTCATGAAGTACAAAGACTCAAATGGTAGAGAAGAACAAGTCAGAAGCCCCGAGTTTATCTGTTCATGTCATCAAATCTAGGTCTGGGTCAACTCATGGAGCCTCTGTGAAGAAAAAATACAAATTCTGTTCGTCTACATCTCCAGGGTAGGAGAAAGATCAAATTATTATTGTGAAATACTCCATAAATATTGGTTATTACTGCCCATATGCCTAGACAACAAAGTGAGGAAAAGAAATCTGCATGAGTACCAAAATTTGCCTGGCTTGTGTTGCCCTGGGGGTAAACTTGGAGAATGTGAGCAAGATATGATATCTTCTTCTTCTGGCCTCTGTGAGAGAGACTGATTGATGGCAGGGATTTACAGGTCAGCCTGTAAAAGCATGCCATCAATCAGGGCGTGAGAAGGATATCTTGTTTTTAGTGTGTACAGACCCATGGTCCTGATGGCTCTAATAACCCAAAGGTGGTCATCAGAAAGAGAAGCTCCCTCCATTTGTGTCCACCTGCACCCCCCGCCCACATTTTAGTAGCTATCGTGTGGCCAGACAGTTCCAAGAATTTCTTGCATTAAAGTGGAATTCTTTAGTGGGTTTGATGCAATTGAGCACAAGTGACAACTGTTGAGTTCCAGGCTTCAGAGGGAGGTGCAAAAATTTTACCTTGGAGTTATTGAGCCTCTTAAAATACTTATTCAAATAGTATTACACAACTGTCAAGAGTTGCAAAGGCTTTTAAATTTGCCCTTACTTGGGAGCTTATAGGTTAGCTTGCCCCCATTTCATCTATGCTGGCAGAAGACATGAAACTCCTGGGTCAGATGCAAAGGACTTTATTCCTCATGGCGCAACTTCCTGTTGCCATTTGTTTCCTTTGTCCCCCAGCTCCTGGAGGGACAACACAGAGCAGGCCTATGTGGTGGGTCTGTGTCACAGCTGAGGAACACAGAGTTTAGGAAATCACCAATCTTAGAAAGAGTTACTGGGCAAGCAAACTTACCCAGCTTTTATTATCCTGGTCAGGAAAAGAATCTGTCCTGTGCCAGAGGGAGACACTGTCTTTATCCTTCCAGGCTGTTTGCTTCACGCACATCCTTAAAAAGATAGCCTGGAACAAAAGGTATTGTAAGACAAGGAGCAAAGCCCTCCCTCTACGTATTAGAAACTAATACGTAATCTACTGAATTCGTAATAGTGACCTATAAAAGGTATTTGTCTTTAAATGTACAGCATTGTATCAGTGAGTGGATATAATCTGAATTCCGTTTGAGAAAAGAAAAAAATCCATTTCTAATTCTCTTCGCTTGTGAGTTCTACTCAGTATTTTAGGGTGGTGATCCAGCCAAACTTGTTGCTTAAATAATTACCTTGGAATTCAGAACTTCTAATGAATTGGTAATTAAATGATATTTTAATTAAAAGTTGTTTACATGGAGTGTGCAGAGGGCATATGGTTGATTATCTCTTCGATCAGCTTTGGTTTACAGGAGTAACAAAAGTAAGAGTTTTATTCTTTGACAATGGATGATACTGTTAGGAGTTTATGGGAAGATTTTTGCTTAGAATATGACATGCTTTTTCTTTGATTTCAATGATAAATTTTCTAGGAAAATTCTGATTGGGAGAATTCTTTTTCGATGTACAAGTTTCTTTATGTTTGATTTTTTTTAATTCCCCAAATGTGTTAAATTTTATTTTTGGTCACGCTTAAAAATGATAGACCGATCATTGCCTACTTTGTATGTGGTCAGGGATAAATTGAACCCAAATGAGACCCATGAGATAATTAAACTTTGCATATTTTTAGGTTTAAACTTGATAGAAAGGACCCACATGGTGTTGTAAATATCAGGAAATTCAAGGACCCACATTCTGCTTGGCAGTTGGTGTAGTGCTATGAACATGGCTTTAAATGCAGCTGGATCTGGACTGAACTCCAGCTCTGCTAATTTCTAATTCTGTAATTTACCTAAAATATCTGAGCCTCAATTTCCTCATCTAAAAATTGTGGATAATGACTACTGCTTGGTAGGAGAGTTGTGCGGCCTAAATAAAATAAGTTATTCAAAGCTGATACATCCCTTTAAAAATTTAAAGGGAATATTGAAGTCAGTTCAGGACCAGTATGAAGGTTTTTTGTTTTTTGTTTTTTTGTTTTTTGTTTTTTTTTGATTACTTTCAGCCTGGGTGAAGCTTTAAATTCTTAGTTAAATTCCTTCTCTAAAGTACTCATTTATTGTCTATTATTTTTCCAGTTATCTAGGTGCATTGGGGAATTAAAATCATCCTTTAAAAATCATCCCATGGATATCAAAAGCTCGTAAATTGCTAGATGCTAATGGGAAAGTCAAGAATCTGCTCCAACTTATTATTGCAGGCGTACAGAAAGCTACCTAGGGAAAAGTAAGGGTTGGCTTAAATTCCCCAAATAAGATGCTTTGCAGATTTCAAAATATGTCACTCACTATAAAATTAATTCAATTATTTACCAGCCACACACATACTAATCAGGGTTGAAAGTAAGAAAGGCCACAGGGAAGAATGAATGGTTACCTTTCTATTACTAGTGCTGGTAGTAAGAAATAACGGCAGCTCACATGTGTTTGATGCCCTCAGTTTTATGGGAAATCAGGAGCTGAATATTTAAAAAACTAATTACAATTAATTAAGATGACTAGAAGAGCAGTGACAGTTTGGGATTCTATTTTTATCAATCTAATCAATCTCTCCAATGAAAAGTAGCAGAGATATTTTAGATTTGACAAACAACTTAAGAGCTTTGCAAATGGGAATGGAATGAGAAAGAACAAGCAGTGGGAGTTTTAGGTAAAATTCTATACTTTTTAAAACAAGCAGCTACTATGCTCTGAGTATAGAGGTGGCCAAGACTGAGGAGATAGGGAGCAAGAGAGGGGAAAGTTGTATGTCAGTAGATGGAATGATGGAAAATAAATGATAAGGCACTTGCTTCCTCCTAATGTGTAAATCTCTACTCACTGCTGCCATGTAGACAAAAGCACTTTATGACAAGAACAGCCTTTATACCAAAGGTATGTGTATACTATGGTCCCCCCCCCTTATCTACAAGGGATACGTACCAAGACCCCCATGGATGTCTAAACCTCAGATGATACCAAATCCTATACATATATGCTATGTTTTTTTTCCTATTCATGCATACTTATGGTAACATTTAATTTATGAATTAGGCACAAAAGAATTTAACAACAATAATAAAATAAAACGGTTACAACAATATATTCTGTAATAAATGTTATGTGAATGTGGTTTCTCTCAAACTATTTTATTTTACTGTCCTCACCCTTTTTTTTTTTTTCTTGTGATGATGTGAGATGATGGATGCCTATGTGATGAGATTGAAGTGAGGCGAATGATGTAGGTATCGTGATGTAGTGTTAGGCACTCATGACCTTCTGGTGATACATTAGAGGGAGGACCATCTACTTCTGGACCATGTTGACCACAGGTACCTGAAACCAGAGAAAGGAAAACTGTAGATAAGGGGGAGTTGTCATATTTAGCCAGTGTGTCTTCAGATTCTATATAAAATGTTAAGGGCTCCACTTGGTAGAGATTGGGTTAAATATTGATTTCTGGCTAAGTACATACTATTACCACATGCCTACACTTTTGAGACAGTAGCTATGCTAAGGGGGAAAAGGAACAGTTTGCAAGATATATCAAAGCTAGTCTCAACTGGGTGTTAATGGGGGTAACTGGATGATCATATTATTTCTGTGTAATCCAATTCATATTAAAAACAACCCCTACCATAGGTAGAAAGCTGTCCTGGGTCTGTAGTAACTAAACTCGTCATGATCATTAGCTTCTCTCCTTAGTTCATTCACAGCCAGAATGTTGGCAGTGGGGACACAAACTAGGTACCCAGCCTCAGGCCTTGGCATCCCACGTGAGATGAGGTTTTTGAATCTAACCCTTGCCCTCAAGAACATTATAATATGGTAGGGAAACATGCACATTGGTGAAATAGGGCACCTGTACATATTTAAATTTGCTTGTGACAATTTTTCTTTGTCTGCAAATAAAAAAGGGTTCGAGTTAATTTTTACAGGTATTTTTCCCTACATAATTATAACTGTTTTACTCTGAAAGACAGTGAAATTGGAGTATTTCTTCCTTTTCATATTCTACTTATATTTTTCTTTGCCTCGGACTGTTTGTAATCAAAGACACAAATATCCCACACCTTCTAGTACAAATGCAGCTGTAGCATAAATGAAGAAGTAGAATATTAGCTCAAGTGGAGGAAGTTCAAACTGGGCTCTATGAGACAGGAAAATGGATATTCCAATAAATAGAGTTGTTGAGGCTACATCAAGTTATCTGCACAAAGCTGCATGACCAGTATTTTTTAGATGGTATCATGGGTGAGTAGTTAATTAAGTAAAGACATCCTATCCCAGTGGAATCTTGGGAAAATGAGGTCGATACTTTCTTCTCCTTGAACATTGGGGCAAATTGGTCTTTGATTCTGTGGTAGCCATCTCTTGGGTGTCTCTGCCCTAAGATCTGCTTCTATTACTTTGAAAATCCTTTTTGTTGAGATGACCTTAATGTCAATGACACCCATAGGCTAAATTTAATTGCTTTTCTAAAAATACCATCTTTTTCTCCTAACAATTTCTTCAGTTCACAATTAATTAAAGTATAATGTGTTAGAAACTCTCTTGTTTAAAGTCTTCATATTCTTCACCTTATCAATTTATTTATTTACCACAAGCAGCCGATTCTGAATGCGTAGTATCTCTCTCAGCTTCCAGCTCCTTGGATTTTTTTTCTTAATATTGATTGAATTTTGAGATATTCAAAATAAATAGACCCATAGAGACAGATGAAATTGTGTGTATGTGAGAGAGAGACCTTTGTTATCCCTTAAAAAAATTTATAGGTAGTGGCAGGATCTTTTGTAATTGGAGGCTGAATTGCATAATGATTATAAGTATATGTAAATTTGGGCAAGTTATTAAGTAATGCTCTCTTCTTTTTTGTTTACTCATCTGTAAAATTAGGATAATAGTATTTAAATGGTCTAGTTGTGTATTAAAAGTTGAAAAGCATTTAAAATAGTGCCTAGTACATAGTAAGTACTCAATAATAAATGTTATTATTGTGACCACTGCAATTCTGGTCATTTTTATCTTGACTATTTATATTTTAGGGGTTTGTCAGCTTCTTTTTAATTTGAGATCTCATAAGAAGCACTTACTTAAATGTCCTACTACTGATGGTGTCTCTGATTTCAGTTGAATTGATTAAAATCACACAATGGTCACAGAGGCTCAAGGTCCTTGAGGGTGAGAATATGTTACGTCCTTACGCACAGTATCTCTGGGATAGCACTTTATTCACAGCAGGTGCTCGACAAATTTGGACAATGATCTGGGTCTGGATTTAGTTCTCGTTTCCTACTAGCTATGGGGCTACTTGGTTCACCTTTCTGGATTCAGGATCTCTGAGGTCCTAAAAGCCAGAGTTGGAGGCAGAAGACTTGAGATTTGAGTTCCAGCTCTGCTGAGATTGGATCCAAGGAACCTGGGGTTATCTGATCAAACACCCCACCAAATCTCTAGTCTTTCAATATCTGTTCAATAGTATTTAGTGGAGGCACAAGGGAAATGATTTTCAGTGATAAAAATACAATATATTAACAGATTCACTAATTTATTCACTTTTTCTGGCCCAAGTAGGGTCAATGATCTGTGATTAAAAATATTGAAAGGCGAAAGTTTTTCTGTTTTAGTTTTTCTCGGGATTACTTTAGACTGTGTGCATGTGTGCTTTCTAGATCAAGCAAGTAATTGGGAGGCATCTTCAAAGATTTACATTTTAGATGATAAAATATCCAACTTGCTTCAGTCAAAGAACACCAGTGGTGCTTATTTGGTCTCAGAATTTCAGCGGGCAGTGAGAGTGGGTTCCTCCAACAAGACAGACAATTCTGGGCAGGTTTTCTTTGGTGGGTGGGTGAGTGGGTAGAGACAGACTTTTTCCTATTTGAGAGTGCTGTTTTTATATTTTGCGAGTTATATGAAGGGTTGCATGATGAAATTTGAGTTGCTTCATGCATATTACCCGACTAACATTTTAGCACTGTAAAGAAATTGGTTTGTAAGGAATTGGCTTACTGCCCTGAGGCTGATTTGCCTGTGGCTCTGCCGCTTACCAACTGCATGGTTTGGAGGAGTTATTTTAACCTCTCTAAGCCTTGGTACCATCATCCTTAAAAGGTAAGAGTGAGAAGGGAGGAAAGGGGGACATGCCAGCCAAGTTTCTTCTCTTTATGTTAAATGCAAGCTTTCCTAGAACTACTATGTCCCAGCTTTCTCCCTGTTGGCCAGAACAGAATCACATGACCACTGCTTGCTGAAGAGTGTGCTGGAGAAAACCTTTCACTTTCCATTCATTTTACTGTCTGCCGCTGCTACCACTTTTCCTCTCAAGGAAAAAGAGGGGGTTGACTGTGAGTCTTAGGCCATCATCAAACTGCTTCTAGGGATTGCCGTGTGTTAGAAATACTGTTATAGTAAGCATCTAGCAGAACCTTGCAGTGGAAAAATCATGGGGAAAACCCTGTGTTTTCTCATGTACCATTGTCTATGGATTGCTAGACACAATATAGAGCTTTGGAATTTAAAAAGGAGCACACCCACATTAAATCTAGATATTATTTTAAGATGGATCTCATTTTCAAAAACCTTAAAATGCAGGGGAGCCTGGGTGGCTCAGTCGGTTGAGCATGGGGCTCTTGGTTTCAGCTCAGGTTGTGATCTCATGGGTCCTAGGATCCAGCAGGCATGGGGCTCTGCCCTCAGGATGTGGGGAGTCTCCTTGAGGATTCTTTCCCTCTGCCCTTCCCCACACTGGCATGTGCACCTGCATGCTCTCTCTCCCTAGTAAATAAATCAATCTTTTAAAAAAAATGCCAAACTTTAAAATGTGAGAAAAAAACAAAAACAAAAACAAATATGCATCCTGGAATTGAGGAGCTGTGAAGTAGATGTGATTGATGATGAACCTGCAAATTTCATTTGTTTTCCTTAGAACATTTTTAAGTAGGGAATAAACATACTGCATGGTTTCAACTACTCAGAGATAAAAACAAAAAGTCTTTGTAGAGGGCATATACTCTTCTTTGAATGTAATATTTTTTTGGAAAGTATTTTAAGATTAGTTTTGCAACACTGTGAAAATATTTTTATATAAAAAAATAACAGGATTTTTATTTTATAAAGCTTTGAAACTTTTCTAAATAAACCATTTATAGATGTAAAGGACATTTTTAAAAACATTAAAAACAAAAACTATGCTGGATCAGATTCCTAAACTACCATAGGATGGGAGAGTACGGTGATCAGCTCCAAAGGCTAATGCTTGCTCCTCACTTAGACTGTCCAGATCAACACTGTTTATTTTCAGTTTAATTAATTAGTTAAAAGATAAATTAATGTGCATGAATGGAAGGAATCAAGTACTGGTGATCTAAGACTAATACTAATCTATGGTATCAGTGCAGATCTTTTCAAGAAAATACTGGGTTCTTAATTTAACAATTTTATACAATAGCCAGTTCTCTTTAATTTTACCTAATTTCTCAAACTTTTTCTCTTCATGCAAGAGTTTGTGTATGTTGCAGTTTTTGTGGTGAATGTGTTAATATTCATGCCAACTCTGTGCTTTGCATTGTTTCTAAAGAGGTATTAATATTCCTAGAATGAAGGAAACTAAAACTAAAAATCCAAATTTGTAGACAGTCGCATTCTGAGCTGAAAGCCTCAGTGAATTAACCTAATGCCAACCACTAGTGGTTTTAAAATCCAGTATTCAGATATATTACATAGCATTCCAGGAATGCCTGAGTGATTTGGTTGGTTAGGTATCCAACTCTTGATGTCAGCTCAGGTCTTGATCTTGGGGTTGTGAGTTCAAGCCCTGGATTGGGCTCCACACTGGGCATGGAGCCTACGGAAAGAAGGAAGGAAAGGAAGAAGGAAGAAAGACATAGTATTCTTTATTTATCAGTTGCTTCATTGCAGTTTGATATACAAAATACATAAAAACAGATTTTTTCATATAAAAATTTATTTTAACAGATTGTGGAACTTGGAGCATAAAATACATAACAATAAATTAACAAAGACCCAACTAAGCAGTAATGCTGGGAGACATATGGGTCAAAACCAAAAAAAATAGCCATTTGTACAACACAGATTGAAACTTTTTTGGTTAGGTTGGCAAAGAAGTTTATCAGGCTAAAGTTAGTTCCTCCAATGAGAGTCTTTGCTAAAGTGCAGTGAATTTGAAGAAACTTTCTCCGAATTAGAGGGTCAAATGTTACAGTTTTCTGAACAAAGGCCATAGATGCTCATGATGATAGTGTGAGTTAATTCTGTTTCCCCTGGTGAGGTCTCACTGTGAGAACACAATGCACCACTTTGGCTGAGATGCTGTTTCCAATAAATATGGAAATTATGGCTTCCAGTGCTGTGGCCTGGTATGAAATCTCATGGGAAATAATTTGAAACTATGTGATAGGTTTAAAATTAATTCCTACCCCCCTCTCCAAAGTAACCAACCTATATTTACAAGATGTACCATTATTTCATGGCCATCCAGAAAGATGAGCAAATGCAGTACTATTTTGTAAAATGAAACCGTGGTGATAAAAATCTCCTGGTCCACATATATCCTCGTTAGTGGGTGACTTGGATAAAGTAGCCTATGATTTCATGACTTGAACAAAGTGGCCTGTGCTTCTGTAAGTTGCGCTTTGACCCTTCTCCCTCTTCTTTCTTGGGCTTTCCCTAATGATTCTCAGCACAGAAATATGATTGGGTTTTTTCTTTTTCTTTTTCTTTTTTTTTTCTGTTTTGCCAGATGAGGACGGTTTTGTAATGACGAGTTTCAAACTGAAACCCACTTTCTCAACCTTGTGAAATCCTGGTGGGACAAAGGTGAAATGTGCCTGCCATTTTCAGATTTATTTGTTGAGCCGTTACAGGCTGATTATACCATAACTGTTGAGGGAGACTGTTATTAGGAGTGGGGAGAAACAGGAGGTGAAAATCTCTGTAGATGAAGCAGAGACCCCCAGTGAGCATTCGTTAGTGCTGTTCTTAAATGACCTGACTTCACATGTGACAACTGTCCACTGATGTCAGAAAAACCTCATCTATTCAGGCTCTGAACTTGCCTCCTGCTCCGTCGGTGTCTGAGACCAGGAAGGGCCAGGGATGTTCAGGAAGGCCCTGCGGAGCTTCGGGGGCAAAGGCGTGTGGATGTGGACCAGGACTTCTGAGCATCCTCCTTAACTTTCTGTATCGCCTGCGGTAGCTTGTTCTCTTTAAATCGTGCTACACCCGTTGAAAAAGATGTAAGAGATTAGCCCGGCTTTCCGTTCATTCTAACCAAAGGGAAAGGAGCTCTGTGAAGATTTAGTAGATTAATAAAAATGAATGCTTGCATGCAATATTTTGAGCCTGTGGGAAGCTGGTTCTGAATAAGTTTCAGGTACGAACGTCGTGCCAGGGTTGGGGTTCCCTGAACACTGAGGGGCTGGGAGCTGAGTGTCCTGGGCTTCATGCAGCAGAGCTCCCGAGCAGCCCATCGGAAGGCTTATGCTGTTCTCCACAAAAGTAGGCCATAGTTGTTTCTCCCCACGCTGCCCCTTTCTTTCCAGTCTCACTTCCTCTGGGGCCAAGACTGTGGTGAAACAATGACTGAGTCAGGCCTGGGAACTTCTTCACGTAGCCATCCTGGCCGCTGCTGGCCTGAAGAGGCTCCTGAATGTCAGGTCTTGCCTGCGTTTGAAGTCACACTAACCTGGGGGAACTGGGAGAAACCCATGCCAGGAAATGGGGGGCTTGTTGAGAAATCTTTCTGGTTGGGTTGCCTTGGCACACCTGTGGGCCCGTTGCGGCAATTAACAGGTGGGGGGGAGGGAGACGAGATGCTGTGTGTCCCGGTGCCCAGCCAGCCACCACGTTCTGGTGCGTCTAAAAGCAGCCCCTCTCCTTCCTGCCTCCTCATGAAAGCCAACACTGCTCGGCTGCCCAGCCTCACCACAGCTGCGCCCGGCAAGCAGAGGGGAGACAGGACCGATGGCCCCAAGCCGAGGGACAAAGCCAGTCCTAATATACCAACCAGCTCTTGCCCCAGGGAAGGCTGACCCAGGCACAGAGCGGCGAGAGAGACTGCACACAGCCAGGATGAACACGACCCACTTCATTATTAGTCTTACAAAGCTGTAGTCGGCTTGTTACCGTGTCTACTTTTCACAGGGCTCTGGTGAAGGAAGCTGGAATGTTCTGAACATCTGATGTGGAGTATGGTTATTTCCTTCACATTTGTTGAATAAATAGGAATGTCACAATGCAGGATGATTCTTAGTAAGAGAATATTGGTATTAGTAGCCTCAGACTAAAGACTCATGGGCTTCAACAGGAGTTCCCAAGGTGGAGACTCTGGGGTGAGAATACTGAGGCCCCAGAAGGTTAATTGATGATGCTTAAACGGTACGTGACCCGGGAGCCAGAGCTGCTGGTCTGTCTGCTTTCCCATAGTCGCCTTCCCGTGATTCCATAAAACAGTGTTAGCCACAGACTTAAATCCCAAATTTCTCCTTTGAGAAGATTCTAGCATTTGACTTCGGATGTGATGTTATGATACTATTCATAATAGGAGACTCTTTTATAGTGTTTGCTGTGTTGTCACTATGACTTGCAGGACCCTGGGCATGGTTCCCAGTGCTCCTGACCCATTGTCAGCTCATCCGATGTTAACCCTCCTTGGTGCCTCTGAGTAGCAGCAGACCTCTGTGCTTGACTTCCTTAACTTCAGGCAGGCAGCTTGCATGTGGTCCAGGTCAGAACCCTCTTCCCACTCCGTCGGTTGGTCCCCTTCATAAGACCAAGGCCCTGCCTAACTAACTCCACTGGCTACCCTAGTGGCGATGCTGGGGATGTGCTAGCCTGTAAGTGCAGTGCAGAGACAAGGCCCTGCGCCTCCCCAGTTGACAGATAAATGTCTGCCCACCATGGCAGGAGAGCTTCCAAGGATTGCCGGCCCACTTTCAGCATATTGTCCTGGATCCTGGAACCCTTCTTCCTGCCCTGTATTGAGGTCAGAGTGAACAGTACGCTTTGCCTATACCAGCACACTCACACTTGCTCCAACTGTAAGTTCAGTGCAAAATTCTCTCCTCTGCGGCCTTATCTTGCTATGACAAGATCAAACAAAACCCTGATACACATCATATTTTACTGATATTGGATAATTTTAAATATTTCTCACATGTAGAAATTATAGAAAGTATATGAGCTGAACATATTGATGATGCTTAAACAGTATGTGACCTGGGTATTTCCACATTTAAAAAAAATATTTTATTTATTTATTCATGAGAGACACAAAGAGAGAGATGCAGAGACACAGGCAGAGAAAGAAGCAGGCTCCATGCAGGGAGCTGGATGCAGGACTTGATCCTGGGACTCCAGGATCATGCCCTGGGCCAAAGGCAGGCGCCAAACTGCTGAGCCACCCAGGGATCCCCGTATTTCCACATTTAAAGTAAAAAGTGGGAGATACCCTTCTTGCACGTTTGTCTCTGTCAAAAGACAAAAAAAAAAAAAATCATACATTCCTTCTTTTTACATTATAGTTTTCCTCTGTTTTTTTCTTACTGGGAACATCACTGTAAGCCGGGTTGTTAATTCAATTGCGACTTTGTTTTTTTTAGAGTGGGCATTTGTTCAAACAAAGAAATGCTTATCGGTGGAAATGATAACTGTGATAAATTGCCTCAGCTTTCATGCTTACCTACTATTTTCTGGTGGCACTAAATGCCAGTTTTAAGTCCAAAAAAAATTAAGCTGAATGTCTTTTCCAGCAGAGCTTCCATTTCCCATGGATAATTTATAGAGTTTTTCTCTTGTACCCAGTCTTGGACTCTCTCCTTTTCATGGCTTCACAGGTATTAATCCCCATTTATGCCCCACTGTCTACCTTGATTTCCACTTAGATTTCAGCCTTTCTGTGTCTCTTAAATCTCCCCTCATTCCTTTTTCTTCCCTTGCTTCTGATCTTCAGAGCAACTGCCCCAAGCCTTTCCCTGTTTTCTATGCTTGCATGCACGTGTACATGCACACACTCCCACACTCAAACACACAATAAATGAATATTTGCTTTTTGCAAGAATTAATCCCACATACACCTTTTGTACTCATGACCTCTTTTGTCCATTAGCATTGTTATGTGGTGTTTTGAGCTTTACTTTTATTTACAAAAGAACATGTTTATAGTGTCATCTGATGATAGGCCCTGAAGCAGCCTCTCCCAATGTTGCATTTAAATACCCATGTTGACACAGAAAAAGGTAAAAACATAATACCAGTGGAAAATAAGACCGATAGCCTTTTGCAGGATCCCTGGAGGAATTTCCACTAATTTCAAAGCTGATGGAGCTGAACTGAGGATAAAAACTATTGTCCAATATTGGGTTTCTGTAGCAGTCAGAAAACCTGAGCAGCTGTCTCCTGTAGGTCATGTGCTTTCTGAGAAGTACATTTTGTACTAAAGCAGATCTTCCCCTCTACATTAATTTTTTATATCGTCATAGGCTACAACTCCTTGTCAGATGGTGGTTCTGGGGGGGAAGTATAAAATCCATCCAAGGTGGTAAAATAGCCTTCCTGCTCTAACACCATTGAGACTGTAGGTGAAGGCAGAAAGAACTTGTCTAGAATTGAGTACATGGACTGTGGCTTTTTTGGTACTCTTTGATGGGGCTTTGGGGGAGAGAAATATACAATCATGGGGAAAAAATCTCACCTTGGTCACTTAAGGTAGTCCATGATGAATGCTAGCTAAGGACCCAAAGTGCCCAGACCCAGAGGGGGTTCAAAAACTACCACCCAAAGGGCATTGCCAGCCAGGAATTACATATTTTATTTGTTGGCCAGCTCCAAGTATGGATAACTTTCTCCTAGTTCAAGAGTGAATAAACACAAGGCACCCAAAATACTGGTCCAGGAAAAGGTAATGTTAATAATGAGGATTAACTTATTTTAAATTTTAATTTTTTTAAATTTAAACACAGAAGTTGTACATGAACACAAACATGTAATGGATAATTAATATAAAAATACTTAGATTAAAAATTATAATCTTTTTACTTTTTAAATAACCTCACGTATCTCCCTAGAGATAGTATATTATTACATATAAGTGTAGTTTATTCTTTTTAATAGCTGTACAATATTCTATTGTATGTATACTCTATAGTTTACTTTACCATTCCCCTATAAATAGACTTTTATGTGGATTCCAATATGGGATTATTACAAACAATGGTACAATGGACTGCCTTGTATATTTGTGTACATATGTAAGAATGTCTGTGGGACATGTTCCTAAAAGAGGAATTATTGGGTCAAATAGTATACACATTTTGCACTTTGATAGATACACATTTCCTGTAAAATAACTACCAGTTTCCTTTCTCATTAATGGTCTATGAAAATGCCCATTTTTCCCATATTTTTGCCACATTGGACATTATCAAACCTCAAAATTTTTATCTACTTGTTATCCTATGGTTAGTAATAAAATTGAATGCCTTTTTATGTGTCTACTGGTTAAACATCTTTAGTAATTACAAAATTTAAGTCTTATGTTTAAAATATGAAAATTTTTCTTTTGAACTCTTGATCCTAAAATTCATTTAGAAGAATAAATGGGTGAAATAGTTAAAATTTTGAGGTAAATAAAAGGTCAATGGCAGTAGAAAAAAGAATATTCAGGATATTCAATACACTCCCAGGAAATAGTCTGAAAACCTACAGACAGCACAGTGGCACAACTAGAAGGGCTATAAAATATCTTGTAAATGAAATAATTTAGTATATGATAAAAATGACATCCAAATCAATGATGAATCAAATGATCTCTCAAAAATATTTTGTTAAAATTCATAATAAAATAGTAAAATCTTAGTAAAACTAGAAGAAAGTATACCTTAATATACATATGATTTTGGACTTGGGAAGTTGTGAATTACAGGAAAGAAAAATGCTAAATCAAAAGACACATTAACTAAATCTAAACATCTCTGAATGGTTAAAAAAAAAAAAAAAAGCAAGCACCAAGTAAAAAACCAAGTGGCCCTGAAAACTGGAGAAAATATAAAATATTTGCAACAAATATGACAGACGTAGGGTTAAATCATCAATATTTAAAGGAATTTCTCAGATCCAGAAGGGAAAAAAAAAAAAACCCTAACACTTCAATAGAAAAATGAGCAAAGAGCATGAATAAATAAAATGTAAATTCTTCCCTGGTAGGGCTGCACCAAGAAGAGCAAACAGCTGATGGAAATTGGATGTTTCAAAGTTAGTTGACAGATGAGAGTTCCTTTTGTGTAAAGATTCTGCTATTTGTGTTGGCGGCAATAGAGAACATTCTTGTTTTAGAAAATGTAATATTAGAGGGTAGTATATGACAAGTCACATTTTTACAATTAAATAACTTACAAGATTTATTAAGGAAAAGAAAACAGCTTCAAAAGTGCCTTATTGAAAGCAAAATGTGATCAGAGATACCATTACAGTCACCTAGTGTGAAACCATAGAGTTTCTGAATTTTACTCCCACACCCCCTCCAAAAAAGAAAACTGATTAATAAAAGCCTACTTATGTTTAGTTATTATGTTTCCAATTTTGTTTTAAAGATACCATTTCTTTATAGCATGGAAACTCTTACTTATCTTGAAATAAATTAGTATATAGAACCTCCTGCAGAAAATGTCTCCCCTTTCTGCTGACTCACACTCTCATCTGGTCCCTA